>NW_024543210.1:9785000-10985000 GCF_018167655.1 Microtus oregoni
GAAGTGGCTCTTTCTCCTTCAGTAGCTACATGGCGTCTCCCTGACTCCGCCTTCTTTCTCTCCATATCTATGTTCAGATTTCCTGCTTGGCTTTACTCTACTAAGCCATTAGCTGAAACAGTTTCTTTATTAACCAGTGGTAATAAAACATACATACATACAAACAGCATACAGAGGGGAATCCCACATCAGTGGTTCCCACCTGCCTGGGCTCATCTTCAAATTGACAGGCTGATACCCAGACCACACTCCAGGACTCTGAGAGCTGGGGATTGAGGTAGGGCTCAGACATGGTACTTTCTAATTGGTATTTTCTGTGTTTTTGAGTTGTAGGTCCCAGCAATGTAGCATGCTCATGTAGAAATATGTGTGCACAAGTCCCGTGTGAATGGTTCCAGGAACCCTTACAGGTACTCACTGTGCCATGAAAATACTTTGCAGTGGATACTCAAGGAATCCGCCTGCACTGTGGTCCCTGCAATACTCCAGCAGACTGCTGCTTCTCAAAAGAACTAAGCCTTTGGGTTCCATCATTGTAGGTAGTTTAGCCTGTTATAGAACTTGATCTAAGTGTGATCATGTATATACATGTGAACTATGTATATAAGACTCAGAGTTGTTTTGAGTCATTCTTGTGCAAGGCTGTGTTTTCTTGGGTACACGCTCTCCACAGCCTGCCTGGTTCCTATGTTAGTTAGGTCATTTATTTTGGTGGGCATTGCGGATCTGTTTCAGCTGGGTTTAGATGAGTGATGTTGCCTTGAATATTCTAGACCTTACTTTTCTATATATGTGTCCCTAGTTCTTTGAGATGTAGCTGGAAGAGGATCTCTAGGCCATTTGTGTGGTCAGCTTCAGCAAACACCATTGACTTTCCAAAGTGGCTTTGCTATTTTTCCACTCCTCCTGGTGCTGGGGAGGCAATGACCCTACACTATCCCTGATGACCCTAATTCTCTGTGGTAGCCTTCATACACTCCTTGGCATTGACATTTTCTACCATTTTCATTTGAAATGTGTGGGGCAGGGGCAGATGTGTTGCTTAGATTTGAATTTGAACCCTTCAACATTAATGAAGTGAATGCCTCTTGGTGTTTGGGCTGTAGGATGGCTTCTCTGAGAAGGGTTGGACTGGTCTCCTGGGTACCAGTTAATTGGAGCCACAAGAACACATAGCAAAGCAGTCCTTAGAAAAGATGAGAAAGGACTGAGCTGTAGGCTGGGGTGGGGGCTGCGACATGGAGGTTCCTACTCACTTGAGGATAGTGCAGCTTAGGAGTGGGTGTTGGCTTCCCACTGGCGGAGGAGGGTTTTCATCAACTGGGCAGGGACCCTGATGGGTGGAGTTTGCCTACCCTCAGGAGCCTGGTGTATTCTCTTAGGGGCTCAGGTTGTAAAGAAGCAGGTCTCATGGGAAATTCTCTCCACTGGACATGTCAGAAGAGCTCTCTCATGTGCCTGGTGTGCCTGCTTCCACTTGGGAGAGCAATTCTCAAGGGCTTGGACCCAATATCCAAGGGGAAGGAGAAGGACATCTGTCTCTGGGGGAGGGGACACATATTTGCTGGACTAGAATGCTGGCACTTGGCGGGGCATGTGTTTTTTTTTTTAAGACCTCATGTGACTTGAATGCTCAGCCAGGGCTGAGAACCATTGACCTGTGGCCACACTGTTGCAAGCCAGTAAATATCACAGGTTGGGCTGGCTTGATTTCATTAGCTGAAAGAGCATGGCTCTGCCTGCTCTGTTCTCTTCCAGGCATTTGTATCCTTTAGAAGAGGCCCTGCAACGAACTGTTGTGATGGCCGGTCTTAACCAGATCATGCCATCCCAAGCGTGAGCCCATGTCTGACTCATCCCCAGCATTCTCAGCCCTCCCACAGAGAAGAGCAGGCTCGATGTGCCAGTGTGGGGCGCAGCTGGGACTGGATGGGAGGAATGCACATGACACTGTGTGGGCTCACAAGGCAGGAGTCAGGATGCTGAGGTCTTTGTGTCCCCAGAAGAGTGCCTGACCCAGAGTAGCTGCACAAGGACTACTCTCTTAGTTGATGTATGCTATCATACCTGTACAGATAGGGTTCCTGGGATGGAAATGCAGTGGGTACCAACATAGATAGGTGTAAAAGGGAATGGGTAGGAGGAGGGGGCTATGTGGCTGAGGGCATGAATAGATGGAAGCGTGGGTGGTGGACAGATGGGTGGAAGGTTGGATGGGTGGGTGGATGGATTGTTGGAAGGTCAGATGGGCTGGCAAATAATAATAATAAGTGAAAGAGTTGAGGCAGGAGGGGCTGAGGGCACGTCTTGGTCAATGGGTAGGAAGATGGACGGATGGGTAGGATAGTTGGCTGCTTGGACACGTGGGCAGGGAAGAGGACACATGGGAGCATGGATGGGAAGCTGGGTGTGCACAGCTGGAGGTGGGTAGACAGATGTGTGAGAGGATGAACAAACAACTGGATGATGCCTTGGAGGCTAGATGGATTGGTGTCCAGATGAGCGAACAGATGGCTGTGGAGATGGCTTGATGTTCAGACAGATTCCATGTCCAAATAAATGAAGTTTTTTAAAAGTGTGAGCTGGAGGGATGTTCAGCGGCTAAGCACACTTGCTACTCATGGAGAGGATCCAGTCTGGTTGCTAACACCCATACCACATGGTGCACAGCTACCTGCAACTCTAGCTGCGGGAGCCCCGACACCTTCTGGTCTCCGTATGCACCCACACTCAGGTGTACATACTCACAAGCAGACACATACGTGCATGTTAAAAGATAGGCTATTGCATAGCCTTCCCTGTGGGCAAACATGGCTGCCTCGGGGGGGCGCTCATTGACTGACTGGGGTGATTTTGGTTTCCTCACAGGATTTGTCACGTGCTGTGTGCCTGCTACTGCTGAGTCTCTCTTCTAGAAGGTGGAGGAGAAGTGGCCAGGATGGCGACCGAGATCAGCACTCGGGGTAGCCAGCGTGCCATTGGACAGGAGGAATACAGTTTGTACAGCAGCCTGAGTGAGGAGGAGCTGCTCCAGATGGCCATCGAGCAGAGCCTGGCAGACAAGACTCGAGGCCCGACCCCTGCTGAGACCACTGTGTCCCCTCAGACCGGCCCCCAGCCAGGCCATTTCCACCCATGGACCAGGTAAGCAAGGCCAGGCTGTTGAAGGGAAGATGGACCTCAGGGCCTCCCTCAAGTGTCAGATGCTCCAGGATGTTCATACTGAAACAAAATATCCTGATATCTGACCTGCATTTGTCATCTAAAATCACTCTTTGGTGTCACAGTGGGATGGGATCCAGGATGCTTGTGGCCCAAGGTTCTCACTTAAAATATTGTATTTGCATATAATTTATGCATACCCCAACTATATATTTTAAGTCATTACTAGGTCACTTTTAATAACGAATACAAATGCTGTGTAACTGTCAAGTTATATCATCTGGGGAATAATGGCAAGCAAACAGTTTGTATGTACGGTTCAGAATAGACCGGTTTTTCAAATAATTTTTATCTGAAGTTGGTCGACTCCATGAGTGTGGGACCAGTGATGTCTTGTGGTTGATTCTATGTGCTTCCATTTAAAAAAAAATCTTCTAAAGGACCATTTAAATGGTCTCTGTGTTGGGGAACTGAAACTTAAGGCCGACTAACTGACCCAGGGTCACAAGGCTAGGAACTTGGAATTGGCTAGCTCCAAAGCCCAGACATGGTCTTCCCTACTGAATTAGGCCTGAATACAGGGGACTATTGTTCAGAGTGGGGCTAGGGCTTCCTGCTGCAGCTGGCCAGTGTCTACTAAAAACACACCTGCCCAGCAGAAGGCACCTATCTCTTTGGCACCTCATCTCCTCAGCCTCTGGACTGTCCAACATTATGACTTAAGGCTGTGTGAAAAGTCGCAGACCGAGTCCACAGTGCCACATAGATAGTCGGAGATGCAAGTGAAAATTTACATCATTTTATAAAAATTTATTTTTGTGACACTGTCAAATTGTATAAGCTCAAGCTGATCTGGGTCTTACTTGTGTAGCCCAGGTTAGCCTCAAACTCTTAGCCTTGGTCTCCCCATTGCTGAGAATCCAGGCATACATAACCATGACCCACTATATAATATATTATTAATTAAAAATTTCTTTTATTTTACATGCTGACCACAGTTTTCCCTCCCTCCTCTCTTCCAGTTACCTCCCCCTGCCTCCCACCTACCCCCCCCATCCACTTCTCCATCTCCCTTCAGAAAGGGGCAGTTCTCCCATGGGCGTCAACAAAACTTTGCACACCAAGCTGAGGCAGGACCAAGCTCCTCCCCTTCATCAAGGCTGGGCAAGGCAACCCAGCATGGGGAACAGGTTCCCAAAAGCCAGTTCAAATGCCAGGGACAGGTCCCCATCCCACTAAGCATCTTCATTTCTCGTCATCACCAATATAGACATTTTACCTAAGGGCTGGTGAGATGGCTCGGTGGGCACAGTCTTCCAAGACTGGTGACCTGAGCTTGACCCTGGTACCCACCTGGTGAAAAGAAAGAAGCAACAAGTTGTTCTCTGGCCTCCACACGGGTACTTCGACACACACGTGCCCACATGTACATACACACACAAAATACGTAAGGCTTAACTATCTCTTGTCATGTTCTTAACATCATGTGGATTTCACATTCACATCAGCCACATTCCAAGCGCTCATGTGTGTGCAGTGGCTGCCAGTACTGATCCAGGGGACACTGTCTTTGCAGGAACAGCCAGGAAGGTACTTGGCATTTGCTCTTCAAGTGCTTTTAGGAAGGAAATGTAGAAACAGTGGAGGTGCTTTTGCTGGCCCCACCCCAGCCAAGGCGGCGCGTGTTAGAGGTCAGGCGCACGGGGACAGTAACTGCTGTAGCAGGTGGTGGCTATCTGACTGCCAGCCATGGGCCTCAGATCTGTGTCTCCAGCAACCAGTGGCCCCTATGAGGCCTTGACCGTGGGAAAGCCCCCAACCCATTCTCAGCAGTTCTGCTCCCTCTTCTAACAACTTTAATGTACAGATCTCGCTAGTGTGAGCCACGGCAGACATGACGCATACGTGGGAGATGAGGCCAGCCCTGTCCCCGCGTGACAGCTATCAGTGTTTTCATCAATGCACATTGCTCCTTGCTAATGTCGAGTCACCTGTACCTAACTGGCTGTGCCAAGGCCAGGGCACCCTATTCTGAGAGTCCCTTCCAGGAGAATGTCAGGCAGTCTTCTTGGGCCGTGGGGAGGAGGATAAGACCTCAGGCTCCTAAGCTGACCCTGACCACATCCCATCGGGGCCTCAGAAACCCTGTGCAGGACCTGGCTCATTTACTTCCTGTTTTGACTGGTTTAGCTGAAGTCAAACACAGGTTCCTCTTTCTCAGGAGAGGACCAGACAGAGACGTATATGGGACTGCTATAGGCGCCACACATCTCTGGGGGCCTGCAGCATCCTCCCTAACTCAGGAGGCTCTCCTGGGCGGGGGGGAGGGGAGGGATGTCCTTAGAACTCACAACCTTGAGCTCCGGAACTGGCCCCTTCTGTGAGATAAGGAGGTAGAAACACACTGGGACATTTACATCGGTCCAGCCTCGTGGGGCCCAACCAAAGTGAAACTGCTTGTCCAAGGTCAGGCAGCCTTCATCTGGATCTGTCCCATGACAGCACCTTGACCATCCACAAGGTGCAGGCTCTCACCAGCAACACCTCACCCCCCCCCCCCCCCGTGCTTGTGTACAGGCACACACACACTTAAAGCTGTGCCGTGTCTATGTCTTTTCACAATCAACAAAGCAGGTGCACAGTGGAGCAGGGCAGTCCATAGGCATTGCTGATTCTGCAGAGCCATGCTCCTTCCGCTCTCTTGCCTCCCACCTCAAAGGCGGGCTTCAGCCTCGTGACATCACTCCCACAGCCACAGAGGTCTAGGGTTCCTGCAGACTCATGAACAGGGCTAGAAGTTAGAGGGAGTACAGGACCTACGAGCCCTGCTTATTTCTCTTTGGATGTTCCAATATCATCCAATAGATCCAGGACACCACACAGGCTCCAGGGATTCCTTTTCATTCTTTGGATCTCAGGTTAGCTATCTTGTTCTCAGTGAGTCCTGCCCTAACCACTTCCAGACGAAGCAGGCTGAAGGCACTTACTGTCTGTCCTGGAGGTTCCTTCATGGATGGCCCTGGATGTTACCTGGAAACCTTGTGTGCCTGCTTCTGTCAGCAGCCTGTGAATTTCTAGGGGTTCTCAAATCCCTCATCTGATCTCGGAAGCCCTAGTCATGACCATGTATCAAATGGTCACTTATAAACAAGGGGATGGGTGAATAGAAGGACAGAATAGAGGAACTGGAAAGAGGCGGATCTGGAGGGTCAAGGGTTTTCTGTGTCATTTACTGGATATGCCATGACTTCAGGTCAGATATCACCAGCTCAGTGTGTCCTGCCCTGACCACTTGTTACTATCCCTTCTCAAGATGGCAATCACTAAAGCCTGCTCATCTTTCAGGATACTTTTTTATCTTTTCTTTTTCTTTTGGTGTGGGGATGGAACCCAGGCCCTTGCTAGGCAAACGCTCTGCTGCACACTCCAGTCCCCATGTAGTCTTCTTGTAAAATGCAAACACGATATGGCAGATTCAAGCTATCGTCCCCACACCCTGTGGCTTGCATTCACTTCCGGCTATTGCCTAGGTGAGTTCTTGGGGCCCCAACTTATGGCCGCCTCAACTTCACAGGCCAGCTTTCATGTCATGCTGGAAAAGTCTCCTGAGAGCGTTCCTATGATGACTTCTTGGGGACGAGGAGACATTGATCACTGTGTCTCAGTGCCTTTGTTATGGTAGGTATCTAATGAATAATCTTAGGCAAATACACACTTCAAAACCAAGAGCATACCTTGGCAATGTAATTTGTCATTGTCTTCAAAATGGAGTCTGGGGTCCTAGAAAAGATGGCTATAGGGGGACAGCTAATCAAACATAAGGCCTCTTTTTAGAACCATCTCCCCACTGCCAGGTAATGGACAAAGTTGAACAGTCATGAATGTTATTTGCTAAGCATGGCCCCCAAGAGTTCCCAAGAGGCATACCCACTCCCCGTCCAATGGGGAAATGGGTCCGTATATCCCTGATGTAGAGAACCTGAGGTTACTACGATGGACCAGCAGTGGGCAACTGGAGCTGGTCTTCAAAGCCTTCAAATGCCTGCACTTTATTGAAGGTTGCTCTTCTCAGATGAGACCAGGGAAGGAAACACAAACCTGGATGTGCTTGGATGGGGTGCATAGATGATGAGCTTGCTTGGGATGGGGTGCAATAGATGGACTTGCCTGGGATGGGGTGCATAGCTGCAGACGAATCCAATCAAGGGACCGCAATTGCTGTACACAGCCTGTGTACATCCTGGCATCTGGTCATGCCCTCCCTAAGCTTGCAGCCTGAAGAAGGCAAAGCCTGAAGGTGCATGGCAACCCAGAAGGGTAGACACAGCAGCGATGCTTGCTGTGTTTCAGCAGGGTGGGGGTGGGGGTTGCGGTTCAGCTAGTCCCTACCTGGACCTCTTCTAGTTCATAACCTATAGCCACATCCCACGGAAGCATGTTCCTCTCAACCAAGATGACTCAACCCAGTGGTTGGTTCTGCTGGGAATTCCCCTCACGCAGCCAGCAGAGGGGAAGTGGGGCTTTCTCTTTTGCTTTGAAAGCACAAAAGTCACTTGGCTTCCCATCTAGCCCGAGACTCCGAGCTTGAGCACTGTGAGTAGTCACACTGCTGACTCTAATTTCAGGGCTCCTAGAACAAGTTCTCCTGCCTTGCTCTCAACACCTCCCTGCAGCTCTGTGGGTGTGTGGCCTTGTCACGCACATGTGGCCTCTGAGCATTTAAGGATCCATAATAATACATGACTCAGTGATCCACCAACCCAGTCCCTGACACCGGGTTTGGGACAGAGCGAGGGCTGGCACATCGCTGAACCCATCGTGTCTGTTTCTTCATCGGGCAGGATGGGAATGGCACACCCGTGCTGCCATGGGAGGTATCAGGAGGGTACTCTGTGAGATTTGTCCTGCATGGTGGAGACCTGTGACCCTGCCGTGGCACTGTACCACATCAGCTTTGGTTCCTCATCTCGGCTACCCTTCTTCCTGTTATCACGTCACATGGACGGGTCCTCATTTTAGGTGAATGTGGCAGTGTTTACTACTGTGCATCATCTCGCTAACACATTTGGACAATATCTAGAGGCCACATGGACCGGGAATTCCAGGGTCTCATGGAGAGCTCAGACATGCTGACTCCAGAGGTAGCCTGGTCAAAGCTGCTTTTCTAGGGCTGGGAAGAGAGAGGGGAACATGGGGGCTGTGCAAACAGGTCAAGTGAGATAGGCTGTGCACATCCTTATCAGGGCTGGGGGTTCTTGGATCTATATCAAACTGAGCTTCTTAAACCACAAAGGCAGCGATGAATCCCAAGATCTGTCCTGACCCCACTTTGCAAGAAAAGAAATAGGCACAACGTTCAGGAAGAATCTGTACACATTCAAAGGCACAAAACCAGTGTGGAGGTCATGGAGCTGAAGGCAGGGTGAGGAGGCAGGAAGAAGCCAGGCTCTGCAGGATTGAGGGGTCTTAGGGGCTGTCTGACCCTTGGCTCTGCTCACCTGCTGTGTGGGATCCTGGGCAGTTCCCACTATCTGCTTGCTCATCTGTAAAAGGCAGCAATATTAACACCCACCTTAATAAGTACAGAATGAAAATTGCTAAATGAATGCATCAGGTGTCTTACACAACTTAGAGATTGCGTGGAAGGGTGTGATGAGTTGGGAGTGGAGAAAGAAAACAGAAGCAAGGAAGGCGAAGGTGGCCAGGCCTCCAGCCTGATTTGAACCAAGCCTCCTCTCCACTTCTCTCTCCTGGCCATCTCCTCTGCACCACAGCTTGGCTTTGCTGAGGGATCCACAGAGTCAGAGGCCGTGCCCTGGCTTATAAGGTCAGGATCCTTAAATTCCACAGACAGTCTCCAGCCTGTGTCCAGGCAGCAAGGTAGGGAGTGCTTGGTACCAAGGCTGACCTGCTAGAAGATGAAAAGGGGCTAAGCCTGTTGTCCCTGAAGCCCCAGAAAAGACCAGATTGGAATGGCTGCCACATCTCCACAAGCCCTTCTGGTCAAGGGGACTGAGCCTCAGTATAGTGAAAAAAAAAAAAGAAGCATTGAATCGAGTTCCCTCTGTGTCTGTGACCTTGCGGACTAAAGCTTGAGAGAAACGGATTAAAGGAGAAAGGATTTATTCAGGTCCACAGTTTCAGAGGCTTCACCCATGGCTAACAGCCCCCTGTTACAGGCCTGAGGTGCAGCAGGATATCATGGTGGTGGAAACACATGAATTAGAAAGTTGCTTGCCTTACAGGAAGCAAAGAAAAAGAGAGAGAGAAAAGAGCTGTGCTGGCTGCTTTGTGTGTCAACTTGACACAAGGTAGAGTCATCAGAGAGGAAGGAGCCTCAGTTGAGGAAATGTCTCCTTGAGATCCATCTGTAAGGCATTTTCCAATTAGTGATTAATGGGGGAGGGAGGGCCCAGCCCATGGTGGGTGGTGCCTCCCCTGGGCTGGTGGTCATGGTTCTATAAGAAAGCAGGTTGAGCAAGCTGTGAGGAGCAAGCCGGTAAGCAGCTCTCCTTCATGGCTTCTGCATCAGCTCCTGCCTCCGGATTCCTGCCCTGTTAAAGCTCCTGTCCTGACTTCCTCCAATGATGGACTATGATCTAGAAGTGTAAGCCAAATCAACCCTTTCCTCCCCAACTTGTTTTTCAGTCACAGAGGTTTTGCCACAGAAATAGAAACCCTCACTAAGACAAGGGCCAAGGACCATTCCTGCCAACTGCATCTCGGGTCCTATATTTCCACCGCTTCCCCATGAAGCCACCAGCCCTCATTTCATTTCTGTTGCTATGATAAAAATATTCTGACAAAGGCAACTTAGGAGAAAGAGAATTCACTCCAGCTTACACCCCCAGGTTCTAGCCCACCACCACGGGGAAGCCTGAGATGTCTGGTCACTTCACAGCCATGGTTAAGAGCAGAGAGAAATGGACGCCTATGTGTGCTTGCTTGTGCTCACCTTGACTTCACTGCTCTCCTACAGTTCAAGGGCTCTTGCCTAGAGAATGGTGCCACCCACAGTGGACTGGGTCTTCACACATCAATCTGACTTCAATAAGACAAGGCCCACAGACATACCCAGAGGTCAGCCTGATTTAGGCAGTCTCATTGAGATTCTCTTCCTACGTGAGTCCAGGCTGTGCCAAGCTGACAATTAAAGCTACCTGTCACACCATCCAATTCTGAACCAGTCAATGAATCAAAATCCAAGGGTGAGAACAGAAGCCTCTTGATCCAATCCCTTCCCCCAGCCACAGCACTACTGTACTGGGGGCAAGCCTATAACACACGAGTTTTTGAAGGACACTGCTCTAGAATGAACCAGCTAAGCATCTCACACAAGCTCTTGAGACAGGAATGTTCTCATCCCACTGTACACGGGAGAACTGAGGCACAGAGAAAATGAGCCTGTCTCCAGGTCACACAGCAAGTAGCACACGGATTTGACACCCTGTCTGACCTTCCGTCCACACCCTTTTGTGTTACCTTCTAGACTGCTGTCCCAAGATGACTATGGGGCACACTGTACTCTTATAAGAAGCCAGCAAGGTGAGGGAGAGGGCTACGTGCCTTGGCTTCTCAGACTGGCTCTCCTGTTCCCTTGCTCGCCCAGGAATCTCTTGTCCAGCCCCAGCGAGACCCCCATGGCCTTCCAGCCTGACTCCTGCCACCGACCACTTCTCACATCCTCCCCAGTGAAGAATGTCACCTTGCTTCATATCTGCTCCCTTGTGGTTGGCTGAGGAGGGGGGCGGTGGGGGCGGGGTGAGGTTAACCTCATTGTTGTCTTATATGGTCATTTAAATCTCTAAGGGCTTCCTCCAAGGGCCAAAAATAATCCAGAGACACAGCAGCTGTGTCCAGCACACAGAGAGGACCCGGCCATCTGCTTTGGTTCAGAGCCCTGTGTCTGTCTGTCACTCAGACTCTTTCTCCCGGCTCACTCTCCATCCTCCTTCCTGCCTCCAGCATGACCCGCTTCTCCTATGCAGAGTACTTTTCTCTCTTTCACGCCAGCTCTGTACCCTCCAGGTTGTCGCCTCCTGAGAGCGCACCGTCCCACGCACCCCTGGGCTTGTTCCAAGGGGTCATGCAGAAGTATAGCAGCAGCCTGTTCAAGACCTCCCAGATGGCGTAAGTGACCCCTGCACCTGGCCCCATCAAGCTCACACCTCCAATGGGGGCAGCAGGGAGAGGGGTAGATTTGTAGCCCTAGATCCCCTTCTCACTGTGTCCCCTAGATTCTAGTGCTCTTGCTTAGCTGGATATAGGACTGATGCCCACTAGGAGTGGCATTCAGGCTATGCTCGGGACTGACCCCTAAGCTATCTCCAGAGATTGTGACCTGGTGCTGGAGGAGCTCCATGGAGCTCTGAATCTGGGGCCCTAGCAAGGTCAAAGGACCAGGGGAAGAACTAGGTGCTGGCTTCCAGTTCTCTTTATCCCTGTCTTGTATCTCCCCAGGCCACCTCCAGGGGCTCATCTGTGCACATCTAAATCCCCACCCACAATACTTTATTTAGTGCCAGATGCCAAAGGCCAGGACTAATCAGAGCCAAAGGAGAGGGTTCTGCCCGGGGCACTGAGCTTACGCTATAGTTAGGAGGTAGTGCTTTCCCCTTGTTCTGAACTCCAGGGTGGCAGTTAAAAGCAAAAAAGTTTCCCTTGGTGGGACCCCATTTCTGAGTGGCAGAGAAGAGGAGTCAGCTGGCCGGTTCTCATTCCTGGCCTCTCTAAACCCTACAGGCACCACATTGTCCTTGGGGCTTTGGGATTGACACAAAAGAAAGCCCCAGTTCTAATCTCAGTGCAACTGCCTGCATGTGCCCCCAAAGTGGGCCTGCCCACCCCTGCATGTCCCCCCCAAAGTGGGCCTGCCCAGCCCTGCATGTCCCCCCAAAATGGGCCTGCCCGCCCCTGCATATCCCAAGGAGGGCCTGCCTGCCCCTGCGTATCCCCCCAAGGAGGGTCTGCCCGCCCCTGCATGTCCCCCCAGGAGGGTCTGCCCGCCCCTGCATGTCTCCCCAAGAAGGGCCTGCCCACCCCTGCGTGTCCCCCCAGGAGGGCCTGCCCGCCCCTGCGTATCCCCTCAAGGAGGGTCTGCCTGCCCCTGCATGTCCCCCCAGGAGGGTCTGCCCGCCCCTGCATGTCTCCCCAAGAAGGGCCTGCCCACCCCTGCGTGTCCCCCCAGGAGGGCCTGCCCGCCCCTGCGTGTCTCCCCAGGAGGACCTGTCCACCCCTGTGTGTCCCCCCAAGGAGGGCTGCCTGCCCCTGCATGTCCCCTCAGGAGGGCTGCCCCCAGCCTCCCTTTTCTGCAAGGTAGGGTTGGAAAGGACTACGTGGTCTTCCAAGGCCCTGTTCAGCTAGTCCTAGGTAATTTAACATGCCTGACAACCTCCCCCCTTTGGGGTGGGGACTTTGTCTGAGCTCATGGGGAAGCTGTCAGTGTGTGACACTGAGGGCCCCAGGGT
Organism: Microtus oregoni; assembly: GCF_018167655.1. Lineage (NCBI taxonomy): Eukaryota > Metazoa > Chordata > Mammalia > Rodentia > Cricetidae > Microtus > Microtus oregoni. The sequence goes on from NW_024543210.1 coordinate 9,797,630, forward strand.
CTGCGAACCCCAGCTCGAGAGATGCACTCCAGCTGGTGGGTCAGATAGCGAGCATTACATAGTGGTAACCTCCCTGACGAAGGCCACAGGACCAGCCAGCCCACTCCCTTCCACTTCAGCAGTGGCCACATACCCCATGGGGCCCTCCCTGGGACTGATGGGCTCGATCCGGTTGCTCTTGAGTGGAACCCAAGCAGGTGGCTGTGATGGTGTTGATGGACCTTGAGGATCTAGCTGGCTAGTTAGTCCTTTGTCCTTGAGTCTCTGTCTCTTTACCCATCTGCTATTAATAACCCGGAGGCTGAGTGGCAGGAGGAAGTGTTGCCTGTGGGAGGAAGCAGTCGGGAGGGTTTGGGTGCTGGTTCTGGAGACTCCCCTCGAAGCCAGCATTGCCCCTGATCCCAGGATCCTAAATAGTCATGGTCCCTACTGACTCGGTAAGGGAAGGGGTTCCAGCAAACAGACAGACGAACTAGCAAATGAATAAATGAACACATTGCCTTTAGTGAGCCAAACAAAGATGCCCCGCTCTCTAGCCTTGAAATCTTTTGACATTTAGAAGGTTTAAACTGTGAAGGCTTCTAATTTATTAATCCTTCAAGTACTGTCATTTCGCAGCAGCTGGCAGTAGAAATAACAGATTCGATGGGGAGACGGGAAGGCTGCAGTGACGGTGAAGGGAGGCACCTTGGCAGGTCCATGCCTCTGGGAGCTCTTGCAGTCATTCAGCCCTGTAGGTAGCTGTGCTTGGTACAAAGCAGAGGTCCATCTTTGGGAAAGGCCCCCGGTTACTGCAGACACCGCTGCAGCTGTCAGCCACTGTCTGTGCCCGAGTCCCCTTGGTAGGAATATCTGGGTGTAACATTAGCTTCAGCCACAGAAAGCCACAGGGCTCCAGAGGACCCACCCCAGTTGTCTTACATCCGCTGAGCTGGAGGGCTCAGCATTGGTCCCAGAACAGACGGAATACCCAAGAATGAGGGACTCCAGGGCAGGCGGTGGCTTCTACCCTCCAGCAGGTCCTGTTTGCCCTCAGGAAACAGGCCGCTGACCCAGCCTCTGCCTAAGTCTGCCACTTGCTCCCACAGGGCTATGGATCCCGTGCTGAAGGCCATCAAGGAAGGGGATGAAGAAGCCTTGAAGGTCATGATCAAGGACGGGAAGAATCTGGCAGAGCCCAACAAGGAGGGCTGGCTGCCGCTGCATGAGGCAGCCTACTACGGCCAGCTGGGCTGCCTGAAGATCCTGCAGAAAGGTGAGGGCCATCTCTGAAGGGCCAGCAGGGATAGGGGCTCTCCCTCGGTGGGGGGTGGACAGGCCCCTGCCGCTGCCTCTGCTGCATCTCTTCATGACTTTCAGACAAGAAAACCTAATTCTTAGAATATAAACAGGGAAGAACTGATTTCTGGGACAGTCTCTGTCAGCTTGTTCCAGAATGTTCCAGTGGAAAGAACAACTATGCCTATGTACTGCCAAGGCTGTCCCCACCAACTGTGGGACCCTGTGCGAGTCCTGCCTCATCTCCAAATCCCATATTCCTGTTCGGAAAGATTAGAATTAATAGTACCAACAGGCAGGTATTGCCTTGGCCACCGACTGGTCCTCACTCCCGCCAGCCATGCTAAGAGAAAAAGTTACATGAGATATGGGCATGCTAGCAGTGGCTAAGAGAACAAGGGAGAAATAGACACTTCAGAGCTAGGGGCTCAACCTGGGAAGGCTTCCCAGAGGAGGTGGCATCTAAATGCATTTCTACAGCTAGGAACCCAAGCAGGACCATGAGAGGCAAGACGAAGGCCACCTGGGCTTGACAGATTGCAGAAGCAGCAGCTCCACACCCTTGCTCAGAACTGTGAGGGAGCCAGGACGTGTGTGGGAAGTGTGGCTGCCTCCCTTCACAGATCTGCTGCTCTTCCCCAGCCTACCCCGGGGCCATTGACCAGCGCACACTGCAGGAGGAGACAGCACTGTATCTGGCCACATGCAGGGAGCACCTGGACTGCCTCCTGATGCTGCTCCAGGCAGGGGCAGAGCCCGACATTTCTAACAAGTCCAGGGAGACTCCACTCTACAAAGGTAAGTCTCTAGGTTCTCATGGACCAGGGAGTCAAGAAGCCAGGTGGGCAGCGTGCAGACTGCTCCCATGAATGAGGGGTCCACTTTCCAGAGGGTACTACCCCTCCAAGATGCATGGGGGCATGCTAATCCGATCTTGCACTTGCACATGGGGTCACGCAATATTTCCCACGTGTCCTGGAGTCAGCATGCTGAGGGACACCAAAACCTTGGCTTGGAAAGCTGTGATATGTGTCTGTCGGCTACAGCAAGTGTAAGCACATACTCAGAGCACAAGCACGCAGAGCTTGGCAAGAGATGGGGTGGGAATGTGTGAAGCGGGTGCCTCTTGGAGGGATGCCTGACCTGAACCCCCTAGGAAGGGATTTATCAGCTGGCCAAGCTTGTGGAACAGCATGGGCAAAGGCCAGAAGATAGGAGAGCCAAGGGCACCTTCAGGGTCTTTTGACAGAAGAAGCTGAAGGAGAGGTTTGAGGAGGATGAGAAAGATGGATTTAACCCGAGTTAAATGAGCATTTTTGTTGTCTAGATTTTTTCAGGCCTAGTATCTGATATACCTTTGAAAAGGATAATGGTATCCTTTTAAGTATAGATACTCTAGAATATTCTAGGGGACAAAGTCTCTGGACATGACTCTCTGGGTTTGAATCCCACTTCTGACATTTACTCTCGGTGTGACCCCACATCGGTCACTCTCTGTTTCACCCTGTTTATCTATCGGTGTAGGTATTGACATTGCATTCTTCAGGGGCAGTTGGGAGGATTAACCTAGCTGACTGCCAAATCTTCAGGGCCACACTGACTGTCTGTCTTCTGCCTGGTCCAGCCTGTGAGCGGAAGAATGCAGAGGCAGTGAGGATATTGGTCCAATACAACGCAGACACCAACCACCGCTGCAACCGGGGCTGGACTGCGTTGCATGAATCTGTCTCCCGCAATGACCTGGAGGTCATGGAGATCCTGGTGAGCGGTGGGGCCAAGGTGGAGGCCAAGAATGTCTACAGCATCACTCCTTTGTTTGTGGCTGCCCAGAGTGGGCAGCTGGAGGCCCTGAGGTTCCTGGCCAAACATGGTGAGTGGTCATGGGACACAGCTGGCAAGGACCTCAGAGGTCACCTGGGAAGGAAAGCTATGTTGGGGTCATCTTGGGGGTGTTCTCTCGATCCAGGGCCTTGCAGAGCTGTGCTGAGCAGTCTGAAGCTGTGTTCAGGCTCAGTGGAGGTGCTGTTAGCGTGCTTACAGTTACACACCAGCATCTCTGATCCAGAAGAACATCCTCCTTTCAAAAAAGAGGAATCTGAGGCCTGGAAAGAGGAAGTGACTTATCTACAGAATTAGCTGTAGAACTATCTAGATTCTTGGACTCTTGATGCCCCTACCACTATTCCTTTTTGCCACATCACACTGTGGGGCCAGAAGACCTCAGATGGAGATCACATCCTTGCTTTGCACGTGATTGAAACTAAAGGTCAGGGTGGGAAAGGGATTTGCCCAAGGTCACACAGTAAGTCAGTGACAGACAAGGGGTCTGAACTCAGGTCTCTACCCTAATTTCCCATGAAAAATATTAACTGGGGAAGTTAAAATAGTACTGCTTGTACCATGATGTTTCAGTAGCAAAAACCTCAAGACCGTGGCTTGTATTTTGACAACTCCCCCCAAATGCCCCTGGGATTTCTTTTCACTCCCAATGAGTGAAAAGTGTCCTTTTGAACACTGGGGAGGTTGAGACTATGCAGACCTTGGAGCTGCGCTGCAAGAAATTGGTGAGAACCTTCTGCATGTCAGACCTCTTGCCAAGCATGGACCTATAATGGGTTGAATGTGAGGTGGGCATCGTCCTAGCTCCACATGGGGAGACTGAGGCTTGAGAGGCTGAGTGTCTGCATTCAGCCTTCACCGCTCCACACGGTCTCAGCCTAGAATATCGACCCTGGGCCTTTGATGGGAGAAGAGGTCACATCCATAGTGTGTGTCAGGACAGAATGAGGCTCGTAGTCAGGGATAAATCTGCAGTGAACATTCTGAGAACATAGAGGCCAAGGTGGAGTCCTGGAACCCAGGCCAGCAGGCCATGCAAGGGCACAGTGGATGAGGGGGACTCCCCTCTCCAGGCAGCTGTCTTGTCCCCTGCCGACACTGAGGCAGGGACTGCTCCCTTCATGGGGGTCGAAAGCCAGTTCCTACACAAATATTTTTCTTGTTTGAGCATGCTGCTTTGCTGGCAAGCCTAGGCCTACTGGGGGGCCTGACCCCAAGGCCCAGAGGCTTGTTGAAAGTACCCCTGGACTCCTCCTCTGAGGGAAGGGCAGGGCCAGTCTCTGTCCTGAGCTCTGTCAGCCAATGACAGTTGGCATTGGTTGAGCAGCTTGTGAGCCTGGTACTATAATTCTATTACCTTATTTACGTCTCATAGTAACCACGAGAGGGTGGGACCATGATTCCTGGTCAACAAAAGGTAAACTGAGGCTTTTAAAAGCTACCTGGGACTCCAGAACTTGGGAGTCATGAAACAAAACTTGAACGGTCCCAATGGACCGCTGAGGCTTGTGCCGTTTTCTCAAGGCCAGAGAGATTTCCACTGCTGTTGAAAACGGAGTTATCTGAAAGGCCGAGGCGAGCACAGGGCTCTGAGAGAGGAGCTGTGGTTGGTACAAGGCTTTGATCTCAGCCTTCACGAGCCACGTCAGCTCATCTGCTTCTGCAGCATGAGGCCTACTTCCCTCTGCAGGGAAGTCATATGCACGCTGGTTCTCTTTCACACTCCACGGGAGGCAGAAGATGTAAAAGACTGAGAAGAAGGCAGGCTGCCACCAGGCGTTAGTTAGCCAGCGTGGCTCAGTGATTCCTTGCTTTTTTAAAATTTACTTTTACTATTTTTTAAAAGGGTATGCGTGTGCATTGCGTTTGTGTGTGTGTGTGTGTGTGTGTGTGTGTGTAGTATGATGTATATGTGTGTAGTATATGAGTGTAAGTACCTACAGAGACCAGAAGAGGGCATTGTGTCCATTGGAGTTGGAGTTAGATAGTTGTGGCTACTATGTGAGTGCTAGGAGCTGAACCCAGTGTCCCTTCTATTAGCAGGACATAATCTTTGCCACTGAGCCATATCTCCAGTTTCTCAGTGAAGCTTACAAGGAGCAAGGAAGCCATTTCATTCTTGTTTGTCCTGGAGAACAACACAAACCTCCACACCCAGGGACGTGGCTCTCTTGATAGAGTGCTTGCCTAGCCTGTACGAGCCCATGGCCAGTCTCTAATGCTGTACACTCTAGTGTGCTGATATGTGCCTGTAACCCAGCATTGTAGAATTAGACACAGGAGGATCAAAAGTTCAACATTATCCTTGGCTACTTACGAAATTCAAGGCCAGCTTACATGAGATGAAACCTTAGACTGATCAACTGGCCAACTACCCATCAAACCCAAATTCCGCTAACAAAGTCAATGGGGTTTCCTTTGGGAGTTTTATGCTTAGCGGGAGCTGAGGCCACTTGAGGGCACAGCCTAGGGCCTTCCATAGTGAGGGCTGAAGGCCTGGTCTCTACGCTCCGACCATGTGGGTTCAGGTTTGGCTTCACATCTATGAGAGGTTTATCCCGGGTCCTTTCAGGCCCTGCATCCTGGGCTGTGATGAAAAGCTTACCCTAAGGAAAGCTTTGACTGCTCAGAGTTCTATATGAATACAGAGAAACAGAGTAGGCGTTGCTCTGTGATGAAAAAAACTTAGCTTAGCTTGGACATCCCAGTACAGGCATGGCGCAGCACACAGCGGTTAGCTCAGAGGTGCTCACCACAGTGGCACTGAATTATGGCGGAATTGCTGGTCACTCACGGCTCTGCTTCTTCCCCTCCAGGAGCAGACATCAACACGCAGGCCAGTGACAGTGCATCGGCCCTCTACGAGGCTTGCAAGAATGAGCACGAAGACGTGGTAGAGTTTCTTCTCTCGCAGGGCGCTGACGCCAACAAAGCCAACAAGGATGGCCTGCTTCCCCTGCATATTGCCTCCAAGAAGGGCAACTACAGGTCAGTCCGGGTACCGCCATCGCCATACACAGCACAGTTCTCTAGGGATGCCCAGTGAAGGCAGGGTAGGGCAGGGCACCTGTTTGAGTCTGCCTGCAAGAGCAGGAAGGCCAGAGGCTGTCAGTGTGAAGGACACTCTCCTTGTGGAGGGATGCAGTGACCCCATGTGACTACCACCATGCTAACAAGAGCACAAGCTTGGTGTGTGGTCCTGCCACTGCTTACATGGCCAGCTCATCCTCTCAAGGGCTTGCTGAGGTGGAGGCCATGGTGACCTCTTTTTGTTAAGATGAGAAGGCTAAGATCAATAGAGGTTGATGACTGGTCTAAAGTCACACAACTTGTAGGTGGCAGGAATTTACCTGCTCCAAATGACCCAGCTAATCCTACTTAGGGAGCAGAGAGGAATCTGACCTTATGACTGGTTTGTTGTTGTTGTTGGGGTGGGAGGATGCAGAAATAACTTGCAGGACATCCTAGCAAGTAACCGGGGATGCCTACAGCAATGCAGAGGGACCAATCCCTGGGTCTCTCCTTGCACTTCATGTTCCGGTGGGAGAAGCTCAACTTCTCTAGAAACAATCTACAGGAGGGGAAGGTGCGCGCGCGCACACACACACACACACACACACACACACACACGCATCCCAGAGTATCCAGACCTAAGTTGCCTGGTGGCCCCAGTAGAAAGGCACTGATAAGCACCGAGGCAGAACGCAAAGCCATTGCCGGCACCGTCCTGACAACATGCTCGCTCCCCTCTCTGGTAGCATAAAACTGACCATGGTGGAAGTTTACACACCATGGAGTAAGCTTCTCTCTGGAACCTGCAACACCCCACTCAACCAAGGGACCATTGCTAATAATTTCCCACTCACACATGGGTGGGAAAGGAGGCTTGGCAGGTGGGATGCTGGTTGTTCCTGAGGACACTTTGACCATTTCCAAAGTGTGCTCTCATTGCCGAGCTCTGAGATACAGGTCTGCCATGATGGCTCCTTTTACAGTACAAGAAACCAATACCCAGGTAGCTAAGAGCCTTGTGCCTCAGTGGGCCAGCCCCCAGGCCTCGCACTAAAACCCCAGAGGTCAGACACTTTCCTATTGGTTGGGTGGTTCCCAACTGTGGACCCTGGCAAGTTTCTTTCCATTTTAGACAATTTTTATTACTTTTTAAAGACAGTTTTAAAAATACATCTTTTTTTCTTTAGATGGGTTTCAAAGGAAACAAACATTAACCACAGTGGTGTAGTGGAAAGATGATTTACATTATTAGAAATCCCCTGGCATGTACCTGGGACGCCAAACTGGGAAATGCTCTAACTACTCAGGCTGCCAGAAGAACGAGAACGGATTGTGTTTGGTGTTGTCAGTAAGGCAGAAGGTATATAGGGGGAGAGGGAAATCCTCAGAAAAAGAAGCAAAGGCCCCAGGCACCTATGCTGTCCCTTGGAACGTCAGGCTTCCCTGTAAGCCATCTACATACACAACCAGTTTCCCAAGGGCTGTCCCATGAGGGGTTAAAGTTGGATCCCTGGCAGCCTCTGCCACCTGGCTGAGCCATGGCTCTTTGCTCACACTCTGGGCATGTGGCATTAGAGGCCCTCCCCACACTGGCCTCCCACGGCTGAGCAGGGATTTGATGTGGCATTCCATAGGCATTCAGCCACCTGCCAAAGCGCTGCCTAACCATGGCCGGGAGTGCAGCGCCTGGACCCGAGGCCATTAGCCAGATGTATCTGTTCTTCAGCACATAGGGTGAGGGGTACTGGGGCACGGTTGAAAGAGGAGCCTAGCATCCCTACCCCTCAGTCACTAGGACACATTATCTGTCATTCAGTTCCAGTGTGGTACAGGGAGTTTATGTACCCAGAGCATGGGTAGACTTCCAAAGCAAGAAAGCGACCCAGGACCCTGAAAGCAGAGGTTCCCGACCTCAGCTACGCAGCCGGGATCCAGGCCCCACCTTAGACCAGTCTACAGCATTGGGTGGGCCTGGGGCAGGGTGCCAGGGTTCCTACATGGTGCCTGAGTGAGTTCCAGGAGCTTAGCACCTCCCTTGTGGCCAGCAGAAGACACAGGCTTGTATTTTGGTGACCATGTCTGACCCACCATCGTTAAATATTCGTTTTGCACATGTGTGATATGTGTTACACGCATGCCAGGATTGGCTGCATGGTTCAGTGTGTTGGGAGCGGCAGTGGCTAGTTCTCATGTGACAGGGTGGATGCTGACAAGGGTCAGGCCACCATGACCTTTTGACTAAGGTCTCCTCTGGCTTGGAGCAGTAGGGCATGAGCGCCGTCACTGTGCTCTGGACACTGATCTCCAACTACATCCCAACTGCATGTCTACTGTGTGCTGCTCAGACTAAGGTGTGAGGTGTTACCTTCGTCTCCAAAGCAGGCTTGGTGAACAAGATGGAGAGTTCGTACTTTGCAGTGTGGGTACAAATCCCACCTTGCTAGGGCGTTTGAAGAATAAAGAAGATGAGAATGCTCAGCCCGTGGGGTCATGTTTGAATCATAGGAGTGGCTGTGAAGATTGGATGCCTGGCACTGACCCCAGCAGTGCTCGGTGGCACGTTCATTGGGACTCAGAGGAGGTGAAGTGTGTCTAGGGGCCTCAGTGAAGGGTAGCCGGAGGCGTCATTGGGTCATGATTTGGTCTAATAGGTGTGGTTTAGAGAGGTTAGTGCCCTGCCTGAGATGACCCAGCGTGAAGCGGGTCCAGCTGGTTCTGAGCCTGGTGCTTCCTTGTTGTCTAAACTGTCCCACAACACCCCTTCCCTCAATGACAGCTAACTTGAACGTGTCCTCACTGCTCCTGGGTGGGGCTAAAGCAAGCCATCAGCACTCAGGTCAGCAGTCAGGGAAAGACTACACACACACACACACACACACACACACACACACACACTGGAGTAGTTAGCGTCTTTACCGGGACCCCAGCTCTAGCGCAACGAGAGGGGGATTTTAATACTAAGGGGGCCTGGACTGAGGTCCCAAGTCAGAGACTGCCAAGCTGCCTGTGAAGTCTTCCCAGAAGCTGTCGGGGCCTCCCAGAAACAACCCTGGGCTGGGTCTGTTTGACTTTCTGGGAGAAGTCAGCAAATCCAGCCTATTTCTTGGTGTCACCTGCTTATTTCCTGCTCTCTGCCCCACAAAATGACCTGGTAGGGGAGAGTCATCTGCCTAATGGGTTGTCCACATGGGCGCCCTCCATGGTGGCTCACTCCTGTCAATGTCAGCTCTTGGGAGGTAGAGGCAGGAGGATCAGAAGTTCATGGCCATTGGTTATGTGTGAGTTTGAGGCCAGCCTGGCTCACAAGAGACCAAAAATTTAATTAATTAAAAAGATGTGGGGTGCCACAGAAAGTCCTGGCCTTGGGTCTCATCCAGCACCTCCACTCTGCCCTGGCTTGTTGCCTGTATTTATTCAGACCCATTAGCTTCCCTTTGCACTCCGGGGTCTCCATTTCCACCCTCTGTGAAATGGCAGCGCTGTCCTTTTCTCTTTACCAGCTGGTCAGCCCAGCCCAGCGCAGCAACCTCCAGCGCTGCGGTCCTAGTGGAGTAACCAGTGACCCGATGACTCACTGAGTTGCTGACTGGGTGCTTCTGGGACGCAGGACAGATATTGTCAAGTTCCCACATTCCTGCCCCTTTTCCTGGCCTGGGCAGGGAATCACTGGAGACCAGCTGGGGCCTGCAGAGATCCCAGCCCATGGGCCAGCCGCCCAGCCCGCCCCTGTCCCTGTTCTTTCCCGTGCTTGGGCGCGTCACGGCTGTTACCCTGCATTTGTTGGTCATGGCGGTGGTCCAGAGGCCCCAGCCCTGCCTTTGACCAGCACCTCTGAAGAGGAGGTCAAGCCCCTGGAGCCTGCACAAATAAAAATTAGGAGGCAATTAGCTCCCCTGAGTGTGTGAATTTCCTTTTGAGGTTTCTGAGGCAGATCTGAGCCAAACTCAGCATCACTGATGATAACACTGCTGCCCTTGGAGAGTCCAGCAGGAGGTCGCTGGCATCCCGGTTCCAGGAAGTCAGAGGCAAGGGCAGTGCCAGGAAGCAAGAGACATGGGAACTGGCCTGGTGGCACCTGCTTTCCCCTCCCCCTTCCCCAACATGGCCACCTCTTTAGAGCCCCCACAGGGAGGCTGTGAGGTCACCTGTCAGCTTGGATGAATCAGGGACTGAAATCAACAGTATAAGTGCTTGTTCTAGAAGGAGGCAGGGATCCAGGGGACAAGAGCCAAGATGAGGGGTCCTGGGGTCAAGAGCTGAGATGAAGGGGTCTTGGGTCAAAGCCTTAGAGCTATTTATCCTATGACCTCTAGTTCGTCGCTGGTTTTCTGAGTAATGTCTGTTAAAAAGATAGACAAAGCTTGCTCTGGATACCCATAGGGCTACAGTGAGGGTAAAACGGACCAGGCCAGTTAATGCGCTGTGAGAATTGTAAAACCCCGTGACCTGTCAGCTGTCACCCCGATTGCTACAGCAGAAGTAGGAGAGTAGTTAAGAGCGTAGCCTAAAGGATCGGACAATCTGAATTCAAATCTTGGCGGTTTCACTTCCTGGCTGTGTGTTTTTGGGAATTCCGCACCTTCTCTGGGTTACCTCCTCTGGAAGTCAAAGACTCTTAGGAATACAATCTCAAAGGTGCCCTAGGAGACCTATGAAGATTTGTAGGTGGAGTGTTGAGATCAGAGCCCGATCCAGTGGCTGGAAGCCAGGACGGTGGGAGCTCCAGCCTTGGTGGTGGCTGGCTGAGCTCTCCCTGTCAAAAGTGGGCAAAAGGACTTTAAAAACAGGTGTGACACAGCCAGGAGAGGAGAATGAAGGACATGGGGACAGGGTGGTTGAGACTTTTCTCCCTTTCTGCCTCCGTGCCTCCCCTCACCACCTCTAGAGGTTCCATCCGATACCAGTGTAGCAGGAGAGGGAAGAAAGACAATTCAGTCCCAAAATGCCCCTCCTAGTAAGTTCCTTAATTGCCCAAAGCCTCAGTTGTTCTCATCTGTGAAGTGGGGGCCACAAGACATGCTTTATGGGCTGTCATAACGATCGAACCAGATTCTCAGTGTTTCCTTCCCATCCAGGGTAGGGTCTGGTACCAGATTTCAGCACCCAACTCTACTACCCCTGCAGAGTAGTGTGGGCTTTCAGTGGGTATGCCGGGGCTTCCTGCCACTTTCACCGGATTCCTGGGAGCCACGGTCTTTATTATTAGTGGATCAGTGTTTTGTTTGCATGTATGTTCACGTACCTCGTGTATGATTGGTACCCGCAGTCATCAGAAGAGTGCTTCAGGTCCTCTGGAACTAGAGTTACAAACGGTTGTGAACTGCCCCGTGGGTGCTGGAAATCGAACTGGGTCCTCTGGAGGATCATCCAGAGCTCTTAACGTCCAAGCCATCACCTCTCCATCCACAAGCATCCTTTATTTAGGCTGGAGTCCACGAGAGGTGCTTGAGACCGTAGAACATCTGGCTGAGGTTTTTCCAGAACTCACCAGCCAGCTCCACCCTTTTTTGGCTTTGTGACTAGGAAAACAGGCCGACTGAGCATGGCTGGCCCCTCGGCGCCCTCTGCTGGCCAGGCCATGCACACTCGTGCAGTCTCCTGACCCGCATGTGCCTGGCTGTCCCCACAGGATTGTGCAGATGCTGCTGCCCGTGACCAGCCGCACGCGAGTGCGCCGCAGCGGCATTAGCCCGCTGCACCTGGCGGCCGAGCGCAACCACGACGCTGTACTGGAGGTGCTGCTGGCCGCGCGCTTCGACGTGAACGCGCCTCTGGCGCCCGAGCGTTCGCGCCTCTACGAGGACCGCCGGAGTTCTGCTCTCTACTTCGCCGTGGTCAACAACAACGTGTACGCAACTGAGCTGCTGCTGCTGGCGGGTGCCGACCCCAACTGCGACATCATCAGCCCCCTGCTCGTGGCCATCCGCCACGGCTGCCTGCGCACCATGCAGCTGCTGTTGGACCACGGCGCCAACATCGACGCCTACATCGCCACGCACCCCACCACCTTCCCCGCCACCATCATGTTTGCTATAAAGTGCCTTTCGTTGCTCAAATTCCTCATGGACCTCGGCTGTGATGGCGAGTCCTGTTTCTCCTGCATGTACGGCAACGGGCCGCACCCGCCTCCCCAACGACTCGGCACCTTCCATCCAGTGGACGACAAGGCACCCAGTGTGGTGCAGGTGCATGGGGAGGGGGGCAGGGACAGGCGGGTGTCAGGGAAGGGAGGGCAGGTTGATAACCATACTTCCGAAGCTGGTTGGGCTAGTGGTTATGGCAGGTGGAGAATGAACCTGTGGCCAGCATCTTCATCAGGGACAGACTCCATGGCTCACACCAGGTGATGTAGGCCTGTCTGTAACCCCAGAGGCAAGAGGACTGCAAGTCTGAGGCTAGCCCCAGCTGCAGAGTAACTTAAAGGTCATCTTTAACAACTTAGTGAGAGCCTATCTCATCCGGAGAGATGGCTCAGCAACGTATTGGGAAGCTCTTGAGGAGGACTGGAGATGGGTTCTGAGCACCCGCCATGGGTGGCTCACCACCACCTGTAACACCAACTCCAAGGGAATCCCCTGCCCTGTGGGGGCACACACGCTCCCATACATATATTCATACACATGTGTGCAGATAATTAAAAGAATAAAATCACTTTTAAAAATTAAAGTATAAAAGAGGGTCAGGGATTTGATCTGTCAGAGAGCACTGAATGATGCGGTAGTTCATTCTCAGTCCAAAATAATAATAAATTAAAATATACAAAATAGTTTGTATCCTTTTTTTAAAAAAAAAACTGCCTTGGAATGGATGCCATATGCACAATTTATAGGTAAGGAAGTTGAAACTCAGAGAAGTGAGGGACCAGCCCGACTCATCTGTCTCGCATGCCAGGTGACAGATGCCCGTGCTAAGAGGACCACACTGAGAGGAGGAGTTCGTAGAAGGCACCTGGTCAGATCCTCTCTGGCATCACCTAAGAGTGCTGTGTTCCTCTTTCAGTTCTGTGAGCTCCTGTCGGCCCCGGAAGTGAGCCGCTGGGCAGGACCCATCATCGACGTGCTTCTGGACTACGTAGGCAATGTGCAGCTGTGCTCCCGGCTGAAGGAGCACATTGACAGCTTTGAGGACTGGGCCGCCATCAAGGAGAAGGCAGGTAGGGCTATGGCTGCTGCTGCTGGCTTAGCCTCCATCCCACAGAGACTCAGACTTCAGGCGGTGTCACCCATGCCAGTACAGGCTGTGCCCGGCCCTGCTCTGCAGTGTGCTCAAAGTGCTGGTGGCTCCTGGGGTGATAGATAAAGGCATCCAGCCTCAGAGAGATCATATCATCTGGGCCAAAGTCACATAGCTAGGTAGATACCAGCCCAGGCCTGGTAACATTACTCCCTACTTCAGGCTGTTTGAAATAATTCTGGTACCCGGAGGGAGCTGTGGATCTACTGCCCAGCGCCCAGATCTCATCCGATGGGCAGCTCCTTTGTGCAGATCTGGAGCCTGCATTCCCAGTAGATTTCAGGCACACCAGAGTTGATGCTCTGCAGGTCACCTGGAGCAGCCTTTGTAGGGACACGGGGTGGCTGTAAGAATGGTGTCTCACCCCTGAATAGAGAAAGAAGGCAGGCTCACGGCCCTGACCCTTCTAGCACTAGATGACGAAGCCTGGCTTGCTTGGGCCCAGGAGGCTAGACCCTGATCATTTGTCTGTCAGGCAGGTAACACAGGGACTGGTCTGTGGTAGGTTATCACCATGCCACCAAGACTGCTCCCATCCTTAGCACCCAATTCTGATGTGCCCAATTCCTCCTTGATCCCACCGGTTCCCTTGAGCCCTAACTACCATAGGATCTTCCCTGGGCATACATCTGAGTGAACAACTCTCAGCTGATTCCTTTGACAAGTAGGGTAGCAGCAGCAGGGGACAGGGGTCATCTATCTACCACCTACTCAGTCGCTGCTATAGAGAATGTCATAATCCTTCACTAACCAAGTCACTGGCTGCTGCCACCATGATCCCTGACCACCAGAGGGCCTTAGAAAGGGGCCATCTCTCACATCCAGACTCGGCCTCAGGAGCAGAGGACTGTAGTGAGCACTTGGGAACAGGTGGTACACAGTTCTCAGGCCTGCCTTGGTTACTTTAAAGCCACTTCTCTCTGTCTCGCTCTCCACCCACTCCTGCACTAGGTGTTCTGAGGTCGACATCATTGTGTTGTGGAGAAAACAGGCTAGCCCGGCCCCCCAAACTCTCTGGGTCTTGGGCTACCTGCTTCCCTCTCCACAGAAAAGGCCCTACCTTCCTAGAGAGAGGCTCAGGCCCTGATGTCAGAAGTGGCAGGGATACCAGGTATTTGTCAGAAACCCCAGAGTGTCTTGAGGTCTTGCAATTGGCTAGGCAGGCATTTGCCATCTTCTTTACTGGGAATGCCTTGGCTTTCCTCATGAGGAACGTTCCTCCAGACCCCTCTCAGAGGTGCAGAACCTTCTCCATATCCTCCAGAAGGTACTGCTTCATCTCTGGCCCAGCATGTGTTTGTTGAACGAATGGATGGATCATGCATGGATGAATGACTTGTTTTAGTTAACAAGCTACTTCCTCATGCCCAAATAAATTACCCAATTACCAGATGCACCCTTCTGCCTTTCTTCATCCCCACCTCCCAACTGAGCAAACACCAGACCATAAGGTACTCCAGGGATGTCTGGGAACAACCAAGTAGGAGTCTACAGCCTGCTGGGAGTCCCCCAGTTCTGCTGTCAGTCCTTCTGCTTCATCTGGCTTCTCAGTGATAGCAGGAGCCCCACATAAGTTCCTCAGGGGATGCCTGAGAGGTCAAATTCTGACCAATTGCTGGGGCTGTTTGGGGATCCAAGTTGTATGTGAAGAGAAGAACTGAAAAACGGGTTGTAAGCCTGAGTCCCAAGGACATCCTAGGCGGGGCGGTAGCCTTACCCGGGAAGTGGGTGTGGCGTTTACCTCGACCACTTTGGTCTGTGCAGATCTGTGCAGGTTGAAGGTAGAAAGGCACTTTGCTAGTCCCAACTGTGGGGACTGCAGTTCCCAGCAGCAAGTACCCACCCCTCTTGGACTTAGCCTCATCATTGGCTGAACTCACTGCCCACACCCCTTGCTCAGTACGAATGACAAGTGTGCATCTCCCATCCATTTTCTCCTCTTTCCAGAACCTCCAAGACCTCTGGCTCACCTCTGTCGGCTGCAGGTTCGAAAGGCCATAGGAAAATACCGGATAAAACTGCTAGACACACTGCCGCTCCCAGGCCGGCTAATCAGATACCTGAAATACGAAAACACACAGTAACCAGCCAGCGAGGATATGACTGTTTTCATGACACCTCAGGAGGCCGGCATCCAGACGCACTTGGGGTCAGAACGAGGCTGCCAAGTGTGCTCTCGGGTCTCTGTATAAGCTTCGCCCAAAGGTGGAGTCCGTGTGTGGAGTAGGCGAGGAACCTCCAGTTTCAAACTGTGAATGACTCACAGACCTGCCTGTCTGCCATTTGGCATTGCCAGAGACCTTTGACCTGGGGCCAGGGCAGAGCTGGTCTGGGAAAGGTGGTCCAGGCAGGAATCCTGGCCTTCAGCTGGAGAACTCTAGGAATGAGTTCACCTGCCTGGAATTACCTGGTCTGGCTGTAAGCCCCTCACTGGACTCTGAGCTTTCAGGCTGGGGGTGGAGGTGGGGGTGGGAAACCCTCAGACTGAGTGCTTCATTGTGTACAATAAACGTTGCGTACTACTTTTCTGCCCTGTGACGTTCCTCCCTTCAGACTCTCCAGGCCCGAGGTTCTCAGCTGCTCCTGGGGTCTCAGCCTTGCTCCTGGCAGTAGTAGGATTGAGCAGGGGCTAGGTACAGGGTATGCAGAGCCCCCTTTGTTGGGCTTTCAAAGAAAGACTCATGAGGGTATGTCCTTCATGGACCAGTAGAGAGCCATTCAGTTTCTTCTCCTAGTTCAATCACCATGGAAACCAGAGCTCCATCACTAGTGGTGGGTCCATGCCTATGAGTCCTCTTGATACCTGGGGTTGCACATTTCCTGATCCTCCTTCTCAAGCCTTATTTGCTACAGAAGTAGAAATAGTCAGGAAAGCAATCCAGACCTGGAGAGATGGCGGTCTGGAGAGCACAGGAGCCCTGGCCATCATGTTCCTGTGAGAGAAGGTGGGAGCAGGTGTCCCGTTTGCAGGTGAGTGCTGAGGTGCTGTCATCGCCCTTAGTCAAAGGGCTTTGAGGCCCAGAAGCTGAGACCCAGCACATGCTGTTTTCATGGGTGTTGCACCAGTTTTTCAATGTTTTCTGTGCATGAAGGGGAAAAGCCTCTTGGGTTTTGGGGGGCTAAGCAGCATCTTGTCTATACCCTCAAGGTCATGATGAGATAGAGGTTGAGAAGGGGAAGGCACTTGCCTGAGCATCCACAACAAATCCCTGTGGGGTTCTAGTTTTGTGTTTGGTTGCACCCCTTGATGTTTCGCTGGAGCAAGTCCAGAGGGAACCTTGCATCCTCTGTCCTGGGGATGCTTAGCCTCAAAGGTACAGGGGAAGCTGCTAAGTGTGTTCCAACTCCCAAATATTAAATCTGGCCTGAGGCCTAGCCTTGTGGTCCAGCGATGATTGATTAGTGCTTGACTGCCACTCTGGACTCCATTGTGCCACCAAACCCAGCCAGGGTGCCTGCTTTAGAGATGTCACATAGTATCACAAACTGCCTTTTGGAAGTCTGGCCCCAGTCATAATGCATGAGCATGAGGATGCTCGCCCTCGTGGTAGGAGCAGGAGACTGAGCAAAGGGGAGCCCCTGTACTGGCTTCGGGTTTTGCTCGGAGCCACACCAACACAACTTGATCTCGCTCTTTCTTTGTTCCCCTCCCTCCCTGCTACTTATTTATTTTTTAATGATGGATTCAAGCCCAGGACTTTGTGTACGGTATCCAAGCTCTCTATCTACCTGAGCTACATTGTCAGCTCTCGCCTTGCTCTTTGGTTGGGGGTGTATCTCCTGCTGCCATCAAGGCTGCTTTTCCCTCTCCAATTTCAAGTCTCCCAGATGAGCAGTGTGCTCCCCGCAGCTGCTTCCCATATGAAGGAGACTGGTACCCTGGGTCCCTGTTGTGTGGGTCGCGTTCCATTAAAGGTTTCTGCTTTTATTTCTTAAAGATTTGTTTACGTGTGCAAAGCTGTGTGAGTTTATGTGCATCGTGTGTGTAGCTTCCCATGGAACCCACGGGTGTCAGGTGCCCTGGTGTCGGATTATAGACAGCTCTAAGCCTTCTGATGTGGATGCTGGAAATCAAACCAAGTGCTCTTAACTACTGAGCCATCTCTCCAGTTCCTGTTTCTAATTTTAAATGAAGCTTCTGGCTTTTGAAGGAATGGATCTACAGGTGCCACTGAGGAAGCTGAGCCCCGGCAGAAAAAGGCTGGTGTAGGACCAGGACTTAGTCATGGTGGGTGGGACTCAGCGGCCCCTGAGAATGTGTGGCTCTAGGGGTGCTCCTGCTCTAGGAGTAGGGTCATGAGCGGTAGGGTGTCCAAGGCGCTCACTGCAGTGGGCAACACGATCTGTGAGTAGTTCTACTCTGCCAGCCCGCAAGGACCTCTGGGTGCCTAAGTGTGGGAGACAACTTTATGTAATAACAGAAGTCAGACTTCCACGTAAACAACAGCCCATGTAGCCGGTCTATGTCCGATCTCACTTTTTGGGTGAGGAAATTTCAGCATAGACAAGTAACTTGATCAGTAGGTGACAGGATTGGAGCTTTGAGGCCTGTGCTGTACAGCCTGGAGGAGACTGAGAACCATTGCGTGGGTCCAAGCGTTCTTGGTGATGATGCTTTTGGGTAGGAGAGGGCACACACCTGCTCCTGGTCCCTCTGTGTTTTCTAAGATGGAGCATAGGCTAAAGACCTGCCCCTTCCACATGTCAGAAAATGACTTAGGACAACTCTGCTTTGTTAGCATCCATGTTGCTGAAGTCTGATGCTTTGGACAGAAAGCCCCAGAATCCTGGAATACTGGCCACCTTTCCCTGGCCAATTGCACTTCTGGTAGACTCCCTGGTGGGACTTGCGGGGTTGGGGGAGTAGGCTAGGACCAAAGGGCCATGTTCAGCCTCGAATCCTGGATGTGCAGTTAGCTAAGGGCTTGCTCCGAGGCAGGCCATGAAGGAGCTAGTAGAAGGGATGGGCACAAACTATTTGAATCCCCTATGTGGGGAGCAGAGGCTGGCCCAGCACCAGACCTGGTTGCAAAGATCCTGGTTTGATGATACCGTGTAGCCCAGCCACACTAGAGCGTGCCTAGGCCAGTGCTACTCAGGAAGCCACCTAACTCAGCAGCTTGCCATCTGGGAACTATCAGGGGAAGCCTGGGTCTTTGCCCCCAATATGCATGTCTATCCAGCCACAGGCAGAGGTCTCCACATTTCATTGACAGGTGGCTGAGAGCAATCTGCAGAAAACTGGGTTGGGAGTTAGTTAGAGGCTGTGGCTTTAGGGCTTGGGGTTTGGGTTTTGCTTTGGTTTGATTCACTGTGGACATATAACCACGCTCATGCTTAAAAGGGACAGTTTGGTCACAAGAAGCTGAAATCTCATTGTCCTGATTTTATCTCTGACCAGGATCTTGCATGGCTACTCTGGCACAGCCTAAGGTGCAGGCACACCAAAATTATAGCTCTACCTCCCTAGGACAGAACGCTATGGACCACTGGATCCAGACTTCACATACCTCTTTCTGCAGATTTCTGGACCAAGCATCCTTCCCCAAGTTCTTTCCCCCATCCCTTCCCACCTGCTTCCTATGAATTGAGCCATGGCCTTCAGCACCCATCTCCAGATATCTCAGAGGCTACAAGCCACCCCTTCCTGTAGCCATCCTCTATGTGGACACTGCATCTGGAAACTAACCCACTTCATGACACCCAAGAGGTAGAAACTGCAAAAAAAAAATCTTTATTTTTTTTAACTTTCTCAATATTTACACAGAACAAAAAGAACAAGTGAGATGCCCTCCCCCAACCCCCAGCAGATGGCAGCTGAACAGGCGTGTAATGGGCAGCTGCAGACTAGGGTCCCATTGCCCATGGTCTCCACAGGGATAAGGAGACCCGTCTCCTGGGGAAGGGCTCCTGTGCCTGGCCCCATAGACTGCAAGAGTCAAATAGATGCCTGGCTGAGGAGCCCCCTCCCTGAAGCAGCCCGGCTAGACCCCTACCCTGCTCTCTTCTCACTTGGAGAGCTTATCAGAGACCCCTTCCTGCAGGCCAACAAAGGGGGCTAAGGCCGTCCAGCTAGAGGTAGCCGAAGACATTGAAGAGGGGTGGAGGCATGGCTGGTTTAGTGGGAATAGGCTTCAGAACCACGGGTCTGTACACTTTGGGCCCTGGATTGTCCACATCCTTGCAGAAGTGGGTTAGCTCCACTGGTGAGGCTGGGCTTTTCCTCCATAAGCCCAGACTGGGTACTGGACCTTGTGGCAGGACCCCTGGAAGGCTGGGGAAGATGGGCTGTCCATGGTACTGGAATGGGCAGTAGCTCCAGGCATCAAGGCTACCTACCAAAGATACCCCAGACATCTTGAGTGGCTCCGTGTCAGCTAGAACCCTTGGGGACATGGGCAATGGAGCCGTCTCAGGCCCCAGGGACTCAAGACCCTTGCAATTTTTCTTATTCTCATACAGAGATGCCTCTCTGGGGGTTAGGCCCACCTCCAGCCCCATTGGGTAGCTCAGGGTGGGCCTTGGTTCCTCCCAGAATGAAGCAGGCAGCTGTCTCTTCCTCATGGGCACCTGGCCAGGTCTAGCAGCCTCTGCATTCAGCCCCCCAAAGCTCTGCTCCTTAGAAAGGCACTCCTCCCTGAAGGGGGTCCCCAGGGCCTTCTCCTTGCAGCACCCATCCCCTCCAGGGCTGGATTCGGGGCACGGGTGGAGGGGCAGCTGCCCAGGCCTCTCTTCGGGCCCTCTGGGCAGATGAGGCTCCATCACCCTGCCAGGCAGGCCCCTAGGGAACCTTGAATACTTCTGAGAGAAGCGCTTGAGTTGCTTCTGCAGGTACTTGCGATGGTCCACAGAGCGGCGGCAGGGGGCCGACTTGTCCAGGGCTGCCTTGATGTCACTGGACGCCAGGTTGACAAAATTCAACAGCATCTTCACATCACTGTCAGCTGCCATCACCACGGGAACCGCGCGGGGCTTTCCATGAAGAGTGCAGGCTCTGCTGGGGGCTGGCAGCTCCAAAGAGAGCACAGGGCGGACCTGGGGAGCACAAAAGGCAGCTGGAGTCTCTCCAGGGCAGTTACACCTTCCCAGGGCCACCAGAACTGAATGCAAAAGCCCCCCCCTCCCCCAACCCCGGCACCCTTCTGTCCCAACCAGGATCCACAATGGGACACCTGGTAAGTCATTCAGCATCTCTTGACTAAATGAGACAGGTGCCAGCTATTTCATTCAGTCTTTGAGGGTCTGTTGCCCCCTCCTGGAAAGTGACGCTCAGAAAAAAGAATCACCTTGCTCAAAACCATCAAGCTACAAGTGGCATTGCTGGGGCTACATTTCCAGCTGGTCGCTTCTCCCACATACTGTGAGCCCAGCAGGCACGAATCGCCATTCAAGTTTTTATTTTCAAAGCCAAAGAAATTCTCTACAGAAGGCCAAGCCCCCTTCCCCCTCCGTGGTGGTGGCCTCCCCCTCCCACCACCCCGCCCCCTCTGCAGTCCCCACGCTCCACCCCCAACTCTCACACAGGGCCAGGCAGGATCCCTGTCTAGCACTTAATCTAGACCTGCCTTCAAGGCTCATCTCAGGCTGCCGGCAGCAGGAACTCCCCTGTAGAACCATCTGCAGCAATTTCATGCCTCCTCGGCCGCCACCCACAGCACTGTGCCCCTCCCCCAAGGCCCTAGCCCGCTCACACCCTCCACCCAGCCTAGTCAGACCACTTGGGACTCCACACTAACCGAAGGTGCTGGCTGGGACCCCCGCCAACGTGGCCGGCAGGTTCCCCACCGTAGACCCAGGCAAGCCCGGCGAGCTGGCGTGCAGCGAGCTCCGTGCAGGGTGAGAAGCAGTTGTGCAGCCCTCGAGTGGGCTGAATGGAGGACAAGTCCGGAGCTGGGGGGCCCTCAGGCCAATCAGGAGCGCCTCTCCAGATACAAAGCATCCCAATCAGGCGGCGGAGCCCCGGTCCCACATTCTTTGCAGTCACAAATTGTCACCATGGGGACCATCACAAAAAAAGACAGCTCCCAAATGCAATCATTTCCCGGTAAATTTCTACCCTTCAGCCCCACTTTCCCCGGCCTCCACACACCCCCTCCCCTTGACCTCGGTACCCTGGTGTCTTGAGGGAGTAGGGGGTGTGTGTGCAAAATGTCCAGAATCAAGGAGGGCTGGACACAGTGGAGACAGGCACCCAACCTTCCCCAGATACTCCAGGCCTCCAGCTGCCATGCTCCAGTGCAGACAGACAATCGGATGGGGTAAGCTGGCGTGGGCTGCTTTCCCTCTGCCCTTGAGTGTTGAGCGTGTGCTCTCTGACTCTGTCTGTCCTCGTGTCTCTAGCCTCTTTCCCCACCCTTCCTGAAGGGTCCCCTGGGATGGGTCGAGAGGTACACTGATGTGGGGAAAGGTAGCCTGGACAGGCTAGCTGAGGGGTGCTGGGATATCCATGGGAAGGGAGCCGGGGCTCTCAGGAATCTTGTCTTTATGTCTGCTTCCTCAATTGAGCTGCACAAAGCCTGAATTGCCCATTCAGTGCGGCTGGACAAAAGGGTGGCGTTGCACGGTCCCCTTGCATTTGTAGTCAAACAGTTAGGGACTTAAATCGAGTCGTCATGATGGAGAAAGAGGTGGACAAAGCCCATAGAATTGCCATCAGCAAACATTTTCCTGTGTCATATTAGCTAGTCTCCATGGCTCCCCCTGGCCCAGGGACAATGGCACAAGTTTGCACACTTGGCTACTGTCACCGTGCCAACGCCGCCAGGGCTGCAAGCAGGGCCACTCAGTTGGAGCAAGCAAGGAAGCCCAGGCTGCCTTGGCCCTGCCCACCAACTGCCCAGAGAGAAGGTGAGGCCGACAGCCACATGGTGAACAAAGTTGCTTGGGAAGCGCTCATGGCAGGGTCTCCGTGCCCACTTGTTGAGTGTTTCCCACCCACCTCTTCTCCTCCCTTCCTCTCTTTCCCTGTCTTTTTGCCGCCTTCTTCTCCTGTCTTCCTCTCTGCATCCTGGCCCACACCTTCATACCACAGCCTAAATGGCAGACAGATGACCACAGGCCCTCACTCAGAAGTGGTACCCAGAGGCTGCTGCTGTAGGGATGGGGCACCTCTCCCTCTTCTAGAGATGGCTCAGCGCTAATGAGCTACAGTTCCGACACCTGGAGCTAGCACCTGTTCTCTGAGCCAAGCCGGGCACCCAGACAGGGGTAGGTTGGGGCTGCGATCCCTGCAGTGGCAGCCATCCCATGCTCAGTGTCCTCGGCAGTCGCCTCTGCATGGCTGAGGGCTGTGTCATTGCTATTTTAACCCCCAGGGTTTAGGAGGGGAAATTCCGTAGCAAAGTCCCAGCACCAAGACAGATACGAGCAGGCAGCATCCTTTCTGCTCCAAACCCCTGGTACACTCTCCCGGAGATAGACTCCAACGTCCTGTGACCCACGGGGTAGGCTCCTGCCAGCTCCCCTCAGACCCCTCTAGCTCCCACCATGCTGGGGCATTGCCTCAAGTATCCAGCCCTTTTCTTCCCTGTCAATCAGCACCTAGCTTGTGACACCTGGGCCCTATTCCCTGGTACAAGGATATTCCCTGCTCCCAAGAATATTGCTGTCGGTGGATCGGCTTCCTGTAAGATGGCAAGATGGCAGCATGCCTGTGTCCTTTAGGCATCTCCGTCAAGTGTCATCTGCATGCTTCTTAGGTTAGTGGGCTCCGTGGGAATCCAATCTTAAAATGTCTTTCTAGGCTGGGGGTACAGAGGAGTAGCTCGGTAGTGAAACCCCAGCATGGCCCAAGTCAGACTCTGTGAGCTCTAAATGTGTTCTGTCCTACCAAGGTTTGGCACAGGGCAGCTTGTTTCCGGAAGTAACTGTCCTTCCCAAGGAACAGCCTGCATCTTGTCAACTGGAAACAACTTCTTGTTTCCTTTGCTGCCAAACTCTGGCCAGGTAAGGGCAGTAGGGGTTTGGCTGCAGGTTTGTTCTAGAATTGTGGAAGCAGAGATGTCCTGGGCAAAAGACGCAGCTGCCGTGACTGGACCGTGGTGACTGTCTTGTTTCCCCAGCACGATGACAGTTAAGGCAGGAGGTAGACTCCCGATTGCACCCAGGTGGGAGTCTCTGCCAAGCTCTGCCAGGGGCAAGTGATCTGAGCTGAGGCACTAAGCCAACCACAGAGCAGGGCTCTAACCTTCTCCTCCTCAGCCCGGCGTGCTAGGGAGCCCCCACTGCCTACTCTGTGACCCGTAACCCCCCCCCCATCTCAGCTAGGTGAAATCCTGCTTGACCTCAGAGTGGAAGGGAATGGGTACTAACTGCTGTCTTTCAGATGCCAACATTGCTGTCCTGCACTGTCCATGGGCAGGGAATGATGGATCACTGCTGTCTGTGTGTCCCTGTCTTTGGTTGTGACATCCCAATACGCTGTGGTCTGACAGCTGTCAACCAGGGACTCTATCTGCCCAGCGTGGGGGATGAAGGCAGTCAACCGCTCTGCCTTGAGGAACTTGGAAAGGCCACTTGGGGTACGGCAGCTGGCTAGAAGCTCTGTTAACACGGGGCACGCATCACACGGTGACTTATGTAACCCCTTGCATAACAGCAGCACGGCCATCAAAGTCTGGCCTGCAGCAAGTGTCATACACAATCAGGCCTGACTAGGGAGGGAGGCGAGGCGTTGGGTGGAAGTAAGCTCTTTTGGCTGCTGGGATGAGCGCTTCCTGTCCTGGCTGCCCAAATTCATGGTGAATGACGACCCCCCAGTATGACTATGCCCACAGAATGGCTGGGACCGCAGGTGATCATGGGGAGTTACAGCCTGGTGTGACCAGTTCCAGCAGCAACAGAGACAGGGTGTAACTTAGGAGTCCCGGCCTTGGTAAATGCTTTGATTGTTCCTGGTACAAAATCACTGCGGTTTTAACCTTACTAGCCTGGGATTCAACCTCACTTGCTATATCCTGTAGCAAGTCATCAGATAGGGAGTCTAAGTACAGGAGGCTCCAGGCAGAGATGGCACGGCCCGTGCCCCCTCCATTACCCGGGGTCCCAGCAGTCAGACTTCAGGGTGGAGTTGGCTGGAGTGAGTACATACCCAGCAGGCCTTGTCTGCTTTCTGATGGTGAGGTAAGCAGTGGAGTTTTCATGAGTAGGTTGGCATACGGAGTGGGCATGGGTGCTACCCCAGCTCCACAGAAGGCACTGGGGCATGGTTACAAATCCCTATGGCAAAGAGCTGTGTCTCCAATTCCTTGCCCTTAAAGTGGAGGAATTGCAGCCCCCGGCAAAATCAATACTGTGATCAAAACCCCTCCAAAGTAAAGGAGAGGTTGTCTGGCATGCAGCCAACACCCTTCCCTCCTCCTGCACTCTCCACAGGGTCAGACCAAGCTTTCCCTGGAAAGGGGACTGGTGTGGCACAAACAGGGCGACAGTTGTGACTATGTGCCCCAGTGTTCTGACCCCACTGGATCCTGGCCCCACATTCCTGATGCTGCCTTGTACCCCTACCCTCAGACCCACCGCGGACAGATACTTCACCTTGACTGTGTCCTTTCCTGTCCTCCTTACGCTGTGTTCTGTTCAGTCAGGGCACTGGCCAGGAATGAAAAGTCAGTTTAATCTCAACTGTCAATTCAGATTTGATTGGTGATGCCTCCAAGGAACCTTGAGCGATGATTCCAAGGCCAGCATGGAATTTGGAATGCTCTGATCAGCTAGCGATGTCTGCCTGGAGGGTGGATGGAGATGGTCTTTGGGTGCCAGGCCACTGATTCCGTATGAAGATGATGGGACACAAAGCTTGGCATTATGTCATCTAACCCCTGCGATTTAATCAAGCGAAGGGCAGTGACTTGTCTGTGCACGTGTTCCTTTAACCAGTGCCCAGATCTCTTGCTTCCCAGGAGAGAGCGCATCAGTTCAACGCAACAGGTTTTTCTTTTCCTTGAGATAAGATTTCACTTTATAGCCCAGGCTGGCCTCAGTTTGTCAAAAGCTGGAGCTACAGGCTCAGTGACCATACCTGGCTACACATTTACTAACAGACTTCAATACCCAGCCAGGTATTAACCATAGTAAGCATCTTACACATCTAATGGCATTAAATTTTATTCTGGAGATTTGATTTACTATATATATATTGCTCTCTCTTGCTCTATCTATCTATCTATCTATCTATCTATATGTAAATATTTGGCCTACATATATCTGTGTGCCACATATATGTAGTGTCCACAGAAGCCAGAAGGTGACAGTGGATCCTCTGAAACTGGAGTTAGAGGTAGTTGTGAGCTGCCACATAGGTGCTAAGAATCAAACGTGGGTCCTCTGGAAGAGCATCCAGTGCTCTTGACTGCTGAGCCATCTCTCCAGCCACACATGTCTAATGTACTTTATTCTCACAACCACCCTATATGATGGATCCCAGAATTTCCCCATGCTTAGCAATGAAACTATGGCTCATGGAGGTTAAGCTACCTAACAGCTGGAAAGAGGATGAACCAGGGAGGTTCAAAGTCCAGCTCCCTGACTCGAAACCCTGGGATCTTTCTAAGAGCTTTTGAGTGTGGTATGTGACAGAAGTCACAGCCTGGGAGAAGCCCCTGAGACAGCGTGTGGGCACTTTGCTGTGCTGAGACAGTGAGGAGTTTGGTATCACGCAGAGGGGAGGTCAGAGCAGGAGTCGGGTGACACAAGGCATGGAAGAAATGCTAAGTTCTGCCTCCGTTTTTGCTTTCACGAGGCACATCATAAATGCTGATGCCCGAGAGAGTCATCGCATAAGCAGAACGGAACATGAAGTCAAATGGCTGACTGACTCTCAAGTGTGCCTTCCGTGTCTGACTTGAGCCCAGGGCACACTTTCCCTCTCAGGTGTCACAAACACCTGCCATCATTGCCATAGGCACTCTTGCCTCCAGGCAGCGGGATTTCAAGCAGAACAGTAGTAGAAATGGCCACACTGTGGTGATCTTGCTGTCTCCAGAGGCAATAAATCGTGACTGGATTGCCACCTAGTAGGGAACTGGCAACCTGCAACCAGGCACCAAACACACACTGGAGAGATGGGCTGAGGACCATTAACCTTAAAGGGGCAAAGATCCTGGGATGCTGAGGGCCATCCGGAATTAGTGACCCCTGGATGTGTCCCCATGAAGAGTCTCCTTTTTATTTAGGCCCCACCCTCCTCCCTTCTTAGCTGCTTCTTTCCTCACGTTTTCATCGCAGCCCATCTCACACACGTGCTAGTTGTGAAGCAGACCCAAAGATCTCTCCACGCTCCTTCTGTGGAGAGTGGAGACTAAGGCCTTCCCTGGGCGTGGATTTAGTGCCTCCCTTCTAATGAATTTCTCTTTCTTAGAAGGAGAAGCGACTGTGTAAGTTCCAGGCAATGTGTGAGTGTGCATGCAGTCGAATGGACATGTGTGTGTGGAGATGGACAGATAGGGGATGGATAAGTCTTTGTATGTATGTGAGTATATGTATGTATATGCATGTATGTGTGTATGTATGTATGAGTGTATATGTATGTGTGTCTGTCTGTCTCTCTGTGTGTATGCATGTATGTATGTATATATATATGTGTATGTATATGTATGTGTCTGTATGTATATGTGTGTGTGTGTGAATGTGTAAGTGGATGAATGGATGGATGGATGGATGGACAGACAGATGGAGGGTAAGTGGATGGATGGGTAAGTGGATGGATGGAGTGGAGTGTGTGAATAGATGAGTGATAGGTTGGATGGACAGATGAATGGATGGATGGACAGACTGATGGACAATTGGATGGATGGATGGATGGATGGATGGGTCAGTGAATGGATGGATGGAGTATGTGAATAGATGAGTGATCAGTTGAATGGACAAATGGGTGGACGGAAGGATGGGTAAGTGGAAGGATGGATGAAAGTGTGTGAATAGATAAGCGATCAGTTAGATGGATGGACGGACGGACAGACAGATGGACGGATGGATGGGTAAGTGGATGGATGGATGAAGTGTGTGAATAGATGAGCGATCAGTTAGATGGATGGACAGACAGACAGATGGATGGATGGATGGGTAAGTGGATGGATGGATGGAGTGATCAGTTAGATGGATGGTGGACAGACTTTAAAACTTCTGGGTTCCTCAGAAACAGCGAGTTTGGTGTGACTAATTGAGTGGTGGCCATAATTTCTTTGCATGCTTCAA
Organism: Microtus oregoni; assembly: GCF_018167655.1. Taxonomy (NCBI): domain Eukaryota; kingdom Metazoa; phylum Chordata; class Mammalia; order Rodentia; family Cricetidae; genus Microtus; species Microtus oregoni. The sequence goes on from NW_024543210.1 coordinate 9,825,185, forward strand.
TGCTTTCTGTCTGTGAGATTGCCCCACACAGGAACGCCTTTTCAACTACTCTTTAGCTTCCATCTTGGCTGCTTACCTGCTCCCTGTTGTCTACTGTAAGCTTCTTCTTCTTCTTCTTCTTCTTCTTCTTCTTCTTCTTCTTCTTCTTCTTCTTGGATTTTCTTCTTCTTCTTTTTTTTGGGGGGGGGGGTTTGAGACAGGGTTTCTCTGTGGTTTTGGAGCCTGCCCTGTAACTAGCTCTTGTAAACCAGGCTGGTCTCGAACTCACAGAGATCCGTTTGCCTCTGCCCCCCGAGTGCTGAGATTAAAGGCGTGTGCCACCACCGCCCGGCTGTAAGCTTCTTTTTCAACAGGTGCTGTGTGCCGCAGGTGGATGGGACCAGGGGGACCATAAGAAGCATCACGGTGGGGGAAGTGGCCTCTGACTTCAGGTCTTAACCCTGCCCCTCACCAGCTGGGTAGCTCCTCTGAGCCTCTGTCAGCCTCCTGCCCTGCCCTCAGAAGACCATGAAGCAAAGGCAGCCTGCTTGCTTCAGGCTGAATTGGCTCTGCTGCCCTTCAGACCCATGAACCTCATAGCACCATTGATTTGATGAGAAAACAGGCCAAGAGCAACTTGGGGGACTGAGAGCTGAAACCTTAACTCTGAGATCCACTTGTACCTTCCATCCCACCTCTATAATGGAAAATAGAGTTTTTTCATACAGTATATTGTGATTACAGTTTCCTGTCCCCCAAATCCTCCCAGATCCTCTCCACATCCCTTCCCAAATCCAACCCTTTCAGTCTCCCCTTAGAAAATAAACAGGCATTGAAATAATAATAAAATATAATAACTCCCTTCTCTTCTGAACCCACCTTCAGGATTCTCTTCTGTGTGCTTAGCCTGAACTAGCCACCAGGGGGCGCCTGTGAACCCACTCAGGTTTTCTATCCACCTGCAACCTCAGGGCTTGCCAGACCAGCAGCCCCTTAGCCCCTTCTCAGAATCCTGATGAGTGTTCCCTTCCACTCAGTGCTTTCATAATAGCTAAAGCCCCCCCCCCCACTCTCCTTTCTTACCTCAACTCTGAACCCTAAATTATTCTTGTGTTCCTGAGCAGAGTTGGGATAATTGGAAAGTCTTTATTGCTTTGGCCAAGCGTATGGCTCACACTTGTGAGTGCTGCTCCTTACTTCAGGGTTACAGGATGTTCCTGAACACCTACCATCCTTCCATCTATCTATTCCGTAAACATCAGCTCCACGTCTGGAGAGATGGAGGAGCGGGGAGGGCAGTTAGGGAAGCATCAGACAACCTTGCCTATACAGAAAAACATGGCTATAACCAGCTGGCCCTGGTATTGCGGGCTGGTAATCCCAACTACTTGGAAGGCTGAGACAGGAGGATTAAAGATTCCAGGTCTGCCTGTCTCAGAATAAAAAGTAAGAAGCAGGCTATAATTCAGTGTGTGTGTGTGTGTGTGTGTGTGTGTGTGTGCACGCGCGTGTGGGTCCTGTCTAGCATGCTTGAAGTCCTAGTTAGATCCCCAGCAAACAGGGCAAAAGAAAACAACACAACAACCATCCACTTATTTCTATGTGTTGATCGTAAGCAAACAGAAAACAGCACCTGAGGTAAAAGGCCCGGGGACTGTTCTGGAAGCTGTGGATCCTGGGTTGAGCCCTAAAGGATGCCAAGCTGTTGATCAGGCAGGTAGGACTTGCAGCTTCTAAGCAGCCACAGGAGAGACCTTTGCTTACAGGTCCTCAGCCTCTAAGCTCAATGCCTCGTGGTAGCTCCGAGGTAACCAGACCTAGCCAGCAGCCAGTAGAGGGCACTGTGGCCTTTCTGAGCATAGCCTGCAGGCTGCAGACTATGGAGTTGGTCAATGTCATTTTGGGCCCTAGTCTCCTGGCTTCATGCTGGAAAGCTGGGAATTGAAGTCAGGGGAAGAACACAGCTCTTGGGGTGAGCAGGACACAGATGCAGCATTAGGGGGCTGGTACAGCAGAAGAGGAGGGCCAAAGAAAATGCCCAAGGATGGATCACATCAGCTATGAAGACAAGACAGAGCATGGTCACCCTCTTCCCACAGAAGCCCTAAACAGACTACAGTGTTGCTCTTGTGCCATCTGCACCCCATTCCCTGGAGAAAGGGAGCATGTTTAAGCCCCTAGGGCACCTTGGGACTGTAGTAGATCTCCAGCCTTTCAGCATCTGGAGAGGACCTTGACTGTCAGAAGCAAGGCAGCACCCGGATGTTCAAGGCTGGGGGACAGAAAAAGTCTCTGGTGTAAACCAAGTTCTTCAGATGCCACAATGACCACAGAATGCTTATCACGGCTAAAAGCAACTTAGGGTCATCCTTCCTGTCCCCTTGATTCACAGACGGGAGACTATGGTGAAGAGACGGGGATCCTGGTCTCATCATTCCACCAGATGGGGCCACAGCCACACACAGGCCACAAATGTGCCTCCTTCTGGGTGGGCACTCAATGGCTTCTTGGTCACTGTTCTAATGCTGTGAAGAAACACTATGACCAAGGTAGCTCTTACAATACAAAGCATTTAATTGGGGGTTTGCTTACAGTTTCAGAGGTTAGTCCATGGTCATGACAGCAGGAACATGGTGGCAGGCAGGCATGGTGCTGGGGAAGTAACTGGGAGCTACATCCTCACAAGCAGAGAGTGAGAAACAGGCTAAGCATGGGCTTTTGAAATCTCAAGACCCATGCCCAGCCATACATTTCCCCCAACAAGGCCGTACCATACCTCCTAATCCCACTGTATGCCCCAGACTCAATATGCAGGGGGCCAAAGGTGGGCAACATGGGCGCCAGCTGGGTGCTCTGGTGTCAGGTGGACCCACAACATGGACTAGCCTTTGGGAGGGTCTTGATTCTCCCAGGGTGGCCCCTTTTAAGGAAGCAGGGTAAGATGGTTTGTTTCAACTGACCTTAATCCTAGATCAGCCTAGATAGAATTCTATGTTCAAAGGTAGATAAAGGGCCTCAGCCACCTATGAAGGTCACATATTGAGTCCGGACACCCTAGGGAGAGAATTGAGGGTGTGCCAGTGAGGAATTTGGAGGGTGGGCTCTGAGGAACAGGGCTGAGCACAGGTCCGGGTGAGATAGGACCCGTTAGAGTGTGTTCAGAACCTGAGAGTGTTGTGGAGGCCCAAGATGGCAGGCTATTTCCACTCCAGGGTTGCTCGGCCTCCCATGCAGATGTCACACATGAGCTAGAAGCACACTGGGCTGCAGGGCCTATCTGTCATATGTCGTGGGCCACATGGGTCATCTGTAGCTGCTTAATCAAGGGCATTTTGCTCTTTCTGGTTGACTTGGGTTTGGTCTCTGAATTCAGCGGGAAGGACCTAGAGGTTGGCAGAGACACATGGAAGTCGGTGGTTAGAATTACTTCTGGACTGGTCATTCATGACACATCTGACCTAAAGGATGAGCCCCGAGTAGAACTTGAACTCCAGTCTGTTGAAATAAGTAGCGGCGGGCTGTGTCCCTGGTACCCCGCCACCCACTCGGCTAGCTTTATCTGAAATAATTACACGGAAACTGTATTCTTTTAAACACCACTTGGCCCATTTCTATCTAGCCTCTTCTAGGCTAATTCTCGCACCTGGACTAGCCCATTTCTAATATTTTGTGTAGCCCACAAGCTGGCTTACCAGGAATGATCTTAACCTGCATCTGCCTAGAGTGGGAGAATCATGGCAACTCCTTGACTCAGCTTCTTTCTCCCAGCCTTCTGTTCTGTTTACTCCTCCCACCTATGTTTTAACCTATGAGGGCCAAGCAGTTTCTTTATTGCTTAACCAATGAAATCAACAGATTGATATATGACACTCTCCCATCACCACTCCTCCAACAGTTTCTCTAGTCAGTCTCTCTGTTTCTCTCTCTCTCTCTCTCTCTCTCTCTCTCTCTCTCTCACACACACACACACACACACACACACAGATGGGCCAACAAGTTAGGAGGTAGAGTCCCCTCCCACTTCGGCTCCTGCCTCCTGGTTCTTCCCTGCAGACAGTCCCTGATGCCAGCTCTGAGGGCTCCTTCTAGGAAGACTGAAAAAGGCTCTGAAGGGTGGGATGTCTCTGACCCTTTCCAGGTTATGTTTACACACACGTGCCAGCTTTTCCTGAATTTATTCCCACAACCAACCAGTCAATCAATGGTCACTACTCGAAGAGACAGGCCCTTAGTGTCTTTGACTCCTGCCACTTTAAATACTTGCAAGGTCTGTTTGTTCAGAGGTGTATTATAACATCGAGGACAGCACTTTAACACCAAAGTCTCTGATGAGTCATTCCCCACCGAATGATTAATGAAATGAAAGATTTAATTTTTTTTTATCCTAAGAACAAACATTTTAGGAATCTTCTTAATGTCATGTAATAGAAAGAGTCCAAGCTGAGGTGGAGAAAGGAGAAGACATACTGGCTCTTAAAAAGCTGAAAAGTCCAATACAGTGTTGGTTGTAGAAATGGCTGTGTGTCCAGAATCCAATGCCTCTAAGACCAGCCTATTGCTTGACTCTCCCACATGCCAGCCCTCTGCAGGCTAAAATCTTATAGTTCACAGCAAACACCACGAGCCACCAATTAATTCTATTCCTGCCTCACCTCAGATTTTAGGTTTAGGTGATAAAAGTGAGAGTTTCTTTCCCAGGAGTCCAAGGGTAAACCTCCCTGTGAGTCAGTCAGACTAAGCTGCAATGCCAAGCTCTCAAAGTCACGACCCTCTGGCTCAAACCACAAACATAACTTTCATAGCCGACCAAGGCACCATGGGGGTGTTTTTGCCTCCTTGGCAGCTATCCAAGGGTATCTGACTGCCTTCCCTATGTAGTTCCACTGCCCTGAGCTAGGGACCTGCACATTCTCTGTGAAGGCTACATGCCAAACACTTAAGGTTTTTCAGGGTCTCTCCTCTCCTTCACAGAAAGATGTGGAATGTCTATCTGTATACTGTGAATATGTGTTGCTTTCATTGGTTGATAAAGCTGATTTTTTTCCTATAGCCAGGCAGAATAAGGCTGGGTGGGAAAGCCAAATGGAGATACAGGCACGAGGGTGGAGTCGAGCAGATAGCAGTAGCCACCAAAGGAACAAGATGACAGAGCACCCAGTAAACCATGGGGCACATGGCGACACACAGATTAATAAAAATGGGTTAATTTAAATGTAAGAGCTAACTAGTAATAAGCCCGAGCCATCAGCAAAACAGTCATAATATAAGGCTCTGAGTGGTTATTCAGGAACTGAAACATCTGGTTCCACACCACCCTTTGAAAAGTATTCTTACCTCACAGACCAGGCAAAAAGCCCCACAAGGCTTCCTTTGCTGCCCCTGCCTTGGGGCCGTGGGGCCATGCACATGGAGTCTGGAGCACTCCCCAGAGCCTTGACCTTGCTGTGGTATGAGGCTCACCCACCCCTACTCCTTGATGTAGGCTTCAGCTCCACTGTATCCTGCACCCAGACACTTTCTAACGCTCTGTACTAAGAGAACTCAGAGCAGTGTGAACCGTCATTTCTCATCCAGGCCTTCTCTGTCGTCACCCCATCCCCCAACAAGAATAAGGAGGAACACCAGGCAGAACTCAGAGCAGCAGCTGCTTGGCGTTCCCAACACGTAAGGGGTCCGAGTCTTGCCCTTGCCTGAGCGGTTCAGTGAGGAAGTGTTTGTTCACTTCTTCCGGGGAGCCCCTGAGTGGGGTTTCCCACCCTCAACTCTTAGGGGTCCCAGTGCTGACCTCATCCCAAGGACTTCGTTGGAAAGGAGGAAGCCAAGTGGCATTTGCCAGACAGCAAGCAGGAGTCTTGCTGAGTGGCTGAGCTACTGCGTGGGTTACAGGGAACGTGACTGTTACCACAGCGGCGGCTCCCTCAGTTTCCGGTTTGGACCTTATGAATTGGGGAACAAGTGCGGCATCTGGGGTCTTTCTCCAAGCGACAAAGCTCAGGCTTACAAAAGAATGACCGTAGCTGTGTGAAGTGTAGGTGTTTGTCCCTGTTGTAACAGGAAAGGGTTTCAGAAAGTGGAGCCCTCTACCACCTATACGCGTGGAAACTAAGATGAGAAAAGCCTTAAGTTGCTTGGAACCAAACCAGTCTTGATTAGACAATTCTAGATTTTTAAACATTAATCACATGGAACTGACCCCTGAAATTGCTAACATCTCTGTGAATATGTGTCTACCATACATAAAATTGCCTGCAGACTGCTGTACCAGGGGGCTCTCAGGTTTGGAACCTACTGCCTGCAGTTCCCAGCACATCCACCAGGTGGCCCAGACATTGCTAACCTGGGCTTTTTCATTTCAAGAGCCAGGCATCTCTTTTAGCTGTGAGGGAGAGGAGAGAGCGCTTGTCTGATGCCTGCTCATCTCCCATTCATTCAAGTTTAATCCGAACAGCAAGGAAAACTTCAAGCCTTAAAATTCCAGGGATTCAGCTCAGTGATGAATGAGTGCTGGAGAGAGAGGCTGGGATGCGTCTTTAGACGCGCCAAACCCCGGCGTCTCTGGAGACCTCAGAGCCTCCTCTACCGGATTCTTTGCAAAACTGAGATGCTGATAGTGAGTCCCTGAGACAGCACCGGTTTCGGGATGCTCGAGACATTCTTCAGCAGGGCTTTGCCCAAGGTCCAGCCCTGGGGGGCCGAATACTAACACAACCACCGTCCAACAGGCCACAGGGATGCCTAGGTTTCCTCCTGCCTCTTTAGCAGGACATGGAGAACAATACAGGAGTCCTTGACCACAGCGTGGCAGGATCTTGCCTCTCTCAACTGCCACCCCTGGGAGGGCTGGAGCAATGTCTCACACCAGGGGCCCGTTGTCTATGCCTAGGAAGAGGGGCAGGGCGCATGCTGGGTGCAGCTGCAACAGCAGAGAATGTGATGAGGCTTTGTTATCGACACTGCAGCTTGAAGATGGGGCGCACCCATGCTTCACCGACAGAAGAACAGATTTCAGGCTATTCCTTGATAAAGAGCATTTTCATTCAGTTGACAATCTTTCTAGACCGTTCTGGACTGGAGTTGGAACAACCCCAGAGAACACTGTGAGCATACGTCCCAGCAGGACGTCCTTGGGGCAGCAGAAAAAGCTATGTTTTTTAAATTGTATTGAAATCACTCTGAAGGCTAAGGAGCAGTTCTTGGATGGGGGTTTGTTGGCTCCTCAAGGGCGAGGAAGGACAGCAGGTGAGGATGGAGGAAGAAGAGGGGGCGGGGCTGAGGAGCGCGGATCTGTGGACAGCTGGCAGGACAGCTATCACACTGTCAAGGACCTGGAAGTCCATAGACTTTCCAAGCCACACTAAATAAGATTGTTCACAGTCATCCACAGAAACCATCGGGCTCTCCATCCTCACCAGGGCAGGAACTAGGGACAAGTGACTGTTGCGGTCACCCAGGGGAGGCTGGGAGTCCCTAGCAGAGAGCATGACAATAGAGGTAATAGTAAAGCCAGATGTCTGATGTGTTCTGGGTGTGGGATCCCTGGGACACAGACTCATAGTGGGGCAGGTGGTCAGGCTCTGCAGGCTTGGGCGGAGTGTGCAGAACTCTGCAATGCACTCTGGGAAGGTGAATCGGATGGGTGAACACGTGGCTTGTGGGGAATCCCCAGGTATTGACATGGGGTGTGGATGGAAGGGGTGGAGTACAGATGTGGATGCCAGTCCGTGAGTGGAGATGATGGCGGGACCATGTGAGTGACATCACAGGCAGGGATGGACACTTCCAGGCTACACAGAATACCGATAAGGCACAGTACTGGAGACAATGCCATGTGTGAATTCCCCCTTCAACCTTAATTGCCTTCTGTATCCCATCAAAAAAGGCCAGATAAGATGACTTCATAAGTCCCTTCTACTATGAGCCTTCCAGAACTATCCAACCGGGAAGATCTCCATTACAAAGCTAACAAAGACTTGTGACCATCTCTACTGCATGCGAGCCACTTCTGACTTCTGGGTGTCCCAAGAATAATGTCCCAAGAGTTTATTTTATGCCAGTTCCCTCTAGGCCTGCTCTACTACGCACTAAATGGCTCCTCCTCTAGACTAGAATGTGATGGAACTGTGCAAAGCTGCTGTCCGGCCAAAATCTTCCTGGACCTTCCAGGACACAGGGCATCTGGACGTCCTCCTTCTCTGAGGGTGACTGGGAAAATGGCATGCCTCGTGCCAGAGCTGCAGGGGGCTGCGCTGTGATGCAGTCCTCCTTCCCCAGGCTCCTCCCCTGTTTCCCCTCGCTTTCCACAGCAAGTCCTCTGTGAGCCTCTGTGGTAAAACTGAGACGCGGCTGGGCTCAGTCCAGCCCACATCCTCCCGGCAGTCCCAGGAGACCCATTCCTAGCATCAACCACTTCCTCTTAACTATGGCCGTGGCCAAAGCTATATGACAGACTGGATATTAGGTCAGCGGCTAGTGTCTGGGCTGGGCTGGCCAAACGCCATGTACCTGCCAGATGCGTGGTTCTTGTTCAAACCATTGAAGTCTTTCGCTTTTTAAATCCCACTAGGAAGAAGCTGGATTTGTCCCCAAGGGTGGCAGACAGGAAAGTCTTCATCTGGCAGATAGGTCCCCCACCCACACTGGACACTAAACAAAACAAGCCACATGTCCCGATACTCCACAGTCTATGTAACCCTTTCCATGGCCACTCAACAAACCCTGAGAGCAAGGCACTGAGCTGGTTGTCAGGACACTGGATTTGATCCTACTCTACGTTTCTCCCCCCCAAATTTCTCCCTGTGGGTGTGGGAAGGCAGCTCAGTGGGCCAAACGCTTGCAGCATAAGCATATGGACTTGAACTTGGATCCTCCACACTCACATTGAAAGCTGGCTGTGGGGGCAAGTATAGGTAACATTATAGCACACTGCATACCCAAGAGTTTTGTGTCTTCTTTCACCCACCGTGGATAGCAATGGTGACAGCATGGTGACCTCCACATGTCTTCACTTCCTGTGCCTCAGTTTCCTTTTGTACATCCAGAAGTCTCTCCCTACCCCCCAACACGGACATAGGCAAATCTTATGACTCCAGATCTGCTGTGGACTCAGTAAACTGCAGAGTTCAGTCTCCAGATCCAATAGGCAGGTCCAGAGCCCTAAATATGAGTGGACACAGCCAGACTGGTTGGCTGGGCATGAGGCACTGGACCAAGGTTGAGACATACACACAACTCATCCAGCGCAAACACTATCGCAACCCGAGCTCCTGCTGTCCATCACTGGTGTCATCTGCATCCTGGAGCCAAGTCCCGGCTGAAAGAGAGGTTTTACCTCTTTCCACAGCGTGCTCTACATTGTAAACCAGGTGCCAGTGAAGGAGAGGAGTGAGGAGGCTGTGAGAGTGAACCCAAGCATGGGCACTCAAATGGCAGGACCACTGGCCTCTCACACAGCGACAGGGCTCCAGGTCCTGTCCATGGGCTCAATGGCCCTCAAAGGCCCTCCACGCACTACACAAGCATGAGCTGGACACAAGGGATCCTGACTCTGCCTTAAGTAGTTTCCAGTAGTCCTCCAACCCTATCTGACTTCCCATACTGCCCTGTGCCCCAGGAAGAGGGTCTCTGAATGAGCACTCGAAGAAACCTTGACTCTGGCTCTTCAGAGCTCTCACCTGGGAGACCAGGTTACAAAGCTGGAGGAGGCTAAGCCGGGGTCTCATCCCTGGTCTCTTTCTCTTTCGGACAACAGCCCCACAAGCCTGCTGTCTTCTGGACCTCTCAGGTTGGTGGCCATGCCTGCTTCTGTCCTGAGAGCGGGCATCAGCCTGCATCCAGACATCTAGATACCCAGTGTTGTGGCAGTCCCTCTGTGATGCCATAAATGCTCCCAGATATGGATCCATGTCAGTATTAAAAAGCCCCACTATCCCGTGTCCCAAGACATAAGCCACTGACACAAAGGATGGGACAAACTAGACCTATCAGCTGTGATGCTGCCTGTCGTTTTCAATCCTTTTCAGGAGGCGTGTGTGTATGGGGGTGTTGCATGTATGTAGTTTCACATGTGTGTGGGTGGGTGTGGGCACCTGAATGTGGTGGCCGGGAGTTGATGTCAGGAGTCCTCCTCAGTCATTCTCCTACCTTGTTCTTTGAGGCAGGGTCTCTCACGCAAACCAGAGCTCACTGATATGGACCGTCTTTCTAGCCAGCTCACCTTGTCTCTGCTTTGTGAAGCCATAATTACAGGTGGTCTACCATGTCTAGCTGGAATTTACATGGGTCTGGTGGACCGAACTCTGGTCCTCATATTTTGCCAAGCAAGGACTGCTGAGCCATCTCCTCAGCACCCCTGACTTTCCCCACTTATTTTGTATTTATAAGAAGATTCTTTGAGCATGTTTAGATTTGATTTAGTTTTTTTAGTTGTATGATACCTCTATGCACAAAGAGGGGAAATATAAGCAAAATAAATTAATAAAGGTCTTCCCCAAAAGTCTTCCCATTCAGAACTCATCTTTTCCAAACTGCTACCTTTGGGGGAATGCCTTTCCATGTTGGTTTGAGAGGAGCTGGATTCAGGTCACCTTCAGTGTTACTGCAGGAGATCCTCTGAGGGTTCCCATTACCATTATGTGCGCGCGCGCACGCGCGCACGCACACACACACACACACCCCAACTTTATCATGACTGTCACCTGTAAGCCCTAATCATAAGGTATGCCACCAAGTTAGAGATGATACAGCAAAATCATCATCATCATCTTGACTCTGACTTCATGCCTTTAAGGAAAAGTAACTCAAAATACACCATGTAGGTCTATGAAATGGTTCAGCAAATAGAGGCATGTGCCATTGAATCTAATGATAATACTCCTTGCCCTAGGCTCATATATTTAAATACTTGGTCTCAGTCAAGCAATGGTGGTGCACACCTTTAATCCCAGCACTCAGGGAGGCAAAGGCAGGCAGATCTCTGTAAGTTTGAGGCTAGCCTGGTCTACAGAATGAGTTTCAGGACAGCCAGAGATAGACAGAGAAACCCTGTCTTTAAAAAACCCAAAATACATACATACATACATACATACATACAACATACTTGGTATCCAGTCAGTGGAACTGTTTGGGAAGGATTGGGAGGTGTGGCCTTGTTGGAGGTTTCAAAGACGCATGCCATTCCCCATTAGCTCTCTCTGCGTTGGGCTCAGGGATCAGGATGTGAGGTCTCAGTTCCTGCTCCAGATACCCTTGCTCCGCCTTCAGGAACCCTAACCTCTGGAATCATAGGCCCAATTGAATTCTTTTATAAGTTGCCTTGGTTATGATATCTTATCACAGCAGTAGAAAAATATAGATAAGACACAGTAAGAAGTATGAATGTGCTCTTACCACCTAGAATATAAAAATGCCCCTTTCAGTCTTCCTGGTGCCCTATGAGCACTGGCTTGGCAGAAATGAAGCTATTTTAAAGAGATTCCCATGTCCCTCAATCTGTATCAGATGATTGTAACAATGATCCCAAAGAAATGAGACTTTCCCTAAGAACCTTGTGCTGGGAGAAGGAAAATGTCCCAGCCAGAGGGAGAACTTGTCTCTTGGAAAGAGATTTCACAGAGATCTAACAACTTGTGAGACCATCTCATGGGATAAGGTTGGAGCTCAGACAGTGAGAGGTCAGTGGTGGGTGGGACTATCTGGACAGGAATCGCATAACCCTGGTCCTCTATTTAAACTTCTCTCTCAGTTCAGGTCTCCCAGGGCAGACTTGGAGGGAGTGCCACTGAATCTTTTTGTCTCTCTTCTCAACGTGGTCACATTGAACAGATCTCCTTTTTCTGATTTCCACTTCTAATTTTGTGTCTTTAATTGACTTAGGCTTGAGGTACCATGTTTGACACTCCCTTGCCTAGTTTACTGTCCTATGGCTGTGAAGAGACACCATGACCACAGCAACTCTTCTAATAGAAAGAATTTAATGGGGGGCTTGCTCACAGTTTCCCACCATGATGATCATGGGTTAGCCATCATGGTGGGAAGCAGACAGGCATGGCACAGGAGCAGGAGCTGAGAGCTTTACATCCTGATTCACAGACAGCAGTCTTGGGCTTGGGTTGGGTTTTTAAAACCAAAAAGCCCACCCCCAGTGACACTCTTCCTCCAGCAAGGCCACACCTCCCAATTCTTCCCAAATAGTTCCACTAACTGGGGACCAAGTATTTAAACATATGAATCTATGGAAGCCATTCTTATTTGAACCACCACACCCAAATTTGGCAACACTATCAGGAATATTTATTGAGCATCTATCTACTGTGTGCTAAGTCAGAGAGTCCAGCAGGGAACATGAGGCTGGATGCTAATCACACAGACAGTGACTCCTAAGTAAGTCAGAGTCCTAGTACAACACATTACAGTTGACTAGCACTTTGTGATGTGAAAGAGACCGCATGGGGTTCTTATGATAGACAGAGACACCTAGGATGCTGGCAGTAGAGGAGGGCTTTCTCTAAGGAAGAAAAGCTATTGAGCTGAGGCATTCAAGAAAACCTGGAGAAAGGGCACCTTGGTCCTGCCCATGCACATTGGCCCTGCCCATGCTTCTGTATATTTGAGGACCAGAAGAGCCAACAGTAGTGTCAGAGCATAGCAAGCAGGGGTGGGAGTGGATGAGTGTGGAAGGGGCAGGCAGGAGCAGGTGCAGGAGGATTAGAAAACCTTAGATAAGATCTTGCAGACCTAGTCTGATGCACAGAAGGTGCACATAGGGCAAAGAGAGCAAGCAAGTTCTTTAAGACCAGAGCAAGTTGTGAAGCTACGGAGAGCAAGATCCGTTAGGCGCCCTTGGTGATCGCCAGGACCCAGCCACAGAACAGGAAACCTGGAGGTGCTGAGCAGTCTGTCCCCACAGGAATGCAAGTATCTTAGACAGCAGAAAGGCCAGAGACTGGGAGGGAGGTTGGTGATTTTTCTGTGAAATCAGCAGAGAAAAACATCCAAACTTGGAAATAATGTTTAACGGTGTTCACAGCGGCAAAGGATCCACTTCAAACATTTTAGCAGCAACCTGCTGGGATCGGGGCAATCTCTGGAAATGATTTATTTACATATAAAAATGAGACTGTCCCTGGGGCGAGGCTCTCATTGGTCAGCGCCTTTCAGGGCCACAGGCTCAGGCCTGCCTCCCTGCAGTCTAGGCAGGGGGCTGATTGCTCTCCCGGGGAGGTGGAGGGCCTGCCAGCCAGCATCCCAGAGTTCCTTCTCCAAAGCAAGCCCTCCGGAGCACTTTAGTGCTCGCGCGACTGAGCCTGAAGTACAGTCAATGCTTCATTCCAAGAATGCAAATGAGCCCCGGAAGGGCTCTCAGGAGGCGAAGGCGCTGGCCCAGAACACCTTTTTGAAAGGCTTGAGTTTGGTCCAGAAAATGTCATCTTTTCAGTTCAGACTTGGGAAACTGAGGCTGGAGAGTTGGGAGACCCAAGTCTGCCTAGGAGGAAAGGGCAAGGCTGCTTGCTTTTAATCCTGTGGGATCCTCAAGGCTTTCTCTATTGTTTAGAGCATGCTCGTCCTGATGGGCAAAGGGGCCCTTGGAAGGAGAGTGGAGGCTCAGCAGGTCACAGGTAGTCTGACAGAAGAAATTTATTCCAAGTTTCTGCTGAGGCTGTGCTGGCCATGCATTGGTGGGTTCTGAAAGGCCTGGCGGTTAGGGACCAGTAAACCTGCTCTAGGGATGCAGGGTTACCTGTATGGACTGAAGCCTTCCTCTGACTGCCCCCTCCCCCGCCACGAGATGGATTAAACTGATCAGAATTTTAGTGACTATGGAGAGGTTGGAATATTGCAGGTCCAAATCCTAATTTCACTTCACCCTGGACTATCTTCAGCGGCCTTGAGAGCCATTCCTGCCAGCTCTGTATTTAACCTAAGTCCTATGACTAATGCTTGAAACCTGGATTCCACTAACAAGGGCTAAGAGAGCCTCTGAGGCCTGGAGTGTGAAACCTGAAAGTCACGAGAAGAAGAGACCAAATCCACTATTGCCCAATTAAAGCCAGCTGTGTCTTGGGGTGCATCCGGGACTGGCTAGCTGTCTATCTCACCCTAAGTGGGGATCTGAGAGAGCAGCCAGCCCCTGCCAGCCTCCCAAGGTCCCTTTTATAGTAGAACAGGGCATTCACAGTGGCAAGACAGTTGGCTGTTATACATTGTTAGAAAACCACAATAAAACAAAACAAAACAAAAAAGCCAACTCCAATGAGAGGAAAGGGCCAAGGGGAAGGGCTTATATCATGTGAGTGGGGTCGCAGGTTAGTATAGGTTGAAATACTTGTTTTGCGGTTTATGTCAGATCTAAGGAGCAGGAACTTATTACCAATTACGAAGAGAACCCTTCACTTGCAAGAATTTACACAGGACAAACAGGAACTTATTCTTTTTTTATTTCATTTTATTGAGCTCTACATTTTTCTCTGCTCCCCTCCCTGTTTCTCCCTCCCCTTCAACCCTCTCCCGTGATCCCCATGCTCCCAATTTACTCAGGAGATCTTGTCTTTTCCTACTTCCCATGTAGATTAGATCCATGTCTGTCTCTCTTAGAGTCTTCATTGTCATCTAGGTTCTCTGGGATTGTGATTTCTAGGCTGGTTTTTCTTTGCTTTATGTTTTAAAACCACTTATGAGTGAGTCCATATGATAATTGTCTTTCTGGGTCTGGGTTACCTCACTCAATATGATGTTTTCTAGCTCCATTTATTTGCCTGAAAATTTCAAGATATCATTATTTTTTTCTGCTGTGTAGTACTCCATTGTATAAATGTACCACATTTTCCTTATCCATTCTTCGATTGAGGGGCATTTAGGTTGTTTCCAGGTTCTGGCTATGACAAACAAAGCTGCTATGAACATAGTTGAGCACATGTCCTTGTGGCATGATTGAGCATCCTTTGGATATATACCCAAAGGTGGTATTGCTGGGTCTTGAGGAAGGTTGTTTCCTAATTTTCTGAGACATCACCATACTGATATCCAAAGGGGCTGTACCAGCTTGCATTCCCAGCAGCAATGCAGGAATGCAGGAACTTATTCTTAACCGTCTTGACTGCAAACAGAAATCTTAACCTGCAAGATAAATTTTTTTCTGTTTTGGTCTCCCATTAACTTGCCAGATATATTGCTAATCTTTCAGGCTCACAAGAGCTGACATTTCTCAGCTTTTCTAGAAACTGCATACCCAGTGTTTTCAGCAACACATTTAATTTTTTTTCTTGATTTATACTTTTCTTTGTTCCATAAAAGCTCATATTACCTTGGAGGAACATGGAATTTGGAACAACTTAAACCTGTGTTCCCAAGCAGTAATCACTCACATTTGGCTGCAGAGTAAGCCATCACTTGTCTTTTTGAAGTGAGAGATGCCTTTCTGAGTCAACACCCAGATCTGTGTGCAGCCTCTCAACAGCTCTGCAGGGTAAGGACAATGATCTCCACAGAGGCAGGGTCCCCAAGGGTCAGAACACAGGACACAGAATGGCAGGTCACCATCTCTCCACCTCCTTACTCCATCCCAAACATGAGAGCACCATGTGACCCAAAGCTAATTGAAAGGGTCCAATCCTATTTTCAACCATGTATCTCAAACAAGTCGCCCCTCAGGTCTGAGCCTCAGTTCCCTCAACTGTGAAATAAGGAAAACAAATTGCTGTTCTGCCCTCCTCTGTCCCTGACTGAGGCTATCTGCTCACCACTCAGTGTTCAGGAGAGGAGAGCTAGTGGGAAGGGCATCAGGTCCAGTCAAGAGCTAGCATTCTGAGAAGATGGGACACCCCCAAAACATCCTTGAGGATTGGGATACGTCAAGGGGCTTGTGCAGGTTGGGAGAAAGCACAGGTCATTGGACACAAGAACTTACGGGGAGATAAGAGGAAAGAATAGGGATAAAAGTCGGTACACCTGGAGAGTTGAAGTGGCCCCATAGAGAAAAACAAAGAACGAGCTATAGGTGTGTGTGTGTGTGTGTGTGTGTGTGTGTTTGTTTGTTTGTTTTTGTCCACTCAGGCTTTTATTGGGGTGTGATCGAGCCTTGGGTGGGGAAACTAATTTTTTCCTCAGTTGGTCTAGAAGATGGGGGTACAGTTTTGAACCCAAAGATTCCACCAGCCTGGTAAGGATTCAGTTTTCAAGCCACACCTCACACCCTCTAGCCCGGTGCACACACAGCCTGCTCCCCTGTGCACTGTACAACTCTGCCTTGCCTGTTGTGTGCCCCCGCCCCTGGGTTCTGCAGGATACCCTTAGACAGGACCTCTTCCTGTCTAGACACAGGCAATTATTGGCAGCACAGAGGGAGCCACCTGCTCCCTGCCCCACCTGCACCCTGACTCTGAGATAAGATAAAGGCTTTAAACTGATTTAAGGTGAACAGACGCGAGGACTAGGATTCAAGGCTGAGGCTGGATGTGCGCAGATGCCCAGGAGCTCCTTGCCAGGGCAGTAAGGTGAAAGCTTCTGGGGACGCCATGGTTTTTGTGGTTCTTGCTTTTTAACCTTTCCCAACTCCCATACTTTGCTGGGCCAGGTGTTGGAGACCTAGGGAGGCTGAATAAAACCTCTGGGTTGAGTTCAGTCTGAGAAGAGAGGCCCAGCTCTAAATGTATCCATAATATGAAAGAACTCAGTGATGGCTCATGGTTGAGCCCCAGCCCCGGGAACATGAATCAGTCATTGAGACCGTTCTCACTGGTCAGCCTCCTCCTTAGGCCACTTCCCTCCTGTTAAAATGAGACCAGGAGGGCAGTACCAAATGGAGGTGTGGAATACCCTGTCTCCATTTCCTACCTCATCTTCTTCCAGGGATGCTCTAGGTGTGGGGTACTCTTCCAGTGCCTTCTGCTCTGTCCACCCGCAAGAGCTGGCTTGAGGGACTGATAGCAGCTCTCAAGGGTCAGCAACAGCTCCACCTAGAGCATACTTATCCTGCAAGGCTCTTCTTCAGGGTCACCAGTGCAGGTCTGTGCCTTACACCAGAGCAGTCCCATTCTGTGCACCCCTGGCAGAGATGGTGCTGGAGAAGGAGCTAAGAGGTCTACATCTTGATCCATAGGCAACAGGAAGTGAACTGTGACACTGGGCATAGCTTGAGCATAGGAGACCTCAAAGCCCACCTCTACAGTGGCACACTTCCTCCAGCAAGGCCATACCTACTCCATCAAGGCTGTACCTCCTAATGGTGCCACTCCCTATGTGAGCCATTTTTTTTCAAACCACCACACCTTGTATGAAGGGGGAATTTCTATACAGACACACATGTGCCTGTACAGGCAGAGATCAAAGATAGCCAAAGATGTGGACAGATAGCAGAAGTTAGTTCTCTGGTGGACCACTGGCCTCTGGAAGTATGAGGTGAAGTCTTAGTCTGGATTCTGCTGCTGTAACAAAATATTCAGGACAAGGTAATTCATAAAAAAAACTGGAATTTATTTCTCACAGCTCTGGAGAGAGGCAGGCAATTCAATACAAAGGTTCCACAAATGGCCTGTGGTCTAACGAATGCCCCTCTCTACTCCTAAGGCGGCATCTTGGAGCTGTATCACATGGAGAGGAAGGGTGTTGTGGGCCAAGGACAGAGGGCAAGAGGGATTAATGTCCTCCTCCAGGCTCTTTGGTAAGGACACATCATCCTGTTCTACCCTCATGACAGGAGAGTCTCTGGGGGACCTTGACTCCCAGCCCCTTGGGGATAAGGTTTCCACGTGACTTTTGGAGGGGTAGAGCATTCAAGAACCACCCCCCATCCTGCCATGTGTATGCAGACCACCAAGTCTGGAGTGCTTTGCTGGGACAGCTGTAGTTTAGCTACTGTCGGCTTGAGAAACTCCCGCAAGGTTAGAAGATAGCTTCCTTCTTGCCAGCCCTTCATGATATCCTGCCGTGGGGCTCCTAAGCTAGTGTCCTTCTGTTTAGGGTGCCTGTGGCTTGGCTTTTGCAGTTGCCCTGAACTCCAGACCTCGGCCAGCTGCTTCATCCTTCAGTCCACTGCTCTCCACCCTGTCCACCTCACTTCCTCCAGTGTCCTTCAACACTGAAGGCAGCCCTGTCTCCTCAACCCCGACGAATCCACTCCAAATGGCATGCCAGAAGTCCTCGTGGGGCCAGACACCTTCCAAGCCTTGCCCCTACCCACTCTCAGTTTCAAAGGCCGTCGCTGCCAGCTGGGACGGCTGGCAGATCTGTGAAGTGGTTCCCTCACAGTGACAGTCACAATGACGGGCATGTGGGTGGATAGACTTTGCTCTCTCTGTCATTATGGTGGCCCTTGTGTCTACCCACCTGGGAGAGCACTCTCTCAAGTGCAGGAGCAGAGGCTGCATCGTGACATGGTGGCCTGATCTGCTGTTTACAAAGTCAGGGGGAACAAGGGCTTTTCATGGATGTATGTGGCAGACTGGCTTCCTCAGCGATCAGATGAAAATGCCGCTTCAGCTTGAGCACAGCATGTGTGGCTGGTGCGCTCATCAAATGCCAAGAGCACTCTGATGTTTCCCCAATGCCTTGTTCTGGAAGAAGGCTCCCAAGGAAGCCATTGGGGTAGTCTCCTGGTTGAGGAAGACTGAGCAGTTCAGCTTCCCATTTAGATTCTAAGACATGCCAAAGAACCATTTCATCCTGTAGGAAACTCCTTAGACAGGCAAACAACTCAAAAATCACTTCAGGAAGTTCCTAAAACTGACCGAATGCACTAGGTCCCTCCCTGCCCAAGGAAGCAAACTAAGCAAAGCTGAGCACCCCTCTTAGACAATGGAAGCTCAGTTACAAAGACCCTGAGACCAGACCAGCTACTTGGAAGAAGCAGAAACCAACCAAGCTGCCTGGAAGAGGTTTAGACCAACTGAGACACCTGGGAAGGACATCTCCAACCCACTGAGCTGCCTGCAGTCTGTACAGTGTGCTCTAGGTTCCCAGCTTATGAACTGGGGCTGCTTTGGTGAGACAGTTGTCCGAGTCATCTCTACTCCTCTTTGTGTTCTATTGCTCAGATTACTATAAGTCACTGCAATAAAAACTCATTGGTTCACCAGGTTGGACTTTGGTGGTATCAGTACTTTGGTCTCTTGTGGGTTCTCTATCTGGAATGAGTAGACATGCATGTTGTGTATCCTCAGGAAAAACACGTTACAAAAGAACATGGAAGGGTCAATTCCTAGATGCACAATGTGTACAGACATCCTTAGACTCTGAAGACATAGGTTTCCCCTGAACTGAGGACAGGCCACCATCCAGCCAAAGACAAAGTACACCGGTGTCATTCATCCTATTGTACCAAGAGGAACCTAGCACCATTCCCACTTTCTAGAGGGAAATTGAACCCCACATGGGATAGTGACGTGTCTCAAACCCCACATGGAGGAGGAGGTGAGGTTAAAGATGGCTATTTGCTTTCAACAAAGAGCAGGCCTTCAAGTTGTGATGAGTGGTAACAGATTGGGCCATGGAGGTTATTCAGTCTTCAGCAGCTTTGATGCAGTGGGTGAGGATGCATGGATCTGCTGAAGCATCTTTATAACCCATATCTGGGGGTAGCTCAATTGGCTACTCCTCTTCACAGAGAAGTCATTTCTCCACTCTCCATCCTCTCCTGAGCCCACCCTCTGGACTTTTTCCATATTGCAAATCCCAAATCCCAGTTGCTCCATGTGCCAGCTCTGTGACGGGTAAGACTCATCCCATCCTTGCCTGGTTTTCTCATCCATAAAACGGGAAAACACCGGTAGTTGCCTAGATTTGTTATTAGTGTAGACAGATGTTTGCACAACCAACACCTGGCACAAAAGCACCCACATTGGGGATCATGGGAGAGAGTAGAAGGAGATAGGGGAGGAAGGGAGGGGCAAGAAGAAAAATATATAGCTCAATAAAAACAATATAAAAAATTTGCCATCATTACAGCCATGATGGTGGTGTTTGAAGCTCCTGTGCCATTGCAAACATCTATCTCTTCTGCACCATAAGATTCTCAACTCCTGAAGGGCGCAGGCCCGGGGATGCAGTACATACCTAATAAAGATTCATTAATGCATACATAAATTACTAAGTTCTTAAGCAACCAAGTCTCTTAATTAGTATCTAAAGAAATGATAATGGCACCAATACTGTAAGTAACAATGTTATTGATCACTTGTGGAGTGTTTAACATATATCAGGATTCAGGCAAGCACTTTACAGAAATTATCTCACTGAACTGTCACAACAGCTAACCATGAAGTAGTAGCCCTTGTAATGATGAACGTGAGAAGCAGCAGCTTGTCCCTGGTCCCATACTGCTGAAGAATGAAGTTGTTATACTGGACGTGGCTCTAGAGGAGGGACTCGGCATTGCTCCTGACTGTGTTTCTGGTGTCTGGAAAAGGACGTTACAGAAGGTTAAGTCCTTAAGGAAATGTTTATTAAATTTATTTCATGGACGGCTGAATGGGATGGACAGATGGATGGAAGACGGGGTAGGTGGAAGAACGGATGGGTGATTGGAGGAGACAGGTAGTGTAATGAAGCGGTGGATGGACTCACAGATGGGTGATTGGATGGAATGAAGGTATGGAGAGATGGTGGGTACATGGGCTGGAGGGGTAGATGGATGTTTGAGTGGCTGTGTCTTTGTGGTCACTATATACATGGAAGTGTGTGTGGGTATTCATGTGGGTAGACAGGAGAAGACTGGGAAGATGTACAGAAGAGAAAGACCCGTTCCATGCTACACTTCAGAGTGACAGGTGAGGGATCCTCACACCAGACTGTTGGAAACAGATGTGCATCAGATAAAAGATTTGAGAAGATAGCTGTTGGCAACCCCATTCTTGGAAGGGAAGCAGGAGCAGGGGAGGTGCATCTGAGTTCCAGGAAGAGGCGGCTCCTTGTTCACATCTCTCTTCTGGAAGGGCTCAGGGCTGCACAGAGACGACACTAATTGGATCTTGTTAAAGCAAAATTGATGTCTTAGCACTGGAGGAGCTGGCGTGTTAACACGTGCTCTGCCAGCAGGAGGGAGAAAGGGGCTGCCAGACTCTGCCCACCTGGCTCAGGACCAGAGAAACTTGGTCTGATGCAACACTGTGATCCTAGTGTCTGGTTCTCTGCCTCCAGAAACTCAGACTCACTGCCTCAGAGGCTCAAAGCCTTGGAGCCCTTGCTACCTCCCCTAACCCATGGGAGCTCTGTGTAGCATTCCTGTTTATCTATCAGGCTAGGTATAGGGTCAGGGGTAGCATGGCATGTTAGTCCAAACCCTACATATACCCTCAGGACAGGACTAGCGTTATCCTCTGCAGGGTAGAAAGGCTGCAGAATCTCCTAGGAGCTAGGTTCCTTGGCAAAGCATGGGAAAAGAAAAAAGATTTAGTCTGAAAGAAAAAAATAAATCTTGTTTGCTGACTTCAGACTTCATATCTGGAGCTGAGATCGGCCTGCCCCTTCCCCCAACTCCTGCCTGACACACAGTTATCTCAAAACCCACAGCCCTACAGAAGCCCTTACCCCCTCTCTCCTACCGCTCCCCGACAGCCCTGTCCTCCCTAGGGGGTGGGCGAAGAGATTTGATGGAGACCTCAGGGTGTACTAGGTTGAACTCAGAGATCTTTTAAATGTATCTCTTTGGTTGAGGCATCTGGCTAAGTTTCGAATGACAAGACTGGAATGGAAATCTTTCTTCTCGGCTTCCTGGTCCAGGAAACACATTTCCAAGCTTCAGGCTCCCACCTGACCTTCAGAGTGATTCTGGAAGCTTGACCATGTAGGGGTGACTCCCCATCCCCCTCTTCTGGACAGGCAGCGGAGCTGAAGACATTATGTGGTGTGTGGGACACAGATTAGAGTCTGTGTCTTTACTCAGGACCCTTGGAGGAGGGGGAGGCGGGCTGGGGAGACATGGACATAGCCCAGTGGAGATTGGCTCTGGGCTCTGCTGCTGTTTGACATCTGCTTGTGTCGTGTCCTCTGCCAGGAACGTTCTCCCTGTCTCCTCTTCAGGCTATGCCCGACCTAAGTGACCTTTTAGGCAAAAGTCGCAGATGATTTGCCGACAATCTAGGTATACATGATTCCCTGGGCAGTCGCATCTCTAGACTGTTATTCTGTGTTTGCTGCTCATCTTTCTGTTTGGATCTTAAGGGTCTTGGGAACACCAATCTCCATCTTTCATCTCTGATGCTCCAAGCCCTAGCACACAGCTTGTCTCACAGATGTACAAACTCTTTAATCTGTGTGGGCTCAGTCAACCAATCAGATGACGATGCCACGCATGTTTATTATTCACAAAGCCCATTTGCATTCTTATTGATTTGCCTAATTGCCTAATCATGAAACACGTGGTCACTTTTGGGCTCTGATCAAGTCAAACTCCTCCACCTTAACCCTGCCTGATGCCCTGCTGTCCCTCGTCTTCCCTGCTCTTCCTCTGGAGGGAGCCACATGGCCAGCTTGTGTGTCTTCTCTGGATGGTTAGCTGTGTGCCCATCCTGGTTTCTAGCTACCGAGGAAGTGGAAGGCGTGGCATCTCAAGCGCTCTTTACCCGTAAATGAGCCCCTTGTTGCAGCTCGTTGTTCACGATATAGCAGGGCAGCCCAGGCTCCTTCTCCTCTAAGAGGTCCTTAGACCCTGAAGGCTGTACAGCTATTGCTCTTCTGAGACTCATCTTGGCTGGGGGGAGGATCCCATTCTTCTCTGGCAAGGGATGTGGCAAAACTCTATTCTAGAATTCAGTTTTTATGATTCTTGCTGGGCTCCAAGAGGTTTCTACCCTTTCCTCACCCTCCACAGCCCATGTGCCCAGCAGACACCTGAGCTTTGGACACACTGGTTTCTGAGTTAAGAGTGCTTTTGTGCCTTCAGGTTCTTAAGAACAAAGACACTAAATCCACCCCGTCTGTGCCTTACTGATGAGTCCCTGAGCTCCCCAGGAAGTATGGCCACTCACTTTCCCGCAGCTCAACAGTGCCTGGTTACTGCACAGCGGCCTTGTGAGCAAAGTGTATGTGTGTGTATGTGTGTGTGTGTGTGTGTGTATGTGTGTGTGTGTGTGTTTGTGTGTGTGTGTATGTGTGTGTGTGTTTGTGTGTGTGTGTGTGCATTCAGACCCTCCTGGCGTGGCACCTTAGGAGCTTAGAGTCCCGCTTTCAGAAGTGTTCTCCACAGATTGACACACTCCATAGTCCTGAGGGGATGACATATCCCCTTGAGGCAAACAAGCATCAGGAATATCTTAGCAGTCTGGAGCTCCATTCGAACTGGATTATGAACAGTTCTTTCTTCTAATAACATACTTGGCAGCCTGAGTATGTACATGTGTGTACACATGCCCTCTCCCAACAGCGTACCTGGTAACCTTAGACCCCTGACAGCATCTGTCCATGCACATGCCTCTTTGAGCAGTGGGGATTTGTTTCTCCTCCTCCTGGTGACCATCAAACCTGGACAGTTTTTGCTGAAACATATTCCCAACAGAAGGACTGATCCTGAACTGGTTTTGGAAGCGTACAGTGCAACAACACTGTCCTCAGATGAAGTTTTAGGGAGACTCCCCTGTTTACCATCTTATGCCTTAGCGTAATTGGGCATGCACGTGATTAAAACCAGATGCATCTGGGAAAGGATATACACGGCTAGAAGACAATTGCATGGTCTAACTCACCAACCACACCAGAGCACCTTCCTCAGTATGCCCTTCAGTAACAAACTCCCTCAGTCTTCTAGAGGAAGGAGCCTTACCAAGGGTGGGGCCCTTGCATGCATTTACACCCGTGGCCGCTGCCCCCCCCCCCACCGTGCATTCTGATCTTTCCTAGCACATTGCTGTAAACAAAGTTTCCCTGCTACTCTTGCAAACCTGTGTAAGCTTTTATTTCAACTCTTTGAATAAGAGCTAAGAACATGGGGCCGGAGGGATGGTTCAGCAGCTGAGAGCATCTGTTGCTCCTACAGAGGGTCCAAGTTTGGTTTACAGCATCCTCATTTGGTGACTCACAACTATCTGTAACCACAAGCAAGCAAGCAAACAAACAAATAAACAAACAAACAAACCATGAGGCCAGGAACCCGGAAACACTTGACCCTGACCACTAGTTACAGCCTGCCTAGAACAGGGCCAGCTCCGCCCAGGAGCCACGCCACCAGAGGCCACTAGAATCCTCACCACTGGCCAGCCCCTTGCATGCTTAGCCCATCCTCTGCCCTCATTCTGCCCTTTCTGATGACAGTCGAGAAATGGTCTTCCAGTGTGTTTTGAAATACGAACTCAGTGGGTCCTTATGTAAGATGGGACTGGAAATCCTTCTGCCACCAAAGTTGCTGACAGTCTGTTCCAGGATCCAGAAGGCCTCGGGGCCTCCTCCCTCCCTCCAGCCTCTTGGCACTGTGGAGAAGAAGGGAGAGGAAAAGAAGACAGGTCAGCAAAGGATTTGCCAGGGCTAAGGCACACAGGTGCTCGCCATGGTGACGATGCAGTGTGGGGCTCTGGGAAGAATTCGCTAGGTGGCTCAAGATGTCAAGGGCTCTGATGTCCACCAAGGAGCTTCCCTGGCCAGAGTCATAACATCGGTGACTTGAGCTAGGGTAGCAGCTATGCCACTGAGGATTTCATGGCTCCGTGAGGTGGTCAAGAGGTATCCCTGGCATCAGCTGGCTTCTGCTTATTTACTGTGGAATGTTGGGCAGTCTATTTCTCCCTGGGTCTTGGGAACAAGACTGCTCTCTGCCAGAACATTGCAGCTGAGAGAGGCAGGACAATGTCAGGCCTTGCTAGCAGGATCCTTGCAGAGGGAAAAACCAAGTGACCATCATCCTTCAAAAGTCAAGGTGAGGGAACAGATGTGGCCCAGGCTGGTCCTTGGCAGTGTCTGGGGATGTCAGCAGGGTTCCGCACAACCTCCATTCTGTGTCAGGATGGCCCTGTCCCTCTGACTGCATCTCCTACCGAGACTTGGAAGAACACCCAGAAGCTACAACATCATCTTCCTCTGGCTAGCTAACTTTTCCCTGCACAGCACCCAGCCCTCAGATGCCCAAGGACCCCATCAATCCACAGCCCCCACTGGCATTGTCGTGAGGAGCAGGGAGACAATGGCAAAGAGGGGAGCAGAGAAACAAAAGAGGGCGGATGCAGGGACAGACTTGGGAGGCCCAGAGATACAGGGGGAAGCTAGGAAGACAGAGAGAAAGGCAGAGTCATGGCCGGAGCAGAATTCCCAGCATGGCATTCCTCTGCAGGCCATTGTACAAGAAGAGAGGCAAAGGCTGGGGGTAAGGGAAGATACCTGGGTGATCAAAAGAGGAGGATAGAAATTCGTGGGTCAAACAGGAACTTGGCTTCATTCCCACAGGGACAGGCCAGCATGGGTGAGGTGAGCCTTCAGAAGTCTAAAGGGTGAACCCACACTGGGACCCTGAGGGAAGCAAGAAGATGGAGAAACCAGAGACCCAGAAGCTTAGTGGTGAATGGGGCAAGGACAGGAACAAAGAGAGACAGATGGACTGGAGAAAGAGAGGGAAGGGAGGGAGGAATGAAAGAACTGGGAGACAGAGAGAAACAGAGACACCGGAAGGAAACGGGAGTAGAGAGACAAGAGAGATCTACTGACAGGAAATCAGAGGTGAGATGAGAGACAGAAAGATTGCCAAAGAGTCAGGAGACCTAGAGAGACCTAGACAGAGAGATGAGATGAGGAGAGAGAGAATCCTCTGTGAAAAGAACAAGGCAGGAAGGGCAAGGACCAGTCCGGAGGCAGAGGCAGACAGTGAGAGGTGGAGCGGCCTAGGTGCTGAGACCCCGAAGAAGAAAGTTTTGGGGCAGTGAGTCCTGAGTCAGCGCCCATGATGCTGGCCCAGGCCTGTGGTGGAATGCAGGACCAGCGCTTGGCACAGACGCACCTCCTGTCTCAGCAGGCACAGGCGCCTGCCAAAGCCAGAGGACAAAGTCCCTGGGGAGACACACTCAATCTGCAGTACAAACAAATTAAGCAACCCTCAGAGGAAGACTGGAAATCTGTCACCAAGCCACATACCCAAGCCCCCCCTCCCACCCCTAAAGGAGTCAAGTGTCTGAGCTCCCATCCGCTTCTGGAGTACTTGAGACACGCATCAAGGATCGCCTCCCCAGCCATTGCTCGCCTTCTGGGGGCAAGGCTAGAATTAAGTTCTTGGAGCCACTGAACTGTTTTTAAATGGTTTGCTATTAATTCTACAGCTTAGCAAGAGCTTTCCAGCTGAAAGGTCGGCTGGGGGGCCCCCGAGGCTGTATTTCACCAGAGTTAATGCTGACGCAAGCCCACAGCCTGACACCGGCTTCAAATCCCTTGGACCAGAGCCTTGACGATGCGCACAGTCCTAGGGGACTTCTTCAGAAATGCTCGAGTCTCCTCTCTGACAGATCTATTTGTATTTTTTTTTTTGTTGTTGTTGTTCTTTGTGGCCCAAGCTGTCTGCATTTCTGCTCCTGGAGAAATATGCTAGAAGAATCATGGTGGTCAAACATCTGTTGTATGCTTAGTTCCAGACTGGCTGACTCACCTAGACGTCACGATCCATGGAGATCTTTCCAAAGCACAGGGATGTGAGGACTTGGCTGCTTAGCTGCCTTCTGTGGCTCCGGATCGCCTTGCCATCCTACCCACCCTGCAAGCCCTTCAGGCCTGGGGGAGAGACTCAGGCAGAGCTCTGTGTTGCTCCAGCTACGCTCTCAGACATAGTCACCAAGCCGGGGTCTCCCCGTTCCCAGAAAATGATGGCTCTTCCCCCCCCCCCCCCCGCACTGGCATGACCGCTTGGACAGCTTGGCTTTGTCAGTCACAGCTGGCTTGTCCCTGCTCTGAACATTTCCTCATGGCCTGTTTACACTCCATTTTGCCCACCAGCCCCTTGATGTAACCAACTGCAGCCTGCTCACACGGCCTTCAGTATAGGGAAGCTCCTCTGGGAAGCTGCTTGCCTTCTACTGCTCCTCCCGGACTTTGGGAAATGGGACCAAGCACCAAGATGATCCCCAAATCCTCAGAAGCCTTCCTAGAATACCTCCCCTCAACTCTGCATTCTATAGGGACTGGCTGAACTTCACACACTCAAAATCAAACTCATGGTCTCCTTCTCTCCCCAACTCTGTCCCCTGTCCCCAGATTTGTCCCAATAGGCTGCCACCTCCAGTTCAGAGAGCTAAGAGTCTTCCTGGTCTCCCTGTCCCTACTCCCTATACCTGAGGTCGCCAGTCCCTTTTGGTTTAGACATGGCTTTCATGTCTGTCACCTTCTTTCTTCCTCACGTAAGGGCTCCCTACCTCCTGCTTGGCATGTTTCCAAAGCTCATGTCTGCGGCTGTCCACCCCTTTCCAATCCATACCCTTGCCTCTGAAAGCAGCCACACCGTGAACTCTATGCTGTCAATTGATCCATAGTACCTACCCTTTGTGGCTGAACTAGATTCTTTATAGTCTACTCCTCCTCTGCCAGATGAGGCCCTTTCCCACCTCTGGACCCTTGCATGAGCAGTTCCCTCTGCCCACAACTGTGCTTTTGACTCACTGGGTTCCTGCCTCTGTGTTAGTATTCATAGTATTATACCCAAACATAAGTGTGGGCTTCTCTTTCAACAATCTGGAACCTGTTTGAGTTGTTAGCCCAGAGCCCAACTCAGAGTCATTCTCAAATATTTGTTGAATGAATACAAGAATGGAAGGGTGGATGGATAGATCAATTTAATGGTGTGTGTGTGTGTGTGTGTGTGTGAGAGAGAGAGAGAGAGAGAGAGAGAGAGAGAGAGAGAGAGGGTTAGGTGGACGAGTCGGTGGGTAAGTGGTGAATAGATGGATAGGCAGATAGGTGGGTGGATGGGTGGGTTGATGGACGAATGGGTAAAAAGATGGATGGGTGATGTTTGATATACTTATAGACTGGAATATGAGTAGACTTCACCGCTGGGAGATGCACAGATCTACGATGTCAGCTTCTTCTAGCTAATCATTGACAAAACAGGGACTGTGGTTGCCACAAAGTATTTTCACATCGTATTATGGTTGTCCCTGATGTCTCTAATCTTCATGTATGTTTGCATTACTTTGCTTTCATGGTTATTAGTTCCCATTTACACAGATTGCTGTTTGTCATTACCAATGAACTGCAAAAGCTGCGTGTGCAACACTGTATCACACGGCATCAGAGTTTCTTTCAACATCCCTGTATTTATTTTAGTTACTGGTGCTGCTTTGTCAAGAGGTTCCTATCTTTCACTGTATGGTGACGGGGGAGAGGAGAGGAGGGAGGGGCCTAGCACAGTAATGGATCAGCACACCTTTAAGTGGAAGTGAACTGCAGAGGACAGGACCAATGGGAACAGCTTCATACAGGGAAACTGACCTAGGAACATTTGGAGGTGCACGAGGAACAGGCCAAGCCGGGTACGGTGAGCTGCCAGATCCTCAGCAAGGCCAGGGCCAGCATCTGTCTTGGGCTTCCCTGCTGGTAGATGGTGTTTGCCCACAGTCCTCTGAGGCAGTACAGAAGCCCAGGGCCCTGGTGGCAGGGTTTAGAGAAAGACACAGATCTGTCCCACAGAGCCTGTGAGCTAGCCTGAACTCCGGGGCCTTGCCCTTTCCTCCTCAGCTCCCTCACCTGCTCTACACAGCAGGGCACCTAGTTTCTCTCCTCACAAACTCCGAGGAACTGACTTCCAAAAGACAGATTTCTTCCATGAAGGAAGGGGAGAAGGACAATTGCCAGGTACTTCCATGTCCCTTGGAGCTTTTGATCAAGGACCCACAGACTAGAAAGGAGCAAAGAGATGGCTTATCGCAGTTCCTCAAACCTGTGGCTAAGATGGCATAGTAGATGCCTTGGAGGGATGCATGGGTTCCTCACAGGACCCTGGCACTCCTCAGCTGCATGGGTTAGTTTTGTTTTTTGTGGCACTGGGTATCAATCAGGACCTCATGGACACTAGGCCATGCTTTACCACTGAGCTATGCTTTCAGGTGCCCTACTTCTTCTGCAGCAGAGTCAGCCTCTATTTCTGCCCACTCCTGCTGCAAGACAGTGGAGAAGGGATTGCTAATGGTGTCGAAACTGGGTCCTGGCACTTATTAAAGGTAGCACACAACATAACCTGTCTGTGACCCAGGGAAGACTCAACAAGCCATTGGGCCAAGATACATGTTGAAGCTCCATATCACCAGGGACTAGACATATGGGGCCTGGAAGGTCAAAGTGAGACTTTGTGGTTGCTGTCAACTGTCTCCAGTATCCTTTCTTCCATCTCTTTTTTGATTAGTAACAAAACTATTCCCCTTCCTTTTTTTGTTTGTTGAGACACATGGCCCCATGAAATGATTTTGTTATCTGTATAAGCCAGCTCCTAATGATATAACAAAGAATCCCAGACTGGGCAGATTAAACAACAGGGATTTATTTCCTTAGTTCTGAAGGCTAAGAGTTAAACAAGGACACAGAGGAGGATGTTTCTCAGAGGCACTTCTCATGACTTAGAGATGGCATCTTCTTCCTGAGGGTTCCAGTAGCTCTCCCTCCATCCATGTCTGTGTTCTAGTCTCATCTTAAAAGGACACTATCCTTGCATCAGCACCCAACCTAATGCCCTCCTTTGCCTTAATTACCTCTTAAAGTGCCCAGGCTCCAAATGCAGCCACATTTTGAGGCACCAGGCATTAGGATTTCAACATACAGATCTGGAGAAACACACTTTAGTCTCTAGTGAGACTGTATCTCTCATCTTTCCTTGCAGCCAGGCATGACCAAGTTCAGTTCTGTCAAATATGCTGTGTGCATCTTCCAGGTCATCTCCCTAACTGCACAGCCCTGCACTTCCTTAACTTCCCTTCTTAGTGGTTGGCCCTGCTGCCTTGGGTAAGATGGCAGAGTTGGAAGATAACCTGGGTCTATGGACAACCTTAGGAGTTAGAGCTCTCTGTCCCTCCTTTATTGTCCTGGTCACAATAACAAATCTCTATGGCATTAGACCATAAAGCATTTAACCTTAGGAAAGGGGTGGAGGGTTTCACACCATGAGGCAGCATAAGATGCTGGCCCAGTCTCTCTTCCTCTTCTTCTAAAACATGAAGGCCAATCAAGGGAGGCTCACTATGATTGTTAATCTTGTCACCTTTATGGGATTGAAAGCCACCATGGAAACAAATCTCTGGACATGTCCGCAAGGGATTAGTTTAGATTAACTGAGGTGGGAAGACCTATCCTAAATGAGGGTAGCGCCATTCCATGGGCTGGGGGCTCACACCGAGTGAAAGAAAGTGAACTGAGTGCCAGCAATTGCCTCTCTTTGCTTCCTGACTGTGGATGTCACGTGACTAACCAGGTTCCGGCAGCCATATCTGCATAGCTCCTGGGACTGTTCCTAAACACGCGCTGCCCCCTTTAAGTTGCTCTGGTCAGGGAGTTGATGTAGCAAGAAGGTGAGTAAATAGGACACTCACCTTTGTGACCTCATCTCATCCGCATGGCATCTGAAAGGCCCCACTTAGAGGCCATCAGGAACTGTCATTAGCTGTGTGGCATTAGTGATCAAATTTCCATCTCAAGGACTTGGAGATAGATGTTCACCTGTGACCTTCCATACCAGGAGCTGTTTCTTGGACCCACGGGTGATATTTCAAGACCAGCATTTGACATCTCGGAGGGCACCTGCCGCAAGTGCCGGGCTTCTGAGCAAGGGGGTCCACACTGGTCTCCAAGGCAGGATGAAGGATACTGCCCTGTACTGTTGTGGGCAGGAGGCCGACCCTGCATGGAAGTGGCAGGGAGTCTTTTTCTCTGCTTTGCACCCCTTCATTCTCTGCTCTGGCCAACTTCCCACTGGTTGGCTAGAAAACAGAAGGGTGTCTTTATTTTTTAAAGTGGGCTGGAGAGCTGGCTCAGCAGTTCAAAGCACCGACTGCTCTTCCAGAGGACCCGGGTTCAATTCCCAGCACCCACATGGCATCTCACAACTGTCTGTAACTCCAGTTCCAGGGTACCTGACACCCTCATTCATCTGATGGTGCTTAACACACATTCCCCCTGTGTCTTACAGAGCTACAATCAGCTGATGCTGCTTCCTGTAGGTCTGGCCACACTTAGTCCCCAAACCTCCAAGAGCCTACTGACAACCTCATTCTTAGTTTGACAAGAAAAGCTGCACCTTACTTCCTCTGCCCCATGCTGATCTTCAGCTACAGTTAACAAATGTATGGCTTTTGGCCTCTAAGCTACGGCTCGTTTTGTGAGTTGTTGAACGCAGCTCTGAAGTAATGAAAACGTCAGATTTTATGTCCTTTGCCCATTTTTCTCACAACGTTTACCTTTTTCATATCAATTCACACCGCTGCTTTATGCATTAAGGATATTAATCCTTGCAGAACAACACAGGCTGCAAGTAATATCTTCTCATTGTGCCTTGACATTTGGTTTTATTTATAGTGTTTTTGGTGTCAGGCTGTTCAGTTTATA
This sequence comes from Microtus oregoni, assembly GCF_018167655.1. Classification (NCBI taxonomy): domain Eukaryota; kingdom Metazoa; phylum Chordata; class Mammalia; order Rodentia; family Cricetidae; genus Microtus; species Microtus oregoni. Next base: position 9,856,640 of record NW_024543210.1, read on the forward strand.
AGTGGTCAAATCTATTAATCTTTTCTTTTGTGTATTTGCTTTTGATTTCATACTTAGAAAGCTTCTTCCCCAGGCCAAAAGCATACAAACATTCATATTTTATTTATTCTTTCATTTTATATTCCCTGAAGTAATTTTTGCATTAAAATAAGGAATTTATTTGGAGATATAATATAAAGTTAGAAATTATGGGATAATTTGATTTTACTTTGTAATTTATGGGGCCCCACTTTAACCTTTATTAAATTCAGATGGTAGTTAATAGGTAGACAAGATAGATGATGCACCAGACAGACAGACAGATGGAGATCTAGACTGTCTCTTTTATTCCATTAGCCTGTCTGATACTTAGATTTATCATATCTTCTTAAAAATATAAATTTCCCAGGGCCATCACGACTTAGATTAGGGTGTGGTACAACATAATTAATTGACAAATATGTATTGAGCTGGGCCTAGTGGCACAGGCCTGTCACCCCAGGAAACTGAGCAGCAGGATTGTAAATTCAAAGGCAGCATTGTCTACAAGTGAGTTCAAGGTCAGTCTGGGCAAACTTGTGAGACATTGTCTCAAAATAAAAAGGGAATAATAAAGGGAAGGCTGAGAATATAGCGCAGTGGTGGAGCACTTACCTGGCACCAGAGGCTGAGGCTGTAGATGAGTGGTGGAGCACCTGCCTGGCGCCAGAGGCTGAGGCTGTAGATGAGTGGTGGAGCACTTGCCTGGCGCCAGAGGCTGAGGATATAACTCAATGGTGGAGCACCTGCCTGGTGCCAGAGGCTGAGGATATAACTCAATGGTGGAGCACCTGCCTGGTGCCAGAGGCTGAGGATATAACTCAATGGTGGAGCACCTGCCTGGCGCCAGAGGCTGAGGCTGTAGATGAGTGGTGGAGCACCTGCCTGGCACCAGAGGCTGAGGATATAACTCAATGGTGGAGCACCTGCCTGGCATGCACAGGGCCATAGGTTTCATCCACAGCCCTGCAGGCAAAAGAAAGAAAGGAAAGGAGTACCCACTGAGTGACTGAGTGGACGTTTTCTGAACTGGAATATGTTTGGGTTTGAGTTTTTCTAAGTTGGTTGATTGTGGTTTGTGATTTACATGCAGCCAGTTCTCCCTGCTTTTAGAGTTCAGTGTGATGGACTCAACAGATTCACACCATGGGGGAATCACCCACACAATTCACACCATATACAACAGTTTCTTTGCCTCAGGAAAGCGTCCTCTACTTAACTGCTTTAATTTTAAACTACAGTTAAAAACAACAAAAAAAAAACTATAAAATTTATCTTCACTATATTTTTTCTTTTTTTGAAACAGAATTTAACGTTGCCAAGACTGGCCTGAAATTTGATATGCAGCTGAGGCTGACCTCTGCCTCCCAAACACTCAATAGGCCTAGGCCACCAGCCTATATTCAGGCTGGGGATTGAGCCCAGACTTCTGTGTGGGCCAGGTGTTTTTTCTGTTTGGCCTCATCCCTAGCTCCTCTTCTCCATTTTAAAGTATTTTTAGTATAGGGTTGGAGAGATGGCTTAGAGGTTAAGAGTACTGACTGCTCTTAAAGAGAGAGGTCTTGAGTTCAATTCCCAGCAACCACTGTGGCTCATAACCATCTGTAATGAGGTCTGATTCTCTCTTCTGGCCTGCGGGCACACATGCAGGCAGAACACTGTATATACATACATACATACATACATATATATATATGTATACACACACACACACACACACACACACACACACACACACATATATATATAGTGTTCAGTGCAGTAGTGTTGGGTCCAAACACAGAAGGACAAGACTTTTCATCTTGCAGATTGGATGCAAGCTCCCCCACTCCCTTCCTCCAGACCCTGTAAAACGCCATTTGGCTTCCAATAATGACAAATTCTGCTCCTCTAAGTACCTAGGGAAAGTGTAAATTGGTTATGTTGTGTGGTTGCCCTTGAGGAGTTGAAAATATTGGCGAAAAACCAAAACTGTATCTGTACTGAACTTCGTAGACTTTCCCTCATCTTTCTCTCAATGGCACAGTTTAAGTACTGATGTATCCAATGCATAGCGCCAGGTATGGCAACACATATAGTTTAAAGTATGTAAGCAGTATATGGGTAAGTCATACAGGAATGCTCTGTTTTCCTCAGAAGAAGCAAGTACCTCAGAGAGTTTAGTACCTTGAGGGCTTGGATCCTCAGGTGCTGGAGATCACCGTCTCTTTGAGCACAATCCCAAGGCTCACCACACCACAACATTGAAAGATTGCGTGTGCTTCTGTGCCTGTGCATTTGTGCACATGCAGATACGCATGCGTATGCACGCATGGACTTGCATATTTGCGCATGTGGAGATCAGACATGTCATGCCTCGGGAGTTGGCCACTTTGCTTCTTGAGACAGGTTTTCTCCCTGACTTGGGATTCACCTATTAGGCTAGACTGTCTGTGAGCCCCGGAATCCTTCTGTCTCCACTTTCCCAGAGCTGGGATTACAACTTTGTACACAAAGCCTGGCTTTTTGTGTGAATTCTGAGGCTCAAACGCAGGGCCCCAGGCTTACATGGTGACCACTTTCAACAAATGAGATATTCCCTGTCCCTTCCTTTCTTTTTGTTTTTGTTTTTCGAGACAGAGTTTCTCTGTGGTTTTGGAGCCTGTCCTGGAACTAGCTCTTGTAGACCAGGCTGGTCTCGAACTCACAGAGATCCGCCTGCCTCTGCCTCCCAAGTGCTGGGATTAAAGGCGTGCGCCAGCACCGCCCGGCTCCCTTCCTTTCTTTCTAAACTCTCCATTGAACCTGGCAGGCCTTTAGGTATCCCGCTCCTACCTGCACTAGGTCTCGATCAGCGTTTTGTCTCTCTAGTTTTCCTTCTCCAGAGGGTCACGTGCACAGCCCCTTCCGGTGTGCAGACTTCTGAGACTGGCTTTGGCTTCCTATACTGCTTCAGAGGCTCATGCACGAAGTGGTGATGCTGTGTGTTCTTGCTTCTTATTCTTGAGACATATTTTACTGAGCATATGTATCACCGCTGATTTATTCATTTCTCAGCTGGATATAAATTTGGGTTGTTCATGTTTTTCCTATTACTGCCTCATGATGCATTTTTGTAGCGAAACCATCTAACAGCAACTGTAGTAGCTCAACCGCTACTGTGATGAACGTCTGAAGCTAGGGGCTTTATTAAGAGAAGAGGTTTATTTAGACCTCAAGTTTCAGGACTAACTGTCCAAAGAGCAGGACACCAGCTCTGGTAAGAGCTCCACAGGCTATCCTGCCTCATGGCAGATGGTCTCACGGTAGGCCTGTGCACAAGTATGAGATCACATGTCTAGACAGGAAGCCAGAGAGAGGGGGAGACTTGGAGGGGCCTGGCAGGTTTTTGTAACAACTGGCTCTATAGAGCCAACCATGGGCCCACCACGGGCAACACCTTCAATTACCCAGTTACTTCCTATTGAGTCCCATCTCTTAAAGTCCCCACTACATCCCCACACAGCACATGAGTTCTGGGGAAGGGAAGTACATTCAAACAACATGCAAACTGCAGCAGTTGGCTATTCAGGCGCCGTTGCAGTCAAAGTTAGAGGAGAAGCAGGAGCCCCGAGAATATGGAACCTCCCCACATGTCTGAGTAACATCAGAGGACTAACAAACAAAAATGAACCAACTACACACACCCCCTCCGCCAGCCCCAGCCCCACTATCACAACCCCCATCCCCACCAGACAACAAAAACCAAGCAAAACAGGGGTACAGAGATGTCTCTGCTGATAAAATGCTTGCTTCAAAGGCAGAGGGACCTGAGTTCAACGCGCGCGCACACACACACACACACACACACACACACACAAGTCTCCTGTTACTTGGAAACATGTGAGTCAGACCCCAAGCTACATGATGGCTCAGCAGCACAGTGGAAAGCCCAGGGTCCGCATTCCTGATCCACTGCTTGCTGACTGTGTGACTTTTGACAAGTCCCTTGGCCCCTGGGAGTCCCAGTTTCCTTGTGTATAAAGTGGAGTCAGGAATGTCTTCCTCATGCAGCTGTGGAGGTGGATAAGATGCCATCTGTGAAGGGTCTAGCATGGTCTGTGCTTCATAACAAACCCACTGTGGGTGTTATTCTTTTTTTTAAATTAATATTGGTGTATTAATGTTGCATCTTCAGAACTATTTTTACATTTACAGTGTGAATCACTTGTCAAATATATGGTTTGCTCCCAGTGTGGTGGTTCACATTTTTTTTAATTGAAATTTTACATACCAATCCCAGTTCCCACTCCCTCCACTTCTCCCGCTTCACTCCCTCCACCTTCCCTCCAACCCCAGCTACTCCTCAGAGAGGGTAAGTATTCCCACTGGGAGTCAATGAAGTCTAGCATACTGCTTTGAGGCAGACCAATGCTCTTCCCACAGGGTCTAGGCTGAGCAAGGTATCCCTCCAAAGAGAATGGGCTCCAAATGGCCAGTTCAAGCAGTAGGGATAAATCCTGGCCCCATTGCCAGTAGCCCCACAAACTGACCCAGCCGTACAACTGTCACTCACATTCAGAGGGGCTAGTTTGGTCCTATACTGGTCACCCCCACCCCCTGCTGTCGGTTCAGAGTCAGTGAGCTCCCAGTAGCTCAGGTAAGCTTTTTCAGTGGGTATCCCCATCATGGCCTTGACCCCTTAGCTCATATTATCGCAGCAATTCTCTTTGTTAGCCAAGTTTTTGTGTGATTGGGTATCAGGGTAACTCTAACCTCATAAAAAGAGTTTGGCAATGTTCCTTCTGTTTATTCTTTGTGGAAAAATTTGAGGAGTATAGGTATTAGTTCTTCTTTGAAGCTCTGGTAGAATTCTGTGCTGAAGCCATAAACCCTGGGCTTTTTTTGGTTGGGAGAAGAATTTTGATGACTGTTCTATTTCCTTAGGGGTTATAGGTCTATTTAAATTGTTCATATGGTCTTGATTTAATTTTGGTTGTGGTACCTATCCAAAAATTGTCTATTTCTTTAAAATTTCCAATTTTGTGGAGTACAGGTTTTCATGATTCTCTGGATTTCCTCAGTGTCTGTTGTAATGTTCCCCTTTTCATTTCCTGACTTTGTTAATTTGGATGTTCTCTCTCTCTCTCTCTCTCTCTCTCTCTTTCTCTCTGATTCTTTGTATTGTGTTCTTTGTCTCTATTGTATTGATTTCAGCCTTCAATTTGATTATTTCCTGTCGTCTAACCCTTCCAGGTGAGTCTGTTTCTTTTTGTTCTAGAGCTTTCAGGTGTGCTGTTAAGTCACTAGTGTGAGATTTCTCCAGATTCTTCATGTGGGCACTGAGTGCTATGAACGTCACCCTTAACTCTACTTTCACAGTGTCCCATAGTTTTGAGTATGTTTTGTGAATTCATTTTTATTGAGTTTTGGAAAGTCTTTAATTAATTAATTAATTAATTAATTTCTTCCTTGACCCAAGGGTGATTCATTTGATCATTGTTCAGTTCTCATGAGTTTGCAGGCTTTCTGCAATTAGTGTTGTTGTTGAATTCTAACTTTAGGTTATAATGATCTAGTAAGATACAGAGAATTATTTCAATTTTTTGTATCTGTTGAGGTTTGCTTTGTTACTGAGTCTGTGGTTGATTTAGAGAAGGTTCCATGTGTTGAAAAGGTGTATTTTTTTTGTGTGTGGGTGGAATGTTCTATAGGTGTCTGTTTAGTCCATTTGAGTCATGACATCTGTTAGTTCCCTTATTTCTCTGTTAAGTTTTTGTCTGGCTGACCTGTCCATTGGTGAGAATGGGCTGTTGAAGTCTCCTACTAATAATGTGTGGGGTTTAATGTGCAATTTATGCTTTGTTTATTGTACATAGGTGTTGTGGGAGCTTCTTCTGCTCCTTCAGCCAATAGACATTGAGATACTAGCCCATTGGGGTGTGGTCTCTCTCTCTTTAAAAAAGCAGCGACTGCCCTTTGCTAGCTCTCTTGTTTCCGGCTCTGCTTCCAGCTACTAGGCTCCTTTCCTGATGGTACAATAGAGACAAAGAACACAATACAAAGAATGAGAGAGAGAGAGAGAGAGAGAGAGAGAGAGAGAGAGAGAACATCCAAATTAACAAAGTCAGGAAATGAAAAGGGGAACATTACAACAGACACTGAGGAAATCCAGAGAATCATGAAAACCTGTACTCCACAAAATTGGAAATTTTAAAGAAATAGACAATTTTTGGATAGGTACCACAACCAAAATTAAATCAAGACCATATGAACATATGATGGTACTGTTGTCTGGGACAGTGATCTGTAAGTTTTTTCCCCCTTAAATAAATAACCAATCTATTAATCATAATTCTGAACCAGTGTGGGATTGTTTATGACTTGTGCCTTCACATATGTGTGTGCTCTTCTGTTTAGGGCATAGATATTCATGATTGAGACTTCATCTTGATGGATTTTTCCTGTAGAGAGTATGAAGTGTCCTTCTCCATCTCTTTTTATTGATTTTAGTTTTAAGTCTATTTTGTTAGATATTAGGATTGCCACCCTCGCTTGTTTCTTATGTCCACTTGATTAGTAAATCTTTTCCTAACCCTTTACTCTGAGGTAATGTCTGTCTTTGGGGTTTCTTTGAGGTGTGTTTCTTGTATGCAGCAGAAGGATGGATCCTGTTTTTGTAACCATTCCGTTAACCTGTGTCTTTTTATAGGTGTTTTGAGTCCATTGATATTAAAAGATATTAATGATCAGTGATTGTTAACTCCTGCCTCTAGGTCTGCTCTGTGTAGTCGCAGTGTGTGTGTCAGAGATCCTCTGAAGTCATGGGGAGGGGTGGATGGGTTTGGGCGCAAAGTGGGACTTGTAGGTTACAGGGTCTGGTTGGTGGGAGCGGTGGAGCATCCTACCTGCAGGCAGCTTGCCTGTTGATTGGCTAGTGAAGCTGGGTGTTATTCTTAATTGTCCACTGTGGTGGTTTGAAAGAAAATGGTTCTCAAAGGTAGAGACGCTATTAAGAGGCATGACTTTGTTGAAGTAGATGTGGCCTTGTCTTGGGGTTTCTATTGCAGTGAAGAGACACTGTGACCATCACAGCTGTTATAAAGGAAAAATATTTAATTGGAGTGGCTTATATTTTCTTAGTCCATTATCATCATAATGCAACATGGTGGTGTGCAAGCAGACATGTGTTGGAGAAGGAACTGAGAGTTCTACATCTTTATTCACAGAAAGTGATCTGAACTAGGTGTAGCTTGAGCATAGGAGACCTCAAAGCCCACCCCCACAGTGACACACTTCCTCCAACAAGGCCACACCTACTTCAACAAAGGCCACACCTCCTAATAGTGCCACTCCCTTTGGGGACCATTTTCTTTCAAACCACCATAGGACTTGTTGGAAGTGTCTGTAGGGTGGGCTTTGAGATCTCCTTTGCTTAAGCTACGCTCAGTGTGGAAAACAGTTTTCTTCCTGCTGCCTGAGGATCAAGATGTAGAACTCTCAGCTCCTTCTCCAGCACCATGTCTGCCTGCATGCTGCCATGCTCTCTGCCACAGCAATAATGGACTAAACCTCTGAACTGTAAGGTGTCCTCAATAAAATGTTTTTCTTTATAAGAGTTGTGTGATCACAGCAATAGAACCCCTAATTAAGACGCCCACCTTTGGCAAAAGTGAGGTGCAGATTGCTGACCACATGTTCCACGCTGCCTCTCCCTCCCATGTAGAGGAAGCTGTGGCCTTAGCTGTGGCACCAGGCTGGCCACCTCTGTACTCCACCCCAGCCTGGACATCTCTTAATTGCATCCTACACACCCAGACTCCTACCTGAGCATCTGGTGAGGAAATTACCAGGGAGCCACAGGAGTCCTCAGCCTGAGTGTATAGTCCCCAAGGGCCCCAGCTCTGGCCCATCAATCTGCAGGAGCCAAGAGAAGACAAGTGCCTGGGAAATTATAGCCCCATCAGGCCACCATCATCTGCCGCGCTCTTCAGAGTGATCAACGGCCCTTTGGCTCTCATCTTAAAGACCGAAGGGAGGGATGACTCCACCAAACTCCAGCCTGCACTGCTGGTCTCCTGGGAGCCAGAAAACATGATAGACAGAGTGCCTGGAGCACAGAAAGCAAGCAAGAATCTCTATACATCATAGGAGGACATCCTAGTGGGGCTCAAGGAGGCACATGGCCGCTTGTCTCCCAGATTCAGCTGCCAGGACTCTAGTTTCAGCAGAATGAGGGCCGCAGCTATTTGTTTCCATGCCTAGTAAACCCAAGGTAATATGAGAATCCTGTGTTTCCTGCTGTAAGAATTTTGTCTGATCACTTTGGAGCAGTCAAATGGTCAGTGGGAGCTTCAGTTTCCTTATCTATAAAGTAGGGCTGTGGGAAGCATTGAATCTGCATTCCAAGCCCTGAGGTGGTTGGAAGATGAAATATCAGCAAAACTGAAGGAGAGGTGGCAGGAAAAGGCAGATCATGAGTTCAAGTCTGGACAGGCAGCTGATTCACAGTGTGGGTAGGCTCCTACAATGTCTGATGGCCTCTTCTGTCCGGGTTGTGTGTGCCTTGGAGCATTCATTGAGAGACAGGGCTCAGAGAGCAAGGCTTTTGTGTTCTCTGCAGCACTGCTGTTCCTGTGGGGAGGTGGGAGACTTAGTCATGAAATGTCATAGGGTGTTACAGATGAAGGGACATCGGTGCTTTCCTGTGGCAGGTTCACAGGGCAGTTGTGGGAACCTGGCCTTTCTGTAGGTGTGGTGCTCCAGAGACCAAGGTGAGGACGTCACACTTTCTGATCAGGACAATGGGAGCTATGGGAGGTTCTGCAGCAGCAAACTGGCCACTCAGTTCTTAACTTTGTTGGATAATTGATGTTTTAATGCCTCCCCCAAAAGAGATCTGAAGTTGGACATTGGTGACTGGAGCAGAGGAATAAAGGAAATGGCCAGAGAGGTCACTGTCCCACAAGGCAGCAGCCCTCTACAGGCAGGATGCCAGGAGTTCTTCAGTACTTCAAGCCTCAGCCCTGCAATGACATGGAAGGCTCCAGCATGGTGATGCCAGGGGCTCTTTTCTCCAGCATGGTGATGCCAGGGGCTCTTTTCTCCAGCATGGTGATGCCATGGGCTCTATTCTCCTATATGGTGATGCCAGGGGCCTCTGTTCTCCAGCATGGTGATGCCATGTGGCTCTGTTCTCCAACATGATGATGCCAGGGGGCTCTATTCTCCAACATGGTGATGCCAGGGCATCTGTGTTTCAGCATGGTGATGCCAGGGGGCTCTATACTCCTGCTGGGCATAGCAGGGAGCAAGGCCAAGCTTGGGTTGGAAGGCATTCAGTGAGACTTGGGGAGAGAAGTGACTCATACAAGGCCTTTAGGATTTGAAACTAGGCCTTCATGACAGGTTCAGGTGCTGTTGGGAAGACATGGGTACTGTTCTTAAGGAAAGCCAGCCATGAGTGGGGGGTTTCTCATTTTTCCCAGGATTCTCCTTCGCTGCCACCTTTCCCAAGCCACCAGGGTTCTGAGACATGCACCCACAGTGAAGTCGTGAGGAAGGGAAGGGGTGCCTTCCATGAAATGTGGGTGGGGGTCCTAGAGTCTACACACACTGCCACCTGAAAAACACATAGCTCAGTTACAGAGTGCAAGAACCAAGAGGATGGGTGATCCATATATGAATGTAAGGTTGGGGTAACATCATGCCAGTGTGTGTGAGGGTTGGTGTGACACGCTGGGAATCCAGGTCTGTGAATTTATAGTTTATACAGATCTAAGACAGTCCAGTCAAATCTGCACATAAGGACCTTAGTCCGGAAAAAGGCTTAGAACAGATTTCTAAACAGAGACCAAGGAAGTCACTGTTTAGTTTACTCAATCCTTCGGTTATTTGTTCTTCTGATCAAAGCCTTCCTAAGGCCTTGTTGGCTTCCAGGACTGAGGCCTGACCTGACTCACAGAGCTAAGGAAGACAGCCCTGGCACCACAAGGGTATGGGGGAGATAGTGCCAAGCTGAGGGTAGGGTAGAGGCCCTGCACCAGGAGGCAATAGTAGGTGGGTATAAAGGAGGTGACCCTGGAGGGCTCCCCCTAAGGAAATGCTGTCTAGTGTGCTCACGACAGGTATGTAGGAGTGAGGGAATTCCTGAGGTTTGGTGCCTACAGGGTCATTTTCAAATGAGAAAACTCAACCCTTACATGGAAAGCCCAGGCAACCAGCCATTAGGGTGGAAAGTTTAGCCACTTTCTCAGATCCTAGGCCAGTGTGCTTAGGGGGTAACCCGGGAGACACTGTGGCCAAAGAAAACAATTTATTCCCTATAGAAATCTGCCAGCATCAATGTCTTCATGAAACACAGCACAAACAAAGACAACGCAGGACTAAATACAGATGTTTACTGTGGAACCATCCATCACTCCCCTCAACCATCATCCATTTTCCCTTCTCCATCCATCATCCTCTTTCCATCCATCAATCACCCATCCTTCCTTGCATCTATCTACCACCCATTCATCTTCCCACCTCCCCCACACTCATAGCATCTCCTGAGCACCCCACAGGTATTTTTTTGGAGCAGACAAGAAAGCTGAGCCATTCTCCTGCGGGAGAAGACCTCTCTTTGCAGAGAGTTTCCTGGAAAACCATTGGCTAGGTTTGGGGAAAGACAGTAGAATAGTTTGAAGTCACAACATGTTTCATATTCCCAGCTCCCCGAAATCATTTTCATCAAATGTCCACCTCCATCCCCACTGCAAGAAGGAGCAGCAGCAGCAGGAAGAGGAGAAAGCCACATTGGAAATCAGTATAGTGATTTCTCAGAAAATAAGAAAACTATCTACCTCAAGACCCAGGAATACCACTTTTGGGTATATAGCCAAAGGATGCTCATTCATATCACAAGGACATGTGCTCAGTTATGTTCATAGCAACATTGTTTATAATAGCCAGAACCTGGAAATAACCTAGATTCCCCTCAACCAAAGAATGGATAAAGAAAATGTGGTACATTTTCACAATGGAGTATTACTCAGTGGAAAAAAACAATGACATCTTGAAATTTGCAGGCAAATGGGTAGATCTAGAAAAAAACATATTGAGTGAGGTAACCCGTACCCAAAAAGACAAATATAATGTGTATTCACTTGTAAGCGGCTTTTAGAGATAAAACAAAGAAAAACCAGTCTACAGTTCACAACCCCAGAGACCCTAGACAACAAAGAGGACCGTAAGAGATACATACGTGGATCTAAATAGGAAAGAGAAAAAGACAAAATCTCCTGAGTAAATTGGGAGCATAGGGTTCAGGGGAGAGGGTAGAAGGGAGGAGGGGAGGAAGGGAGGAGAGCAGAGAAAATGTATAGCTCAATAAAAGCAATAAAAATGCACTGCGTGAAAAAAATCAAAAAATAAAAAGTTAATAAAAATTTTGAAAATAAGTAATTAAAAAAAGAAGGACATACTGGGATGTCTGATGGAGAAGTTGTTGGTGTTGGTGTCTCTTCTGCTGTAGCTAGTCACCGTGCTGCGAAAGGAGGTACCTACTCTCTCAGCTGTCTGCGGGCGAGGGCAATAGAGCCTACACACAGTGGCAAGTCCTCCTGGGAGAGTCTCAGGAGATCCATCACACCAGTGTAAGGCTGTGACAGCCTGTCCTAACTGTCCTGGGCAGGTATGGGTCTTCACTCTTGGGCTCTTCTGAATGGAGCACCATTTAATTCCCAGTTCTCCTTTCCAGGAAAGACAGCCTGGGCCTTGGAGAGCGAGCAGCTTGACCACAAGACAACAACATTCATAACAGACACGGGGAGACAGACTGCAGACCCTGGTCCACCGACCCCTACTCTAAGATGGGGAGCTATGACTCAGGGTCAGAACAGAAGTAACATCCAAAATGAAGATGTCCTTTTACACCCAGAGTGAGATGCAGGGAGCAAGCAGGACCCAAGTTTGGGTAGGGTAAGAGGTAAGTCTCTGTGCTGAGACCGTCTCTCCTCACTCAGAGTCTGAGTCTCCCTTAGTTACAGCCTTAATCATCAGTTCAAAGAAAAAAGCCTTCCTTCTAGCAGGCCGCCACAGTCACTTTATAATGGAATTTGTTTTTACAACCCCAAGCCTCTAATGACTAAGTGAAGCAAATTGCAGGAGGAGAAGGAGGCGGCTTGGGCAAGTGGGCGGGGACATGCCTAGAGACCTATCGCTTACAGGAGGGTGAATCGTGACTGAGATGCTCATACATACTGCACCCACAGGAACATCACACACACCTGCAGACACACACACACACATACACACTACTTCAAGTGCTCAGTGTGAAAGATACAAGTTCCAATGGCCCTGCTGTGGCACAAGGAGGACTCTCCATTTCTCAATCTGTAAAGTGGGCGGTGTCAATACTTACCTCTCAGGTCAATGTCTGGCCGCATGAATGGCAGAAGTGTGTAGACTACAATAAAGTAGGTAACCCCAGCTTTGACAGTACCCCACTGAGTGTTGGTGGGTGACTTCTGGGCAGTCTTCCAGGCCCTGCTTCTTGGCTTGTTTCTAGAATTTTCCTCTTGTTTCTTTACCAGAGTAGCCCTGAAGACAGTCCAGGAAGGTAACCCTGATGGAAGCTCTGATGTGAGGTGGTCTAGCTTTGAATTTGAGATAAGTTACCATTTATTGGGCACCTACCATGTGCCAGTCCCCGAGCTAAGAACTTTTCCTTGTCTAACTCCTTATAGAGAACCAAGGGAGTCCTTGCCAAATTTTTGCGATGACAAGACAGAGTTCTGAAGACAGGGACTCTGCCCAGCTTCATCTCACCACTGAGGTTAACATCAGGTCACACAGCCTTGAACTGAACTTAGGGGAGGCCTCTGGTCCCACTTGAGATGCGTGGGATCCCTGCTCCTGGAGGTATCCAAGAAGCTCGAGCCAAGGCTTCCAGGGTAGCTCAGGGTCCCTTGGTCTTAGTTAAGGTTTCAACTGCAGTAATAAAATATCGTGCCCAAAGGTAACTTGGGGAGTGAGGGTTTATTTCATCATACAGCTTACAGTCCATCACTGAGGGAAGGCAAGGCAGGCACTCAAACAGGCAGGAGCTAATGGAGGGGCCATAAAGGAGTGCTGCTCACTGGCTTACTCTTCCTGACTTCCTCAGTTTGTTTTCCTATATGATTCATCTTCTATCTAGGGATGGCACCGCCCAGAATGGGCTGGTCCCTCCCACAACAATTGTCAATCAAGAAAGTGCCCCTCAGGCTTGCCTATAGATCAGTCTTCCGGCAGCATTTCCCCAGTTGAGGCTCCCTCCTCTCAGATGACTAGCTGTGTTAGGTTGATAGCAACAACAGCAACAACAACAACAACAAAGCAAAAACTAGCCAGCCCACTGTTGGTTCCCATTTCTACAACACTTCAGACTCCAAAGATTGGGGTCTCCTTCATGTACCCAAATGCTGACAAGGAGACCAAGGCATCACCCAGCTCAGTGATGCTCCGGAAGTAGGAGTCCTGCCCCCTCAGATTCCCCTGGGTCCCCTTCACAGGGGGTTCTCACATACCAGGCTGAGTCAGGATCTGCTTAGCCCTTCACTGTCACTGTCCCTGGAGGAGCAACCTCACCCACAGCAGCCAACAGCCCCAGGAGCTCTGGAGGAGAGATTGCCTGGCCTGCCCGCCCCATGAAGGGTCACATCCCACCCCGGTGTGGAGGCACTGTCTCCTGGGACTCACACTGGAGATTCTGCAGGAGGGAAAGGCTCCCTCAGCCCTTCTAAAGCGGGCGGTACCCCATCCCCTCTGTCAATCCTCCCGCAGCCCTGTAGGAGGATGGTGAAGTCTTGCTTTAATGCATGAGGAAACCAAGGTTCAGAGAATTAAAATCACTCGTCCAAGATGCCTCACCCTGCAGATGGCAGGGACAAGACCCAAGTCCAAGAGCGAGTGACATAAAGTCTGGGCTCCCTTTCCACCCTGGCTCTTGAAGACCAGCTCCCAGGCTGCTAATGATCTAACTGCACACCTCCCGCCTGCACCCTACACGTTGGACTTCAGTTGGGCATTGCTGACAGCATGTATAGAAGGTTGTGCGGGGTCATGACCCTTCAGCACAGGGCTCAGCCATCTGCCTGTGTCAGGCCGCTCAATGAAAAGACATGTACATACAAGGTATGGGCTGGGTAACAACCGGAGGGCAGTAGCTGTTGACCAGGGCAGGGCCTAAATCTCACAGCTGGGGTGATAGAAAGAGCCGCCATGCCTTTCAGTGAAAAAGTCAGGGTCTGGTTAGTGGAAGGCCGTACACCTCAGGCCAGGGAAGAAGCTGTGACTTCCCTTGGCCACAGGGATCATCTAGGTACTCCTTTACAGACAAAGATGTGGGTCTTGGACAGATAAGGAACCAAGCTGCGGAGATGTAGGCTGCCCAGGGAAGATGAGAACCAGCATGGGTTCACATTCCCAAGTAGCACTTCAGTCAGTGGGACACAGATGAGGGAGGTGACGTGGGATGCCCCTCTGTACGCTGTGAAAATATTTTATTACCATTGGTTTATAAAGAAGCTGCTTTGGCTATGGCAGGGCATAATATGCTAGGCAGGAAAGTCACATAGAATATAGGGAGAGAGAAGGCGGAGTCAGAAAGATCCCAGCCGTTGCTGGGAAACAAGATGTGCGGTAACGCTACAGCTACATGGCAATACATAGATGAATAGAAATAGGTTCATTTAAGATGCAAAAGTTAGTTAGTAATAAGCCTGAACCATCCACCAAATAGTTTGTAATTAATATTAAGCCTTAGAGTGGTTATTTGGGGACTGGCCAGTGGGAGAGAAACCTCCAGTTATAGGAGATAGTTGCTGACCTTGCAGGATTTCGGAATTGTGGACTCAGGAAGCAGCAGGCATGTAACTGAAAAGGTCCTGCAGACCCCAGACTCATTGTCTGGGGAGACAAGTACCCAGGTCTGCCAATTATCAATTACCCCAGGTTTGCTCCTCTGCAGGACTATTCCAGCCCTTCTTGGTAGGTGTCTTCCAACAGGGACCTCTGAGGTGCGGCAGCATGGTTCTGGCTAAAGTGTGTGTTTAATAGGGTGCTCCATCTACTCCCAGACTGTCATAAAGGCAAACTGCTGTGTGAACTATTCTGTGGGTGTCCTGGGGACCCCAAATGTCACGAGCCTGGCCGCCCTGGGGCAGAACTGCTTTCAAGATTGCTGGGTTTTCTCCCCAGGCAGCAGATTGGAATCTGCCTTTTTCTCTGCTGTGTTGTCTCGAACAGGTCCTGGCCCCGCCCAGTTCGCTTCTCTCTGGGAGGACAGAAGACAGTGTGTGAAGTTGTCCGCTTGGGGAGCAAGACACCGTGCAGCTGGGGTATGACTGGACTGTGGTGGACATCTCCCCACACAGGGAGCACTGCTTTCTCCACACTGAGTCCGTCCTCAGCGTGAATGTGGAGCTGGGCATCTGAGCGTGCCAAGGACTAGAGGCAGGCATCAGCCACACATCGTCCAGTCACTTCCCTGGGATGATGGCTCCCATTTGAGCCACCTGGCAATCTAAGTCAGAGGAGAGGCCTCTTGTCTCTGGGCTTGGACATCAGAATGCCACCATGTTACTGTTTTTTTTGCACTCACTCCTAATTTGATACTAATGTCATTATTGGAGTGACATTTTTCCATAATCATATTAATGAGTTGTCTTTTCATGTTAACTGACTTTTGTGGTGTGTGTACAGCTCCTTAGAGATACGTCTAATGAAATAATGGGTGCAGGGCCCTTGGGGAACAAATGTGGGAGTCAGTGTGCCCAACAGCTGGAATGACACAAAGAAGCAAAAAACCAATAGGGGCTGGAGATGTGACCCAGTTAGTAGAGCTCTTACCTAGCACGCATGGAGCCGTGGGTTCCATCCCCAGCCGGTATAAACTGGAGCTAAAGGCACATGCTTGTAATCCCAGCACTTGGGAGGCAGAGGCAGGAGGATCAGAGATTCAGGATCATCCTTGGCTACATAGTGAGTT
Source organism: Microtus oregoni (assembly GCF_018167655.1). Lineage (NCBI taxonomy): Eukaryota > Metazoa > Chordata > Mammalia > Rodentia > Cricetidae > Microtus > Microtus oregoni. The sequence goes on from NW_024543210.1 coordinate 9,872,628, forward strand.
CCAGGCTAGCCTGGGATACATGAAATTTTATCTTCAAACAATAACAGCAACAGCAAAAAAGCCAGAACATTGAGTTAGTGTTGTATACAGTATATTGCGTGTTATACGTTAATGGTTTTTATTATGCTACTTATGTTAAAGCTGACAATGTAGGAACGAGCTGTTGCCCCATGCTTACATGCATGCACTCAGACACACACATGCACAGGCAAATGGCGGTGAGGAACAACACACAATTGTATCTCCATGGAGCTTGGTGGTAGCACCTATGAATTATTGAACAATTTGATAACTAATTCATGACTTTCCTGCTACAAATGGTATCAACATGAACTCATTGACTAAAACCCTGGTGAACCCAGGGTCTTCCTGAAGATGGACTACTATTCCAGCTGTTTTCCACGAATGTGTGAATGAGGGTGTGTGTGTCTATATGGCTTGTGTGTGTGTGTATGCATGCCTGTGTATGTGTATCTATATGGCCTATGCATGTGTCTGTGTGTCAAAATGCTGTGTGTGTGAGAGAGAGCATGCCTGTGCATGTATATGTATATACCTCTGTGTGTTTGCATTTGTCCAAGCACACCCCTGGCTGTTAGCCGAGTGTGGAGGCCATGTTCACAAGCAATTCCAGGCTAGCCTTGGACTCATTATATAGCTGAGGATGTTCTTGAACTATTTATTTAATTAATAATGAATCTAATGTGTATGAGTGTCTTTTACGTGTGTGTGTATTGCAACCATGCTGTGCAGTACCCACAGAGGCCAGAAGATTCTTGGAGCTGGAGCTGCAGATTGTTGAACCACCATGTGTGTGCAGGGAGCAGAACTCAGCAAGTGCTCTCAGCTGCTGAGCCATTCCTCCAGCCCCTAGCATCTTTTAGTTTGCTTACGCATCTGTTGATAGGCTCTTGGACTGTTTCCATTTTGGGCTGCAGTAAATAAGGTGATGGTGTCTAAGTATCTGAGTCCTTGTTTTCAATTCTATTGAATTAACTCGTTCTTTAAAAAGCAAGGAATTCTATGTTTACTACCCATTTACTGTGCTCCAAATGTCTTATTGCACTGTGGTGGTTTGGATGAGAGATGCCCCCCTCTGCTTTCAGGGAAACCCATCTAAAACAGCAAGCTTCCCACCCCCCACATCCACTTTCAGCCCTGTTGTCTAGATTCATCTTCTCTGAGGCTTCTTTTTATTCCACAGACACTCTAGGAGTGCTTGCAGCTGACACCGGGAAGCAAAGGAGGTCAGACATGACCTCAGCTCTCAAAGACCTTCAGCGGCCTGTGTGACCAGACCAGACAAAGGCAGGAGCCACCAGGACCCCGTGTCCCGGTGTGTGCTGTGACTGGAGGCCAGAGCAAGGTTCTTGAAACCAGACAGGACTCTAGAACATCTTAGATGCTGCTGCTTCAGCCATAACACCAGGGATAGAAGTCACCCAAGAGACCAAGGGCTGAGGTTGGCTTGGGTCAAGGCAATGTAGAATCAGCTCTCTCCTTCTCCCACTCTTTTTTCTATGTGTGCATCTTCCTGGGGCTGCACACGCCATGCACACTTGTAGATCTCAGAGGGAAACTTCAGATGCTAGTCCTTGGGTGCCTTCTTTCTACCTGTTGATTTTTGAGACTTCTGTCACTGACTTGCAACTTTGTCCTGCTGACCACACTAGTGGGGCCCCAAGATTCCAGGGGTCTCTCTGTCTTCCTTCTCATCATTGCTGGGATCATAGACACAAACCACTACACTCAGTTTTTTAATGTGGATTCTAGGGAGTTGAAGTCAGGGAGCCTCAATGGGGGATTGGCCTGTGGGTATGTCTGGTGAGGGATGCTCTTGACTGCCAATTGATGCAGGAGTGCCCAGCCCACAGTGGGTAGTACTAGCCCTACTTAGGTGGGAGTGGGTTGTATGAGGAAGCGAGCTGACCCCTTTCCTCCACTCAGTTGCATTGGTCATGGAGTTTGTCAGAGGAAGCTAAAACAGCACTGTTCCCATTTTACAGGTGAGGATGTGGAGGAGTGGTTCCCCAACTGGCAAAAACGGCAGAACTCCTGTTCAGCTATGGGTCATCTTGATTCTACACCCTAAGGGCTGAGCTTTAGGAAGGAGTTCATTCCCTTCTGTAGGAGGGGTGGGTGTTGGGGATGGAAGACTCCCCAGGGCTCAGACACTAACAGCAGCAAATGACTAGAGTCTAAATAAGGTGACTATTAGCTCAGATTTTCCAAACATAATCCTGACCATTACCACACCAGCTCCTTCTGTACCCACAGTGGGAGAGGAAAAGTCCTTGTTGGCTGTATGGCCAGTGGGGCAGAAAGCAAGCAGCGCCCCCTTAAGGCTGGCATGGGAGTGGCAGCAGGGAACCCGCTACCAAATCCTTGCCTGGCTCAGCACTCCTGTTGAAGAAACTGCCCTCTGTTGCTAACCTTCCAGGGACCGAGGTTTCATTAAAGAAAGAGACATTTTCTCTTAAGTCTCTCTCTCTTGGAAAGCCTAATAAGTGTCATCTAAAGAGCACAGAGGGTCTCCAGGGCACAGTGGTATACATTATGGCCAGCTTTGACTCTTCCACTCTTGTCCAGAACAATCTTAATTAAGTGGAAGGTGCCAGTAACTCTACAAGAATTTATCAACTGTCCTTCAAAGTAAGTCTGATTAATAGCAGAGTCACAAAAACGTCTCCATAACCAGGTCACATGATATAATACAAATGACTGTCTGTTGCTATTTTTAAGTAATGTTTATTAGAATCCCTTGGCACATGACACATGTAATTTACAGCTCCTTGCAGTCCGACTTACACGGCCTCCTGTGGCCCAGCTCATTAGCACACTTGGGAAGAAATGGGCTTTCTTGTGAATTCTCCCATTCCGTTTCTTCTTCCTTACGAGGCCAGATTGCCAGACTCTTCAAGAGCGAACACCAACCTGCCCCTGTCTCCAGCACGAATGTCTTAAACGGTCAGAGTGTGTTAATTATCACAGAGGCACACATCACCAATTCGTGTTAGACAGCCTGAGGCAGAGAGCTGGAGAAAGACTCGGTGAGTCAACGGTGCTCCTGCGAGAGACCACGCTCAGGGAGGATGACACAGGGGAGACCTGAAGACAACTTGAGCTTCGAGAACATTCCAGTCGGAGATCTGGGGGCCTCTGAAGGAATTTATCACCAGATGCTTGCAGAGTAGAAATGTTCCAGGTTAGGAGACCAAAGGCCTGGGTTCTAATTCTGTGTCTGAGATGGCAGACACCAGAGGACCTTTGTCCGGGTCCTTCCATTTCCTGGCCAGAAAACGAAATCCAAAGATCAGATGTTTCAGTTGGACAGCTTGCTCTGTGAGGGCACAGAGAGGATGCACCTAGCACTGTGCACATGCTGTGCACACCAAGAGGTGGAAACGAGAGATGCTACGCTTATTACATAATCCTAAGAACTGTGTGGTGCAGAGTGACTGCCCTAGTTCATCACGAGGAAGAGCGAATCTCCACGCATTCTTCTTAAGGAAACTTAATATATAATAGCAAGTTCAGAATTGGGTAGTCTGAGAAGAATATACATCAATAACCTTTTGTTGTTATTGTTGTTTGTTTTTCAAGACGGGGTTTTTCTGTGTAGCCCTGGCTATCCTGGAACTCACTCTATAGTCCAGGATAGCCTCAAATTGATATAGATCTGCCTGCCTCTGCCTCCCAAGTGTTGCGTCTAAAGGTGTGTGCCACAATGCCCACCGAAAGAATATAAATCTTCCTTGAGATACCATATTCTCTTACCTTAGGTTCAAAGATAGCTTTCTCCTAATCAAAATGAGAAAATAATTTCATCCGTTTTACCCATTCATACACGAGCACGTAGATGCTGTGGGATAATGCTTTTGTACATTGTAGAGATTTGTCCCTTATATTGGTTTCATAAAATGTTGATTGGCCAGTAGCCAGGCAGGAAGTATAAGTGAGGCAACCTGACTAGGAGAATTCTGGAAAGAGGAAAGGCAGAGAGTCAGTCACCAGCCAGACACAGAGGAAGCAAGATGAGAATGCCTTACTGAGAAAAGGTACCAAGCCACGCTGCTAAACATAGACAAGAATTATGGGTGGATTTATGTCATAAGAGCTAGTTAGTAATGAGCCTGAGCAATAGGTCAAACAGTTTATAATTAATGTAAGCTTCTGCGTGTTTATTTAGGACTGAATGGCTGCAGGATTGGGCAGGCAGAAACTTCTGCCTACAGATAGGTGGTGGTTACACTTGGCCATGGGCCATAATTCAACAAGCATGAATTAGCTCTTGCAGTATGGGATGGGTGGCTATTCTACCAGTCTCAAAATACAGCTGTTTAGCTGTATTTAAATGGTTAGCTGGAGGAACGGGGGTCTTTTTTCAACATTTGAAAAAATTACTTTTGTGAAGGGCATAAATATCATAGTGTATGTTTTGTGTGTGTCTATGTACAACTTAGGGATACAGTTCTCTCCTTCTATCTTGTGGGAATCAGGGACCAAACTCAGATCTTTTTTTTCAGGCTTATCTGAAAGTGCCTCTACCTGCTCAGCCATCTCACCAGCCAGCCCCATCCCATGTTCTCTTTGGTGAACTTTCTAAGGTCACAACCATGCTATAGAGCCCCAGTAGCTGACAAGAAGAAATGCTCACTTTGACCATCAGTCCACAAGATTACCTTGATTTTAGCCAAGCTCTGCACATTCAGGCAGGCTTGCTCATGACCAACAGTGGCTGCAGATCATCCAAGAGGCTTTGAGGCTGTTGCCTAGGTTCACTTACAGTTCAAGGTTCAGCTGGAACTGGACAATCTAAGGTGGCCTGGGTTCCATGGCTTTTTCACTGCAGACAGGGTAGCCTGGACAGGTTCTTCATCTGGCCACAGGCAGAGAATCATGAGCTAACAAGGTCAGCCACACAACACCCAGCACTATCTGGTTCAAAGCAAGGGCAGAGACTGCAAGTTGGAGTGAGGGTGGTCCTGGGTCACACGACACAGCAGGAGGGTACAGCGAAGGAGCTGCATCAGTCCATTCTGTGTTTCTATGAGACAATAGGAGACTGGAAATGCAAAGAGAGATGCACAGAACTAGTGGATGGAAAGTCCAGGGAACACAGTGCCTGCATCTGGGAAGGATCACTTTGCCTGCACTGCATGGTGGAGGAGAAAGGGAGAGAGGTATGGCACCTGGGGGACAAGCAACATCAGACCCATCAGGACACATGCAGGGCCACTGATTCAGCCACACCTATTCTATTGGATATGTGTAGTAACAGTCACTACCTATATCATGCTCCACACCTCATTAACAGCAAGTGCTGGCCACTGTTGCCTTGTGTGTTGGCCCTGGGTACCAGTATCTTCTCTTTCATTGCCTAGAGGGCACCAAAAGGTTCACAAAGAAAGGTTTAGTCTAGAGCTCTCCGTCACCTCACTAACTACCAAATATAGCCATCTTATAAAGAGGGAGGGTTCTCTTGGGTTCAGAGTTTCCAAGGTGACTGACAGTTCCTGTGGCTCAGAAGCACATCAAGGTAGGAATGTGTGGCAAAGTCATTCAGCTGATGGTGGGACGTAAGGGAGGAAGAGGAAGAGGCTGTAGGCTCAGTGTTGCTTTAAAAGCATAAATTCAAAAGACTTCCCAGTAAGTCTTACCTCTTACAGAGTCCCTATACTTTATGAAAACAGACCTACAAAATTCCACAGTACAAATGACTAGAATAAGTGGCAAAATTTAGCCACTTGCTGGTCCCTCAATACCCACTTCTTTACTGCTCATTAGTACTGACTCCCTGAATGCATGCCTGTCCTGATTAAGAAGTACGTTTTACAGCCTCCCTTGCAGCTAGACATAGTCATGTGATTATGTCCAGGCTGATAGATTGCAAGCAGAAGTGTCATGTGAGGCTATCAAAAGTGGCTTTTAGAAAGAAGACTATTGTTCTTTTTCTCTTCCTTTTTCCTCCTGACAGGATAGGGGGTGTGATGACTGGAATTTGAGCAGCCATCTTAAACCACAAGGTAAGAAGACTTCTACATGCTAAAGATGGCAGCTCTTTGAGTTAAGAAGAACGTGGATCTTGTTCCTTGAGAAACTGTACTAATACTCTCCCAACACATACACATATGCAAACTTGTCATATTTTTTTTCCAGAGAGAAAATGAAATGCAACTGTGTTCAGGCTTCTCTGAACATTGCTGATCATATCGGTTATTTACATTGTACTTTTAAATTTACAAAACCTTTTTTCATTTCCTTTATGATATTCCCAGGTAAAACAAATGTTATTTATGTTCTCATTTTATATGAAGAAATAGAGACAGGAGGGTTATCAGCTGCCCAAGATCAATGTGTTAGGCAAAAACCTGAACTATGTGGCTCTTGGGCCAAGCTGTCCACCAACACAGGGTGCACTCGGCTCAGTGTCTCTTCCATCCTTTCTCATCCCCCTGTGTGCTGCTGGGGCAGAAGGGAAAATCAGGGCGAGTCTGGGGACAGGGGGAAGGACCCCTCATACAGACATCTGGCTGAAACTGAGAAGCAAGAATCCATGACAATGAACACCTGCTTACGGCTATCTCCCTTCCCAACTGTAAACCTGTAGTTTTCTTGGAATCACACAGGAAACCCCATTTGCAGGGAAAGGATGTATGCTAAAGCCCTGTGTAAACCTAACAGCTCCTGCATCACCTTGTCAGATTAAAACTCCATCCGTGGCATCTCCAGAGCCGCTCTGTAATTCCTCTTGTCCAAAAACTGAGAGTTTCTTAGAAACTAGAGAGCCACCAAATGGTATGTATGATTAGTGCTAAGACACTTCATTGTAATTTTTCCTTGAGGAATCCATTCCTGTGATTGGATATGGTACACAATCACCCCTCTCTTTGACACAATGAGTTTCAGGCTATGGTGGTTTGAATGAGAATGGCCCCATAGGCTCATTTATTCAAATGCTTGGCCCACAGTTGGTGGAATTGTTTAGGAAGGATTAGAAGGGGTGGTCTTCTTGGAGGAGGTGTATCACTGGAGGGGGGGGGCTTTGAGATCTCAAATCCCATGCCATTCCCAGTTAGCTCTCTCTGCCTCAATCATGTGGATCAGATGTAAGCTCTCAGCGCCTGCCTGCCTGCTGCCGTGTTTCCCTCCATGGTGGCCAGGGACTCTAACCTTCTGGAACCCTGAGCTCTAGATTAAATGTTTTCTTTTATAGCCTGCTTTGGCTGCAGTGTCTTGTCATGGCAATAAAAGAGTAACTAAGACACAGTTCAACCAGGGTTATGTAATGAGACTCTGTCTCAAAATAGAATAAGATGAAATACAAATTTCAAAGCATCGTTAATAAAATCCCAGCTCTGATAACTGGTGCTGAAATCCTTTCCAATGTCAAAGTCATGATTCCTGGGCTGATCTGACTCAAAGTTCCCAAGAGATTGGGGGAACTCTTGAAGCTGTTGAGGGGACAGCGTGGACAGCATCTTTGCCTCCTCAGTGATGACACTGTCAGTGTCATCAATATTCGAGGCTATTGACACATTCTTTAAAAACAAAACAAAACAGCCTTAGCTCTGGAAGACATTGCTGGAGTCTAGCCAGTCCCACCAGGCTGCTGTCCTCCCCAGTCATCTTCCCCTCCATTGGCCCCACTTCTTGATTTGTCTGCTCAGACCCAAGAGAGCGTAGCCAGATATGCTAGCTGCTTTTTTCTCTCACCTCCATGACAAAATTCTTAGTAGAACCAACTGAGGTTACAAAGGGTTTGTTTGATTCATGGCTGCACAGCTAACCCCGAGAGGTGCCTGTGTCCACAGCAGTGTGTATATGAAGTCACTTTCTCACATCTTGGAGGTAGACCAGAAGCTGGTAAATTGGGGTGTAACAGGGGTCATAACCCTCTATCCCTACCCCTATGGCCCCAATCTATCACCTAGGTCCCATATCCAAATGGTTCCATGACTTTCCAAGCAACACAAGTAAGGGACCAAGTATTCCAACATATAAGCCTGTAGGCAACATCCCACACTCAAACCACAACACCAGGAAACAGCAACTCCAGGACTCTATCCAGATGTTGGATAACAAAGTCAATGACTCTTTTTTCCCCATGACACCAGCCTTCTTATTCTTCATCCTTCGCCAGTCTCATAGAGGGTAAAGGGCAGCTGCAAGTCCCTCGACCCGGCTCAAACACCCTACGGAGGGTGGGGATCAGTGTGGGACTGGGCAGAAGGCGAAGAACTAAAGTCAAAGGATGCTGAGGACCCTGCTAGGAGGGTTGAAGTGCAGGATGTGTGTGAGGCAGAAATTGGAATAGGATGTGCACAGGAAGCCTTCGCGGGCTGTGCCAGGGAGAAAGCATATCCGCACCCAGATACTGAGAGCGCCAGGCTCTCCCAGTGATTTGCAGCCTGTGGTCATCGCACCCACACCACGCTATGACTGTCACTTTCCCTCCCATTCTTTCTCTCCCAAATGAAGCTCTTGGAGGGAAGGCAGGGGCCCTTTGTCCAGCCATTCTGATTCCCAGGGTTCAAGGCCTGATGCAGAGCCTGCAAACCAGGCATGCTTTGAGGAAGGCCTAAGCAAGTGAAGGAGCTGGTAACAGTATTTAAGGAGCTGTGAGCACAAACTGATCTGTCTCCACCAGACCCGGAGAAAATGGTACACTTCAGAAAGTCATCAGGAACAGCTGTGTGCCCGGCGGGCCGGCGCCAGCATGAGCCGCAGGTCTCTGAGCTCCCTGGTGCTTCTGACATTTCTAACTAAAGTAAATGGCAAAGCCCTCCCTCCCTGAAAGATCTACAAAGCCCAGAGCCAGACAGGTTTCCAGGCAGAAGTCATTCCCAGAAAATCCCACTGTAAACAAGAAACTGCAGAATTCATCGAGTTCCCCCTTGGAGGCAAAGTCACCCAAACCTTTAATCATAAACCAAGATGTGGGATACAGAACTTTGCAAATTGTCTCTTCCCGTTAATTCGCTCCGCAAATACAGGTTGGGCTGTAGTGGTGAGCACCCTGAATCTGAAGCTCCTCTTCCGATTGGGAACACAGCTGCTGGCCTCCCAGTTGAAGGCAGAGAGTGGAGGACTAGTCAGAGTGCCTGTGTTTTACCGTGGGAAGTGAGCCCAGAAGCAAGGGAGGTGGGGTGAGTGGATTGGGCGGGGCAGAAGGAGAAGCCAGATGTGCTGGTGTTAAGGGGTCAGGTACTATGGTGGAGACAGGACATCCCTCCACCAGGACGCTTAAAAAAGTGCAGAGATCTTTGAACCAGCTGTGCAAGGCAGAGTCTGGGCACGCTCCAGGCAACCTGACTTGTATGTTTAAGGGGTACGACAGTCTAGGAGCCATCACCCCTGCAGCGTTTGGGCTTCCTGGCCTTTCAGGAAGCAGTGATGTGCTGCATCAGGAACTTAGGGTACGAGAGATGGTGGAGCTGCTCATCCGCTCCACTGAACCCATCAGTGGCTGAGGGTATACTATATATGTAGTCTTGGCTCCAGGCAGCAAAGAATGAAACTGGACTCCTACCCACAAAGGACCCAGTGTCTAGTGAGGGAGACAAGCCATAAACAAAGCAGATGTATAACATAAGGTATATATTAGAAACAGCTATGGACAGGAGTGAGAGCAGGCTAACAGGATTGTCACCAAGCCTGGGGACATGAATTTGAGCCTTGGGATCCACATGGTGGGAGGAAAGAACCAATTCCTACCTATTGCACTTTGACCTCCATATGTGAAGTGCAAGAGCCCGTGGCTGGGGTGGTAAAGGCAGGGCCATCTGGGTAGGTGTCTCAGGCTGTTTGGTGTTGCCATCAGAGAACAGCTGAGGGGGCTTGATTTACAGAGAGTAGAAACTCATTTGCCACAGTTTTGGAGGTTTGGAAGTCTAAGACTGAGGTGCTGACAAGTTTGGTATCTGACAAGAGCCCTGTCTCTGTCTCCAGGATGGTGCCATGGAGGCCGCATCCCCCAGGAATAGCGTTGCTTAGGTGTCTGCCGAACAGAGGGTGTGAACCCACAGCATCAAGTCTTTTCCCCTGGAGTGCTCATCCAGGCAGAGGTAGAACCCTCATATCCTAAAACCCTCCCAGGAGGCCCCAGCTTCTGCATTGGAACCAAGGTCCCAACATGAATTTGATTGACACTGAGTTTTCAAACCACAGCAGTGTGTATTGTTGACAAGGGCACCTGAGTGAGGGAGTAGGTGACCCTGGGGAAGAGCTGTCTAGACACCAGGAATGGCCAGGCTGAGGCAAACTCAGGCCAGAGGGTTTGAGGAATAACAAGATGGCTGAGGTGGAGTCATAAGGTTTGGGATGTGTATGTGTGTGACCTCAACAGGCTGCAGAGAGACATGCCATGGGCGACAAGACTTTTTTCGGCTCAGCGGGACGCAGTACCCAGTGTCTGGAGTCGGATCCTGAGCAGTTTATTTCAAGCATATTTAAGTACAGCTTGAAACTTTCCGGAGATAATGAACACAATCCCACACGCTCAACAAAACACACATAAATCTCCACGAGGAACAAAGCAAGCCAACTACAAATTCAGCGTGGCTGCACCAAAACTCTTTGTAAAGTCCGTAAAGATGGATTCTATAGCTTGGCTGAGAAAAATCAGCTCACGGTAAGGGTCTGGTGCAGGAAAAGTCTACAGCCACACTGTTAGAGTCAAGGTCGCCGGGCTAGAAAGCACACCTGCACACAGCCTTCTGGGTAGTTAACAGATACAGCAGTCCTTCCCTCTAAGGAGGAACCCTGTGTGCTTAACATCCTGGATTCCCCTAGTTCTTACCTGTGAGCACAGAGACCGCTGTGCCTCCTACAACAGGGGACACAGAAGGTCTGTGGAGGAGAGCTGAGGGGAACCTGGTCCGTAGACTCCCTACATTGACTTTGTTTATGTCATGATGCCTTGCCAGTCCTCTTAGATGTATTCACTACGCTCCTGAACGCAAAGATGGATAGTAGACTCCCAGCTCGGGGAGGGGCAGACTTAGCGTTACGAATGGGCCAGCATTTCACTCTGTAGAGGCTTGCCTGGTATTATTTCTAATATTCCTCACTACAGGCAAGCAGGGTGTTATCCCCTTCTTTATTTTTACAGTCAGCAATGCTGAGGCTCAGAAAATTTAAGAAAACTTTGCCGATTTGTCCTGAAGCCAAATGACACCAAGATCACACTTGTTCCCGCAGACTTTCTGAGAGCTCGCTACACCCTGTCCTGGTCTGTTCTCTGTTGCTGTAAGAAAATGCCTGGGGCTGAGCACTTTGCGAAGACATGATGTTTATTTAGGTTACTGTTTTAGATGTTGGAGACTTTCTTTTTAAGTGCATTTTAAGGGTTAATTTTTCATTATGCGACAGGTGTGGTTGTATACCCACAGACACATCTGTGCCTGAGAGGGCCAACGAGTTACAGGCAGTTGTGAGTCTCCACACAGGGGTTCTAGGACTACCACTCAGGCCCTTGCAAGAGCAGCATTGCTTTTCATGCTGAACCATTCATTTCTCCAGCCTGAGGTTGGAATTTTAAAAATTAAGATTGTTGGCCAAATGGTAGGCATCATCTTGTACGACTAGTGTTTGAAACTCAGGAAGTCAGAGCAGTGGGGGCAGTTTTCATTTTGCATGATAACTCATTTTCACATAAGAAATCCCAGAATCCCTTTCAAGGACAGTGCTCACAAAGACCTAAAGGCCTCCAGCTAGGCCCCACCCCTTAAAGGTGCCACCATCTCTTAGCATCGCCACACTGAGAAGTAAACCCCAACCCATGAGCCCACAGCAAACCCATCTCACTTCCACATGATTAGACTCCATTGTGGGGTGAACTGTGCTGTGTCCAAGAGGGAGAGACGAGGAATAGGAGGATGTTATGGGAATTAGCTGAGTTTCCAGGAAGAAAGAGGATTCTGGGCAGAGGAAGCCACAGGAGCAAAGACAGGAAGTGTAAGCCAGCAGGCATGTGCTGGGAGCAGAAGAAACTTGCCGTGTAAAGGTGCAGAGAGCCAGAAGAGGAGGGGACCTACGGTGGAGGGTTATCAAAGGCGATGTTAGGGTCTCTTCTGAGCCATTCTAAGCAGGAAGGGGACATGGTCCCATTTGCAGTTTCGTATTGCGCATGTTTTTCTTCCCCTGTGAGAATGAGAGCGCTCAGAAGACAGCACTCTCTTCCTCTCTGATGTCGTCCAGCGGCTCCAGCACACACTGGTGCTCAGTTCAATCCAGGCGACAGAGCTGGCTCGGCCTGTGGGACTGGCATTTGGACTCAACTGACCTGGCCAAAGGAGTGGTCAGCCAAATGGCCACAACCAAATGTTCTCTGGATCCCTTGTTTGGAGTCTCTTTTGATGTAGAAATACGGCACTGGGCCACAGTGACAACCAACCATATCCAGACATGAAAACTTTTCCAATTCTTGGCTCCTTCTCAGGGTTAAGAAAGGGCAACAAGAAGGCTGGGGATGCGGCTCATGGAGAAGTGTTTGCCTAGCACTCTTGATGACCTGGACTTGAGTCCAACCCTGCCACAAAAGTGTGTGTGTCTGTCTGTCTGCCTGGATCTGTCTGTTTCTCTGTGTGTGTGTGTCTGTCTGTCTGTGTGTCTCTGTATGTGTGTGTGTCTGTCTCTGTGAATATATATGTATCTCTGTGTCTGTCTGTGTGTATACATGTATTTCTGTCTCTTTGTCTTTATCTCTCTCTCTCTCTCTCTCTCTCTCTCTCTCTCTCTCTCTCTCTGTGTGTGTGTGTGTGTGTGTGTGTGTGTGTACAGGGAAGATACAGATAATTTAAATCAAGGCTAAAGTCTGGAATTATTTCTGGTTCCTTTATGCCCACTTCCATGTGTAGACAGCTAACCTCAAAGATTTAGACTAACAGTGGTACTGGGAAAAGAACAAAACTGCATTTTGAGATGGACCTAACCTGTCCATTGCACACCACTAAGGACAGATTGCTGCTTAGCCTTTAGGTCCCTGACAGAGGATGGGACAAGCCTCAGGAGGGATGGTGCTGTCTCTGACAAAGCCTGGGATAAACGTGAGGCTCCCCATGAAACATCCTCTCTACAGAGGCATAGCTATCTTGTGAAATGCGCCATCGGCAGTCACATAGTTAATTAAACCGGAGGTAGTGAACAATTGGGATAATGTCAGTGTCTTCGCAAATAACACGTTTATTTGCAGTATTTCAAAGTGAAATGGGCTTGCCTCATTGCCAAGCTCAGTGATGAGCATCTCTCTGCCAAGTGGGTTTCCATTGTTTTCTTTGTATTTTGCTCAAGACTTTCCCTGGTGCCAACTCATACTCTTGCAACACATTTTCCCTTTACCCCTCAAAATCATTGCAGATAGGGGTTTCCCCTTCAACCAGCTGCTATTTGTTAAGCTTCGAGAATCATCTGTATTAATTCTTCCAAGAACTCTGTGACTTAATTGTACCTAAATACTATTATAATCCATAGTGGGGAGAGGAGCCAGGTACCAAGTTTTAGGAAATCCTTCAAAGATTGGGTAGTGAGAATCCAGGTCTAACTTAAGAACCCAGGTCTATTTGTTTATCTGTCTGTCTTTGAGACAGTCTTGCTGTGTAGCCCAGGCTAGCCTCAAACTCATGATCCTTCATATATATGACAATGCCTTTAGGATCTTTAGGTAAGATCCTAAAGAAAACAATTTGCATACTTAAGGTGTCATTTCATTTGATTCCATACAGTCACACAGATGGTCCAGATATACAGTATCCTGGTTACCATGGTGTCCCACTTCATTTGGTGTATGTGGCCACAACCTCTGGGGGCCATAAACTAAGGGATCTGATGGATCCCAGAAGTAGTGTCATATGCATCAAATGAAGTGCCCCAAGGGGACTGAAGGAGAAGCTTCTTGTAACAACCCATCATGGGCGTGCAATCCAGGGTAGAAAGTAGGAGAAAGAGCAAGGGAGGTGGGACAGGAAGAAGGACAACTTAGAGATGATGCTGAGCCAGCCGCAGTCTTGCCAGGGAGCACAGCCAACTGCCCAGTTGCACAAGACATATTGGACTAAGCCATATGGAGCAGAAGACGAAAGGGAGATAAATCATCCACAGATCTTCCTGGACCCTCTCATTGATCAAAGTCCATCCCTAGAGAGTTAGCTCTGCAACACCTGTAAGTGTGTCCCGCAACTCCATATTTGACACCTGGAGGGGAAAGCAGCTGCTGCTCCTGATGGCATGAGGTTGGTCAGACAAAGGTTCTGGGATTCCAGCCCACCTGGGATAGACCCCTCTGTTGCCATTTGCCTCGCCCATGGTGGGCACCATGGCAGCCATGCTCAAGGTCAGCTGTCCATCTGAGGGAGAGTGGGACAACTGGAGGCACCTGGAGAGGGAACAATGGTGGCAACTTCTGCTCTCTCCACTTAGCTGCAGGAAGAGAAAGTAGACCTGGCTTTGCCCAAACAGTCTGATCTGGTCTAGTTCACATTCTCTTCTGAGTTGGCATGGTTTGTCCCCACCAAAACTCACGGTGAAACTCAATGCTTGACACTGCCTCAGTGTGGAAGAGTCAAGATGCTTAGACTTTTTAAGCTAATCAGGAAGTCTCCACCCACAGAGGGGTTCCTGAGTTCCCATGAGTGTCTTCCTACGAAAGCCAGTTAGCTTTCTCTAGCTGTATTTCCTGACATGTGGCTTTGCGTAGAAGTTGAGATGGTTCTGGTACCATGTTCTTGGGCTTCCAGAGCCAGGAGCCAAGATCAGCTTTTTCCATTATGAATTCCTTAGACGTAAGGGGTCTGTGGCAGGAAATGGACTGAGACAGATGCTTCTCCTGTCCTATGATATTTACATCTCATTTAAGGACAAAATTACCATCAGTCTGAAAGTGAAAGAAAGTCTAATCTTCAGGGTGGTCAATTCCAAATTCCTCAAAATGATGGAAATGATTAGTAAGCTAGGCTGGAGTCCTCCTGCAGCTGTCCAGGGACCATGATTGACACCCACTATCTTCCCCTTACCCCCTCTCCCATTCTTGGCTTCCATCTGAGATTCTTAACCTAAGGGTGTCTGGGTTTTGAAGTTGCCTGTAATGAAGATTTCAGGCTGCCAGGTGCCATAACAAAAAACCACCACAGGTTGGGTAACTTGCAGAAAGGAGGCTGATTTTCTTACAGTTCTGAAGGCTGGAAGTTCCAGACCAAAATTTAGCGGGGTCAGTCTCTGATGAGGTCGACAGTTTCTACCACTTTGTTGCAATCGTAATCTTTCCTCTCGGGTAAGGGACAGTACCAGCTAGCTCTGACTTTTCTTACTCTTTAAAAATAAGGTAAGATTGCCCCCACCCCTAACTATACAGCCTTAGTTAGACTTAATTCCTCCTGAATAGGCTGTCTCCAAATACAACCACACTGAGACTTAGAGCCTCAAGAGACCAAATTCCTCTCATAGCACCCGGCATGTTCTTTCCTGTCCCCACTGTGTGATAGTAACCCTAGCTCCCATCCCCTCCAGAAGGCCCTCAGTGTCTAGTTTAGTGGAACCCCTGCCTTGATGGATGTTTCACACTTTGGAATCCAGGATCATTAGCTCTTTGAAGTCCAAGATTGCCAGGACAAGAGGCATAGCTTCTGCAGTTTTCTCCTTGGAATCTGGACTTATAGGCCAAGCTGCTACCTTTGCTTGATTCTTAGACTTGCATGTTTTAGTTATTGGAAGCATACCTTCTGACTCTTTCTACATCCTAGGGAACAGCTCTCTAGTCCAGGAAAGCTCATTTCTAAGAGGGATGACAGTTTCTTTGATGACAGTTTCTTTTTCCATGAATCATTCCATTGTCCATGCAAGCATAGGGTAATCAGTGCCATCCTGCCCAACTGATCTCTGACAGCCACACTGCTGACAGATGCCCTCAAGTGAGAGACACCCCTGCCTTCATGCTCTCTCCGTGTATCTATCCATTCAGTGTCTACAGGCTCCCTACACCACTTGATTTTTAGTTGTGTTATTTCTACATTCTTAAGCTATTGTCCCAGTCAATTACCTCCCTTCTAGGAAGCAGCTCAAGTCTACACCCCAGGCTGCCTCTCTTGCATTTCATCCCCACTCATGAACAGAGATGGCAGGCAACAATAGTCTATTCCCAGCTAGCACTAGTATGTCGAATCAGTCTGTATGTGGTTGAAGTCCTGGTTCGTTTTTTCCTGCTACTGGACTTTCAGATGAAGCTCTTGCTTGAGGCCTGAAACACAAATTGAGGAAGAACTCCCACAGATACTCCTGGGATGAGAATTTGGGCTGATTGTTGAGCAGCTGAACTGTTGTTTCTGGAGCCACTTGAGGTTGACATTAAGTCATCCATTGTTGGGCTGCTGCTATTGTTGGTCATCAGGATGCTCAACTGCATGGTCTTCCCTTTCCTTTTAATGTATGTGTAGGTATGTGTTCATGTATGTGTGAATGAGCATCTTGTGTGTGGGTGTACATGCACATATGTGCACACACATGGGGATCTAACTCAGGTTCTCATTCCTGAAAGGCAAGCTCTTTACTACCTGAACGATGTCCCCAGCTCCTGGTGCGTGTGTGTGTGTGTGTGTGTGTGTGTGTGTGTAAAAGCAGAAAGATGGCATGAGCTACTCTGAGGGAAACTCTAAGTTCACTCAGAATACATAAGGTAGGTGGAGCTTTTTTGAAGAAAGATCATATGGATCTGGGGAGATAGCACCATGACAAATATGTCTCTTACATAAGCTCAATCTTCACCACTCGTGTACAATCCAGGTGTGGCGGTGCACACTTATAAACCTAGCACTACAGAGGCAGAGACAGGATGATCTCCTCTCCAGCCAGCCTAGCTGAATCAGTGAGTCCAGGTCCAAGAGAGGAGAGGGGTGGACACAATGGGGAGGAAGGAAGGGAAGAAGAAGAAGAAAAAGAAGAAGGAGGAGGAGGAGAAGGAGAAAGAGGAGGAGGAGGAGGAGAAGAAGAAGAAGAAGAAGAAGAAGAAGAAGAAGAAGAAGAACGAGAGAGAGAGAGAGAGAGAGAGAGAGAGAGAGAGACTGTTTCAAAAATCAAAGCTGGATTGGAACACCCAAACTTGGAACACCCAAGGTTGACCACTGAACTCACAAACATGTGCACACATCAACACAGCACACCTTCATGTACACTCCCCACCCCCTCACATACATGAACACACACATACGCAAATGTTTATACATCAATCAACACTTTCTATCTCACTCCGACATTACATGGTGATCTATTGGTCATTGATATGGATCTCATGACTCAACCTCATAGCCATGCCAGACTGAAAGTCCCTGTGCGCCACCCCACCCCCAAAATATATATAATTAAATATTAAAAAAAGAAGGATCAATCTACCTGGGTTGACAACCAAGATCAGCTGTCACCGTAGGCAAGCATTGCTTCCTGCTGTCTCCCAAGGAGCAAAGACAACTTACATATACTACAAGTAGAGCTGTCAAATAGAATTTCTTTTTTTGTTGTTTATTTTATTTTTTTTTGTTCCAAAAAAAAATTTCCCATTTCTCTCCCCCTCCCCTCCACTCCCCTCCCCGTCTCCCCCTCCCCCACACTCCATTCCCCCTCCCTCTCGAGAATGAAGAGCAGTCCAGATTCCCTGCCCTGTGGGAAGTCCAAAGTCCTCCCACTTCTATCCAGGACCAGGAAGGTGAGCATCCAAACAGGCTAGGCTCCCACAAAGCCAGTTCATGTATTAGGATCGAAACCTAGTGCCATTGTCCTTGGCTTCTCATCAGCCTTCATTGTCTGCCACGTTCAGAAAGTCCGGTTTCATCCCATGCTTATTCAGTCCCAGTCCCGCTGGCCTTGGTGAGCTCCCAATAGATCAGTTCCACTGTCACAGTGGGTGGGTGCACCCCTCATGGTCCTGACTTCCTTGCTCATGTTCTCCCTCCTTCTGCTCCTCATTTGGATCTTAAGAGCTCAGTCCGGTGCTCCAATTTGGGTCTCGGTCTCTGTCTCTGTCTCTATCTCGATCCATCACCAGATGAAGGTTCTAAGGTGATATGCAAGATATTCATCAGTATGGCTATAGGATAGGGTCATTTCAGGTTCCCTCTCCTCAGTTGCTCAAGGTACTAGCTGGGAACATCTCCCTGGACAGCTGCGAGCCCCTCTAGAGTCCAGTCTCTTGCCAACCCTAAGAAGGCTCCCTTAATTAGGCTATGTATTTCTCTGCTCCCGTGTCCACCCTTCCTTTATCCCAGCCATCCCATTCCCCCAAGCTTCCCCCATTCTCACCTTCTACGTTTCTCACCCCGCTTCCCCTTAGCTCCATGCCACCTCATCCCCAGGTTCCCAGGTTTTGCCCTGCAATCTTGTCTACTTCCCATATCCAGGCGGATGACTATATGTTTTTCTTTGGGTTCACCTTCTTATTTAGCTTTTCTAGGATCACAACTTATATGCTCAATGTCCTTTATTTATGGCTAGAAACCAATTATGAGTGAGTACATCCCATGTTCATCTTTTTGGGACTGGGATACCTCACTCAGGATAGTGTTTTCTATTTCCATTCATTTGCATGCAAAATTCGCGAAGTCATTGTTTTTTACCGCTGAGTAGTACTCTAATATGTAAATATTCCACACTTTCTTCATCCATTCTTCCATTGAAGGGCATCTAGGTTGTTTCCAGGTTCTGACTATTACAAATAATGCTGCTATGAACATAGTTGAACAAATGCTTTTGTCATATGATAGGGCATCTCTTGGTATATTCCCAAGAGTGGTATTGCTGGATCTTGGGGTAGGTTGATCCTGAATTTCCTGAGAAATTGCCACACTGATTTCCAAAGTGGTTGCACAAGTTTGCATTCCCACCAGCAATGGATGAGTGTGCCCCTTACTCCACAACCTCTCCAGCAAAGGATTTCTTTGGTATTTTTGATTTTAGTCATTCTGACAGGTGTAAGATGGTATCTCAAAGTTGCTTTAATTTGCATTTCCCTGATCACCAAGGAGGATGAGCATGACCTTAAGTGTCTTTTGGCCATTTGAATTTCTTCTGTTGAGAATTCTCTGTTCAGTTCAGTGCCCCATTTTTTAATTGGGTTAATTAGCATTTTAAAATCTAGTTTCTTGAGTTCTTTATATATTTTGGAGATCAGACCTTTGTCTGTTGCGGGGTTGGTGAAGATCTTCTCCCAGTCAGTGGGTTGCCTTTGTGTCTTAGTGACAGTGTCCTTTGCTTTACAGAAGCTTCTCAGTCTCAGGAGGTCCCATTTATTCAATGAGGCCCTTAATGTCTGTGCTGCTGGGGTTATACATAAGAAGTGGTCTCCTGTGACCATGTGTTGTAGAGTACTTCCCACTTTTTCTTCTATCAGGTTCAGTGTGTTCAGCCTGATATTGAGGTCTTTAATCCATTTGGACTTGAATTTTGTGCATGGCGATAGATATGGATCTATTTTCATTCTTCTACAGGTTGACAACCAGTTCTGCCAGCACCATTTGTTGAAGATGCTATCTTTCTTCCATTGAATACTTTTAGCTCCTTTATCAAAAATCAGGTGTTCATCGGTTTGTGGGATAAAATCTGGGTCTTATACTCTATTCCATTGATCGACTTCTCTGTTTTTATGCCAATACCAAGCTGTTTTCAATACTGAAGCTCTGTAATAGAGTTTGAAGTCAGGGATGGTAATACCTCCAGAAGTTCCTTTATTGTATAAGATTGTTTTGGCTATCTGGGTTTTTTGTTTTTCCATATAAAGTTGATTAATGTCCTCTCAAGATCTGTGAAGAATTTCGATGAGATTTTAATGGGGATTGCATTGAATCTATAAATTGCCCTTGATAGAATTGCCATTTTTACTATGTTGATCCTCCCAATCCAAGAGCAAGGGAGATCCTTCCATTTTCTGGTACCCTCCTCAATTTCTTTCTTCAAGGACTCAAAGTTCTTGTCAAATAGATCCTTTACATCCTTGGTTAGAGTTACCCCAAGATATTTTATGCTATTTGTGGCTGTCATGAAAGGTGATGCTTCTCTGATTTACCTCTCTGATTCCTTATCCTTTGTGTATAGGAGGGCAACTGATTTTTTTGGAATTGATCTTGTATCCTGCCACGCTACTAAAGGTGTTTATCAGCTGTAGGAGTTCTTTGCTGGAGTTTTTGGGGTCGCTCATGTACACTATCATATCATCTGCAAATAATGAAAGTTTAACTTCTTCCTTTCCAATTCGAATCCCTTTGATCCCCTTATGTTGTCTTATTGCTATTGCTAGAACTTCAAGCACTATATTGAAAAGGTATGGAGAGAGTGGACAGCCTTGTCGTGTTCCTGACTTAGTGGGATGGCTTTGAGTTTCTCTCCATTGAATTTGATGTTAGCTGTCGGCTTGCTATAAATGGCTTTTATTATAGTTAGGTATGACCCTTGTATCCCTACTCTCTCTAAGACCTTTATCATAAAGGGATGTTGAATTTTGTAAAATGCTTTTTCAGCATCTAATGAAATGATCATATGTTTTTTTTCTTTCAGTTTATTTATATGATGGATTACATTGATAGATTTTCGTATGTTGAACCAGCCCTGCATCTCTGGGATGAAGCCTACTTGATCATAATGGATAATTTTTCTAATGTGTTCTTGGATTTGGTTTGCCAGTATTTTATTGAGGATTTTTGCATCGATGTTCATGAGTGAGATTGGCCTGTAATTCTCTTTCTTGGTTGAGTCTTTGTGTGGTTTTGGTATCAGGGTAACTGTAGCTTCATAAAAGGAATTTGGCAATGACTTTTCTGTTTCTATATTGTGAAATACATTAAGGAGTATAGGTATTAGGTCTTCTTGGAAGTCCTGGTAGAATTCTGCATTGAAACCATCTGTACCTGGCCTTTTTTTTGGTAGGGAGTTTTTTTTATAACAACTTCTAATTCTTCGCAACTAACAGGTCTATTTAGATTGTTCACCTGGTCCTGGTCTAACTTTGGTATATGGTACTTATCAAAAAAGGTGTCCATTTCTTTAACATTTTCCAATTTTGTGGCATATAGGCTTTTGTAGTAAGATCTAATGATTTTCTGAATTTCTTCTGTGTCTGTGGTTATGTCTCCCTTTTCATTTCTGATCTTGTTAATTTGTGCATTCTCTCTCTGCCGTTTGATTAGTTTGGATAGGGGTTTATTAATCTTGTTGATTTTCTCCAAGAATCAGCTTTTTGTTTCATTGATTCTTTGGATTGTTTTCTGTGTTTCTATTTTGTTGATTTCAGGCCTTAGTTTGATTATTTCCAGTCTTCTCCTCCTTCTAGGTGAGTCTGCTTCTTTTTTTCTAGAGCTTTCAGGTGGGCAGTTAAGTCTCCAATGTGTGCTTTCTCCGTTTTCTTTAAGTGGGCACTTAGTGCTATGAACTTTCCTCTTAGCACTGCTTTCATAGTGTCCCATATGTTTGAGTATGTTGAGTCTTTATTTTCATTGAATTCAAGAAAGACTTTAATTTCTTTCTTTATTTCTTCCTTGATCCAGGTGTGGTTCAGTAATTGACTGTCCATTTTCCATGAGTTTGTAGGCTTTCTAGGAGTAGCATTGTTGTTGAATTCTAACTTTAATCCATGGTGATCCGATAAGACACAGGTGGTTACTAATACTTTTTTGTAAGTTAGCTTTGTTACCGAGTATGTGGTCAATTTTCGAGAAGGTTCCATGAGCTGCAGAGAAGAAGGTATATGCTTTCCTATTTGGGTGGAATGATCTATAGATGTCTGTTAAGTCCATTTGATTCATTACCTCCCTTAATCCTCTTATTTTTCTGTTAGGTTTCTGTCTGATTGACCTATCCATTGGTGAGAGAGGAATGTTGAAATCTCCTACTATTAGTGCGTGTGGTTTGATGACTGCCTTGAGTTGTAGTAATGTTTCTTTTTCGTAAGTGGGTGCTTTTATATTAGGGGCATAGATATTCAGGATTGAGATTTTGTCCTGATGAATTGTTCCTGTTATGAGTAAAAAATGTCCCTCTCCATCTCTTCTGATTGATTTTAGTTTGAAGTCAACTTTGTTAGAGATTAGTATGGCCACACCTGCTTGTTTCTTAGGTCCATTTGCTTGATAAGCCTTTTCCCAGCCCTTTACTCTGAGTTGGTGTCTGTCTTTGTGGTTGAGGTGTGTTTCTTGTAAACAGCAGAATGTTGGATCCTGTTTTCGTATCCAATCTCTTAGCCTGTGCCTCTTTATAGGTGAGTTGAGTCCATTGATATTAAGTGATATTAATGACCAGTGGTTGTTAACTCCAGTCATTTTTTCTTTTTTTTTCTTTTTTTTCTTTTTTTTGGTAATAGAGTTTGTGTGTTTCCCTTCTTTGAGTTGTTCTGGTGAAGGGTCATTAGATATCTGAGTTATTGTGGGCATTGTTGGACTCCTTGGGTTGTGATTTTCCTTCTATTACTTTCTGTAAGGCTGGATTTGTGGCACGTATTGTTGAAATTTGTTTTTATCCTGGAAAATTTTGTTTTCTCCATTTATAGTGAACGAAAGCTTGGCTGGATATAGTAGTCTGGGCTTGCTTCTATGGTCTCTTAGTTTCTGCAGTACATCTATCCAGGACCTTCTGGCTTTCATGGTTTCCATAGAGAAGTCAGGTGTAAGTCTGATAGGTTTACCTTTATATGTAACTTGGCCTTTTTCCTTTGCAGCTCTTAGTATTCTTTCTTTATTCTGTATGTTTTGTGTTTTGATTATTATATGGCGAGGAGATTTTTTTTTTCGGTCCAGTCTATTCAGTGTTCTGTATGCTTCTTGAACCTTCAAAGGAATATCTTTCTTTAGGTTGGGAAAGTTTTCCTCTATAATTTTATTAAATATATTTTCTGGACCGTTGAGCTGTACTTCTCCTTCTTCTATCCTAATTATTCTTAGGTTTGGTCTTTTTATTGTGTCCCAGATTTCCTGAATGTTTTGTGATGAGAATTTGTTGGTTTTGCTGTTTTCTTTGATCAGTGTGTTTATTTTCTCTATGGTATCTTCAGTGTCTGACATTCTTTCTTCCATCTCTTGTAATCTGTTAGTAGTACTTGTCTCTGCAGTTCCTGTTCGTTTACCCAGATTTTCCATCTCCATCCTTCCCTCGGTTTGTGTTTTCTTCATTACTTCCGTTTCATTCTTCAAGTCTTGAACCACATCCCTTACCTGTTTGATTGCTTTTTCTTGTTTCTCTTGGTTTTCTTGGGTATCTTTGAGCGATTCATTCATTTCCTCTACCTTTTTGTTTGTAATCTCTAATTGTTTATGGCAGTTTTTCACCTCCTGTTTAAGGTCCTCTATTAATTTCATATCATTCACTTTTGAGTCGATTTCTTCTAATTCTTCTGGAGTAGGGTGTACAATTCTTCTTGTTTCGGGATCCCTGGATTCTGGTGATGTCATGTTGCCTTTCAATTTGTTGGAGGAATTCTTGCATTGGCGCCTTCCCATCTCTTCCTTCAAATGGAGCCAGGAGAGGCCTGGTGTCTTGGTCCAGACTTTGCTGTGACTGACTCTCTGGGTGTATCTCCTCAGTGTAGAAGCAGGAACCGTTCCTGTCCAGATGAAACTCCTCAGCACCGAAACATGGACACCTGGTAATCCAATGACCCGTGGACAAACGGGTGAACTTGGAGGGCAGGGCGGGGTCGAGTGCTGCAGGGCAAGCTGAAGGTGCCCGTGCTCCCTTTGGGGGTCCTTGAGGCCTGCCCTGTAGGCAGGCACTCACCTCTCTGGGTGGGTCTCCTTAGTGTAGGAGCAGAAAACTGTTCCTGAGCAAAGGACCTTGCAGATCACGCAGGCTTGGGGGGGGGGGGTCGTGTGTAAGAAAGACAGCCCTGCAGAAGGAGCTGGGGGAGGGGGGTTTGTGCTCTCTTCCGGGACAATCCGCCCCTGGATCGCACACACTCACCGGTCCAGGGACGGCTGGTAGCCCAATGATCCGGGGACAAAAGGAAGAATGTGGCAGGCAGGGCGGGGTCCAGTAGAGCACCTAGACTTTCTAGATGTTATGTCGGACTTGGCTGTCCCATCAATTTGTTTCAGTAAGTGAAGTCAAGTCTGGTGGGTCTATGAGGTAGACCAGATGGAGATGCATAGGAGATGGGTAAAGCACACCCTGGAGGTTTTGTGAGAATTCCTTCAGACATTGACATATCAGAGAACTGAGCCGGGAAGACAGACCCGAATGTGAGACGCACCATCAGATGGGCTGTGAACTGGTTCCAGAGAAAAGGCCAAGGGGGTTGCTCAGACGAGAGGGCACAGGTCTCTCCTCTTGAGTGTTATTTTAGGGGGCTGTTACCATCACCTGCACACATCACATCCTGGATTCTTTACTCTTGGGCTGTGGATTTGCCTAAGTGATGCTCCAAGCTTCCAAGCCTGCCGCCTTCAGCTGGGGCTGCTGCTGTCCTCACTTGTTCTGAGGTTCCCAGTTTCTTGCACTTCGTAATTTATTTTCTGTTTCTTAAGCCTGCAGATAGACACGGTGGGACTACGCAGCCTCTGGTTGTGTACACTCATCTCATAAATCAGCTCTTATTGGTCCATTCTGTTTGTTCCGTTCCTTTGGAGAACCCTGACAGAGACACTTCAGTGAGGGCCAAAACCCAGGAGCAATAAGAATAAGGTGAAAGGGGAAAGAGGGAAGCAAGCACAAGACTGGCTATTATTGAACCGGCCACAGCTTCAGAAGATGGCACTAGGTACTCTGTCACACCTATTGGTCAGCTCCTTATAGGACAAATGGAACCACTAGACTCCACAGCAAGGTCTCCCTTCATCCTTAATCTTTCATCTTTCACTGGCCCATGTGTTTCCAAGGTGGGATGGACTGTCTCCTGGCAAAGTTGCATGGTTACTCTTGGAATTAGATACCAGAAGGCACAGGAGTCCGGAAAGGCTGATGGAAGCTAGGACCTCCCTAGGTCCTTCACAGTCATATAAAACCTATTATAGAGGAGGAAGTCTTTATTCTAAGCGGGATTGTAACATTCCCCTCTGTTAGATGGGCTAAGATTTTGGGGACCAGGTGATTCTCCAGAGGTACATCGGTTAAATCCGGATTTGAAAAACTGAACACCAACATACAAACCCACCCAGGCTTGTCTTCAACTTGCTATGTAGCTAAGGATGACCTTGAAATTCTCATCTTCCTGGCTCTGCTTCTACCTCCTGAGTGCACTACCATGCCTGTTTATGCTGTACCTAGGATCCAGGGCTTTGTGTACAGTAAGCACTCCAACAACTGAGCTACACCCCAGTCAAAAATGCCTTAACCCTGTAATCAAAAGTTAGTATCTGTGACTCTTAGGGCAAGAGTTGTGTGCTTCTGCCTAGGAAACATCTCTGGACTGTTGTGGGATATTAGTTTAAGATTACATTCGTTATACTGTGGAGTTTTGTTTAATGATGCAAAGATGTGTTGCATTCGTTTATGTTGCATTTGTTTAACTCTGTGAAGCTGTGTTACTGTGCCTGCCTGAAACACCTGATTGGCCTAATGAAGAGCTGAACAGCAAATAGCTTGGGAGAAGAAAGGATAGGCTGGGCCGACAGGCAGAGAGAATAAACAGGAGGAGAAATATTGGGAACAGAAAAGCAAGGAGCAAGGAACAAGAAAAGAAGGAGAGGAAGACACCAGGGGCCAGTTTCACAGCCACATAGCCAGCCATAGAGTAAGCAGGAAAGAACAATATATCAAATAAAGAAAGGGAAAAAGCCCAGAGGCAAAACATAGTTAAAGAGAAATGGCATAGCTTAAGTTAAAAAAGTTGGCTAGAAACAAGCCAAGCTAAGGCTGGGCATTCATAAGTAAGAATACGTTTCTGTGTATTTATTTGGAAGCTGGGTGGCGGGCCCCCAAAGAAAAAACAAAAACAAAGAACAAAGAACCAACTACACAGGACTTTTTACTCAGAACAATAACTTAGCCTCCTAGGACGATGAGAACTGAGCTTAAAATGTGGCATGAGGCCGGGCGGTGGTGCATGCCTTTAATCCCAGCACTAGGGAGGCAGAGGCAGGCAGATCTCTGTGAGTTCAAGGCCAGCCTGGTCTACAAGAGCTAGTTCCAGGACAGGCTCCAAAGCTACAGAGAAACCCTGTCTCGAAAAACTAAAAAAAAAAAAAAAAAAAAAAAAAAAATGTGGCATGAGTAATATTTTTCAAGTAGCCAAGGGCTCAGTTAAAGACTGGAGTCCTATACTGGCTTAAGCTACGTTTTCAAAGACATGAAAGCATCCCACATCATTTTATTTCTGTTGACGGACAGGCCTCAGGTCTAGGCTCCATTCCCTTTTTCCACACTGTTTGGGGAAGCTCCTTTCTCATCAGTGGTTCCTCCCATCACATCTCCCTGACCTAATAGCATGTGACTGGTTACAGACATTTGTTACTGTTGTACTAGGTGCCTATGGATACTGCAAGGAATGAATGACTGAATTAATGAAGGGACACATGTCTCCATGGTTTTTGCCGAAGGGATTAACAAAATTATTGACACGTTCCCTAGGTCCCTTTATCCTGGCAGTCTTTCCCTAGCTTCTATTCCTCGACTCTCTTCATAAGTGCAGGCCCCTGTCTCAGTAACAGTGGAATGCTGTTATGGTTTCCCTTACCTGCCACCCCCACACCCTGCTCCCCGTTCTTGGAAGGGGCAAGCCTTCCCTCACATCTGCTGTATAGAACTGGGTATCAGCGGGGCACACATGTACATCAGCCAGGCATGCAGTAAGAAGGGAAGGCCTTGCTATGTGCTCTGATGAAGGAAGCTACTGGAAAATTGGTCTAAAACCTGGTTTGAGGAGCGGTTTATACTTAGGTGTGGGTTTACGTGGAGTGACTGGAAGGTGCCCTTGGGAACAGACAAGAACAAAGTCATTTTGAGGTGAGCTGTGGTATCTACCCACCACTTTAAGCCACTGGTTCTCTTACCCAAGCCCAAAACAGGATTGCCCAACTCTTGGGGACTTCGCCTGGGATTGTCACACCCCCACCTCCAGAAACCATCAATCAGAGCGCTTATAAAGCGCTATGGACAGATGAGCAGGGCGCCTCCATGGCGCCCGCGAAGATTCCTGGGAGGTAGAAGCAGCGAGCTCATTTGAACAAGATGCAACCAGCTTCTTCCTGAAGAACCGACTTGTTGATAATCTTGCCTTTAAACAGGAGTTTGCGGGTGGCCGAGGAAAAGCCCCCCCCCCGGGGGGGAAGGCTCTCCCTGGGACGCCGCGACTCCCCTTTCTCTCCAAGACTCAGTGTTGTAAAGGAGGAGAGTCCTGAGGTCTTGACAGTCGAGGGGAGGGAGGTCAGTTACATTTCACTGGAGAGCTAGCCTGTACCCTCCCAGTCCGGCACCCGCAGAGCCTGCAGGGAAAGGGGACGTCCGGGAGGATGGCGCTCAGACTGGGATCCCACTAGTCACATCTCACTACCACCTTCCAGCAGCCTGGGGATGAACTTGAGGGAAGGGCAAACCAGGAGCAGGATGCCACTGTCACTGGGAGTCCTTGGCCTCTGGGGTGAATAAATAAATTATTAAGCGCCCAATACACAATAGCCTCGCTAGATGGAGACGAGGAATCACTGCAGCGGCGCTGGCGGCCGCGGCAGCAGGGAGCGCGGGCGGGAGCGCAGCCCGGGAGGGAGGCGGGCGAGGCTCTGGCTCCGCTCACGTCTGTTTTCCTTTTTCGTGCATTATTTATTTCGCCTCCGCCCGCGGCCCTGCTGCCGGAGCGGGCGCTCCGGGCCGGCGTCTCTCGCCTGCTACCTCCCGAGGGCCCCCGGCACCACGCGCCCCGGACAGCCGCGCGGCGCCACCGGGAAGGGCGGGGACCCGGGCGGCGCAGGGACCCGCGGCAGGGTTGGAGGAGGGCTCGCGCGGCCAGCTCCCCAAGGATCCGAGGACACTTTCCCCGCCCTCTGCCTGGGCAGTCCAACCTGGGCCCTGGGCTTGGGGCTGGCCGCCTTTCCCGGCCCGCGCTCGGCCAAGCGCAGCCCGGAGCTCAGTGCAAGCGCGCCGCGCCGGGTCCCCAGATCAGCTGCCCTAAAGGCCCAAGCGGCGCGCAAACTTTTGCTCCAGCACCCCGCGCTCTTCCGCTGCGTGTGAAGCCCCCGAGCGCCCGCGCAGCCGCCAGGGTGAGCTTGGAGGCCCCGCCTAGAGGGCGGGGGACTGGGGAGGCGGCTGGCTTTAAATGGGGGCCGTCCTGCGGTTGAGAAACAGAGCTGCTGTGGGGGGAAACCTGACCTCCCTTCCCCGTGTCTCGGATCGGTGGGGCTCGCCGCCAGACTAGGTGGCATGAGGCATCGGAGGGGTGCGGGCGGGCATGGGGGCGTTCGGGAAAACCTACGCCTGCCCGGGAGCAGGAGCTGGGGCTTGGGCGGCCAATGGGGGCACGCACCGAGGTGCCCTAAGTACCAGTGTGCGCAGTGAAGTCCTTGGGGCAGAGAGATTGCAGGCAGCGAGTGATTTGGTGGTACTGTGCATGCAGAGTCAAAGAGTGTGCGGGCGGGAGTCGGTGGCAGTGCACGGGGGTCACAGTGCGTGCGCGCGCAGAGTGGTTTTTGCCGGGTTTGAAGCTTACTCTTCGTGAGAGTTGTGCAAGGCAGTTTCTGAGGCGGAATGAGGTTCAGTTAGTGTGTTTGAGTCTTTCTGGAGGCGTGTATGGGATCAAGGTGTGCACGCAATATTCTGAGGGGGAGGGGGTGTGCGCCAGGGTTTGGTGTGAGTTCAGGGATGCACTGAGAGTCAGAAAGTGTACACAATGGAACAAAAATGAAGGCTTGCTTCGCGCAGGTGCCCCAAAGTGCGGGACAAGTGAGTTCTCGCCGCGTTGGGACGTGAATTGATGCTACTGTGCCTGCACAGTGTCCATCTGTTTCAAGCCTTGCTCCCTTGACAGTTCAGCCCACCAGTGGGCGCCGCGGATCGAGATGCTACTCCGGGACCTGGTGCTGCGCAGTGGCTGCTGCTGGCCCTCACTACTGCTGCACTGTGCGCTTCACCCTCTCTGGGGCTTCGTTCAGGTGAGAGACCATAGAGGCCTCCTGAGAAGGGGGTGGGGTCAATTCGGAGCGTTTTCTCTAGTCACTCACTGATTGATCCTGGATACAGTTGGGAAGAAAGAAAAGCGTGCTCTAACCCCCCAAAAGATAAGCTTCATAAGGAGCCTCAGTTGTGGCCTAAGACCGGCAGGACCGAACTTGGCACAGAAAGGTACTGAGACCTCATTGTAATCTCTACTGCAGCATTTGGGAAAAGAAACGAACTTAAAAAGAAAAAGAATCCCATTATGGTTCTTTGTTTTTCCTACCAGATTCCACCCCCAAACTTTGAATTAGCTTTCCTACGGTCTCCAACCTGGGGTGGGGACTGTGTTTCTTGTAAATAATGGCTGGGGAGGTGGAGGGATTATTGCCACGTGACCCACCATTCATGCAGAGCACCTGTCGAGACCGCCAGAGGAGAAAAACTTTGGTCCCCCAGTTTGCAGAGCAGGGACTAAGCAAGCACCTACCAGCTGCAGAGAGAGGTTGGATGGGACATTCTCTGGTCCTGCCCAGAATTCCCATACCCAGTTCTGTCCTTTACCAGCTAAGCACCTTGACAACATCCTGCAGCTCTCTGAACCCGACTTTCTCCTTTCTTCCTGCTATGGAGTCAGTACTTGTTGACTTGGTACTTCACCTGGATCCCAGGCAACGTGGTTAGAGGCTGTCCCTGCTGTTACTGGGATGTAAGGTGCTATCTGCCCTGCCATCCCTGGGCAGACCCCTGCATCTCCATCACCCTCTAGAGACACCCCATCCCCAGCACAGTCCAGTGTTTCGACTTCCTCTGCTCTGGCCTGCCCCTGGCTTATGATTGCTTTGTTTAAAATTGCTCTGTGTCCTTGACACTTCTCAATACTTGGGCCATTGAAACGAGGAATCTCGGTTCAGCTTCTAGCTGGGCTCCATCTCGGAGTTCACCTGTCTGTGCGTGCACATGCTTCGTTCTCTGCCTCCCCAAAGATCTTTCCATGAGGACCAAGAGAGCACTGATAACATTGCCTTGGGACTAGAGTGCTGGCTGCCCCACACTTTAGAGGGATCTAAAGTGAAGAGTCACTGCCACCTGCCTACCCTCCAAAGGATGAATAAAGCAAAGCAAAACAAAACAAAAACCCCAGCTCCGAGTGTCCCACAGCCAGGCAGCTTTTTACAGGAGCAATTGCGCGAGTGTGTTTCAGATTCTCAAACTCAATACAAATCAATTCTCATGAAAATCAATTAGAAAAGAATCCTCCAGTTAAATAGAACGGGCAAGATCTTGGCTTGAAGCTCTGGAAAATTAATCTGCAAATGATAGGGACAGAGGGAGCAGAGGAAAGGAAGGGGGCTTGGGAATGAGTGGGTCTTGTTTTTAAGCAGGAGAGCTGGATTCTGGAAGGAACACAGGAGGGAGGAAGAAGCTTGTGAGCTCTTAAGGCTGTGTTCCTCTGTCAGATCATAGGAGTTTCCCCAACATAGAGAAAGAGCTCGGAACCATCACTGCTTCCATGAGCATCCTTCCTAAGAATCCTTTAGAGGGTTAAAAGATAGGCTCCGTATAAGTGTCTTGTGATTAATGGACCAGTTGATGAGGCAAGAAACCTAGGTCCCTCATGCGGCAGGTTCCTCTCTTGAAATTGGCAGCAACTTCTGGCTATGGCAAGATAAGACACTGAGTTCCTGAAGTCCAATGGCATTTTAATTGCCAAAGGTTGGTAGGGACGTTCCTTAACTACCACCCGTTTTAATGTGTCTGGAATGGAGGTTTTGTGATTTGGGTTTCTTCTAAGTTCACTTCAGTCGATTTTTTTTTCTTGTAAGGGAAGAGGACGACGGGTTGGCAGATTTATTAGGTGTGACAGGAGTGTGTCTCCTCAGGTCACTGTGGTGCTGGCCTCTCTCCTTAAGAGATGCCAGAAGCCGTCAACCTTGTGGGCACTCGTCTAAAGCATCTGCCAGAGAGGCAGGCTTGGATCCGGCCTTCTGCGTCCCTGTGTGCAGGCACAAAAGCCGAGCTCTCCCAGACCTGTCAGAAGCTGATTCTTACACTTAGCTCCCCAGCATGCCTTTTCCAGCAGCAACATTTACCGGGCACCTCCTGGATGACAGGTTGTGCGTCAAGTGCAAGTAGCTTGTGGTCCCTGTCCTTGTGGCACTGGCAGGCTGTGTTGGCGAGGTCATTAGACAAGTTATTGTAGGCAAAAGCTCTCAGGAGGAACAAATGGCTTTAGACCTGGAAGGAGAGTCCAAGAAACCTCCTACTGAGGTGTCACCACTGAGACGTGAGAGAGGTCAGGATCTTGACAGAGAGAACAGGCTGAAGCCAAGGGCAAGGACGAAGCATGGAAAAACCTGGGAGAAGAGGAAGAGGCAAGGCCCTGACTGTCTTGTAGTGGAGATTTGAATCTAGGACTCCTGGGGACAATGGAGAGTTCAAAGTCAGACATGACAATGTCTCAGATTGTCACTTTAGACATCTCAGCCTAGGTTGTCTAGGAGGATGGATTCCTATTCCACGGCACAAGACAAGGGGCAAAGAGGTCTATGGTGAGGGCAGGTTTATCATATTGAGCAGATGCAAAGCCCATTTTGGCTGTTAGCATAAGTATATTCCATACGATACTGGGGATATTGTCAGCAGCAGTGTTGTTCCGTGTTTATCCACCATTCAGATTTCACAAGGAAGTTTCCCTAGCAATAGTAGGTAAGAGGCAGGTACTACTCAATAGGCATGGATTCAAGCAACAGAGAACATGGAGACAGGCAGGGAAGTTTTGGACTTGTTAAGGAAGCAACATCCACACTGAATGTGAGAGTCACACAAATTGGTCTTGAATTTAAGTCGCATTCTCAGGACATGGGCAAAATACAGCCCAATTCTCAGCCAGAATATCCCACGAATGAGCTCTAGCCCTGTTCCCAATAAAGTGCCTGTTTGCCTCTGTCTGCACCTACGTCCCTCTGCGTCCTGACAGTGGACACAATGTGACTGGCCACATCAGGCTACTGCTGCTGGGCATGTCCCGCCGTGATGGATGTCCCTGGAGCTGTGAATCAAACTGAAGCCTTCACAGTAAAGGAGGAAAGTATCGAAGGCAAGCTTCAGGTGGTCCCTGGGCTCTGACAGTGTTGCATTGGACACCGAGTCCGTTATTTAGTCTGACCGTCTCACGTACTGTGTAGCTAATAAGCTTCTCATATCTGTCCTCATGAAGGGAAGACAGCATGTCACTAACAGGGCTTGGCGTGTCACGTGCTCAGGATGAACATGACACAGGCCACCTACGTGTCTGCCTGAGACACCTGTGGTTTTGTGTGAGCAGACAGACAGTATAAAACAGCAGGGGACTTGCCCCAAAGAGGAGATATTTGCACGGCCAAGGAAAAGCAGGGATCAGGGAGGCCAAAGGCAGGCTGCAGGAGCAGCTTGTTCCAGGCCATTGGGTAAGAAAGGGGTTTGAAAGGGGAAGAGAAGCCTGTTGGTAGATAAAGGATTCAATGGACAGAGAATTATCAGTCTTGGGCTCATGCAGAACTGCCTATATGAAACTCCAGAGGGGTCCCAGCTAGAGCCCGCCCCTTGGCAAGAAGGACAGCCAGCTCAGACTTGGCCCTTCCATAAGGTCAGGCAGTTGTTCCCTTGGGTCTCAGCGGAGCCTTCACATGAGAGACCAGGAGCCATTGATTTTTAAAATGCAATGAGCAAGCTCCTTCATTTCTTCTTCCTTCAGTCTTGAAAACTGATCTCAATTGTCTTGCCTGTCATTTGATCACATTAAACACCTCGTGGACCTGTACCCTAATATCCCCTCACAGAAAAAGTAGGTTATTGTGTCAGGCCAGGTCAAACCAATGCACTCTTCCTGAACTCTCCTGCATTGAGTGTGTCTCAGAAAACTGGAAAAGTAATTGCTTTGGCTGGGCGTGGTGTGAAGTTTGCACGCTCGAGCTCCGAGTCTCAGACAATGATGGTCTGGAGCAGGGCAGGGGTCAGGCCTGATTGTGGGAGAGCCTCAGACCTACAGTAGAGTCTGGTCTTTTTACCTCCAACTCTGACAATTGAATCATGTTGGTGCAGGAACGAAGGGAGTGCATACACTAAGGATACACCCTTCCCTCGGGAGACAGGGCTGCCTTCCAGGGTCAGAAACATAGCCAGTGGCCTTGGAAAATACCAAGAGGTAGTCTGTAGGAGTCCATTGACTTCTTAGGTGGTAAGCTGGGGCTGTAAGTTGGTCCAGCCTCTCTCTGCCATCCTGACATCCACTGTTTGCAGCTGCTGTGCCTCCAAGTACACAGGTGGCACCAAGTCCTGTGCCCTCTCTCACACAACTGAGGGACCCTAGGAGAGTCACCTGCAATGACAGAGTGGAAGTTGCAGGGACATTGGTATTCTGTGTTTCTCTTTGCCCATGTGAAGCCAGAATAATTAACTGTGCCTTCCACTGAGGCAAGGGACTGCTCCCAAGTCTTTTCCTATCTTGAAGTCTGTTTTGGATTCCTGGATTTACAATCTTCTGCATATGGAGGGACACCGGCAACTGTCTAACCCATGGTTCTTAGGATGGCTCTCTTTGTGTTTGACTGGGAGACTGAAACAACCCCCCCAGGCGCAGCTCCCCTGAAAAAGTCTCAGTTCACTGGTTATAGGTAAGGCTAAGGCAGGAATGTGCCGAAGCTGCCGGCTGGGTTCCGGGCACAGCTAGACTGAGGAACCACTGGTGATGACAGACTTCTGTAGCTGACATCAAGAAGCAGAGATGCATCCTGGGAAAACCCCAGGCCCAGTACCTACGAGGCAGAGGTTCTGGTCTAGTCTTTGATGTTTATCCATTCAATGGCCAGCTCTCTGGGAACGTTGGGCCCTTCCCTTGGGTGTTGGTTTTAACAGTGAGAGAGAAGCCAAGGCATAGCCCTGTACTGACATAGTTTACAGTCCAACAGTGAAGACAGGCTGGAACTAAGTAGCGGACATTAGACCTGATACCAGGAAACCTCGTACAGCCTGGCCAAGGAGGTGACAGCAAAGTGGGTCAGGTGGGAGACATTCCAGCCACCAGGACAGTATATACAGTGGCCAGGGATGGCAGGAGGGTGGGGCAGGGAAAGACGGATGCATGGAGGTTTGCCAGGGGCTGCTTGTTCTGTGACTTGTGGGCCATGAGGTCCTCTGGATAGTGAGGAAGCACTTGGGGGCCGCTGGGAGGGACCGGATGATTTGGTCGATGTGTTCCCCACAAACTACTCAGATGCTATCTAGAGAACATCAGGAGGTTATCCTGCCCCTTGATCATATGTGAAACAGACCAAGGCCCAGCCAGGTAGGTTCCCTTTCCAATATGGGGGACACTGTCCCTCACAGACACAGAAAGACTGAACGAGCTATTACTGGAAAGGTGAGGGTTTGACCTGTGCTGTCTCAAGGAGTAAGAAGCGGGTATGGGACTTAGACGATGGAGAAGGCGGCCACTCTCTGGGTATAGCCCCCTTTGACTCCTGTCTATTCTGCCTACTTTGGTCTTAATGAAGAATCCCAAGCTGTGGCCCGGAAGGGACTTGGGGCAGGCTCGGTTCAGCTTCTAGCTATCTCTTGGCCTCCTATGTCTCCTGGCTATGTTCGTATCTGCAGGTGACGCATGCTGAGCCCCAGAAGTCTTGTTCTAAGGTCACCGACAGCTGCCAACACATCTGCCAGTGCCGGCCCCCACCTCCTCTACCCCCTCCGCCTCCACCTCCACCACCTCCCAGACTACTATCCGCCCCAGGTAAGTGAAGGATCCTTCATTGGTTTTATTTGGGGGGAGGGGTTACTCTATATGTTTTCCTGTGCCCGGGGAAGGGCTGATGAACAAGATGAGACGGAGGACAGCTCTGTCTTCTTTGTAATTTTCCACTGGCCAAGCGGGAGGGAAGCCAAGGCCCAACTTTCCCCTGCAGTCTGCAGAATGCTATTCCCCCAGAATGCTCCTGCGAGATGGAGAAGGATGCCTCTCCATGGGTTAATCGGATAAAAGTCAATCTCCATTTGATAAGTGACCCAGCCTGGAATGTTCTGAAGGCCAGATCTTTAAAGGGGGCAGCTTCTGGGTACGATCTTAAATACCTCACCCACACAGTTTTCATTTTCAATTCCGATGCCTGCTTAAGGAGGCGGTTAGGCTAGCACCAAAGGCAAAGATCTGGGAGCCAAGATCCACTTCTGTCTTTTGGCCATTTGTACCCAACCTGCGGAAGCCTCTTGGGCTCGCCTCCTCCCTGGGTGGCTGCATCTCTGCACAATTCAATTGCCTGGTCACGCAAACAAAAGAGCATTTCTTTAGCTAGAAATGGCCTCGGCCCAGACTTCTGCACAGCTAAGTTTCCTGCTTCAGGTGGTGGTTCCTGGGGTCTCTAGAGGAGATTCTGAGCTGTAGATGGGTCCCTTCAGGTTTATCCTGTAGCGTGCCTATGATCATCTCTCCACTGAATGAATAACACTGAATGGTGTGTTTTGAATAACCGTGAGGAGGCTCCATCCCTGCCAGGCTGGGTGTCCAGCCTCTTGGTGCCTAGTTGGCAATACAATGTTCAGGGCCACCTTTGCAGTTTGTATGAATTCTTTCCTTTTTATGGGTACGCTGCAACCCTGTGCTTCTAGGAGTGTAACCCCAAATAACCTATTTGCCTCTCTCTTTACATCTATGAGTCAGAGCCTTTGGGGTGGGGCTTAGCATCCTGTTAGGTTACTCAGCTGCAGGTTTGAGTAAGAACCAAATCTCATCAGGTCCTCTGCTCTGGCCTCTTTTTATCCCTGGGCGCTCTCTGACTTGTTTATCCTGAGAGATCCCGTTTGCATGTGATAAGGGCAGCCTTTGGCACCTGTCCCTGGAGATGTCACCTTCCTTTCCTGAGACATCCTCTCTGCCCAGTCTCTGGCCCCCAGGCCCGAGTTCTGGGATCTAATAGCTCCACATGTTCAGCCAGAGTTCCTTCAAGTTCTTGTGATATTACACATCTGCCCTGGACACAGGGGAGGATTGCCTTGTCCTTTTGGGATAGCCCAGCTTTACAGATCGTATCGGCCACCAGGGTGGCCTATGAAAGTATGGGAATCGTTTGCCAGGGACACTGGACAATCCTGAGTCATTAGGTAAGGTTACACCTCTAAAATTCAAATTAGCCTTCCAGCTGTCTTCAACCTGGGGTGGGGACTGTGTTTCTTGCAAGTAGTGGCTGGGGAAGTGGATGAATTATTGCTATGTGACCCTCCATGCATGCAGAACCTGGTCTATAAAATAAATGGGACTGTCGTGGGTTGGTATTGAGGTTGTGTGGAGATTAGATCCAACAGACAACAGAAGTACGGCATGAACAAAGGCTGGGCAATCTGGCAGGTAGGACTGCGTGAGACCCATCTCGTGCTGTCTGAGACCCATCTCGTGCTGTCTGAGACCCTTCTCGTGCTGTGTGAGACCAGTCTCGGGCTGCGTGAGACCCATCTTGAGTATCACAGTCTTCAGTGGGGTTGTCTTAAAACGCTTCTGGCTGCCGTAAGACAATACCCAAGACTGGGTAGTTTATAAAGGGAAGAGCTCTGGGTCGGCTGGAACCTAAGCCCGGGAGCAACATCTGGTAAGAGCCTCCTGCTGGTTCCTGCCACGGTAGACCAAAGGGCAGGCGGGCATGTGCAGATGTGAGAAGAAAAAAGCTAGCCAGAGCAAACTGCTCTTGAGACCTGTCTGTTCCCAAGAGGACCCATCTAGTGTCACGAGGAAGACATTAATCCCTCTTTAAGGCGCCACCTCCACATGTCACTGTGTTGGCAGCCAACCAAATCTTAACATGAGTTTTCCTGGGGCATATGACATCTAAATCACAGCGGGATTTAAAAGTGGTGGCCTGTGGACCTCCAAAGCCTGGGGGAGCAAGCCATATCCCACCAGTTTCGCCAAATCCAAGTATCACCTCTTATTTGTCTGCATTTTTCTGTGTATATTCAGCCCTGTTTCCAGATGCTTTTATGAAGTCATAAGCCACTTGCTTAGATCAGACAAGCTGGGGCTTTGTCATGGCAATTGGAAGGCTTCTGAGAGAATCAGAAGGAACACGTTAAGTTGGTAGTGGTATCGTCACTTCAGATTGTGTGGTAGCTTCCTGTCACTGTAGCACAGTGCCTGAGAGAATCACCTCACTAACTGGAAAGAATTGTTCTGACGCAGAGGGTTCAGGGTAGGGTTGTTCGACCCCGGGCTTCGGATATGTGTGTCGGCAGCAGTCTATCATGGCGGAAGTGGATGGCGGAGGAGGCATGCCCATATTCTGGCAGCTAAGAAGGAAAGGGAGTGAGGAAAGGTCTGGGGTCACAGTATCCCCTTCAAGGTCACAGCCCTAATGACTTGACTTCTTCCTACTTGGCTCCACCTTCTAAATGTCCCATCTCTTCCCAGTTGTACTACAGTCTGGGCATCAAGCCTTCAACACGTGGCCCTCAGAGGGCATTCAGGATCCCAACTCTAAGAGCTTGAGTGTGTGTGAGCACTGCATGCTGTCTAACATCTACAGTACTGCAGGGACACAGGCCCATCTTTTGTGACGTGGCCTGGGCAGGAATGAGCCAACAGAGATGTTAGGCAGATAAATGGTGGATCTTTGCTCCCTCTGCCCAGAGACATCAACAGTTTCAGCACCCTGGACTGGGTGTTAGGGTTGATATGTCAGACAAGAATGCAAGGATATCTTGAGATTATTTGATGTTCAGAGGTCTCTGGCATGTGAAGCCAGGCTGGTTGCTGTAGAAAAGAGGGTTGGGAGCAGAGGGGATGCCATGTGGTCGAGGGGACAAAGCTGAGCTGTGGGCAGGAAGATGCTTTGGATGAGAAGAGAAGAGATGGTTGAAACAATAGCCGGATGCTTCGTTACAAGAGGCATGGCTCTTCTGTCTGTGATGGATTCTGATTGTGATTTTGATTGTGACAGCCCTCACCTGTCCTCTTCCACACCAACAGTCCCTTTCCTCCCTTCACACCTTTGTTGGTGCCCCAGTGAGTTTCATGATGGTTGCCTCTAGAAGCGCCGATGAGAGTTATTTCCAGGAGCATAAGCAACCTGCCAGTGGCTACACCACCAAAGAAAATGTCTCTTTCTCCCTCAACAAATTCTACCAATCCTAGGGGAAGAGTGGGACTTTGTGAGCTCTTTCCCCATCCTTAGCAAAATATTGACAAACCCAGTCTTGTGCGATAGTCATAGGTGCCACATCATGCCCAGAAGCCAGCATTCCACATCACTCTGCTCTTTCCTTCTCCACTTATGTTCCTTTTATCCCACTTGAGCATTGGAGGAAGTAGGTGACAGAAATGGTTCACTGAGGGCCAAGATTTAACACTTATTCTCATTGCAACAGAAAGGTTCTCCCCCGGGCACTGATATAAATACTTAGAAGGCACTTGTGTACATAAATCCATTCAGCAAAATGATAGCAGTAGCTTGTAGCTTCCTCATGATGGTCTATAACATGGGCTTCTGACCACGTGTACAGTACCAAACCCTATTTCCTTCTGGTGGAGCAGTCCTCAGTTCCAAGCAGAGAGTGGCTGGTTACCCCTATAACAGACACGCCACACTTACACCAGTGAGCACACCTTGCCTTGCCAGTTCAGTAGGGTAGCATGCAGGGTCCACAGCAAGTTAGAGTTTGATGACAATCCTTCCATGGCAAGGTAATACTTTGGCTGTGTCACTTTCATACACATGTGTCCTTATTACTTCGTCCCCACTGCCTTCTCTCTTCCTTTTCTCTCTCTCTTCCAATACTTCTGGAAGTGACTTATGCAATACAAAAGTTAGAGAAAAAGATGATAGCCCTTACTTAGCTCATGACTCAGAATGTTGCAATATTAGATCTGCGGTATCCATGAATTCAAATGATGCTGGTCTGGGATTCTCTTCTCTCTCTCCTGCCTTTCAGTCTTGGTCTCGCTCTCTATCCCTCTGCTATCCCTATGACTCTAAGCTCCAGGAGTCCCTCAACAGTACAGGTTCTTCATCTAGAAAATAGGCTTGTGGATCACCCTTGTCCCCACCAACACACACACACACACACACACACACACACACACACACACACACACGGAAAGATCATATAGTCCAGAAAGGGGATTCCCTGGTCATTCAAGTCAAGATAGAGTCCTTCAGGCCTCAGCTCTGACTGGTGCACAGAAAGCTTCTGGCTTACAAATCTTTAAAGGGGATCTTGCCTTAGAGATGGTCTAGCTTCATCCTGTGGAATGTCTGAGATGGTGTCTCCATCTTTTACCAGACAGGCAGGGAGGGAGACAGGACTTGAGGAGGACGCGAGGAAGGCATGAGGTTGAGGAAGGCTGACAGGACAAGGAGCAGCTGTCACAGGGGCACAAGGGGTGGGGACATGTGCCTGGGGTAGATAGCACAGGAAGAGAGACAACCCTTGGTGCAGACCCAGTGGAAGTAAGGATCGGAGGCTTTTGCGGGGACCCTTGGGTGGCCTCCGTGTGACCGAGCAGCCCTGCCCCATCCAAGAGCACTCAGCCACTTCCTTGTTGCTCAGGAAGACCCGCTTATCCCAGTTTCCCCAGTTTCCTGGACCCCAAAAAGTCTCCCGATGGGGAAACTGCTCGGCTGTGAGTCCCTGGCAAAGGCAAGGTGATTTTTAAAATTGTTTCCTGTCATGTTCTTTGGGGGGTTATTGATTGCATGTGGCTCTAGGGACAGGCCTGCCGTGTATTCTGTAGAGCCCAGCTCTGTGCCACTGTTGAAAGAGCCCTCACCTTTGCTGCCACTAGGAAGGCGTCTAGAAATAGCTCCTGTGACACAGAAGGTTCATGTGTGAGAGAGGAAGTGCATGAGCAAGTGGATGACTGAGTGGATGCGTTCATTTGTTGAGACAGTATGACAGTAAGTGTGTAGTTCAGGCTAGCCTCAAATTTGAGATCTTCCACGTCAACCTTCTGTGTGCTGGGGTTAACAGACATGTACCACCATGCCTGGCATGCCAGAGAAGATTCTTGAACAGCATGTTTATTTGCTGCCAACTTGTTCTTTGTGCTCTGCCCATAACCCTCACACACGGGACAAAGGGCAGCTGCCTAGGGCCTCACTCTTTCTGAATGTTAGTGAGCTGTAGTCACTGGGGACCCAAGGCAGGGTCCTTGGAAGCCCCTGAGAAGCTGTCTTAAGAAGATCCCTTGCTCAATAGGTCAGCATGGGCCTAACAACCCAAGCTGACCACTCATTTCCCTAGTCACAGGGGCACTGTGAGAAGCACAGCCCTATAGAATGACAGTCAAATCAAAGGGCTTTGGGGGCAACCAGACTCTTTTCCTCTGCGCTGTGACATCAGGCCAGCTGCAGGTCACCCTGGGCAAACCCCATGCCACCCCAAGTGGGGGGATCACAGATCTGTGACTCAGAGCCTGGCTTTCTTGCCCTGTGGACCTTTGCTCATTAACCATGTGAGTTGCTTGGGCTCCTGAGCTGCTGTGAACCAGGACAAGTAGCCGTCCATGTCATGTGTGGGTGGTCACATGGTCTCTAAAGTGAACTCCATGGAGAGCCTGGAGCCTGGTTACCACTCGGTAAGTGGCAGCTACTAAGTGCGAAGGCTGGGCTGGTGCAGTGTAAAGACTCTTGCTGCCAAGTCTGACAAGCTGAATTTGATCCCTGGGATCCACAAGGCAGAAAGAAAAAAAAATGGCTCCTACGAAATGTCCTCTGACCTCTGCATATCCATGGTCACATGCACACGCATGTGGATGCATGCATGCATGTGTGCGCACACACGCAAATGTAATAAAAGTTTTATGAAGGTTAATCTGGGATTGATTGCTCACACCTGCAATTCCGGCTCCTGGAAGGCACAAGCAGGAACATCAGAAGTTCAGGGTCATTTGACTATTGAGGGATTCAAGGCCAGATTGGGCTACATGAGATCCTGTCTCAAAAAGGACTTATGAAGGCTGACAGTTGTAGTCATCCCAGGCTGCTAACCATCAGACTGACGGTGGTCGAAACAGGAATCTGGAACCTGGCTGAGGATAAACTTGAGATGTAGTGGGCACGTAACCTTCCACAACTGTTAAGATTTCCCAAGTCTTCAACAGAGAGGAAGAAAGAGCTCTGAGACGGCATTCACATGCCTTCTAGAATAGTCCTTTCCAGCCTACGATCCCCTGAGTCAAGTTGGGGCCCCACCCTCCATGTTGAAATTTCTAGAAGGTGTTGGGGGACAATACCCAGACAAAGCCCATCGCAGCCACCAGAACGGAGAACCTGAGTTTGCTTTGTACAGGCCAGCTGTGGCCTGTTGTCCCTGCCTGTGACTCAGATCACCCAGGCCACGGGAGGAAGAACTGTGTACCAGCCCTAAAGGAAAAGCGTGCATACTCCCTCTAGGAGCCTGGCTCCAAGGTGGGTAGGCCGGAAATAGGAATGGCAGAGCAGAGGCGTGAGGCGGTGCGCCCACAGAGCCCCAAAACTTAAACACACGGGGACAGATTTTATTTCTGCATTTATTTTATTCTTACTAAAATCAGAAGAGAGGTTAAGTGACTCCCCAACATGGTAAAGCTGGGAATAGGGTTGTGTGGGTCCCTTATGCGCCAAGGGCCACGTATTAACAGAAAGATACCAGTTAAGCTGTGAAAGTTCTAGAATATTTTATTTTTGAGGCAGGATCTTACAGTGTAGGCAAGGTTGGCCTGGAGTGGTGGATCCTCCCCCCTCCAGTCTTCCAGGTAATGGATTTACATGTATGTGCCACCATGCTCAGCTAGAATGCCCCCCTACTTTGAACAGTAGAGAGAAACTGATATTTAGTCCCCCAGTCCCACAGGCAGGTGCTCTGCAGGCCCTCAAACACTCATTTGTAAACGGTGGCGCTATCCTTACTTTCTCTGAAAAGTTCAGCTCTTCAGAAGGGGCGAGCTGCTTGTTCCAGGCTGCGCAGCTGGAAGGGCCAGCCTGCCTCTGAGGGATTCACAGTGATGCATGCAGAACTCACCTCACCCCAGCCCTGTTCTGGTTCCATACGGCTAGAAAACAAGCTACCTCTGTAGATGACCCACAGGTGGGTTGTTACTTCCCTCCCCAGGTCACAGGGTCCACTCATCCCTCCAGGATGACCCCATGTGCCTTTTATGAAGTTGCAGTTAACTGCCTGGGGCTGGGCCGTTCCAAAGCCTTCCTCTCTCAGGTCTAGAAGTTGACAGTGGCTTCTGTCACTTATTGGTGGGGTCCTCAGCTGAGTCACCCTCCAGAGCACTGCACATGGTGTCACCATGTGGTCCAGGCTTCTTCACAACATGAAGGCCAAGTTGCAAGGTTGCAAGGTAGGCAGAAGCTGCATTCCTTTTGCCAGTGAGGCTGAGAAAGACAAAGAACACTGTGCCTGTTGTGTCCCGTTCCATAGCATCCAGTGACCAGAGCTGGCTCGTCAAGGAGTGGGGGTTAGACCTCACCTCTTAATGAAGAGGGTCAGAGAGCTTACTTACTTCCCCTTTTTCCTTTTCTTTGTGTGTGTGTGTGTGTGTGTGTGCGTGTGTGTGCGTGTGTGTGCGTGTGTGTGTGCGTGTGTGTGTGTGCGTGTGTGTGTGCGTGCGTGCCTGTGTGTGTGCGCGCGCGTGTGTGTGCGTGTATGTGTGTGCGTGTGTGTGCATGTGGGCGTGGGCGTGTGTGTGCATGTGCGCGCGCGCGTGTGTGTGCGTGTGCGTGCGTGTGTGCGTGTGCGTGTGTGTGTGTGCGCGTGCGTGTGCGCGCGTGCGTGCGCGTGCGTGTGCGTGTGTGTGTGTGTGTGTGTGTGTGTGCCTTTTACTTTTGCAATGCTAGAGATGGAGCCTTGCACATGCCAGGCAAATGACCTCACCCAGCTGCATCCCAAGCCCTTGTTTTGTTTTTTGTTTTGTTTTAGCCAGGCTCAGACTGTCTTGAAGTCTCTGTAGCCTAGGCTAGCCGTGACCATGTTTTTCCCGCCTCAGCCTTCCTAGTCTTAGTGCTGGCCTTATACCACAGTTATGTTTGGCAGCCACGCTGTTCTGTAGCAACATGGACATACAGGCACATGCTCTTCGGGTTTTCATTTTCCTTTATTGCAATCATCTCAGCTTTTAAATCTGTGATTGACTAATGCTTGGATCCTTGCCTAGATAGGCACAATTGCTGAGTATCTTGCTGGGTCCTTAGTGACAGCTCCAACTCTTTAGCCCATGGCTCTCAGTAGTTTATTTCCCAGATATACTTGTGGTATCTTCTGTGCACCAGGCATAGGCTGGGTTCTGAGACAGCAGTGACCAGGGTGGAAGGGTCCCCACAGTCATAGCACCTATGGTTGACTTTGTATGCCTGGAGGGGGGCGTAGCTGTGACAGAGAGTGGGAGACAGGTATAGTGCAGGAAAATGGAAGATAGTTTACGCTGTGCTCTGAAGGGGTACCAGGATGGTCCCTGACACCAGTGGACCTAAGAGCCCACTAAAGGAGAGTAGGAAGCTGAGAGGGTGGGAGGGAACAGCCTGCGCACGGTCCACATGATGGGCAAGAAAAGCCACTGTGGCTGCTGGCTGCAGATTGTGGAAGCAGGAGGGGCCTTAGGGGGCAGCAGTACAGGAGGCTGCATGGGCTTCACAGGTCAGAGCCTAGGGAAGGAGTTTGGATTTATACCTAAGTGCAGCAGGGAACCTCTAGATGGTAAGGTCTCAGATTTGCTTTTCGGAGATTGGTCCTGTGGAAGCAAGTAAGGGAGAAGGGAAGAATAGATGTTAGGGCACAGTGACGAGGCTGGTACTGCCAGAGATGGCAGTGATGGTGACTGTATTAGTCTAGGGGCAGGTGAGTGGTGGTGAGCTAACTTTGTCTGATTTGAGACCATTCTAGAAGTTGCAGGTCTGCTGGACCTGAAGAGGAGAGAGGATGCAGGGATGCTGGACCTGAGGAAGAGAGGGGATGCAGGGATGCTGGACCTGAGGAGGAAAGGGGATGCAGGTCTGCTGGACCTGAAGCGGAGAGAGGATGCAGAGATGCTGGACCTGAGGAGGAGAGGGGATGCAGGGATGCTGGACCTAAGGA
Organism: Microtus oregoni; assembly: GCF_018167655.1. Classification (NCBI taxonomy): domain Eukaryota; kingdom Metazoa; phylum Chordata; class Mammalia; order Rodentia; family Cricetidae; genus Microtus; species Microtus oregoni. Next base: position 9,916,743 of record NW_024543210.1, read on the forward strand.
AGAGAGGGGATGCAGGGCTGCTGGATCTGAAGAGGAGAGAGGATGCAGAGATGCTGGACCTGAGGAGGAGAGAGGATGCAGGGATGCTGGACCTGAGGAGGAGAGAGGATGCAGAGTGCTGGGCCTGAGGAAGAGAGGGAATGCAGGGATGCTGGGCCTGAGGAAGAGAGGGGATGCAGGGATGCTGGACCTGAGAGGAGAGAGGATGCAGGGATGCTGGGTCTGAGGAGGAAAGGGGATGCAGCGATGCTGGACCTGAGGAATAGAGAGGATGCAGGGATGCTGGGCCTGAGGAGGGAAGGGGATGCAGGTCTGCTGGACCTGAAGAGGAGAGAGGATGCAGGGATGCTGGGTCTGAGGAGGAGAGGGGATACAGGGCTGCTGGGTATGAAGAGGAGAGAGGATGCAGAGATGCTGGACCTGAGGAGGAGAGAGGATGCAGGGATGCTGGACCTGAGGAGGAGAGAGGATGCAGAGATGCTGGGCCTGAGGAAGAGAGGGAATGCAGGGATGCTGGGCCTGAGGAAGAGAGGGGATGCAGGGATGCTGTACCTGAGGAGAAGAGAGGATGCAGGGATGCTGGGCCTGAGGAGGAAAGGGGATGCAGGTCTGCTGGACCTGAAGAGGAGAGAGGATGCAGGGATGCTGGGTCTGAGGAGGAGAGGGGATACAGGGCTGCTGGGTCTGAAGAGGAGAGAGGATGCAGAGATGCTGGACTTGAGGAGGAGAGGGGATGCAGTGATGCTGGGCCTGAGGAGGAGGGGGGATGCAGGGTTGCTGGGTCTGAGGAAGAGAGCCGATGCACGGCTGCTGGGCCTGAGGAGGAGAAGGGATGCAGGGATGCTGGGCCTGAGGAGGAGAGGGGTTGCAGGGTTGCTGGGTCTGAGGAAGAGAGCCGATGCAGGGATGCTGGGCCTGAGAAGGAGAGGGGATGCAGGGATGCTGGGCCTGAGGAGGAGAGAGGATGCAGAGATGCTGGGCCTGAGGAAGAGAGGGGATGCAGGGATACTGGACCTGAGGAGAAGAGGGGATACAGAGATGCTGGACCTGAGAGGAGAGGGGATGCAGAGATGCTGGACCTGAGGAGGAGAGCCGATGCAGGGATGCTGGGCCTGAGAAGGAGAGGGGATGCAGGGATGCTGGGCCTGAGGAAGAGAGGGGATGCAGGGATGCTGGACCTGAGGAGAAGAGGGGATGCAGGGATGCTGGACCTGAGAGGAGAGGGGATGCAGGGATGCTGGACCTGAGGAGGAGAGAGGATGCAGGGATGCTGGGCCTGAGGAGGAGAGGGGATGTAGGTCTGCTGGGTCTCATGAGGAGAGAGGACGCTGAGATGCTGGACCTGAGGAGGAGAGGGGATGCAGGGATGCTGTGTCTGAAGAGGAGAGAGGATGCAGGGATGCTGGACCTGAGGAGGAGAGAGGATGCAGGGCTGCTGGGTCTGAAGAGGAGAGAGGATGCAGAGATGCTGGACCTGAGGAGGAGAGGGGATGCAGGGATGCTGGGCCTGAGGAGGAGGGGGGATGCAGGGTTGCTGGGTCTGAGGAAGAGAGCCGATGCACGGCTGCTGGGCCTGAGGAAGAGAAGGGATGCAGGGATGCTGGGCCTGAGGAGGAGAGGGGTTGCAGGGTTGCTGGGTCTGAGGAAGAGAGCCGATGCAGGGATGCTGGGCCTGAGAAGGAGAGGGGATGCAGGGATGCTGGGCCTGAGGAGGAGAGGGGATGCAGGGATGCTGGGCCTGAGGAAGAGAGGGGATGCAGGGATGCTGGACCTGAGGAGAAGAGGGGATGCAGGGATGCTGGACCTGAGAGGAGAGGGGATGCAGGGATGCTGGACCTGAGGAGGAGAGAGGATGCAGGGATGCTGGGCCTGAGGAGGAGAGGGGATGTAGGTCTGCTGGGTCTCATGAGGAGAGAGGACGCTGAGATGCTGGACCTGAGGAGGAGAGGGGATGCAGGGATGCTGTGTCTGAAGAGGAGAGAGGATGCAGGGATGCTGGACCTGAGGAGGAGAGAGGATGCAGGGCTGCTGGGTCTGAAGAGGAGAGAGGATGCAGAGATGCTGGACCTGAGGAGGAGAGGGGATGCAGGGATGCTGGGCCTGAGGAGGAGGGGGGATGCAGGGTTGCTGGGTCTGAGGAAGAGAGCCGATGCACGGCTGCTGGGCCTGAGGAGGAGAAGGGATGCAGGGATGCTGGGCCTGAGGAGGAGAGGGGTTGCAGGGTTGCTGGGTCTGAGGAAGAGAGCCGATGCAGGGATGCTGGGCCTGAGAAGGAGAGGGGATGCAGGGATGCTGGGCCTGAGGAGGAGAGAGGATGCAGAGATGCTGGGCCTGAGGAAGAGAGGGGATGCAGGGATGCTGAACCTGAGGAGGAGAGAGGATGCAGGGATGCTGGGCCTGAGGAGGAGAGGGGATGTAGGTCTGCTGGGTCTCATGAGGAGAGAGGACGCTGAGATGCTGGACCTGAGGAGGAGAGGGGATGCAGGGATGCTGTGTCTGAAGAGGAGAGAGGATGCAGGGATGCTGGACCTGAGGAGGAGAGAGGATGCTGGACCTGAGGAGGAAAGGGGATGCAGGGATGCTGGACCTGAGGAGGAGAGAGGATGCTGAGATGCTGGGCCTGAGAGGGGGAGGGGATGCAGGGATGCTGGGCCTGAAGGGGAGAGGGGATGCAGGGATCCTGGGCCCGAGAAGAAGGGAGGAGGCAGGACTTCTGGGCCTGAGGAGTCACTGAGTGAACCACTCACCACACCCTCTCCTTGCTTGCAATTTCACCGTAGCATGGTGATGACGATCAGGTGGGACCAAGGAGTAGTGACCCATTTTTTTTTTCTCCCCTGCTTCCATCTTAAGCACTGAATTCCTCAGCATTAATCCACGTTAAGCACTGGATTCCTCGGCATTAATCCAGGTTTATTGCCACGGAACCTCTAAAAGCAAAGTTTCGCATCACACACAAACCAGAGTTGTCATGGGTTATGATGAGTGTGAAGGGGTATGGTAGCTTGCTTTGGGGGTCACAAAGCTGGTGGGCACAGCAGGTAAAGTCACTCCCCATCACCTTGCCGTCCCCGAGGGATGCCAGGTTCCTGGTGGAGGCCCTGATGTTTCCCTTGGCCGGACATGGTGTTAGCACAGATGACTTGCAGGTGTCAGACCCCCTGGGTCTGTGGGACTTCTGTGTTGATGCAGAGTCGGCCTTCCCCAAGGCTGCAAAGTTAGATTCCTGGGACTTTTGCTGAGGGCATGGTTTTCATCTGGTCACTGATCCACATTCCTGGTCTTGGAGGTAAGACATGGAGGCCAGCTGGGCTCCAGCTGTATCCTGGTCACTCTGCCTCTCGGGGTTCCTGTTTTTTCCATCTCAGAGGTAGTTGTGGGAGATTAAAAAAAAAAAAAAACAACGAATGAGGGCCTGGCACTGCCCCTGGTGAGTGGCAACCTCCATTAAGTAGGGGTTTTGTCAGTGTGAACCTTACTTTAACAAATTCCTTACCTAAGTCAGCCTCTATTCCTCCATCTGTAAAATGGACCAGTTCTCTCATTCTACTGTACACCAAGCCCGGGGCATCCCCAGCATGGTGCTGCACCCAGACAAGGATCTGAGATCTTTAATAGCCTCCAGGGTTTCTGGTTATTAAATGGTTTTTTTAAACTGAATTTTCTTTTCCCTATTCAATAAAGGAATTATTTTAGTCTTCCATTCCTTAATTTGCATCTAGCAACTAAGAAAACATTACCAAGTTTTGTGTATATTGATTTACTGAGGAGATGGTTAGTCTGGACTTGTCTGGCTTTAGAATCACCCAGGAGACACACCTCCAGGTGTGTCTGTGTGGGCGTTTCCAGACAAGTTTAACTGACGAGTGTGGGTGACACCATTCAATGGGCTGGGCTCTTGGACTAAATAACAAGGGAAACCTGAGCTGAGCACCAACGTTCATCTCTCTCTGCATCCTGGCTGTGGTCATAACGTGATCAACCATGTCAAGCTTCTGATGCCGCTCCTTCTCCACCATGACATACTCTATCATCAAACCTGAAGCCCCCTTCCTTCTTTAAGTTGCTTCTTGTTAGGTCTCTCTCTCTCTCTCTCTCTCTCTCTCTCTCTCTCTCTCTCTCTCTCTGTGTGTGTGTGTGTGTGTGTGTGTGTGTGTGTGTGTGTGTGTCTGAGATCACAGGAAAAGTCACTAATCTTTGAACCTTGACTTGCACTTCTCTGGCACGCTGTAGGGTTACATCTCTGCCTGTGCAAGCCCCTTCCTCTAGGGGACTGCCTGAGCCCCAATTGCCTGAGCCCGGCTACCCATGTACCCTACACCAACCTTCCAAACATCGTAATCCCATCCTGTATGAGCTTGTTGTGGAACTGCCCAGGTGATTTATGAGTCAAGGTGGAGGAGGCACAAGGCCAGATGGATCTACACCCACAAGGGGAAAACTTGGGTGTGATGGGACTGAACTGGCTTCCCTCTGTCTCTGGCCTCGGGGCCATCGCTGTTCTAGGATATCCAATATTGGCTGTGTTGAAGTCACCGAGAGTCACCTTGGTAGAGTCTGCCTGAGTTTGGCTGAGTTGTTGCTCCTGCCTGGAGCTCTGTTCTACTTCCCAGGCCTGCGGGCCGTCTGCTAGCCCATTTTCTGGGTTCACTTTTCATCCAGTGGGACTCCTCAGGGAGGCTGCCCTCGCTGGAGTTATGTGACCCTAAACTGGTCTCCTCACTTTGTTGATCTCCTCTTCCAGATGTGAACCGAGAGCACATCTGCTGCTAAACGCTGAAAACCGCTGTGAAGATGAGGGAGCCAGCGATGAGTTAGGGGCCAGGCTCTGCCTGTGGTGATTCTTACAGCAGCTGTTTGCCCCCGTGTGTGTGTGTGTGTGTGTGTGTGTGTGTGTGTGTGTGTGTGTGTGTTTGTACACATGTGTGCTCGGTGAGTAGCTATGCATGTATAGAGTGCACATGCATGTGTATACATCTGCAGCCCAGAGGTCAACCTCAGGTGTTCTTTCTTGGGGGCCACACACTTTGCTTTTTGAGACAGGGTCTCTCTAGGCTGGAGCCCACCGCTAAAACTATGTGGGCTAGCCAACAAGCCCCAGGGATCCACCTGTCTCTGTGTCCTCAGAGCTGGCAGGACAAGTGAACACCAAATACTCTGACTTTTGTCAAGTGTGGGTCTTGGGGATCAATTTCAAGTCCTCATCCTTGGGTGTCAAGCACTGCACCGACTGAGCTGTCTCCCAATCTGTGTCGGCCATTGGTTTCTTCTAATCTGTAGGTTTGCTTGCTGGGTCTGCTCCCTGCCACTGTCTCTGCTCGGAGGGTCTTGCCAATGCTGCAGACGTGACCTACAGTAACAAGATGATGGGGGCCAGCCTCACATCCACGCTGTGCATCCCTGGGCTCAAGCACTGAATCCATCATTTCTTCCTTTGTTTCTCCTTTGAACTTATCTGATGAGGTGTAGGCACTGGGCAGCGACAAGCAGAGGCCATCATGAACCCTCTCCTTAATCAAGTTGTCCCATGTGTAGCCTTTGTTTCTTTGTGGATCCCAGAGCATAACGAACCATCCTCACAGAGGCCAGCAGACTGGCTCCCTGATTTCTTCTGTTCAACTCTCAAAGGGGAGAACATTTCCACAGGGTTCCCACTGGTAAATGAATCCAGTCCTGTTTTCCTTGAGACCTAAGGCCACCCTACACTTTGTTCACCAAACATCTGTTGAGCCCCATGTGCCAATAATACACACATCATACTCTGCGGTGTCTTGGAGGCATCGAGCCTGTGCCAAGGCTGGAAGCACTCTGTGTTTGCTGTGGCATCCCCTTTGGAGCAGGGAGGGAGACGTAGCCTTGGATCTGAAGTGGCAATTCTTGGGTATCATCTGTCATTGGCATCCTAGTAGCAAGTGGCTAGCTAGTGTCATGTCATCAAAACATCTGCTGGTCCCTCTTTCCCAGCAAACCTGACCCCAAGAGGACATATTCTCTGAAGGCCCAAGGGACCCTCCCAAATTTACCATCAATGAGGTGCCTAGGACCAAAACCCAGGCCTCTCAAGCCTGGAACTTTCCCAAGCACTGCAGACGTCAGGAGCTGTGAGTATGTGGCTTGTTTTCGCTCCCCCTCCAGGGCCCATCACCTTCCCAGCGTAGTACCGAGACAGATCTCTGCAAACTGTTTTCTTAGAATCTGTATCAACCGTGGCTGCGAAAATGTCCCAGTCCCCTCTTTACACACTACCAGGAAGCATGGAGAAAACATGTGGGCCCAGATGCAGATGACGGTTAGCATCTGGTTTTATCTGCTTCGTTCTGTGTTCCATTTTATGTCCCTGTCCTCATTTGAAGTTAGGAATGAAGGCAGGTTAGAAACCAATCAATTAGAATCCACTGCTTAGGGAGAGCGCTGGCCGGAAAGAAACGTTTGCAGGCAGCCAAGATGCAGCCTGGGGGGCTAGGAAGCAAGGTGCTGGAGTTGGGAACTTGGGTGCTGATTTGGTTTCCTTAAAGTGACTGATAACTGAGAGAGGAGATGTGTGAAGGGGTGTGCTTAAAGAAAAAACACATCTGTTTACTACCTTCAAGCCATTCCCACGGTAGATCCTACAAGCCAGGGCCTGAACGAACTCTGCTGCCCAGCACCAGTGATTTGGAACCAGGTGACACATGACAGCTGAAAGCCCTCCCTCTTCTCACCTTGCGTGGACCTCATTTTTATACCTAGGGCAGGTGGGAAAGTCAAGACAATGCCTAGGATGGCACCCATCATGGGGGAGGAGCTGCCAGTGTGTCAGCTCTTTGATATCATTGCAAAATTCACCTAGGATGCCCCTCTCGTGTCCAGGACAAAGTCACTAGTTTAGCCTATTAAGTGTCTGCTCTTGTCCCCTGGTTCAGGGACTGTTTGTACATCTTTGTCACCCCGGCCAGCCCAGGTGGTACCGGGCTTGACACGTGACAAGTGCATGCCAAGTGCTTGCATAAATGCGTGCCTGGGTAACAGGATGATGAGGACAGGGGATGCTGTCCGGGAGAGAGGAGCAGAGAGGGGACTAAGGTTTTATCAGGTTCTGCTTGTCACTTGCTAGCAGTTCTTGGGACCCTGTCTGATTTAGGCTTCTCCAGAAACAGATGCCAGGAGTCCGGTGCAAGAGGCCACTTGGGAGGTGAGCCCAGGAAACACCTACAGGGAGGTGAGAGTGAGAAGGGAAAGGATGGCAGCCATCCATGGTGACTGCTATATCTGACCCTGGAGCTCAGGGCCGTAGTACAGGCTGGCACCCAAGAGGCACTGGCAGGGAGAGTTAGGTGTCATATCAACTTGTCACAGCTGGTGATCTGGAGTGTTACTTCCCAGGCCAGAAAGGCAACGGGTGCCGGAAGCATCTGTCATAAGCAATTGCTTTCTTCCATGGGACCACGGTGACTAACCTTGTCCCCAGTCAGACTCACTGCACCTATACCTTCTGGGGTCCCATCAGGAGCCCACAGCGCGCTCTCTCTCTCCTACACAGAGAAAGCACGAGAGGTCTGGAGAGATGGTGCCATCAGCGATGCACACAGGACCTGAGCTTTAGCTCTAGAGCCCACATTGAAAAAAATAAAAAGCAGGGTGTGATGGTACATGCACATAAATGTATATGCATTGTACCCATAGGAACATACATGCACACCTTCACACATCACACACACGTCTCTCACAGACATTTATGGAACAGCATTTCTAGAGCTCTGAGCATGCCAAGTACTCTGCTGTGGCCACTGGCTGAGGGTAACGTAGTGGAGAGGAGCTGAGGACCCCACGGCAAGGTCCATGGCATTCTGCTTTGTCTCAGATGGAGTCTAGGGAGTCTGTGACAGGGGAGGGAGGGGACCATGAAGAAACTGCAGGCTACTTACTCAGCGTGCCCGTCTCCAGGGTTAGCCGGAGAAAAAGCTCCTGTCTGGCCCACCTGGAGGAGCCACCAGAGGGACAGAGATAAGAAAACAAGTCTCAAGTGAAAAACTGGACCTGGGAGAAGGAGGGGTGCTCAAGCAGGGGAGGGGCAAGGGGTCAGAAAACCCAGGCTGAGTAGCGGTGGATGAAGGCAGAGGTGGGTGGGCCAGAGCTCAGAACTGCAGGGGTAGGGAAAGGGCCTGAAAGGTCACCAGGCCAGCCACTGTGGAAAGGGGACAAGAACTCCTAGGTTATGGTTATGGTGATTGGTGTGCTCAGGCACCTCTCAAACAAGAGCAGTGTAACAACAGAAATCTCAGCTCCAGGTTTGTCACAGAGCATTGAAGCTATCATGAGTCTCAAGCTGAGACAGACGCTTCTGCTAGCACTAAGGATGGGGCTGTGGGTGCCGTTCACAATGGTCCTGGAGTCGCAGAGATGACTGGGGAGAGTGAAGACAGGGAGGAGAGGGGGTGAGGATAGATCTTGAGGGTCATGAGGACCAGAGTCTGAGGAATGACCCAGGAGTGTGGAGAGGAGTCAGAAGAGGATGGAAGTGCTTGCTAGAGGAGCAGCAAGGCGAGTGTACACCGCCCTTTATCAATTGACCCTCAGTCTTCTGAATTCCGAGATCCCGAGCTCTCTGAGTGCAGAGGATGAAGGCATTCGGAGCCAGACAAGTGGGTGTGTCCGTCCAGGGTCCAGCTGGGGAAAGCAGTCAGGGATGGGAGCTTGCAGAATCCAGGGGCTTCAGGGAGAAGGCAGAGTTCCTGTGGTATGGAAGGTGGGGAGAGATGGGCTAGGCCTTAGGAAGATACTTGGATCCTAGGGAGATGGACTGGCCTAGAGGGGGAAAAGCTTGAGCCAAAGGGAAATGCCAGCAGAGGTGTGGTTAGGACCGCTCAAGGCCCCCACGGATGTTCTGGTCAGCACTGCTACAGGCATGTGCTAATGGAGGTTCTAAGGCCAGGCCCCAAGGAGCCTGAGGGAGGACGTTTGGGAGGAAGCCAACTTTCACTCATTCAGACATTTTATTAAACATGCCTTCAGAACTTGAGATATGCTCTAGGACAAAATGGATGCAGAGCTGACATTCTGGCAGGGGATGAAGACCAGAAGCAATCACTGTGCTAATCCTTGGAGCCAGACTGTGGCAGGTGTGCTAGAGAAAGCAAGGGCTGGGATGTGAGGGGGAGCTGGCTGGGGCAGACCAGGTCACAGGAAGAGGAGACAGTATCTGAGAGAAAGTGTGGAGGGGCCTGGGAGGGTGCCATGGATAGGGAGAGCAGCCATGGCTGAAATCTGAGCTTGGAGACTCATCAGAGCAACTGAGCCTGAGGCCCTGTAGGATGGGAGCAAGGTAAGAAATGAGGGTTGGAGAGGGGCAGAGAAAGTGGGGTCCTTGCACCTACTGCGAGGGGGTTGGGCTGGAGTCCAAGGGGGATACTGTCTTCCCTGCTCTCAGTGGGGTCCCTCTAGCTTCTCTGCTCTGAGGAGAAAGGACAGAACCAGGAAGGCCAGTCGGTTGCAGTGACCCAGGGGAGAGGGAATGGCCCTGGGACCAGGCCGTGCCAGCAGGGTTCAGAGTCTAGACAGTAGCCTGCTGTGTGCACTTTTGAGCAAGCCAGGTGCTGATGGATGTTGTCCTGGGGAAGGACAGGGACAGAACAAGGAGCAAAGAGAAGGGCTGCAGGCAATAAGAGGAGATATTAGGGTGGTCCAAGACGGTGGAACCAAGTAAGACCTTCCTGCTAAAACAGGTCAGTTTTGTCATAGCTTGAACTAAGCACCCAGTGTGTCATCTGGTGGTGGTACAGTCAAAAGGCAGAAGTTGCTTCCACATCCACTAGGTGGGGACATCAGGGGCCCCAACTGAGCCTAAGAAATCTGCCACTACTGTTAAGCACTAGAAATGGGGTGCCACAGTCTGGGTTGGATCCAGTTGCATCTCTGAGCCCAGGGACTAGCATCTGTAGAGCTGCCGTCCAAGCCTGGCCCAGGGCAGAGTCCCATGTCACCCCAGAGGGTAATAGTTTCTGGGGACACAAAAAGAGATTTCAAGAATGCCTGTGCATCAGTTGCTTTTCTTCCCAAGCACCCTACAAGGAAAGAGAGAACGAGCTTATTTGGACCCAGACTTTGAGGGGACACAGCCCATCAGATGCAGGGTCTGGGCCATGAAGCAGCTGTCAAGAAGCAGAGAAATGTAAGTGTCGGTATTGGGCTCATCTTTCATGTGTTCATACCCCATCCCATGGAATTGTGCCTGCCCCCATCTCGGGTGGATCTAACCTCGTCAGTTAAATTTTTCTAGAAACACCTTCCTAGACACACCCGGAGGTAGGTTTCCATGGTGATCTAAGTGATCAAGTTGGCAGTGAAGATGAACCACAGCAGCCTGGGAGCATCATAGCCAGAGTGTAGTCTGAAGAAAACCAACAGTGAAGAATGCAAGGGAAACAGTAGCATGGCGGGAGGAAGGACAGTGAGGGCGCTCAGGCTTGGGGCACCCAAGGCAATGAGGCACCTGCTTTCTGCTAAGAAGGATGGAGAGGGAAAGAGAAGAAAAATGCATAACCCCCAATTCTTGTAAGTTTCCTTGTCAAGTTTCAAACAAAAGTAAAGTCTGGATGTCCAGTGGGAGGCTGTCACAGATGTTCAAGGGTCCCTCTCAGCTCTGCCCTCACCAATCAGCATCCACTGACCACCCACTGTGGGCCGGATGCTGGGGTAGGAGGTGGAGGTCTAGGAGGCCCTGAGGAGGGGCTCAGCTCCAAGTGAGAGGCAAGGAACATCTCCAAGTAAGCCGGTCTTTGACTAAACTGTCTTGTGAAGTCAAGGGAGAGTGTGCCAGGCAGAGGAGGACATGGGCAAAATCCCGGAATGGAACAGCCTCAGGTTTTGGGAAACTCACAGGTCATGCCACTGGGCACTGTAAGCCATGGGGGAGGGTGGCTCACAGGAGAGGATGGCAGAGAGTAAGACGGGAGAGCCAGCACCAATTCAGTCTGGGTCCTTAAACCATGGTTCACATGGCACAGAGTGGGGCCTCTTCAAAGTACTGTGGAGAGCCATTAAAGAGACTTGGGGCCACGAGGATGACCTGAAGGAACCTTCCTCTTTAGATGATCGTTGGCAGTGAGTGGGGAGTGGGGGAGGAGAAGGGATAAGACTGGTTAAGACGCTACTACTTCATCCAGGTGGTAGACTAGAGCTGGACTCAGATGACTCAGAGCAAAGTGACAGTTCCCAGATGAATTCTGGAGAGAATCATGAGACCAAGCATTGCACGAGGGTGATCCATCTCTCTGGGATGGAAGGAGGCCAAGCCCCTGACCGTTTGTGTGTCTGTTTCAGGGGCCTCACTGTGGCAACCATCTCTTTCTAAGATTATGCTGAGATGCTGGCTTGGTTTGCAGCTCGGTTTCTTAGGACTTGATTTATACTGCCCTCCCGTTCATCTCTCTAAATATGGCCAAGCCGCACGCAGGGATGTCATCTGCTAGCCCCTGAGGCCTTGTTGGAGTTTACCAGAATCAGTTGTGCCTTGGCAGTGGCATCTGTGCCCCTCTCTGTCCCTTCCAGAAGGAACCCAGTGTGAGCTCACGTCTTGGGCCAGACTGTCTGGGAAGCTCTGGCATGCGGTATCTAAACTGTAGTCTGTCAGGGACAGAGAGGGGTGGTGAACACAGTCCTTTCTGGACGCCTCTCTGCCAGGGCACCTCCCATGTTGGGAAACTGACACTGGGCACAGAAGATCAACTAGAAATACCTTACCTGAACTCTGAGGCAGGGGAGTGGAGTCCTTGCTATTCCTGGCAGGCCCTCTTCTATCTCCCTCCTGTTCTCAGTTCCTTCCTCACATTCTTTGTATTCCAAGTTCACTTGAACCCACAGTGTCAGGAGCAGTGCTCACCTCCTTCCCTCTCCTCGCTCTCTCTTGAGCTGGCTTTTCTGCAAGTGGGTCTCCCTCAGGTGGCAAAGCACCATCTAGGTGTGCGTGGCAATGCAGGCATAGTGAGCTCCGGTATTTGGGTTGAAGGACGAATGAATGCCCTGGGCACAGTGGGAAGGAGCAGAGATATAGGAAGTGCCGTTCTTCACAAAGTGTGGGTCCCCAACCCACCCAGCTCAGCTGTCGGCATTGACTTTAGTTTGGTTAGAGGACAGGAAGGTGTTTATCAGCTTCTTTTTCTGCTCTGTGTCTGTGGGCACTGTCTCACGCTGGACTCGTGTGGCCCATGGTGCTTTCATGGGTGACTTTGTTTTTCCTGTCTGGTTCATTCTAGAGGCAGAGCTGAGATGAATGGTTCGGGTGTATGTGAGGGAAAAGGGGATGCTCCCAGGAGGAAGCAGTAATGAAGAGAAATGGACCAGAACAGATGGAACCTTTGGAGCCAGGATGTGGTTTCAGTAGGACACTCCAAGTGAGCCCACAGGAAATGTGAAGGGGAACACACAGGAAATCTGGCTGCCTCAGATCAGGGAACTGGGGCCCCATACTGTGTTCCCCACATTCTTCTGACTAAAGACCCTCCAGTGAACACACTGTCTTCTTCCAGTTCTTGGCTCAGACATGGCAAGATCCAATGGCACCAAGATCTGCCAAATTCTTCTTACTATTTTTGAGACTTAAATAATGCCCCCCTTATTCTCCCTTTTGTTCCTTTCCCCTCCATGCTGCTGAACTCCTGCTTCCACCAAGATGGAGCCCATTGCTCCTATGTGCTAACCTCCCCTCAGAGTCCCCAGAGCAGAAGCATGACAGCTCCCCCACGGGGCCTTAAACACAGACGAATGGCTGCCTGAAATCCCATCCCTGCCTCCCTCCCGAAGCCAGGACCTGGATTCCTTTACAGTCAGAAATACACAAAGGATTTTCTTCTCATCTCTGAGAACATTCTGGGCCGTGTAGCCGCAAAGCAGTTTATCTTCCTAGTCACTGCTAAGATGCTTTCCGCAGCCGTAAGCCCTGTGGGATTAACCAGCTCTGCCATTTCCACCCAAACTGCCCCTCTCTGTGGAAGGGTAGGAGTGAGGGCGTGTGATGATGGGAATGAACTGCGCTGTTTCTGAGCCTTTGGGTAACAAAACTAACCCCCTTTCCTTCCTCTCCTTCCTAACACACATCCCGTAACCCATCCATCTTCCCCTCGGGAGTTCTCACCCTCTGTGCTAGCATTGGGAGTTCTGTTACTGTTGAGGAAGCTTCTAGAGACTTCTCTACAAGGGAAGTGACTTAAATGGAAGCAATGTTTCACAAAGCCATGATAAAAAGATTAGAGTTGAGGCCATCTTTGGCAAGAAGCCTCTGGAAGATATGCAGAACAGAGGTGTAATGCATCTAATTTAGGCTGCTGTGTGAGTGGGAGACTGGGAGGGGAGGGGGGAGAGAGCGGGTCAGGTGGGAGGCTGTTGTGGCAGAGACAAACTTTAGGAGGAAGTACATGGCTTACTGTTGGCTCACAAGGAGGGAGGTGACAGGAAGGACCCCTCTTTGGGGATGGAGCAGCTGCTGAGTTCATTGTCTTGTGTGAACTCTGAGCCTCCTCCCTGCACCCTGTGAGTAGAGATGCCAAGCCACAGTTGAACGCAGGCCAGGAGCCAGACATCAGTTGGGTCTGGAGCTAGAATTGTGGAGTTGGCCTCCAGCTGGAATTGAAACAGTGGGGCTGGGTTGGTGTTTGAGGGAGAATGAAGAGGGACAGCCCCAGCCCTGAAGCCAAGGCTAGTAAACCACAGCCTCGGGACCGAGGATAAAGCAGCTCCTCCTTCAGGATGGCAGTGCCCTTCCTTTAGTCCCCAAGAGATGCATTAAAGTTCAGCCCCCGAGTCTGTGGCTGGGTCCTTACCCTTAAGAAGGACTGTTTGGAAGCCATATTAGAAACAACACCCAATGCCTAACCTGCCACACCCAGTGTTTCGAAAGAGAGAAGAGTCTTGAATTGTCAGGGAAATTTTACATTAAAATCTGGCTCCTCTGTTCTCTGTACAAAGATTGCAGTTCATGACGCTGCCTGGAAGTGTGAGCCGAGGCCCAGAGCAGAGCTGGTAAGGAGACACAGGTGTTTGAGGCAATGCAGGGTCAGGATGGGTAGGGACGAAGAGGGCAGAGACGCATGGAAGGGTGGGAGACGGCTCACCAGGAACCAGAGGCTTGGGTTTTACAAAGAGCAATGGATGTGTATACTATAGGTGAAGTGGCAATGCCAGGCTGTCCGGCGTCCAGTAATATCCCTGCCACAGATCTGTGGTTTTCCACGGGCAGGGAGGGGAGTTAAGAATACAGAGAACCCAACTCTGCTTGACTGCAGGTACCAAACTCCCTTTTAGGTTCGGAAGTTGCAGGTAACAGGCTGAGGTGCCCTCTACCTGAAGACAGTTTCAGGAGGATTTAGATGAACTGTGGCGTATCCCTGGCCCTCTATGCCAGCTCTTAGGAAAAGACCACAAAGAATGGTTCTGCTCACACTGATTCAGAAGTATATTCTGCAGAGCAGATATTGTAACACAAGAGCACCAGCGTCCTCAGTGTGTGCGGTGTGGCTGTAAACACATACATTTGGAAGGATTCACAGGAAAGGGACGAGCCTTCTGGACTAGAAAGTTCTAGAAACATCCAGATGCCGGCCAGTGAGGAAGGGGCTGGGTTACAGTGGAGGCTGCCTCAATGATGGGGAACTGGATACAAGCTAGTAGTCATGGGAGAGTGCCTTGTTTATGCCTGGCAACTGGTTTCCTTTCCTTCAAGTTAAAAAATGTGTTCTTTGGCAATTTCATCCACATGTATAATATATTTCAAATGCACTCAGCTCCAGCTTCCTTCTTGTCCTCCTCTCGCTCCCTCTGAGCCTCCCCCTCCTTCCTAACACCCCTCAGCTTTTGTGTCTTTCTGTTTTGATGGCCCTCTGGGTTCCTTGCTTGAGCATGGGTGTAGGGCGCAGTGATTTGTAGGGGTACAGGCAATGCAGAAGCTGGATTCTGCAGCCGGTGAACATGGCTTGCCTCTGAAGCATCACCCCGTCTACGAGAGACGATCTTCACCTCTGAGCCCCTTTAATGTCCCTGTCACAGGAAAATGATGGAGCAGTTGATTATGGTGACCTATGAGGCCAGCTGTCAGGAAAAGTAAAGAGCAGATGGCAGGACCGGGCTGGTCAGGGACTTAATGTCATTTAGATTTTAGACTGAGGTGCTCAGGGGAGTCCGTGATGACCCTGAATTAAAGAGGAAGAACTTCTTGTATACTCCCAGCAGGGCTGGCTGCATAGATTACTGGGAGACTGCTGAGTATACCCAAGGCCATGGGTTCAATCCCCACTACCAGAACGGAAGAAAAATCTTTTGAGTGGAGTGTGATGGCACATGCCTGTAATCCCAACACTTGGGAGGCAGGGGCAGGAGGATCAACAGTTCAGGGCCATCCTAAGCTACATAATGAGTTGGAGGCTAACCTGGGTTACACAAGATCCTTTAAAAAAAAAATCACTTCTCTGTTTCTCTCTTGCCAAGCATTTCAGTTTTCTTTGCTGTCACTCTTGAGGGCCACAGTATGAATGAAGCAAACTTGACCTTCCCAGAGTCCTGCCGACTGCTATTGGTGCCCACAGAGGCCAGAAGAGAGCTTCAGATTCGAAGCTATAGTCACAGGCGATTGTGAGTCACCTGACTGAGTGCTGGGAATCAAACTCATGTCCTCTGCGAAATCAGCTAGCGCTCTTAACTGCTGAGCCATCTCTCCAACCCCTCATCTGCTCTTGGAAGGAGTAGGTGAGAGATTAGATGTCGGGGACACTCCTCATGGAAGTCAGAAACCCGAGACCAGGGGCAGTGCTCAAATCCACTAATGAAGCCGAGGCAAGGCATCTTCACTAACGTCCAGTACCCATGGTCATGTCTGGCTCTCCGTAGTGTGTGGTAGAGAGCCGGGACTTTGGGGTCAGGTGGCGTAGAGTCCTAGCTCTGCCGTTGACTTTCCTCATTAGTTTGCTCTCACCTCTGTGAGTGGAAATGAGAGGGATCTCTCCAGTAGGATCAGGAGACTTCAATCAGGTGATGCTACTTCAGTGGTGAGTGACACACAGCAGCCGAGGGCACAACAGCTGCTACTATAGTGTGTGTGTGTGTATGTGTGTGTGTGTGTGTATGTGTGTGTGTGTGAGAGAGAGGGGGGGGGTGGCGGGAGAGGAGAGTCTCTCAGTGACCTGGAACTTGCCAAGTAGATGAGGCTGGCTGGCCAGTAAGTCCCAGGGATTCTCCTGTCTTTACCTCCCCAGTGCTGGGATTTTAAACACCCATCACCCCTCCTGGCTTTTTCATGCCAGTGCTGGGGCTGGCGCTCTTGACCTCCTGCTTACCACGCAGGCACTTCATGGACGAGCCAGCTTCTCAGCTCCCTGTCACTATATCATTATTCGGCAAGTGGAGCCTGTCAGAGTTCCTCTGTAACGTTTTCTGAAACCTTGACAATTTGCTTGCTTCTCAGCGCATGACAGGAAACCAATAAATACTTGTGACAGCACAGACACAGCCCAGTGCATCCCTATGGTGGCACTCCCTGGCCTTTAGCACGAGCATAAGCAGTGTTGCCTGCGACTTTGTATACGCTGCGATCACGACTTCCTCATATGATGGGAAAGAATCTGGTTCACATTATAGAGCTAAATTATCCCGGAGGTTGGTTGGTACGATTGAGAATTGTGCTGTCTGGGAGAGGACCTTTTGGAATGAGCCAGTGTTAACCTAACTCTGTTAGGCGAGGCCTGGTCTCAGCAGCCTGGACCTTCTGCCTGGGGAAGATGGCAAGATTTTGGGTGGGTCGAGGAAAAACACGCCTTGGTTAATGTCCCCCACCCTACCTTCTTCCAGAATAAAAGGCACATGTGACTAGTGTCTGTTCCCTGCTCCCGAGTTTCCCTGTGACCCTTGCCAACAATGAGAAAGGCCAGAGGCCACTATTTCCTACCCCGACCCCTAGGCCTCCTGGCCCAGAATGAATGAGTTTCTTGTTCTCAGATTTAGAATGAATTAGACCAGGGGTAGCAGAGGCACAGCACCCCCTGCCTTAGCAGAGAGGATTATGGGTATTGTGGAAAGAATGCCCAGGCTTCTTTCCGAATCCTGTTAGCCTCTCAGTAGCTGGGGGTCATTCCGAAGGCAATGGGCTCAGAATCTCAGAGTGTCCTGTGGGAAGGCTATCAAATTGACCGCCTTCGATTAGCTAGGTGTGGTGCATTGCACACCAGGGGCCTGAATCTGGCCTTCTCATCGGATGCTGACTGTTGGATGAACCAGCCTCTGCACTGAAGTCCTGAGTTGGGACAGAGCTCTGGAAGAGTTCCCAGAAACCGACAGTTGATCTTCACAGTTGGGGAACAGCTGCCATTGTCGTCTAGGGAACAGAGGCCAGAGACACCCCCAGACACTGAAAAACCTCAAGGCAGCCTGAGGTTGTGACAAAGTTGGGGATGTTGGCCTAACTCCGTGGTGCCACTCTCATTGGGCCTTGGGGAGCCAGGGAGATGCAGTGACTTAGAAAACTTCAGAGTTTCGAAGACAGTACCAGAACCCAGGTGGTGGGGTGGGGTGACCTTGATCTTTAGAAGAAATTGCATGTCTGGGTAGGGGAAAGGTCCAGGAAGACGCTTGTTGCCAGGGAGACCTTTTATGCAGTCTCAGCATCACTATGCTTTGGACAAGCCAGGGACAGAGGAGTCATCTGTGCGTGTTGCAGTAGCAGGATCTTCATGGCCTTGGGCCTGGCCAATGTCACTACAGTGGTCTGTCTGCCCATCATGAAAGGCTTCACTATTGTCTCAAAGGCATAATGGGTCCAGGCACCCCACTCACCCTGTCACGTGTGTGCCACATGTGGGGTTGGATAGTCCATGGCTCCTAGCTGGCACATCAGAGCCCAAGTACTGGGAGGATGGACCCCCCCACTGTGCCCAGTGGTAGCAGCAGAAGCTTTTCCACGTAGAAGTCTGACTGTCACGTTCCTCATGGCTCTGTGACTTTGCCTCTCTGAATCTTTGGATTCTTCCTTTTCTTTATCTGGAAAACGGAGCTGATTGCCTTCTGCAATGCTCTTCTGATGGAGGAAGAATCTGAGAATAAAAGAAAAATGTAAGAAACACACACTTTAACCACACCACTGGTGGCATAGGGAACCCATCTCATTCTTTCCTTTTGCTTTTGGTAGGGTAAGTAAAGTAGCTATTGAGCCATTTAGAAAGGGGACTCCTGTGCTTGTAACTCTGGCCCAGTGCCATTCAAGCATCCAACAAACTTCCATCATAACGGTCAGGGTGGTGCTTGTGTCACAGGGTAGCCATTCCCCCCATGGCTGTTGAGTACTTGACAAAGGGCAAGTGTCACTGGGGAACTAAATGCCAGGTTTTACCTTTTCATGTGTGTGTGTGCGCGCGTGCATGCATGTGTGTGTGTGCGCGCGTGCATGCATGTGTGTGTGTATATGTGTATCCCTGTGTGTGTATCACCTATGTGTGCCTGTGTATGCCTGTTTGTGTATGTGTATGCCTGTCTGTGTGTACACATGCATGCATGTGTGCCTGTGTGTGCATGCATGTATGTGTGTGAGTGTGTGTACCTGTCTGTGCATGTGCATGTGTACATGCATTTGTCTCTGTGTGTGTGTGCCTGTGTGTGTGCATGCATTTGAAGGTCAGAGGTTGGTCTTGGATGGCATTCCTCAGGCACTATCCACCTGAGTTTTTTGGGGGTGGTAGTTATTTGTTTGTTTAGATAGGGACTCAACTGTAAGCAAGACAGGCTGGCTAGGAGCCCCACAGAGCCACCTGTCTCTGTCCCCTTAGGGCTAGGATTACAGAGCTTGCGCCACCAGCTTTGTCGTGCAGACTCTGGGCATCAGACCTGAGTCTTCACACTTGCTCGCAGGCTCTTTATTGACTGAGCCATCTCTACAGCCCTTACAATACCGATCGTTTAAATCAAGCTGCAGTAGTCACATGTGGATGATAGCTACTGTATTGGACAGCGTGCCCCTTGACGGCCAGCATGAATACTTGTACTTTTAAGTATGGTTTTGTCACAAAGCTACATTCATGTCAGTTTCTTCCATTAAACAAAGGCTTGATGAGCATCAGGAACTTTCTCAGCATGTTGTGCTGTGCGGCCTCAACTGATTCGAGCGTCACCTAACAGAGACTTTTAAACAAGACTTAGGCTCTGGTCAGAGAATTAGTCAAGGGCAGGAGGTTCTGGGAGCAAATCGTCCAGAACACAGAGTTCATGTGCACCTTCTTGGGATAGAGTTTCATCTTCTAAGGCTGCCAGGGACTGTCAACCCTTGGTGACCTCATGTCTGAGTGTCTTGACGTGTAACTTGTCCTTGGAACCTCCCATGAGGATTTTACAGCAGGTGTTTCCAGGGGAGACTGTGGAGCCATGCAGGAAGTGGGAGGGCATGAGAGTTAGAGCACCAAGCCTGGCCGCATGTCCACAACTGGTGTCACCTGCCAGGCAGGTTGAAGATGCCATTTGAGACTGAAATCCCCAGGCTCCTTGTTCTGTGGTCCGCCTCTCTAGCAGCCTGACTTGGTGCCACAAAGAAAGTCTGCAGCCCTGGCTCAGCGACATCCAAAGCAGAGTCTCTGCATCTTTGCCCATACTGGAAGGTACTCTCCTCCAGCCTCCCAGGGAAGCTTCTCACTGCTTCTGTGGGTGAGAACTTGGGGGCTGTGAAATGAGCTCTGCCTGAGGGGTGACTGAGCGGGTAGGATTTCCCAAGTCGAGAGGCAAACTTGACTCCACTGTCTGTCCGTCCGTCTCTCTGCTGTGCTTCACTGCTTCTCACGTTGTTACTCTTAAGCTTTCTAGAAAAGAGAGAGCCCCATGCCACAAACCTAGAGATTACACTAGGAAATTGGTGTAACATTTGGGAAAATAATAAAATCGAAGAACCAGAAAGCTCACACTTACAATGCAAATGAGATGTAACTTTCAGTGCAGGCTCAGGTTCTGTTAAGATGGCTGAAGAACTGGAGGTCAAAATGGTATCCCTTAGAGGTAAGCAAACTTTGGCCAAAGGCCACACAGTAGATATTTCAGTCTTTGCCAGCATGTAGTCCCTCACACAACTACTCAGCCCACTTCATGTGTACGTCTGTGTTCCATCAAAACCTTGTTTATAAAACAAGCCATGGGCCAGGGTCAGTCTTCAGACCAGATTAATTGCCACTGGTCCAAGGTGAGCCTGAAACTTTCTTTTAAATTATTAACTGTTTAGACAGAACTGCTTCTACTAACCTGGGCATTCACAAGGCCTCCATCATGGGACCATGATGAAGGGCAAAGCCATCTAGCATCTACTGATACTGGGTGCAGAGGCCCTGCTGGGCATTTACTGTAGATAAAAGAACGTGTCCCCATCCTTGGGCCACAAGCTTCTCTCAAGCTAAAATGAGTTCCCTGTGCTCAGTCAACTCCCAATGGTCCCATGCCATGCCGGGACTACCTGTTTGTTTTATGGTGTCTGCCTCTTAGACACTGACACCGAGAGGTGTCTGGATGAGGTTGAGGTCCCAGCCTGCATTTTCTTGATGTTCCTGGTGTTAGGAGAGCAGGGCCCATCTCAGTGCACTGCACACTGCAGGAGTGGGAGAGCGGACTCACACTGGATCAATGAGGACGGGCAAGGAGATCCACTCAGTAGGTCACCCAGAGCGTTCTAGATATGGGACCTCACTGTCACTTCTGGGCAGGGCTGTGCTGTCCCAGAGCTGACAAACGTGGACCCTCTGTACTATGCTGCGTCGCAGCCTTGGGGCCAGCAGGCATGGCAGATTTGAGAAGAGGACCAGAGCAGACAGGAAAAGGTTGGGCCGGGCTCCCAGAGTAGCAAATCTTTATTTTTGTGAATGTAACAAAGAGGGCTATTTGGGCGAGAAACAAGGGAGGTCGTGTTTCTCAGTCCCCACAGAAGCAAAATTAATTAATTATACCAGCCTGTGGTCCACTGTTCCCGGCTCTTGCCCAGACCTCCCTGGGATCTCTTCCTCACCCAGGAGAAGCTGTTGCTGCCCCCACCAGAGAGGCCTCGACTTGATTTATAATTTGCCTTTCCTAATTAGACCCAGGGATGAAGGAGACGATTATTAATAATGTATCCGGGTTTTTAAGTGCCCCACAGGAGCCGAGCCTTGAGAAATGGTGTTCTTGATGATAAACAGCCACACCGCCACCACACTGGGCTCTGAGCCCAGACACTGGGCAGAAAGACATTAGAGGAGAGAGTGGTCCATGGAGCATGGGCTGCTGGCTGGAGTCACAGATGGAAGAGTCGAGAGCCCTTCGCCTGAAGGTGTGTGTGTGTGTGTTGGGGGAGAGGCATCCAGCCTGCCTTTGCCATCCAAGGTTCATCCAGATAGGACCTTTCTTTAGGGTTGCCTCCTTGGCCATTCCAGGTAGGTCTAAGGTTCAACATCTCCTGAGAGGGGGCCCCTGATTCTCACAGTGGCAGCAGCTTCCCTTTCCCCCCAGTCCTGGCTCCTCCTGTCTCAGTTTCTCTAAAGCATCTCCCAGCAGTCTCCATACCTGTCGGCTTGCTTTCTTGTATTGGGGTCATGGGTTCAAATCTGCCTAGGTTCCAATTCTGAGATAATGCCACCAGGTTCTGTGCCATGGTTTCCTCGGTTGTCAGACCTTGTCTTTGTTCCCTAGAAGCACCCACACTCGGCACTCACTGCATCCTAACCCGGTGGACAGAGCCGGCACAGCATCTCCGCATCCCCCACCTATGCAGTGAAAGGTTGCATGACCTTGAACTTTGGGTTCATGACCTCAAGTCTCTTGGAGTTTTTCTCACTCCTGCCTTTACTACATCAGCGGTCATTCACTCTTCTAGACAACCGGCGCACAACCTGCCACTTGCCCCTGGCACACTCAATACTGTGCCCTGGCTTCACCTCTCTTCCTTGAAATGATTGACACATTCAGAAAGGGGCACCCAGCCGGGCTCTAGAGACATCACCCCTGCTGTATAAGCATCCAGCCTACCTTTCCGAAACAGTAGGGCTCCATCTGAGACCGAGGCAGAGGCTCCTGATCTAAGATGTGGGGAGGGTCTTCCTCTGACTGGCTCAGGGGCCTTAATCGTCTCCCTCTCTCCTAGAACACATCCAATGAATTCTCGTTCTCCCTTCTCTCTCCCCCACCACACACATGTGCACACACATATGTCCTGCCACACACCTGAAAATCTTCCTCTGGTCACCACTCCCCCACTGTCTGTGGCTCCATGGGACCCTTTCCTTTGGCAATAAGCCCTGTGTCCTGCTGTCGGCATCTCATTCCCACACAGCCCCTCTTCTAGAGCCCCCACAGGCTTCCTTCTTCCACCTTCCAAAGCCTCCTCGGCACCTTAGCTGCCAGTTCTCATTTCATTGTACTTAATGGTCAGCTGCCCCGGGCACGGCCAATGTCATCTTGCTGCATGAGGTTCTCGCTTGGCCCACTTCCTGGCTTCTCTCTCCTTGCCCGGCCCTCTGCCTTTGGTCTCCTAGTGTTGAGGTATCTAGGGCTCAGGCCTCACCCATCTCAGTTCTGCCTGCAGTTTCTTGCTTACTCAGCTCCCCCAGTCTTGGGGACAGGTGCTGGCAAACACCTGCTGCTGAGCCCCATGTCTGAACTCAGACCCAGCTGTTGGCTGGCCAGCTTCCTCGGAGTGTTATAGGGATTGACCTCCATGCCCTGCTCCATTCTCCCTGCTCGCAGACAGAATTCGTTCTCCCCATGCTCAGGGTTCCTACCCACTCTCCTGTCTCATGCACTTCTCTGAATGGGGCCTCTTCTCATCAGCTGTGCCACTAACCTCCAGGCTGAGGCACAATCACACCTCTGCTGGGTCTCAGGTTCCCTTGCAGCTCCCCAACCTATGCACGCGCGCACGCGCGCACGTGCACACACACACAGGCACACACACATATGGTGCCAGACCTCACCATCCTTTCTCAAGACTTTCCAGTACCACCTCACTTCTTATTCCTTCTCCCAGCCTCTAGACCTCACACAGTCTCCTCTAGTCTCTCCACCCCTGTCTCCAAACATTCCAAGCTGAAGCTCACTAGACCTTCTGCTTGGCCCTCTCCCTAGACACTTTCATGACAAACTCCGTTGCCAAATCCCAGTCTTTGTTCAAGTGCCACCCTCACGAATGGCTTGGGTGTCTTAACATTGAGACCCACTGTTTGCACCCCACCCATTATGCTACTCTGACTTAAAGCAAAGGGGACACAGTGGTATCTGAGGTGAAGTCATTTGGCAAGACCTGCAGGACCCAGAAGCCTCTTGAACTAGAGGCTAAGGACTAGGATGACCAGTACTGAGACCATGAAAACCTACCTCTGCTAGGCTCTATGAAGGATGGTCTACAGGAAGAGACCTAGGAAGATAGGAAGGAGACAAGCATCTGCGCTAGCTGTCTGTGGATCTTCTCTAATCCTGGTACCTTCTTGGAGGAGGTTCTGTGGCTTCTCCCAAGTTACAGTGGGTGGAAGAGATAAAGTCTAACATACCCAATGGCTTGCCCAACTCAGAGCCCAGATTTCAAGGCCAACTCCCGATTCAAAGCTACTGTGGATAATCACTGCCCTGAACTGAGCAATGGGCACTCGGGGAGCATGAGCCTCTGGATGTGAGGAAGATGGGATTACCTGAGCTGGTCAGAGGTCGGGAGGTGGCTGATGGCTGTGAAACTACTCAGAGAAAGGGGCCCAGAAGGGGGAATGTCTGGTGTGGGGTTGAAACTGAATAAGAGCAACTCCTGGTGAGACTGAGGAGGACACCTCACTGTTAGATGTCTCCAGCCTGGGCCAGGCCAGTGGTGCAGGCCAGCGGTGCTCATCCTGGAGAGGCTGTATGCACAGGGACGCTGAGAAGACACTGGAGGCAGAGACATGGCTTTTAGGGCTACGCTGAGCGTAGGGCCAGGGTTCTGAGCATCCCAGCGAAGGTCTAGCCTGTCATCCCCTGTGTTTTCCAGCCCCATATAGTCCTGGTGGCACACTGACACCCACCCCCTTCAGATCCTGAACAAGTCTTTATTCATATCACACACAGTGTGGCCACCCTCCTGGTCCAGTTGTCTGCAGCAATCAGGAGCACCTTGGTGACTAGGAATGTAGAGGGGGGCTTCCATCAGGGCTGCAGGAGGGCTGGTGGGCACAAGATAGAGTAGGCATGGCATTACCTGTCTACATATTGCCCCCAACATAGGCAGGCACCTAGGATCCTAATAAAGTGTTCTTGTCACTAGGGACAGCCCTAGCAATTCCAGCTACGAGGCCTGGGTTCCAGAGCGCACAAGCACCAAAGCCTTGTGGCCTATCTGTGGTTTCAAGTCTAGCCCTGGTGAGAAGTGAGGGACAGTTCCACCCCCACACTGACCCTGAGACGTCCACGGGTGGTGGACACCCTGGCACAGGCTTCCCCATGGATGCCCAGTGTCTGTGAATGGCTAGCAGCTGCTGAGAGTTCCTTGTGTCCCTAGACAATGGAGCTCTATGTGAGGCAGGCCATGAGAGAGAGGTGGTGTTTCTCCCCCACACCTCCTTCCTTAGTGGACATTGGGTCTGTGTCAAACTGCCCAACAGTGCCAGGGCTTTGGGCACCGAGGCAGGGGAAGAGCTGGGAACTCGCGATGGAACTTCTGAGCAAGCATGCTGTTTGCACTGGGGCCAGGTCAGAAAGGGGGGCTCAGACTGTGAGGTTACTGTGCAGCCCTGGGCAGGTCCCCCAGCACTCCAAGCTTCAGTCTCCTCTAAGGGATTGTAAGACAGATCCTGCCACCACTCAGATCTTTAACATAGTCCCTAGCTCCTCACTCAAACCACACAGGACCAGGGCAGGGACAAGTTGTTATGTGCTATGTCCCTGTGTCCTTAAATCTTTCTTTGAGGAGCAGGACAGCTTCCTCACCACCCCTGTGGTGCTGCACGGGAGAGCATCATCCAAAAGACCAACTGTGCTGTAAAACTGTCCCTTTAAACTGGACTCCATCACCTCTAACTGGTGGTGCTGCCAAGGTCATGTAAACCCAAGACGATGATTTGGGGCCCAGCCTAACCATTGCCTGAGGTATCACTCAGAAGTATGTTCAGGGTCCTTATCCCTGGAGAGAGCAGGGGACTGACCTCCACGGGACCTAGATAAGCCAGTACTGGCCTGATTTATCATCGCTTGTGAGCCACCCATGAGCCTGAGCTGCTCCAGAAGCTGGAAACCGGAAAGTCAGGGAGGGAGACCCTCCTCACCTTAGCATAGCCAGAGTGATGAAGGCCAGTTAGGCCTACAACCCTTTCAGTTCCCAGGGACTTATCCGCAGACCACTGAGGCAGCCTGTGCATGAGTCACCAAGGACTTTGAAACGGAGGAGAGATGTCTAATGATATCTCCAAGGCCTGTGGTGTCCCAGTGGTGCCCAGCATTCAGGCTGGGCCTACGCGCAGGGAGCCTCTGAAGAGAGCCACACACAGGGTTGAGAGGCAGAGCACCAGCCACAGCTGTGACTGAAGATGGGAAATGACGGGTGCACCCCCGCCATGTGTGTGCTGTGGGGGAGGTGGGGTGGTCTGAGGTCGACTTTGGTTCTCGTCTTTAATAAGCTTCTTCAATCTGCCTGTCCTGTCACTACACATCCCCCAACTCTGGAGTTACAGATGTGCCCTGCCATTGTAGCTTTCACGCGGGTGCTGGGGAACCAGCTCAAGTCCCCATTCTGGTGCAGCAAGTGATTCACCAACCAACCCTAGCCCCAGAGAAGTGACTTCTAAACGCTTCAAGGCAGGATTGCTCCCAGACCTCTCAAAGCCCCTGTGATAGCATCCCGTGTACTAGAAGGAAGGCCTCTGGGCAAACCTATGCGAACCTGGATTGAGATTAGTCTCTGAGAATGTCTGTGAGGGGTTGTCTTGATTGTGATGATTGACATGGGCAGCCCCATTCTAATTCTGAGCAGGGGGACCTGGGCTGTGCAATGTGGAGAAAGGGTGAACTGAGAGCTAGATCTCTGCTCTTGACTGTGGATGTATGTGACTCATTTTCTTTTTCTTTCTTTCTTTCTTTCTTTCTTTCTTTTTTTGTTTGTTTGGTTGGTTTTTCGAGACAGGGTTTCTCTGTAGCTTTGGAGCCTGTCCCGGAACTAGCTCTTGTAGATCAGGCTGGCCTCGAACTCACAGAGATCCGTCCGCCTCTGCTCCCGAGTGCTGGGATTAAAGGCGTGATGACTCATTTTCTTAAATTCCAGCCACTGTGACTTTCCCGCCATGATGGACTGCACCTTGAGCTGTAAGCTGAAATAAACCTTGCTCCTTTGAGTTGCTTTTGTTTGGGTATCTTTGTCATAGCAACAGGAAACAAAACTAAGACAGCCGCTTTAGTTCCTTCCTGCTTCATCTGGTTCCCTCCCATTAGGTCTGGGAATAACTGGCTCTCTCGGGCTACCTCTTAGTAAGTATTGAATTGACTGCAAGAGCTGTCACCAGGTCCCTGGCTTTGCGGTCTCAATTTCCACACTGCTAACAGGAATAAATCAACCAGGCACTTTGGTGTCTGGTTGTGTGTCTTGAAGTCTGTGAGCCCCCCCAGGGGGTGGTTCTGGTCTTCTCTGTCTCCTTAATACCCATTCAATGGGTGCATCTGAAGTACCACCCCTACTTGCTTCTTTTTCAGGCTCCTGTGGGGTCTGCTGAGCCCACTTGCCGCGTGTGTAACCGATGTTCTTAAAGCACCTCTGCTTTCCATTGACTTCTACTCTTCTCGGAACTTCCGAGGGCAGGGGCCACCTCTGTCCTGGGCACTGCCTGGATTCCTCCCTCCCATGCTGCTCAAGAAATTCCTTGAGACCAAAAGCTGGGATTACTGTCCACCATCATCATCATCATCATCCTCATTGCCACCACCATCGTAACCTTAGTCCTAGTCCTCGTCATCATAGTAAGTTAGCATCCAAGGCAACAGGCTTCGTTGTGGCTTTTCATACATCTCTGCCATTACACTTTGTTCTCATTCATCCTCTCCCCACCTCCCCTCACTCTTTCCATCTCCTTCCTGCCTCCCAATAGTCTTGCCTTCTGCTTTGACACCACATGTATCTCACCATCATCTCCTTCCCCCACTCCTCCCTTATGAGTCATCTCTTCCTCTCATCCTCTTCCTGCTTTCACAGACTACACTCATGCATGAGTCCACCACACACACACACAGACATACACTCACACACATACTCACTCTCATAGACACACTCTCACACACTCATACATACTCACTCACACACACACACACAGACACACACAGACACACACAAACTCACACACAGACATACACTAACACACAGATATACACTCACACACATTCACACACACACTCACACACAGACAGACACTCACACACATTCACACACACTCCACACACTCACACACACAGACAGACACACACAAACTCACACAGACACACACAAACTCACACACATACTCTCACACACACGTACTCTTGAATCTTAATTGGGCATCTGAGAGAAAACACCATTTGTCTTTCTGAATCTGGTTTATTTCAATTACTAATCTCTGATTTCATCCTTTTTTCCCCCTGATGTAAACATTTCATATCTCTTTAGAGATGAAAAAAGTTCCATTGTGTGTATGGGCCACATTTTCTTTGTCCATTCTTTATCCGTCTGTTGATGGATGTCGAGGTTGGTTCCATTTCTTAGCTAATGTGAGCAGTCTAACCACGAACACGGATATATAAGCGTGTCCATGACAGGAGTACCCAGGGATGCTGCTATGTTATATGATTTCTATTCTCAGGTTTCTGAGAAGCATCCATGCTGATTCCTGTAGTGGCTGCACCCACTCACACTCCCAGCAACGGGATCGTGGTTCTTCTTTCCCTAAATCCTCGCTGGAATTTGCTGGTATTTGTTTTCTTGGTGATAGCCATTCAGATGGGTATGAGAAAGAATCTCAAAATCATTTTAATTTCCATTTCCTTGATGGCTCAGGCTGTCGAGCACCTTTTCAAGTGTTTATTGGCCACTTGTGTTTCTTTGGAGAACTCTCTATTTAGCTCATGGGTCCATTTATTGATCGAGTGATTTGTCTATCTATTTTGTTCTGTTCTTTATGCAGTCTGGATAATAATCCCATTTGATGGGTAGTCGGTGAAGATTTTCAGCAACATCTCTTTGCTCTGATGATTGTCTCCTTGCTGTGCAGAGATTTTTTAATGCCATAACGATCTCAACAGTCAGTTTTTGGGATTATTTCCTGGACTCGGAGTCCCTTTCGGAAAGTCCTGGTCTGTGCCTACGTCTTGAAACATCTTCCTCTAATGGCTTCAGAACTCTAGATCTTAAATTATTTAAGGACTACCGTCTTGTTCCCTTTGCCCATTGTTTCATATATTTAGAATGTTCTGGATGTGTTAGGAGAGTCAGTCAAATCCACTCCTTTACCCCTTGTTGCCTAGAAGCAGAATTCCTAAAGCCTTTAACCATGATGTCCAGCGCCTGGCCCAAACTGGGTATTCCCAGCCCTTTAAGCATGGGCTGACTATAAAGAATGAGGCTCTCTTGACACAGCAGACTTGAGCCTGGGCCCCTTTCCAGTGCCCTTCTGGCTGCCTGTCCCATCATCTGCCCAGGGTCAGGAGAGTTGACTGCTATGTCAGCTTCACTGAGACTCAGGAAATGGTGACATGACCCCTGAGGTTTCGTGACAGTTCCTGCCTTCTGTCATATTCAAAGGGAGTGACAGAGACTGAGGCAGCTCTTTCCTGGTGCTTGACACTCCCGTCTGGCCACCTGCCCGTCACCCAAGATTACCAACTCAGTGTGCAGGTTGCCCTTCCCTTGCCTATTGGCAGTCAGTGTGTGTGTCGCTTCTTTGGGAGATTGCCGGCTCCTCATGCAAGAAGATCAGGTCTTAGTCAGCTTTATAACCAACCCTGGGCAGCTGGCACCAGGTCTGGCAGAGGACAGCTTGTGTCTGATTCATCTCTGTACCCCCAGCTCCTAGCATTGGGCACTGAGCATGCTCAATTCATATCCAGGGGAGCGCATGCATGAATGAACACTATCAGGAAGCTGTCTCTCAATGTGAGCCTCTAGCCTGCCCACATAGTGAGTGTCTATGATCTCTGGAGAGGTATTGAGGGAAACTGAGGCAGTAACCAGGTTAGTGGGCAGCTCCAAGATCTTGAGGTCCCCACTCCAGCCCTCTCATAAGTTGCTCCAATGTTTATTTTCTTTCCTGCAACGATAGCGCCCAGGCTCCAGCTCAGGCATTCCCTAATCAACTCGAGCAAGGGTAAATACGAATACCATCTTCGAATCTATTGCTGGCTTTGTGGCCAAAATCCATGCTTCATGCCACCAGGTCTCTTGATACCTCCTCTTCACAGGCAGTGTTTCTGCCTTGGGGTGCTGCCTTCCACACATACAGTGTTCATCGTCACCTACTGCATCCCACGGGGCTTCAGTCAGAAGGGCACACAACCAGAGCCAGCTGCTTCCTGTACCAGTGTTTAGAATAAAGACCATAAAATGAAAAGTTCCACCCAGCTAGCAGAGTGTGAGGGAAAGAGACCCTGCCAAATTCCAGACTGAGCTCTGCAACCTGTCATGTGGATGCGATTTCTAAGGAGGGCTCAAACTTAGATGTACCTCTGCTAATACCCCTAGCTGAATCATTCCCTCTGGTGACCAAAGAGAGCAACTTCCCCCGACCCAAATGCTCTGGGACATTCCAAGGTATAACCTCTCACTGAGACCACACACAGGAAGACTGCAGCTGCAACAGGCTGGGTGGAATGGCCCTGGGGATGTGTCCAGACAGGTCAGGGCCTAGGGCAAAGTCGCAGAAGTGGAAAAATAGCTTTCTCCTCCACAAAAAAGAGGGGCAAACCTTTGTGGGCCCTGGAGGCTGCAGCTATGGGCAGGGTACTAATGCTAAAGTCACCCTGGGAAGACTCAGCAGTGCTCCCAAAGGAGAAGATTGGGTACAGTGGAGTCACACACCTTTAATCCCAAGATTTGGGAGACAGAGGCAGATGGATCTTTATGAGTTCAAGGCCACCCTGGGCTATAAAAGATCAATGCCGAAACAGATCCAGGTATTGGTGGCTCACACCTTTAATCCCAGTACTAGGGAGTCACACCCCTTTAATCCCAGCACTGAAGGAGAATATAAGACCGGAAGAGACAGAGGCTCAGGGCTCAGGCTGCGGTCACCCAGCCTTGGTAGAGGTAAGTCTTCTCCATGGTTTGGCTGTTTTGCTTTTCTGATCTTCAGCTTGAACCCCAATATCTGTCTGCTATTATTCAAGCTACAGTTTGGAGTTTGATGTTATCAACAGTCATTGAATGAGCTCATGGGTGGAAACATGATACCCAAGCATCCTGCTGGCTCTCCGGCACTATTCAGTGTCTGTGTGGTGACTGATACCTAAGACCATCTCCTTCCAGCTGACAGAGCCTGGTAGTGTCCTCATCCAGTATCTCTGGTTTTCCGATGATCTGTGGAGAACTGAAGTCCACTTGGGACCTTGTGTAGGTGGAGACCACTCTTTCATTTCCCAGCTGCCCAGACCAGAAAAACCACACAAAACTGTATTAATTACAACACTGGCCTATTCACTCAGGCTTCTCATTAACTAGCTCTTAGATCTTAAAACAACCCATTTCTATTATTCTATATATCGCCGTGGGGCTGTGGCTTACTGGATAAGGTTCTGGTGACTGTCTCCTTCGGCAGCTACATGACATCTTTCTGATTCCACCTACTCTCTATATCTCTTCCAGGCTGTCTATATTCTGCCCTGCTATAGGCTGAAACAGCTTCTTTATTAATCAATGGTAATAAAACATATTCACAGCATACAGAGGGTAATACCCCACATCAACTGTGTGTTTGCTAATGGGCGTCTGGATCCCCCAGGAGTCAGAGAATGAGGGGGACTGTGTGTTTGTTAATGGGCAGTCTAGATCCTCTGGGAGTCAGAGAATGTGGGGGACTGTGTGTTTGTTAATGGGTAGTCCGGATACCCTAGGAGTCTGAGAATGTGGGGCACTATGTGTTTGTTAATGGGCAGTCTGGATACCCTAGGAGTCTGAGAATGTTTTCCTGGATCCCAGGATGTGTTCACTCCCTTCTAGTTCCACTTCTCCTTCTTGGTTCTGCCTGGGAGCATACCAGTGCGTAAACATCTGGGAAAGACGTCTAGGTGTTTGCTTATGATATTAATCGTACACACACACTTTACCCAAGAGGAATATGAAACTGTCTATACAAAAGATTTCTTCACAGATGTTTGTTGCAGCTTTTCCTAGAGACCTAGAATCTGCCAACAGCCTAGGAGCCCATTAGCAGGTAAATGACCAAACAGTTGTAGCACAGGAACATGTGTGTGTGGCGCTGGGGGGCAGATACCACATGCCAACAAAAAAGGGAGAACTGCTAAACTACATAGCGACCTGGGCAAATCCCCAACACTGCTAAACAAATAAAGCAAATGTAAAAGGAAACAAGAATGTGCTTATCATGTGATTTGGTTTATATGAATGCTAGGAACAAGCCAATCTTATCTATTATTTTAGCAGTCATTAGGATGGTTGCCCCAGGTTAGGGATTACTGAGGAAGACACTCAAGGATACTTTAAATTATTGGGAATAACGGGTGTGGCGTCTGCTGGTGTAGACATCTGTCACAGCTGCCAGGTGGTCCTTTGACAGAAGGGGATCCGCCCCTGCCCCGCCCTACATATCCCGGTGTCCTTCAACTGATTGCTGCCTCCTTCAGAGCACCTAGTACTGAGGGGGCAGAGCTGGGGACACAGTTTTGACGCTTGTGCAGATCTTCGCATATGCTGATGATTGAGTAGCACTGTCTGTGTGGTCTGTCTACTCCTCTCCTCCCTCACCCTTCCTCTGCTCTCTGCCCCTCTCCCCTCCCCTCCCTTAGCCCTTTTGTAATACCCAGGGCTTTCTTTTCTCTGTCCTTTCTGGTTCTGCCCAGGACTCTGGGATCGGGCTGGGGTTCTCTCTTTGCTTTACTCTCAGGGAACCAAACAGTCTCTTGAGGCCTGTACTCTGGTAGGTGAGCACCAACACTGCCCAGACCTACGAGGGAACAGGTTTACCCTAAAGACTGCTCCAGGAGAGGGTGGGGACCAGAGGAATCAGAAGTTGCGATGGTCACACACCTTCCCATGTTCTGGCCCCGTCCATGCACAGTGAGAATGTTATTGGTAGCATCACCTGGGCCCGATCCAGGCAAGAAGAGTGAGCGTCTTACAAGAAACTCAGTTCAGAAGCACATCCAGTGGCCAGCCTCCCTCCTTTCTCCTCCTAAGTCCCCTGCGAGCCCGCCGCCCCACCCCCAACCACAGACACACCGGATTTAATGCCTCGACTGAGAGAATGAGAGGTTCTGTTATTTTTCATGGGAAATTAAACCCGACCCTGCTGTCAGTTAGCTCATGCCTGGGAGGATGGAGGCCTGCTTAGCCAGGCGCTCAGGCCCCGGCTCTGGGCTTGCCAAGGCTCGATGGAGGCACCGAATGGGGGAGGGGCTGGCTGGGGGCCAAGCATGATGTCACCTGCTGAGGTGGGGGTAGGGAAAGCAGGAGAGGTCAGAGGGCCTTCCTCAGGGTGATGGATGGCTGTGAGTGCCGCTCCCTGGCCAACCTCTCGCAGATCCACCTCGCTCACTCAGAGATACTCAGACTCCAGTGTCTTCCAGCTCCCAACTCTACCTCGTGCCCCGCGGAGGACAGCTGGTGGTCGGGGCTGGTGATCATCATCGCTGTCGTGTGTGCCTCCCTGGTGTTTCTGACTGTGCTGGTCATCATTTGCTACAAAGCCATAAAGAGGTGAGTGTCCAGCCACAGCGCCCAGGTGGAGGCCCCTCAGGGAGCCCAGCTCGGCTGGGACATCTTCAACTGCCTGACCACCGTTGTAAATGACAGATGGTCACACCAATCAGGAGCAGGAAGGACAGGAGGGGACCCCCTTCATCCCGACCCCATTTAATGCTTGTCATGATTTTGTTGTAACGGCTACAGTGGTTTCCCTCTTTGTTCTTCTAGCTTTAGCATTTTAGAGGTGATCTCAGGCATACCTTCGCAGCGTTAGGAAGTTTGATTCTGTAAGTTACCCGTCTATTTCAGCCTGATACAAAAACCATGCAAGGGCATTGCCAAACACCGAGAGGGTAGCAGTCATTAATAATATTTTGGAGAAAGGGATTTTCTTCCCTAATTCCCGTGCTCCAGAAGTTACTTCTAATTATTATTATTAGAATAATTGTTAACATTTAATTACTTAATTTTTCCCGATGAATCCAATCGCCTGTGTAATTTCATTTTAATAATGCAAAACCAAAAAGAATGACAAACAAACACTTAAAATGAGGGCGTGGACAGGCACACGGGCCTCAAACCAGGACACCTGGACAGGAGAGGGAGGACAGGAAATCAAGCTGCACAGACCTGGGCTGCACACTCCGGGCCTGAGCTTTTTTTTTTTTTTTAAATTTTCTTTTTTTTAAAAATTTATTTATTAAAGATTTCTGCCTCCTCCCACCACCGCCTCCCATTTCCCTCCCCCTCCCCCGATCAAGTTCCCCTCCCTCATCAGCTCGAAGAGCAATCAGGGTTCCCTGACGTGTGGGAAGTCCAAGCTGGCCTGGGTCTGAAAAAGCATGGGATAAAACCGGACTTGCTGAACATAGCGGACAATGAGGACTACTGAGGACTCAAGAACAATGGCAATGGGTTTTTGATCCTACTGCACATACTGGCTTTGGGGGAGCCTAGGCAGTTTGGATGCTCACCTTACTAGACCTGAGCTTTTTTTATTGCCAGCCCTCAGGCCACAGGCTGGCCTCCACAAACACCGAATGCTCAGGAACTAGACTGTTGGAATTTCCGGACTAGGCTTCGGTTCACCTCCCCTCTGTGTCCTTGGTCCGTCTTCTCCCATCCTTCCCAATGTGCTGTACTCTTCAGTTTAGGAAACTGAGTCTCCAGGGAGCTAGGAAGCTGCCTTGGTATCAGAATTTGAATCCAGAATTGTGTGGTGCCAAAGCTCACCTCCCGCC
This sequence comes from Microtus oregoni, assembly GCF_018167655.1. Taxonomy (NCBI): domain Eukaryota; kingdom Metazoa; phylum Chordata; class Mammalia; order Rodentia; family Cricetidae; genus Microtus; species Microtus oregoni. The sequence goes on from NW_024543210.1 coordinate 9,950,820, forward strand.
ATGTTGGGGTGCTCAACTAAAGTTTTGTATTGATGATGAGACTCCAAACGCCTGCCTGCCTTTCTGTGAAGTTGAAAAGAGGGACCCCTGAATTTGATGTCTGTGCTCTGTAGGGGTCAGAGGGACAGACAGAGGGGCTCAGAGGTCCTGAGACCCAGTAACTCTGGGTACAGACCTTGCTTGGACACCAAAATGGGTGGAATCCCCACTGCTAAACTGTTTTTGCAAATACCTGCTATGTGCTGGCTCCATTAACAGAGATGGGTAGTGTTTACAAATGGTAAAGATTATTTTGCCATAAACTGTTCACCTGACCCCAGACAAGAGGACTGATGGTCCCCAGGCCAGGCGAGAGCTGCCTGCTATGGGTACTCAGAGGGGCCATGATGAATGCCAATCTTTCCTTCCTTTCTTTCTTTCTTTCTTTCTTCCTTCCTTCCTTCCTTCCTTCCTTCCATCTTCTCTTCTTTTCTTTTCTTTCTTTTTTTTAAAAAAGAAAACACTTTCTTTTTTTCATTTTACATACTGATCCCAGTTTCCACTCCCTCTACCTATCCCTTTACTCCACCTTCCTCATCCACTCCTTGGAGAGGATGAGGCACATTGCTTTTGGGGAAGGTCCAAGGCCCTCCCTACTATATCTAGGCTGAGCAAGGTAGCCATCCAAAGAGAATAGGTTCCAGTACAAGCAGTAGGGGATAAATCCTGGTGCCACTGCCAGTGGCCCCATAGTCTGCCCCAGCCATGCAACTGTCACCCACATTCAGAGGGTCTATGTTTGGACCTATGCTGTTTCCTTCCTGTCCGGAGGAGTTGGTGAGCTCCTATTAGCTCAGGTAAACTGTTTCAGTGGGTGTACCCATCATGGTCTTGACCTCTTTGCTCATATTCTCACTCCTCCCACTCTTCAGCTATACTTTGGGAGCTCAGTTCAGTGCCCAATGCAGGTCTCCACCTCTGTTTCCATCAGTTTCTGGATGAAGGTTCCATGGTGATATGTAAGATATTCATCAGTCATTCATCAGATATTCAACAGGACAAGGCCATTTCAGGTACCCTCTCCTCTATTGCTTAGGATCCTAGCTGGGGTCATCCCTGTGGATTCCTGAGAATTTCTCTCATGCCAGGTTTCTTACTAGCCCCATAAGGGCTCCCTCAATCAAAATATCTCTTTCCTTGCTCTCATCTCTGTCCTTCCTCCATCTCGACTATCCCATTCCCTCAAGTTCTTCTCCCCCTCCCCCTTCTCCCCTCATCTCCCCTTCCTGCCCTCTCTACTCCCACCAGCCCCATGCTCCCAATTTTGTCAGTTTTGTCTGTCTCCCCTTTCCAGGTGGATATATGTATGTTTTTCTTAGGGTTCATCTTGTTAACTTAGCTTCTCTAGGATCATGAACTATAGGCTCAATATCCTTTGCTTTACAGCTAGTACCCATTTATGAGTGAGTACATACCATGTTCATTTTTCTAGGCCTCAGTTGCCTCACTCAGGATGGTTTTTTTCTAGTTCCATCCATTTTCATGCAAATTTCAACATGTAGAAGAATGAAAATAGATCCATATCTATCCCTATGCACAAAACTGAAGTCCAAATAGATTAAAGACCTCAATCTAAATCTGACCACTCTGAGCCTGATAGAAGAGAAAGTGGGAAGTAGTCTTCAATGCATGGGCACAAGAGACCACTTCCCAAATATAACACTAGTAGCACAGACCCTGAGAGCAATAATAAATAAATGGGACCTCCTGAAACTGAGAAGCTTCTGCAAAGCAAAGGACGCAGTCAATAAGACAAAAAGGCATCCTACAGAATGGGAGAAGATCTTCACCAACCCCACATCAGACAGAGGACTGATCTCCAAAATATATAAAGAACTCAAGAAATTAGACATCAAAATTCCAAATAACTCAATTTAAAAAATGGGTACAGAACTAAACAGAGAATTATCAACAGAAGAATTTCAAATGGCTGAAAGACACTTAAGGAAATGTTCAACATCCTTAGCTATCAGGGAAATGCAAATCAAAACAACTCAGAGATACCATCTTACAGCAGTCAGATGGCTAAGATCAAAAACACCAATGATAGCTTAAGATGGAGAGGATGTAGAGTAAGGGGAACACTCTTCCATTGCTGGTGGGAATGCAAACTTGTATAATCATAAATCAGTATGGTGGTTTCTCAGAAATTAGGAATCCATTTACCTCAGGGCCCAGCAATTCCACTCTTGGGCATATACCCAAAATATGCTCAATCATACTACAAGGACATTTGTTCAACTATGTTCATAGCAGCATTATTTGTAATAGCCAGAACATGGAAACAACCTAGATGCCCCTCAACTGAAGAATGGATAAAGAAAGTGTGGCACATTTACACATTAGAGTACTACTCAGTGGTAAAAAATGATGAATACCAATTCTAATTGACAGTAGTTGAGCCTTGAGCCTGCGGGGCTTTCAGAACCTGGTATGTGCACCTTCATTGTGTACCTTGGGATGATAATACAGATACCGCCCTTGGCAGAGCCGTGGAGGTGACGTTTTTTTCTGGAGGTGACAATATGATTAAGCTTGTCTTGTCCTCCTGTCCCAGTAGGTTGGGGCCCCTCTGTCTCATACGCAGCTTTAGGGCTTAGGTCTTGACATGTTCAACTCTCCCCTCTCCCCTCTTCACCATCTTGACAGTCTGGTTACGTCCCCAAATTATAAGTTCAGTAGATACATATGTTTTTGAAACAGATTCTCATAATGTAGCTCAGGCTGGCTTCAACCTCTCGGTCCTCCTGCCTCAGCCTCCTGTGTACCCAGGGGTTCCAGGCCAGGAAGGAATTCTGGAAATCCAAGACAGGCCTTCCTGGGCTGTCCAAGGTGACATCAGGAACCAGTTCTCAAAAAGAGGAGAGGTCTTGTGTGTGCCTAGTGCCAGAGCGAAAGGTATAGGGCTGTTTCTGAGGACATGTTTACATTTCTTGTATTGTGGCTGACTATTCCGCTGGAGAGAGCCTTGGAAAAGCAGGTGCCAAAAACCCTCAGTGGGTCAGATGCCATGCGGGGCCACCTTTGCCCTCAGCTCCCACATACACAAACAATATCCACCCCCATTACCATGTGGGCCACCTCTGCCCACAGCCCCTCCCCCCACAAACAATATCCACCCTCGTCACCATGTGGACCACCTTTGCCCACAGCCCCTCCCACACACAAACAATATCCACCCTCATCACCATGTGGCTTCCAGGGGTTTGCAGAGCACCCAGGGAGCCTGGATACCATGGAAGGTCCCTCTCTAGCTCCGTGTGCGGCCTGGGAGAATTTCCTCCAGCATGCATGCTGGGAAGAGCTCCATGCAGTCCAGATCCTCACCTGCAGAGCAGCAGTGCTCCACGGAGGAGAGCCCCAGCCTGGGAGAGAAGGGACCCTCCCCTGGCGCCTACCCTGTCCACCAGGTCCTCTTCTGCTCCCCTCTCTGAGCACATGCTAAGCCTCCCACAGTCAACCCAAATAGCCAAAGGATGATGTGAGAAAGCTCATAGGCCACATCTCGGCCTCGTCTTCACCGGGTATGGAAAGAGAGGTGTCCATGCACATCTGCTTCTCCTAGTGACACCTTGGTGGTTGGGGAAAGCTTCTTCTGGCTTCAGACTCAAGGTTGGGAACATCTGTACTCTATAGGGGAGGCTCCTGCTGGGCAGTCGTAGGGTGTGTGTGTGTGTGTGTGTGTGTGTGTGTGTGTGTGTGTGTGTGTGCAGGGTCGGCTGAGGATGACAGTGTTATCTCATTGCCAGCAGAGCCCTAGAACCCAGGCAGAGACCCCGGTGGAGGCAGAGGCCCTTCTGGGCTCTGCAGCTGGAGCCCAACACATGATATTCTCAGTGGAGTTCAGGAGCATCTAGTAGGTAGGGACAGAAGATCTCCAAATGAGAAGGCCACGCCCCCATCCCTCTGCCCAGAAACCAGGGCACATGGAGATGCTCACGCCCCCTCCTTTTGGTTTTAGGAACCAGGCCATTTAAAGGCGTTCTCTGTGGCCTCTGCCTGGCTTAGTGGAACTAGTCCAGATTGGCTCACAGATTGGAGGATCAGGAGTCTGCTAGCTCTTCCAGAGGCCTCAGAAGGTGCATGCTAAGTAGGAAGTCTGGGCAGACTAGAGCACGGTATGATGGCCACCGCTGACCAGCCAAGCAGCTCCCATGACACCTCTCTGCCGGCAGTGCTGAGTCCTAACAGACACTCACAGAGCACTTACTGAATGCTAGACTCATTCACATGCTTGATCTGCACTAATGTGTTTAACCCTTCCAACAAACCTATGGAGGGATGCCGTTGCTGTACCCATTTTAGAGATGTGGAAACTGAGGCTCAGAGAAGTTGCCTAGATTGCCTGAGTTCACACAGGTAATGCATGGTAGAAAGCTAAGATTCTTGAAGATGTGGCCTCGGCCCCTTAACATGGCCAGTGTCACCTATGAATGGCATGTTTGGTGAGAGAATGGAGTCCCAGAGCCAGCTTCTGCTTTGGGGATAGTTCAGCTTTCTCTGGTTCCAGTGAAGCCCAGAAGGCTTTGGGAACAGTTAGGACAGAGTATGGGGATCAGAGCAGAGAGGGGCTTGGCTCTAGTGCCAGGAGGTGGACAGGCTAAGTCTATTAATAATGAGGACCTTTTATGTCACCATGACCACAAGCTGGCATCTGGGAGCTCTTAAGCCCCGTGAAGTGGGCCATCTTGGATTAAAGCTAGGCAAGACAGACTTCTTGGAAAGCCCAATATGACTTTGAAAGATCTCTGGGAGGAAGTGTAAGGAGGCTTTCCAGCAGCTAGACCACAGAGCCCGTTCTTAAGAGAATGCCTGGGGAGATGCTGACCTAAGGGGCCAGTCAAGGACGATAGTCCCGGCCCCACTGCAATGCAGTCAAAGATGACACTCTCAGCCTCAGTTTCCCTCCCATGAAATAACTGTCTTACCTTCAGTCTAGCTTCTTCGGGAGGCCCTAAGGAGGGACAAGATTTTCTGAGCAGACTCTATACAAAGGATGACACACCAGGGGAGGAAGTGTGGATTTGATCTTGCTTTTCCAAAAGCCACAGTGCCTAGACTCAGCCACCTAGAGTGATTTCCTCTGTGAACAACTTCCGCTACAAGAAAGGGGACCATGCAGAGACTTGACCTTAGTGTAGTTTGTGAGAAGTCCTGGCTGTCTCATGACTCCACTGACCATCCCCTGCCTCCCCTGACTGCTGAGATTTTCAGAGTCTATCCAAAGGTCTTTGAGACAGTCACAAAATACCATGCCTGTTCATCTTGTCTTTGGAGAGGCTCTGGGGGTGCTTGAGAAGGCAGAAGCAATCAATCCTTGAGATTTTGAATATGGCCATAAATGTCTAGTTTAGATCATTCGTTCGGGTACCTCTGGGGACATAGGAGGTGTCTGAGCTATGTGCAGCTCGAGTCTTCTTTACCCAAGAGACAGCAGTATAGTGGTGTGAAACACAGATTGAACAGCCCAGCCCAAGAGGTTGTAGACTAGAGGGTGGAGGCCAGAGACACCCCCTGAATGACTCAGAGAGGAAAGAGGACTTCAGCCAGGTGGGGAGATAGCACTGTGATTTTACACTCTTGGCAAGTGGGTTAGACCCTTTCCAGTACCTTCCTCCTAGCCTTCCTGATCCCTGTGCACATAACAGGAATGGATCCTGGGTTCTGTGGCCTCTGAAATGAGCTTCAGAAGTTCAATGAAAACCGCTAAAGAACCCCTGCTATGTACTAGCTCAGCTTGGGACTTCATTACCACCACCACAACCATCGCCACAATCATTGTCACCACCACTATCAACACAACCGTGACCACTGCTATTATACCCCACCATCACTGTTTCCATCTGCCCCCACCGTCATTAGTACCACAACTATTACCTCTATCATCACTCTACCATCACCACCAGCGTCTCCACCTCCTTCTCTACCATCACCATCACCACCTCCTCCTCCATCATCATCACCACCAGCGTCTCCACCTCCTCCCCCACCATCACCATCACCACCACCTCCTCCATCATCATCACCATCACCACCTCCTCCTCCACCATCATCACCATCACCACCACCTCCTCCACCATCCCTTCACCACCAGCATCTCCACCTTCTCCTCCACCATCATCACTATCATCACTACCAGCATCTCCATCATCACCACTGGAACTATCACCACTATTTTCTCTGCCATCACCACCTTCTTCACATTATCACTACTACCATAACCTCCAAAATCCCACCACCTCCTTCACTATCGTTGTCACAACAGCCATCAGCAACATCTCCTCTACCATCTGCAACCACCACCACCATCCCTTCTGCCACCACCAACTTTGCTAACACCTCTACCCCCGTTATCGTCACCAGCAGAATCACCTGTACCGTCACTCCCGTCACCAGCCAGCCTGACTAATGCCGCCCACCGCCCTGACCATTCATTCATTCACCACATTTACCGTTACTTTGAACACACAGAGGCAGGATGCGAAGTCCAACTACTAATGCTGCTTCTTGTGAACCACCTGCTCCCAAAGGGATCAATCAGAGCATGGTCATACTAGGCTGACCACACACTTTGGGTTGTCCATAACAGTTCCAATTCGAACTTGTCCCTGTCTCCTCTTTCCTTGTCAATAGGCCCGTGCATACTAAATTATACGGTCATCCTAGCTAAGATTCTACGTGGCTTCTGATTGACCCCACAGGCTGCTAACCTGGACTCTGACTCGGAGGTGGCACTATCACAGTTGCTGCCCCTAACAATCTCCTTGTTCCCCTCCCTCCCTCCCTTTCTAGGAAACCACTGAGAAAAGATGAAAACGGCACCAGTGTTGCAGAATATCCCATGAGCTCGTCCCAGAGTGGCAAAGGGGTGGACGTGAACACTGCGGTGGTGTGAATCTGCAGGCCCTGGACCCACTGGCTGGAAGGGCACCTTGGTGGCACTGGTGGACATGGGGTGACTCTGGGCCTGTCCATGACTTCCTGCTTTACAGGCATCGGGCCTCCTGAGAGAGAAAGCATCCTCTTCCCAGGGTAGCCCTGGTCAACTTCCGGGGTGCAGCACAGACACCAGGCTTGAGCCAGGCTCCCCTGCATGTGGCCCCTGAGCATCAGCACCACCCAGGGCTCTCCATACCTTCCTTTTTGTCTTGTCTTGGGCACATCGACTCTCACCCAGTTGCTACTAAGAGCACGTACTCCGGTGAACGTCGAGGGTCTGTCTGTCTTCCTGGGGCAGAAAGACACCCCTCTTTAGCCAGAAGAAAGGTGATTCAGGGATTGCTCCCATTCCGGAAGCTTCCTCTCATCCAGGAAGCCCACCTACTTCTCTGTGGACATTCTAGCAAAAGCCATCACACAGCCATGAGACAAATGTCCCCTTCCAAAGGTGCTTCCCACACATCTGTCCACAACTGTACCTGCCATGGTCTTCCGCCTCCAGAGCCTGCGCCACCCTCCCTGGCCCACTCACAGCCTAGCCTGTGGCTCTTGGTTGCATGCCTGCTTTGGGAATTGGTAGGCCCAGCCTGCCTAGTCCCCTGGGAGTGGACTCGGTGTCTCCCAGAAGCCCAGACTGAGAGTGTCCCAAGAAAGTCAGGGGTTCCCTTTGTACCTGCTCTGACACCCCACACCTGGCTCTTCAGGAAGCGTCAGTGTGAGCCAGGCTCTGCCTCACTGGTCAGAGGTTACAGCTTGTGCCAAAACCATGTGGGCACTCTGTGCCAGGCTAGTGTGGGTCTGGTACCATGTGCCTCCCTTACCCACAACAGTCCCTGAAACCTAAATTTGGTACTCAGAAAGCTCCCAGGAGAAGGTGGTGTTCTTCTGTGCCTCCAGGAAGTGACTTTCTGTGGGCCAGGGCTCCTTTCTGTGGGAGCGAGGGAGAGTGGTGAAGAGCCATCTAGCCTTGGTAACCCTCTGCCCACAGGCTGGTTTCCCTGGAGGCCACCCACACAGTGAAGTCAACATCCCTTGCCTAGAAGGAAGCTGGCCTGCTAGAGGGCGACGCCCCCACAGTGTAGAGATTTAGTTGAGTTCATTAGCCTCCTCCTCACCCCACAGAGATCTTCTCTGGAGGATGTTTGTGCCACATGAGAATTTCAAAGCCAGGTAAAACTGAGGGACAAGAAAATCAGTCCCATGTGGCTAGGCGTCCTGAGGCTGCCACTGCCCTGCTCCTAAGTCTATCAACAGGCTCAGGCTAAGGGGAGGTAGGGGCATTCCTCCTGTACATGGCATTTGCCCTCCTTTGCTTGAGGACATGGTTTGGGGTTGGGTTTGAATTTCCCCTTCACAGCATACCTTGGCTCTGGCGTGGGGTTGCCAAGAACCTTCTGTGGGACTGCCCTCACTCCACCCAGGGAGACACCTGGCAGTCCTCTTTGGATGTAGTTCCAAGTAACGAAGAAGCCAGAGGAGGTGGGTAAGGGACAGGCAAACAGGAGTGAGAAGCCTGGCAGACTCCATCCCAGTACCGTGTCTCTTACCCTTTCTATCTATCTATCTATCTATCTATCTATCTATCTATCTATCTATATCTCATACACATAAACACACCACCACCACCACCTTGATCTAAACTGAGAATAGGGCCACAGAACCCTGGCTCCCGTGCCTGCAGCTGACACTGGACAGATAGGAGGACTGGTCTAGTTGTAAACACACACTCTCTGGAGCCTCACGGGAGAGCATAACACCCCACTCCCACCTTGGGCTCCCAAGAGTAAAGAAGGGACATTTGTAGCTGGAGGGGAGCTCTCTGCCAGGGGACATGAAGGACTGAGCAGACCCTGAGATTTCCATGCACCCACGTCCTGACCTTGGCTGAAACCTAGGAAGCCCACAGTGTGTGTACTATTAGCCAGCAGGGACCAAGGCTGAGTTTTCGCTGTGCTTGGCTAGTGTGCATGTAAATTCTCTCTAGTGGGCTTGCATAACCTCACTCCACAGTTAGGGGAAGCCAAAGGAGGGGCCTAGGTTTTAGAAGGGCATCCCTAGAGAACAGCATCCCCAAGCCCAGGACAGGCCGTTTAGAGGGTGCATTTCTCATCACAACAGAAGCCACCAGTTTTTAAACCCAAACGGCTGAAACGTGATCCTGTCAACTGAGAGCGTGGACTTAGAACATCATTTCACAGGGCCCACGGCAACTCCACTAAGACCCTGTCCGTCGAGCAGCCTGAATGCCGAAGTCAGGTGAAGTGTCCATGCCCACCTGTTTCCCCAGATGCTTTCCACTGTGGTCAAGTTGTGTCAGAACTCAGCGGCATTTAGGTTCTCCCAGTTACCAGGTGTTTCTACAAAGCCTTCTCGAGGACATGTGGATGGAAGAATAATAGATGTAAAAAATAGGAATATTATATATAGTTATATATATATTTAAAGAGATAGCTATCTATACAAATATATATATATAAATACTGTATTCCAATCTGTACAAATATGACCTAAACAGCCTAGGTAGTGTGAGATCTGCATTGCATGAATGTAAATACCTTGAACTCTGAACTTTGCCTTCTTAGCAATGCGTGTGTATGGGAGGTGACTGTGCCGCTGGTGTTCTGTCTTGGTGGGCAGACGCACACGTCAAGACTCAGTAGCCCCTTCCTTGCAAGGAAGGAAGCATTGAGATTTTTTTATTGTCAATAAAAATATACTTATAAATATGGTTGTCACTGTGGTCTGTGGTGGGTGCTTGGCCCTGAACATGCATGAGAAGGAGTGGGCGTATTGATGTGACCCCACGGAAGCCTGGGCACTTGGAAGGTACTTCATTTCTATTGGTTATCCTAAAGTCACAGAATTATGTTTTTATTTAATTCATTTTTGAAGAAGTGTGTGTGTGTGTGTGTGTGTGTGTGTGTGTGTGTGTGTGTGTGTATCATGTGTGTGACTGGTGCCTTTGGAGGTCTGAAGATCCCCTGGAACTGAGGTTATAGATGGTTGTAAACTACTTGATGTGGATGCTGAGACCAAACCTGCGTCCTTTATAAGAGCAGCAAGTGCTTTTAAAGCAGCGCCATCTCTCCAGCCCCAAGGCATTAGATAGATAGATAGATAGATAGATAGATAGATAGATAGATAGAGATAGATAAATAGGCAGGCATGGGGAGAAAGGGTTTATTTCATCTTACAGCTTTTGTGGCCCATTATGAAAGGAAGCCAGGGTATGGAATGGAACAGAGACTGGGGAGGAATGCTGCTTACTGGCCTGCCCAGCCTGCTTTCTTATAAAAGCCAGGGACACCTTCCCAGGGGCATCACTGTCCATGGTATGCTGGGTCCTCCCACATCAATCAATAACCAGAAAAAATGGGGCTAGAGAGATAGCATAGTAATTAAGAGCACTGGCTGCTCTCGTGGAGACCTGGGTTTGGTTCTCAGCACCTACATAGCAGCTCACAACTGTCTATAACTTCATTCCAGAGGATCTTCTGGCCTCCACAGACACTGTACATGCATGGTGTCCATACATAAATGCAGGCAAAACACTCACACACATAAAATAAAAAATAAATACAATATTTTAAAAGTAAAAATTTGCCACAGAATTTGCCATAAATCTGATGGAGGTGGTAGCCAATTGAGATTCCCTTTCCCCGATAACTCTAGCTTGTATCAAGTGGACAAAGAAACTACCCGGCACAAACATCTATTTTCTTTCCTCCATGAGGACGTGAATGTTCTAGATGGAGGACTAACTCACTGTTTCTAGAACGTCATCAGCAAAGTTCTGGGTTGACCAGATCATACCATGTCCAGGGGATGGGTTTTTAAATGTGCATGACAAAAGTTGGAGAGAGGAAGAAGTGGGGATATATGACTGGTGCTCCCTTGAGACACAAAGCTGATTCAGGGTCAGTGTGTGGGAACATCTGGAAGCAGATGTTATGGGAGACTGGCAAGAACAGGCAGCAGGTCTCCAGGGCCCGAGATCCTAAGCAAGGCTTATATTTCTAAGACCAGTCCTGTCCCTCATCCTCTCACCCCCTACCTCCATCTAAACTGAGACTAGCACCACGAACCTTTCCAATTTGCCTGGGTGGAACCAGTTCAGAACGAGGTCTTCCAAGACTCACACTGGGAAGGCTCCAGGAGTGTGATCTGACTACTCTGGACACACTGGAGGAGTGGGGTTGGACCTGTAGCCAGCGTCCTAGCACATCCATCCCTGCCTGAACACCAGTACCCAATTCCCTGGCCTGACATCCGCTCCAGCAGAGGGACTTCAGGAAGAGCAAGGCTACCTCAGATTGTCCTAAGCCTGGAGGCAGTATAGCAGGAGACACTGAGAGCTGCACATAAATCCAGACCCCACTAGGGAAACTTCTCTAAGCTTTCATCTTTTCGTGGATGAGTGGAGTCCTTGCACATGTGCCGTGAGGGATGCTGGGAGAGAGAATGCCACTATCCTCATCTTTAGGGTCAAAAGATGGATGTGAGAAGGGACTTGATGGCACCCTACATGGAGACCAGCCAACAAGGATGTGGCTGGGTTTGGAACCCAAGCCTTCAGCACTGACCTCTGCTAATGGCTGAAGTGACCCCTAACATAGACCGTCTCCCCATCACTGAGTCACACCTGCATCTCTCTAGTCCCATCAGGTTCCCAATCTTAAGCCACTTCAGTAAGGGGGCACAAAAGAGCCTCCTTGTCCTGAACCGGGGTTGGGTGGCTCCCAGATGGCTCCCAGCCTAGGAGGTTGTCAGCTTAGGATAAGTTTGGACAAGGATCCCCATTTTAGGCACCAGGAAAATGAGAGGAGCTGTGGAGATCCCTGCTGAGCTAGAGATATTTTTCTCCATATATATCTCATTGGGAACTCCCATTTACAAGTAGGTGCAGAGTGCAAGGGCCATTGTTACAGTTACTGTCAATATCAATATCATAGTCAATAAAAATACCCAGACTACCCAGGCTTTTTTCTTGGCCTCTCTACTTAGTAGAAACACCTCAAGCTTCACGCACATTCCTACGCACCACAGCCACAATGCTGGGACCAGCAGAGGACAAGGCAGAGAGTAGCCAGCCTGTATATAAGGTTCTGTCCTTTTGTCCCAGGAATAGGGTTCCAAGGCCAGACTGGGAGACTCATCCCAGGGGTCACATCTCCAGCCCAGCTCTCCTCTCTGGGGTCTTCCTTGCTGATTTCAGCTCCAGCGACCAGCACAGTACACTGCTCTCTCCAATCCGACAGCAACAGTCCTGTGAGAGTCGCCCACCTGCGACCAGCGAGCACGATACACAGTGGCACCCACAGGGTACCTGGCCTGGCAGCTGGAGAAGAGGCAGAAAGCCACTCTTTCTTCCTCCTTCCTTCCCTAAACACACTGTGGGACACCTGGAAATCTGTCCTGCCCCATGGCTGCAGCCCAGCTAGTCCCCTTACTATACGCCACCATGCCTGACTAATGCCACAGCCCAAACCTCAGGTCACAGGGCCTCTGGCAGCTAGCTCCCTTGATGGGTCACCTGCAAGGCTGTGTCTGTCCCAACAGTCAGTCAGGCCCCACCCCTCTCTCCCATAGTTGGGCGGGGCACTTTCCAAGCCCTGCCCCCCTTACCACTGGGGTCCCTGAATAGGTGTCATCCTTCTCCCCTCTCTCTTCCCTCTCTCCCCAGAGAAAGGTACTCAGGCAGCATGCCGAACACAGACCTAGCTTCCCTCCAATCCATCCATTGGCTACAGTGACTCCTTCCCTGGCCTTGGTCTTCAGTTTTGCTGCCCTGAGCCCTGCTCTCCTGCTCCTGCCTCCACCACTCTCTCCCACCCCTAGCTGGGTAGACTGCATATTACCCTCACTCCTTGGCCGGTCCTTGTCATCCTTGGTTCTGGCTTGCCTCTCCCTCCCAGAGGCTGCCTCTCTCTCTGTCACAGAGCCAGTTACAGGCCCCTCTAGCCTATGTGTAGCTCAAACTCCCTGTTCTCCCCTGTGGGTGTGACATCTCACACTATACCCTGCCATGCGACCCTGTAAGCCTCTCAAGACTCTTGACCCACCCATACCCATGCTGTGCCCTGGGGATACAGAGAGGAACAGGCAGGGCCCCTGTCCCTTAGGAGCCAGCTGATGGTGACAGTGGATTGGTAATTTGCATGCAGACAGCCGGTGATGAGGCTATGGAGGCAAGGGACAGCCAGGATGGGCTTTGCAGCACTTCTACACCTCCCCTTAAGCCTAGGAGGTACCCCTCTTTTATAGGGGCAAACTAAGCTTCAGGAATGTTAAGGGGCTACCAGGGCTCAGACAAACAGCAAGAGAGCAGAGCTGCAGTTGAGACCCAACTCTGCATCATCCTAAGTTTCAATTCTTCCAAGTTAAATGAGTACACAGATTTCATAGGGCCCGCTACACACACACACACACACACACACACACACACACACACACACACACACACATTTCTTAAGACCTTAGGAAAGCGGCAAATCTTTTAGCCATCCCAGCCTCTGGAAGCTGGAGCTAACTAACAAAGATCTCTATGCAGGTGAACTTGGGCCAGGCTCATCCCCATCAGAGCAATGGTTTTCTCACCTGAATGGGGAGAATATGCTCTGGTAGACGCTTTCTCTCATTACTCATGACTTCTTCTAGCCACCACTACTTCTCTCCATCCTATCACCTTAAACTAGCAATACTGTCCACATGAGAAAAATTGCTAGTTTGTGTGCATGCTTCCTGCTCTGCCCCCATTAGAAGAAGGACATACAGGGACCTTCTTTGGGTTCAGGTCTTACTCATTACCAAATCTCCAGCCCTCCAAACATCCTAACATGCAAGACATTGGAAATATTTGTTAAGTTAACTGGTACATAGTGGTTTACAAATTTAACACAGTATACATGGACATAAAGAAGAAAACATTGTTTCTTTATTTTACTTTACATACCAATCACAGTTTTCTTTCCCTCCTCTCCTCCCACTCCCTCCCCACAACCTCCTTCCCCATCCACTCCTCTGTCTCCATTCAGATGGGGTAAGGTCTCCCTTGGGAATCAACAAAGCATGACATATCAAGTTGACGCAGAACCATGCTCCCTCCCACCACATCAAGGCTGCACAAGGACCCCCTCATAGGGAATGGGTTTCAAAGAACCAGTTCGTACATCAGGGACAGGTCCTGGTCCCACTTCTAGAGGCCTCACAAAGACCAAGCTCCCTAGCTGTCGGTCCAAAGTCTGTGAGCTACCACAAGCTCAGGTCAGCTGTCTGTGGGTTTTTCTGTCATGACCTTGAGCCTCGCCCTGCCCCCACCCCCTTGAGAGCACTTTATTTTGTATAAAGGCTCACAGCACACAATTGGGTGTAGTCACACCTGTATTTACACTTGGTGATATTTTGTCCACTTCGCTAGTGTCATTCAGACATCTTAGTTTCCTGTGGCTAGACACTGTGGTATTACTCCAAAGGCCACTTCCCTCTTGAAGGCCCCAACCTGCCACTGAGCAGGCAATGGCGGTCATGGATACACAGCAGCTGACCGTAGACCCAAGGTTTTTTCTCAGTGGTCTCCATTTTCCGCTGCAGAAGAGCTGGCTCGGCTGCTTCTTGGGCTGACCAGGCTATGCCTGGCTCTTCTAGCCCTTGGGGTCACTAGCTGCCCCAGTGCTTGTGCTATAAGCATCCTCCTGGTGTGTCTTATTTTCTTAGCTCCCGACTCTTGGGGATTCTGGCATCCGATCAGACACAGGGGCCAAAGAAGAGCTGGACTCCCAGGCACATGCCCAGCTCAGCAACTCGGTAGCCTCTCGAGGAAAGATACAGACATACACCCTGGCCTCCCGGTCCTCCCTATTTCTTGTTCTCTTCCTTCGGCCGGCAATCCACCACAGTCCAGAAGAGGTGGGCTTTCTGCCCTCTCACCCTGTCCGACCAGAAGTTTCCCCACATACTGGCCTCCTCCTGCCCCCACCATCCACAGAACAGTCTGAGGCGTGCTGTTTCCTGGAGAGGAATAATAAAAAAAAAACATATGCAGCTATTATTTTCAAAATATTATCCCCATTACAAACACTGTGCTGTGCTCACGCCATGTGACTCCAAATGCTGCAGAACGTGCCGTGTGGAGGAGGATTCCCCAGTTGCTCATTCAGACTTGGAATCGTGGGGAGCCTTGAGTCAGCGCACGGAGCTCGGCAGCGTGGGAACAGCACATGGAGGAGCTGGAGCCAAGCACCCATTGCAAGCTGTGATTTCTCTTCAGCAAAACAGCAGCTGTCACCAGCATTAGAGTCTGAAGAGTAAGTGGTGATATACAGACCCGGGATGGGGCAGGTCCCGGAAGAGCTCATCCCTGTCTTGCTAGCAGTCTCTCTCAGTGCCGAAGACGGACAGCATCTCTGTGCACTTTGTATAGGGTGGGGAACTGTCCCCTCCATCCTGAAGCTAATGAAACCTGAGCTTAGGCATCTCACCATGCGGCAGGAGAACATGCAGGTCCTAAACCCAACCCAGCTGCAAGGCCCATGTCTGCACAACCCCCTCCAATACCCACTGGATGGAGTCCAGCTTCTGCCCACCTACACACACTGAAGACCCCCAATACTCTGCTGCCTGCCTCGTGCTCGCACCCCATCTGTCTCCAGCTCTGCAGTGCCCCCTCCCCTGGGCAGTGTGACTGTCCTTACCTGAAAAGTGCAACCGTGCTTCAGCTTCATTACCCACGATTCCCCTCTTTTCTAAGTGGCCTCTTGAAGGGGTGGAAATCAAGGTGACAGCCAGACAGCCCCAGGAGGTACCCTTCTCCACTGGCCCACAAGGACCTGTCTAGGCTGTGTAATTAAAAAGTGATTTGTTCCTGAAATAACCAAAGCCTCAAGTCACCTGTGCGCCTTGCAGAGGGCAGCTGGCACCATGGGCTCACCTTGGCATACCTACCTTACCTCAGCTTCTCAACGGAAGAATTCAGCAAGGTGCTGGGCTGTTGCTGTCAGCCACACTGAGAGATAGGGTTCTTGGCAGCCCCCAGCAGCAGCAGAGGAATGATGCCAACGAGGAACATGGGGGCCAATGGGGAACAAAGAGCATGGTCTCAAGCCTTGCTTTGTCCTTTGGCCCTGCTGGCTAAGGGACTCTTGGGACCTATAAGCTAGAGCTCAGTCTAAGCTGAGGGCAGTAAACCCAGACCCTCCAGGGTAAGCAGATAGACAAGGGAAGGCTGCCAGGCAGGGACCAGCTCAGAGACCACAGGATTTCTGTTCAGAGGTCGTGGTGTTGGTTCTGACATGGAGGCCAGATCAGTGGTAGGAGCTAGACCATGTGAGGCCAATTTAGTGGTGGGAGCTAGACCATGTGAGGCCAGTTTAGTGGTGGGAGCTAGACCATGTGAGGCCAGATCAGTGGTGGGAGCTAGACCATGCTGGGGAACACATGGTTTTCAATCACAGGTACACAAATCAAAAGAGGAAATAAAACAGCAAACTCATCACACAAGGGACACTACAGCAAGGTCAGCAGCAGGCTGCCCGCTGGTGCCTTTGGATCTGAATAGTTCTAATTGTCTTGTGTGTCAGAGGAGTAGGAAAGCGCCTTCCTAGTGTTTAGCTGCTAGTCTCTGTAGTGTAGCAACTGAGGTTGCGGGAGGAAGACACATCCCAAGCCTCCTCCTCCTCATCTCTTATGGAAGGCTCATAGGTAAGGGATTAGGAGTGCCTATCCTAATTTAACCGTTGCTAAGGTTAAATGACATCATTACATTAAAAGCACAAGACATGTAGTTAGCCTTTGTTGACACTATCTGTGGCTACAATGAATTAGGGGCAGGTCTTTTCAGAGTGAAGTGAATCCCACTCAGTAGGATTCCAAACTGAAGAGCTCATCACCGCAATCTTCAGGTCGTACAAGTTTACTCTTTTTCTTCTTAGTAATTTTGTGGCATGAGGGATGGAACCCAGGACTTTGCATATACTAGACAGGCATTTTACCATTAACCTACACAAGTCCTTTTGATTTTTATTTAGAGACAGGACCTAAGTTACTCAGGCTAGCTTTGAACTTGTGAATCTCCTGCCTCAATCTCCCTTGTAGACAAATTCATTATATGTTTGTATGTATGTATATATATAATATAAAATATAGTAATTGGCAAACTAAATGAGAATCAAGTTGTGATCTATAATTTTTTTTAAACAGAAATGATTCCCAAAGACAGAGGGAAAACACCTTTGTCAGATGAGGTTGCTCTTTTGGGGGAATAGAAAACAGAAAACAGACAGTAAACGGAAATAGCTCAGGAACGCGTTGTACCCAGACTTCTCTAGCCCATGCTCTGACACGGCTCAGCCAAGGAGCAAACAAGCGATTTCTAGTGGAGCTCTGCCGTGGGGACTTACAGCCTTCAGGGTGAGCCACTGCCAGCTGTGTGGCCCAGGGCACACACTTAACTCAGGGGCCACCGGTATCCCAACTGCAGAAATGGGAAGCATCTCAACACTGGCTGCAGGCAGGAGAGTCAGGGTAAAGTCTAGAAGGAACTTGGGACCTTGTAGACACTCAACAGGCAGTGGCTTCCATGACTTCCCTTGAAGGTCCTCCTTATAGGTTCACTGCTTGCTCCTTAGCTGTGGAAGGAGCTGGCCAACCTTTCTTTCACACCCCAGCTGTGATCATGGGTCACCCTTCACAAAACCCTGGTTTTATACCATGCAATGAGTTCCATCCAGTCCATTCTGCACAAGAACCATTACTGTCAAAACGGGTCAATGTCCAGTACACATATTTGCAAACTGTTCCCATTAGAGAAAAATAGTACAGTGTCCACACTGTCCCGTGAGTGCAGAGGCCTCCAGTCAGAGCTCATCAGAGTCCTGGTGGACAACCCATCTTCTCTGACCGATCCAGCCTTCTCTGTCCTGTTGTCACTTGACAGTGGAGATGAAGCTGTTGTAACCACTTGACCTTAGAGGAAGCTCTTAAGGAAGAGATGGCTGGAAGTCTCAGTGTGTGGCAGAACGATGGCTTACAAGGGAAGGACAAACAGCGGAGTCTGGGAACTGCCGACAAATGGTCTTACAGATCTTGACTCAGCTGCACTGGTTCAAGGGAAAACCAAAGAAGCCTGCAGCTGTGAGCCGTCCTCTTCTGTGTCTTTGGAGGGTAGCAACCATCCTCCAGGGGTCCCTGGATTCCTGTGCTCCCAGTAGCATCACAGTCCTCTGCCCGCTGGATTGTCCATCACCCCAGGATTGATGGAAAGACCCATTTTACAGAGAGAGAAAACAGAGGTCCAGACACAATAATTCATCCAAGGTCAACCAACTAGTAAGAGGCACACGTGCTGTGACAAATCATTGAGAACAGTCTTTGTACAGGAAGGATTGGGCCCATGACACTCTTGGGCATCTCAGGGTGACCTGATGACAATGAAGCCAGTGTCATCCTTCTCCAAGCCGCTAGTGCTTGCCACACCTGGGTCAGGTGGCATTTTGCCCTTGCTTTCACGGCTGCCATCTGGACTTGGTGTGGGATACCTGTAGCCTAAGTTACCGTGGGAGATGTGACCTTGGGTGAGCGTCTTTGCCTCTCTAAGCTTTAGCAGGAATAAAGCTAATCATTTCCTGAGTTCCCTAAGCTTCATTAAAATTTGTATCCTTTTATCATTTTTTTTTTTGTATTAAGAACCCTGTGAGGTAGAATGTGCCATTGTCCCCATTTAACAGATGAGGAAACACTAATAATGAAATCCCAAGCCTCCTGAGGTAATGGGCTTCCAGCCCAGTACTCTTTGGTGGCCTTTGCCAGGGACAAGGGTCAGCATACATTCTGAAGGGCCACATGGTGGCTGCACTAAGAAGCTTTCTGGCCTACAGTACCCGTTGCAACCCAGCTCTGCAATGCTAACACAAGAGTAGCCACAGTCCACATGAGAGTGTAGCTATGTTTTGTCCAATCACATTCAAACCGGCCATGGAGAGCATCTGGCCTATGGACAGTACCTTCCTGTGGACAGTAGCTAGTCTGTGAACTACAACTTACATCTAGCCTGTGGGTAGCATATGTCCTGTAGATGGCATCTAGACTGTAACTTTAGTTTGCTGGTCCTTGACCTACACGGACAGCTTTTCCTCCATGGGCAATCCTGTTAAAAATGCCCCATCTCTTCCTTCCTCCTAAGTACCCGAGCTCAAGTCTGGATGGCTGACATAAGGAACCAGGAAGATAGTGGCATCTGTGGATACAGCACAGGCAAGGTAATTTATGGATCTCTATCAATCAGTGAAGTGACAGTATACTGACCACAGGGACAGAGTTGGTGTCAAGCTGGCAATTAAAGTGGTCACAGTCCCCGGGGCAAGGAGAAAGGAGTGTGGGAGCATGCCAGTAGGGGCAACTGGGATTAAGACCACAGGGTCCAGACTCTGTTTTGAGGGTTCATCTCCAGCTCTTACTGAGGATACAAACACCAGGAGAAGTAGGGGCAGAGACCTGTTCAAAGACAAGTTGGAGAAGAAACTGACATTGTCTATGGGTAGGATGTGGCTACTAAGATCTAGATTGCTTGGGGCCTGTAGCTGAGCTTGGATGGGGAGTCAGCAAAATGACTCCCTGAAAGAGGAGTTAGGACATCCCCCTCCAGCTGGTAACCTGTTCTAGGAATCTTTGAACAGAAACAGAATGTGACAGTTCAGCCCTGGATGAGGCCACTAGGCAGAAAAAGAAGGAGGAGGAGGAAGAGGAGGAAGAAAAAGAGGAGGAGAAGGAGGAGGAGGAGGAGGAAAAAGAAAAAGGAGGAGGAAGAGGAGAAGAAAAGAGAGAAAGAAAGAAAAGAGAGAGAAAGAAAAGAAAAGCATTTAATTCAGCAGATGCGTACTATGTGCCAAACTCTGGGGATGGCACATGCCCCAAGCCTGTCACCGTTTACAAGTGAAACAAGTATGTGCACAGAATATTCACAGAAACACAGCCACGAACGACTGGGGGCAGAGGAGGGTTCAGACTGCTCAAGAGGACCTTTTGTGAAAATCTGATACAAAAGAATCACTTTGGCACTCTTGCCACAAAAGGCTCCCAGCAGGCTCTCAGAAGCACCAACCTCTGGTCCTCCCTGGAGCACACCTGCACCTGAGGACTCATTTTCCCCGAGAAATGCTTCAGACTTCCCAGAAGAAAAGAGGCTCTTGCTAACCAACTCGTTTTAAAGGGGGATATTATCTTGTGCGTTCAAGGTCCTCACCAGAAAGTGGAGCAGATTAAGGAGGGAAGCCCTTGTCTGAATGAGTAATTGCAGCCTTAGAGGAAGTGAGGAGCTACAAAAGCCCTGAAGAGATGGTTGTCAGGAACTAAATGCTAGCACTGGAGGTTGAGTTTTAAAAAACCCCAGGCTCAGAAAGATAGTAAAAATGCATCGAATCATCTGTCAGCTTACAGCTTTAGTGTATATTCCGTCTTCTCTGTCAGTGCATTAGAGGGCAGAGAAGAGAAGCTGCTCCGGGAATCCGGTCAACTGCTGAGGTGTGACTACACATACACCTCTGTGCTCTTCCGCGATTAAAATTCCACTTCCTGAAAAGTAACTCCAGGGGTGGTGCTCTGTGCCAGTGCGGGGACTCCTCTGGTCCCCTGCACAGTCTACAGTTTTGAATGGAGCCCTATCCAAGTGTTAACAAAAGCATAAAATCCATTACTCACAAATCTAAAAAAGTTACCATAAAGCTCAGAGGAAAACACATCCAGGAACTAATGAGTTGAAAAATTAGTTTTAAAAACAGTAAGACTAAGCTGGGCATGGTGACTCATGCCTTTTATCCCAGCACTCAGGAGGGAGAGACAGGAGGATCTCCGTGAGTTCGAGGCCAGCCTGCTCTACAAGAGCTAGTTCCAGGATAGCCAGGGCTACACAGAGAAACCCTGTCTCAAGTCTCACAAAAATCAATAATAATAACAATAATAATAATAAAATGACTTACCAGACAGTTTTGGAAAGTATATTAAGATAAAAAAAAAAACAATTGGCACAGATTAACTGTCTAATTCCTAAGTGCACTTCGTAATGTTCCTAGCAAGCTGCCTCTTCCCAGGAAGATAATGACAAATGGCAAAAAGCTTCGGTCAGGTGTCACTGGATTCTGGTGACTTTTGTATGTTTTTGTTTTGCTTTATTGCATTGCCAAGAGTAGAGTTTTAAGAAAAAACACTACAAAGGTTTCAAAAACCCTATTTATTCTCTATCATCAAAAATAGCAACAGGGGGCTTTATACAACTTTTCTGTGAGTACCCACCAGTCTGTTTTTTTTATTTTTTCTTAAAAAAAATAGAAGTTAGATAAAGAAAAATGATTTGGTTTTTTTTTTCTTAAAAAATAATGTAAGGAAACACTTAATCAGATAGCCCAAGGAGTCATCAGAAATGCGTGTAGCAAGAAAGCTTCGTTTGCGGCCCTGTCCGGCCTGCACGTCTTGATACTAAACTAGAAAGAGACTGTACAGTACCAGTGTTCCCCAACCTGCCTGGATCAAATTGTTTGTTTTTATACCCATTATTGCTAAGCCAGAGTGTTGACGCTGGAGCCAGGAGTCCACTCATAGAGGATAGAATTGAGAGGCTGCTTCTGAGGACTGGATCTCCACCTGGGCCATCTTGAACTGGGTGCACTGCAGCCATTTGCGGAGGGCAGCTAGGCTAGCACTGCTCTGGCCCGAGCCGGGCAGCGTCCTTAGGCTGTGGTGGTTCACGTTGTTCTGGATGGCCTGGAGACGAAGCTGGAGGCCGGCGGATAAGTGCTGTTGAGAAAGAGGGACCGTTCAGTTCTTTCCACTGAGTGCGTGAGTCAGGTGGGGATGGGCATGGCGGCTGGTCGGCAGGTAGAACGCAGACCTGGCCTGAGAAAAGCCTTCAGATCTGACAGTGCTGGGGGTGGAGGGGAATAGGGGCAGCATGAGCCTGCTCTGTGCTGCTACAGTTATCCTGGCCCAACTCCATCCAGATAATGACGAGCTCATGTTCACTCACTGCGACGGGAACATGGAGCTGATGCCCAGCACCTGGTCCTGAGCAGCCACTCATATCCAGCCCAGCGGCCTGGTACAGTGGTTAGCACTCGGCTCTCTAAAGGAAGGTTCCTATTTCAAATTCCAGTCCCCCAGGGAAGCTGTGGGACAGGGTCTGGTAAGTTTTTGTCCCAGGTAAGGTGGGGACATATTTATTTCAGGGGCTCCATAAGACAAGTGAGTTAACAGATTTTCTAGAAGGTGAGCTGATCCATTGCAGGTGCTCAGTACATATTTATATTATAAGGGTCTTTCTGTGTCTATGACAGTTGACACTGAGAGGCCATGACAAATGCCTCCCTTCCCGGCTCCTCACCAAGCCCTCCTGGCCAGTCCTTGGTACTTTGTGAAATTGCCACAGATTGCCACAAATCAGATGAACTGTGGGACTGACAGTTTGGAATGCCTCAGGCAGGAGGGCTAGCGGCTCATTTTGATCATAAAAACTGGAACTGAAGTAGGTTCTAATGGTCCCTAAGTCCCTGCCCTGCCGGCCACCACTAGCTAGTCAGGATGCAAAGGCTGCTAGCAGTTGCCCTGCTGGCTTTTGATGGCCCAGGGGTCTTGAGTCCACACCCCTCTCCTTCCATCAGTATGGCTTCCCATCCTGGGGAAGGAGAACCAGCAAGAATGTGGCCGCCCTCTTCCCCTCCCCCACAATCCAGGGGCAATAGACAGACACCAGTTGTGGACAGTGCATTTTTGTTTGGCTCTGCAGTTAATTGCCAAGTCCCACTATATTTGTCACTAAGGTGTATATGTCAAAGTGTCACCACCAGTGAGACGTGCAATTGGGAAGTACATTCACTTGGGGGCCCCCTTCCAGGATTTGGGACCCTATCCAAGTCACTGTTTTTTATGGTTTTAAATTTCCTCATATGTAAAATGAAGAAAGTGGGTTCTTTCTAGTCTAATTCTGCCATTCATTCAGTGCTATCCTTTCTTGCTGGAATTCTCTCCATCCCAGAAAAAATCAATTTGGTTTATCAGATGACATCACCAAGTGTGCTTGGACCAGACTCCATGGTTATCCTCCTAAAATAGAGTTTGTCATGGATGGGCTGAACCTGCTCAGACCTAGTGTAGAGCTCTTCCACCCCTGCATCTTCATCCACAGTGAGCAGTGGGACCAGGGCTCCTAGTGACGCCCTCTGCAGGTCCCTTACCTGCCACAGGTGTCCAGTATTATCAGCCCATGAGACCCGAGTAGGCCAAAACTGTTCTTTCTCTATAGCCAAGGGAGTAGCAGTGTCCCCTTACAGATGCACTGAGGGGCTCTGGAGGAAGCAGAGCTCCAGGCAGCCCAGGGGATGGCTTACCTTGGTATTTGACTGAATCATTGGCAACCACATAGGGATCAGCTGTATGGAGAGAGACAGGAGGCCGGTTATTGCTGTCTCCCACTCCCCCACATATGCTTCCATTAGCGCACAGGAACACAGGCTGCACTGAGCACACTCAGCACCACAAGAGATTATGTCTGCCACACAGGCTGCACCGAGCACTCAGCACCACAAGAGATTGTGTCTGCCATAGAGCCGCTGCTATCAGCGGTGTCACTGAGATGGCAACATCTGGAGGCTAATAAGCACCCAGTAAATGCTTAAAACACACAATTTAGAGTGAATGACTGATGGTCTCTTGAAAGCTACCAAGCATGGGAAATTAACTGTATTTATTTAATTAAATCCCCACTTTCTTGAAATGGGATTTCCTTGTCAGGATCTTTAGTGCCACAGCTCTGGGAGAAAGGGCGACTAGATTTGCCTACATAAGAGTACCCTAGGACAGTGTGCACAATACCACTAAGGTACAGAGTGTGTCCACAGCAGGAAAAAGAGAGAACTGGAGGAGCCTGATTTGGAGTGGGAAGTAAGACTAGACCCACACACAGCTCCCAGGAGCGTGCAGGGAGGAGAGCAGGAGGGATGTATGAGGGGCCGGGGCAGGTTCACAGGAAAGCCCTGGAGAGAGTTGAGAAGGCAAGGTGGAGCTGGGAATGTTTAAGGTGCCCACAGCGTTCCTCTCTGCTGTGCTCTGAAGTGTCCCTTCCTTGGGGGGTCATGCAACTCCATGCTGCCTCCACAGCAGCTCCCTGCTCTCTGCTTTGACCTCTTGGTCACACTTCAGTCTATTAAAATGTGAGTAAATGTTCATAGCCTCGTAAATCTGGAAGTCAGGAGCAGGACATAACGTCCATTTTCTGACGTGTCCCCCCAACTCTCATTGGTGACATGCAAATGGGGCAAGAAATGACAATCCAGTAGGCTTGGGAATGTTGGTGCCTTCATACACAGATAGGCATTGTGACACTTCACTCTGTGCTCCTCCTAACTGTCACTCCAACACAGCTGTCGGGCTGTTACAGGTTAAATCATATTTCCACAAAATCTGCATTGCTGTTTTAGTCCACAGTGGCTCAGAATGTGGCCTTATCTGGAAATGATACTGTTGAGTCAGTTAAGATGGGGTCACACAGGCCAACACAGCTGGCATCCTTATGAAGAGGGGAGACTGGACACAGATACACGGGAAGAACACTATGAAGAGATGGAAGCAGAGGGCCGCAAGCCAAGGAATGCCAAAGATCTGCCGAAGGCTGGGAGAGAGGCAGGAAGATGCCCTCTCTGTCCCCAGAAAGAGCCAGCCCCGTTGGTACCTTGTTCTCAGCCCTCCAGTCTCCAGAACTGAGGAAGCAAACACTTCTGATATTTAAGTCGCCCAGCCTAGGTTCTCACCACGGTGGCCCCGACAAAGGGTACAAAGTGCTTGGCAAAGGGACAAAGCATGGATGCTGTGTGAGTGCGCAGAGCGATAAGGGATGGGAGGGGCTCGTGGGTGCCCAGGGGAAAGATTCTTAGGATAAAGTCATGGAAAAGAGGTTTAGAAAACAAAGGCCAAGCAAACCTCCATGAACCCACAAACAACCTTAGATGTCCCATTAGGGGATTTGGGCCTTATTCCAAATTCAGAATGCCTCCCAGAGAGGGGCAGAGTGACAAACCATTCACCATAAGCAGAACTAGGATGGAGACAGTTGAAGGAAGATGAGGAAAGACATGGAAATTGGAGTCAGGGTCCAATGTGGAGATTGCTTGGTGGCTCAGGTAAGCCAGGAGTAGTTTCTGAGCATGCAGAGAGTCTGCTTGCAGGGGCAGCCTGCAGTGGTCTGCAGAGACATTCTGACTGCACAGGCAATGTGGAGTATCTGAAGATGAAGTTGCTCTTCCACGTGGCTGAAGTTTTCAGGGCAAACTGGAGAGGGGAGAGCTGCACAGAGACAATGAGAAAAAAGAACTGCAGCAGAGACAGCAAACTACAGATCCACAAAGGGTCTCCCTGCACTTCAGCTGAAAACTGACCAGCGCACAGCAATAGAAACAACACCAGAATGGAAGAAAAATGATGCAAAGTGCTGCAGGGAAACAACCCTGGCTGGTCACACAGAGCAAGAAGAGGTTGTGCTCACTGGCTGGTGGGAAGTGTTTATATCACAGAACAAGTACCCATAAGATGGGTGCTGTCTCACATGGTGCTACTCTTCTGAAGAGATACAGTCACGGAAGGCTCTGTTAGAAGTGAAAGGAGCGTTGCATTTCTTTCTAAATGCTGTACTCTGAAAGATAAGCTCCCGGCTCAATTAACAAATCTAAAAAGCAAGCCTAGAAAAGGTTAAAAGACTTGTGAGTAATTTAATTATGTCACTGAATGAGCTCAAGAAGCTACAAATGAATAGAAAAACAGACAGCACCCAAATCCACAATGTCAAGAATTCAATTTAAAAAAATCCACCAGACAAGGCAAGCAAAGAAATAGGAAAGTGACCCCCAAGTGAAGAGAGCAGTCATCAGAAGACAGACCAAAACGACACAGACAGGAGGATCAGCAGAAGGATAGAGAAAGAATCTTACACCTATTTTTAATTTAAAGAAGGAAGACAACAATTAAATGAAGGAATTTTACATGACTTTGGATTAGACAAAGACTTTCTAGAATTGCAACATCAAAAGGATAAAGGGAAAGAATGAGAATTGGACATGGCGGTTCATGCCTGTGGTCTCAGCACTGAGAGGATCAGGAGTCCAAAACCAGCCTTGGGCACACAGTAGGTCTAAGACCAGCCTTGGACACACAGTAGGTCTAAGACCAGCCTTGGGTACACAGTAGGTCTAAGACCAGCATTGGGTACACAGTAGGTCTAAGACCAGCATTGGGTACACAGTAGGTCTAAGACCAGCCTTGGGCATGCAGTAGGTCTAAGACCAGCCTTGGGCATGCAGTAGGTCTAAGGCAGCTTTGGGTATGCAATAAGTCTAAGGCCAGCATTGGACAAACAGTAAGTTTAAGGCCAGCCTTAGGTACACATGTCTAAGGCAGCCTTGGGTACACAGTAAGTCTAAGCACAGCCTTGGCTGTATAAAACACTGTCTACAGAGAGAAATAGAAAAGGTAGGAGAGGGAGGAAGACATTTGATTAATGATACTTTAACAAAATAAAAAAACTTTTATGCTGTCTAGACAATAAAAGGAAAAAAAATCCTTGAGACCACTTTCTGACCAAGGTTTTGTATCTCTCAACTCAATAATGAAAACAAACAAACAAACAAACCTCAACCCAATGAAATATAGGCAGATAATTAAGAGACACTTCACAGAGCAGATACACACATAGCAAACATGCAAATGAAAAGACATCAGCATCATCTGTCAGTAAAGAAATACAATTTAAACCACAGCAAGATACTAACACCCAACTCCCAAAATAACTAATGATAGAAACTGGCTACACCATATAACATATGCATGTACGGACTGCTATGATGATAATTGCTATACACTAATAAAAGTTTTACTATATTAAGTGCCATGGAGGAACTAGAATGCTCTTTGCAGCTAAAGTGAAGCTAACAGACACACTCTCACCAGGTCCTCCTCACTCTAATCTGACATCATACTCTGCTGCTTCTGGAAAGATGACGAAGGCTTGAATCATCCTCTTGTCCACTCACTTCTCATGTACTTAAAATATCAACACACGAGACTAACAATGTCAGGGAGAGCAGCAGGGGGCAAGTCAAGCAACTGCACAGTCACTTCTTTGGTTTTCTGGGTGGCTTTTGCCAAGTGAGGCACCACCACCTGGATTGCATGGTCATAGGGCTGTTTCCAAAGCAGTGTTCCCCTGTCTATTTTAACTCCTGCGTTACGCGCAGCCATGCTCTGATATGGAAGAATGCATCACAGCGTACAGTGAGACCAGACAGGGCATGATAGCCACTTAGTAAGGTGTTGTGAAGCCATATTCTCCAGCCCCAACTGTACATGTTTAAACTGAACCCATTCTGTTTCCCTCTTTAGATCACAATTCAAAACATATCCATATTTATTTTAGCAATATAAAATGATCTATAAATATCACAAGTTGTTCCTACCTTGACAAAAATGGTTGAATTGCATTCTTGCAATGCCTCCATTAAGCTAATCACATGGAGACACACCATTTCTACCATCTGAAACAACAAACATCAAAGTCAATCCCACTCCCGGGGAACAAGAAACCCTGTAAACCTGTGATCAGCCACAGAGGACTGGTGCCCTGCGTCCAGGAGGTCTTCCTGCCTAACGACTGGAGACCACAGAGAGGCTTCCATTCACCTCCAAAACCTGGCACCAGAAACAGACTTTGCAAAGAGCCGAAGGCTTCCTCCCTCAGCAGATGCTGCTGAAGCCCAGAGGTGGCTGACTTACAGGGCACCATGACTCCCACTGGAAGACCCGCGGGCGGCATCAGCATCACCCTCAGGACCTTCAGGGTCGATCTCTTTCTCCATCTTGATCCATTCTCCACTCACAGGAATGTCTCCCAGGGAGTGGCTCAGTATACTACAGATCTGCCTCGCAGGTCTGAACCCCTGGGGCGCAGATAGCCATACTTGCACCAGTTCAGACAAGATTGTGTCCCTCCTTGGAAATCCTTAGGGATGGATTTTTTTTTTAAGATTTATTTATTATGTATACAACATTCTGCCTACATGTATGCCTGCAGGCCCGAAGAGGATGACAGATCTCATTACAGATGGTTGAGAGCCACCATATGGTTGCTGGGAATTGAACTCAGGACCTCTGGAAGAGCAGCCGGTGCTCTTATCCTCTGAGCCATCTCTCCAGCACCCTTAGGGATGGATTTTAAATTAAATTACTAGAATGTTTTACCGGGCTGAATAAACTTTCCAGAAAAAAATAAATTAAAATTCATATGTAATATTATATGTTTGGGGACATGCTCGTTTGTAACATTTGAGTGACAGGACGAAAGCGTTGACACCAGCATGCTGACACCGAATGAACACGCTAATCTCCAGCATAACGTGTAAAGCTCCAGTTTTGGTGTCTCCAGAATAACTTAACACCTGATCGCTGAGCTTGTGTTTGGTCTCAGAACTGTGACTGACCCAATAAATGCAATCATCTCCTGAGGCCCAGGAACTGTTTCCAAACCCTGACATGAGCATAACCTTCCTTTACTGAACCAAACATCCTTCCCTGTGTAAAACTGGGCTACCTCCTTCTCCAGAGAAATGCGAGTGTTTCAATAAAAAAAATACACAGTCCTCCTTCCTAACAAAATGCTAGCAGGAAATACTCCTCACTGAAGACACATGTCTGAATACCTCTGTGGCCAGGTGGGATGTGTTTGCCCTGCACCAGTAGAGCCTGGCAGCTGCTCCTTTAGCTGAGAATCCTTCAAACACCAAATGAACCCCAGGATCTCTCAGAAATAGCTCCCACACACCTCCAACTGGTTCCAGGAGGACCATCCAAGTTTGTTTAATGAAATGGGTACAGGCTAAGCATTCTCCAGATGTCTCTGGTGTAATCTGGAACAGATCCTCTCTTGGCTTTGAGACTCAGGTAGAATGACCTCCCATAGTTAGTCTGCTCTCACACTATGCCAGAAAGACTATCTCATGGCAGAAGTTTACACATATGGTTTTTGAATCCAAACCTGACATGGGTTTTCTCCTAATTGTTTGTCTTTATACCATCTTAATGGTAGAAATCTCACATGGAGTTCATTTAGCTCTAGGTAGAAGAGCTAAAATTTGTTTGCTTTGCATTTGGTTGTTTTTTAAATATCATGACCTACAATATGTTTCTTTGATATAAAGGCATGGCTAAATAACACTTAACACACACAAATTATTATGTTGCATACTTGTGGGCTTATGACTAGGAGTGGCTTACATATTTTGATTTTTTTTTCTTTGTGTAGCTCAGAAGGCTCTTCACAAACTCACCACTTTGTTGTGAGCCATCAGCTGAAGGATGCTGGGTGTCACCCTACTCCAAAATTCCAGTGCTGTTAGTATTGCTGTGAAGCTGAACTCGTTCTGATTCTGGACGTTTGTCGCCACGGCACTTTGTTCGCAGTACACCGTCCAGAGCTGAGCAAAGATGAAAGCATGGAAGAGGGAGCACATGTGGAGCACACAGGTCTGGAAAGGAAGAGGATGTGTGTTGCTCTGTGCTCACAGCAGGTGGCCATGCCCAGGAGCACAGAAGCACAGAGGCGTGAGCACAGACACAGACTCCTGGTTCCTCGAATTGGCTCCTCTCTGCCAGTGCAAGAGTGCTTGGAGCCTCTTTTCCAGGAGGATGCGCCTAAATTTGCAGAGGAAATCTACCCACTGCCTCGTCCTTTTAGGAGACTGACATTTGCATCCCTAAGCTGGGTTAGGAAAACAGTCATTCTATTTTGCCGTGGTAGTGTGTTTCCACATCTATAAAACAGGGATAATAATAAGATGAAGAACTGAAGCTGAGGAAGGTTAAACAACTTTTTCAAGTTCACAAAGGTCATGGGGAGCAAAGGACATTCTGACTGACTGAAGTCTTCAGCCAATGTGTGCTTTTGGCATGGGCACGGCAATGCCAAGCAACATAGCTTCAGACCCATGGGAAACTGGCAAAGCCTCCCCCTGCTGTGAGGCTCAGAGGGATGACAGCTTCTGCTCAGTGTGCAGGTATACACACAACATCCTTGTCCCAGATGTTGAGAGGCTCAAGACTGCTCTCCTTGCAGAGACTGCTCCCCTTGCAGAGACTGCTCCTATGAGATTAGCTAAACCGGCCTCTTTGTCCATCTGTATACCACAAACCTGCCCGTACACAACACAGATAGCTGTTCTGTCGTTTATCTGTACCTAATAACCACACCTCCGTGTTCAGCTGTAGGCAATAACCAGCCCCTCTGTCCAACTCTGGACACTGCACTTCTGGGCAGTTGAGGTTTCTCTATCAGATAGTCCTGACTGTCCGATCCCAACTTCTCGGTGTAAACTATCTTTTCTTAATCCTCCCACTGCCCGGTCAGGTCAAGTCCCTTGAGCCACACAAGGATGGGGCTCAAAGGTACAAGTACCTTCCTTAAGGATGCAACACAGGTCTGGGTGGACCAGTTCCTTTTGTAAGTGTCATGTGGGTCACTCGGTGGGCACCCTGATTTTCTCACAGAGCTTGCTCTGGCCTAAATCTAAGCATCTCATAAACCCCCTGGAACCTCCTAGAGTTTGCCTAAGCTCTGGGACTGGCCTTTGGCTCCTGGGAGATGACTTGGGGTGTCATAACTTGGATCTGCCTGGGTTTTCCTTTATTCCCTTGAGGCCGCTATGTGTCTCTGCAGTTGTGGGTGATTCCAGTGTGCTTCTCTGAGCACCACGCTAGCCGTATTCCCATGCTGTGCGTTCATGTGTCCTAAGGGATCTGAGTTGAAAAGATAGCGCACAAAGAATGAGACGGGGCATACATCCTATGCCCCCGCCCTGATTCATCCTTGGTTCAGAGCACAGAATTCTTATTGAATGTGTAACCTGTTATTTTTCTATATTGTTTTGAGACAAAAAATGCCTGAGAAACTAACTCTTCCTTGACTCTATAATTTATCTCCATAAAAGTAAGCCAGGAAACAGTTTCAGGGGAGAAAAGGACAGCCTGGGGATTTAAACAACTTTAAGGAAGGCATTAGCAGAGTTCTTTCCCAGCAGCAGCAGGAGGGTGAGCTGAACCTCCTTCACTTCTCAGAAGAAACTAATTGGCTGATAAGGGTCTCCATTAGCAATTCCAATGCACTGAGTCTGAACCTGCAGAAATCACTTACCTTTGATTGCTCTGGAAATCCAATTAGGATAACAATAAGGTGGTCTGCGATGTGGGATCCTGCATCCAGAGGTATTGGAAGGCAGGGGGAGGAGGCATTGGGACAGACCGCATTATGGGTGAGGGACCCCAGGAGCAGCCAGGACAGCAGCCGGATGTGGGAGACACACTCGATGAATTCTTTAGGTCTGTCAGGAAAGAAAGGACGCATGGAGGGTGACTTTATGTTTTCTCTTTCCTTCAATGCCCAGCGGACATTTACTGGAGGAAGGGATGTGGTTTTACGGGCAAGTACACAAAACGCTGAGGCAAGAGTCTTAGCTATTTGTCTTGCTTTCTGCTCTAATCCCGGATTTCCACTTCAGGAAGGAGCAGCTTAGGTGGGACAAGATTCAGTATCCTTCAGTCAGCCTGGCTGTCTCCCTTTCTGAATCCTTTCTTTCTTCTCATCAGGAAGTCCTCCCCTGGCATCCTCTCAAGGGAGAAAGGGGCACAGAGCTCCTCTCTTGCTGGCCACTCCCACAGATCTTCCCCACAGCCATGAGCTCCAGCTAAACCCCAGGGATTCTGGGGCACTTCTGCTCATTGCCCCCGCTCTACCACCATTAAATGTATTCTTTGTGTGTGGGTGCTTTGCCTCCACGTGTGTCTGTACACGATGTATGTGCAGGGCACACAAAAGCCAGAAGAGGGTGTCAGATCTCCCGGGACTGGAGTTACAGACAGCTGTGTGCCGCCATGTGTGTGCTGGGAATCGAATCCAGGTCCTGTGGAAAAGCAGCCAGTGCTCTTCTTCATGGGGCTCTCTCTCCCAGTCCCCTCCCCTTTAAAAGTAAGAAGAGTCTCACCCTTGCTGCATGGCGGAAGGAGGGTGGTAGAGCCAAGGCAGATAGCGGACCACAGCCTTGTTATCTCTATGGTTGCCCCGGGAGATTTCCATAGCTGCAATCTGAGCCAGGCCAACTTTGAGATGACCACCGAACGTGTCCTCATGCAGAGGCTGGGAGCATGTCTTCATGTGGCTCTGTAAAGTCCAAGGACACTTCGAAGGTCAGGTCGTTCCCATAGCACCCGATAGCACTCTGGGCACACAACCCACTTAACTTCTTAAATGGTTTCCCTCTGTTTTTAGGCTAAGAGCTGGGGATGGGAGTGAGGCAGGATGGGGCCAATGCGACCAACCTGTGGCCTATAGAGTCAGAGTGCCTACTGTCCAGGCCTCGGCATCATCCCCCTTCCTCCATTCTGGGCTCTGTTGCGTCAGCTCTGCTGTCCCACCCCAACTCCTCCATCTGAAACACCGCTCCTCTTTGCTGAATTGTTCAAATTTAGCTCAAGTATCACTTCCCTTAGAAAGCCTTCCCTGAACTTCCTGGCCAGGTCCATGCTACTGTCTACTGTGTCTTTACAGCAATTGTAAAAGCCACAGTTTTGTTTCAGCTTATGTGAAATATTCACCAAATCTGGTCTCCTAGCAGACTCTAAACAGCACGAGGACAGCTCCCGTGTCTGTATCTGTTGTTTGCCCATCAATGCAATCCTAATGCCTACAACAATGCAGGTGTAATACAGACACCCAATATATATTTGCTAAGTTGCTCAGGGACTTGAGACATAGGTTCTACTCCTAGTAGCCGATGACCACGGGTAAGCCAACTGGCACTCTGGCCACAGTTCTCTGCAACTGTCCCCTTCCACAGACACAGTCACCTAGAGACATTGTCCAGAGTCCCAGCTAACAGACTTCCCAGAGCCAGGAGCCCTCATCTGGGAGAAGAGACTACATCAAAGCAGGTATTGGTGGTCACAACCCCCACCCCTTCCTTCCCTGCCTCCTGCCTGGGAATCAGAGACCCTGGTTGCATTGTATGCTTGTGTCTCCATCCTCAGAGAGGTGGCCCACTTCTGCAATGTAGGCTCTGAGTCCTCTCTTCAGGGGTTCCACCATGCAATGTTTCTTTGGTGCTAGGTCCTAAACTTTCTTTAGAGCAACTGCCATGCTTTTGTCTGTCTGTCTGCCTGACTATAGTGTTAGTGTTCTACTAAACTTTTTCTTCCCATGAGTTCATCTGAGCACCTCTCTAAAAGCTCTCATCCCAAACCTTGTAGCTGCTTGAGGGTTGTGATCTGCTCCCTAACTTGAATTAGCGGTCAGAGGGTTGGATTTATCATCTTTTCAACTATCACTGGTGTTAGGGAACGTTTTTCCAGAAGCTTCTGTAAAACAAGCTCAAAATGTTTAGATAACAGTTGCCGCCTCTTCTTGTATTAAAGTCATTTAAGTTCATGTGACCAGACTCAGTGATTGGAGATCAGCATATGACTAAAGGACAGGGACGCTCACTCTAAAATGGCTGGGTTTAGACGTGGTACTTTCTATCCCTTGTCTTTGCTCTTCTCCCCATCACCATAGCGAGAAACACCCTAGCTGCCTGAGCAGAACGCTAAGATGGAGCCTAGTGAAGAAGCCACGTTCTCGGCTGGTGCTTTGTCACTCTCTGGACGGTGCTGGGCTTCCCATCTGCCCTTGTCCTGAGCCTTCCTCAACTATTTTAGATTTTAATCTTTTAGGTTCCTGATAGGACCATGGCAGACGAAGGCATCTGCATCAGTCGTTCATCTCATCACCACCCCTCACCCCGCCGCCTTACCACACCCCTCACCCTGCCCCCACACCCCTCACCCCACCCCCTTACCACACCCCTCACCTCCTTATCATACTCCCACCTCCTTACTACACCCCTCACTTCTTTACCATACCCCTCACCCCCCTTACCACGCCTCTCACTCCCTCACCCCACCTCCACACTCCTCACCCCCTTACCACACCCCTCACCCCACTACTACACCCCTGCACTGGGATTTTGTTCATACACAAATTGAATTCTGTTCTATTCCCTTCATTATTTCCTTAAAGAAGGTAGCAGATACAAACAATAACTGGTTTATGCATGTGCAAAGGGCCACAGTCTTCCTGTGTTGTTACATATCCATCTTGAGCCCACGAGACAAGGGAGGAGCCTGCTGACTCCCTTAGCAGAGGAGGAAATGGAACTGGAGATATTGAGAGAGCTCTGGCTGGGTGAAAGGGGGATCCACTGGGGCTCACAGCAGTCTGGGGTTCAACTCTGATGTCACCACTTCTGAGAAGTGTGACCTTGACAGCAGGACCACATCACTCAAGCCTCAGTTTCTACACTTTTAATAGGGCTTATATTGAATAAGGACACTATAAGAATGGAGCAAATATTTTAAAAACTACACAAAATGCTGACACCATAGGTCTTTCCTTTCCTCTTTCTATTTTGCAGAACTGCTGGACTCCCAATTCTTCAGACCCCCCAAGAAATGGGCTCATTCCACAGT
The DNA here is from genome assembly GCF_018167655.1 of Microtus oregoni. Taxonomy (NCBI): domain Eukaryota; kingdom Metazoa; phylum Chordata; class Mammalia; order Rodentia; family Cricetidae; genus Microtus; species Microtus oregoni. The sequence goes on from NW_024543210.1 coordinate 9,985,368, forward strand.
GCTGCAGCTGCTTCTGCAGGGAGCCACAAATTCCCTTGCGATCTCCCTCATTCTCTGAAAACCCTTCTGTTCTGCGACCCTAAGGGGTGAGCAGGTGGACACCAGCTTCTTACCTTGAGCTTGGTTAGGGTGTGCATGTCTGCCATGAAGTCCAGCACTTCGCTGACGTACTGCCGTATGCAATCCATCGCTGCTGTCCCACACTGCAGTAAACACAGGCACGTGGCTCGGCCACAGCACCACTCCTCGCTGTCACCACAATCTCACTCTAAAGCCGGTTCATTCTCTCTTAATCCCCCCACCACTGCCTTAAGTACAAAACTGGTTTTGAAGGTTTATGGTGGAGACCAAAGAAACTGGAAGGCCTCAAAGAAATGAAACCAATGGCTATTTCCACCGGGCAAACCAAGTGATGCTTGCTTGCTCTTAAACTGACATAAACACCAGAGTCTACTTAACTGGGGCCGCTGGAACCTCCAGGGAAGTCTCAGATGTGCACGAGATGTGCACCATAGAGTGAACACTAGCATGATCATTTTTACCTCCCCTGCACACATATCATATCGGGTTTGCAGAATAAAAAGTTCTTTCCAAATCACGTCATGACTTGACCTCATAAGCAGTCAGTGTATTACTAAATAGATACTTGTATTCGTTTTGAGTTCTTCCTAGGATAGACAAGTAGAAGAAAGAAGTGTGATGGGCGCCTCCCTCACACACTTCAAGTGTGTTTGGTCCGTTTCACAAGAAAAGAAAAAGCTTTCTGTGTGGTAGGTTATGGACTGGCTGGGACCTGCTCTCTGGGAGCAGTGCCGTGAATCTGGGATTCAAAGCGAAACAGAGGAAAGTGGATGGACAGGCTTGCTGCATCAAAGCTGCGCCTGCGAGAGAACCCACATGTCAGCCGCATAATGCGGATCAAAGGCAGGCCGTCTTTGAAGCCCCGTGAATACCCTGCTAAGGGCCTCTCTGGGTTTCCTTTAGGAAAATCTGGAACATTACAGACTTAACTAGCTCACCCAGAGACTTGCATTTCCCCCATATTCATGTAAATCTGCACAGCGCTGAACTGTATCACCTCCCCTCTCTTCTAGAATGTTCCGCTTGTCAGTTCCTCTGACAGGATAACAAATAGTGAAATAAGGTCAGTGGCCAGTCTGTCAGTGCTTTCCAAGCGTCTCACATGTTCCAAGTTTTCTCCCTTTAATTCAAATCCAGCGAAGGAATTATAAAAGGGCATTGTGCTCCGCATTTGCAATATGAATCCTGTAATGCAAAAACAGGGTCCCCCACCCTCAATTTATTCCACTCTCTCTGACCTTTCGTGCATCACGCGAGGGAGAGCGGAGAGTCCGCTCTTGAATTTCCTGAAAGGGATCTGTGTCTTTCATGGGGAATATTTTATAGCACTTCAACTCGGCAAATGCCACTGAAAAGAATCACTGGGACATCATTCAATATTTACCACTGCATGATTAGCTCATTCCAGTGGCAGCGACTACATCCAGCCTTAAAACCCACCTTAGGCTCGGGAAAATCCCGGGGAGCCACCTATACTTCAAAGGCACAAGCTGGCAATTTTCAATCCCCGCTTTGTAAAACGTAGATGTGTCACCAGGAAGAGAGGAACGAGAGGCTGTGCTCTGTCTCCAAGGGATCTGCCTTGCCCTGACAGGAAACTGGTGACAAAGGCGCTGGGCTCTCTCTAACCTCAAGCATGTGAGCTGAAATCAATCACACCCAGCTCTTCAAAATCCATCGGACTTAACAGCCACATTTCTTATACTATAAAAGCGGCATGAGTTCATGGCGGGAAGCGGCAAATGCCAAGCATTAAAAAGAACGATTTAAAACCCCTAATCCTAGACCCTGCCTTTCTTCTCTGAGACAGTCACTGCTCGCATTTCCTCCTTGGGACTCTGCTGAGGGCGCCCAACAGACACGGACCTGTGGGAAGACTGACATGGCCTTAGCTAGGCAGCCCTCCAGTTAAGCGCACCAGAGCATCCCCAGTGTCTCCTGATGGGGCAGCATTCTTGGAGTCTCTGCCTGACATACACACAGCAGCCTGCCTTCTGGGTGACGTCAACTAAACAACAGGCCGATGCTGGGCATCCCCTTGTTTCTCATTTTTGTTATTTTAATGGCACGTCAGAAATTATACTTGATTATAAGATATCCAGGACCCCTTTGTTTTCTCAAACACGTTTCTAGAAGTAAATTGTCAAGCTGGCTTCCCCAAGGTTGGCTTCACTCCCACCAGGAGCTTGTAAGAATATCACCTCCTGTCACCTCCGCTTCACCGTGATCAGTCATTTTAGTAACCAGGTGCCGAGGGGTGCAGGAGGGGAGGCCTCTGCCAATGGGGATGGGTTCCAATAGAGTGCCACCAGGCAACAATAGTGCCTACAGCTGGCAACGCTGGTGTGTGCTTAAAACTTCACACTGAGGGTTAAGCTTATGTAAAGTGTTCTCATGGTGAGATCGTGTAGAGGTGATGGCTCCACAGGTGTCAGCTCGTCTCCAAGTCTGTCACACTTCCTAAATCAGAGATCTACAGCCTCCTACATGTCAGTCAAACCTTAAAGTTCTTTTTTTTAAGAGAAAGAACAAAATCCTGCTAATTAGCCATTTACTTTTATAGTTTTGGACATTTTTTATTTTTTATTACACTTGAATTTATTTATTTATAATTCACTGGTGGCAGGTGAAAGTCATATATGCCGTTTGGGGCTGGAGAGTTGGCTCAGTTATCAAGAATACTTTTTGCCAAGGATCTGGGTTCAATTCCCAGCACCCACATAGAGGCTCACCATCTCCTTGGGGACCAGGTATGCATGTGGTGCATAGCTGCACATGCAGGTGAAACACTCAAATACATAAAATAATAAAAATAAAACTTTAATAATATGTCTTTTGAATGGCCTGGTTTGTGTAACTGGAGGCTCTGGAGCAGGGCCCTGCGACTGCTGCGAGGAGGAGGTGATGGAGGTGGTGATGGAGGAGGTGTTGGAGGTGATGGAGGAGGTGGTGGAGGTGGAGGTGGTGATGGAGGAGGTGGTGGAGGAGGTGGAGGAGGTGGTGGAGGTGGTGGAGGAGGTGGTGGAGGAGGTGGAGGAGGTGGTGGAGGTGGTGGAGGTGATGGAGATGGTGGAGGAGGTGGAGGAGGTGGTGGAGGTGGTGGAGGTGGTGGTGGAGGTGGAGGAGGTGATGGAGGTGGTAGAGGTGGTGGAGGTGGTGGAGGAGGTGATGGAGGTGGTGGAGGTGGTGGTGGAGGTGGAGGAGGTGATGGAGGTGGTGGAGGTGGTGGAGGTGGTGGAGGTGGTGGAGGAGGTGGTGGAGGTGGTGGTGGAGGTGGAGGAGGTGATGGAGGTGGTGGAGGTGGTGGAGGTGGTGGAGGAGGTGATGGAGGTGGTGGAGGAGGTGGAGGAGGTGGTGGAGGTGGTGGAGGTGGTGGAGGTGGTGGAGGAGGTGATGGAGGTGGTGGAGGTGGAGGAGGTGATGGAGGTGGTGGAGGTGGAGGAGGTGATGGAGGTGGTGGAGGAGGTGGTGGAAGTGGTGGAGGTGGTGGAGGAGGTGATGGAGGTGGTGGTGGAGGTGGAGGTGGTGGAGGTGGTGGTGGAGGTGGAGGAGGTGATGGAGGTGGTGGAGGTGGTGGAGGAGGTGATGGAGGTGGTGGAGGTGGAGGAGGTGATGGAGGTGGTGGAGGTGGTGGAGGTGGTGGAGGTGGTGGAGGAGGTGGTGGAGGTGGTGGAGGTGGTGGTGGAGGTGGAGGAGGTGATGGAGGTGGTGGAGGTGGTGGAGGAGGTGGAGGTGGTGGAGGTGGTGGAGGTGATGGAGGTGGTGGAGGTGGTGGTGGAAGTGGTGGAGGTGATGGAGGTGGTGGTGGTGGTGGTGGAGGTGGTGGAGGTGGAGGAGGTGTTGGAGGTGATGGTGGTGGAGGTGGTGGTGGAGGTGGTGGAGGTGGTGGTGGTGGTGGAGGTGGAGGTGGAGGTGGTGGAGGTAATGGAGGTGGTGGAGGTGGAGGAGGTCGAGGTGGTGGTGGTGGTGGAGGTGGAGGTGGAGGTGGTGGAGGTAATGGAGGTGGTGGAGGTGGTGGTGGTGGAGGTGGTGGTGGTGATGGTGGTGGTGGTGGTGGTAGACGGCCTTCTTTTCTTTGGTTCTGACAAACCTTTTCCAGAGTAGGGGTGAATTTTTGGTCAATCATATAGGTAGCAAATAGAACCCTCTAAGGAATTAGTCAACCGAGGCAGAGTGTGCACAGAGCTGCTGCTGCCCAGGTCCCCTCTTCTTCCCCAGCACATCCCTGGACCGCATTTCCCATCCTCTCTTGTAGCTGGTGTGTCCTTGTGTAAGGCAAGCACAACAAAGCTGGAGTCTCCCATGTTAGCACTTGTTCTCTTTCCCTAACCTTGCTAGTCGATTCCAGAGGGCCAAAGGACAGAGAAGCCCACCTCTCAAGTGTTGCCATACCCTGACTACTTGGGATGCCCATGCAAACGTCACACAAGACAACAATGCATTCCTGGGTGCTGAGCACCTAGGAATTGGGATTTGATTGCAAACCTTCTCACATTATACTGACAACTATTAAAAGCTCTTTATAAATGGTGCAGTAATTCTCCTCCCATGAACCTATCCTTTTTTTTTTTTTTTTTTTTTGGTTTTTCAAGACAGGGTTTCTCTGTGGCTTTGGAGCCTGTCCTGGAACTAGCTCTGTAGACCAGGCTGGTCTCGAACTCACAGAGATCCGCTTGCCTCTGCCTCCCGAGTGCTGGGATTAAAGGCGTGCGCCACCATCGCCCGGCTCCATGAACCTATCCTAAAGAAAGAGTCTGAAGTATGGACTCAGTTTTAAGAATGATGATCTCAGCTGCATCTCAGTTACAAAAGCAGCATAACTGAAAATAAACCGCCCAGCTGCTATGTTTGTCAACATTCATTGCTTTGTTTTGGGGAGGGTTCTATGAAGCCCCTGCTGGTCTTTCGCTTGTATAAGCCAGCACGCGCAGCATTAATAACCAGCATTTACTCTGCACAACGTTCAGCTGCATTATCCCAGTCAGTTCTCAACATACACGAGACCCTGCTGCATCTCATTCATGGGTGACAGAAAAGCGGGGAGCCACAGTTTAAGTGACTTGACCACTAGTAAATGCCAGGCCTCAAACTTGGGTCCCAGTCTTAAAGCCTACATTCCTAAACACTGTTCGCTGAAATAAGAAAACGCGGGCCATAAACTCGGCCAGGACTTACCCCAGGCACGGAGGCTATCATCTGCTTGCTCAGAATGGTAGACTCAGCTAGCTTGGTTCCAGCATCTGCACAAATAAACTAATAAAAAATTGAAAGGTGAATTATTTTTAAGAGTACTCGGATAGTTACAACTAACTTATAATCTTGTTAACAGGGCTAAAATTTATTCATGTTTACTTTTGTTATGTTATGGTCCCTCCCTTCCCGAAATATCAGACTTGCAAATCATGACGGTCCATTCCTGTCCACTTAGAAACAACATGAGCATGTGTATGCTAACTTTACAAAACCCAGAATTGAACAAAGAAGAACGTGTGTGTGTGCATATGTGTGTGTGTGTGTGTGTGTGTGTGTGTGTGTGTGTGTGTGTGTGTTGGAGGGGGCCCTCAGAGCTCCCAAGCCGCCCAGTCCATCCTGCAGTGTTTGACAGCTGCTGGCACACAATCCTGGACTTTCACAACGCCTATCATGACAGCACAACTCAGATGGGTGTCAGAGTGACTGTTCTGTTTCTTCCCCTCTGAGGATCCTCCGTGTCCATCTTCCTCCCTCCACCTCATTCACACACACTGTCGTGGGCTGGGAGTGCCCGAATCCTGCCTCTGCACCCACAGGGCTTTCCACAGACTGGCATTTCAGCTGTTGTCACCTCAGGCTGCAATGGCCTGCCACTTCCTTCTCAACCTGTTGGGAGCTCTCCATAAGACCTGATCCTCTCCAGAGATAGCCTGCTACCCCAGGGAAGCCCAGGAAGAGGTAGCCTGCTGTCCCCGCCTAGCCCAGGAAGAGTTTGTGAATGGATTCATCAATTACATCTTAAGATCATGATGAGGATGGACTTGCCAGATTATAATTTAATTTGCTTTCATTATAGGCATTGACAGGTGTCTCCTACTTAATCTAACATTCGGCTATTTATTGTTTTAGGGGGAACAGTTAAACGAAGCCCAGGGATAGCTGAGTAATTAACTCCTGTTTTATTTCTCTTCTTGGCCACTGGCCAGCTGTCCTAGCAACTTTGGAATCTGCGGTTTGCAGAACTCAGAGCCCCAGCAGGTTCTGACATACAGCTGCTCCTTCCCTCCCATCTGGAAGGTGTGGAAAACCTGAGAGTGAGAGGTCAAGACACCTGTGTGGAGCTACATAAGCTCATCCTGCAAACTGGAGAAAGAAACAGCAGTTGGGGTCAAGCAGAAAAGCGCAGGGAGGCCTGCTGGGAAAGTGTGGGACAAGGGAATGGAAACCAACATTTGGATGAACTAATCGGGGGTGCAGATCTGAGAGTGCTGATTGGCAGCAGGTTTCAGCCAGCTAGGTGGGACTCTACATCAATGGCCTTTCTAACGTGTTCACCCTAATGTTGTGTAAGGAAGAGTCCTGAGCCAGGTTTAAACACCAGGAAGCCTTTGACTTTAGCCACAACCTGTACGCAGAAACAGTGAGGTGGGTAATGTTTAGCAGAACAGGATGTAGAAGCAAGTACTCCCAACCCGTCTCCTGGCAGATGCTGCATGCTCTCCCATAAAATGACTTTTCCAAAGCTGTCTGCGTTTGGAGTCTGAGACAGGTGACCTAGGGCTAAGTTCTAACCCCATCAGAACACCAGTGTCAACGCCCATTCTCACGATAAAAAAAGAGACGGTGGCAGCGGCCTTGGTAAGATGGTGCCACGCCAACATGTGACATAAAGGACATTAGAGTGGCCTCTCAGGACAGCCGAAGGTCCTGGCCCTCAAAATGTACTTGTATGGCCTAGGTAGGGGGTACTGAGCAAGGTAGGGTCAACACAGAAGCACAGGTGTGACCACTAGGATCCACCTTCAGCAGGTACCTGCCCCTGCCAGACAGTGTGCTCAGACTCAAAACTGTCACGACTTACACAAGTCAAAATAAAACACCGGCTTTTCTTGAAAGGGAGCAAAGGCACACGATCCTCTGAAAGCCCAGGGACCAATGTCTTCAGCCCAGGGTATTTCTACAGCATATGAGCAACTGAACTCAGCAAATCTGTCATTTTATTATAGCTGCCAACCACAAAGTGGCAAAGCCCTACTGTAACCGCACAGAACTGCTCAAATATCAAGTCACAGCTGAGCTCGGGGGAAATGAAGCAAAAACTCTATACTTTCACATAACAGTGAAAGGGAAAAAGATGCCAAGAATTTGAAAGCGAGCAAGGGGCGGTGTATGGGGGGTCTGGAGGGGCAGGGAAGGGAAAGGTGGTCTCATCATATTATAATCCCAAAATAAAAGCTCAAAAACAAAAGCAAGAGGATTCTGTGCTCTCAGGAAGGAATATGCCACTGAAGTATGTACCCCTCCATAAGAACAAAAGACACAAAGGAGCACACCGTCCACTATGTGTCATCACTTAACTCATCATCAGCAAAAAAATACCCAAAATAGCATGTCTACCTCCCCTCCCATAGGGCGGGTTAGCTAGTATTAATGACTTGCTCAATGGTATGAATTAAAAACAGCAACCATACCTTTGTTCTCAGCCCACAGCTAACCTATTTTTAAAGGAGAACCTTCTACCAACATGATCCTGCAGCCCTTGATTGTGCAGGGACCCCACGGCGTGGGAGGGGTGCATGTAAATTAGCCAAGTATCTACTCTCCACACAGGAGCAGAGGGAACCCATTTGGACTTGAAGCCAGTCTTTCCGGTGACTTTTAATAAGTTATTATTCTACTACGGAAGCTTTCCTTGAATCCTCAAATATGCTGGCCTATCTAACATGCATCAAACATTCTCAGTAGAGGTGGAGGGGAGGGGCTCCCAGGATGCCACCAGCAATGAAGAATTTCAAGGACTTGTGGAACAGACTAGCACTGTGACTGCCTTGAAAGAAGATAAGCGTTCACTGTTGGGTAGGGGTGTTGCGGAATATTTGTTTAACTACGTAAAGATGTGTTGTTATTTTACCTTGCCTACTTAAGACACCTGATTGGTCTAATAAAAAGCTAAACATCCAATAGTGAGGGAGAAGATATAGGCAGGACTTCTGGGCCGGGAGATTAAGTAGGAAAAGGAATTTAGACTCAGGGAAGAAAGAAAAAAGAGACACAAGGGAGATGCCAGGGTCCAGCCAGTCAGACACAGAGGAAGCCAGAAAGTAGGACAGACAAAATGAAAGAAAGGTAAAATACCCCAAGGAAAAACATCGATGAATAGAAACATTAAACTAAGCTAAAAGAGCCAGTGGGACAAGCTTAAACTAAAGCTGAGCATTCATAATTAATAAGTCTCTGTGTCTTTATTTGAGAGCTGGTTGGCAACCCAAAGAAAATTCAAACTGCATAGGGGTCTCTGGTATTGCTGTTTAACAGAAACACAATTAAGGTATGCCCTACCCATGGGTCAATTAACAGTTCCATTCAGATAAGCTTATCTATAGTCCTACCTCATACGGGGCAGGACCCCAGGGTGGAGACAAGAGTTGCACTGGCTTTCAGAGACACCTCACTTTGTCTCACCTCATTAATAACTAGAATGATTTACTCTAACAGTTTATAGATGAGTTACTAACAAATAGCATGATGTTTATTTTTTATTTTTATTTTTTTGTCAGAGAAGGATGAACCATTGTTCAAAAAGCTATTCTTCAAGGGTAAGATGTCAGTGTTTCCTGGAAAACCAGAACAGTTTCTAAACTGAAGGTGTCAGTGTGTGTGTGTGTATTGTTTGTTTGAAAATGCAATCCTAGTTCTTGGGAGACTGAGGCAAGAAGCACTAAGGAGTTAGAGGCTAGCCTGCACTACGCGATGAGACTCAGTCTTTAAAAGAAGCACCAAGGAGTTAGAGGCTAGCCTGCACTACACAATGAGACTCAGTGTTAAAAAACAATCTAAAAATGTTGTATTCGTAACGGCAGACAAACATTCAAAAGTCCCATTTAGAATGCCCACTTTTAGCCCCCTTTCTTGTTAACGCAGATTTGTCTTTGTTATTTATTCACCAGTGATGCAGTAATCACTGTTTTCACAGTTGCCGTAAGCGCTGGTAATTGGAACTGTCAGTGTTCTTCTGTTGTCTGGTGATAGGCGTTCATTAGGGTTGACTCATGGACTTCATAGAAACCAGCCCACAACCGCTACAGTGTGAGGTGCCAGACCCCAAGAAGACCGGCCACACAGATATGCTCTGCTCAGGACGGAGAGTAGGAGACAGGTGCTGTCCAGTGCTGTGGAGAGAACCCAGGGTCCTCAAGCTTGTTTCCTGTCTGTACTGTTTGAAGCCGTCCAGTCTCTGGCTGTCAGACTTGCCAAGTAGACACTTGTCCTGGTGACCAGCGCTAAGGACAATAAGTTTTTCCCTGGTTACACAGGAGGGAATCTGTCCTGCTCACAACTTTTCCCAAGGACTTTCTTTATCTTTGTCTCTCTTTTCTGACACTAGCCACAGCCTGTCTTGGAAGTTTAAACCGGCCTGCCTACGATGCCAGTAAGGACGCTGGAGACAGAGGGCTTCAGCCCCTCCTTTGTAGTTCAATATCCAAGCATATTCAGTGTCATTAACTCCCCAGTGCTTGCCCTCAAGTCCTCTGCCTCAGTGGACACACGGAGGCTGATTCTCATCTCCCACCCATGAACACAACACATCCCGCCCCTTGGCTGTGTCTGGTCTGGCCCATCCTCATGAATACAGAAGATTCTGGGGCTTGTGCATGCTGATTGGACCATGCAGGAAAAGGTCAGCCTGCATCCTCGCTCTTAGCTTCCTTAGTTCCATCTCTGCAAATTTCTGTGTGTGTGTGTGTGTGTGTGTGTGTCGGAGCTCTTTGAGCTGACTAAGCCAGATATGGGTGCTAGGAACCAAATTTGGACTTGTAGAAAAGCAAACCACTGACCATCTCTTCAGCCCTAAGTTACAAGTTTCTTGATGACAAAAATTATTGTTTTATTCTATATTTTTATCATACACAAAACTAGGTCCACACTGAGACAAAAATTACTCCTCCTTTGTCTATTTAGCAAGTGGAAGTGCCAAGTGCACCATGAGGATTAGAGTGACACTCCCGTCTCTTGACAAGTGGCCTTGAGCACATGACCCAGGCCTCCGTTACCTTTCCCCAATACACACAACAACATGAAAAGTTTTGCAGATGCAGCACAGATCTACCTGGACAAGAAGCAGGAGGTTTGTATCTGGCAATGGAGACTTGAACTTCAGGGCCTGGAGAAGTTCCAGAACAACACTCCGAGACAGGTAGAATTTATCCCGTTCCTAGATAAAGCAAAATAAAAGGGGTCAGTCATTTTCAGAATTCAATTTGCACGACCTACATCAAATAAGCTTCAAAAATTTACAGATCGGAAATTCAAACCGGTGTTTAAAGTACAATGAGCTGTCTTTCGTAGATAAAATTGAAACTAAAAGAAAGTTCTGTGTGCAGAATGAGTTCGCTGCTGCCACAAGGGTACGTCACAGAGTGGACAAGAAGCAACAGAGTCTCTTAAACATCAGAACCACAGGATTCTCTTCTGAGTCACAGGCAGCAGAGTTCACAAGCTGTACAACCCAACAGAACTAACTAAGCATATGTTTTTCAGTACAAAGGGTGGATACAGAGAGAAGTGGGCATAGATTCCCGAAAAACTCCATGTTCCCTCCAAGACACTCCTTTCTGACCTGGATGATTTCAAGTGTACAGAAAGCAGAGAGAAGGGGACATTTTATGCACCCACCATCCCCATCCCATGTTTCCTCCCTTCCTGGAAATCCTCTCTACTCGGATTCTGTTGCTTGTTGTGTGTTTCCATATTGGACTACACAAGCACACCTCTATTGGAATGTTTTTTTAACCTTAGGACCATGGCATCATATACTATGCATATCTTTTCTTCAGAATTTTTTATGTTGCTTAATACCTTTTGATATTCTTAACTCATTATTTTGAGTCAACAATTTATTAGCATTATATTGCATAGTTGCACCACAATTCACCATCATCAGCTTCATATTAGATGGACTGTCTCCATTACTGAACACAGCACTCATGTGGTAGAGCGCGTAGTGTGTAAGTGTACAGTTAAGGAATTAAAATGGACTGAGCTTGCAGGTAACGAACACTTAGGACAGGGCCGCACATGGCAGAGACCTCAGGGGCTCTGGGGAGTATTCATTCTCATCCACTGTGTCTGTGTGTTTAGCTGGTTATGTTAGCTGTGTACTGAAGGTTTTCACTTTGCTGTTCCATGTAGAGATACTGTGTTTCCACAACTGTTATCTTCCTTCGAAGAGCCTTCTGCTTCTTCTTCCCAGGTGCGTGTGGCCTGCATTGGCTGACCACAGCTACCTTAGTCACAGAAAGGCTTGTGGATTGAACCTCAGAGCCAACAACTGTGCTCTGAGTTTACTCTGGTCTTTCTTAGTCTGAGCCCTTGATGGAGGTATACTCTTGTGGAGGATGTGGAATCCGGCTCTCCTGTCGGAAGCTCATTTCTCTGCCCTCCTTAACTATCGGAAGTGCCGAAAAGAAAGCTGATCAACATTTCCAGGGAAAAACTGGCCTTCAGGGCCAAGTTCACCACCCTGAAGTGTGCAGGGCCAGGCTCAACACCCTGTAGTATTTGTGCTCTTCTGGTCCCTGGCGTCATGTCTGTATATTTGGTTAACATAATGATGCTCCCAAGAAGCTTAAAAGGGAATAGCCTGTTTAATAAAAAAAATTCCAATTTTAAAAAAATGTGTGTGTGTGTGTGTGTGTGTGTGTGTGTGTGTGTGTTTGTGTGTGTGTCAACTTGCAGGGCCTGGTGACCTTCCACCATGTGAGTTCTGTCAAGTTCTGGTTGTCAGGCTTTGTGGCAGATGCTTCTGTCCTGACACAACACCATTTTACTGGCTCTAAAACAAACCTTTCAAAGTGGTAAGTAGGGATCTAGCTTCAAATTACTCTGCTCACAACTTTTTGTTTGGTTTTGGTTTGGGTTTTTCAAGACAGGGTTTCTGTGTGTATCCCTGGTTATCCTGAAACTCGCTCTGTAGACCAGGCTGGCCTTGAATTCAGAGATCCACCTGCCTCTGCCTCCCGAGTGCTGGAATTAAAGGCGTGTGTCACCACTGCCTGGCTGCTCACAACTGCCATATAACTCCATGTAAGGCTGGCAAAAGAGGTGAGTGGAAGACACTGGCAACAGTAAAAGTTTTCTTGACCGAATCCTAAGGTTAAACATGTGATGACTGCCAGGTGTTTTGTAGCTCTCGCCTGTGTTGCATCATTGTGTGACTCTGCTGCAGCCTCTGTTCTGAACACACACCACACACACACACACTACACACACCCCACACATACACACTACACAACACAACACATACAACACAGACACCACAGACACCACACACATACCACACATACACACTACACACACACCACACACACACCACACACATACCACACATACACACTACACACACACCACACACACACACATACCCCACACACACTACACACACACCACACACACACACCACACACAACACATATACACACTACACAACACAACCAAACACACACTGCACTGTGCATGCCGGACTGCACTGCCTGAAACACCTCTGCTCAGGCTGTGGCATGCAAGCGACTGTCGTGTTTCTGTTGTGCATACAAAGGCTCTGCTTTTACAGAAATACAAGGTTTGTTGTGGGAAAGACTTCTAAGATGGTCCCATTGCCATACTGCAATTTATTTTCTTTAAAAAAAAATATTTATTTATTTATTATGTATACAATATTCTGTCTGTGTGTCTCTGCAGGCCAGAAGAGGGCACCAGACCTCATTACAGATGGTTGTGAGCAACCATGTGGTTGCTGGGAATTGAACTCATGACCTTTGGAAGAGCAGGCAATGCTCTTAACCTCTGAGCCATCTCTCCTGCCCCCATACTGCAATTTCTAAGCATGTGCGCACCGAGTAACCTCTGATTCACAGAGTTAGAATGTTTGATTTTAAAATTGCCGTTTCAGCTGCTGACTTACGTTTCATTTTTACAATCCCTGCATATATTTTAGCTTGGAATTAGGAAAAGGTTTACAATAATTTGAGACGATCTTGAACACACTTCCACAGTTCTTGTGCTACGTGTTTATGTAAAGCCTGGTTTTCAGGCCTGATGAGAATAAAATAAAAATACCAAACAATTCTGAAAACCTTGAAGATAATCTATGTCCTGTAGTACTCTATTCATGTCCTGCACATATTCTGGCAAGATTTGATTCTTTACACAATAAACAAGCAGATCCAACTCATTAATAAGAATTTTTTAATAAAGATTTTTAAAATTTATTTATTTATTGTTTTTGGTTTTTCTAAAGACAGGGATTTTCTATGTGTAGCCCTGGCTGTCCTAGAACTCACTCTGTAGACCAGGCTGGCCTCAAACTCACAGAGATCCACCTGCCTCTGCCTCCTGAGTACTGGGATTAAATGCATGTGCCACCACTGCCTGGATTTTTAAAATTTTTAATGTGTTTGTGCATGTATCTGTGTGGGGGTATGTGCCCATGAGTGCAGGTGCCTGTAGTAGCCAGAAGAGGGTGTTGAATCCCCTGGAACTGGATTTATAAGCAGCTAGCATGGGTGCTGGGAACTGACTGGAGTCCTCTGCAGGGGTAGGTAGGCTTTCTTACCACTGAGCCATCTTTCCATCCTCGAAACTTTCTTTTACCTTTAATAAATGGTAAAAGTATGTACACCAAATAACTGTTCTAAAATAAATGCATCCATGACTTACTAGTAGTAAATGTTTGGCCGAAAGCCTATTTTACAGTCCTGTAGATCCCAGCTGTCTGTCCTCTCCTTTCCCTGCTGCCCTCCTCTGCTGGAGTCAGGAGAGACAATGTTAACTCCAGCCTCAACTGTTCACACACACACGCACAGACATACACACACAGGCAAAGATACACACAAACACACACACATAGACACACGCAGACACAGATACACATAAACACACACACAGAGACATATACATACAGAGACACAGACACAGACACACACACAGTCACACACAGTCACACCCAATATACAGGTTATTATTAGCAGGTATTTAATTGTCCTTTTGTTTTCTGCTTAGTTAATATTATCACTACTGTTGCTTTATATTACCAATGATCACTTAGATTTACACATTTTATTAATTTCTTTGGTAAATTTCCTATATTTAAAAACTTCTTTGTTGGTTCAATTTCCTTCTTATTGTAATACATCTTGAAATATTACTTCAATAAGAATATATTCACATTTTCAGGGGCTGGGGAGATGTCTCAGCAGTTAAGAGCAAGTACTGCCCTTGCAGAGGGCCTGGGCTCAGTTCCCAGCACCCACATGCAACAGTTCATATCTGTAACTCCAATTCCATGGGATTCATTGCTCTCCTCTGGCCTTCTTGGGCACTAGACATACACATGGTGCAGATACATACATGCAGGTATTCACACATACACAGAAAGTAAAAATTAATGAATCTTCAAGAGAAATAATATTTTATTTTTTTCCTCATAAATACCTCCTTAGCCTCTATTCTATTCTTATTGATTTTATTGAGCTCTTTTTTCTCCACTCCTCTTCCTCCTTTCCCTCTCCCCTTCTACCCTCTCCCATGACCCCATGCTCCTAATTTACTCAGGAGATCTTGTTTCGTTTTTTTTCCCTGTCTATGTAGATCCATGTATGTCTCTCTTAGGATTCTCTTTGTTGTCTAGGTTCTTTGGGGTTGTGAACTGTAGGCTGATTTTTCTTTGCTTTATGTCTAAAAGCCACTTATGAATGAGTACATATGATATTTGTCTCTCTGGATCTGGGTTACCTCACTCAATATGGTTTTTTTTCTAGATCTATCCATTTGCCTGAAAATTTCAAGATGTACTCCATTGTGTAAATGTATCACATTTTCCTTATCCATTCTTCAGTTGAGGGTCACTTAGGTTGTTTCTATGTTCTGGCTATTATGAATAAAGCTGCTATGAATAGTTGAGCACATGTCCTTGTGATATGATTGAGCATCCTTTGGGTATATACCCAAAAGTGGTATTGCTGGGTCTTGAGGTAGATTGATTCCTAATTTTCTGAAAAATCTCCATGTTGGTTTCTAAAGCATCTGTACCAGTTTGCACACCCAGCAGCAATGGAGGAGTGTTCCCTTTACCCCACATCCTCTCCAGGATAAGTTGTTATCAGTGTTTTTGCTCTTGTCATTCTTACAGGAATAAGATGGAATCTCAGAGTTGTTTTGATTTGCATTTCTATGATGGCTGAAGACGTTGAGAAATTCCTTACCTACCTTTTGGCCAGTTGAGATTTGTCTGTTGAGAGTTCTCTGTTTAGGTCTGTACCTCAGTTTTTTCATTGAATTATTCATTCTTTTGATGTCAAGTTTCTTGAGTTCTTTGTATATTTTGGAGATCAGACCTCTGTCTGATGTGGGGTTGAAGATCTTTCCCCATTCTGTAGGCTGCAGTTTTGTCTTGTTGACCGTGTCCTTTGCTTTACAGAAACTTCTCAGTTTCAGGAGGTCCCATTTACTAATTGTTGCTTTTACTGTCTGTGCTATTGGGGTTATATTTAGTAAGTGGTCTCTTTTGTGCCAGTGTTGTGTTCAAGTGTACTTTCCACTTTCTCTTCTATGAGATTCAGTGTGGCTGGCTTTATGTTGAGGTCTTTGATCCATCTGGACTTGAGTTTTGTGCATGGTGATAGATATGGGTCTATCTTTTAGCCTCCATTCTTTCTTTTTTAAATAGGAAAACTTACTTTAATCTCTTTAACCTCCGTTCTTAAAAGATCTCTTAGCTGGAGAGAATTCTAGGTGAACATTTTCCCCCTTATAACTAAAGACCTTTCCCACTAGGATCCATCTCCCTCTGGGGTTGCACTGTGCGACTGTGAGGTCTATTTTCAGAGTGTTTTCCCTCAGTTGCTCTTAAACTATTTTCTTTTTCTTGCTTGTTCCAAATCACAGCTGGTCATATAAACTAATGTGTATGTAGGTGAGTGGCTGCAGGTGGGTGGGTGCTAGTGAGTGGGCATAGGAGAGCAGGTGCCTGTGAGTGGGTGCAGGTGAGCGGGTGCAAGTGAGGGTGCTGATGAGCAGGTGCAGATGAGCAGGCACAGGGCAGCGGGTGCAGGTGAGCGGGCGCAGGTGCGCGGGTGCAGGTGAGCGGGTGCAGGTGCGTGGGTGCAGGTGAGCAGGTGAGTGGGTGAACATAAGTGGGTGCAGGTGAGCGAGTGAAGGTGAGTGGGTGCAGGTGAGCGGGTACAGGTGAGCAGGTGAGTGGGTGAACATAAGTGGGTGCAGGTGAGCGAGTGAAGGTGAGTGGGTGCAGGTGCGCGGGTGCAGGTGAGCAGGTGCAGGTGAGCGGGTGAAGGTGAGTGGTGAGGCTGGATCTAGAATATTTCTGGACACATTGTGTCCCAAATAATAAAGCTGACGATTTTCATTAATCATGGAAATGATAAAAGTCTAGTCTACAGATTTACTTAATGTGTGTTAGATCTTTTTAATCTTTCATTTTTTAATCTTTGTCTGAATTTCTTAAGATTTGTTTTGCTGTTTTCCCTTGATCCCAATTCTCCCTGTAAGCTGTCTCTAATTTGTGGTGCTCATGGCTGATGTGATGCTTGTGGCTGCTACCCTCACAGACTGTTTGGGTAGTGCTCCCTGATCTGTCCTATTAGTGTGCAGGTTCAGATCCGTCTGTCTGCAAACACTGAGTTAACCTGTAAATTGAGTTTTTTTTTTCAGTGTTAGTGGTTATTTTTCACTTTTTATCAAGCTTAAATTAAGCTGATTTTTTATCTAAAATGACTAAATCTTTTTCTAGTTTTTTAATCCTTTGCATGCTTATAGGATAGTGTATACTCTGATAGCCCCTGCCTCACAGTTTCCATATCTTAGGAGAAAGAATATCACTATTTATTGGCTCTACTAATCCAGGCCATGGTGGAGAGTGGAGCTTAGTTACTTCTGCTCATCAGGGTTTTCGCCCCAGGAATCAGGCTGGGCTGGCCTGCAGGCTCACCTCTCCAGACATGCCTGAGCTTCCTCCTGCAGAGATGCCAAAGCCGAGTGCCTGTTGTGGTGCAGCATGGGTGTCATGTGACTTCAGCTTGCATGTATCATTGCTCTTAACAAAATCTCAGTTGTTTGATTTTACCAAAAAAGACCTGGGAGTCAGATGCTGAGGTGAAAGCCTGCTAGCTCAGAGAGGCAGAGAAGGCACCCAGCTGACCTTCCTCCTCCACTGCCATCCCTGAAGCCTCTCCTCTCCCTTCTCAAACAAGTCTCCACAAACTGAAGCTCCTGCCCTTTGATTTCCTGTGTGTCTCTCTATCCATCCTCCTGACTCCCTCTTATTCTCTATAGTTTTTTATTAATAATCTTATGTTTACTTCCTCTCAACTGGTTGCTTCCTCTGCCTCCTGACCAACCTTGTTTATAATATAATATAATAAGAGGCCCTTGTATTAAAGGTGTGCACTAGGGCTGAGCCACACCACAACTAGAAACAGGTTTCTGAAGAATAATAACACAATCTCAGGGTTCACAGTGTGATCAAATATCCTGCAACAAGATATTAAAACTTCAAAGCAATCTTTTCCATGATCAGCCTATGTTCACTAATTCTCAAGGGACATCATATTCTTTCTCTATTAGAAGGCTAAAACACATAGAATTGCTTGTCACTGCCACATTACAAACGTATTCTTCCGGAACCACCCCTTTAGCCAGCATATAGCTTTCCAAGGGTTTTGACTTCCCGAGGGAGATGACTTGGCTCCAGCTCCTGGCCTTTTCTTGTGTGGACTTCAGCACTCGGCTCACTACATTGCTAAGGCAGTAGCCCCTCCACAGACCTGCTTGCGTGCTTGCGTGTGGGCTTTCAAGTCCCTTTTCTTTTTCCCTCTGTCATTCTTAAAATATTAACCTTACAC
Organism: Microtus oregoni; assembly: GCF_018167655.1. Lineage (NCBI taxonomy): Eukaryota > Metazoa > Chordata > Mammalia > Rodentia > Cricetidae > Microtus > Microtus oregoni. The sequence goes on from NW_024543210.1 coordinate 10,003,556, forward strand.
TTAAAGTATCATAAGACATTCTAAAAGTAAGGATTATTATATTTCACCCAGACTTCTAGTCTTTTCAGTGGTGTGGATCTGTATTTTCTAGACTGTCTGACTTCCAGGGAAGGATGCCTCCAGGACTCTCTACTTTCTCCTGTCTCCTCACTGGATTACATAAGGAGATGCTGTTAGATATCACTATTTTAAATAAAATGACTTCTAAAAATAAAGCATTTTAGTGTCTTTGGTGCTATGTTGTAGAGATACACTTTTTGAAGAGTAAAAGCAAAAGGAGGTTAAGTTACTTTTCAAAGAGAAAGTACAAGGAAAGAAAACGCTGACTTCTTGAAAGGAAGAAAATATGAGCTCCAGGCAGGCCAATAACTACCCGAGAATGTAAGGCCAAAGAGAAAATTATCACGGAACACTTACCATGGCAAAATGGATCAAGTTGGTAAGAAAGATGACCAGGGTGCTTTTTATAAATAGAATGAAAGCTTTGTTGTAAAATGAGAGTTTTAGGGGGAAATAAAGGGCTCATAGAAGGAGGCAACACAAATAAAGAACATTCTGAATGCTTAGGAGGGACCCACAGAAACAGACGCCCCATTGAAAACAAGCTCAGGACACTGGGCCTTGGAAGGGAGCGTTTGCAGTGTCCCCAGGATGGGAAGGAGCCACTTTCTCTGCTGCCTGTATTTCCTGCCGGCTCTGATAAGGTGGTCATGTCCACTGGATAGGACACACTTTTCCATTTTCTCAGACTTGGAGGGAGAGAGGTGCTAAAGTCAACCCAGCTAGGAGCCATGATTAAGATTCTCCTCTCAAAGGCCGAGAACTCAGATCTGGGGACATAAACATGGGGGCATTAAGGAGCACTCTAGAGGCCTGTACAAGTAGCGAGCTATTTTTTCTCCTTTGGTTATAAAAAAAGACACACATTGGCAGTCTGCCCACTCACGATGCTATAACAAACTTGAAAGTGTCTTTATGAAGTCACTTAGACCACTAACTTGCTCAAAATGCTTCTTGTTTTCTAAACCATGCGGCCTCCGTCTCCAAATCTGCACCTTTCAGAACCGGTTAATGCCTGATGCAAGTGTAAAGTGTCCAACAGGCCTCGGTATAACCACTCGTCCATCTTAACCACAATAAGGCAGTGACGACATCAGATTTGATGTTGCTGCCTCCAGCTCCATGGGGAATACAGGGAGGCTTACCTTGGTGAAGGCTCGATAGCACAAGCCACATAGCTCCACCAGGTAGGCCAGAGTGAAGACCGCATTCTGAATGACGAAGCTGAGTAACTTGGAAAATGGTTCCAACAAACTCTGCAATGAGATTAGAGGCAAATAAAACTGCTTATACCTTCACTTTTAAAAAAAAAAAGTACCAGTCTTATACTTTAACCACTAGAGCTGTGTTTTAGAAATTTGACGCAAGCTGCTGTTAATAACCACTCTGTTGGTCTAAGAAATCAACCCACGATTCAAAAAGAATGAGTTAGTCACTTTATTGCTCAGAAAAATCAAACCCCTCATTTTCCCACGTGGGACCTTTTACAAATCGTCTCTATTACAGTCCTGTTCTCCTGCCAGGCTAAGCAATCCCACCTCTGCAAGGCTGTGTTGAGATCTCCCAATCTGGTCTGCTGGACCCTCAGGTGTCTGTGGCTCCTCACATTGGCACCCACCAGTTACACTCTGAGAAGAGCTCTGTGCGCAGCACCAAGTACCTAGAGCTCAAACATGGCTCCTGCTGCCCAGCTTCCCGCATGTATTCATCAGAGGGATGTTGCCGGTTTGTTTCCCATCTGAACCCCACCATCAGAGCTCAGTTTTAGTCAACCAGAAGTGCTTAGAGAGCACCCACTGAGTATCAGGCAGGGCTTGGGTGATTTTGCATTATGTATCTGTGAGTGTGTATGTCTATCCTGGAGCCCTAGGAGCCAGGAAAGAACACAAGCTCCAGGCTTTGATGCTGCTCTTCTTAGCTGAAGTCTTGGATCTAGATATAGATATAAACAATTCACTCTCTTATTGATAATATAAGAAATTAAAGTGCTATTCAGTCCTCCAGAACCGTCCATCTTAACAGCCACACTACAAACGCCACCTCAGTGAATGTCTGCATGACATTTTCACTTGAACGCTCTTCCTTAGAACAGATGTCCAGAAAAGGACTGGCTCAATAAGAGGAAAACAACATTTTAAAATATTTACTTTTTGTGCGTTCACATGTGAGGGTGTGTTTGTGCCATAGTACACACGTGGAGGTTGGAGGACAATCTCAGGTTTCGGGTGAGGAGAGTCTCACCTTCCACCTTGTCTTGGGCAATGTTTCTTTTGCTGTTTGCCACTGTGCTGCATCCAGTTTTTATGTGGGTTCTGGGAATGAAGACTGCTTGTGTGCCAAGTGCCTTTACCCTCTGAGCATCTCTGCAGACCCAGGGATAAACTCACTTTTAAAGAGTTATTTTATTTTTACTTTTGTGTGTGCCTGTGAGTGTGTATATCTATGTGTGTTTGCATGTGTGTTTGTGTGGGTGTATGTGTGTGTCTGTGTGTGAGTATATGTGTCTCTGTGTATATATGTGTGTGTATGTGTCTGTATGTGTGGATGTGTTTGTATGTCAGTGTGTATTTGTATGTCTGTGTGTACCTGTGAGTGTATGTGTGGTTTCTGTGTGTTTGTATGTATATGTGTTTGTATGTCTCTGTGTGTGTGTGTATGCCATGAGTGTTCAGGAGCCTGAGGAAGCTAGAAGGGAGTGTCATATACCTGGGAGCAGGAGTTACAAGGGAGTGTGAGTTGCCTGGAACCAAACTTAGAATCTGTAAGGACAACATTATTGAGCCTTCTCTTCAGACCAGATACAAAACTTTTGGGGGTTCCTTTTGTATTTGCATAAAGATCAGTTATTGTTTGTTCTTTGTCCCCCTGAAGATGGGTGTATATTCCATTACTGGTACTCCTCTTCAGAAACCTATGTGGTTCATTTTATATAGAAAACCTTAGGGAAACTTTGAGATGGTGCCCGTAGATAGAAAGCTAGATTCCAGCCTATTTGGAAACACTCACACCTAAACAGCAGCTGACAGGCAGCATCGCGCAGCAGAAAAACCGAGGAACTTGTTCTCTAAGGACCTATGCTCAAGTTTCAGGACATTCACAAGCTAGCTATGACCTTGACCAGACACGTTGCTTCGGAGTCTATGCCTTTATCTGTATAGGCACAGCTGGTTCATCTTTTTTTGCAGCTGGCTAGCATGAACTGTGACTCTGAAAGTGTAAAGAGAAAGAGCTATCAGAAATGTGCACTGCTGGCGGATGAGCTAGCAATTTCACACTGCCATAATATAAGCTCCTGTATGCTGCACAGAAGGCAGCCAAGATGTGTGAGCAGGAAATGAGACACAGCCCTGAGCATCCCACATGGCTCATGGTCTTACTGGGGAGCCTGTAGGTGTTAATACTGAAAGCTTGTTCAAGGAAGTGCTTCCTGCGGATAATGGAGCTTGTAGGAGTCTTAAATGGGACCTCGAAGGATGAAATGTTAGTTCCCCACATTGACAAGGGTTTAAAGTATGTCAGGCAAAGGAAACAGCCTGGGCAAAGGTGAGGGTCTGAAACTAAATGGGATTATACGTGCAAAGCACGAGGTGCAATACAGAAGCATTCAACACACAGTGTCCACTGTCTTCATGAAGATAGTGATGCTGACTTCGAGATGCAGGGGGAATGGGACAAGGAGCAGAGATTAAACTGGAAAGGTGCACTGGTGAGAAGGGATGGAACTGTATGCTCCATTAAGGAATTTAGAAGTCATCAAAGTCATCCTTTTAACTAAAGAACCAACACAACCCTCCTTAGAAGGCTCAGGCCAGCGGGAGGATAATCTGGATGGAGTGATAGGCTTGGCCAGACCAGGAGAAAGGTTACAAATGGCAGCACTGCAGTATGTTCGATGCTGACCCAGAATGATGGTAATGGGGGGGGGGGGTGCATTCCAGATGCAGTAGCCATGTCTTCAGTACTGCTATTTTCCTCTTCCTGTCTTTCAGTTAGAAGATAATCAAATAACCAACCAGGCAAGCTTTTCTGAATCACTTTTTTTAAATACGTACCCTCGTGGCATTGGTAGAAGGGATCTTCAAGAGGCAAATCATGATTCTCAGACTGGAATCCAAAGAACACTGTAACAGATATAAGAAGGCGAGAGTCAGCTTCCTTCTCCATGTTTCCTTTGCTTCGAATATTCCCTGCATATATTTTGCAAAAAGAAGGATGTGGGATGTGGCACTGTCAGCAAAGGGCTTGTCACACAGGCATAAAGTCTCAGTTTTGCTCCCAGAACCCAAGTGAAAGAACGCGCTGAGCGTGGTGGCTGGTGCTTGTAATTTCAGTGCTAGAGCAGTGAAAGCAGGGGATCCCTGGGGCTCATTGGTCAGCCAGCCTGGCCAAGTCAGTGAGCTCTAGGCCAGCAAGAGAACCTGTCACCAAAACACAGTAGACACTGCCTGAGGAGTGACACCCAATGCTGACCCCTGGCCTCCACATGCACATATACTCACAGGGATTCATACACACGCCCATGCACACATGCAAACACAAATCTTACTGTAACTATCTCTATACTGTTTCCTATGTATATCAAAAACAATTGTTTTCAGATTTTAAATCTTTAATGAAGCAATTATGCAATATTAAAATAATTACTAGATAAATTAATTAAGTAAACATAGCTCTGAAACTATTTCCCAAAGATATAATGCCAGAATTAAATGATAGAGAAAGTTGATAAAGAACTGGATGGATGGATTGATGGGTGGTTGGATGGATGATGGATGGGCAGATAGGTAGATGGACAAGAGACTAGAGAGATGGACAGATAGACACAAAGGTTAAGAAGGCAGATGTTAAATGTATATCAGTCTAAAGAGGTATACTAAGGAAAAGTGATCCTGGGGGGGGGGGGAAACTAATAGAAATCATTAGTCCAAATAACCAGTTTCATCACCCTTCCTCTGGGATTTGTTTATTTTAATTTTTCACAAGGCTAGGGATTAAATTTGGCCTTGTGTATAGTAAGAAGGTGTTGTACCACTGAGCTAGGCCTCCCCAGTTCTGTAGGTGGGAATTCACTGTCCCTTTGTCATGAAAAGACATAAGCCAGAACCTGGAGACAAGCAGCAAAATTTCTCTCTAACATCCATACGGAGAGAAAAAACACACTTTCAAGAGTCTAGATCAAAACAGTGTTTGAAAGCCCCTGAGTTTTCAGGGTGGGGAGGAAACTGGCAGAGCATGAATAACAAGCTGTTGTTTACTATTGTGAGCACATCACTAAAGCCACAGCAGCTCTTACAGTGGACAATGGTCCCCTTCAACAAAGGATAAACCAAGCCAGAGCATCTCCTAGAGGATCCCTGGACCTGCAGCATGTCTGTCACCTGACCTCACACCCACAGTCACAGCCCTCTGTCACTAGCAGGGACAGTGGTGCACACTGAAGTCTGAGACCTCCTTCAGTGACACTTCCCAGAGACAAACTGCAAGATTGTCACTGGGGGATATTTCCTAAGAGATTAAAGACAAAACAGAATCAGTGTTCAGATCTGACGGAGTAGAGAACTTCGTTACACAAACCCTGGTGGTATTTCCTAAGAAGCTTCTAAAAGAACTTAGCCTGTTTAATATGCCAATGCCCTTCAGAATTGACATGACATTTACTTACTTTAAACCAGAAGCTGAAAACCAGCTGCTGATCAGGCCAAACCCTGGTGACTTAAAAACGAGGAAATGTCATCTTAGGGAAAAAAAAGCGGGAGAGGGGGAGGAGGGAGGTCCACATGCTGAGGTTGTTCCCCTGAAAGCACCACCAGCAGGAGTGGACCGTAGACTGCAGCCCTCGGCAGGAGCGGTGCATTAACACTGTCAAGGGCCTCCGCTCTCCTTATTAGCCTACCTGGCTCCACTCTACTCATTAACCTTTCGGCAGGTCCCCTGCGGGCACCGCTGATTGGCACACATTAGGCATGACCCTTGTTTACAGCGGCAGCACTCCCTGCTGGTCAGCAATTTCACTAGCGCATGGGAGCCCATGCTCCCGAATGTGTGTGGTTCATCAGCAAAGGTTGGTCCTGAACGACACTGGGCCTAAGGGGGACAGGTTAAAATATGTGTACATGTATGTGTGTGTGTTCCCAATCCTAGTGTTGATCCAAACTCTGGAAACTGTCCCACAGACTATCATTGTGGCCTTCCTTGAACATTACTTGAACACTATCCAAAAACACCACTTTAAATAATTCTGTAAAACTAACACTTCACCTATGTCTGGACTGCTGTTAGACAAAACTATTAATTTTCTTGCCTATTTGATATCCACTCGAGGAAAAAAACAGACAATCTAAGAACTGGAGTTCAGAGGAAGAATGTTACCTAGCATGCACAGGATGCTGAGTTCTAGCCCCCTTGCTAAAAACAAAAACAAAAACAAATTAAGAAAGAAAGGGAGGGAGAGAGGAAGACAGAAAGAAAAACACATAAGAGAACAGAGCATAGTCTATTGGCATCCTTTTATCCAACTGAAAACCATGTGGTCATGGGCAGCTCCATTCTCAGTGGATAAAATATCCACTCCACGCTGCTGACAACCTGTAACGTTGCAGACTGAGTGGCTCTCCACTCGCCTGAATAACTCTCTCCACTCTGGCTGACAGATTTCCACAGACCTTTGGGATCTATTGGATCACTTGACTGTGCTGGTCTCTGTAAGCGGATGGGCAGAAAGCAACGGAAGCTAAACACGTGGCTGAGCTCACCTTCAGAGGCAAAACACAAGGCAGCTTGGCAAAAAATGTCTGAAACTGGTTGCTGATTGTGGTCCAGAGGCTACTAGGAGAATCCATGGGCAGAGCTTCCATGAACGTGGCAATGTTTTCCAAACAGCGGATCATAGCACCCCCTGCTGGTAAATTCTTTTTGTTATTTAGACCCTAAAAACACAAAAGCATAGGCAATCAACTGCTGAAAGCAGCGGAGGAGTTCATAAAGCTATCTAGTGACGGCTTCTTTAGAAATCATACAGTCACACTATGAACATGCTAGACAGCCTGCTACACAGGCTGACCGTTCCAACAGGCAGGAGGAACACAGAAGAAAAACCAGCTATGTTTAGAAAAACCTCCAGGCGAAATTGGTGATCTTTAAGTCCAAGAGGTATAATCGGACCATGAAATAAGAACATGTAAAGCTACATATCTTGGGTGTAGATGCTCAGAAGACATGAACGATGCCTGCTGGGAAGAATCCTCCAGAGTAAAGACTGGAGCTACTGACAATAGCAGCAGCTGTGTTCTTCCTAGCTGCCGCGGGGAATGGTGAAGTCCTGGGGACTTTTCGGCGTTGCTCATAAAGACTTGGAGCCAACCCCAAGGTACAGCATAGCACCATGAAGTGGTTTATGGAGGACATAGGCGTGGTACATGACACTGGCTGAGACCTGGGGTACTCTACCTACCTCCAAGAGTTGACTGAGGGCAGCAATTGAGCTCAGCTCATTGAAGTCCATGAGCGATGTGGCTAAGGTCCGTAAAAAAGTTCCATCTATAAAGCAAATAGTTAGAATTAGCAGCATTTTCGGGGACTTGCCGGGCTTGCAGTGTCTGGGTTCTCGGGGGAGTGAGTTACCTTTGATGGCACTCTGGAACAGCTGGGGGAAGATGCCATTGGGTGCCAGCTGATGGAAGATACAGCGAAGGAACTGCTTGGCCACACCTGCTGCATTGCCGGGAACCATCATGCTGCATTCAAACACAGAAGAGAGACACGAGCTGTGGGCCAACGAGCATGTGCGTGCTGTGACCCAGAGTTTAGGCTTTGAACACCATGATTTTATGTAATATCTTGCCATTTCCCTCAGTGAGATGAAATTACCCATAGTCAAACCTAATAGTTTCATGGCAACTTTTTAGACAGATCCAGGAAGTGCCAAAGTTACAGCAGAATTATTCTAAATATAGCTGAGTATTCCAAAGCCAGTGACTTGAGAAGGCCGCATGTCCAGAAGGGGATGGACATCATCAGCGAGGACGCACTAAGGAAGGGTAATTGGTCAAGAGAGAGCTGCCCTGAGGGGAACACAGTAAGGGCTTCTTCACTTCTCTTGGGAGACCTTGGATGTTTGCTTCAAGTATCTGAGCTGTTACTTGTAAAGACTCGCTTAGGCAGGGCCTCCCTTCACCTACCATACACTCCCAAGAAACAAAAGGGAGTCAGGAGTTTTAAGTGCCTCTGCCTTGTAGACAAGACATTAGAGCGGATAGTTCCTGAGGTGTTTGGGGCGGGGAGTAGGTTGCCAGAAGGAAGAAATCAAAGATCCCAACTGGATGGAAAGGAAGTTGTCCCAAAGTATCTGCTACAGCCTCGAGATGCCAAATCCACCCCGAAATCTCGGTTCACAAAGGTTTATACCAAAAATGGCCTTTCAGGGAAACAAAACCCCCAAAAAACCAGAACCAGGAAACCTTTTGTTGTTTCATGAGGCTCCATAGCCCTAAAGCAATTATCTAAGTAAATAAATAAAAACAAAGAGGGAACAGAAAGAGAGAACACAGACCAGGATTCCTCTGAGCACTGAACCCAAATGTAGATTACAAGGATAAAACATCATGACCAAGTAGGGTTTATCCCTAAATATCAGAAAAATGTCACAATCAATGCAGTGACTGGGGAGAAGGAAGGAAGAGGACCAGAGTTCAGATCCTCTACAAGGGCACAGTGCCACCTATAACTCCAGCCTCAGAAGATGGAAATGGGGGATCCCCCAAGTGAGCAAGCTTTCTATCCAGACTAGCTGCACCAGCAAGCTCTGGGGGCTTGATGGAGAGACCCTGACTCAAAGTATAAAGTGGAAGAATGATCAAGGAAATTCCTGACCTTGTCAATGCTGGGCCTCCAAAAGCCAGTGCACACACAGTTGCACACATTACCCCCACATATACACACACTACACACATAAAAAAGAAGAGGAAAACCAACATAATTCAATACATTAAAGGAAAAACGATTTTAAAATAATTCAACATATTGGAAATAGAAGGAAACATCCTTAATTTTTTTAAAAAAAATACGTGTCTGTGAAAAAGCTATGGCTGACTATAAACAAATGGGAAGTTAAGGCAGGGAATAAACTAGAATGGCCACTGCCATGTCTCTGATCGGGCTGGCAGTTCCACCTGCTATGGGAAAGTAGCAAAGAGACAAAAATAACAGCGAGGAAATAGTAAAAGTCATTGTTTGCAGGTGATACACTGTTTGCCAAACAAAACAAAGCCCTAAGGCATCTAGGAAGGAACTTCTGAAATGGGTGAGTTCAGCTAGGATACAACCGTAATTCAGAGAAACCAATTTACCCACCAGAAAATTTTTGAAAATTATTTTCTTCAAAGTCCAATTTACATTGAAATTGAAAATATAAAATTCTTAGGGATAAATTTACACAGCATAGCCAAAGACTTACAAGAGCACTGCTCAACATTGCTTGGAGGCTGGGTTGACGACTCGGTCAGGACAGCACTTGCCTTACAAGGCCAAGGACCTGAGCCTAAATCCCAGAATCCTCGACACAGGGAAAGGTGCGGTAGTGTGCACATGGAATCCCAGCACTGGGGAGGTGAAAATGGGCTCCTGGGGGCTTGCAAACCAGGCAGTCTAGCCTGACTGGTGAGCTCTAGACCAATAAGAGACCTTGTCTCAAAGGAGCTTGATGGCGCTTGTAAGGATAACACCTAAGGATGCTTCCAGTCTCCATCCACACATGTGTGCATACACACCTACACATATACTTCAAAAACATAGCTGAGAGAAATTTAAAATGTAATGAAATGGAGATATATACATGTTCATTAGTTGGACAATCCAGCATTTTTTCTATGAGTAATTCCCAAATTGATGTACACTTTCAGTAAACATTTTTCTAAACAAGGCGAAGCTTGGGCATGGTGTGGGCATGGCGTGGGTGTGGCATGGGCTTGGTGTGGGCATGGTGTGGGCACGGCGTGGATGTGGTGTAGGTATGGTATAGGTGTTGTGTGGGCATGGTGTGGTACTGAAATGACATCTCAGCATTGGGGAGACAGAGGAAGGAGAATCACTATGAGTTTGAGGTCAGCCATCAAGACACTGTCCTGAAAAGCCAAAGAAAAGAAAGGAAGGAAGGAAGCAAGGAAGAAAGGAAAGAAAAAGAGGAACAAATTTGGAAATTAAAAAGACTAGATATCTAAACAAATCTAAAAAGAAAAGACACCAAGGAAGAGGAGCCCTGATACCCGATGCCAGGACTCACCACTGTAATCTTGACTTTGTGGCATGAAATCATTGGTTCTCAACCTTGGGTTTTGACCCCTTTGAGAATCAAATATCAGTTATCCTGCATACCAAATATTTACATTGTAATTCATAACTGCAGCAAAAACACAGTAGTTCAGAAGTAGTAATGAAATAATATTATGATTGGGAGGTCACCACAGCATGAGGCCGCAGCATTAGGAAGGTTGAGAACTACTGAGCTAGACCGAGGTTCAGTATAAAGACTATAGGAACCAGGTGGGAAGCCCAGATACCAGCTACCACATTGGTACCTGGAGTTTCTCACAGTGGGCTAATGAAGAAAGGAGTCTTTAAAACAAGAAGGTGCCGACATAGCTAAATATTGGATGTGAATAAAAAGAATGTCCCTACTGCAACCCAACACTGTATATAAAAATTAATTTTGATGGAACACATGAAGTGCTAAATATAAATGCTAAGGTCTTGAAGTGTTTGGAGGAAAAAGAGAACACACATGAGTTGGAAGCAGATGAGCTTTCTTAGCTGACCACTAAAAATCCATAACTACACACACTTTGAAGCTTGGATAAGTTAGAGTTCCTCTAAATTAAAAACTTGTCAGCAAATTATATCATCAAGAGAACGCCTGAGGAAGCTCGGCATGGGTAAAGATATTCTTCTAACATATTTATACTGAGAAGCCCTACAACTACAGAGTAGAAAGAAAACAGCATGTGAGAAAGATGGAAAAGATTATCTAAATAGACACTTCAGGAAAGAATATATAAAACAGTCAATCAACACTTGAAAAAATGTCAACAGGAAGATGCATATTAAACCTACAAAGACAGCCACCACATAGCCACCCCATCTGCTACAATTAATGATACCAACAATGTCAGAATCTGGCAAGGATGTGGGTCAGCCTGAAGTCTCACTGATGGTGGGAATATAAAATAATATAGTTATCTTACATAAGAGAAATAGCATAACCCTCACTTAATATTTAGTTTTACTTAGGTGCCTATGTGTGAGTATGAACACAAATGTCCAGATTCTTTCAGAGGTCAGCAAAAGGCATTGGGCCCTCCAGAACTGGAGGTACAGGCAGTTGTTAGCTGATCAACATGGGCGCTCTGTTGATCAGAGCAGGTCCTCTGGAAGAGCAGCAAGCACTCTTAACTGCTGAGCTATCTCTCCAGCCCCTAGCACGACCATTTTATAGACCATATTTATGTAAGAGAAGTTCTGATTTCTTATTTTAAAAATTCAAACATGCATGACTCATGTGACTCAACAATTCCATTTCCAAGAGAAATAAAGTACCAGATACCCTTGAATAGAAACCCAAATAAACCATGTGGTACATGGTGCATGGCCAGCTTTGACAAACAGACTAAGATACAAGCAACAGCATGAATAAACCTCAGAGCATGGCTACCTGCAGAAGGCAGACACGAAAGAGCACAGGCAACACAATGCACGCATGCAAAGCTCTACAGCAGGCAAACATTAATGAAGAAAATCGTGTTTCCTCCTATGAATGGAGCGCAGCTGGCATGGTGTGAGGTGAACCTTTCTGGGAATCATGGTTAAGTTCTGTGTCTTGACAGGGTCTCAGGTCTGTGGGCAAAGCCACCTGTCCAAACTCGGGGAACTTAGGGTTTATGTATTTTCTTCTGTGATTTTTACAACAGAAAAGCCACGCTGAAGTACTACATGATGTCTGTCAACAGGAGTGTATTATACACTTGAACCCTGCTAAGACAGAGGGTTTTAAAGGTTTTAAGGCAAAGCACGCTGGCCCCCGCTTTGTACCCTGTGTATTCAGTAAAAGCTGAACTCCCCACAGTGACCTCCATGGTGCTACCTGGCCTGGGTGCCGCTATCTTTTCCGTTTCATTTTCGGCCATGTTCTCTGAAGCCACATTGGCCTGTTTCCAAACTCACCATCCTTGTTCCAGACTTAAAGCCCTTGTCCTTGCTGTGTCCTCTGCCTGGGATATCCTCTCCATAAGCTGCCGCGTAGACTCCTCTCCCAACCTAGGCTTTGTTTAAATAGCCCTTCCTCCAAGAGACTGTCCTTGGTCATTATGCCTACACTGCCACTCCTGGCCTCCTCTATCAAGTGGAATTAAATAATCTTCCTAACACATCATTGTAAGAGATATTCAATAACACTGCCAATTTCTTACTAGTTAACTTGCTATTTTCTGCTTCTTCAACCCGAATGTAAGTTCCATGAAAAACAGGATTTGACATTTAACCACTCTCGCCAGCACGGGGTACTAACTCTGTAGATAGTCACTGAAGGGTCGACAACAGTGCAGGACAGGGAGAAGAAAGTAGGGTGCCCTGAACTCACTGGCTAGCCATGCTAGCCAGCTGGTGAGTGCTGGGTTCAATGACCTGTCTCAAAAGATAAAGTGGAGCATGTTGAGGAAGACGCTTGATATTGACCTCTGACCTCCACCCTCTCTGCATATACGTGCACACACGCAAAGGAATCAACACGTAATGAGTCAAAATTACATGAGTCTATTTTCTTCACAGAACTTAGCACAGTCACTACACATTTTCGTGAAGATTCATCCGTGCTTGCCGCCTTGGTGAGAAGGAAAACCTAACAAGGCCAGGAATTATATCAGTTGTTCCCTTTCAACAGAGTTGAAGAGGCCTGGGGTGCAGCTCTGCAGCAGAGCATTTTTCCAGAATGCTTGAGGCCCTTGGTTGGATTCCCAACGTAACAGACAACAAAAACTAATACACACACATGACAAAACAACAGCAACAGCCCGCTTAACTGGACTGGAGAGATGGCTCATTGGTTAAGAGCCTTGGCTGCTCTTCCAGGGTGCAATCCCCAGCACCCACATGGTGGCTCACAACCATCTAAAATAGGATCTGATGCCCTCTTGTGGCATGCAGGTATATATGCAGAGTACTCATACATAAAATATAAATAAATTAAATTTTAAAAAGCAAACCAATGAATTGGTACAAGTTGGGCTTAAAAGAGTGCTTGTTGACTGAAATGAGTCAATGTATAAATGCACTGATCTGATTAGAAACTAGCAGGGCCGCAGAGGAATAGCAGCTGTCTTCCTGGAGAGCACCCGCCCGTGGCCACTGTCAGACCCGTGTGGACATGCACAGAGAACAAAGAGAAACGAGACCCACTTGACGTTCCTACCTTTCTGCTTGATTAGAAAAGGTCGTGCTGGATGCGAGCCTAGGAAATAAAGTAAACAGTCACACAGTATCTTAGCTTTCTGTGGTGAAATGCGTTAGCACTAAGCTAGGCCTTTGGTTCAGGTTTGGACGGTGAGAAGACAGCTACTGACAATTCCTTTGGTGGGCGTCAGATGTCCACTCTCCCAAACCCGACTTCTGTGTCAGTCACAGATTGCCCTGGAAATGTATACAGGTAAGAGTTTACTGTCACCCGCCCAGCCTAAAAAATGGCAGTTGTATCCCGCTGGACGGACACCAGAACCAGTCATCTAGCAACCCCTGCGTTCACTCAAATTCATTTCTCCGTTACCGATCTCTGAAACCCAACTACAAGCAAACCACACATTGTAAACCCTCTAGCACAGCAGTAGAGACAGCAGAGGTGTCTCAGCTTGGTGCCAAGGGGGAGTGGTGGAAGAGAGATCTATCTTCTGGAGACACCATCACCGACCACATTTGGAAACTGCAGTGTGGCTCCTTAGCCATGGGCATGTGTCCTCTCAGGACAGAGAATGAAGCCGATTGGTGGATTCTAAAGGACATACTATAATCTGTAAGATACTGAAGACACCAGGAGAATGCTACCAACTTTCCATTTTAGTAGGACAGTTGAAGGGACCAAGAGTTTTGGAGAGAGATGGTGGCTCCAGAAACTGCCGTTGTAATATTGTCCTCAGCTGCCTCGGCTATAGGCCCTTATGCTGAAGATTCCATGATGGAGAAAGAAACATACATAAAATATGTATAAATGCACAAATCTGACTAGAAACTAGTTGGGTCACAGAGGAATAACAGCTGTCTTCCTGGATTCCTCAACTGAACAATAATCAAGGGTGTGGGAAACATGGCCTTAAAGGATTCACCTGAAAGCCGGAGGGATGAAGCCTGAAAGGGATCTGAGCAGACAGCTCTACAAGAGATAGGAAACGCTGACGGAGACATGAAAGGGCTGTGTGGAGCAGACTCCCAGGACATCCAGAGGTGGTCTGTGGAGTTGTCCCTGGTAGTGCTGATAAAGCCGCGATGGCTCATCTGGCATTCTTCACAGTGAAGCTGGGCATGTGAAGAAAGCTGCAGCTACGGAACCCGCTTCCTTGGCAGCTTCCTGGTCAAGATTAGGCTACCAAGAGTCACGCCCATTCGCACTCAATGTTTTTCAGTCTCTCGCTAGTCTACCTAAAGGAGCTAGGTAGTCAAGTGTAAGGATAAAGATGTCTAAGTGTCTGTACGTGGGAGGGTGGAAATGTGTGTGCTACTGTTTTCCTTCAAAGTTCCTGTTCCCACCCTAACCGTTGGTAGTATCTGGACCAGGATTATCTATACACAGCCTCCTCCTCCTCCTCGCTGTCCTCTGTGGCTCAGATCAGCTGTGCCAGGAGGGCAGCAGAGCCAAACCATGACTCCATCTGCTCTGTACCTACAGAGTGGTGAGAGTAGGAACTGAGGTCACAGAGATACAGGACACAGCACTTATTCTCTAGTTACCAAGGCTGAGTTAAAGTGATGGCTCGAATGAAGCTACCTTCCCATCTCTTCTAGTTCCCATATCCATCAAGTACTTTTTACAATGGCTTTGGAATTTTGGTTACACTTAACTTTATGCTGTCTCTAACTATGTAACTCTAAAGAAACTCCAAAAATAATCAGGGAGGTCTGAGTGGGGAGATGGCTCCGTGGGTAAGAGCACTTGTGCATGCATGAGGACCTGAGTTCAAATCCCCAGCACTCAGGTAGAGAAGTTGGGAGTGTTTGTATATGCTTGTAGCCCCCATGCTAGGATGTGGAGACACTCAGAATCCAGGGGCTCACTGTCAGTCAGCCTAGCATAATCAGCTTCCGGTTCAAGGAGAGACCCTGGCTCAAGGGACTAAGAAGAAGAGAAGCAAAGCACTCAAAGTCCTCTTGCTTCTGTATATGCAAATAGGTATGCCCACACACTCACACACACAATACACATACCATACACACATATACCACACTACACTCACATACAACATACCATACACACATATACCACACTACACTCACATACAACATACCATACACACATATACCACACTACACTCACATACAACATACCATACACACATATACCACACTACACTCACATACAACATACCATACACACATATACCACACTACACTCACATACAACATACCATACACACATATACCACACTACACTCACATACAACATACCATACACACATATACCACACTACATTCACATACAACATACCATACACACATATACCACACTACACTCACATACAACATACCATACACACATATATCACACTACACTCACATACAACATACCATATACACATATATCCCACTACACTCACATACAACATACCATACACACATATATCACACTACACTCACATACAACATACCATACACACATATATCCCACTACACTCACATACAACATACCATACACACATATATCCCACTACACTCACATACAACATACCATACACACATATACCACACTACACTCACATACAACATACCATACACACATATATCCCACTACACTCACATACAACATACCATACACACATATACCACACTACACTCACATACAACATACCATACACACATATATCCCACTACACTCACATACAGCATACCATACACACATATACCATACTACACTCACACATAGCATACACATTCCATGCCATAACATACACATGACTTGGGGCGGGGAACAAAGAACAGGATAATGTATTTTTTTTGTGGAGAAGTTTTCCAAGTTTCCCTGTTTAACTTGACCTCACAATTACTATTACTTCTGCGTATGTGTGTGAGTGTACATGAAGTATATGTGTGTGTGCACATACATGTAGACACAGAGGCCAGAGGAGGTTTCAGCATCCTGTTCTACTACTCTCTGTCTTCTTTCCTGGAGACAGAGTCCCTCGCTAACCCTGGAGCTCAGCTGGCCAAGACCCCCAGTGGTCCTTCTCCCTCAGTCTCCAGCAGTTCAGGGGCTACAGGCACTCACCCGTGAATGCCTGCCTTCTTATGTGATGCTGGGAACTTGAACTTTGGCATGCATCTTGCACAGCAAGTATCTTACCCACTGAGCCATCTGCACAGCCCCTGTTCTTATTATTTTTAAAGTTAAGATTAGCTATGTTAAGGCTAGTTCTCAGTAGGTGTGGTGGCACATGCCCACAATCCTAGCACTTTGGAGGCAGCATTGTTGGTTGAGGAAATACAGAAGGAAACCCTGCTAGAGGACAACCTATGCTATATAGTGGAATATATCAAAACCAAAACAAAGCAAAAACAACAACAAAACCTCACAAACCAAAAAGATTGTCTTTCCCTCCCTCAAACCCCGAGTGCCTGCAGATTTTGACTCCTCTAAACAATGGGAAGCGTTTCCACTTCAGGCTTCTCGAGGTTTAACCAAGCCCTGTCTTGTATCTTGTATGGCCACCCAATGATTTCACACAAAACTGTCCCTTTAAACAACCAAGTTACAGCCAGGCATGATGGCACATATCTCTAATCCCAGTAACTCAGGAGGCTGAGACTGGAAGACCACAAGGTCAAAGCCACCTGAGGTTACACAGCAAGTTCAAGGTCAACCTGGGCTGCATAGCAAGACCCTATCTAAAAAAAAAAAAAAAGAAAACAAACAAAAAGCTCCACAAATCACCTGGACACAGGTCTAAGTCTTGTTTTTTTATTTTTTGATCTTTAATTTTATTTTATGTATATGGTGTTATTCCTGCATATCCATCTGTTGACTGTGTGTGTGCAGCCCCATCAGAGGCCAGAAAAGGCCATCAGATCCCCTGGGGCTGGTGTTAATAGACAGTTGTGTGCTGCCATGTGGGTGCTGGGAATTGAACCTGAGTTCTCTGGAATAGCAGGCAGTGCTCTTTACTGAGAAACCATCTCTCCAGCCCCCGGAGCTAGGTCTTAACGGTGGTGGTTCAAGGCACCTAAGCAGTGTTGGCAGAGATCAGAACTCAGCAAGCTCATGCAGAACTTAACACAGTATCTGTGAGCTGCATTGTTATTACTGAGCTGGAATTTAGTCATGAGCACAGAACACATTCTAATGTCTATACATAAAGGGAATTCCTTTCATTATATAACACTCAGACTGAAGTCCTGCTCCCAAAACATGTGCTCACGCCCTTTATCTGACAGACCTGTGAAGATGCTGGATGACACACACTGATACCCTGAACTCAACAGTTAAATGAGGCCCCCTTGAGATCACAAAGAAGCGTGAGGTCACCACAAAACAGGTCATGAGAGAGAACAGGTGCTAACACAAAGCCTTCTAAGGATGGACCGTCTGGACACTATCACATATTAGCTCATACAGCAGTGGGAGCAACCGTCAGAACCTTTCCCGCAGCCTCCTCTAGCTTCTCTCTGACCTTGACTCATGACTGGGGTACAACTGGGAAATGAAATCAAAAGATGCTCTGTCCATTTTTTAAAAACTAGTCTATAATCAATCCCTTAGGCACCAGGCATCTCCAAGGTGACCGGATGTTCCGATTTTAGGATGCAGTTTTAAGGGAGGCCCCTTCCTAGCAGATAAACCAGAACCTAACATTCACCTTCCCACAGACTGCATGATATCCAGCAACAGCGGGGCTGCCAAGTCTGGGCTCAGGTGGATGAATGTGGAGAGGACCACGATGGCTAGTCCCAGGGTTTCTTCATCGTACTCTTCGAGAATGGCCCCACAGTCATGGCATCTGCAGAGGATACAGACAGAAGACATGTTAGAAAGCTAACACACAAACACAGCCATTTGTCAGAAGTCTTGGGAAAGGTCCCAAAGGTGGTAACTGGGCCCACTAATGCAAGTGGAGAATTCAGTGCCCTTGTCACCATAAAACATGGGAAGAGCTCGGGTGGCAGAGATCATGGGCGTTCCTTTGCTGTTCAGTCCACAGGCATCTGACCCTGCAGGGTCTCTGCTCCTTTAGAAAGGGCTTTGGGTAGACTGGCACCTTCCAGGACTTTAAGAAAGTGAAATTATGTCTAAGAATAGTCAGTAACTGGATTTTTGGATCAGTTTTTACTGTTTTACTTAAGTACAAATGAATGAGCATGTGAGCCATCTACTTGTTTGTCTTCACTGCCAATGTTCGGAAGCTCTGACAGTCAGCTGTGCTGCTGTTTCCGCGCTGGTCTTGAGCTCCTAGAGGAAACAATGAGTGATCCCAGCACAGCGAGAGTTGTTCTCATCCGGAGCTCTTCCAGATCCTGATGCTGTGGACCAGGAACCTCTGGAAGCCACTGGCAGGCATGTGCCTGGTTTTCCTGTCCTATAACCAATGCTGGGCATCAGGATCTGGCCCTTCAATCTTCTGACACCCTGCTGTCAGTACCTCTAGGTTTCTGTCAGCTGCACCTAACTTTAACCTAGTGTTCTGACTGCTACACAATGACCTTCAGGGTCCTCTATTTAAAGATCTTGTGCTTTATCAGATGCTTGAAGGCAGCCATGATGCCACATAGGAGAAGGAAGCCACCTCACCAAGAAAGGAGGAGGGGATTGCAGTAACTAGATTTATTTTCCTTTGTCAAAGTGAAAAATGTCCAGACAGGGCTAGAAGCTTTCAAAAGCTGTCCAGTGTGTGGGCAGGAGACGGAGGACTCAAGTAAACCCGGACACACCAGAAAGCCCATGCCTCTTCCCCTGCTCCCTTACACCCGCTTTGTGATTCTCTGGTCCTACTAAACTAATGCGGAAGAGCACTTTTAAGAAGCCCACAGCTTACTGCGCTTATCTGTGTCCTAATATAGGTTCCACTCAGCCCAACCAAAGGCAGCTTTAGAAAGTGAACTTGAGAACTAAAAATAACTCAGGAATCAGAGCTACAGTTACTGCGCCCTTCATCGGAAAGACTCCTAAACAGAAGCAAAAGAAGAGAGTGACTTAAAAGTTAATTTAACATTTACGATTCCCATTTGGAATCCCAGAGACAGAGACAGAGCCACAAAAGCAGCCAAAGGGCTAGGAGGTGGCTCAGTTGGTAAAGTGTTCACCACGGAAGCATGAAGACCTGAGGTTGAGTCCCAGTACCCAAGTAACAAAGCTGGGTCCGGTGACAAGCGCTTGCTAACCCAGCATGAGGGGGGCAGGGACGGCAGGATCTCTGGGGCTGACCTGCCAGCTGCCTACCCTCCTAAATGAGCCAGAGGCCAACGAGAGATTTTGTTTCAAACAACACAGTGAATGGCTCCCAAGTGCAGCTGAGGCTGACCTCTGACCTCCACACACATGCTCACACAAATGCATTTACACTAGAACACACAGGAAAATACACGAGCAACCAGAAGCAACTAATAAAAATGATAACTTGGGAGCAGGTTATGATACAAAATGGAGAAATTTTATCAAAGCTCTGGGGACATTCCAAGACAGTTTTACAAGCCAGGCACATTTGCCTCTCAAATGTGGCCACTGCGCTGGCTAGTTTTTATATCAACATGATACAAGCTAGGGTTGTCTGGGAAGAAGGAATCTTAACCGAGAAAGCACCTTTTTAGGCTCAGTCAGTGGGAAAGTCTGTGGGGGCATTTTCTTGACTGACGATTGACATGGGAGGGCCCAGCTCACTGAGGGCAGTGCCACCCCTGAGCAGGTGGTCTAGGGGTACAGAAAAAAGCAAGCTGAGACATTGATGGGGGAACAAGCCAGTAAGCAGCACTCTTCCATGGCCTCTGCATCAGTTCCTGCCTCCAGGTTCCTGCCTTGACTTCCCTAGATGATGGACTATAAGTTGGAAGATACCTTTGCTTTTGGTCACAGTGTTTAATCACAGCAGAGAAACCATAAGACAGTCACCAGCTCACTTCCAACTGCGCAATGAGACATCCCACGCGGATGTCTGCGCCATCCTTTCTACCTTGCCTGCCTTTATTAGATGTGAGCCACCTTTATCCAGGAGCCTGTCTAGTCCTGAGGGTCTGTTCAGGTTTGAAAATCTACAAGCCTTATTTAATTGTATCATACTCATTAAACAAATATTGGTGTGCCAGGGACGACATAGGGTGCTTAGGACACAGAATATAGAAGAAGTCCTTCTCATCCCAGGGAACTCAGTCTATTTTAGAACATACCTGTACTGTGTAGACAAAGAAATAACATAAGCTGTGACAAGTGCCGAAAAGACATGGACCAGAGGCCCCGGAAACTAGAGAAGGGAGTGACTATCCCGTTCCTCACAATCAGGGGCACTTTGCCTTCTGCTAGATCTTAAGTGTGCAAATAGATGTTCACCAGGAAGATCAAGTACCAAGAGAGAACACATCGGGAATGCTCTGGAATGAGAGGGGGCTGAGGGGAATGGCAGGGACAGTCACACACTAGGATGCCTTCAATTTAAACATGTGAGCCTCGTTCTGTAAGAACTCAGAGCTATTGCAACTGACAGTCTGGGTGTGATGAATCAGTTTGAGATATAGAGAATGGATTGTCCTTTCCAGATGAACACACACCTTTAATCCCAGTACTCGGGAGGCAGAGGTAAGCGATCTCTCTGAGTTCAAAGCCAGTCTGATCTGCAGAGTGCCAGACTAGCCAGGGTTATGCAGAGAAAACCCATCTAGAACCTCCTGCCCACCTGCCCCCCCCCCAAAAAAATGGAGTCTCTTCTTTGTTCCCAGTGTAACAATTGGACGTTTCTGGGCTGAAGATTTTATGGGTATTATATTATTTTTGAAGTAAGTGGGATTATCTAATTCTATCCAAATTAAAAGGGTGGAGGACCTGCCAAAGCATAAACAAAACACTGCTCATGGCATTTGCATTGCTAAATCACAACTGTGTACAACACAGCTGCAGCCTTGGAAAAGTAAAGTGTGTGACTTCAAAGCAAAGCGCGTTTCCTCACCAGGGACCAAACTCTAACTCTATAACCAAAGCAAAACACCGGGCACTCACTTGTCCGTCATCACCGTTGGCTGCTCATCCGTGAATTCCTCGGGTGCAGGCACGAACATACTGGCTATGCTGGGTGCTGACAGCAGGCTAGATTTAGTGGCACCTGGGTAAGCAGCAGAGAGACAACCATGAGTACAGACAAGCTTCTAGGGTCAGGAAACTCTCCACTCTGCATTCATTAACCCTCAAAAGATCACATTCATGAGATCATGCACATCCCACCCACGGCATAAAAAGGGCCCAAAAGTGAAGTGAGGCCAAGAAAGAGCCAAATACCCTGTCTCTCTTTTGCTGCGTGACTTTAAAAAATCAGGAAGTTCAGCTGGGTCAGCAGGGTCTAAGATAAAGATGGACTTCCTAGCATTAAGTGAAGTTGCTGAACAACATGATATTTCTAATGCACAAGTGCAGATCATCATTAAAGTGGGCTACTGCGGGAAGACAGTGAGACCCCAGACCTCACACACATGAACAAAGGGGAAGTGAGACCCCACACCTCACACACATGAACAAAGAGGGGTGAGACCCCACACCTCACACACATGAACAAAGAGGGGTGAGACCCCACACCTCACACACATGAACAAAGGGGGGGTGAGACCCCGCACCTCACACACATGAACAAAGGGGAGGTGAGACCCCGCACCTCACACACATGAACAAAGGGGAGGTGAGACCTCACACCTCACACACATGAACAAAGGGGAGGTGAGACCTCACACCTCACACACATGAACAAAGGGGAGGTGAGACCCCAGACCTCACACACATGAACAAAGGGGAGGTGAGACCCCAGACCTCACACACATGAACAAAGGGGGGGTGAGACCCCGCACCTCACACACATGAACAAAGGGGGGGTGAGACCCCACACCTCACACACATGAACAAAGGGGGACACTAGGGCTAGAAAACTAGTGTTCTGCTTTGAAAAAGATTATCATAAACACTAAAGTAGAAAGACTTCATCTTCAACTAAAGTATCCGTGAATACTGTGACTCTGTTTCACTTGGAACTTGCTCTACTTTACCCAATCAATGTAATAGTTTAAAAAGTTTGAAGTTAGATTACTTCAAAGAACCTGAGGCCAGAATCTTAGCAGCAAACACCAGTGAACAGAAAATGTGGGGCCTGGAAAGATGACTCAACAGTTAAGAGAGCTTTCTGATCTTCCAGAGGACCCAAGTTCTGTTCCCAGTGTTCACATTAAGGCAACTCATACCGTCTGTGACTCCAGCTTCAGGAGACCTGACAGGCTCCACTTCTGACCTCCATGGGCACCTGCATGTATGTAGGTACACACACACACACACACACACACACACACTACATCTCAAAACATAATGTGGAAAGACAGGAGTGTGTTTCCCATTAAGAAAGCCACCAGCGCGGGGCAGATGCCCTGGGCCTATGTAAATGAGGCGTCTAAGATGGCACCCAAAGTGACACTGTGAAATGACATGCTAAGCAGAGTTCTTCAAGTAGAAAAAAAGAAAGAAAGAAAAGAAGGAAGGAAGGAAGGAAGGAAGAAGGAAGAAAGGAAGGAAAGAAAGAAAGGAAAAAAGAAAGAAGCAGAATGAAGCGATGATCTTTAAATAATACGTTTCTCATCAAGAAACACACATAACTTGGTCTGGAAAAAATGCATGTCTTCTCCTCAGAAAGAATAACAACTGGGAGAATGGTCACTAAAGACATGAGAATGAGAACACAAGTTTTAGATGCCTAGCCTGGAGAACAACGCTGTCGTCTGAGGCGGAAATGGGGTTGAAGTTCTCGCTTCCACACTTCAGACCACCTACCCAGGTAATGTTTCCAAAGCGTATTTCTGAGCAGCAAAGACTTGCAAGCACAAGTACCAACTATCTAAAAATATCTTCACCTTCCTAAGATCCCAATTGGGAATACAAGTCTTGCTACCATATCTATCTATTGGCTGTTTCTGAGCCAGCATTACTTCCCAAGGATATCTGAGCTAACAAAGGATGCCCACAAAGATGTCGCACGGTGTCACAGACAAGTGCACAAAGCTTAAATACAATTCTCCACAGTTGATGATCATTGATAGGCATACAGCCAAATGTGAAAAAGATTATGTCAGAGCAGAACAAAATCAGTCCAAAAATATATGGCAATGTGTCCACAATCTCACCAGATCAGCTCCAAGTCAAGACTGCAACCAAAGGAACAAGAAGGGCTCTGGCATTTTTGTGGCTTTCAAACAAGCATTCCCTAAGAGGGGTGTTCTTACAGCAGCCCCATGATGTTGTTTTTGTCAAAGACAACACAGAAAGTATGTTGAAATATTTACAACAGCCATCTGTCAAAACAAACAGGTTAGGTGATTGGGCATTGATTCTTATAGGACATTAGCTGCACAGTGGATTGCTAAATCCTGCTATTGAAGTTGAAACAGGCAGTAATGTCTGAGAAGGTGAGAAATATAGAAAAGAAAGCCACAGACCTCAGCCACCTTTCTTTGTAAATGACCCACAGCCAAGTTGGCAGTGTTAAACTCAGCCTCCATTTTTGTCCCCCACTTACTGGCAGCAATTCTGAGCCCACCACCACTGATGCCTTCAAGAATATCCAGAGTCCCTCTGTACAGAACCAAACAGAGAGCACTCAGAAACTTGAATAAAATCCAAAGCCTGACCTCAAAGATGGAGACGCTGATAAGCGTCCCTTTTTGGATCTCAGAGACAGTAGAGGTACTATCTCAAAGCACACATCAGCCGTGCAGTTGCACAGTGCATCAGCCCCACAGCTGCACCAGCGGACTTTCCCACTCGCAGAGAGAGAGACCAGAAGACTTAGCATCACCTTCACGCGTTCACCTTTACTTTACGCTGTTTTTGCTAGGTCACTTAGATCACAACCAAGCACCAATGATTTGTTTCAACCACCCTGACTCACGAAAGCATCTCTTAGCCCCATAGACAAGTGTCTCATTTCATCTGATGGAAGACTAGAAGGCTACTCATTACCAGTGAAGTGTCCAGGAAGCTCCTAGTCTAGCAACTCAGGTCTGCTTGATTCAAGAGACTACTTAGAAAATGTGGTCAGAAATCTTTCCTTCCTTCTTTCTTTTCTTCCTTCCTTTATTCCCTTTCTTTCTCTCTCCCTTCTTTCTTTCTTTACTTATTTTTGCAAGCAATGATACATTTACCAGCATTCTGAATTTTAATAACGAAGATAAGGATTACCTAAATATGTAGTTAAATGTGTGCAATGAATTTGGAAAAGAAAAAAGTCCAATGACAGTGCAGATGCATGCTCATTTTGCTCCCACAGCCAGAATAAAGTGTGTGTTTTCCATACATAGTTCAAGACAGCTGGGAAAGAAGCTGCTCACCCACAGCCCCAACATTCTAGAAAAAAGTAAGGACAATCTGAACTCTGCTCAGGAAAAGAATATGGGATAACATGGAAAACTGATACATCTCGGGAGGAAGGCTGAAGAGCCCAGGGATACCTGGTCTTGAAACAGGGGCATTAGAAATGGGCAGTTGTTTTCAAATGTCCAAAGTGTGAGGTGAGAGACTCTAGAATTGTCTCGTGTGGCCCCAAGCTTTAGAAAGACACTCTATGGCAGAGCCTTTGTCGGTCATGGTCAGGGATGAGTTGTCATGCCTTCCCCAGTCCTGGAGGCGTTTTGCAGGTGGGAAATATGTGGAGCTGTTGAAGATGTTCTGCACCTGCTGTGTGGATCCATGAGGGACACATGGTCCTTCAGGTCTACAGTCTGAGACCCTGGAACCCCACCAACCTCTTGTTCTCAGCGGCTGTCCCTCCAGGTCGGGGTTTAGGCACATTGGCACGTTACATTGGCGTTTCCCGGGCTGTACCTGTTCTGTGGATAAAGAGGGCATTTCAGTCTTCAGTGTGGTCAGTTTAATATAAGTCACAGCACAGTCAAAGCACAAACAATGCAGCCAACTATTGCATGAGACCATCTTTGTCCTGGTTACTTTATTAACACAAAAAGACTAAATCTGGGGATAGGTAGTGTTATTCAAGCTTTGTTACAAACCTGTCACTCAGTTAAATAAACTACATCTGAAATGGTAGAAGATTTAAAACTATTTTTTAAGTTGTAGTCCCACTCTGTTTCAAAGGAGCTCAAATCCTGTGTCTCCAGATATGAAATGAAGGGCCAATGCCATGGACCATGGAAGAATGTTTTACGCAGGTCAACAAACACAACAATGATACTCCGGGGTAATGGCCAGACAGTTCACACAGGAACCACATGGACCAGGTAGAGAAGATGGCAGGGATTTGGCTGAAGGATGGAGAACAAGTATAAAGAGCAGGAACGAAGTGGCACTTAGGGAATATCCATTCACACAGAAGAGGTGCATGCTGGGAAAGAGGCAGACTGTCTATGAATGAGCAGGCACATGCTGAGGCGATTCATCACAACCTGGCTTAAGCTGTCTTCCTCAGAATAGCTACATGACCACAGCTGTTCTTGGTGGAAACTTGAGAGCCAATGAAGCAACACACGTGGTTCAAAGTGACATGTCACCTAACGTCATACTATGCATTCAGAGACTCTTCTGCTGGGCTCAGGTAATAAGCATGAGAATAATGAAGCCAGGTGCAACATAGACTCAACTGTAGAAGGCTGAGGCAAAAAGATCACTTGAGCCCAGAGGTTCATGGCCAGCCCGGGTAACAAAGTGAGATGGTGTCCAAAGCAAATAAAAAATTTAAAAACTTGAGAATAATGAGATAAAGATTTTACTAAGGGACTCAGAGATAAGTGAACCAATTGGAGGGTGGAAAATGAAAAAATAAGCCCCAGCAAGCTCCAGTGAAAGAAATCTGGACAACATGGACTCAAGCGTGAAGTCAAGAAGACAAGAACCACTAAGCCAGGTTGAAACGTGAAAAATGCGGCTACATGGACTATTTGGCATCACGGAGGGTTTTGTAGCTTCAAGTGCAGGTCAGAAACTGAGGTCAAGTTACATTTAACTCTACTTAGTCAAAGCGGGTTGTTGCTGTAGTCAGAATCTACAACGGCTGAGGCTGAGCCAAACACTGAGCTACAACAGCACAGTGAAATGACTTTCAGGGCCCCCAAGTCAACCCGAGCATTTAGTACCAAAGATGGAACTGAACTGTGCTTCTCTGGCTACACAGTTTCCTCTCTCAAGAGGGTGGCACAGTCCTCCATGGTACAAAGAGGGCAGACCATGTTAAAACCAAATACATCCTTGGGGATGGCTAGCCAGCGTCTCTCCCCTCTCTCTCCTGTTTGTTGCCTCTTGGCTTCTCATGGCTCACTCCTGCATGCCAGTGAATGAAAACACCAAGCCTTTGACATGCCAAATGCTCTTCTCAGTCCAGGAGACTGAGGTTGTCTGTTACACGGGGTTGAGTGTGGTATGTGGATCTCTTCTTGAAGAACAACAAAGGTTAATAGGAAGACGTATACAAACAATTTAAAAAACAGCCCAACATTTTGGCTGTAGGCACGCTGTGATTCCGCATCATAATGAAGAAATTAAAAATCATCTCACAATTGAAGCCAGAAAATAATAAGCAGGATACTAAAGTGCACTCCAGCAGCATGTTGCAGTAATCAGTCCTTATATTTGCATGGTGTATGCACACTTCAAGGTGCTTTTATGTTTATAATCTTGTGCCTCAAATGACCCATTTAAATTAAGAAGAAAAGACTAAGGAAAGACAGGCACTTAAAAGGGGATCACTGCGGTGCAGTGAGCTGAGAAGGCAGCAAATGTAGAAGATGTTTTAAGGTTCAGGAAATGAAAGCAGGCATATTTAAAATAGGTGTGCCACCGCAGTCAATTTTTACTGTACGACAGGTAAGGCGCAGTTCTGGCTTATGCACGTGAGGGTGTGTGGCCGCCACCTGGTGACCCTGCGGGCTAAAATACACAACTCATTCCCAAACCTGCGGATGATGCCATCACCAGCTGCCATTTGTCATCAAATCATCACTAACCTCAGTACTTCATACTCCATGAAAGAGAATTTGATAACCTCTTTTAAAACTTTGTACCATGAGATCATAGCTCCACCCCTCTTCCTCAGGCAGATAATCTGAAACCTGAAATCTGGATCTTAAAGGAATAAAGTATTGGGCTTTTCTAAACGGAGACCAGTCTAAACAGAGACGAGCCTAGGTGGGGATCAGCCTAGATGTAGGCTGCAATGTTCTAGAGCACTTAGAAAATCTGGATATGTGTTAATTACTTCCAGGTATTTAAAAAACACATCTATTTTAACCAAAGCACACAAGAAGTGGACAGAGAGAAAGTGGCATTAGCTAGTCTGAGAGCAAACAAGAAGAAAAGGCTTGACCCACCAGTGTCCCAGTTGCTGATGTTATGGGGGGCGCTAGACTGATGCTCCAGCTGTCGCTTCATTAACTGGCTCATTGTCACAACTCCCAGAGATCCCCTTTTCATCTGCCTATACTGAGCTATATGAAGGAAATTAGGAGATGATTACTGGGGGTAATAAGTTTCCCATCGCACACACAGGCTCTATACATCCACACAGATCTTAACTGATTCTTTCTTAGTTATTAGTAATTTTTGATTACTTCTAATCAAGTGAAAAACTTAAGCTTTTCATTGTTCCCAGCGTCTCTGTGGTACAGGCAATAGTAGCACTCCTTGGCATTGATCTATCAACTATACATATTTACTCGGTTACCAGTGAATGCAATGTGTTTATTTGTGTTTGGTTTTTTTTTTTTTACTACTTATGTGCTCTGCCACATTCTAAAAAGGATTTAAAACAAACAGTGCTACCTTGAATCTAATCAAAAGCAATTGATATAAGCCAAAACATTTATTTCAAAGTCTGTACTGTTTCCAAGCTGTTTGAGCCCCCTGTCTACTATTTGGAAAATTGAGAAAACAATGGTAATGTTTTTGTTCTTCAACAACAACATTCTCAGCAACAAAAAGTTGTAAGCTCTTCCAAACCAGAGAATAAAAAGCACACTGCCAGTTGTGTGCTAACTTAGAAAGCCACCCTCGCCTTTGCTCCTGTTTCCCCTGTGAGACACTCAGTGCTTAAGCACCAGCCCAATGTGAGCACTCAATCTCAACAAGATGGCCGTAGGCCCAACCCCCAAGTCCCCAGATGCTGACAACTTGGGTTCACCTGCCCAACTCACTTGAAAGGGCAAATTTAGAAGCCAAAGTTCATGAACTGCACACCCTAGGAAGGAATACAGAGACCAGGCTGTCCACTAAACAGCCCTGGACAACTCTGAATGCTATGTATAGATGTCGCAGCATCTATACATGCTATGTATAGACGAGGCAGCAGCAGGCATGCAGTGAGACCATTTATAACATCGTTTCTGGTGTAGTCAGCATGCTCTTTGACTTATGGTGGTCACAGCAGGTTTAGGTACAAAACAATCAACTGGCAACTTGAGCAAGAAAGGGATGTGATGGGATTCGTGTGTCTTGGAGCCCATATTCACTAAATTTGTGGAAACAGCTAACCAACTGAACAGCAAATGATTGGTTTATTGATTGGCAAACTTTATAAGTTTGCAACTCACTTCAAAAGTAAAGCTTTAAAAAATTACAAAAAGCAGAAATATTCAGGGTTTTGAACCCAGCGCCTTGCACATGTTAGGCAAGCGCCTTCTGACTGAACTATGCATCCAGCTTAAGAGAATCTGAAAGTATTTAAAAAAATAAGTGGCATCTTTCAGACTCAGCTGAGGATATGAGACCTCGAGTGTTCACATAATCTCCCAGTTCTTAGGTTTGTTTTGGTTTGCAGTACTGGGGATGGAACCCAGAGCCCCCGCAAGCCAGGCAAGGGCTCTACCAATGAACTACATTCCCAGTCTCTCAACTGATTCTAAAGACTGCAGAATTCCTGAGAGCAAAAACCCCAGTGGATGAGGTTTCTGGCATTCGCCTCCAAGAGCACACCACCAAATTCTATGATGAATGCTTTTCATGACAAGGGCAGGAAAGATGGAGACTAATGTGCTAACCTCTCCCCCAAAGTCCTAGCTCAGTTATGACTAGGAGATCCTGACCCCCTTGACACACTGGAATTAGAGCCATTTAACCATTCTGGCCATTTTAAATCATGCTATGTAGAGTTCTAAGGGGGAATGCAGAGTCTTTTTGTTTTTAAAGGTGACTCATACAAATAAAGAAGAGAAAATGATCAATTGCGATTTGTCAAGTTATCACATGTTCTTCATGATAAAAAATAAATAAAAATATTTAGCTTTAGAACTAGCCATTCTATTTTGCAAC
This sequence comes from Microtus oregoni, assembly GCF_018167655.1. Classification (NCBI taxonomy): domain Eukaryota; kingdom Metazoa; phylum Chordata; class Mammalia; order Rodentia; family Cricetidae; genus Microtus; species Microtus oregoni. The sequence continues at coordinate 10,033,332 of NW_024543210.1, forward strand.
CAAAGGCAAAAATATCTGTTGCTTAGAAACTATTTTTTAAAAATTTACAGTCTTACAATTGATTTAGAATTATTCAGAGACTGTGTAACCACTAAAAATAATATTGACTTGCTTCGACCCCCATCACTTGGTGGCTCTGTGACATTAGGCCAGCCATTTAGCCTTTCTCCTTTGTCTGCCATGCAGTGCTCATGTAAGGAGTGGATCTCGATCATGCTGTGTATGACCCATTTGTCATGGTGGAGATATCAAATAAATACAGGAGGAAAATCAAATAAATGATATCTAGGACCACCATTAAGACTGTACTAATTCCTCCCTGAGGAAATGGGGGTCTTATTTATTCACTTGTGATCCACAATAACAAGCACAATGCCTGGCCCCCACCAGATACCCATGGAATAATGGATGAATAATGAATGAAAGAATGCACAAAGGTTTAAATGGTGACAATGATTCCTTTCCATACAACCAGACCAGCATTTACATTAAGATCTATATCTGGCTATCTGGCTTTTCAAAGCATCTGCCTTTCAACAGATGGTCCACAAATACTCAGTAACCCTTCAGGCAGCATATGGAACACAAATTTATCAGAGGTGAGAGAAAGAGCTCCAGAAAGTACACTTCTGTCTGGGTCACTGATTCCTCCCAAGAATGTCTCTTTGCTGAGCATCTCCTGACACCACTGAGCTGAGCAAACACCTTGATAGTACAGCAATGGAACTCACGTTTCTCATGATCAAAACCTAGCACCCAATAGCAGGGGGAAGTTTCAAAATACCTCATATAGGCTTTATAATGTGTTGGGCCATTTTTATTTTTCAGCCTAAAAAGAGCAGATTTAGTTGTGCCTATTGGGTCCTGAGACATTTATCTTGGATAACTCAGACAAAGCTGTGTCCAGGATGGAAGGTGACTCAGATGAAACCAATGAGTCCCAAGGAAGATTCTGTCATGATCAAAGCTTTGCCTGTGTCACATGAGCTCTGTGTTCTATGCTCAGGTTAGAAGTGATGTTTACTTTGTTGAATGATGTAATTTTGTATTTCTTCTTTAATAAATTAGGGTTCTTGGACAATCCGTGCCCATATGATGAATCCAATGTTTGCTGTATGGGCTACAGCAGGCCATCTACCCTCACGAGTTTCACAGAACACACAACACTGTGTCACTGAGGAAGCTAAGGCAGCATTTTTGTTTAAGTAGGAGGGCTAGCAAAATGGAAAGCAATGTGTATAGATCATGTCCCCAAAGTGACACACACAGAAACCGTCACTGAGAAACACTTACTTGATATTGACGAGTGGCTGCCTGTTTCGGGGGCACCTGCTTCTAATGTAGGGGCAGATGAAGATTCCCGTGGCATTTCCAATGTTGAAAGTCCTTTAGCAGACGGATCTACAAATGGAAATACTGTTTAAAGTTAAGGACAGTGGTGGAAAGTAATTGAAGAGCCTTCCCGGGTCTTTCCCCCTCTTATCTACCATGCCCGTTCAAATCTTTCGGCACTTTCTGCCTCTAGCGATTACCTTAGAGGGATTACATACATTCTACATCCCTTTCTGCACGTGCTGCTATGTCCCTAGGAGAATGAAGCTTGCATAGATGCAAAGCTAACGCTCAAAACATCCATGGTGCTAATTCTGAACCAGGAACTTCGTTGCTCTGTATTTGTTGCTTTTCATTTAATACCTACCAAGAGGTCAATATCCCATTCACCTATCTCAGCTTTTGTCTGAATGTTTCCTATTCTTCATTTACATCTCAATTTTCAGTAGATTTCACATCTAAGGAGGTTTCCAGGACGCTGTTTCCCTTCAAAACACTGGGTCAGGTGACCCTCTTATGGAGCAATTGACCTTAAAAATTTCCCAAACTTATCGCACTGTAAGGCTGTTACTTATTTGCCTATAAGAGTTACTAAGCTGGAAGCAATTTAAGAGCAGGACCTGTGTCTGCTAAGAAATAAATTGTCCTAAATGAGACTCTCAGTTTCTCTAGAGCAGTGGTTCTCAACCTTTCTAATGCTGTAACCGTTTAATACAGTTCCTCAGGTTATGGTGATCCCCAACCATAAAATTATTTCATTGCAGGGCTGGAGAGATGGCTCAGTGGTTAAGAGCATTGCCTGCTCTTCCAAAGGTCCTGAGTTCAATTCCCAGCAACCACATGGTGGCTCACAACCATCTGTAAAGAGGTCTGGCGCCCTCTTCTGGCCTTCAGGCATACAGACAGAATATTGTATACATAATAAATAAATAAATAAATATTTAAAAAAAATTATTTCATTGCAGAAGAGGAGTGGATATGGGGCACAGGAGAGGTGAGGAAGAAAGACTGGGAGGAGAGAAGGGAAGAGAAACTGCAGCTGCGATGTAACATATGAAAGGAGAATAAAGAAAAAGAAAACATTATTTTGTTGATAGTTCATAACCATAATTTGCTTCTGTTATGAATGGTAACGTAAATATCTGATATGCAGGATGTCTGATACACACAAAGGGATTGTGACTCACAGGTTGAGAACCACTGCACGACCTCTGTTTTGTTTACTTCTATTTTATAAATGTCCTTTTCAATGTGATGTATGTTATGCATATAATATTGTCTCATTAATCTATCAACACTGGGAAGTAAGCCCTTCTATGGCATTCGAGATGACTGCACAGTAACCTCAACATTTCTGAGAGGGTTTTCATGTCGAACCTACAATTCTGTACAGCAGCACTGGGCAAAGAACACACTGAGCCTCTGGATGGCTCGGAGTTGCCAATGTGGGTTTCCATGACTGCACCGTGCTGTGAGTGAGAGGCAGCCATATTAAGTGGCTTCAAGCTCTTAAACTCAAAATGTACCATCTCATCTTTTTCATAATGCCAACTGCTTCTTGCCACAGAGCAATCTATATTTTATAATTAATGTCTGTGTCTCCAACACTAGATGGCATCAAACCTGTTAAGGCATCAGATACAAAAGGTCCCAGAACAGAGACTGGGACAAAGTTTCGGGAAAATGGCTTTGGAACATTGACTTTTCAGTTTTTGAGGTTTTTCTTATACATAGATATGGTTGCCATATTAATAACTTTGTGTGTGTTCTGTATGTACATGTTCACGAGGATGTTTGTAGGTGTGCCGGAGTTTGATGCTGAGTATTCCTTGCTCACTCTCTACATGTTTTCTCTCACTGAACCTGAAACTCGTAGATTCACAAAGCTGGCTGACTAATGAGTTGCAGGGATCTGTCTGTCTATGCCCCACACTGCCCTGACCCCCAAACAGTAGGGCCACGGGCAGTGCACTGACTTTCTTGACGCATGCACGGCTGCTAGTTATCCAAACTCATTCCTCATGCCTGCTTGACATGCAGTTTGTCAACTGAGTCAAATCACCACTAAGAACTTCGGGTTTTCTTTCTGTAGATTTCTTTATTTGGTGTGTGCATGCATGCGTGTGTGCATGCATGTGTGTGTACAGGTACCTCCAGAGGTCAGGAGAGGGTACTGGATCCCCTGGCTGGTGCTGGAGTCCCCCAAGAGCTGGGATCCACACTCAGGTCCTCTCTATGAGCAGTACACACTCTCACCGCTGAGCCGCTGCTCCAGCACCTCCCCCCAGTAACTTTATGGTAACAAAACAGCATTAATTGCCATACAGTTTCCCAAACACTCCTGACAGTGAGTAACCATTTGAAGTCACTTTGGTCACCAAGATAAAAATGTTAGGTATTGTTTTTCTATAGTGCAAAATGAGAAAGGTTACATAAGTGCCTCTCTTGCCCTATTGGCCTGCCTTCTCTGTGTGCTACAGCCATGGATTGTGGTCCGCCAATAATATGAAATGAGGAAAATGAAATTAATCTTCAAGAATCCACTGGAAGTTCATTGTGACATTTTAGGTTTTGGGTGTGTGCCCTGAGTCTTTGCTGTACTTTTAACCTTTAAGAAACAGTACTGGATGACAGTTACTGATGTCCTAGTCTGCACAAATCCTTTAGACTAGGCCATCTTTCCTTAGTTCTCAATCATTTTTTGAAGCTTCTCATCTATATACAATTTAAAGCTAGCATTTGAAAAGAGCTGTACACTTATTTTCAACACATCTGCTCTCAGTTTTCTAGAGTCGTGTGCAGAAGAGTCAGTGACTCCATCTAGTCACATGTACCAGTGCTCTCTTAGTCTCTTTAGATATAATCAGAAAACAAGCAAAACAAAAATACTGCATTGATGTAGGAAGTCCTTCTGTATATGTGTTGCTTTTGTTGGTTAATGAATAAAGAAACTGCTTTGGCCTGTGATAGGGCAGAGTGGAGCTAGGCGGGAAATGTAAACTGGATGCTGGGAGAAAGAAGGCGGAGTCAGTGAGACATCATGTAGCCACCACAGGACACAAACACACAGGAACCTTGCCAGCAAGCCACAAGCCTCATGGTAAAATATTAAATAACAGAAATGGGTTAATTTAAGATGTAAGAGCTAGCTAAAATATGCTTAAGCTATTGGTCAAACAGTATTGCAATTAATATAGTTTTGTGTATTTATTTCAGGTCTGGGCAGCCGGGAACAAAGGAGCAGCCTCTGCCCTACACTGCATCACAGAACTTTGATTTCATTTGATAGGGTGAGACATGTGTAAAAGTGAATAAATTTTTCTATGTTGAGGTAACAGTAGAGACAGGAAAGAGAAGCAGATGCCAGCTGGGGGATTTGCGTGGCTAAGCTCAGGGCAGGCATCATTGGTGTGAGCAGATGAGAAAGTACATCAAGCAAGTATTGGGGCACTTAAGCCTTGGAGAACAGCAGGTTGAGGCCCTAAGCTAAGAGAGCGTAGGGGGTAGCCAAGAAATGGCAAGAGGCCAGTGTGGCCATGTGGAGTTTGTGGAGAAAGCAATGAAAATGAAGGGAGAGGACTGATGTGGGATTTCCTTCTATATGCTGTGATTACCATTAATGAATAAAGAAATTGTCTTTAAGAAGTTGATAGGGCAGAACTTAGGTAGGGCAGAACTAAATGGCATGCTGGGAGAAAGGAGGCAGAGTCAGAGAGAAGTCATGTAGCCCCACTGGAGCTGGACAGAACTTTATCCAGAAAGCCACAGCCTCATGGTGATACACAGATTAATTAATTAAATTAAGATATAAAAGTTAGCCAATAAGAAGCTAGAGCTAATGGGCCAAACAGTGTTTTAAATAATATAGTTTCTGTGTGATTATTTCGGGGCTAAGCAGCTGGGAACCAACAAGTGGTCCCTTCCCTCCAACAAATTGGAACCAACGTGGTTGACTAAATTTGCGTAAAACCCGAGAGCACTTAAAAAGGAATCCTAGACACAAAAGAACAGAGTTAAGCATGGTTTGGTAGCATCATTTTCTTGGATGGGCTTTGTTTGCTAGAAGCAAGCAGAGGCATGGCTCCTTTAATAGAGGTTTTCCTGATTCAGCCAAAGCAGAAAAATAAGGCATGGTTTTGAAATGCTGGCTTTCTGAGCTGTGCAGCCAGCGCAAACTCAGACGAGGTCTGGCTATCAAGCATTTAAGTGAGTTTTGTGAGCAGAGTGCTCAACTGCTTATTGGCTTGACAAAGACCCGCTGTATACTTGGAACTGGGGTGGTGTGCACAACTTGCAGAGGCAGTGGCTCGACATAGACCCGCTGCATACTTGGAACTGGGGCAATATGCACGGCTTTCAGAAGTGGTGAACGGACCTCTTCCACCATGTTGGACTGGCAAAACAAGCAGGCGAGGCCATATTTGACCTAGTAATGGTGCACCTTAAGTTCATAAGAAAAGTTTAGCATTTTAACAAGTGCTTCTGGACAGTAACAAATTACAGATGCACAACAGGACAGATTCAGACATAAACGAGACACAATGTTTAAAAGAAAATGTACACGGGCTTGGGAGAGAGAAGAAAAAGAGTAAAGAGACAGTAAATGTAATATAAAAGAGTACAGACAGTAATAGATTAAAGGAGTAAAGATAATAAAATAAATATTAAAAAGTAATAGAGAAAGAATAATAAACCACATGACAATGGAAAATTCGCAGAGAGTCTGGATTATGTATACTATTGTGTTTCTTTGAATTTTTTGACTGTGAAGGAGCTAAGTACAGAGAGACATTTCATTGTATGGACTTCTAAAGTATATTATAAAAGTATCTTGACTTTAGAATTTGGGTCTAAGGATATGTTGCTTTGGAAAAGAGGTTTTTCCTTTGTTTCCACAGAGTATGGGAACCTGTGGAATCCTTCCAGATTAATGTGGTTTGATGGACCAAAACCCCCTGAAAAGCCTTGAACACCTCTCAAAAATTACTTCTCCCAATAAACAGCAGGAAGAAGTTTAGACAGATCTATGCCCATATTCCCAAATATTGTCTATAAATGTTTGTTTACAATTAAGAAGGGATATGCTATAGAGATTTGCATTGGTATGGATCTTGGTTTATTGATACAAATTTAAGATCAATTTTGTTCTATGTATATTTCTGCTCTTGATTAAGGTACTGTGATTGTGCAGCTCATTTAAAAATGTAATGTATAATTAAGAAATATAGGTAAATAGATAATCATCTATAATAGTCAAGTGTGCAGTCATGTTAGTTAGATTTTCTAGATATACAGAAATGTATTTCAGATGGATAGGCATTCTTCAAATCTTTCAAAGACTACAGAATATGACATTTAAGATGTCTTAAGAACTTAGGACTTTTCATAACAATGAGACACATCTGCTCCTGGCAGCACCAATCTACTTCAAGAGGATGATGGGCATTGAAGAGGCTTCTTACAGAGTTTGTTAGCCATTTGGGCAAGAAACTGCTCTTTCCTGGCCTGCTTAATAGACTGGACATGCAAAACCCACAGAGAAATGACTGCTGAACTTGCTTAAAGGTGAGATGGTCCTGTAGGGTTCCTGCTTCATGAAAGAGTCTGCTAGACATTCTGCAGGACAACTGCCAATATAGGTGGAACTGTCTTTGAAATTTCCTGCTTCATGGAAAAGTTTGTTGGATACTATGGGCCTGTAGGCTGAAGATAGATGCCCCAACAGTACAGAAGAACTTTGGATGACTGTCCAGGCAGTGAGAAGTCTCTATCAATTCTGGAGTTTTGGAAGTTGCTTACAGTGCACTTTCTGTTTATTTAGGTAATATTATATATTTCTGGAGTCTTTGATGGAGTTGAAGAATTAGTTATAATTATAGTTTTCCTTAGTTATGATAAAAGGTAAAGTAGATATAAATATTGTAACAATAATTCTTACTTGATACCTGTTTGTTATATGTAATTTTACTATGTTAAAGTTAAAATGTTCCTTTTTTATTTAAACAGGAAAGGGGAAGTGATATGGGATTTCCCTCTGTATGTTGTGATTACCATTAATGAATAAAGAAACTGCCTTGGCCTGTTGATAGGGCAGAACTTAGGTAGGCAGGGAAAACCAAATGGCATGCTGAGAGAAAGGAGGCAGAATCAGACAGACGCCAGTTAGAATCTTTGCCAGTGAGCCACTGCGACGTGGCAATATACAGATTAATATAAATGGGTTAAAATAATTTAAGAGTTAGCCAATAAGAAGCAAGAGCTAATGGTCCAAGCAGTGTTTTACATAATACAGTTTCTGTGTGATTATTTAGGGGCTAAGTGGCTGGGAACAACCAAGCAGCCTCCTGCAACAGAGGACATGAGAACAGGGATGCTAGAGAAATCTTGAGGCATCTGAGGAATTCAGATTTTTACTACAAGGGATGTGGGAAGGCCCTGAAAGGACTTAAGCCAGGAAAATAAAAGAGACACTATTCTATTCTAAAGGATCACTCTGCCTATTGTATAGAGAGGAATGAAGGCCATGAAGGAAGGCAGTGGGAGATGAGTTAGGAGACAATAGCGGGTTTGCCAGATAGGAGGTATTGATCCTTGACCCAAAAGTCACTATAGAAATGGTAGGCATAAGAAGGTGGTGGTATATGTTACATCTTAGAGGAGATTGTAGTTGCCAGATGGAACTAATGATGCTCAGTTAAGGTTTAATTTCTGAGAACAGCAAGAGACCATTTTACAGCACGATTATGTCCTGTACAATGCAAGAGATGAGACTCCATGTTCCCAATTCTCCCTGAGCAAGCCCCTTTCACTGAGTGACTCTGACATCCCTGTACTAGGAGGAATGCATATTTCCCCTTGGTTTTTGGTTCAGTCATGCAATTTTCTTTCCCTGACAAGTGTTTACAGGCATTTTATGATGGTCCTGGTAAGACATTATAGTCAAGGTAAGATAGTCAAGTTAATAGTTATAGTCAAGTTATAGTCAAGTTATAGTCAAGTTAATACAACCTAGTGCTGCCTAGGATGGGAGAACCACAAATGAAGAATTGCCTTGATCAGAGTGACTTATAGGCATGCCTGTGGATCATTTTCTTGGATGCTAATTGATATACAAGGACCCAGACCACTATGGCAGTAGATCCCTAGGCAGGTTGGTTTAGGCTGTATGAGAAAGCTAGCCAAACATGAACCAGAGGGAGAGCAAGCCAACAAGCAACATTCCTCTGTGGTTTCTGCTTCAGTTCCTGTCCCAACTTCCATCAGTCATAAATTGTGACTTGGAAGTATAAGCTAAATTAACCCTTTCCTTTCCCAGGTTGATTTTGGCCATAATATCTTCTTATTGCAAAAACATGAAGCAAAACTACTTAATCTTTTATAAATGTTTGTACAATTGATCTTGCTCTCTGTGGCTATATAACAATAAGAATATCCCTATACTTTGTAGAATACATAGAAGGTTGGCAAGCAAGAGAAACAGAGCTTGGCTGCCCATCCAAGCTGGGTCTAGCTTAGTTCATCTTTAGATGTCCAAGACCCTCAGATAAAAGTATTGCTGTATGCTGGTGACTGTTGTGACATGACATTAGTACAGCAATGGGTACTAATAGTTGTCTCAGTAGATAAGATCACCAAGAAAGTAGGTGTCCCCAGAGGTGGGGAGAAGAGCAGGAATGCACTCCCTTGGGGAAATGAGGAAGAACCAACAGGAGAGACTGAGACTTAGTGATCAACGAATAGAAAAGGAAAGCCACTTTAAGTAGAAGTCATCAATTATGTTAAATATTGTAGCTATGCCAGAGGAGAAGCTTCAACAGTGACCATTGGATTTAGCAGTGAAGGTCCTTGGTGATTTTGAAAAATACAGTTTTGTTGTTGTAGTAGGGAAAAATGGAAGAAAAATATTCCAGAAGAAAACTGGAGAGAGAGCAATTGTTGGATGCCTGAGGTGGTTTGATTGACAAATGTCCCATTGGCTCATGTATTTGATCACTTGGTCCCCAGTCAGTGGTGCTGTTTGGGATGGGGTGGAACCTTGATGGAGGAAGTGCGTCCTTATGGCTTTGATGTTTTATAGCCTGGCTCCATGCCCTGTGCCCTTTCTCTCTGATTGCTGACTATAGATAAAATATGATTGGCCAGCTTCCTGCTGCCATTCCCATGCCATGCCTTCCCCACCATGATGGACTCTAACCCTCTGGAACCATGAGGCAGAATAAACTCTTTCTTCCTTTAGTAGCTTTGGGTCATAGTATTGTTATCACAGCAACGGAAAGCAAACCAAAACTGCCTTTATGAGCCTCTTTTTATTTTTAAGTAAAGAACAAAATAAGATTGTGTCTGTGTGCTCAAGTCAGAAGTTCTTTAAAAGAAACCATGGAGGGCAGAGGGTGGAGAATGTTCATGTATCCTGGGGTAGATAAGAGAAATGGGATCTTGGCAGGAAACCACGTGGTTGAATGTAAATGTCAGAGGAGAAGGCAGGTGTGGTTGGGAAGCATATAAATGAAGCAGAAAATTCCTTATGATCGTGTCAGTCAGGAAGAGGTCTTGACATTTGAGGAGAAAAGCAGCTATGAAATAGCCAAGTAGGAGAATGAAGTGTGGATCTGGAAAATACTGTATAATTGGTGGGTAACTTCCCAGTTACGGGTTGTCACCATGAGTTTAAAATGAAATATCCTACGTTACACATTTTTATCTAAACATATTCATCTGATTGGGGCATATGCTTGTGCACAGAGAGTTTGATTTCACGAAGGATGTATTCACTCAAGAATGTTTGGGAAAGGACGCCCAAGAGGATAGTCTTGAATTTAAGGTGAGAAGGAGAAAAGACAGGAAGTGGGAGATACTAAGGGACAGTAGGATCAATAAGTCCTGTGAGAAAGAGAAGAACTGGTAATCAAAGAACAGTGGACATCATTGAAATCTCAGGAAGGCTGGGGTTGTTGGTAATAAGTCTGTGATACAATTACAGCAATTAGTGGCTGAGTTAATCTCGAGGATGGAAAGGTACTGGAGAAGGCCAGTTCGAGAAACTGAGACGCCTGGGCATCAAAAGACATTAACACATATTACTGGAACAGCAAGAATTAACAGAACAGAACAGAACAGAACAGAACAGAACAGAACAGAACAGAACAGAACAGAACAGAACATGGGTGCTGATGGGGCCAAGAGTCAGGGAGTACTAATGAACAATGGGACTGTGTGTGTGATGGGCTGATAACAGCAGAATCAGAACCATGGGACTTAGAGATAAGGAAATTATGGCCTGGGGGCATGGTGAGTGTAAACAGCCCCTAATCCGTGCCCCCAGCCCAGTGGCAAATGGGCTTTCTGGAAGCTGCATCCTCAGGAAGTGCCAGGCTTCCATTAGGTTAGGAAGGTGATGGAAATAAGAGCTAGACAGAGAAAGACAGACAACGGGTTTTGCTAAGAGGAACCCAAGAATTTCTGGGGGTGTGGAGGGAGGTACATGAGAATTTTTCAGAATTTACGGCAGTCTAGTGAAACAGAAGAAGAGCATCCCAGCCTGCAGTGCGTGGGTCTTGTCACAGTGACTGACGCCAGCAGAGAGGTGGCCCTATCCTCTGGGCAATGAGCAAGTGAGAATATCAGTGGAGAGGATTCGGAAGAGGGCGTGTCTGGGCCTTTCTCACTCCCCTCTAGTAAAAGCAGAAAGCCTGACCCAGACACTGATTGTACGGGCCCCTCCTCCTTCTAGTGCTCCCAGTAGGGAAAGATCTGTATGTTTGTGGGAAGTGGAGGGCTAAAGAGCCAACTGACAGGGTAATTATCAAAAGTTAAACAATCATCTTCATATACTTTTCTCTTGTTCTGGGATCAAATGTATGACTACAAAAAAGAAAACCAGTTCTTCACTGGTATCTTGGGGAACAATTAAATATATGGGAAAATGAAGAAGCTAAAATGTATGCATATACTAATGTATCCTTTGAGTTACATTACAGCCTATTTATAATAAATGCCTATCATATACAACTCATTAGTCTCTTACCCTCCTATCATATACAGTTTCTGGATCAATTCTGTCCTGTACTCAAATGCAGCAATTTCCCCAGTCCCAAACAAGATAAAGATGTCCAAGTTTCCCTCAAACCCTTCTTAGTTGGTTAAGCTTTCCTGATGAGCTAAGACTCCACCCTGCCCAGATAGACCATGACCGGCTCCGAACATGCTAACGCTCACTCAGCATTTTTCAGTGTCCTTGAGGCAAACTGTTGTGTTCTATGGCTAGGAAAGAGCTAGAAACCCCTATAGATGTCAGGGAAGTGCAGGGGTCTGGGTATTTCTCTAAGCAGCTTCTTTGGAGTGGGAGACTGGGAGAAGCTGGACTAGGATGAGGCAGAAGGTCCAACATTGCCTTGCCAGCTTGTGCCACCTGGGGAAGGAGCACGACCTAAGAATTCACAGGCTGGACTCGTGGTCACCTCCACGGTCTTTGCCAGTTCTCAATGGTCTCTGGTTTCCAAGCAGACTGAAATAATTGTAGTTTTTCTCACGTTCTTTAATCACTGCCATGATTCAGTTGAGGAGGAGGAAGCACCTCCATCAGGGTTAATGTGACAGGAGACTTGTTTGGCATGAGTGAGGTGACCAACAGAAAGCCAATTTTTATACAACATCTTCTAAAAATTGTGCCTCAAAGAAAACACAGCAAGTGACACTTAAGACCGGAAACGCAGCAGGTGGCGTCTGTGGGTCAGAGTCCAGATTGTACCTGGAAACTGTGCTGACCAATCTACCTAACCCCTAAATGATTATTCAACAGTTCATTTACTCTGCACTTGGACTACATAGTTCACTAACATAAACAGAGTGTGATGGCTGATTTTGGTCGCAGCTTTACATTACCTACCTAAGAAGAGGAAGTGGCAATTACATGCCAATGGAACAACTGCCTCCATTAGATTAGCCTGTGGGCATGCCTGTAGGCATTTCCCTAATTACTAATTGTTGTAGGAGGACTCAGTCTACTATGGGCACTGCAAATCAGAAGGCAGGCCTGGGCTATTTAAGAAAGGTAGCTAAGCCTGGAAGCAAGCCAGTAATTTAGTAAGCTCCTCTCCATGGTCTCTGCTTCAGTTCCTGCCTCCTGATGCCTACCTTGAATTGTCGCCCCGACTTCCCCCAATGATGGATTGTGACCTGGAAGTATAAGGTGAAATAAGCCCTTTCCTCCCCAAGTTGTTTTCAGACAGTGTTTAATCACAGAAACAAAAAGCAAATTATAACAAGAGAGGGGAAAAAACGAAAGCAAAAACATAATTCAAAATTAATTATTTGTTGCTTTAGGGAAAGCCAAAGTTACTTTTGAAATATCTAGGTATCAATTAGCCATTGCCCACAACAGTCAAAGATTGATGGTAAAACTAGAAACAACAAACACGAAACACTGATGGAGTCAATACAGCCATATCAGAATCCAGTGCCCTGTGGTGACCAGGACGGATTCTGAGTGGTTAAGAAGCGGTTATAATGTCAGCCCCGACATTATAAGATTTCCAGTTTGGTGCATAGTTTGTGTCAAAACGCTACCAAGTAAGATGCACAAACCTGAAGGTCCGAAAGAAGAGAGACAGGCTTACCTGGGTCCTTCTGGTCACCCAGTTTGTCTAGAATGTTGAAGGAGATGTCGAGGTACTCTCTCTGGATAGCGCTGACGGCAATCTTCCTTTGTTTCCTCTGTCTGGGGACGATCTGAATCTTAAACTCTGATTCCTCAGCCCCATCCTCCTCTGCCTTCCTTTCAGGGTTCTGTTCTGTATCAGACTCAGTGCTTGAGTTGGGCTTCTCGCTTTCTATTGGACTCTCAGCATCTTCAGGAACTTTGAGGAGCACAGTTTTGGCCCCTGATGTTGGTGTCTGGCCTGCCTTCTCTCCAGCCGTGCCAAGGTCAGGGTTGTAGTCCACTGACATCTCGGGGACCGCAGGTGACTTCTGGAGGTGGTCTCGCTTCTGCTTTAGTGTTAGCGGACTGCCAGAGGCAAACTCTCTCAGCTCCTGTGACTTCGACAGCTCTTCAGAGTCGGTGAGCTCGTCCAGAGCTGTGATGGTCGAGTCGTCATTGCTCGCTGACTGGTGATTTCCTGAGTCCTTAGAGGAAAAGTCTTTGGAACAGTCCTCCACACTGACCTGCACAAGAGGAGTAGTGCTTAAGCTAAGGACAGAGGGCTGGCTGGGGATGGAGGGTGAGGAGGCAGCATTTTTACCCGAGGAACCATCATTCCCCTGGTTCATCATCTCATCTTCTTCATCACTTTCTACTATTCTGAGAGGCGGGAGAGGCTCAAATACAAGAGAGTCACTGTCAGATGTTGAGAGTATAGAGTGTTTCTCTGGTCCAGACGTTGAATCTGAGGACAAATCTATGAGATCAAAATCCTCTTTAGGGGCGGGCTTTCCCGGGGAGTCAACTCTCACTTCGAACGTCTCCATACAGTTCAACCTAACTTCTGGTATCACGGGCCTTCGTGTTTCTTGAAAACCTTCAGTCGCCGGATTCTTGGGGATTTCAGTACTGTCAGGCCTCGTAGCAGAATTCTGTCTAGAGCGTCCGTGGTGGTCATTTTGCCGTTGTGCAATATAAGCAGCTTGGGCAGGAGGCTTATCTATGTCACAGCGATCTATGCAGGACTTCCTACGATGCTCATCTAATGTAAACAAGAGGGAGTCTGCATTCCCTATATCAAGAGATTTTTGTTTAAAAGAGCGCAGCTTTTTTTTCTGAATGCTTTCTTCTCTCACACAGTGCAGAACGCTGTCTTGTAACGCACCAGTTTCTCTATATTCGGCCAGTTCTATTTCACCTGATCAAAACAGAAAGAGCTAGTACTATGTCCCTCTGAGAGTTTACCATTTCCCCTCATACTTGGGTACACAATTGGCACAAATTGTAATTACAATCCCAGCTCTACCAGAAGGGAAACATTTTCTGGCCATGTTTTTGTAAGATTCATTCTGATTTTAAGAATTGGGAAACTTGGGTACGAAAGAAACCCAAGTAGTGGCTTATGATTGGATTTCCAAAAATCAAGCTTGGAGGTAGCTCCTCAGCTCTGATAATCATTAGACATAAGAGAGGGATTTTTTTTTTGTTTGGTTTTGCTGGTTGGTTTTGTTTATTTTGTTTTGGTTTTTGGCTGAGGTAAGTCTAGGAACGTGTATTCAAATTGTGTGAAAGAGAAGCAAACATTTTGCAACAAATTAAATCAAGCAATGGCCCTTGAAGACAATCATGACATTAATGACATATCTGTCAACTCACGTATATATATAGATAAATGCGTGTATATATATACTGTTTGTGCATACATATATATAAAAATCAATAATATCAAAATATATGGTAACATAATAAAATTAAGATTTCACCCCAAACAAACAGTAGAGTACAACATTTCTGCATAAAATTACTAAGAGGAAAAATTCATACTTCTCTGAACATTCATTTCAACCGGCTGGTATTTCACCATTTTGCTGCCGCCTATCCTTTTCAATCTTGCAAAAAAAGTTTGAGACTCTTTATTGCAGGGTCCAGTAGGTGTATCATGAATATCAGATTCATCAAAAACACTATCTTCTTCTAATTGGGGAGAGAAAGCCAAAATTACACTTAGGAGGTTACTCTCTTAGGCTGTGTCTACACAAGCATTCAGTGAAAGCATTCAGGGCAGTCTAAGTGGTTTCAGCAGCAGCAGAATTTAGCTGTGGGTCTGTACTCCATCCAGATAATTCAGATCAGAACCACGCAACCTGTTACAAAGCTCCCCAACACCTTCTGAATGACAGCGGGCAGCACTATGAGAAACATCTCAGTGGTTCACAAGAGCCTTCCTCCCTGGGGAATGTGCCCATTATACTTAAAACCAAACGACACACAGATGCCAGAACTCTCTCCAGGAGTCTGGACATTGCTCAAGCTTGCCTGTGATTTTCATGCTAATTTGACAAGGAGGACATTGTGTGAGTGGGGTTTGATCCTTCTAAGATACATTTGCCTTCTTGGGATCTGGGAACTGGCATAGACACAGCCTAACAGTACATGCACCTTATGCTCCGTGAATGCAAAATACTGTACTCTACATTTGGTAATGAAACACACAGCACACAGAAAAAGCTTAGAGAAGCCACTGGTCATCTCAGAAGCTCCACGGATGATTATGGACTGAAAGAGTAAACAAAGGAAAAATAAAACAGAAAATCACATTTCTTCCTATTGTAAGAAGGCTCTTCTTTGAAACATTTATTGCATAACTGTAATAGATTTTATGGATCCCAAGGGGAAAAAACCTTTGGCTCTTGTCATCCTGGGTTCCACAGACAAGATGATTGCTTATTGCCCACTAAGCTTGCTTATAGGTCCTTTCTTCTGACTCTACTTGGCTGCTCTTGAGTCAAAACAATCCAAGTAACATATAAATGAAGAAAGAACCATCCTGCTACAAAACCTCAAGTTTACTACTTCCCAACGTTTCCTCCCTCATCCTTTCGAAAGGACAAGGCACATGTAACCAGTGATAGAGACCCGTGAAATGCACTTCACAGCACAGTAAATGAAACTGCCTGCTCTCTGAGGTGAGCATCCCTGCAACTGTAATGTTTGGGCTTTATGGATCCCTGCGGTGACAGGACGCCATCCCACCATGATGATGATGGTGAATCTAGATTTCTTGAGTCTGGGAAAATGTCAGTCCTAACGATTAAAGACCAGTATAATCCTGATGCGTGAGAGTCTATTGGTTAATGGAATACTAAGCAGTAAACATTAGTTGATGTCACCACAGAGATCTTTGGATTCAAATAAAAAACATTAACAATCAGAATGGATGCAAACCGCCATGTGAGTATACACAAAGATAAGACATTCTATCAAATTCCCATGTTTTGGGGGAAATGCATCAAAATGACCTTCTTTCTTTCTTTTTTTTTAAAAAATCTTTTTAAAATTAATTTCCTAAGCAAATGTCAATAGTGACTTGCATTTCATAATTTTGAAATAACTCCAAAAATGTATTGTGTCGCATGATAGCAATGGGAGGACATGAGCTGTCCCTTCTACCTAGGAAGTGATCTGGGCTTGGCCCTGTCCAGACACTGAGCACACTGAAAGCACCATAACTTAAATGAGTCTATGAAAATTTCCAGATACCTAAGCTGATGAACACCACACTCTTCAAGAAGGATTTGAACAGTTCCAGAGTGTTAGCTGATCCTCCATGTCATCTGACGCCAGCCAAGCACCATGGTCCTCAGAGTGACAAACAGTGGATCACTGGCCACTAGCCCAATGCCTTCCTCCAGTCACCCTACCAATTCAGACCCATCTAACGTTACAGGGTCAAAAGGCACTTGGCTTTCTCCTAAGATCAATTCAATGATGTCACCATTTTTGATTTCTAGTTATACTGTGACATTTATCAAAGATACAAACCTTGGCTCTCCATCTTTTACTTGTAATTTCACTCAATTTAGTATTTCGTTCTACTGCTGCCTTTGAGGGAAAGTTATCAATGAAAAAGCCATCAACATTGAAAATAATTTAAACTTCTACACAAAAGGCTCTTCATTTCCACTGCCTTCAATCATTCATACTGAATAATGAGGCTTGGGAAAGGCACTTCAGAAAATTGAGACTGAATTCAAAATCTGTGAGCATGAAGTTCAAGGGCAAACGAGGGACACTCAAATGATGATGCCACTGACTACCAACCCAGACAGGTCACGGCCCAAAGGCAAGATGTTTCCGGCATGTAATAGGAGGTTATAATAGCCCATTAATCAGATGGGAAAAATAGCATCCCCAATATTTACTATTATTTTGAGTTTCAGAAGTATGCCAACTGATTCTCCTGCACACTCAGTACAAAAGTAAAAGCAACAACATTCCTGAGATAGTTGAAAAATTAACCAACTAGGAAATGATGGTTTTGGCTTCATTAGAACATATGGTGGTCACTGGGTGGTGGTGGCGCACACCTTTAATCCCAGTATTCAGGAGGCAGAAGAAAACAGATTTCTATGAGTTTGAGGCCAGCCTGGTCTACAAGAGCTAGTTCCAGGAAAGCCCTCCCCCACAAAAAAGAATGTATGGGGGTGCTCCTCTACCTCCTTGGACAATGTAAAGACTGCTGTCTGGAAGCACATCATGTATCCCAGTTAAATTCAGGACAGAATTCTGTCTTGAGAAGTACCTTTTTCTTTCTCGCTGTATCTGCTTATGTTGCTGTTGTCACTGTACAAAGGTCCTGCCGTGGCATGGGGCTTGCAGCTATGGTATTGCGCATTGAGTGTATTGACTGTTATGTGAATCAGGTGCAGAAGGATCTTGCTGACATCACAGTCTCGGTATGGATACTGTGCAAAGGGGAGAAAACACAAGTGGTTATTCCAAAGGGTAAATCTTCCCAGGGATCTTACTGGGTAGTTTTCTTCTACTTCTCATGCACTAGAAAAAACGCACATACAAGTAACAACCCAGGTTCTGATCATAAGCTTGTTTTACAGGGTCCTCGTCTCTCCGTTCATCAAACCACTGGCAGCAGCGTGGGCTAGATCCCAGTGGATGCCTTAAAGAGCACTGATAACGTTACCTATAAATATAATTTTAAATATCACCTTTGTTTTCTAAATAGTCAAGACTTACATAAAATATGAGACTCTGAGCATAGAAATCACTGGTTGTTTTAAAAAACATTTGAAACCCTGTACTGCATTCCTTCCTGTTTCTTTTCCATTCTCATAACTTCACCTCGCAACACGGACTGCATCTCTTCTGAAGGTCTAACTGTCATCCCGTGGAATCCTCATCCGTTAGGGACCCTCCTAGCATCTTTGTGCTGTCTAAGAAGACCTTCCATCCCAGCAGAGGGAGCACAGTCACTCACCTTGTAAAGGATGACGAGCAAGGCCTTCAACCACATCTGCCTGATGTGAGGCTTTAAGGACCAGAGGGAGCAGCGAGGTGGCTGTTGGAAATAATGCCGTAGTTGAGGACAAGAGCAGTATTTGAGCACCTGGACCACGAGGGGGAGAAGGTGTTTGCCCAAGTTAATGTTATAGTCCATAACCTGAAATAGAAGAATATTAGTAACTGAAAGAAAACTATAAATATTAAGAAGAAAAAGGAAAAATTTGAGCCATCACAGAACACACAGAGGCACCTCACAAAATATCAATATGAACAGACAGTATACACAAAGGGGAAATGCCCAATCTCACAATAAATTTTAACACTTACAAACTGATAGTTTTTACCTAATCATCTATTTCATTATGTGTTAAAAATAAAATTGTATGTATTAAAATACCTATCATAACAACTAACTAAGACTAGGCTAGTCTGGGTGGAGACAAAACATTAACCATACAGAGAAATGAGATTGCCTGGTCACATCTGGCAGGGGTAAACAGTCGTATAATCTTCTAGAACAAATTGTTAGCAAAATTCAAAACTAGGAGAAAGTATATATCCTTTTTATCATGGCAACCAAGGGGATCTGAAGAACACAATCATTCAAGTGTTCCAAAATGTATGGGTAAAGGCATTCAGCACATGCCCCAAACTGAAAGTTATTCCTTCATTCAGCCATTAATTAAATATTATTTGTGCCAGGCATGGTGGCTCACACCTGCAGTTCCAGCACTCAGAAGGCTGAGACAGAAGGAATGTGAAGCCAGCCTGTTCTACATAGTGAATACTGGGTTACAGTGTGACATCCTGTATAAACAAGCAAAATAAGTAAAATAAATAAAACATTATTTGTATAAAAGTATACTTAAATGGGCAATAATGTACTCTCATACCTATGATAAAAACTTTATAATTATTAATTTTGTTTTTAAAAGTTATATGTATATCAGTATACATAATGTTATATATTTATAAACATTATATTAACATGTATATTAAAAATTGATTTTTTGGAGACAGGTCTCATGTAGCCCAGGCTAGCCTGCAGTTCATTATTCTCCTACTTTTGCCTTCTAAGGGCTGGGACTACAGGTATAGTGCGATCTTATCCACTTTATATATACAATTCTTTTGTTTGCTTGTTTTGCAAAACAGGGTTCCTCTGTGTAGCCCTGGCTGTCCTGGAACTCACTCTGTAGTCCTGGCTAGTGTCTCAAACTCAGAGATCCACATGTCTCTGCCTCTTACGTGCTGGAATTAAAGGTGTGCACTGCCATGCATGGTTAGACAGTTTTACAAAAAAAAAAAAATGTGCCAGGCCAGTGAGATGGCTCAGTCAGTGAAGGTGCTTGCTGCCAAGCCTGATGACCTGAGTGCAAACCTTGAAAACCACATGGTAGCACAAGAGAATCAACTTAGAAAGTTGCTCTCTGACCTTCACACGGCCCACAAAGATAGAGAGATGAATGTAAAAAAGGTTGTCAAAGTAAGCTTTAAAAAATATGCGGTGTAGTTACAAACAAACTGACTGAGAGAAGATCTTCACCAATCCCGCAACAGACAAAGGTCTGATCTCCAAAATATATAGAGAACTCAAGAAATTAGACTTTAAAATGCTAATTAACCCAATTAAAAAATGGGGCACTGAACTGAACAGAGAATTCTCAGCAGAAGAAGTTCAAATGGCCAAAAGACACTTAAGGTCATGCTCAACCTCCTTAGCGATCAGGGAAATGCAAATCAAAACAACTTTGAGATATCATCTTACACCTGTCAGAATGGCTAAAATAAAAAACTCCAATGATAGCCTTTGCTGGAGAGGCTGTGGAGGAAGGGGTACCCTCATCCATTGCTGGTGGGAATGCAATCTTGTGCAACCACTTTGGAAATCAGTGTTTCGGTTTCTCAGGAAATTGGGGATCAACCTACCCCTGGACCCAGCAATACCACTCCTGGGAATATACCCAAGAGATGCCCTATCATATGACAAGAGCATTTGTTCAACTATGTTCATAGCAGTATTATTTGTAATAGCCAGAACCTGGAAACAACCTAGATGCCCTTCAATGGAAGAATGGATGAAGAAAGTGTGGAATATATACACATTAGAGTACTACGCTGCGGTAAAAAACAAGGACTTCTCGAATTTTGCATGCAAATGGATGGAAATAGAAAACACTATCCTGAGTGAGGTAACCCACACCCAAAAAGATGAACATGGGATGTACTCACTCATAATTGGTTTCTAGCCATAAATAAGGGTCACGGAGTCTACAATTGGTGAACCTAAAGAAGCTAAATAAGAAGGTGAACCCAAGGAAAAACATATAGTTATCCTCTTAGCTATGGGAAGTAGACAAAATTGTCGGGGAGAAAATTGGGATCTTGGGGGTGGGTGGGATGGGGGTAAGGGGAGATGGGGAGAGAAAAGGGAGAAGGGGAGGATGGGGGGAACTTGGGGAAAAAGGATGATTGGGATAAAGGAAGGTTGGATAGGGGAGCACGGAAGCACAATTCTTAGTTAAGGGAGCCACCTTAGGGTTGGCAAGAGACTTGACCCTAGAGTGGCTCCCAGGAGCCCAAGGCGATGTCCCCAGTTAGTTCCTTGGGCAGCTGAGGATAGGGAACCTGAAATGACCCTATCCTATAGCAATACTGACGAATATCTTGCATATCACCATAGAACCTTCATCTGGTGATGGATGGAGATAGAGACAGAGACCCACACTGGAGCACTGAACTGAGCTCCCAAGGTCCCAATGAGGAGCAGAAGGAGGGAGAACATGAGCAAAGAAGTTGGGACCACGAGGGGTGCACCCACCCACTGAGACAGTGGGGCTGATCTATTGGGAGCTCACCAAGGCCAGCTGGACTGTGACTGAAAAAGCATGGGATAAAACCGGGCTCTCTGAACATGGCGAACAATGAGGGCTGATGAGAAGCCAAGGACAATGTCATGGGGTTTTGATCCTACTTAATGTGCTGGCTTTGTGGGAGCCTAGCCAGTTTGGATGTTCACCTTCCTAGATGTGGACGGAGGGGGGAGGACCTTGGACTTTCCACAGGGCAGGGAACCCTGACTGCTCTTTGGACTAGAGAGGGAGCGGGAGAGGAGGAGGGGGAGGGGGAGAAGGGTGGGAGGAGGGGGAGGGAAATGGGAGGCTGGGAGGAGGCAGAAACTTGTTTTTTTTTTCCTTTTCTCAATAAAAAAGAAAAGAAAAAGAAAGAAATTGAAGAAAAGACAAACAAAAAATTGGGAAAAAAATCAATAAACTCCTTAAAGAAAACCAAGAAAAAGCAATCAAACAGGTAAAGGCAACAGTTCAAGACTTGAAAATTGAAATAGAGACAATAAAGAAAGCACAAACCAGCTGAGCGGTGGTGGCGCAAGCCTTTAATCCCAGCATTCGGGAGGCAAAGGCAGGTGGATCTCTCTGAGTTCGAAGCCAGCCTGGTCTACAAGAGCTAGTTCCAGAACAGGAACCAAAAGCTACGGAGAAACCCTGTCTCGAAAATAAAAAAAAATAAATAAATAAAAAGAAAGAAAGAAAGAAAGAAAGAGAAGAAAGCACAAACTGAGGGAAATGGAAAATCTGGGGAAGTGAACAGGAACTACAGATTTCATACAAGGAACTACTCTTTCATATAAGAGATGGAAGATAGAATCTCAGGTGTTGAAGATATGATGGAGGAAACAAATTCATCCGTCAAAGAAAATCTTAAATCCAATAAATTCCTAGCACAAAACAACTAGTAAATCTGGGACACCATGAAAAGACCAAACCTAAGAATACTAGGAATAGAAGTAGGAGAAGAATTTGCTCAAAGGTTCAGAAAACATATTCAACAAAATCGTAGAAAACTTTCTCAATATAAAGAAGGACATGCCTATAAAGGTACAAGAAGTTTTATAACATAAAATAGGCTGGACCAAAAAAAATCCTTTTACCACATAATAATCAAAACACTAAATATACAGAATAAAGAAAGAACATTAAGAGCTACAAAGGAAAAAGGCCAAGTAGCATATAATGGTAAACCTATCAGAATTACACCCAACTCCTCAGTGGAGACTCTAAAAGCTAGACAGTCCTGGACAGATGTTTTGCAGACATTAAGAGACCACAGGTGCCAGCCCAGACTACTGTACCCAGCATCAGCATACCTCAACACAGCATTCTGACAATGGACAGGTCAGCCAGACAGAAACTTAATAGAGAAATAAGGAAAAGTTTCAATCACCATAGATGGAGAAAACAAGATAGTCCATGACAAAACTAGATTTAAACAATACTTAGCCACAAATCCAGCCCCACTGAAAGTACTGGAAGGAAAACTCCAACCCAAGAAAGCTGGCTACATCCACAAAAACACAAGCAATAGATGATCTCACACCAGCGAACGCAAAGGGAGACACACACATTACCACCACTACCACAAAAAAACAAAAAATAACAAGAATTAACAATCACAGTCAATAGAACCTCTTAATATCAATGGACCCAATTCACCTATAAAAAGACACAGGCTAAGAGAATGGATAAGAAAACAGGATCCATCCAACTGATGCATACAAAAAACACACCTCAATTTCAAAGACAGACATCGCCTCAGAGTAAAGGGTTGGGAAAAGATTTTCCAACCAAACAGACCTAAGAAGCAAGTTTCCCCATCACCCATCCTAATACCTAACAAAATAGACTTCAAACTAAAGTTAATCAAAAGAGATGGAGAAAGATACTTCATATTCATCAAAGGGAAAATCCATAAAGATGAAGTCTCAATTCTGAACATCTATGCCCCAAATACAAGGGCATCCATATTTGTGAAAGAAATATTACTAAAGCTTAAACCACACATCAAACCTCACACATAAACAATAGGAAACTTGAATACCTCATTCTTTTTTTAATATTTATTTATTTATTATGTATACAATATTCTGCCTGTGTGTATGCCTTCAGGCCAGAAGAGGGAACCAGACCCCATTACAGATGGTTATGAGCCACCATGTGATTGCTGGGAATTGAACTCAGGACCTTTGGAAGAGCAGGCAATGCTCTTAAACTCTGAGCCATCTCTCCAGCCCCCATGAATACCTCATTCTTACCAAAGGACAGGTCAGTCAGACAGAAACTTAACAGAGAAACAAGGAAACTAACAGATGTTATGATTCAAATGGACTTAATAGACATCTACAGAACATTTCAACCAAACACAAAATAATATACCTACTTGTCAGCACCTCTTGGAACCTTCTCTAGAACTGACCACATACTTGGTCGGTCATAAAGCAAATCTCAACAGACAGAAAAAAGTTGAAATAATCCCTGGTATCTTATCAGAACACCATGGGTTAAAGTTAAAGTTCAACAACACAAACTACAGAAAGCCTACAAACTCATGGAAAAGGAACAGTTCTCAGCTGAATTACCACTGGGTCAAAGAAGAAATAAAGAAATTAAATACTTCTTAGGATTCAATGAAAATGAATCCACAACATACCCAAATGTATGGGACACTACGAAAGCTGTGCTAAGAGGGAGCTTCATAGCATGTAGCGCCTACATAAAGAACCTGGAGAAATCCCATACTAGCAACTTAACAGCACACCTGAAAGTTCTAGGACAAAAAGAAACAAATTTACTCCAGGAGGAGTAAATGGCAGGAAATAAACTCTGGGCTGAAATCAATAAATTAAAAACCAAGAGACTAATACAAATCAATGAATCAATGAAACAAAGAGCTGGTTCTTTGAGAAAATCAACAAGATAGACAAACCCTTATCCAAACTAATCAAAAGGCAGAGAGAGAATATCCAAATTAACAGAATCTGAAATGAAAAGAGGGACATAACAACAGACACTGAGAAAATTCTGAGACTCATCAGGTCATACTTCAAATATCTGTACTCCACAAAACTGGAAAATCTAAAAAAAACTGGCAATTTTCTGGATAGGTACCACATACCAAAATTAAATCAAGACCAGATAAACAAATTAAACAGACCTATTACCCCTAAGGAAATATAAACAAGCTTTAAAAGTCCCCCCCCCAAAAAAAACAGGGCCAGATAGTTTCAGTGTAGAATTCTATCAAAATTTCAAAGATGCTATAATATAAATATTCCTCAAATTGTTCCAAACAACAAAAACAGATGGAACATAGCAAAATTCTTTTTATGAGATCACAGTTACAATGATAACCAAACTGCACAAAGATATAATAAAGAAAGAGAATTACAGACCAATCTCCCTCATAAACATTGATGCAAAAATATTCAATAAAATACTGGCAAACTGAATCCAAGAACACATCAATATAAATCATCAATATAAATGATCAAGTAGGCTTCATCCCAGAAATGCAGGGATGGTTCAACATACAAAAATCAGTCAAAGTAATCTACCATATAAACAAACTGAAAGAGAAAACACATGATCATCTCATTAAATGCTTAAAAGGCCTTTGACAAAATCCAACACCCCTTCTTGATAAAGGTTCTGGGTAGATCAAGGATACAAGGAGCATACCTAAACATAATATAAAGCAATATACAGCAAGCTAACAGTCAACATCAAATTAAATGGAAACTCAAAGCAATTCCACGAAAACCAGGAACAAAAGAAGGCTGTCCATATCTACAATATAGTACTCAAAGTTTTAGCTAGAGCAATAAAGCAACAAAAGGAGATCAAGGAATACAAATTGGAAAGGAGTAAGTCAAACTTTTGCTTTTTGCAGATGATACGATGATAATGCGGCTGGATACAAGATTAACTCAAAAACATGAGTACCCCTCTATATACAAATGATAAATGAGTTGAGGAAGAAATCAGAGAAACAACACCCTTTATGATAGCCACAAATAATATAAAATATCTTGAAGTAACTCTAATCAAACAAGTGAAAGGC
Organism: Microtus oregoni; assembly: GCF_018167655.1. Classification (NCBI taxonomy): domain Eukaryota; kingdom Metazoa; phylum Chordata; class Mammalia; order Rodentia; family Cricetidae; genus Microtus; species Microtus oregoni. The sequence goes on from NW_024543210.1 coordinate 10,058,518, forward strand.
CTGTATGACAAAAACATTATGTCTTCGAAGAAAGAAACTGAAGACAATATTAGAAAATGGAAACATCTCCCATGTTCATGGAGGTAGGATTAACATAGTAAAAATGGCAATCTTACCAAAAGCAATCTACAGATTCAACACAATCCCCATCAAAATTCCAACACAATTCTTCACAGACCTTGAAAGAGCAATACTCAACTTTATATCAAAAAACAAAAACCCCAGGATAGCTAAAACAATACTGTATAATAAAGGAACTTCAAGAGATATCTCCATTCCTGACTTTAAGCTGTACTATAGAACTATAGTAATAAAAACAGCATGGTAGTGGCATAAAAACAGACAGGTGGGGGAGGGAAATGGGAGGCGGTGGCAAGGAAGAGACAGAAATCTTTAATAAATAAATAAATTAAAAAAAGAAAACAAAAAAAAACAGACAGGTGGATCAATGAAATCGAATTAAAGACCCTGACATAAATCCACACAACTATCAACATCTGACTTTTGACAAAGAAGCCAAAATTATACAATAAAAAAAGAAAATTGTGCAGGCATAACTGGATGTTGGCATGTAGAAGAATGCAAATAGTTCCCTATCTATTGCCTTACACAAAATTCAAGACCAAGTGAATCAAAGACCTCAACATGAAATCTAGTTACACTGAACCTGGTAGAAGAAAAAGTGGGAAGTAGTCTTGAATTCATGGGCACAGGAGACCACTTCCTACATATAACCCCAGTAGCACAGACACTGAGATTAACAACTAATAAGTGGGACCTCCTGAAACTGGGAAGTTTCTGTAAGGCAAAGGACACTGTCAATAAGACAATATTAGCAAACTACAAAATAGAAAAAATCTTAACCAATCCCACATCTGACAGAGGACTGATCTCCAAAATATATAAAGAAATCAAGAAACTAGACATCAAAATGCCAAATAATTCAATTTAAAATGGAGTCTAGATTTAAACAGAGAATTTGCAACAGAAGAATCTCAAATGGTCAAGAAACACTTAAAGAATTGTTCAACATCCTTAGCTAACAGGGAAATGCAAATAAAAATGACTCTGAGATACCATCTTACACCTCTCAGAATGGCTAAGATAAAAATGCTAATGACACCCTATGTAGGAAAGGATGTGAAGTAAGGGGAACACTCCTCTGCTGGTGGGAGTGCAAACTTGTACAGCTGCTATGGAAATCAGTATGGCGGTTTCAGAAAATTGAGAATCAATCTACTTGAAGACCCATCAATACCACTCTTGGGCATATATCCAAAGGATGCTCAATCATATCACAAGGACACATGCTCAACTATATTCATAGCAGCACTATTCATAATAGTCAGAACCTGGAAATAACCTAGATGCCTGTCAACTGAAAAATAGCTAAAGAAAATGTGGTACATTTGCACAGCTTAAATCAAATAGTGACATCATGAAATTTTCAGGCAAATGGATGGAACTAGAAAAAAATCATCCTGAGTGAGGTAACCCAGACCCATAAAGACAAACATTTATGTGCTCACTCATAAATAGATATTAGATATAAAGCAAAGGACAACCAGCCTACAATATACAGCCCCAGAGAAGCTAGATAACAAAGAGGACCCTAAGAGGGATGCATGGATTTCCCTGAGAAGGCGAAATAGATAAGATCTCCTGGAAACTGAGGCTGAGGTGGAGGGGAAGGGATTTGGGGAAAAGAAACATGAAGGATCAGGTTGTCAAGTTGGGGTTAGGGCAGAGAGGAAGAGCAATGAATGAGATATCTTGGTAGAGGAAGTGATGCCAGGGGAACTCCCAGGAATCCACAAGGATGACCCCAGCTAAGATTCCTAGCAATAGTGGAGAGGGTGCCTAAACTGGCCTTCTCCGATAATGGTGACTACCCTAACTGTTAGCAAGAGTCTTCATCCAGTAACTGATGGAAGCAGATGCAGAGATCCACAGCCAAGCACTGGGCCAAACTCCAGAAGTCCAGTTGACAAGAGAGAGGAAGGATTGTATGAGCAAGAGAGGGGGTCAAGATCATGACCAGGAAACCCACAGAGACAACTAACCAAGCTAATGGAAGCTGACAGACTCTGGACTGACAGCTAGGGAGCCTATAAAGGAACAACCTAGGCCCTCTGCATATGGATGACAGTAGTGTAGTGTGGTCTGTTTGTGGGGACCCTAGAAGTGGGAGTAGGACATGTCCCTGGCACATGAGCTGGCTTTGGGGAACCTATTCCCCATGCAGAGATGCCTCTACCTAGTCTCAATGCAGGGGAAGGAGCTTGGTACTGCTTCAATGTGATGACATGCTGGAAAAATACTGGACACCAAATACAAAATATTATAATATAAATTTTAGAAAGGTTTTCTCCTTGAATCTGGAACACACCAATTAGACAGGCTGCAAAGGCAATGAGTTCCAGGACCTTCTCTGTCTGCACTGCCCCAGCACTGGGGTCACAGATGCCCACTACCCATTTTCCTTTTTCCTTGGACCTGAAAGACTGAACTCGGATTCATATGCTTGTTCCATGGCCATCTCACTGACTGAGCTACTGTACTGCCATTGTGTTTCAATATTGTGTTAAATATATTTTACAGACATTTCCTTTACAATACAAAGCTGCTAACTCCTACTCCATCTTATTCTCCCCTTTACAGACCCCTGCCTAATACCAAGTAATTTGAACAAACTTTTACACCCCACATTATCCAAGCAGAATGAAACACTTTGTTTCTATCAAAACCCACAACCAGAAAGCACATTACACTTACTTGGGCAATGCCTGCAATAAATGCATTAAAGCATGTTGACAGGCGCATTTTTTGGGGTGCAATCATGAAGCAGCCTTCCTGTTGGTCGTAGCCAAGTAAGACGTAGAGGTGCCTCTTGACGGTGTTGAAGGCCTTGGCGCTGCTGATGTCTGACTCCGCGCTGCTCTCATCCTTGGCCATGAACTTCATGAGCACTGTAATCAGCTGGTGGACTGTCTGGTGGTCGATTCCAGCATCTTCTGGGAGCAAATCCTTGATGGTGTTGTCATTCTCAGGAGACTGTTGTCCTGTCAGTGTAAGGAACACAGTCAGTGTGCATTAAGCTGTCACCTGACCTTGACAAATTACCATCCTTTTTGCTTCTACTACGCATGTAAAAGTTCCATTCTACATGAGAAATTGCTTCCGAGCAGAGTGTCGCTCCTGAGGCAGGAGCTACTGTCTCCATCACTGAGCAGTTACTCAGGAGTGAGACAGGAGTGGAGATAAACCTGAAGATAACCGGCAACACTGTCCTCAGTGTCAGATAAATACCCAGCAAACTCTGCAATTCTTAATACAGTGGCCAACTTGTATCCTCAGTGAGGGAGACAGAGGAGGCTCTGCCCAGCTTGTACACCATGTTAGTAAGATTGCCAAAGCAGAAAAGGACTCGCTGGTGGAATTTTATTTAAATTATTGTCTCAACCCAATAATGTTCATGAGTCAGCTGGGGCAAAATAATATTTTTTCCAAATGTTGAGAGATTCAGCAGTGTGTAGTCTCTGAATTACAAATGGCCAATGATAAGCCTTGCAGTATGTAATGAGAGACACAGAGGCGAAGGAGAGACAGAGACATGAGCTCTCAACAACATAATAAATAAGAAAGTAAATAAATAAATACCACCATGAGGTGAGCTGGGAGTTCACATGAAAGAAAATGTACTCTAGTCCTTGGTTTCCTCTTCAACTCCTGGTTATACCTGAGCTGTACCCTAGCCTTCTAGCCTGCCTCACCCCCACCCAACCTTCTAACCTGCCCCACCCCCTCCTAGCCTTCTAGTCTGCCTGCCCCCTCCTAGCCTTCTAGTCTGCCCTGCCCCCTCCACTCTTTGTGGTCAGGTTTGGTTTAGGACTTTGAGGAAGGAAGGATCTTATTTTCTCTCTTGTACTTATTTATGTTTTTTCCAAACCACTCTGCAGCCTGTCCTTTTGATAAACAACAGCAGAATTTCTAAATTCAATTTAAGTTTTTATGTAATAGGTTATTAGAGCTGGACACCAACATCCTCATATCTTCATTCAAGGGTAAGTCCAGCAGCGTGAGGACAAGCATTGGGTGCAAACTTTTGCGAACCTAGCCTTGGTTGCATCTACTATAAGTATGCAAATTATATAAATTTTGATGTCAAAATGACACAACAGAGATCCAGGGAGTGATTTATATCCACCAATGCCTCAGTTAATTTGGCAAAATTCTATCTTTCAGGGCCGGATGAAGAGAAGTCAGATAGAAGCGCTGTTTCCTTATACTGTGGAACTGGTCTGTCTAATGGCCACTCTGCTCTAGGACAGGGAAACAGAGTAACGCTGGATCAAGAGTTACTGATCATAATTCAACAGGGCCTGCAGAGATGGTAGCAAACTTGATCAGCTACTTCCCGTGTGTCTTCAGGAGGATGTTGATCTACCCACAGGTATATGAGGAGGAGGTAGTGTTCAAGAGCAGGCAGAACCAAGTCTAAGGGCTCTAATCCAGAGGGACCTTCTGACACTCGGCATTATGACCAAGACATTAATGTTTTCGGTCTTATCAGTCTGCCCACAAAGCATGCATACGTGCAATATGCTTACATGCAACATGCCTTAGGAACTTTCCCCATTAAATTCATTTTTAAAGCATCTAAGATTTTGGTTCACACATGAATAATCCATAGCATCATTATATTGAGGCATTTACCACTAAACAATTTATGTGGAGCACCTTATTTCAATGAAAGACCAGAAAGGTCCAAATTCATTACATATTATAGTTAAACTGAATATAAGATTTGATCAAAAGCAATTCTTACGTAAATCTTTGAAAAACAAAACACACACATATAGAGAGAGAATTCTTTTTGTTTGTTTGATTGTTTTTGAGACAGGGTTTCTCTGTATAGCTCTGAACTCACTCTGTAGACCAGGCTGCCCTCAAATTCTGATTTCTGCCTGTCTCTGCCCCCCAAATGCTGGGATTAAAGGCATGTGCCACCACTGCCCAGCAAGAGAGAACTCTTTTTAGCATTAAAAAATAGAAATTTTTTTTAAAAAGCCTGTCTACTTTATGAGGATAGAGATTTGGCTCATGAGTTAAGAGCATTTGCTGCTCTTGCAGAAGATAGGGGTTCAGTTCCTAGCATCCACCATGAGCTCACAGGCCCCTGTGCCTTCAGATCAGGGACTCTAGCTTCCTCCTCTGGCCTCTGAGGCACCTGCATGCCTGTGGTGCACATATAGACAAGCAGGTGCACACATACACATAAGTAGAAAATATAATTTTTTTTCAGAAAACATTTTTTGAAAAATTACTTTCGATTTTCCTTTCTGGACTATTATTTTAGAGTTAGATTAATATTACTGCTTCAATAAAATTGGTAAAAATAAATAAAAGAAAAAGTGGAACAAGTGTGTGTGTGTGGATTCCATGTGGGCCCAATGTCATTATAGCAGCAGCAGGCGCCACGGCTATGGCAGGGTTTCAGCACTCAATTCCATTTAGCTCTGGGGTGCAGGCTTTAGGAGAGCATGCATCTCTCAGGCTTGCCTGGCTCCTTCGTGTCTAGCATAGCTTGACTCCTAAATGGAAATGGGGATGATACAGCTGCTTTGATGTTAGTCCTAATAAGCTAGGGACACCGGAACAGAAAGAGTCCTGTCCCCACCTCATTCTGCCTCAAGTCACAGCTGAGAAGACAACTCATCAAACTCTATCCTAACCATTCTAAAACTCACCTTCCTATTACAAGGGGAATGATTTTTTTTTTAATTCTCAGCAAGTCATATTTCCTCCATGGCTGAATATCATTTCATATGTGCCCTCATTTCAGTGATCAGAGCTTCGGGGTGATGCTTGCTGCTTTTAGTCTGCCTTCCCTCTGCAGTCATAATGAGAGATCCTCAGCAAGCCATCAAAAGTACTTATCCCCATGCATAAAATAAACCACTATTTCCTATTCCGTTAATCTGCCTCTCCCACCCTGGACATTACAAGCCTGCATTTAGCTCATCATATTTCATTAGAATAGAGTGGGCTTATGAGAGATGCACACTTCTTAAGGGAAAGTGACCAGTCTAAATCCCTATGGGAAATGAGCTGTACAAACTGGATGGGCTGTTATTTAGTACTACTTGAATTATCTATAAAAGATGTACAATTTCCATTTTGAAACTAAATACCTACAACTAAAGCACAGCAATTAGGACACCCACTAGCTTTCAGTTCTAGTCTGTGTGGTTCCTTCCTTAACTATAGTGATTCATTTTAAAGGTTTGATTTTATTTCTGTAAATAAAGTATAGATGTTAATATAACCCTGGAGGCAGAGCTAGCCTACCATAATTTAGTGTGGACTGGGTTCTCCATGGCTCGTTCACAGAGTGGAGTGACTGAATGAACCTCCGAAGCAGAATACAGGGTCACAGATTCAGGTTATTGGCACCAGGAAGAATCTGCTTTTCGAGACACGGCTCCTGGGCCTCCCATCCCCCACATACCAAATGCTCAACACTCCCCCAAGCTGGACTACTTATGGATTTCAGAAGAACCAATGCTCGCCCACCCTTGCCAGGGCAGACTTCCATCTGGTCCCGTGTTTTGTGCTATAAATCTACTCCCCAGAAGCCATTCTTATTCCCTATGCCCACAGTTACCTCAGTAATTAGACACGGGCCCTATATTCTGTTATGTTCCAAAGATGAGAAGAGATAAGCTGGGAAGCAGAAGAGGAAAATTTCCTTTAGCATTCCCCAAATATCTTTTATGCAAGGCAGAACTTTATCTATTCCTTGTTTGTTTCCCCTGTAAAGTACACATGGCTTGGAGGCATGTGCTATGTCTTATCCATCTTAGCACCTGCCACAGAGCACAGGATGCTATACCACAGAGGAGATACTTAATGTTCATACGTGTCCAAGTGAACTGAACTCAAATAATGCTCCAGATCTTGTCTTCTATATAAGAGAAAAGTTGAGGTCCCATGACAGAAAAGCTAATGTGGGAACATGCCTCTGTATGAACTGATTCACTGACCTTTCTTTCAAAGTAACATGTGACAATCAGGCAGGGAAAGCAAAGACCACATCAATGAGTTTGTTCCTATATTTGACCCAGAAAATCCAAGGTCAAATGCTGCATTCTTAAGCCTTCATCTATCTGTCAACTTAAAGCTTTTCCCAAAGTAGTTCCAGTGTGTGTGCGCACGTATGGGTGCATGTGCGTGTGTGCATGCATGTGTGTTCATACTACTGAAGAAGGTGTGCGTGTGTGCATGCATGTGTGTTCATACTACTGCAGGTGTGTATATGTGCATGCATGTGTGTTCATACTACTGCAGAAGGTGTGCATGTGTGCATGCATGTGTGTTCATACTACTGCAGAAGGTGTGCGTGCATTCATGTGTGTTCATACTACTGAAGGTGTGCATGCATGCATGCATGTGTGCATGTGTGCGTGTGTTCATACTACAGAAGGTGTGCGTGCGTGCATGTGTGTTCATACTACTGAAGAAAGTGTGCGTGCATGCATGTGTGTTCATACTACTGAAGGTGTGTGTGCGTGCATGTGTGTTCATACTACTGAAGAAGGTGTGCGTGTGTACATGCATGTGTGTTCATACTACTGCAGAAAGTGTGCGTGCATTCATGTGTGTTCATACTACTGAAGGTGTGCATGCATGCATGCATGTGTGCATGTGTGCGTGTGTTCATACTACAGAAGGTGTGTGTACGTGCATGTGTGTTCATACTACTGAAGAAGGTGTGCGTGTGTGCATGCATGTGTGCATGTGTGTGTGTGTGTGTTCATACTACTGCAGAGGGGCTGGAAAGCTAATTCTAGCTCACATGCTCCTCCACCCTGCTTTGCCTCTTCCCAGCCTGTGTCCTGTCACCATGTGTTTATACTCTGTGCTGGCTAAGGGTTTGTGATTTGTTTTGTTGTTTATTTGTTTGTCAACTTGTCACAAGCTGGAGTCATTTTGGAAGAGTGACTCTCATCTGAGAAAATGCCTCCATCAGATTCTCTGCAGACAAGCCTGTGGGGCGTTTTCTTGATGAATGATTGATGTGGAAGGATCCAGCCCACTGTGGGTGGTGCCATCTCTGAGCAGGTGTGATATAGGTATGAATAATTTGCATTGACAAGGATTTTGCTTTAGTGATATAAATTTAAGGTCAATATTGTTATATGTACATGTGTTTCTGATCTTGATTAAGGTATTGTGATTGTGTAGTTCACTTAAAATGTAATATATATAGCTTGTTAATAGATAATCATAATAGTCAAGCTTGTAGTCATGTTAGTTAAGATTTTCTAGATATACATAGATAAATTTTAGATAGGCATTCTTCATATTTTTCAAAGATTATAGAATATGGCATTTTAAATGTTTTAATAACTTAGGGTTTTTCATGACAATGAGACACTCTGCTCCTGGCAGCACCAATCTACTTCAAGAGGAAGATGGGCATCGAAGAGGATCCTTATGTAGTTTGATAGCCATTTGGGCAAGAAACTGCTCTTGCCTGGACTATTGCATAAACTGGACACAGAGAACCCGCAGAGAGAGGACTACTGAACTTGCCTAAAGGTGAGATGATCTTTCGGGGTTCCTGATTCATGAAGGAGTCTGCAAGACATTCTGCAGGACACAACAGATAGTGACTGAACTGACTTTGAATTTTCCTGCTTCATGGAAATATCTGCTGGATACAATGGGCCTGAAGGCTGAAGATTGATGCCCCAACGGTACAGAGGAACTTTGGGTGACTGTACAGGCAGCGAGATGTCTCTGTCATTTCTAGAGTTTTGAAAATTGCTTACTTTTTGTTTGCTTAGGTAATATTGTATTCTTCTTGAGTCTTTGATGCAGTTGAAGAATAGATAGTTATAGTTGTTTTCCTTTGTTATGATAAAAGATAATGTAGATATAAATATTGTGACTGTAATTCTTACTTGATAACTGTTTTGTTATATGTAATTTTGCTATGTTAAAGTTAAAGCCTTCCTTCCTTTTTGTTTAAACAGAAAAAAGGGGAAATGATGGAGGAAGGTCATTGGTTAAATAAACTGCCTTGGCCCTGATAGGTTAAATCATAGGTGGGTGGAGTAAACAGAACAGAATGCTGGGAGGAAGAGGAAGTGCGCTCAGACTCGACAGCTCTGCTCTCTGGAGAGAGTCGCCATGCTCCCCTCTCCCGGGCGGACGCGAGAGCTCTGCTCTCTGAGGCACATGCGATGAAGCTCCGACCCAGGATGGACGTAGGCTAGAATCTTTCCCAGTAAGACTGGTGCTACACAAGTTTATTAGAGATGGGTTGATTGGGATATCAGAATTAGCCAGTAAGGGCTAGAGCTAATGGGCCAAGCAGTGTTTAAATGAATACAATTTGTGTGTTGTTATTTCGGGGCATAAGCTAGCCAGGCGGCCGGGATGCTGGGGACACAATTACAACAGAGGAGAGGGAAGTGGCCACTTTTTTAAAGGGAGAGAAACCACGCCCCAATGGGCTGGTATCTCAGTGGCTATAGGCTGGAGGAGCGGAAGGACCTCCTGCAACACAGGTGGTCCTAGGTGATATCAAAAAGCAAACTGAGAAAGCCATGGGGAGCAAGCCAGCACTCCTCCGGGTTCTTGCCTTGAGTTCCTGCCCTGACTTCCTTCATGATGGACACAAGATGAAGTAAACCCATTCTTCCCGGGTTGTGTCCAGCCATTCAGCCATGGTGTTCAAGCATAACAACAGAAAACAAACTAGGACAGTTCCACCAATGGGAAGCCCGAGGGAATGCCCCCTGCAGCTTCAGCTGATGAAATGCTCTCCTGCTGTGTCAGGTGTCAAAGTCAGGCATGCATGTAAATGCACTGTAGGCGAAGAGACATGAAACATATGTGAAATATATTTCTAGCCTCTTCCTTTCCAGCTATTCATCCCTGGGGGTGAGAAACATGCGAAGACTGATCATTTCACATTTGTATGGCTCGCACCATTCATTGGTATTGAGCTGATAAACCTTCTGAACCATGTACCCAGGTAACCCTCAGTGGGCACTGCAGACATGCCAATATGAAATGCCCACAGTATTACTGAAAAGACACCTTACACAATTGTACAAATGCCAGGCTAGCAGTGATGGATTCCAAAATCAATGAACATGGTGGTGTTTATATTGCCACATAAGCCACATAAATAGGGAACTCAGGAACAATGAGTGTGAGACCCAAGCCTGTCACCAACAAATTTGTGGCATCTGTCCCTTTGTGAGAAACTCAGTTTCTTCTGCTATACAATGCGAATGTTACTGCCCCTCCCATGTCAGCTCTCACACTCCATGAATGTTATTTATGTACACAAAAGACTTTGGCTTGGCTCCTACACATTACAGGGGAATGCAGCTTTTTTCACAGGCCTTGCAGAGTATACCATCTAACTATAGAAAACCTTCCGTTTTATTTGCCGTGAGTCCTACATAAAGGCTAAGATTAGAAAATCATACATTGTAAACCCAGAGTTCCAAAGTTCAGCCTAAACACCAATTAGAAAGCTTTTTTATTGCGTAATTAAATTGCACCCGGTTTATTTCAGGCCTAATCAATAGCAAGTCTGCACAGAGGGGCTCGCTGCCCAGACTAAACAGAAATCTGTTTGTTAAGCAGCTAGCTCTTCCATTGTACACTATCCTACACCATCTTCTGATGGAGCATGTCTTCACTCCAAGTAAAAACATTACCATCCAGTGAAGGATAATTTAAAGACACAACAGTTGTTCTGCACGCCTAAAAAGCTGGGCCAACTGCTTCCAAACTAGGGAGGCTTTCCTCGTCCTGTTGTCACGGGGATTCTCTCCCAGAAGTCTTAGCTTCACACTTACTTTAAACTATGCTGCTGCCTGCCCCTTTCTGCCTGGTCCTTTGGGTGGAATGATACACTGCTTGAGGCTTAACTTCAGCAAACACACGGACATTTTCCTACAGGGATGTGAGGGGTTCCTTCGGTTGGGTTGTTAGAATAGATAATAGTAACCAAAGACTGGCCTTTCAAAGAAGTGTGAATGGAAAGACCAGCCTCAAGATAAAATAAAGGAAATATATGAAACTTACTAAAAATTTTCTCCAAAAAGCCTCACTGAAAGGGAACAAGATGGACCTCACCGTTCTTTCTTTAGGAGATTTATTTATTTTTATTTTATGTGTATGAGTTCTTTGCCTACAGGTACATAAGTGCACTCTGTGTGGCCTATGCCCACTGCCCTAAGAGGCCAGAAGAGGATATCAGATCCCCTAGAACTGGAGCTACAAACAATTGTGAACCATTGTGTGGGTGCTTGGAATTAAACCTGGGTCCTCTGAAGAGCAGCAGTGCTCTTAACCACTGAGCATCTCTCCAGCCCAGATCCCACCTTTCTAATCTAGACTGAGTGTTGTTAGATCAGAGTTCTTTTAATTCCTCTCTCTCTCTCTCTCTCTCTCTCTCTCTCTCTCTCTCTCTCTTTCCCCAAAGAAGAGTTATAAATCAAAGAGGGACTCAGCCACATGTTTGCCATTCTGGGTTTTCTAATCCCTTTCAAAAGAGAAAGAAGACTTTTTGCCCCCATTAACTTCCTGTATCCAAATCTCTGGGGCCTTTTCATCTCTCCAACTCCTGAATTTCTGTGTTTTGAGTGACTTTTTTATAATATGCAAAGCTCATGACCCTCAAAGTCTCCTTATGTAAATTTTTTCTCAGAGTGTTAGTTAATACCATTCTGATACGTTTAACTTAAAGCTATACTCAGATAAAAATCTGAATGTTTATAGAATGAGACATCGGTGGGTCACCGAGATTGCTATGACAGCCATGCAGGTATTCAGAAACTCTCAGTGAATGGTGGTAGTGTATGGACAGCATTCAGTTAGTAATGTCCTTGCCAGTATCTGCTCAACACATGAGACACTTCGTGCTAAGTTCTAACAGTAAGGAATGTGACAGGGGAAGTTCTGCCATGTCACCCTAAATAAAGCCTTCAGACCCTCCAAACGATGGCGATGCTCCTGAAGAACAGAAAGGAGCAGACTCGCAAGGAACTGAGCGACTACAAGGATGAGCAGATGGTGGTTCAAACACAAAGCCCTTTCAAAATGCAAATGAAGAGTGTGTTTCACCTAAAGAAAACTCTTATCTACAAACACAGAGTTTCTATGTGTAGCTTACACATACAAACATATTGGGAGCAAGGAGCACAATCCTAGTCACGCCTGCTGTTCGTGGAGAGGTGGGCAATTGATGCTTCTTACTGGACCAAAAGTCAATGGGATCAGAAATCGTCTGCTTAGAAAACGATGTAAAGAATTGACCCAGCAGCGGTTCAGACATTTGAGCATTGAGAGCGAGACCCTTTGGGGCTCACAGATCTGAATATCACTCTGGTCCAGTGAGAAACACTGAGTTCTTTACCTAGGGTACCTATGATAGAGACACTTGTGTCAGAAGTACCCACCTGGCGTCTGTTCAGGTGTCCCACCGAGAGCTGGAGCAGACTGCTCATGCCTGGTCAACCTCACAGCTTAAAAATCAACAACAACTCTATTTCAATAAGCATTAAAGACAACTTGAGCCTAGAAAAATACTCAGTGCTGGCTGCTCTGGATAGCAGAAGCACACTAAGTTTTCTTATTTGTAACTGACATCATATAAAAGATGTTTACTCCAAAATGCTTGTGTTTTGTTTCTGATCTCAAGAAAACCCCTTCAAGTCATGTGGATCCTAAAAGCATCAAAATGGCTGTGTGAATTAATAAGGAATAACAATAAATCAAGTGAAACCCAAACTAGTCAGTTAGGTTATTAAAGGGCTGGAAAACTCATACGAAAGTTGTAGTTAATTCAGCCTAGGGTTGGTGTCCCTCAGCTGGCACCAGCTTCTCCCGGGGTCACTATGAATTATTCTTCAGTGTGATTCACTTTGCTCCCTGAGAAGCTAAGGTTATCAATTACTTAAAAGACTTTCCACCAACTCTTCTAAGGCTCAAAATACCACATACCCAGAGCTTGTCATAAAAAAGAAAAATGTAGCAAAGAAAAACAAATCCTATTTATGACTAACATGATCATGTCATATAAAGTTGTTCTCTAACAAATGCCAAGGAAATGCAAATCTTTCTGCTTTGGACAGAAGTGTGCCTAAGTGTGCTTGTGGTGTTACTTCATGGGTGGTACTTAAGACTAAATCATCCAGATCTACTCACTCATTCACAGTGATTTAGTTCTGCAGGCTTTATTATTTGCCACTTATGTGCTGTTGTTAAACACTGGTATTTAGTCATTTGGTTACTTAAGGAAAAGCATTCTCTTTAAATATAATACAAAGACCTTTATGAAACAAATGTGTGTGGTCTTTTTAAATCAACATCAAAGCTTATTTCCATTTATAAGTTATCTGAAGTTGAATAGAAATCCAACTTCTCTTCGGCCTGGTTTTTTCTTTTTCAAAAGCCACCATTTTTGCTGATCTTTCTGGAGGCCTATGTGGTTGATTCTAGCACTCACAAAAAATGAGAATCATTCAAAGTTTGACCTCTACCCAAGCTGCCCTGCCGGCCCTTTTACTCTAACACTCAAAACCAAATGTTTCCTCTAAGCCTCATGCCAAGCATCAGTGGGTTCGCTTCCTTCTACATTTCAGAACTACTCTATATCAGTCAGGATTTTGCTACACCCACAAACTAGAGAAAGGCACCCGTGACATTTATGTCCATGGGGTGATGTTTCCAGGGACGCTGAGGGCCAACTTGATGAAATGGCTGTTTGCTAACTGTGCTACTTTCTGCGAACACTCGACAAAACACGTTAGCTCCAGAAAGACATTAAACAGATGTCATGGGAGGGAGAAGGAAGATACTCAACGGATTTTGGAGGTCAGGGTTTCAGGGAGGGAGAGCGCCCTCTTGGATTCTGTGGGCCCCTTCACGCTGTCCCTCAGAGACCGAACACTCTTCTGCCGGTTTCTTGCAAAGCGTGCCCTCTTGATTTTCCACAACGCAGCATCGCTGAGGTTGGCAACGTTGGTTCTCACAGCGGTGATGGCTTTGCAAAAGGAATTAAAGACATTACTCTTTTCCTTGGCCGGCCATGTGACCTAGCTATTTTGAAGTAATCCATCTGAGTACAGTTCCAGGACAAGAAGACTTCTTTCATTCATGAATGACTCATCTACCGCCCCTAAGACCATGACGTGTCTTACAGTAAAAAGAATCATGACCACTCTCTATCAAGACTATCATTTTCCTGTTTAATTCATGAGGATTGATTATCTGATTTTGTTATATTTTCCTCAGCAACTGAATAATAAGCAGATGGGAGTTTGCACAGTACAAGTATGTCTCACAAAATTGTTCACAGATATTATCAACATAACAACTGGGTAACACGTAAAGAAAACAGTCACAGGCAGTTAATATGTATCCTCCAGAAAGGGAGGAAAATTCAGATCTGAGACTAGCACAATATGTTTAAATCTATAGATTAGCATCATAACCACTTAAAAGTTAATGAACTGAGTACATAAAGTCAGTTCTTCCTCTTTCACTCTTTCATGTGGGGAACAAGCTACAGAACAAGTGTCTCCTACTTATCTAGCCCAAAAAGATAAAAGGGGGGAGCCACGACTATCTACATTAAGACTTTTGTCTAACTTACTTGTAGGAAAGGGAAATTCTTTGTTACAATCCAGATGCAGCTGAGCTTCTAAAGAAAGTGTCTCGAATCTGTTGACAAAGAACTCCCAGCTCAAAGCAGGGATATCTTGCTTAAGGAAATGCAAGAGTAAAAGCTTGCTCAGGATGGTGGGGCGGTCTTTAACCACGGTGTCAAACTGGAAGTCAAGGCAGAGACAGAGACCCTGGAAAAGAGGGATCAGACAAATCTAAGAGTCATCAAAGAACATACACCAGGCAGCCGATGGAACAAAGCAATGTTTCCCAAAGCAAAATTATTCAATTGCAATCTTTCTGGTCACAAGTATTGGAAGGGAAAATGCATAGGAAAGTTTCTCCTGGTTTCAGAATACCTCTTCAACTTGATCCAGAACTATGAACTAAGAGTATGCCACTTATTTTCTAAATATTAAATAACATCCTCTTACCCCAAATACCAGTGCTTCTCTTTTCAATTACCTGTAGCGTTCACTGAGAAGCACACTTTCACCATTGTATTTTATTCTGTTATTGCGTGTGTGTGCGTGCACACAAGTATGAACATGCATGCATAAACCAAGAACATGTGGGGGCCAGAGGACAATTTTTGAAGCCCATTCTCTCGTAGAGTGGTAGGTTCAGGGAACTGAACTCAGGTCATCAGACTTGTGCCTCAAGCACCCATACCTACTGAGCCACCTCACTATCCCCCTAAGCTTCATTTTAGAACATGTGAGAAGATAGTCATTAAATTTCCTTACAATCCTAAATTGTGTGCTTGTAAAATAACAACAAAAAATCATTCTGTTTTCTTGGAATGAAACCAGAAAACACATTTAAAACATTCAAAGGGGGAAATAGATGTGTGGTAATTTAATTGAAAATGGCCCCCTAGGCTCACAGGGACTGGCACTGTTGGGAGGTGTGGCCTTGCTGGAGTAGGTGTGGCCTCGCTGGGTAGGTGTGGCCTTGCTGGAGTAGGTGTGGCCTCGCTGGGTAGGTGTGGCCTTGCTGGAGTAGGTGTGGCCTTGCTGGAGGAAGTGTGTCACTAGGGGTGGACTTTAAGGTTTCAGAAGCTCAGTCTAGGCCTAGTGTCTCACTGTGCCTTCTCGCTGCCTAAGGATCCGGGTGTGGAGCTCTCAGCTACCTCTCCAGCACCATGTCTGTCTGTGTCCTGCCATGGCAATCATAGACTAAGTCTCTGGTCGAACGCCAGCCCCAGTGAAATGTTTTCCTTTGTAGGAGTTGGTCATCATGTCTTTTCCCAGCAACAGAACACTAACTTAAGTCAGGATGGAACATCTATTTCTCTAGTCTATGAAAATTTCTTTTAAACATATTCATATTTAAAAATATGACTTATCCAGCCATCCCATTCCCCCATTCTGCTATCAGTTAATGAGTAGCCCTGAGCCACTGCCTGGAAAGTCAACTGGAAGAGGACAACTGAGTTTCTTAGGCACAGTGTGCTTGGGCAGCACAGCCCTGCATTTGTCCAGGTCCAAACAGGTGGCTTTCTTCTTGCTTGGTCTTATAACAGATGAAAACTTATTATACTAGAGAGAATGAGGGAGGGGGAAGGGAGAGGAAAGGAAGGGGAAGGAAGGAGAGCTTGGCTTTCTACGAGTCAGAGTGAAGTCTGTCTTAGGACCGTGACTCTGAAAACGTGACGTTGCCTTTCCAACCTCCAGCTTCCCCAAATGTAGCAAGAAACCTACAAAAAGCTATTCTGAGGGCTAAGGGAGGTAATGTATGATGGGAACTTCTACTCCACATCCTGGCAACACAGTACTTGTCTGGCAAATGCTAACTCTTGCCATTACTATTAGTTTTGATAAGAACAATAAAATTCAAACCAGTATCATGGTAGAAAAACAGTAGGCACTAATGTACCGTGTGCCCTCTGCTAAGTCCTCCTATGTCTCTGAGGCTGACTTTCTTTTTACAGCAGAAGGGTTCACATAAGACAGACATGCGGCCCTCTCCAGGTCACCTACTCCTTCGTTTTGGTTCACAATGTTCCAATGGTGGCATGCTAGCCTGATCGAGCTTCTCTTCCATCCCCCTTAGCCTCCAACAGCAGCTCCAGGCCAGAGGCCAACTGAACATCACAAAATGAAGCAGCCTGCTTCCAAAATGCGCCCACCCTTCCCCCCCACACAACAATTACAGCTGTCCACCAATTTCATCAGCATGTGGGAAAAAATAAGTTTAAAAAGTTGTATCAGAAAATAAAACAAGTTACCGTTAATAAGATATGGTCCTGGGATGTTTTCCCCACTGTACAGGGAGAGTTAGGGGTAAAATAGATCTCTGCTTGTTTTTATTATAACATAACAAGCGTACATTTGAACACACGGAGATCTCTGCTACTACCGACACCAATACCATGCCTTTGCATGGTACTGTAGTTTGGATATCTCTGTCCACTCTCCTAAAACGTTCATTATGCTGAAACTCAACCCCTTGGCAATATTAGAAGGTGAGTTTTGGGGAAAGACAAAGCCATGTGGACAGGATTCTCACAAATAAGACTCATGTCCTTAAACAAAGGCCCAGGCACAGCTAAAGGCATCGCTATGAACAAGAAAGTGGCCCTCACCAGACACTGAGTCCACAAGTACCTTGATCGTGGGCCTCCCAGACTCCAGAGTTACGTTACATAAATTTCTGTGATTTTTATAAGCTACTCTGCTTGTGGTATTTTGACAGAGCATGGCTAAACAAGACCATGACAAAGGCAGTGAGCTGGTGGGACTGACAGTCTGTAGGGCTGATAAGACACATCCCCCGTCACCTGCAGTGCTGGCCTCTTTATGGTATCAAGCAGGAGACCTGCTCTGGTGGCAACTGCAGGGTTCACATCCTCCACAGCTGTCAGGAAGCAGCAGAAGGCGTGTGCCAGTGAGTACTTCAGCAGGTGGTTTTTGGTCACTGAGTGAATATCCAAAAACCTACAAATGACAGCTACTTTTTCCACTGCAATATAAAATACAAAGGACAAAAGGCATAAGTATATATATATTAACATATTTCAAAAAATATTTCATTTATTTACTTGTAGGTGGGGCATGCATGTAACACAGGCCATGTGAGATCAGAAAACAACTGTAGGGATTGCTCCTCTCCTCCTACCACACAGCTCCAGAGGACTAAACTCGGGCCTTTGGCCTTGGAGGCAAGTACATTTACCAGCCACTGAGCCATCTTGTTGGCTGTGTGGTGACAGCTATTTAGGCCTCATAAGAACTGACCCCCATAAGAAAAATGGTAACTTGGAGATTTTAAATATCAGCAATAAAGGCCAAAAACAAATTTCAAAACTGAACATCTGATTTATCTTACGACCCAGAGGACTTTTTACACATCTAGAAGTACCTGCTTCAAACCTCATCTTCCAGTCTTTGCTGTTGAAGTTGCCGTTTATGATTGTCCAGAATATGTCAGCACCATGAGGAAGGGACAGAGCGTGAAGAAGGAGAGGGACTGCCAATGAGGACAGCTGAGAGAACTCGGACTTGACGACTCTCCACAGGCTGGGAAGCAAGGAACAGCAAAGGCATTACATCATCACCACCTTGGCAGAAGCAAAGAGCCTCGTCTCTTAACTCAGTGACACTCAACCTGTGGTTCTCCACTGCTTTGGGGTCGAATGACCCTTTCACAGGGGTTACCTAAGACCATCAGAAATGCAGATACTTACATTATGGTTCATAACAGTAGCAAAATAGGAGTTATGAAGTAGAAAGGAAAATAATTTTATGATTGGGGGGGTCACAACATGAGGAACTGTATTAAAGGGTCATGGCATTAGGAAGGCTGAGAACCACTGTCATAGCTTATGGTTAGATCTGGGTGAAAGTGCTTTGTCCGCAAGACTATAATCCTCCAACATTTATGTTTAGATCTGTTAATATTTTCTGAAGAAATTACTTTTATATCACAAACTGAAAAATTAATAAAATTTTAATTCCATATATAAATTCAGCTATATAAATGAACTAAATAATATAGAAAATTAACAGCTATATTAAGATGATAATATGATAAGTGGTTTTAAAATTGTTTCTTAGGTGAATAACTAGTAAGCTTCACTGTTTATTTTATTTTTCTGCCAGCAGACTTTCCCCTCTTTGAATGACAAAGAATAACTGCGTGTCTGCTCTCGACAGCCTCTACGGAAACTGTCAAGACTGTCATAAAAGGGCTCCCTCTTTTGCCCACCATAAGGACGAGAATGAAGCAGGTTTAACAAAGCACTTCACTGTCCTAAACTGAGGGATTAGCTTACAAGCAAGCAGGCATATGACCCAAACTGAAGTCTTTCAGGACCCTTTTCCAGGTAACGTTGCGAACTCTGGGAGACAGGGGTCTGTCTCTCCTTCAAAGCCTTCATGATTGAAGGACAATGTCAATCAAGAGCTGCCAGGGACATACCTCACTAGTAAGACGCCAACGTTTAGTTTGCTCTAACAAGTTGGCACCAGGCTAAGTGACAGCAGGATGGGGAAAGAGAAGGAGGAACATGATTGAGGACACCCAGTGACCATTGCCTCCACTTCTGCGCCCCTCCGCATTAGACAAAAACAAATCCGAACGCTGAAACCACCCACTGAAAGCAGATTAGCTGCCTTCAGCAGGGCTCTGAAGAAGTGGCAATTCTTTGTTATTTCTTATTGATTCCTATCGCTTCCCTCCTGTTGGCTGTTGTACTCTTTCTTCCATGTTCCTGGGGCTCCCAACCCAGGCTCTATCTTGCCTCTCTGAAGAAGTTGGCTACACTTACTCTCCTTAAGATTTAAATATTCTATTAAACTCCCCTTACCATGCATTTTTCTTTCCTTCTAAATGTCTCCTTCCGTTCATCATGCCTTCTCTTCTCCATCATGCCCTTCATTCTTATTTCTACTCTGCCTGCCAGAGCCCTAACACTTGGCTCCACAATTCTCTTCTTTGGGCTTTTTTCTGCTAATCCTCCCCACTGACCATAGATCTATGCAGACTTCCTTTACCAGTACCCAAGTCTTGGGCATCCACTCCCCTGCCTGTCTCTTTTCCTTTGAGACAGGGCACTCTGTGATGCACCTCTACGGGCCTTGGGTCCTGGAAGTCTGTTCACAGGGTCTCTCTCTCCTTCACACTTCTCAGCTAGAGCCCAGCGCGACTCTGTCAGTTGTCACTTCTTTTCATGGGTCTCCAGCTATCACCAAACAGAGAAGCTCTCTTCAAGACTCTCACCGTGGGCCCTGAACTGCCTCTCCAGCCACTTCCCTTACTCCCCTGAAACCACATCTTAGAAAATGCCGCCTGCTATCACCTCACTAGTGTTTCCCATTTCTTGTCCCCCCTTTTTAAGCAACTCTACCACCTCTGTCCTCGACATTCCTGCTTTCTAAAAACGTCCTCTCTTTATTACATTTCTATTACAATTGAGTCCCATAATGCTGATGAAGATGTATCTGCTGCCGAGCCCTGTCCCCATCACTGATGCAGATGGTTCTTGTCTACCTGTGACCTATGCAGAACAGCCACTTTCCACATGACACTGGATTATTTGTGACTTGTGTGTGTGTACAGGATAAAAATATGTATTAATTTACCCAAGATTATACCCTTGTTTATCATTCGGAGTCAAGGCTGCCCCTTCCTTCAGCCCCTAATATAGACCTATTTGGTTCCGGTGAGAGAGAGAGAGAGAGAGAGAGAGAGAGAGAGAGAGAGAGAGAGAGAGAGACTCTGTGTGTGTAAGTACACTTGCCCATGAATGGAGGCCAGAGGTTGTCCTTAAGTGTTTTCCTCTGTTGCTTTCCACTTTCCTTCTTGAGACAAGGTTTCCGGTGTACCTGCACTTCATGGTTTTATCTAGACTGACTGGGTAGCAAGCCCACAAGTCTGGCTTGTCTCTGCCTTGCAGAGTGCTGGGGTTATAAATGCCATGTCTGGCTTTTGTGTGGATGCTGGGAATCCACACTCAGGCTCCCATGCTTACACAGCATGCTCTTTATCCTCTGAGCCATTCTCTTGAACCCAAAAGTACACAAAATTAAACAATAAAATATCTGTCACCCTTAATATTTATCATTCATTCCTTCTCAGACTAGACTAAAAAATTCCCCAAAGCACTAGAATAGTATTATGATAAATAAAATAAGTCATTATATTCATTGACTGAATAAATAAATGAGAAATAAGTAAGGGCAGAGCCTCAACTGTTTTTGTTGCAATGCATGAAGAAGGCTTTTTAAGTATCAGACTAGCCTCCTACTTACAAAATGATCTTTTTTTCTGGCTTGTCTCCAGGAAGTCTATAATAGTTATTTGAAGGTTCTCAGAAAGAAAGCACCATAAACCTAGGGCACTATTTTATTATTATTCTCAAAATGCCTCTATCTCTTGAAAGCAAGGCTAATGGCACCCAGAGGATTCAGTATCTGCCAGCATTTCGGGTAAGATTACTATCTTACAAAAATCACACTTGGCAGCATTATTCGCCACTGGCATTTTTCTAGGGTCTACTATATTCATAATTCAGCCAACAACTGAACATCATAGAACGATCCTTACCTGTCTGGCCCAGCAGAATCTAATAAGCAAACATTGCTGTCCTCCTGCTGGCATACTGAGACAAAATACACGGAAGCAGAGCTGAGTGTGGTGCCCCAGGAGACAAAAGCAAGGGGTCTCTGAGTTCAAGGCCACCCTGATCTAATGGGTTAGGCTAGCCAGGGATACACAGTGAGACCCTTCCTGCCAAAACAAAAACAGGCCTAGTGGTTGGTGGCACACACCTTTAATCCCAGTGCTCGGGAGGCAGAGGTTGGTTTTAAGACAGAGCCAGTTCCAGGACAGCCAGGGCTACGAGGAGAAACCTGTCTAGAAACGCCTCCTTAAAGAAAAAAACTAACAAACAAAACTAGGAAGTAAGTGAGTTTCTTTATCAAATTATTGTTCTGAGAGAGAAAGGTCAAATAAAATAGAGTAAGTCTTACTCTCGCTTTAGTTCTTAAAACTGAAACCCAAAACGTAAACAAAAATGTGAACAGCACGTACCTTGCAATCAACATGTGGTCCTGGATGTAGGCTAAAAACTGAGGATGGTCTTTCCTCGCAGAGTATAAACATTCTCCGTGCAGACAGAGAATCTTTAAGCAATTGAGCATATTAAAAAGAATGTCTGGCTCTTCAAACTTAGCCATTTCCTATGCAAAGAACACACAGTTATTGTGTCTTCCAAAACAACAAATAGTTCCAAAGCCAAACCAAATATTCAAATATTTCAGAAAAATCTACCTGGAAAATGGTATATATTAGTCTCAGCGTTACTGGAAGCTGTTGGTAGCAAAATTTTCTTTCCGTGTCGTTCTTTATTGCTATGAAAACACAATTACACAAAGGTTAGCCCAGCTCCTTCCCTCCCATCATTCATCAGTTCATCAGGGTCAGGGAACCAGAGAGGGGTAAAAGGGTAGAGAATGCATTACATGTTTGTAGATGCTTTTCACTTGGTTTTTTAATATTATCAAGTGCCCACTTAGTGTGGTAGATCACGCCTTTAATCCCAGCATTTGGGAGGCAGAGGCAGGTAGATCTCTGTGAGTTCAAGTTCAGCTTGGTCTT
Source organism: Microtus oregoni (assembly GCF_018167655.1). Lineage (NCBI taxonomy): Eukaryota > Metazoa > Chordata > Mammalia > Rodentia > Cricetidae > Microtus > Microtus oregoni. The sequence goes on from NW_024543210.1 coordinate 10,080,820, forward strand.
CATAGTGAGTGCCAGGACAGTCAGAACTAAACATAGCAAAACCCAGAGAGAGAGAGAGAGAGAGAGAGAGAGAGAGAGAGAGAGAGAGATCCTTAGCATGTGCCCTTCTGTGAGGAAATAGAGGAAACCTTCTAAATCAAAGACTCTCAGCTTCCATTTTTCACGGCAGAGCTTCCATGTTACCCCAGTGTCTTCAGCTGCCTGAACCACCCCAGACCCTGCCTGTGCTCCTGTGGGGGAATGGACCTGGGGCTGGCAGGGTGTGCCCTCATAATTAAAAGGAGACAGGAAGGTATGGAAGAGAGGGGTGCAGGTTGCTGAGCTCCTAAGGAGAGTTTATGATACAGACTGGTAAACAAGGTCTTTGAAACAGACAATGGTTTCCAAACGCAAACACTGCTCCTGGATGTCTCTTCTCGGGAGGTTCTCTAATCTCTGCCGCGACAACGGGGCAACACTAGTGTTCATACAGGCAAGCTCGAGTTACCAGGTTAGCCAGATACCAAAACTAGTGGAATAGTATAGCACAGAGGGAGGAGGGGTTCTCAAGACCCTCACCCCTAGCAAAGGAGCTTTTGACATTTGATGGCTTTGGGCAGGAGGAAGAGTCAGTTTTCTGGAAGAGTGTGGTCTGTCTTGCCCAGTAGATGTTCTCACACATGAGTACATGCCCTGCACAAACTGAAGTCTATGGGATAGAAAAAAAAAAGTTGGAGCAATGGGGAGATTGGGGATGGGTTTGGGAGGAGTTACAGAGGGGAGGGATGAATGTGATCAAAATACATGGTAAGAAATTTTCAGAGTTAATAAAAATATTATGTATTTTTTTAAAACTCCTGCAAGATGGGCCAAATAATGTGCCACTGTAAGTTGTGGCAATTCCTAGCATCAGAGACAATGACAGCCAAATCTCTTGGCTGATACATCAGTGAGTTTTGTGATGATCTTCTACTCAAAGGCACTTTATACATTGTTATCAGCGCCCAGCTCTGTTATGGTTGATGTGAAAGTGAACATACAATTTTGGCAGTAGACATGTGTCTACAAGAAATCTTTCCTGCAAAATGCAGAAAGAGGAAACACGAAAAGGATGTAGAAATTGCTGAGCCCATTCGTGCAGCACCAAGGTTCCCTGAGCAGGAGCTCAGAACTACCACTAATGCCACAAGGCACAAGCAGTACCAGTTTCTGAGTGGCAGGGAACATTGGTCTAGGAAAATAGTACAGGAGACACATGTTATTCTGTTTCATCCATTTTGGTTTTGGGCTTTTATATAAGAATCTCACAATGTACTCCAGAACAGCTCAGAATCCATGATCTTCCTGCCTCAGAACATGCAGGCATTACAGACATACTCGGGAGTGAGTTGGTTTGTTTTTGGTTTTTGGTTTTTGGAGTGAGTTTACAACGGCATCTCACAAGGAGGCAAAAGACAAAAGCCAAGTTCACCTACCAGCATTTTCTGAGGGCGCTGTACGGGTGCCTGGATTCTCTCCATGCCTGGCTGCTGGGTTCTCCTCCTCCTCTCCCTCATGCCCTATAATGAACTCTGGCTTGGAAGAAAGGAGGCTATCTTCAAGGCTGTCTGTGGGCTCCTGCAACAGATACAAGTGGCTATGTGAGGGGCCATAAAGAACAGCTTGGTTTAAGTCAGCAAAGGTGAATCAGCCTGTTCTACCCAACTTTGTGCTGGCCAAGAGAAGAGCCTGCACCAGCACTTATATCCATGCTACTAAGAGGCGGGTGTGCTGCAGTGGCTGATGAAATATTTGCCTTCACTGGGTACAAGAAAACAGAACATCGAAACCATTGCCTGATCTCCTTGGACAGCTCCCCCACCTTTCTTTAGTCCCAGAGATCAGCACCCATTCACATCTTATTTAGGAGCTAATGTTTTTAGACATGATGTCAATTCTAGTGGCCTGTGTGAATCCATGTTTTAGGAACAAGAAGTTGCTGTAACATGTGAGTTAAAGGAAGCAAAGGTATACAGCTCAAGTGTCTATCAGCAGACAGATGGATCAACAAAATGTCTATCCACACAATGGGTTGTTATTCAGGCTTTACCAGGAGATATTAATGCATGCTACACCTTGAAGGAAGGTTGGGGACATGATGCCATCACAAGAGACAAATGCTGTAGGAACTCACTTAGACATCTACAGTAGTCAGTGTCATAGAAATGGTTAGTAGGAGCTGGGGACAGAGAGATGGGCAACTGTTAAAAGTCCTGGAGATTGGCACACGCCTTTAATCCCAGCACTTGGAGGCAGAGGCATGCAGACCTCTGTGAGTTCAAGGCCAGCCTGCTCTACAGAGACACAACGCTCATGATGGAGGGCAGCTCCTCTTGGGTAGTCAAGCTGTGTGCCAGTTTGTCCCCTCTAAGCCCTGTTGAGACTGTCTCTGTTGTGATACTGAGGAGGGACCAGGTAGGTCTTTTAAAAGGTGATTAGAGTTTCTCCACTAACAAATTAACCCCGTGTCTCATTTGGGTGACATTCTCTACGTCTGAATTCTTTTCCTGTCTTCAACTTTACTGCAGCAGTTTATAACTCGGGGCTCATATCCCTCAAAGGGCTCCTGGTCCCATCGCCCTGAGGCTTGTCCCAAAGTCCCTCTCTTATGCCCCCAGAGCTACTCTGTTCATATCTTGCTGTAATAATCATCACACTGACTTGTGGTTCTCTGTTTACTTAAGTATATCCCAAGTCACTCTCAGCTGTTTTGTTTTAAGCAGGGCTGGGGATAGAACTCAGGGCGTTGTGCATGCTAGGCAGACACTCTACCACCACTGAGCTATACCTCCAGACAGACCCTACCTAGATTCCTTGGCTTTAATCTCTATTGCCTCACCATCAGTTTTGGTGGCTGGTTTTATTTTAGTTTGCTTTGGTTGCTTTTCAATTACATTGTATTATATGCTGACAAGGATGAACCTGGAGGACATTATGTTTTGGTAATAAACGAAGCAGATCAAGCAAATGTAAACTATTCTCACTTGCACGAGGAATGTAAAACATCTAAGTTCAGAATGGTGGACAATGGGCAGTAGTTAAAGACAATGGGGGTGGGGAGAGTATTTTATGGGAAGTTCCCAATGGCTGTGTTAAAAGACATAATATTATATAAAGACAGGACTAAGAAGGTCAATAGACTGCCACTGAAGGCACACTTTATAGCTTATGCGTGATACTTCAAAAAGTGTTGGATCTTTTTAGAGAAGTAACTTTTGACCCTAAGCAATATCTGAAGAAGCAGAAGAAATGGTGGCTCGGATAACTCAGTTTCATCTACCTCTGATGGCCTAAGGATATTTTGGTGTTATGTGTGCCCTTTAAAGTATGCTATACAGGAAACAGCTAAAGTATGGAGCCACTGAAATGTGACATCCATCAGAGGTCAATTCTTTATGTGGCTTTTCCTGATAGCAAATCATGAACATAACCGGAAAAGAGAATGGGTTTTCTTCATTGTTGATGATGCTGGTGAGCTCCTTGGATCCGTATCCATCACAATCTACTTCGTATTTAACTGTATAACGTACTGTGTCCATTATTATTTAAACTTCATAAACATAACTGAGTGATAAAAATCCTTTAGGGATACCAGTAATGTTCTGTGTTTGTAAAAACTCTGTGAACGGAGCTGCTGCCATTCAACATTAGCCACTCAAACACAAGTCTGTATCTTGTGTCCCCATCTCCTGTCCTAGATAACAGTTAAACAGCCCCATCACTCCGGTTTTGCTTATCGTAAGCCATCTCATTTCTTCAGCTGCTTACCACCAGCCGGCTTTCGTCTTTGGGAGCTAGCCTCTCCAGGAGTTCACAAGCCAGCTGGTAGCAGAGGATACTAGACTGGCACAAGTTACACTCCTTCGCCTTTTTGTCCTTCTGGCAGCTGTGGGAGCCCCCCCAGGGGGCCTGGAAGACATTGTTGATGATAGAAATAATGTCCTTTGACAAACTGTGTTCCAAACCCATCGTGATGCCATCATCTTGTAACTCCATCTGAAAGACACACCAAAGGACAGAGAAAGAAAGAGAGGAAGGAAGAGAAAGAAGACAGAGTTTGGTCCTTAATCCAGCATTCTCTTGGCATAATACTTGTCAATAATTCAATTACTTTAAAACAATATATGTTTAAAAGCCAAGAAGACACACTGCTTTCTAACATCCATCTAAAAATAGTATAAATACAAAATAAAATATACAGGTTATCCTTAAAATCTGTGTGTCATTAGAGATGGCTCTGAGCCACCATGTATTTAAATTCAAACCTGGGTCCTCTCAAAGAGCAGACAATGTTCTTAACCACGGACCCATCTCTCTAGTCCCGTGGCCTGATTTGTTTGTTTGTTTGTTGATACTAGAACAATCTAAGATTACTTAATTTGTTCTGTTTTCTAGAGTTTCTCTCTCTCTCGCTCGCTCGCTCGCTCGCTCGCTCTGAAATATGGTCTCACCATATAGCCCTATCTGGTTCAGTACTCACTATGTAGACCAGGCTGACCTTAAACTAGCAGCAATCCTCCTGCCTCATCCTCTCAAGTGTTAGAATTAAAAACAGGTGCCATTATGCTGGTGGATATGGTGACTTTTCATCCCTGTGGGGCTAGTAGCTGCATACTTCTCACACAGCTAGGTAGGCACTGTGCCACTGACCTGTGCCCCAGGCCTTCAGTCATTGTCTAGAACAGCTCCTTGCTCATTTTATTCCTGCCCCTGATTTTCTGAGAATATACTTTATAGTATTAACATTCTATTGTTTTATAAAATGTATCTCAAATATTGAGTGACACACTGGGGTGGGGGGAAGCTCACACGTGTGATATTATATCCTCTCTGGTTACTGTATCCAGAGGCAGGGCTGGAGAGGTGGCTCTAAGAGCACTTGCTGCTTTTCCAGAGGGCCTGAGTTCAGTTCCCAGCACCCGTATCAGGCTGATTACAGCCTATAACTCCAGCAGCAGGGGACCCAGCGCTCTCTCACACCTGTACTCACACTGCATCCCCACCTAGACACATGCACACAATTAAACACTCTTAAAAACCTCCTATCAGGAAGCACAGGGGAATTACCGATGGAAGCCTGTGATCTCCTCAGTTTCTCTACTAGAAAGTAACTATAATGATGCATTGTACTCCTGGGCTCAATTTCTGCAAATCCAACCATAGCCAAGGACAAAATCAGTTGAAAAAGATCACTGCATCTTTCCTGAACACGTACAGACTTATCTTCTTCTTGGCTAAACCATGCAGTGCAACAGATATTCATATGACCCTCACCTTGTATTGGGTGTTATAAGCAGCAGAGATAAGAGTTAAAGCACAGGGTGTATGTGATGCTTTATTAGGTACTGCTGTTTACAAATCCTGGTCATCTCCTATATGAGACTTGAACATCCTCGGATTTTGGTGTCTGTGAGTGGTTCTGGAATCTCCTGAAGATGCTGAGGGAGAGGCCACTTTTCCTTCTGTAATTAGTACATGACGTGTGTTTTTTTGTTGTTGTTGTTTCTTATCAGACTCTCAGCTACTGGTTTTAGTCTGGTGGATGCCTGAATCAGTTATGATTGCAATGGCTTCAAAATGGCCATATTCCAAGTCCATCCTTCCCTGCTCCCCGCCCCGGAACTTGCTGCTGTGTAGTCTACCACTAGAGGAGCCGTTGCTCCTTCTCTACTGTGCTGTGCCTGTGCAGTCACATGATCTGCTAAGATTAGTTATTATGTGGCTCATGCTACTCCATGTGTGATTAGTGCGATCTCCTCCAAACTGGCCCTATGTTCCTCTAACACGTCTACACCATTCTCTTTCTTGTGTGTGGTATCAGGACTCAAACCCTTGCATCTGGAAGCCCCGCTCTACCAGTGAGCTACATTCCTAGCCTTCCACAATCTTTTAAAGTAGTTCCTTAATTTCTGCCACTGTGAGATTTTCCAGACTCTCCCTTGTCTCAATTCTGGGACTGGCCATTTCTATTTCTCTAAGGAACCCTGGCTCCTTTCCTTGGATCATAGTACTTAGAAACCAAGATCTGGACAGCAGGTGAGAAACAACATTTTTTAAATATGTAAAATTATACAGAGTGACGAGTTTAAAAAGACATGTCTTTTTAAATACACATGTAGGTAACATATCCCCACACAAATGCACTCAAAATAAGTAAATAATTTTTAAATTTGGCTGAGTTTATTTTTGTTTTGATAGAAATATTTTTATATTAATTCTAAAACAAAAGTTTCTGTGAGTTAGACAGTAACGCTGTCTGACTTGAGTGCTCTGGAGTGTGGGGACAGATCCCAAGCCTGCAGCTTAGTCTCACAACAACTCATGCAGAAAGTGGGGTCAACAACATCTAAAGAATTTGAGAGCAGGGTGTTGAGGGTTCTTTGGATTATTCTTTTAATTTTCTGTAAATCCAAAATAATTTCAATTTTTTAAATTATGAGGAAACACCCTTCTCATCAGAGCCTTTTCAACTTTTAAAATTCCCTTCGGAAATCAGTTTATTAAACATACCTAAATTATCCCCATTGCTACAAAAGTCTGCATTGACCTTCCCGACAATAGCAGTATCCAGTTTTTTCATTCTACCAAAACAGTGTTTCTAAAACTCAGATCCATTTTCACATGTCAATGACCCTGCAGACAGTCACACAGGTCGTTCTTGGACTCCTTAAGAGGTTCTCGGAGTCTGATGTCGCCCCGCGTCAATGAGAGCAAAGAGGCCCACCCAATAGACAGAATCTCTAGGACAGGACCCAGCCTGGGAACTAAAGGAATCTCAGGCTCTACTACCTGCTTTAGGAGAAGATCAAACATGAGGATGAAACAATTTAGATTCATGTCATCATCTTCACAGTCAAAATCAATAGTCCTTCCTCCTGGGTGCCCAAAATTCTTGAAAGGGCTACGAAATGGACTACGCATGGGACTCCGGAACGGACTCTGGAAGGGGCTATGGAACGGACTCAACATATTGTGCTGACCTCGCCGACCAGGATCAGAGGCGACACTCACCTGGAAGAAAGCACATCAGCAAACGCACATGACTTCATGAAGGCTCCAAGGGCTCTCCCTGGGGTGTGAGGGCCCCAGGGAAGGTGTTTTCTGCTGTCACACTGGCTTCCCCAAATTATTTGTACCTCCAGACATGATATATCCCCATAAAATGTGTATGCAAGGAAGGAAAACACCCACAATTCCATAGTCTGGGAAGGAGTTGGGATCCTGAAGAATGAAGGTGCCCGCCATCATTTTCATCCTATCAAATGCTGCCAGAATAATCTACAATGGCTAAACTACTGAAAACTCATGGAAAATGAGAAAATATAAAGGTAAAATATTTTAGGATAATTTTTAGAATTGTAAAAGTAGACTTCTAGACCGGAAGGGCTTTGGAATGACCCCTGAGATTATAATGATCAAATTCTTAGGAGAAAAGATACAATGGGCCTGCAGTGCTGGCTATTTCCCATGTACCCAGCCAATCCCTTCCCGAGATCCTCACGGAGCTTTTCTACTCTGCCCCTTACAGTCTCTCAGCTGCCCCTCTGCCATTTGGTGTCCAGGTGGGCTCAGTCAGTGGTGGGCACCAGAAGAGCACCAGGGCTGCAGACGTCAGAGGCAGAAATAGTTCTTGCCACTTCTGCCTACAGTGCATCTGAGGTCACCACTCTATGGTGACCACAGTCAGCCATCTACTGCAGTTCCAGCTCCAGAAAGGCTGCTGGAGTTCTGTATCCTTCAGCCCCACAGGTACAGTGGTTTGTGGCTGAGCTATCACTGGGTGAGGGTGCTTCATCATCCTTGTGTGCCTTTAGCCATTCTCATCACTCCCCCAGCGGAATCCCCACTAGACTCTCCCCTTTTTACTAAGAGCAATACATTCTGCAGTGGAGTCCTATCTGCCATGTCTGTGTGTCATGCTCAACTGCCATTTCATCCCATGAGGACCATTCTGGCGGTCAGGAAGCACAGCAACAGCACTCAGTTCCAGGTAAGGAAGATCACCCCATATGAATCAGAATACACATTTATAGTGTCACTTCACTGGACCTAAGTTTCAGCAACTGTAGAAATGAGGATGATGGGTTCCTACAACTCTGTGCTAATGTTCAGTGTGAACATAACACAGAGTGAAAGGCTGTGAATTGCTATACAACCTTTGAGTTGCAAAAGGAAGAAAACAAAGTGGGCCACTGGTTCCTACCAGACAGGTAGGCAATGATCATTTTCAAAGAAAAAAAAATCCACTGAGTATAACCTTTGATCCCATGACCTCATTAGGGTTTCTGATCCCCAGACGTCAGTGTGACTTGGGGAGCATTCTGAGGACAAGCTTGCCATGCAGACACTTGAGGTCCTTTACCTCTCAGGAACTGCTCATGGTCTGAGGACATCCTTGCACCTATAGAAAGTCCTTCAGGTCCTCTATGGACATCTTACATTCGTAGGCATTTTTCTCACTCACAAAGATACAATGAAAAGACCTCATCACTTAAAGTCCCCACCAATTGACCATGTCTTCCCCAAACACAAAACAAAGTCACTTTCCTCAAAGTGAAATACTGATCTTCAGTAACTAGAATTCCTATTTCCAGGATATGTCTTACCCCCAGAGGAAGAACATAAGCAGAAAAAAAATTACTCTCATTCTCTCAATGCTAAGAGAAGGCAAAATTAAATTAAAAAAAATGAAAACAGTAACTTACCGATTAAAGGCTATATCAAGTTTGTCTTTAACAAATGTTTTCTTATTTAATGTAATTAAAAGATTAATGGAATGGAACATGGTACACTCTTCCCAAAGAGATTTCTACTGATGCTACTATGGAGGCCGGAATAGCTGGCAAGGGTTTCCCCAGTCTGAACAAGTAGGACAAGAACAGTCATGGCAATAATTACCCTTCGTGCTGCGGTGTTCCCTGACAGCTCATTGGTTCTTGACTTTCTTTGATTTGCCAATTCTTTAACAGAATTAACACCATCAGAAAACATACTTATCAAGAGTTGAAGTGGAACCGTGATATCTAACTCCGATAATACCTGAGGGAAAATCACACACAAACACACCCAAAAAGTAAATTTTCAAACTCAGAAAACTCAACTTGATTTTCTCTATGTAAACTACTGAATGTAAGGACAGTTAGCATAGGCATATGAGCACAGCCATTTTCACATCCAGGAAGTCAGTCATCTTGGGAATTTCCATTTTCCCCTCCCCACTGTACAGTAAGCTGCTGCATTCTTTCCACTGTCTCCCTGATGCTGTGTCCTCCTCTCTACCACGCACTATGGAACCTTTTCCTCACCATGCATCACTGCAGCCTTCGCCCTGGCCCACTCCCACTCCAACTGAACGCTGCAAGCTCTCTTGCTTTCCGGTGCAAGCTCAAGTCCTCTTGGGGCAAATGCACCTCATCTGCAATGAACTCTGGTGTCCCATGCTTCCTTTCTTCAGACAGAATGAATCCACCCTCCTCTCCTCTTAGATCTCCTTTATGGCTTTCTGGGAAGGACTGCCACTTCCTCTGGGTTTAATTACCGGGGCTGTTCCCCACTGTCAGTTACTCAGAGGAAGAAAGACTGATAAAGTTTCTAACCCAGCCTTTATCTGCTGTACACAAGAGATCAGCAAGTGTTTCCACAGCTAATTATTGTGAGTCAGAGTTGAACCCTGTCTTGTCCATTCTCTTCAATGCACTCTTCCAAAGTACCGGGCCAGTACTTTGAAACCTTCCGTTGCAGCACCGGCACTTAGAGCAATGAAGAAGGCCCTAAATTAGATCCCCAGCACCACAAAAAGCAAACTTTAAAAAAATGTTTCTGCAATCATAATTAAACTATGGATCTGCTCTCATTTTGTGAAAATGTCTAAGCTTCATGGGAGGGTATTCGATGTCACAATTTTTATTTTTTTCAAACTGAGTGTCCATTAAATAAAATGCCTATCCAAATGCTAGGAGGAAAAACCTGGGTAGCTATAAAGTTAAAAATAATATGTGGTCCTTGAATTTACGGGGTTCATAATCAGAAGGAAAACTTCTATCCCTCCCCCCCCAAAAAAAATGATTAGAAAGGGAAGAATTCCCAAAGACAGCCTGTGGGATGCTACAGGAAGGAATAATGACCTGGGTGGACTGAGAGCTACAGAAAACTTGAGAGGAGGTAATTTGTGAGGCAGGCTTTAAAAGATTGTGTTCTTTGATGGAGACAGAAGAGGAAGTCATCCCGGGCTGAAAGTACAGCACGGACCATTCCTTCCCTGAGTACTTCTCAATCTTTCCAGGCAAAGGTAATTTCGCTGAGCCCCGGACACCTAGCCAAACACAAGGCCTAAAAGGCCCTACGAGTTTGATAATCTTACCGAACACATTCATCCACTACAGCTACAGCTACATGTATCTGAGATTTAGTGGTTTATCTTCACACATGTGACTCCAGCTGCAGCACACTTCCAGAGACACAAAGGTTTGGGGTCTCTGCCAAAGTTCTTCCCCTGTCCCCTATGCATCTAAAGCCCGGTGGCCAAAAGACTGCTCAAAAAGGTGGCTTTGTTCAACTCACGTGAAGCCAGAGTAGGGCTTGCTCCTGCACCGTGGAAGGGTATCCTGTAAACCGGCAGCTGATAAAACCAAACATCTCTTCCATGGAAAATGGCAGAGGACACAGCTCTATGTCAAACATTTTGCTGCAAAGCAGAGCAACAGAAGCAAGTGACCGATGGGCACACTCCGAAGATGCCTGGTGGGTGCCACGGAAGTGTTCCTAACTAGAACCTCAGAGAGCTAAGGCCTGTGTTCCCATCGGGCACGCGTAAGTTTCACCACTTTAAGAGGTGAGTCTCCATCACTACACAGAAATGACCTTATGGCTTGATAACATTACATTAGCATTCATCCCCATATGGGAATTAATAGAAGAAACTATCCCAAGATGATGGAGGAAGGTCATTGGTTAAATAAAAAGAAACTGCTTGGCCCATTTTATTGGTTAGAACATAGGTAGGTGGAGTGAACAGAACAGAATGCTGGGAGGAAGAGGAAGTGAGCTCAGACTCCACAGCTCTCCTCTCGGGAGCAGACGCCTCAGCAGAGATGCCATGCCCCGCTCCCGGGCAGACACACGCCATGAAGCTCCGACCCAGGATGGACTAGGCTAGAATCTTCCCGGTAAGACCGGTTCTCACAGATTATTAGAGATGGGTTGATCGGGATATCAGAATTAGCCAGCAAGGGCTAGAGCTTAAAGGGCCAAGCAGTGTTTAAATGAATACAGTTTGTGTGTTGTTATTTCGGGGCATAAGCTAGCCGAGCAGGCGGCCGGGGTGCTGGGAACGCAGCCCTGCTGCTCATATTACTACACCAAGATCTAAAGACATAAGCAAAGGGAATGATGTAAATTACTGCTCCACAAGAACAAAACCTTTTCTGAATAGGTTCACACCTTCTGAGCTCAAATTCTGGCGGCACTTTGCCTGAGCGCTTCACATCACTCCACAGGACCATATAAGATGATCAGCAGAGTGCCCGGCACACAGCACATGCTCTGTGGCTGTCAGCGCTACGATTAGTGACTTTGTCAAACTACTTACCCACCTTAATACTTCCCTGAATTCCTTTAACTGGTTGTCAGGGACTTCCGTCCGGATGGCCTCCAGCCATTCTGGCATAATGCACTCCCACACGGACTGGCTGATCACATTGTAGGGGATCAGGCAGAGAATCCTGTTGAGCCCTTCCTTTAACTGAGTCACGGTGCTACAGGACTTGTCCCAGTATCCGCCAACCTGGCCAAAAAAATGAAACATGCTCCTTACAATTACAGTCAAGGGTTTCTAAGAAGGGGACAGACCTATTAGGAGTCACAACCCAACAGTCTTCAGAGTGAGGTCGGTGAGAATCTTCAAGTCACCATTAAGATCCATCCAAGTGCAAAGAGAAGTACCTCTGCAGGAAGACATGAAGTCCTTCGGGGAAATGCCCAGCAGCCGTACAGCTGTGTCAGATGGTAATTCTATTTCTCATCTTTGAGAAACCTCAAAACAGATTGCCAAAGAGGCCACATTGACTTCCACCCCCACCAACAATGCACGAGGGCTCCCTTGTCCCCACATCTATGTCAGCATTTGTTGCTGCTTATACTCCTGATGATGGCCATTCTGACTGGTGAATCTTTTTTATTTTCAAGACAGGGTTTCTCTGTGTAGACCTGCAAGTTCTGGAACTCACTCTGTAGACCAGGTTGGCCTCGAACTCACAGAGATCCACCCGCCTCTGCCTCCCAGCTGCTGGGATTAAAGGTGTGGACTACGATGTCCGGCAACACTGAATCAAAATCGGTTTGAATCCACATTTCCATAATGACTGGGACTGTTGAATGCTTTTTAAAATGTTTACTGGCCCTTTGTGGTTCTTCTTTTGAGGACTTCATGCTAAACTCCATAACAACAAGAAGATGCAGTTTCAGGTAGGTCTGGATACTGGTCATGGACTGAATTTGAACTCTTCTGCCATGGACTTCCAGAGCCCATGAAAACTGTAATTCCCAAGTTCTCCTCCTACTATGATAAACAACACTGAAAAATCACTCTTTCTAAAGCCAGATCAGCATGCAGTTGCTCCTGTCCGCAGACAGACACACTTCCTACTGAAACACTCAGTATTGCAGATTTTCCTTCACGAACAACACTGTGATACAGAGTGCTTGCTGTTTCTCTCTACTGTCCATATGCAGCAACAGTCTTTTTATAAAAAAGGTCTAAGGTCTAGCCAGGCATGGTAGCAAACTTCTTTAATCCCAGCACTTGGGAGGCAGAAACAGGACTGAGCTCAAAGCAAGACTGGTCTATAGAGTGAGTTCCAGGACAGGCAGGGCTGCATGGAGAAACCCTGTCTTCCAAGTTACAGGGGTATACATGGCCACATGTGGCTTTTCACATCAGCTTCAGTGCTTTGAAGACAGGTCTACATGTTTGCCTGGTAAGCAGTCCACCACGTAGCCACCTCCACAGTCAGTTTCTAAATATTCTCTCACCTTCCTGGGCCAGCATCAACAGAGAACTAAAATCCATTGTCCTGATCCTTACTAAGATTGTACATTTTGGGGTCAACAAGATAGTTCAGCAGGCAAAGGTGTCTGCTGCCATACCAAGCTAAGCTCCACCTCTCAGACCAGCATGGTAAAGGAAGGAGATAACCAACTACAACAGGTTGTCCTTGGACTTCACACACACACACACACACACACACACACACACACGCCTTTGCGTGTACACCCCTCCCCCACCACACAATAAACAAATAAAAGTTTTTTTTTAATATTGAGTAGTCTTGCCCCAAGGCCTACAAGCCAAAACTGAATGACTCAAGCTTCACAAGATTTATCTACAGCAGTTCAAGTCCCTCGAGAATGCACCAAATACCCACAACTTCTGCACTGCTCATATGAGACAAGTGTCACTTGTGACACTAACATCTTCACTTTGTTACCGTCTAGAAACCTCCATTCCTGGCTTCTTGTCCTCAGGAACAAGGTCTGCGACCTATCCAACCGCGGCTCTCTACTCGTGAATTTGTTTCCTCAGGCCCCTTTGTGGGCTCCTAATCATGTAAGGTCTGACAAAAGCTCTCCACACAGTCTGCCTGGCATCTTTGTTGCAGGTACAATTTCAAGGTCACCGGGAACGAGATAGGGGAGACACTCAAATTCCAGACTACTGAGAGGCTGTTTCAAAGTGAAACCTTGAGCTCAAGAAGGAAAATGAAAGAGTGTTTGAGCTTGCTGTGTCTGCCTAAAGCAGAGGATTTTGAAAATGCATACCCATTTACCCCCTCCAAAGAGAGGGTTCTGAAAATTCAGCCACTCCGAGGGAAGTCGCTACTTGCGCTTAGCTTCAAAAATCCAAAGCCATGTTGACTTTGGTCTGGAAGTCTCAAATCTCTAGCAGCTCAGGGAGAATTTATCATCCCTCATTATGTTCATCCATGAGCCTTCACTTCTAATTAATCATCGCTGGTTCCCACACAGGGCCCACTTTGGGAGAGGAAAAGTTTTACTGACAACGTAACTTCTTATCTCCCAGAATCACAGCAAACCTGCCTCCTATAAGGGAAGTAAGAGGAGCACACCAGCACAGAGAAATCCAACAGCTGGAAATTGTCCATCACATAAAAATGCAATTTTACAAATGAGTCAGTAGGTGGCACCAAAGATGCGAGGAACATAGCATAGCTGGCTGCTCAGCCATCTGGATCCTGGAAGCAGTTATTCCTGCAGATGGCTTGTGCTCTGATTATCCTCAAATGTCTCTTTTCAGCACAGTTTAAACTAAAGATGATCTCAAGGTCTTTTTGAAAGAAAACAAAATATCTAAAATAAAAATAAAACCTAGAAAATAAATCACAGATTGCCGCCAAAAACTGATTCTGGGCCTCCACCTTTTCTGGTTAGGCACAAATTATATTGTAATGAAGAAATGTGGGCTCTTGCTAGCTGAGCATCTGCAAATAGTCATCCACACTGGTAGCAATCGAAGAGAACAGTGGAGAAAACTGTTCTCCAGTGCAAGGAGCGGGGATTCCAACAGTTCTAGGAACCATTTTTGGCGTTTTTAAACATCATGGAGTAGACTTCCACTGTTATTGGTGTCTTAGATGAGAAGCTGGAGTGGAGGGGTTCCCAACAAAGCAGGTCTGTTCACTCACCCCAGAAATTAAAGCAATGACTGAAAACCAGAAAGGAATCTGACACTCAGGATGACCACACTGGGAAGACAGAGGGTGAAGCCTGTCTTCAGGAATCCTGGCAAACCCAGAAGATACATGGGGAAGCAGAAGTGAGGCAACACAGCGGAGCGGTCTTAGTCCAATGTGTCTGGTTGGCCATTATCTCAGTTCTGCTCACAGTGAGTATTATTCCTGTTGAGAAAATTACCCCAAAAGACAGGGAGGGAGGCAATCGGGGGGGGGGGGGCAGTTTCCATCAGCATCCAGGTCATTATCTACCAGAGCTGTGATGCTGGAAGTGTGGGGGGGGTCTGTTTCCTGTGGAACCCCTGTCCTGACGAGGGTGTCAGTCTGTCTCCTCACAGGGTGACCCCCTGAAAAGCTCAACCGACCCTGGAAGGTGGGAGGTGATTACTGAAGACTTCAAGGAACCATCAGAGATCTGAAAATATGGCACCTCAAAAACCGGTGGTGGACCACTTGTTGAAATACCTTTGAGTTGCTTTTGCCTTGGTGTCTTTACCCTCTGAGAGCCTAAATAATTATTACAACCCCCTATAGGCCCAGTCGAGCAAGAAGGTATCTGACCCAAAGAAGACAGAAAATGAGGCTAGAGATGCCACGCTTTACCTGTTTCTAGTGACCCACTGGGCATATGCAGGCCCAAGGGAAGATCCATTGCTCATAGTAAAAAACTATCTCAGAGTCATGTCATTCTGTCATAATCTAGAAATACACATAAAGCTTCCGAAATTCTCCTCTTTGGCTGCAAGCCAGAAAAGAACTGAGCCCCCAAGCCCCATAAAAACCATTGTTATTATTTATTTCTTAATAAAAACAAGCCATGCCAAGAATGAACATATAAGTTATTAGAGATACCTCATTATCCCATCATGCCATTCTTCCCAAAACAAGGCCAAAATGGCACATCACCAAGGCTGCGGGCAGGTATTACACTAACTGCCCTTGCTGTTTGTTTATGTGGATTTGGTTTGGATTTTTGAGACAAGGTATCATCACACTGTAGCCCTGACTAGCCTGGTACTCACTGTAGCCCAACCCACGGTGAGCATCATAGCAATCCTCCTGTCCCAGCCTCCTAAAGTCTGGGATTACAGGTGGATGCCACCACACCCAGGTAAGCTAACTGTCTTTGGCTGTTGACACAGACAGAGGGAGGGTCAAAGGTGGCATTTCTCCCCAAGTCCTCCCCCACAGCAGGTCCAGATGGATGACCTCCACTTACCCTGGCGAATTCCATGGGTTTGGGAAGAAGGCACATGACCATGACATCAAAGCGGACATCACATACTGTCTTCAACCACTTGGTAACAAACTGGGGCTTTAACTTTTCCACTAAGCTTCCGACTTCATCATCCATCATGTACGCCGTGGAATGGAACCACTGAAATACCATGGCCACCAGCCGGGCCAGGCTCTCTGTGGGCGTGTTCTCACTGGGTGTGCAGAGGCTCACCTGCGGTAGGCACAACGGATCACAGTCAGGCTCCACCCACCCAGCTTAACAAAATTATTACAAGTACATGTGAAGGTCAAGAAAAAATTTAAAGGAGGGGGTCAGGGTCCAGATGATTCAAAATCAGAATGTTTCAAATGATTATCACCTATGAGAACTTGGGTCCTTTTGAAGGCATGCACGGATTGCCACAGTAACATCCCTAAGCAGCCAATAAGCATCACTTTCCTAGTGTAACTCTATTATGGAACCTGAACTAGAACAGAATCCAAAGGATTTAGTCAGTTAAGTGATATTTCACTAATATCTTCAATTAAAAATACCCATAAATATTTCAGTTCTCAAAAGATCAGATTCAGGTAAAACTTTTGCATCAGTAGTAATTCTGATACCCTAGCGCCCCTCTCAATTGGCCATATTATAAATCATTTTTAAACATCTATCCATTAGAAATAATACTTGGTGGGATCCAAGAATACAAAATTAATTAGTTAATTAAAGCCTTGTTCCTCCCTTCTAGGAGTTTTCAACAAAAGGAGCTGCAGTGTCCCTACATAATAAGTTCTTGAAAGCAAGACATGTAGAATCAACAGTTCCCAATTTGATAGTTTTTTTTTTTTTACAAAACTATACAAGCATAGAAGAGTGATCACTATGGAGACACAATCCTTGACTCTAGCAGACAAGGAAAAAAAGCACGCATCTCTGCAGAACGGGCTCGTTCAGCCGGGTCTCTGCCATGTTTGGTCTCCACTGAATGAGCGGTACAGCTGACTCAAATGTAACCACTCACTCCACACAGCCTAACTAGAATTCCTCTGGTATTCACAGACCCCCTTTAAATATGCAAAGACTCCCTTCCCTAGTGCAAGTAAATGATGAGGTATAAATCGTCTGGGCCTCATACTGAATCCATACTTGACAGCCGAAACTAGCAACTCTCCCACTGTGTCTCCTGAGGGAGGCATGCTTCAGTCGGGCAAGGCCTTGGCGCTGTGGGTCTCGCTGCCTTCTTGCTTGTTAAAGATAAATTCGGTGAGCACTGACGATTGAAAAACTAAAATATTGATCCACCCTGAAAACCTCAAAGACGATTTGAGTCCTGGAGTATCACATATTCGGCCAAAATGTCATTGATTACATAAAAACTAACAGGCATACCCATCGCATTATTATGCAGCCTCTTTCCTCTTAATGATAAAATTATACGTGTACCCAAAATTGGTTGTAAAATAAACTTCTTTATAATTAAAAAGAAAGGTTCTGATGATTCTGGAGATGAGTCTGGACATGGTGACTTCCTAGGAGCATTGTTGGATAAATCTAACAGAACTGAGAGCTACTACCCCCCAGAGTACACCACTCCACTCAAAAGGTTAATGTCTCGCTGTTCGCTGTCTCCTTTCAAAAGAACAGGAGACATCCCTCATCAGATATAACGAAGGAGTGGAGAGGAGGAAAGCAAAGAGTGACTGGCGGCGTCTTACTAAGAACCATATTCCGAATTGACTGAGCAGCCTCTGGTCGTGCTTATCATCATCCTTGTTATCGAAGTCAGCGTTGTCCAGGGAGTGGTGGGAGGAGGAGAGACCCAGCTGCCGCCGCCGGTTCAACTCATGCTCCCTCTGCTCGGCGTGGAACTCTGCTTCTTTCAACAAACTGCCCAAGAAGGGTGGGTTCAAGTAAGACATGGAAAAGCACATCCCAGACCACGGCCCATCCAGAGCAATGGCCGCATGAGCCCTCCCCCAACATGATCACCCTCCTCTAAGTCTGTGCCGTTTACCCAGAAACACTAGTTTCACTGTCTCGCTATTTTATATTCCCCATCTCAGAGATAAGCCAAGAGACTCCTTCCAGTGGATCGCATGTAGGCTGATGTAATTAATACCTCTTCCCTCTGGCTCCCCAGCCACCGACACGGCCAGGCTGGTCATTTGCACCCAGATGAAGAAAAGTCAACAACTAGTGTCAAGGCTCTGGAAGGGAGGCAATGGTTCCTCACTGGGCTTACTAAGCAAGCAGCAGATAAAAGTAATAGTAACTAATGCTGGCAAGGGATCAGCAAAAACAAGTGACTTCATACACAATGTTGGTGAGGTAAACTGATACTCATGCTTTCAAAAGCAATTTGGTAACATATTATGACAACATCTAAACCCTGTGACCAGCTAACCCACATCTGAGACTATATAGGAAGAGCCCTGTGCACAGAATATCGAAGAGTTGTTTATAAGATATGAAAAAATGAAAGCCATCTAAATATATGATGGCAGAGAAAAATTATAACTGCGCATGTGCACGCATGTGTGTGTAATGGTGTGTGTGTGCATGTGTGTATGTTATGGTGTGTGGTATGTGCGTGTGTGTGTTATGGTGTGGTGTATACTTTGAGCTGAGCGTATGTACATCTGTGTGTACCCCTGCAGAGGCCAGAGAAGGACTCTGGGTGTCTTCCTCCCCTGCTCTCTGCTTTATTCTAGTTAGAGGAAGCCCTGCTGAATGTGGAGCTTGCCTTGGTTAGGCTGACAGGCCAGCACACCCTCGGGTCTCCTGTCTCTGCTCCCTGATGCTGCAGTTACAGGCATATGTGACCGTGCCCAGCCTTTTACATGGTTGCTGGGATTCAAACTCAGGTCCTCGTGCTTGCCGAGCAAACGTTCTCTTACCCACCGAGCCGTCTTCCCAGCCTACCCTGTGGATTTCAGCACAACATGGAAAGAGCCGATTGAATGTTGGCCCAAAATGAACCATAGGCTCACTGTAATTACGATCATATAATCAAGACACGCACTGAAAACAACTAGGTAATGTACGAAACTCTATGGCTGCATTTTGATCTCAGTTTTCTGTAATCTGATTTAGTAATCATCAAATTCTATCATGTGTTTGTCAGTTGGTAAAAACAAATCAAAAAGATATAGTCTCTTTTTTAAAAGAGCATTTTAATATTAGTTAATCTTTACTAATCTTGTGACTCTGGATAGTATCTGAAAAGAGCAGATCTAGACGATGTGGCGTGGCATGCTCTCTCCGTCATCTAATAGAAACCTTCAGCAGCAGCCTGGTAGCCGGAGCCATCTGAATCCCTCAGCCTCGTGGTCCCCACCAGCACCGCGTCACCTGGCTCTTCTGCACCCTATTACTAACAGGCAGGAAGCAGGGTGCATCTGAGCTCTTGGGCAAGGCCTCCTCCTGGCTAATACTGCAGGGGCTCAAACCCTCACTTTGGAAGGAGCCACCACTTCACCACCCTAACACCTCCTCTGCTCACACTACCCTGCACTCTCCAGAGCCTGACAATTATACGTTTCCACTTCTCTAGTTCCTGCTTGGATAACTGAAGGGCACTTGAGTCTCCTACGTACCTAGCACAAGGCCTTGCACGTAATTGTCATTCAATCCAAATATTTATTGAATTCATAAATTTTATTAAAACATCATCATGAGATGATGGCAAGGCAGCAGAGAGCATGAGAACCTGAAGTGAATTCACCCATCTCTGTGTGAGCAAGGAGAGCCTCAAAGGGAGTGTCTTCAGAGGAAGCCGAGGTTACCTGATAACAGCCTCCACAGCGCAGACCAGCTCCTCCGCCCCACACTCCCGCGTGTTGATGGGGGGTGGGGAGGTCTGGTAGAGGTGCGTCTCCGCGGCGGCCCCCACCTCGTTATTGTGGTGATTGGAGTGGCATCTTTTGCAGTACCTAACTGGCCTGTTTCCGTGACGACCGCAGCATCCTGCGGAAAAGCAGGTGACGACCGCCCTTCTGACATGAGAGCTGCAGTTCTGGAAGCAGAGAAAGTTGAGCCAATTAAAGTTGGCTTCTGAGAGACAAACTCGGCTAAAAACCTGGAGCAAATGGAACCTCAAGGGACCAATGGAAGTGACAGAGTTTCCAAAATGTGGGGTATTGTCTAGCCACTCAGAGGTGTTTTAGTCTAGTGGAAAGGGTTAAGATGTTCTAGAAAGTAATGGAACTGAGTTAGGAAGCTGGAGTGTTTGAACTTAATGTTTAAGACTTTCCAACAGAAATTAAAAATCAAAACCTAGAACCTTGATGCAGAGAAAGCACATAGCACCAGGAGTCGGGAAGGAAGAAAGTCAACTTCCGGCATAATCCTTTTAAAAACTAGTTTATGAGCTGGGCGGTGGTGGTGGCGCATGCCTTTAATCCCAGCACTCAAGAGGCAGATGTGGGTGAGTTGAGGCCAGCCTGGTCTACAAGAGCTAGTTCTAGGACAGGCTCCAAAGCTACAAAGAAACCCTGTCTTGAAAAAATAAAACAAAACAAAACATAAAGGTTATCTACCACTAGCAGAGTAAATTTCCCTGCAGTTCATCTGTCCTTGGTATTTAAGGACAGACGGAGGTTACGCTACACTGGGCTGACAACCCCACAGCAGGGCAGTCTCCACTCCTCCACGGATACACCAAACCATACCACAAGGACACACCAAAGTATGGCTAGACCTAGTGACAGAACTGGCTACCGACATCAACCACAGCACAGGGATCCACAGGAAGTGATGAAAATGAGAAAAGCCACACCACAGGAAGAAGATGCCATCGCATGGTTTGGGGGCTGTCAGCACCACCCTAACAAGAGGTAGGGGAGTGAGGCAGCATCTATGGAAAACAATCTGGGGAGCTTCGAGGAGCAGGAAGCACCCTGACATCAACACCACCGTCAGACAATGTCCATATGCTTGGCAGAGCACCTCAAGGGCAGACAATGCTGGGCCCTGTCAACTCAGAGTTTGTGAGGAGTTGGGAGTACTCCTGACAGAAATTGCAGGAGAGTCAGGAGGAAGGCTGCAAGCTCCATCAACACATCAACAGTACAGCAGCCTGTCGGTAGGAGCTATCATTTCACCTCTTCTAGTACAAGGCTACAGACTTCGGATGCCTGTGTTAGAAAATCTCATTTTTTTTTTTAAACTCAGGCCAACAAACCATTGAAGCAAGACAGGGATGGGTAAGTCTTTACACCGCCACAGCCGCAGCTTTTCCAGACAGCGGCTGTGTGTTTATTGTCGTTGAGTTTGAAATATTTATAATATGTTCTTACCAATTTTTTAAATAAGCAGTTGAGATGTCTTGTGATTCTTCTATTAAAATTCCTTGGGGTTTTTCCTCTTTCTCGGCAACAGAAAAGTCAAGTACTGTAGACCACTATCCTGGGAGCACAACAGCCCTCGCCCTTCCAAGAGCAGCTGGGACTCTCTGAATGAGAGTCTCAAAGTCAGGCCTGTGGATCTCTGACCTCCCCTCACAGAAGTGGGGATGGGAGGGCCACTAAACCCTTATTTAAGATCCTAGCCACTTCCTCCTGCACTTCCAGCCAACTACAGGCAATTCTGCCTTAGCTGCCAGTGACATCATGGTCTCAGGAAACGCTCTTTATACAGAGTGTGGAGTAATAACTGAAACAGGGACTCCATCAATTAGGGAGTTGTCACCCACTTTCTTATGGTGCTGCGGCTTTGGGGTTACTCATGCTCCTTTAAGTGACCTCCCATCCATCTCTACAGGTAAACCTTTGGATTTTGATGGAATAGCACTTCAGTCTTTCGTGGGTGCCCTGTCTGGGGACAGGAGACATTTGGGTTTCCCAGGAATTGTTCACTCAATGACCTTTCTCTTTCGATCACTGAGTTTCACTCTGCAAGCCCATGAGTTCTTGTTAGTTTAGAGATCCCCTGCTTAGCCACCAACCAACACCATCCTATCAGCAGAACGCTATTTCTCAGCACGTATTCCTTCTCCCACTGGAGCTGCTGCTATGGTCTGAACGTTTATTCCAAACCCCACCCCCAAGTTCCTCAGGCTGAAATCTTAACCGCCACATGATAGTATTAGGAAGTTGAGTCTATGGGAAGTGGATAAGTCAGGAGGACAGAGCCCACAAAAATGGAATGACTGCCAGCATGAAAGAGACCTAGAGAAAGCCGGCTATGAAAACACAACACAGGAAGAGGCCATGTTTAAGGAGCAGACACCAAATTTACTAATGTCCTTATCTTGAACTGCCCAATAAATGCTTGTTGTTTGTAAACACCCAATCCATGACATTTCATGGCAGCCCAAATGGACTAAGACAATTGCAGTTAGCTTTATGTTCCTTTGGCGTTTTCACTGTTCCATAAATAATAAATAGGCTGTGGACCTGATTTCATCATTAGCCATAATGTAGTCCTGAAGTTTAGGTCAGCTATTTCTCCTCCCTCCTCCCAACAGCCCAGACACTCCCTGAATCCTAACGCCATTTTTATATTTTCTGACTTTTTACCGTAGATTTCTTGGTCTCCTATGTACAAGAAAGGAAACTTAACATATCATGATTATCTATGCTCCAGGTGAAATTTTTCTGTGGTTCATATAGAACATAACAAATGCATTTGCATACACGGAGGAAGGAAGATACGCTCACAACCAAACACTCAGCTGTTTAAACAACATGGACGGCAGTTACGCCAGGTAGGATCAATAGGTACAGAGCCATCTTGCAAAAGCAACAGCAAGACTTGTAACACCCACTAAACACCTGGTGTAATACCAAGGCCTCAGACAAGTGCTTAGCTGTATGGGCTACTGTCAAGGACTGATTGTCACCTTCTTTTTCCTATTTCTCTCCTGTAGTCAAACTCAGACACACAGTGACACTTAGCCCGAGACCAGACTCTGCTCTCTGGGGGCCTTCTAGTTTAATCTATTAATAGGTTCAGTCTTTTCCCCATCCTCGTCTGATGGAACTTTGTCACCTCAGGAACCTCAACACACAGCACTCAGGAGCGTGTCCAGACACCTAGTATCCTGGCCATCCCAGTTAGCCCAGCTGGGCAAGATATCAAGGAAAGCACGGAACACCCCACCTCTACCTTTCAACTAACTGTGCTTCTGTGTATAGAAGCAGACAAAAGCAGAAGGACTACCTGGTCACTCCTAGGCCACATGACCAGGTGACTGTGTGCTGTGAACAAGTAAACATCGTACAAAGATGTTAGGTTTTGCTAGGCCATAGCCAAGATGAACATTAACTCTGGAGTGGAAGGCTAGCATCACTCACAGCGAGAAAGTGGCATTGGTGCTGGAGCCAGGCAGGAGGTGGGGTCTAGAAAAGCAGTCAAGAGCTAAACGGTACAAACTGGAGGAGGCTGAGAAGGCAACGGAGAAAACTGGTCTTTGTAGGCTCGAAAAGAAGAGGTGACCTGGAGGTGTTGATCATAGTAGAGTGTTTGCAGAGACATGAGCAGGGCCTGGGTTCCATCCCCCAGCATGGTAAGGAGGGAGGGAGGGAGGAAGGGCAGGCTTTTTTGTGACAATGAAGCACCAGGGATAACTGCTGTCTGCAATAACTCAAGAGGGAAAGGGCACCTAATGAGATTGAGGATGTGACTGAAGACGAATCCACGCACAATAGTGAAAGCGCCAGTTCATCTGTGTTAACCGCACCTGGTGGGGTATGAGAGGGACATAAAAGGGACAGATTCACTCGGAAAGGAGGTGCTGGAGGAAACACATGGAAACCAAGAAGCTGGCATCGGGAGCAGGTGGAAGGAGCAGATGAGAGTATTAAATACTCCTTAGAAAACTTGAAAACCATCACAAAACGGGCTTTTCCTAATGTCCCCTGTTGCATAACAAACCACTCAGAACGGCAGCCATGTGGGTATGTACCTGGATACTCCAAGCCAAAGGTTCTCACAGGACACCAACAAGATGGCTGTGCTCTGTGATATCAGGGCCTAAAATGCAATGACTCAAACTTCTGGGAACCAGAAGAGCTGCCGCTGGGAGGCCTTCTTCCCCCACGAATATGGCGCTGGCTGGGGAAACTGAATGACGGGGACAGGCTCAACGGGGCCTCCCACGAGAGCATCTGCCTGTCCTCTCCATGATCATCAGTGTATGTGCTCCTTTTATGTAGCGATGACAAAATACACATGGCTCCTGATATAAAGAAAATGTTTTTGTAGCTCCATATTATGGAGGCTCAAGGGTCCGGCAGAGGCAATAACTGGGCTCTGATGAGGACCTCTTAACAGATGGTCTCCAAGGCAGAAGTGCTTGAGGGGGTGAGGAGACCACATGGCAAGCCAGACACCAAGAGGGGTCAGATTTGGTCTTCTGGAACAACCCATTCTGTGGGAACTCACTAGGGTTCTCTGAGACCTATGAAGAGCTTTGCAATCTGTTCCAAAGGCTTGGTGCTGAGTGATCTCCCCCTAGGCGCCATCTCTTAACATTGTCACCCTTGGGACCATTTGAGCCCTTAGGGAGGAAACTACATCCAAACCGATTCACTTGGGTTCTCATAGCACATAGTTCTTGAGGGATGCCCTGGAAGTATTAGGTCAAGAGTACAAGGAGGAAGTGGTGTGACCTTTTGTGACCCAGTCTAAGTCACACAGAGTCACTTCTGCTACCTGAAGACAGTCACACATTCCAAACCTGGAGGAGGAAACACGGGCTCTACTCCTCATTGAGAGGACAATCAAAGAACGGCATTCTGACCATGGCATTTCCATTCCTCCTTGTGCTAAACATACTCTCCTGCAAGGAACCTCCAAACACTCACTGTGACCATTGTCCCAGACACCACTGGTCACCTCTGTCACACACGGTTTGAGTCCTCACCCAGAGAATCCAGGTCCATCATTAATGCCACTACCTGCCACTGATGTGGAGTTCCTGCAAGTTTGGAAGAGAACTGAGCACCTGGCAGAGTGGTGCTGCCATGATAGAGAGCCACACTGAGTGCAGGTGCGATGGACAGTCCACACCAAGTGCCTGGCATGACAGAGTGTCCACACTGAGTGCAGGTGTGATGGACAGTCCACACCAAGTGCCTGGCATGACAGAGTGTCCACACTGAGTGCAGGTGTGATGGACAGTCCACACCAAGTGCCTGGCATGACAGTGTCCACACTGAGTGCAGGTGCGATGGACAGTCCACACCAAGTGCCTGGCATGACAGAGTGTCCACACTGAGTGCAGGTGTGATGGACAGTCCACACCAAGTGCCTGGCATGACAGAGTGTCCACACTGAGGAGCTGGTGTGAGAGACAGTCTACACTAAGTGTCTGACATGGTAGAGTCTCCACACTGAGTGCAGGTGTGAGAGACAGTCTACACTAAGTGTCTGACATGATAGAGTCTCCACACTGAGTGCAGGTGTGAGAGACAGTCTACACTAAGTGCCTGGCATGGTAGACAGTCCACACCAAGTGCCTGGCATGACAGAGTGTCCACACTGAGTGCAGGTGTGAGAGACAGTCTACACTAAGTGCCTGGCATGGTAGACAGTCCACACCAAGTGCCTGGCATGACAGAGTGTCCACACTGAGTGCAGGTGTGAGAGACAGTCTACACTAAGTGTCTGACATGGTAGACAGTCCACACCAAGTGCCTGGCATGACAGACAGTCCATACCGAACGGCTGGCATGATGGAGTGTCCACACTGAGGAGCTGGTGTGGTAGACAGTCCATACGGAGTAGCTGCCATGATAGGCAGTCTACACCGAATGCCTGGCTTTGTAACCACAAAACTGGAAAGTTTGGAAGACAAGGTTAATGGAAGTCAGATGGGACTCAGGGAGGATTTAGAGAAAATGGAGAGATAGTCTCATGCTAGGAGAAAGGGACACAGCAGAAAAATGTTTGGATATGATGCTGCTCTGATTGTGGGAAGCAAGAAAGGTAGACAAGAGAACTTGGGGTCTACTAAAGACTTTTTCATGTGGAGTTAGAGATAACACCCAAGTGTTTCTTATTAGAGGCGGGCTGGGGAGATGGCTCAATAGGTCAAGTGCTTGCTATCCAAGAATCTGATGCCCAGAAGCTATGTAAAAGCTGGGTGCAATGGTTAATATCCATAAGACTGAGATCTGGGGAAGGCAGGGAGACAAGTGAATGTTGCAGTCTTGCTGGCCAAGCTGATCCAGCTGAAACCACAGACTGCAGATTCACTGAGAGTCTGTCTCAAAACACAAGGCAGAGAGCCATGGAGAAAGACATCTCATGTCAACCTGTGGCCTCCACATGCTCATACCCAGGTAAGCACTATCGCAAAAGCAAGTGAGCATGCACGCACACACACACACACACACACACACACACGTACATACACATATGTGCACACACCACAGTAACTGTGAGAGGGAACGTGAACAGAAGAATGAATTATTGTAGCTACAACTAGAGTTTAAAGAGAAAATATTGAATCCAGGGCACTCTTTCCAGTCAGTGGTATAAGATTCTCAAGGTAAGAAAAGATTTCTGCGTAAACACTACATCCAGGGTCCCATGAGGAAAATGTGTCCTCAGGGGGATAAAGATGATAGGGTCAAATATAAAGTCATTTGTTAAGACACAGAATGAGCAAGGCAGTGGTGGCACATGCCTTCAATCCCAGCATAATACTGGGAAGCAGAAGCAGATGGATCCCTAAGGCTAGCCTGGTGTACAGAGTGAGTTCTAGGACAGTCAGGACTACACAGCAAAATCACGTCTTAAGAAAAAGAGAGGGGGGGAAGGGAGGGAAGGGAGGAGAGGGGAGGGGAGGGGAGGGGAGGGGAGGGGAGGAGAGGAGAGGAGAGGAGAGGAGAGGAGAGGAGAGGAGAGGAGAGGAGTCAGAATGTGGTGTGTTACATCATAGTCTCTTTTAGGCAGACAAAGACCTGGAGATTTTAAGGGCGTACTTCACCATCCTCGCTACTAAATAATATAGTGCTGAGACTGTGAGGCATCATTCCCAGAAACCTCGAGGACAGTTCAAGGTTCAGCCAGGCTTATCTCACAGAGAAGAACCTTTAACTTGTGTTTAACTAAAGAGGTTTATAAGGGGCACATAGAAGCACACAACGTTTCTTGAGGATTCTGTCAGGGTGGACTGAGAAGGCTAGGGACAGCCTGAGATGAATGAGCTTTCAGGCTTGCAGAATTTGGAGGGCGAAGAAAGACCGGCTAAGTCTGCTTATCCTGGCCAATTTTATGTCAGCTGGACACAAGTTAGGGTCATCTGGAAGGAGGGAGCCTCAGTTGAGAGAATGGCAATAAGATCAGGCTGTAAGACATTTTCTTAATTAGTGATTGATGTGGGAGAGCCCAGTCCATTCTGGGTGGTACCATTCCTGGGTTGGTAGTCCTAAATTCTATAAAAAAGCAGGCTGAGCAAGCCAGGGGAAGCAAGTCAGTAAGCAGCACCCCATGGGTGCTCCTGCCTCCAGGTTCCTGCCCTGTGTGAGTTCCTCACCTGACTTGCTTCGATGATGAACAGCGACCTGGAAATGTAACCCACTGTTTTCCTCTCCAACTTGCATTTGCTCTGAGTGTTTCACCATAGCATAGTAACCCTAATTAAGACAAGTTGGTTGCAGAATTGTGGGAGGGTAGAGGCCTGGCTTGTGAAATTTTAGAGGGAAGATTTAATGCCTCGATTGGGGTCATTTGTTACTGCGAATTAAGGTTCTATGGTTCTAGCTAGCTGGGGTGAGAATCAGCTGTGATTAACAGTGTACAGAACCTGCTAAGGTGAGAGATTTGTTTTACTGGGATACTCGATGCTGGTCGGCTGGAGCAGAGAAATCGGCTGTGATTAAGAGACCAGCATTGTTGAGGTGGAATCTTCTGAGAAGTGCTTCCTGAGAGTCAGCACACAGAAGCTGTGCTCCAGAGGGGGCCAAGGTTGTACCGAGGACTGACAGTCAAATTTGGAAGTGGAAGAGTCACCTAGATGGTACTGGTTTTGAAGGCATAAATGGAAACCAGCTGAGGCTTGCTTGCCACTGTGAGAGGCCAGGAGAGGCCACTGGCAAAGATACAGCCTCAGTGGCAGTTGAAGGCCCAGGATTGAAGGGGTCATACAGAGAAGTTGAGGTTTGGCACCATGAAGGCAGCCTAGGAAAGGTTATTGGTGACAGTGCAGCCCAGTTGCATTCTGAAGATGCCAGCATCGTGGGAGCCATGGAATGGGGCACCACGCTGAGAAGACAAGCTGTGTGTGCTGCAGAGGGCAGAGGTGGGGAAGTGACCCAAGCCCTTTGGAGGAGTCCAGAAGACCATGAGTGAGTCCCGGATATTGGTCATTGCATGCACTTACACGGATGGGATTTTGGTTTGGTTTTAATCTGGTTGTAACTGTGCCCTGGATCTTCCCTCTTGAATAAGAAAGTCTCTAGCTTATTTTTTTTTTTATTTTACTGGAGCCTATAGCTCAGAGACTGAATTTTTAAGGAGATTTGGGTTTTTAAAGAGACTGGATTTTAAAGTATTTTGATTATAAATTTGTAAAATGTTTTATGCTCTGATGTTGATGTTAATTTGTGCTATTGGGGATGAACAAGAAAGAAAGGTGGTGTCTTAACAGTGATGTGTTTGTGTGTCAAGTTGGCGATGGGTCAGTTGTCCTGCCTATTTTTATGTCAACTTGGTACAACTGAAGTCATCTGGAAGGAGGGAGCCTCAACTGAGAAAATGCCTGCACAAGATCAGACTGTAAGCAAGCCTGTGGGGCATTTTCCCTATTAGTGATTGATGGGGAGGGCCCAGTCCATTGTGGGTGGTCCCATGCCTGGGCTGCTAGCCCTGGGTTCTATAAGAAAGCAAGCTGAGCAAGCCAGGGGAAGCAAGTCAGTAAGCAGCACCCCCATGGGCTCCGCAGTAGCTCCTGCCTCCAGGTTCCTGCCCTGGCCTGCTTCAATGATAAAACCTAGAAGTGCAAGCCACCCTTTCCTCCCCAATTTGCTTTTGCTCAGGATGTTTCAGCATCGCAATAATAACCCTAACTGAGGCACTGTGTCAGTCTGCTGCCCAGATCACTGTGCTCTGTGCTGACCTTCGAGTTGCTTTACCCAGGGACATGCAGCAGAACTGACGCTGTGTGACTTCTGAGCGTCAGCCTCAAGGGCCCTTGCAACCTCCTTTTTGGCTCTCTCAAAAAACTGTTGCCTGTGCACAAGCCCAGCCTGGCCTCCTGGAGAGTGAGACTTCTCATGGAAAGAGGGAGTCCTGAGACCTCTGCCATCTCAACCATTCAGCCAAGCCAGCTAAGGTCCCATACATAATATATGACCATCAGACCATCTGTTGTCACATCTGTTATCATCCAGACATCATTCTCTGTATTCCACACCCGTAACTTCCTCCTGCACACCACCCCCCCATCTCCACCCCCCATGCCCCATCCACCCACTCCCCAGCCACATACCAACAACAACCTAATGCAAGTGTGTAAAGGAGCCTAGAGGAGTTCATTAGCCAAATTGTCAATCCACCAAATTGCAATCAATTGATTGCAATAACTGACTGTTGCTGGTAACCAGCCATTACATTTCAGGACAGTTTGTTAGCAATAGCAATAAATAACCAAGACAGTCTTCAAAAGTACACACTCAAGATAAACCTCCCAAAAAGTTTAAATGAATTGTACAAAATTCAAACAAGCAGGAGAGAATTGAGTGGGCCAGAATCCAGGTTCCTCGAGCAACAAGTTAAAGCTTTTGTCACAGTGCCCTGCCGCTTCCTGTTAGCTTTTCAACTACTAAAAAATAAGAGAAAATGGAATGGAATGACCTAAAGAAACTAGGTAAAATGGCAAAAGGAAGCTTTAGCAGAGGAATATTTAGCTAAACATATCATTGAACATGCACCTTAATGAATACTTTCTACATGTGCTTGATCTAGGCATATTCTTGACATATATTAAAACTATATGCAACAAGTTTCAAAACAATGATTTTTAGCACTTAAGAAAGAACCTTCCCTAAAATTAAATCCCATGAATTGCATCACCATCTGCAGATGTTCGTGACTAGACTCTTCCCCAGAACCGCACATCTGCTTCCATTTCAGAGTACCGAACAAAGACACTGAGCACATGACGGTGAACAGAAGCAGTCGTGGACATGGAGGCCATGTGGACACCACAATCTCACACAATACAGCGCTCCCTCTCTCCCACAAATGCACTGACATGTACACAGTGGGAAAGTATGGCGCAGAGATGAGGCAGATGTCGACAGATGAGTTTACACACAGACACGGAATCATGCCCCATCACACAGAGGGTGTGCGCTTACCTTTTTTTGACATATAGCAGATATTTCAGCTGTAAGGGGAAGGTACACAAAATATCAACAAAGAAAGAGAGCCCATTTTAAATAAGGGCAACCATGAAAAGTAATTAAAAAATACAGTCTTAGTAATGCGAACCAATGGATTTCATCAGAAAGCTTTGGATTTGCCTCATAAATTGTCATCGACATTTATTGGCCTCTATTTTTCCCCCAAAGCAAAAAGTATCTTTCTCACTCTTCTAATATTTTAGGTTTTATTCCGTGCTGTAACTGTCTTCTACTTATAGGTCTAATTTAACCTTCTCAAATATGTTAAGGAAATCAGTCAGGCTAAAGCCATACAACGGTGATCTCATCAGACAGTCAAACTCAGAAGTCTTACTGGGGACCAGGGAAGCCACCAGTGTTGAAGCTGTGAGAGCAGCAAGGACTCTGGCCTTTCTGTCTCTGCTCTTTCTGTGACACTCATGCGGAGGGATGGGCTGTGCTTAGCACACATCCATGAGATGGTCTGAAATGTCAAGACGATGAGATACACTTATCTTGGTCTACTCTGACTTGAGCTATTGCTATTAACTAGTGCAAAGCAGCCTTGTGGTTACTTAGAAAAAAATCCTTCATCAAACATGAGTAGATCCATTAGATCAAGGCGGTCAAACTGCTGTCGACTAATGAGGCTGACTTTTGTGAGAGCATAAGAATCCTTTTCAGTTGGCATACCAAGTGTTTCCATGGAAACTGATATCTTGAGAGTAGTTGAAAATAATTTTTCCGAGAATCTATCACTATTTCCCTTAAAATAGTAAGGCCCCAAGAAATGGACTGGCACTTTATTTATAGAATTGTCTGTGTTACAGTAACTCAGAAGATTAAAGGAAGGTATTTCCCAAACCCTGCCTGTTAATTAGAAATTAATGGATACAAAATCAGTAAAATGTATAACTTGGTTCTTAAAAATCATCTTATATAACTACTTGATAACCTGCTGTTTGCATGCAGTAATCTGACGAGAATGTCACAACTCTGGGAGAACAACCAAAAGCTCTTTCAGTTCTTCCACAGATGAGCATCATCTAAAAATGAGAGCTAGAATTCAGAAACATGCCTGATATTTAGCAGGGGCTAGTATTCTAGAAACTGAACATTGCCATACGCTCCTATAGAGCCAGCTACTCAGGAGACAAGAGGCTGATTGAGTCTGGGAGTTTAAGTCCAACCTAGGCAATACAGCAAGAGACTGCCAGTTATGAAAACAAAAAACAAAAACAAAACAAAAGCAAGCCGTCCAGGGTGGGGCACGTTCAGTACTCGGGAGATAGAGACAGGGAAATCCAGGGTTCGGTGCCAGCCTGAGTGACCCTCTAAGAAGAAACCAACAAAATACAGTGGCACGGACTTCTGAATGTGACTGTCCAACATCAGGCACCAGAGGTTCACTAGGAAAGTGGCCTGATGCATGACTCTGTCCATACTACAAGCACAAAGCTTCCTACAGATGAAGGAAATTTTCAAAATGTCCCTGAAAGGAAATGGAGGCTGACGGCATCGCTCTGTGTTACAGGTGGCACTCATCAAATTAACTTCTCTCTTAAAGTTGACAAAACCTAATATTAAAAAGTAGGATTTCAAAGAAGTAGTGTACTCTAAATTAAAGCAGGAGCTCACGGCCCGTGTTAGCATGGGGCTTCCCACGGCCTCTCCTGCTTGTCCCTTCACTCTCTGTGTCTGTAGTCACAGCCTGTGCCGTGTGCCCTATGGGGGTCATTGTGCCTCCGCCTTTCCTACCCTCAGCCTTCCTGAGCAATTTTTCTTTTTGCAACATCCCTGAAAAGGAGGCTGGAACACGCAACTTCTCCGTGTGTGGCGACCTAGCAACTCCTAGCAGACTCTAACAGGCTCCAAGGAGTATCGCACACCTTACCTTTTTATTATAATACACTAGATACACTTTATCCCTTTCTTACTAATTGGGAGGCCAGCTCTCAGAGCAATTAAAGGACACTGCCCCCAAAATACAGAGCCAGCAGGAAAAAAAAGCACCGTGGTTCCCTTTCTGACTTAGCACAACACATCATTGGTAGCATGTGTTCTACACACAGAATATTCCTCAGGACACAACTCAGCAGGGCTTAGGTCATACATGATGTTGATTATAATATCTAACCTTAATTTTTGGTAGAACTGATAGTGCCTTCCCTTGTTATGAAGTGTTTAGGCAATATTATAAGCAAGACATTGACATAACGCTGCAGGTCAGTGCACATCCCTGAAATATGAGGCTTTGGCTGCTGTCTTTATAAAATAGCACAGAAGGAGATAAATCAGCCATGTCATTAGTCATCCTTACTCATTATTCACCCTCTCTGAAGAACACCTTACCTTGTGGCAGGAGAACATCAATCAGCCACTCGCTGTGGTCCCTAGGAAGAAAAATGGAATTGGTTTCTGAGCTCCGCTGGACTGTTCCCCTGCGCATGCTCGTCCGTGAGTTATAGACTACTGATTGAAGCTATTCATAGGGAGTGTAATTAAGAGCACTGTTGTATGAACTTTTGAGCATCTAATGCATCCCAGTCAATCTATAAATTACGAGCATTCCTCGTACTCCGTTGTCCGTAAACTATGGTTTCTCGATGTTAGTTCCGCCAACCCAGCCCAGACACGGGCCATAGACATGGAGCTGAGCGAGACCACGAAGGACAGCTCACAAGGACAAAGAGCCCACTGGAGTGATGACACACTGGCTTTGGAAACTCCAGCCTTCTCTAGCATCAGGCTTTCTCTACAGCCTCTTCTTAGAGAGGCTGCTTCAGAATCAGAGCTGCTCCATTGCTTGGAATTTCCTTCTTGTGTCCTCTAAAGACAGATGTGGCAACTTGTGTCTTTGATTGAAATCGCCCAAATTGTGTTAAACATCAGACAAACAAATCTCTAAAAGTCACAATAAGGCTGGCAGGAAAGTCGAGTAACCAACCTTGGGGCAAACAACTTTCCTTGCTTCCTGGTTCTCATACCTACCCTGCAATCCTCTCGCTGCATTCTTCGCAGAGGTACAGTGGAGGTGGCTTATCACCCAAAGCCACTGATAAGGAAGGGTCTATACACATCTGAAACAAATGACAAGACAGAATGACCCTTCCTGCTCTGATGCACCACATCCCCAGTCTATGAGATGCATACCATATATGGATAGAGGCAGCGTTTTATAATCAAGGTAGAAGAAACTGGTTTAGTAAACCACCTGCTCTGCTGAGAAGCCCACACTGGGGATGTAAATGTGCCTGCCAGGGTTCCTCTGTCTGGCTATTTGCAATTCAAGTACCAAACACTGTCAAGAAATCTTCCCTCCTGCCACAAAGCTGAAAAATCCCCCTGTTCTCAGGCTACTCAATTGTGTTATATCGGTGACAAACACAGCAATCTCTCTTTAGGAAAAGGAAAATCCATCATTAAGAGTTCAGTTCAGAATCATTAGCTGCCATCCAAATGCTAGCAGCAGACGTCACAGGAAATCTAGTACCGAGGGGTGCTTTTCCTCATTCCTGAACCTCAGCTCTCACTCACGCTTACAGTGCCCCATTTGTGCTTTTCTCCCCACCCCCAACCTGCAGCTCATTTACCCCATGCCTTGTTGTCTATGTCCCAGCAGAGACACAAGTGTTCATGTCACATTGTCAGGGTGGCTGAATATTTTCAATCAAGTCAACAGTCAGGTAACTAACTGTGCTTAAACTTCCCATCAATTCAACTTTCTAGTATTTCAAAAGTCATCCTGCATTCTGTGCCTGCCTTCAAGAATAATACGCCTCTGATTTAGCTGAGTACAAGGTAATATGCCTGGTACACACACTCTTCTTCCTTTAGCTTTTTTTCATTTACTTGAAGGAGGAAAATAACCCACATTTACAACCCCACCTATAATTCAGAGCCAAAATCTTGAGAGGTTTTAGTGATGGGATCAATACCAAAATTGCTAAATTTAAATAATTAAGTCAACAAAGTTCATAAGTTGCATATTAGCTGATGCCAACAATCTACTGTGAAATATTTCCTATGTAAATTTCTTGATTCTTTAGACACAATTAGTAACTACTGTTTGGTCTGTGAGAGTGGCAATTTTTTCACAAATAATCAAAGAGTAAGTATTTTAGGTTTTGTGAGCCATATACTCTCTGTCACAACTACTCAACTCTTCAGGTATTGCATAAAAGCAACCACTCTGTAAGCAGACGAGCAAAGCTGCATTCCAATAAAACTTTATTGATGGTAACAAGCAGCAGACACATTAGCAGCAGACACATTAGCACCACAGGTTTTCTGACCCTGTCTTATATAATTCTCTGGGCTTCAGCCAATTTCATAAAGCGAACTTTAAATGGAACCAGGAATAACCAAAAGTGGAATGTGACATAAGACTCTAAGTTCTGACTTGTTTTCGCCCCATCCCTATGGCAACGGTTGGCTCTTCAAACAGTGCTGTTCCCTGGGACAAATCATTAAAGCCTTAGACTGCAGTGTCTGTGGCAGAGAGGGCTTTGCTGAGGACTCACTTGCACCCTGTGTAGAGCTCCTGAGCACTGGTATTTCACGCTCTTTTCCAGTAAGTCCTCGAAACGTCTGCCAGACAAAGGTAAGTTTTCCATTCCACTCAAAAGGAAAACTTCCTGGGATGTGAGATTGACAGCCATTAGAGACTGGCTACCTGACTTTTGACCTGCTGGTTATGTAATTAATATGTCTGCTCAGTTCTGTTCTACTAATATGTTTCTGTCTGGCCGTTGAATTAAAACAAACCAACCAACCAACAAGAACAACAACAAAGTGATTGTTGCTGGCAGGCACCATACCTTTAATCCCAGCACTCAAGAAGCAGAGGCAGGGGGATTATTTTTGAGCTTGAGGCCAATCTAGTCTACATAGGGATGAGGCTAGCCTGAGCTACCTAGTGAGTTCTAAGCCAGACAGGGCCACATAATGAGATCCTGTCCTAAAAAAATAAAAGATTGTTTATAATCTATGCCCAATGTACAGACTCAGGAAAACAGATAAAGAAAAATTACAAATAACTCATGTCAGTGAATCATCCTCATCCACTCTGCGGTGACATTTTTATGGGTATCACTGGCTGGTTTTCACTTCCAGTGAGAACCTGTATCTAAATAGACTAAATCTATGTCAGACTACACGATCTCTCGGCTTCCCTTTCCAGGAAGCCTCAGGAGTCCCTGCACCTGTGTGTTCTGTGGTAGTGGTAGGCCCTTCAGAGCAGCCATGGTTGCAAAGAGTAAACCCCGCTGAGCCGCGCCTGCTAGAGCGCAAACCATGGCCCCACATGGGAAGCATTGCCCGGACTGTTGTTTTCTAGAAAGTGAAACACTAGAGACTTTTTAAAAAGAGGGAAGAGATTTGGCAGGAAGAAGGCACGCAATGGAAAATCTTCGGAGCAGATTAAGGTGGTGGCTGCGAACATTTGAATGTGCTAAATACCAACTGTTTCCTTTCACATGGTAAGTTTTAATTTTAAACAATTTCTATGTGAATTTCATCTCGATAAAGAAAAAATACCAAAGGCAGGCTGGCGGTGCCTGGCCTCCAGGACTGGGCTCCTAGCATAAGAGTAAGGTCAACCCAGATGAATGGGCTGGGCTGCCTGCCTAGCAAAGGAGAAAATCTAATTTCTCCTTTCTGTGATTAGATGGCCAGAAAGCATTACTAACCAGGATGCCAGAGGACTCTAGAGAAGGCAGTCTGCCATAAAAGCAAGGAAAAAAATACCTGTGACAGGCAAGAAGCTGGAAGAGAAGACACAAAAGCCGTGTAGGTCTCCCTGCTATGAAAGCCACCGACTGCACGAACCACACGTGATATACTATGTGTTCACTCCAGCACCCTCATACCAGAGAAAAAGACTTTGAGCCCCACATCTTCTTAGCTTCAGAACGGAGGTTACGTGAAAGACTATGCACTGCAAAGCCCCTGCTCCTGTTGGTGGCTCACGCTCAGCTGCTCTTTCTCTGGAGTCATTCGGTTTTCTGCCATTAAAGGCAAGCATCCAATATAAGGACACAAGGAAGTCCTGTGACAGGGGATGCACGGAGATGGCAGTGCTACCACCATCGCCCAGCACATTGTTAGTCCTTTGTAGTTACCGGATCTCATTTTACCTGGCGTTGTCCCTACACAGTGGCAGTGCTGGCTTCCTGTTATTTAGGCACCGACACAGTCTGCCTAGACAAGGGAAACAGACTCCAGTAACACCAAAAGCACCTGTAAATGCTCCTAACTTCGGCCAGCACCCACTCCTTACAGTGCGATGTTAACCCAGCATATCCTAACGTGTTCAAGCCACCCGCATGGCCTGCATCCAACAAATACAATACTATAAACAATTTTGTTTGCTAAGATGTGATTACTCCTTGGAACATCCAACTTCAAGTCAGTTTCAATAGGGTTGGACAATACGTATAGAAAAGAATGAAGCTGAGAGTTAGGGTACCTGGCTCTGTCTTTAGTTTTATGCTAATCGCCTATTGGCCCCATGCAACAATCTGCTCACCTCTAGTGTGAACTACTGTTTGCACGTTACCCAAATATCTCTCAGTCAATTAGCCCACATCCATGATTTGACTTCACGCCTTTGTCTATTTTTGTCTTACCGCTCTCAAATTTGAATAGTCTCATAGCAAACCCTCTGAAGTGGTAACTTATAAGGAAGGGGGTGTGGATCTGAATGTATTGGCTTACATAGAAACCAGGTAAGATAAACTGTGTGTTCGTCAGCATTCTTCTGATAATCAGCCCAATGCTATATTAACCCTTGACTGAATTCACAACCCCAACTCACAGACACCACCGTTCCTCTTGCCCAAATACAGAGCCTGAGATGGACCGCAGAGCTCTTTTTACAGAGACACAAGCAACTTGCTCTGTTCACCCGGCAGTTTACTAACTGAACAGCCCAAGCTTGGGAAGCAGTACCTTCACAGCCGGCTTGTTAATTGCATTGTGGCATTCGATGTGCTGGCAGTGGATGGGATTCCAAGCTGGAAAGCAAAAGAGAGCCGGTGAAGATCTCTCACTGAAATTGAGACCCCAGTAAAAAACACACTAGGTAGTTCACTAGTTTTCTTTCTCCTAAACAGAAACATCATCAGATGGTGTCCTAACAGACTCAATCACCTATGAAAACAAGTTAAAATCAGGCAAAGACATGGTGACTCTATTCACCTTCCCTGGGAAAGAAAGCCAGCGGCAGGTAGAGCTCACAGGTCCATAATATTCATGAGTTCTCAGGTTTCCCAAGGATATTTTCACTGGATTCCCCAACAGTTCTGCAGCTAGGTATGACAGTTTATTCAGCTCTTGTCACATAAAACTAAATTAAATTTTCTGGTTGTGTTGGTATACACTGGTAGGATTTGCTGAAGGAGGTGGAGGCAGGAGGATCATGAGTTCAAAGCCAACCTGGGCTACACTTTTTTTTTTTTAAAAAAAGCCAGGGAGTAGTG
Source organism: Microtus oregoni (assembly GCF_018167655.1). Classification (NCBI taxonomy): domain Eukaryota; kingdom Metazoa; phylum Chordata; class Mammalia; order Rodentia; family Cricetidae; genus Microtus; species Microtus oregoni. The sequence goes on from NW_024543210.1 coordinate 10,118,621, forward strand.
GCGCTTGCTTTTAATTCCAGCACTCAGGAGGCAGAGGCAGAAGGATCTCTGTGGGTTTAAGGCCACCCTAGTATACAGCGCAAGTTTCAGTACAGAGAAACCCTGTCTCAAAAAAGTTAAATTTAAAAAGGTTATGTCACCCGATATTGTCACAGTTCAGGTAAATGCAAGCTGAGGCTAGACCCTGCAGCGCTAGGCTCCCGATCCTGGCTCACCTCACGAAGCACGCACAACGCCCTAAGCTTTTAGCGCCAGCAGCTTTTCAAACAGGCAATGACGTGATGGGTCAGAAGGAATTCTCCACCATTCTAGTTCCCACCCCTTCTTCTTCGTCATGTGGAGACTGGAAAGATGAACCTCAGCTAGCCTGCCGATACCTCTACCAAGCCCTAACTCAGTCTCTATAAAGAATGAGGGCCAACAGGACGTGATCTGAGATGGACCAGGAAGCGCTCACAGCCAGCAACCGCCCTTTACGTGCTCTGATGAGGTAAAATGTTTGTGTGGTTCAAAGTAGGCCCGTTCTGAACGGCCACAGTCTAATCTTACGGGACTGCGGGTCAATTCATCCTAAGCACTGACCAGAAAACAGCACTCTAACCACAGGTTCGTATTGGCTCGCTCTGAGGGAAAGAAATGAGTAGATAAATGAAGACTCACTCGGGTGTGGGTATCACATAACCAGATTCCTTTCCAATGTGTCACAAAAGAATAGTAGTAAGTTTCCTTCTGCCATGGGAGAAAGTTCACAACTGCCTTGAGACAGTGACCTGCTGCAAATACGGGGGACGACCTGCTGCAAATACGGGGGACAGACACCCTCCTTCTCCATCCCAAACTCACGAAAGACATAACTAGTCCATTCCAGCCTTCTTCCTGCTGAGTTCATAACGGAGCTTCAATCCTTCCTCCCGTGCCTGTCACCACGGGTCAAAGCTGGGCTGGCATATACAGTGGCGTCTGTTGACCCTCCCCAAATCCATCTATTATGAGAAAACTGTAATTATTCAGCCACAGATAAGGCTGCACTTCCAGGTTCTAAAGGCAGTCACGTGCGGACTGGAGAGCCCCGTGGCCCACGTGAGCGCAAGCATGGTTACCTCCACGTGCGGCTCAGCTAAAACCCTTGTGCGCATGCGTCAGTTGCCCATCTGCGTCATCAGCGTATAACGTATAAGGTAGTCAGGCCAACCCCCTGGGCGCATGTGCTAGGCAGCTTTTAAAGCTGGACGCGCCATTTTCTCTAATTTCAAAAATGTAGTATTTAAAGCATATCCACTGCTATGGTACAGTACAAATACGCCAACATATGCAGTAGCCACGACACCTTATCAGGGCTCTAATGACTTCCGCTCTGTGGACGAGAGATATATGGGAGGACCAATTCCTTTCGGGTTTTTTTGGTTTTTTGTTTGTTTTGTTTTTTTAAATCCGTTTTACCCACATCTTTGAGTTAAGAACAGATTCTGGGATAGTCCACTTGAGTAATTTTTCAACTTTGATGAAATTTGTTAACCCACAGACCCTGAAAGCTCAAACAGTTGTTGTCAAGACATAGCAAAGGAAGACACAGAAATTCATTAAGACAGCCGGGCGGTGGTGGCGCAAGCCTTTAATCCCAGCACTTGGGAGGCAGAGGCAGGCGGATCTCTGTGAGTTCGAGACCAGCCTGGTCTACAAGAGCTAGTTCCAGGACAGGCTCCAAAACCACAGAGAAACCCTGTCTCGAAAAAACAAAAAACAAAAAAAAAAGATCATATTGATGGAAAACTTTTAAAGCAGCCATTAAAAGCAAACGATACATTACTTATAGGAGGATAAAGATAAGAAAGACCACTGATGTCTTCTTAAAAACAATGCAAACCGAGACATAAGAAGTCGAGCTAAAACTGGTCTGGAAGTTTCCTGCTTCCTTGGTAGCCTTCACAGTGCTGCTATGTAGACTGTGGGGTGAGGGGAAACAATCATCATAGACAGTTACCAGGTCCTCGCGTGCCTGCGATACTGACCAACCAGGCAAGATGTGAGTGGTGCGACCTCTGTTTGAGTGTAGGCAGCTGCCTCCTGATTGCATTTAAGCCCACTCCACGGAGGGAATTGGGAGGGGATTCAGTGCTACCATAAACAGTAAAAGCCTGCACCTGGGAGAGTGGAGAGAGGGTCGTCAGTGCTAGTGGAGAAACTATCGTTGTTGTTTTGCTAAAATAGCACACGATGTGCCCATCAAAGTGCCTTCTAAATAACTGTATTTAAGCCCACAGGTCAGTGCTGCTATCAGCTTTGATTGGAGCCGCTTTCATTTGCAATGGACAGGAGTCATGCAGAGACTGTAACTGGTGTGAGTAAGTGATGGCAAAAGGTGCCTACTGAATGCTCAGCTATAAATGGGGCGCGCGCACACATACACCGGGCTCAAGGAACATCATGGAAGCAGGAGCAGAGAATTTAAGAGCGGGAGGTAAATGGGGGAGGGGTGTGGAACACTGACTTCCAGGTACCACAGGGATTGAACTCACAACAGCTGTGTTTCCCTGCTGGAGGAAGAGCTGCACAAACCCTGTCAACAACCTCTCACAGAGAGGGAAGGGACCCACAGGGCTGAAGATTTATACACAGTTATTGGTTGGCAGTAGAGGGAAAAAGTTTCCAAGAGGTGGGGCCGCTGGTAAGATTCCCTTGCTCCTGCAAGCAGCCCCTCCCCCAGGAGCCTGCAAGCAGCCCCCCTCCCAGGGGCTATATCTAATAAGAAAATATTCCTCAGAAATATATACTAAACAACAGCTATTCAAGATTAAAAAAAAAAAAAAGGAACAAGGGCTGAGTGAAAATTCATTCCTATCTCAGAGTGTGAGTCAGCGCATCATTGTCTGAAGGCACACTATGGTGTTAAAGGTACAAAAACCTTAGAGAGAGAAAAATTTAAATAAGTAAAAACTGTTAATACAATATAGAAAAATTAAGCCAAAATGTTGAGAAGTTAGTAAAGAACAAGTGGTCTCATCATAAAGCAAGGGGCCAAAGATGAGCCCATCCAATCAGCAGACACTGTGAGTGACCTGGACAAGCGGCCCATGGCATGTAAATGTTCTAAAAGGCAGAGATTGTGAAATGAGATTCTTTGAAAAAGCATGACTCTATCATATGCATATAAGAAACACTCAAAATACACACAAAAATGTGGACAAACAGAAAACTATGCCATGTAAACACGCATGCGTCGAATCTGGAGTCTCTACATAAATGTCAGGCATGCTGACCCCAGGACAAGGAACATGAGCAGAAAAAGAACAGTTTTCCATAAAGATGGAAGGGTCAAGAGAGCAAGGACCAGAACAGCCACGAACACAGGTACATTTATTAAACAGAAAGAACCAAGCAAGGCATCGGTAATTACTGTTGTAAGTTCCAACCATCTTTCTCTATTCAGTAACTGATGAAATGAACGGACAGAAAGTCAGTAAAATTGAACAAATGAAACAAGATCTCACACAAAAATGAAATAATAACAGGATTCTCTGTACAACCGCCCTGAACACACATTATTTTAAACTACACAAGTAACATTTACTAAGACGCACAATTAGAATCAAAACTTTAGATGGCTTTACAGCACACAGGCTTCGTAAGCTCTCTGGTGACACTGGAATACGACTGGGGATCAATGACACAGAAGTGTCTGGAAAATCGCTAAGGATCCGCACATGTGAGTTAAAGTTCCCCTCTGACTCAGGATATGACTCATGGGATTAACAACCACAAGAAGTGTTAGCATTCAATACCGAGATATAGCAGGTTCCTGACATGCATGAAACAACACTCAGAGGGAAACCTGTAGCTCTCAATTCTTACGGTAAAAATACAAAAAGACATTTATGCTGTTTCTTTATGAAGATGGAAAAATATAAAATCAAAAGTAATATTAAAAGAGAAAGAAATACAGACACAAACAAGAGTTAGTAAAGCTAAAAACAGAGAAACAGTACAGAAAATGAATAAAAAACAAAAACCGGTTCTTTGGGAAAATCAAAAAATTGATAAGTTCTGAGCTAATTCTTCAACCCCAACATGTGTAGCCCAAGCCGGCTTTGAACTTGTGATCTTTTTGCCTCAACCTCTTTAAGCAAAAGTTATCAGCACGTGCAACCACATTCAGCATCTCCTGTCTCCTAAGCTTCTTGATCATGTCGTAGTGAATGTGCTCCATAATAAATAAGTAAATAAATAAATAAATAAATAAAAAATTGATAAGTTTTCTAACCAGCCCAGTGAAGAGGAAAAACAAAAAAATCACAAGACGATATATAAGTTACCCATGCCTGAAGTGAAAGGTGGGAGTTATGCAGCCCTATAGATATAGCTCATCTATGAATTGGATGAAATGTCCATATTCTTCAAAAGGTGCAATTTTAAAATATGTTCCAAAGTAACCCTACAACTGTCATATAAATTAAATTCATAACATAAACTCTCCCCTCTAAGAAGAAAAACAAAAAACAAAATCTCTGAGTCCAGATGGCTTCAGTTGGAATTCAGGATTCCATAGAAGAATAACTCCTATAAAAACTCGGAGAAGAGAAATGCTTAAGACTCTCCCAACTCACGTCACGAGGCTGTGATTACTCTGCCAACAGGGCCACAAGATACACAACAATTAAACTATAAATGCTCCTCATAAAGAAAGCTTCAAGAACACCAAACAAAAAATTAGTAATAAAATACAGCATGACAATATAGAGTTTATCCCAGCAATTCACAGTTGGTTCAAAAATGCAAATTTAATCGATGTAATTTGCCATATTAGGAGCCTATAAAGAGGAGGTCATATGGTCAGCTCAGCAGAAAGAGGAAATAGTTATTCCAAACGGACCTTCATTCACCAGCAATCTCAGTGAAAAACAGACAAGAATAGCCTTCATCTGATGTTTAAAAGAAGCATCTATGGGAAAATTATACCTAACACCATGTTTAATGATAAAAACCTCAATATGTCCCCCACAACTGGGAAGAGCAAGAATGCCCATTCTCAGAGTGTCCGCCAAACATTTGTGTGGTTCAAGAGAGTGCAGAAGTAAAGACAGAAAAGGAGGATGCAAGAACGACAGGCAGGGGGAGAGACTGAAACAAAGGCAGATGGATTAGAGAGAGAAAGGAACTTCAAAGGATCTTGGGCCTAAGGAGCTGAACAGTTAAAGCACCGGCCACTCAAGTAGTCGGGGGTCTAATCCACAAAGCTCATGTAAGTAGGGGTGCAGGTGGGAGCAGGCACAGGAGCTAGTCTGTAATCCCAGGCTTGGAAGTGGAGATGGGATTCCTAGGGCAAGGCGACTAGTAAGGCTGGCCATATCAGTGAGCTCTGGCTTTGATTTAGAGACCCTGCGCCATTGAATAACGGGGAAGAACAACTGAGGAAGACTGAAGAAAACCTGGGGCCTCTGAGTACACACATGCCACCCCACACATGTGAGCACATATCCATATACACACATGCTACCCCACACATGTGAGCACATATCCATATACACACATGCAACCCCATACATGTGAGCACATATCCATATACACACATGCCACCCCACACATGTGAGCACATATCCATATACACACACGCAACCCCACACATGTGAGCACATATCCATATACACACATGCCACCCCACACATGTGAGCACATATCCATATACACACATGCCACCCCACACATGTGAGCACATATCCATATAAACACATGCAACCCCACACATGTGAGCACATATCCATATACACACATGCAACTCCACACATGTGAGCACATATCCATATACACACATGCCACCCCACACATGTGAGCACATATCCACACACATGCCACCCCACACATGTGAGCACATATCCACACACATGCCACCCCACACATGTGAGCACATATCCATATACACACATGCCACCCCACACATGTGAGCACATATCCATATACACAAGCACACCACACACATGTGAGCACATATCCATATACACACATGCAACCCCACACATGTGAGCACATATCCATATACACACATGCCACCCCACACATGTGAGCACATATCCATATACACAAACACACCACACACAGAGACACAGGAAAAGAAGGGGGAAGGTATCTTTATTTTCAGGGCACATAATAATTCTTAGAAAAAATCTTAAACTCACAGGTAAGATAGTAAAACTAGCATGTGACTTTATCAAGGTTTCAGGTAAAAAAAAATGCATTTCAAAATCAAGTTGTTTCTCTATATTAGCAACAAACAAATAGAATATTAAGCTGTTGGTAAAATTTGCAATAGCAACCCAAGCTATAAAACATTACAAATAATTTTAACAAAATAACTATAACATCTATATACAAAAATGAGCATACATTGCTAAAAGAAAAATTTAAAATACCTAAGTGAGGGGGGTTTATTTTGTGTCTGTAGGTTAAAAGACCCATCACTGTAAAAATACCTATCTTCCAAAATTAACATATTCAATATCCACGTTCTTATTAAAAATCAAGCATTTTTTAGAAGTGACAAGATCCAAGAAGATGTGAAGGGCATCACCTGATTTCAAAATATACATCATTGTGTGGGGTGTATGCGTGTGTACATTTCCTGTGTGTCTGAGCATGCGCATACATGAGTGTGTGTGTGTGTGTGTGTGTATGTGTGTGTGAAGACTAGAGACCAATATCAACTGTCTTCCTCAACTTTTGAGACAGGGTCTCTCCCTAATCCTGGAGCTCAGCAATTCCGTTGGCAAGCCTCAGAGATCCCCCAACCACCTCTCCAACTCTGAAACCACAAGTGTGCGCCACCATGCCTCACTTCTTACATGGGGACTGGTAATTGAAACTCGGGTCCTTCCGCTTATGTGGGAAGCAGTTTACTGGCTAAACCGTCTCTACAATCCCTCAAAAGTCGCTATAGAGCTGAAGTGAAAGGATGTAGTTATGGCACTAGAAGAGATGTAGGAAGAAAGAAATACAGTTTTAGAAACAGACCTGAAAACTATGTGGTCAATTACTTTCCAAAGAAGAAAATCAAAATCATTCAATGTGGAAAAGATAATAGTTTTCAACAATTTGAGATGGAATAACTGGGTCTCTCTGGGGAGAAATTCACCATTCCTTCTCACAGTACTCCAAAAGTCTACTCCAAACGGATCATAATGTCAGATATCAAACACCAGATGCACAGAAGAATTTCCTGATGGGCCTCTTGACGCAGGTCTGTAATCTCAGCTACCTCAGGAGGCTAAGGCAGGGGGAGAATCAAGGCCAATCTAGACACTGAGTGAGTTCAGACCAGCCTCTGTGAGACCATGCCCCTAAAAAAGCAAAAGAGGGTAAAAGAGGGTAGGTGTGGTTCAGAACGGCGATTTCATCTGATATGCACAAGGCCCTGGATTTGATACTTAATATTATAAGAGAGGAGAGGGAAAAGAATTCTTTACAACCTTCATAGAGACACAAGAACCATAAAAGAAGATACTGATCAATTTTAATATATCAAAATGTAAAACATCTGTTTAGGCTAGCGATAGAGCAGCCTTGAAGGCAGCATGCCAAAGACTGGGGGAAACATATCTGAAAATTCCCCACTCTATCGATGAGCACATGAAATCTGTGTGTGCCAAAGCACATGACCTCTCCAAATCAGAAGTAAAAACACATGGAAATTCATAGCTTCCCGGGGAGACGAACAGAGTGAAACAAAAATGGATTTGGCTAAGGCATGGTTAAAATGAACACAAGCTAAAAATAAAATGGCAGAATTAGAAATCCTGGCTTAAAGAAAAAAAATATATTTGTTGCTGTATCGCAGAACTTGGCCCTGCCTCTGGATGTCGGGATAACTGGGTTACACCACCACCATAGATTATTAGAGCTGGTTCTGGGCTAGAATATGTAGTAAGTTACAGAGTAAGAGAGACTGAAGAGCTAAGACTCTAGAGGAGAAATAAATACATCAATTAGTGATAATAATTGCTACAGATTACAGAAGATACAATTTTGACATGACAATCATTGGTATTCCTGAGGAACGCGCCAAATTAATTGGAAGGAAGGGCAGTGATTCACACTCCATTAGAGAAGAATGTCTTGAAAAACCACCCAGATTTCACGTTGAAAGTGCTTCACTGGGAGCCAGTGAGGATAGTGGGTAGAGGTGCTTGCTACCAAGCAGGAGGACCTGAGTTCAAGCCCTAGAACTCACCTGGAAGGAAAGACTCAAATTTCACAAGTAGCCTTATGCATATGGACATGTATGCACACATACAAAAGTAATAAATAAGTGTAAAACAAATTAAAGAAAGTGCTTCATTTTACAGACAAATATCAAGGAAAATATATTCAAACTCAAAATGCTCATGAAATTTTTAAAAATAAATGAAGAAAAACTGGGAGATTTCTATAAAACACAAAAATCACAGTGCTCTAAAATTCTTTTTCCATAATTCTACACAGCAGAAAACAATGAACAAATATTTATATATCTTTCACGGCGAAGCAGATTTTTCATGTGTAAAGAATTTTTAAATATGCCCAGACTTAAAGAACAAAATAAAAAGTATATTCCACTGCTGAGGATATTTTTTTCTTTATTCTTTTTGTTTGTTTGGTTGGTTTGGTTTGGTTTTTCGAGACAGGGTTTCTCTGTAGCTTTGGAGCCTGTCCTGGAACTAGCTCTTGTAGACCAGGCTGGCCTCGAACTCACAGAGATCTGCCTGCCTCTGCCTCCTGCGTGCTGGGATTAAAGGCGTGCACCACCACCGCCTGGTTGCTGAGAATATTTTCTTTACAGTTTAGTGGCTAGTCTGCAATCCAAACACTTGGCAAGCAGCAAAACAATAACCAAGAGATCAGGGCAGCCCCCACATGGAACAGCAAGTTCCAGGCTTGCTGGGGATCTATGAAACCCTGTCTGAAAAACAACACAAAACAAAATAGAAATATTCTGAAACACACAAAAGATGACAGAAAATGTAACCCATAATGGGGGAGGGGGTGAAAAGATGGAGACTTGGACTCATTCGGAATTAGGAGTAAAGATTTTAAAATAATTCCTTTAGGCTTGTTTAAAACTATAGACAGATTGTTAAAATGAGAATTACAACAGATAAATGAAAATCCTATTATAAAGTACTAAAAGAAATAGAACATATAAAATCAATAATTCAGTGGGGTAGAATTTTAAAGGCATTGTACACAGCAAGAAGAAAGAAGGGATCAATGAACTGAAAGACCAGTCAATATAATTCTCACTGGAGAGCAGCTTGTTTTGTGTGTATATGTGCTCAGATGTTTCTGTGGGCGACTGTGTGTATGTTTGTGCATGGGGAGAGAGGGTGGATGCACCCACGTGCATGTAGAAGCCAGAAGTCAACTTTAGTGTCTTCTTTGGTCACCTCATGCTTGGAAACCGGGTTCCTCACTGGAGCTGGAGCTGACCCCTCACTCCAGGGAGTTCCTGTTACCACTTCCCTGGCACAGAGGACACGGACATAGACCAGGGCACCCAGCTTATTATGTCAGTGCTGGGATCTGTACACAGACGCTCACACTTATACAGCGAACACTTTCTCAACTGAACCATCTCTCCAGCCACACTCCACTTTTTTTCCTCAAAAAACAAAACAAAACGACAAGTCAGGTGATGGTGGCGCACGCCTTTAATCCCATCACTCAGGGAGGCAGAGGCAGGCGGATCTCTGTGAGTTTAAAGCCAGTCTGGTCTTTAAACTCACAGTTTAAAGTTTCAAGACAGCCAGAGCTGCACAGATAAACCTTGTATCAAAAAAAAAAAAAAGAAAGAAAGAAAGAAAGAAAGGAAAAAAGAAAAAATACTGAGTATATAGATAATATTAAATTTCTTTGAGTCTCCAGGTGAGAAGAGAATAGACTATCCAGACAGGATGGCATCCAGATTCTTGTGATACCAACAAGAGGAGTAAAACCACATGCCCCAAATGCTCACACACCACAAGCAGAGTAAACACAAGGACAACTGCACTCCAAGCATGAGAAACTTATTAACTACCAAATACCAGTAAAGGTGCAAATTAAAAAAAAAAAAATGCATTACCTTAAAAGTTACACTGCTCTTAGAAAGAATAAAGTGACATAATTAAATAATTGTTAAATAAGAAAATCAACATTCACTAATTATAATGAAATTAAGGTGAAAATTTTAAAATAGCTATAATCCAAAATGTAAAAATGAAACAATACTTCCCTATACATCACTCAAGGACGTAGAAATTAAATAATACTTCCCGATACACCACATACAAGGAAGATCTAGCAATAAAATTTTTAAATAATCCGAATGAGTGTTAGTAAAAGCATGAGCCATGGGGGCTGGAGAGATGCCTCATAGGCAGCCCGTCCAGAGAACCCAGGGTCAATTCCCAGCACCTACTCAGGCAGCTCACACCCATCTGCAACTCTAGCCCCAGGGGATTGCTGCCCTCCTTTGGCTACAGTGGATACCAGGCATCCAGGCAAACAAAACATGTATACACATAATGACAAAATAAATTACAAAGAACATTTATAAAAATACAGAATGTCAAAACCTGTCAGATACGGCAAATGTAAAACTTAGAGGAAACTGGTCATTTATAATAGATAAACAGAAATCATTTTAATGTTAAAATCAATAGTCTAACCATTCTCTACAAATCTTCTTAAAAGAGAGAGAAACAGATAAAATTCAGCTCCAGGAAGTATTAAAAGATGAAATCACAAAAGCATAACCCTTATCCATCTTCTCTGGTTTTGATTTATTTTAGTTTATATGAACATTACGATAAAATTTCAAGATAAGGACTTTAAATAACTGGAAATGAAACTTCCTGGAACCAATCAATAAATGCAGATGCCAACAGCTGACCCCGTTGTGAAATACCCCTGCAGTCAGGAACAAGCTACAGTGTCTGTGCTTCCCCTTCTGGGCAACAGACCTCCTGCTCTGAGGGTCCTGGGCCGGGAAACAACAGCGGTGAGTGGGTGCAGGTTTGGAAAGGACTGGAGGGAGTGTCCTCAGGAGAACGCCTCCCAAGCTAGCCTGGCAACTGAGTTCCATCCCCAAAGCCCACATAAAGGCAAAAGGAGATAAATGACTTGATGAAGCTGTTCTCCGTTCTCCACACAAACACCATGGCACGTGAGCACATCCGTACTCATCAAACACGCATACATGCAGCAATAGTATATCTTTAAATAAAAAAAAAAGTCAGTCGCTGACCATCACACAAATGACTGAAATGCATGAGATGGTCATAGTATATTTCATGTATATTGGCCCCAAGTTGGAAACCACCCAAACATTTGATAAAACAGGACATTTGGAGAATGAAAAGAATATCTTTAACAATATGGATTAAGCTCAGAAACACTATGTTGATGAGTGAAGTCGGACAGGAAAAGTACATGCTCCTCCATCTAATTTGCATATATACCTGAATTAGATGAGTACATGAGCTCTATTAAAACCACATCACCGATTGCCCATGGCTACAGAGGGGTGTGCTGATCGGAAGAGACAGGTTATGACTTCCTGTTTTGTTGTGGTTACTGTTTGTTTGTGTTGTCTTCATGATGATTACAAGAGCATCATACATTAGCTAACACGGATGCAACAGCACACTTGGTCCCTGTCATCATACCTGCTATGAAAACTGTGCCTTCTGTAAGTTCTATGATCCCTAACAACACCGGGATACACCTAACACTTCCCAAAGCTGACAAGGCAGCAAGTGTCAGCTAGAGAAGTCCTATGAGTCACCAAAAGGCAAGCAGAAAGAACAGGACTGGATAGGGGATAGCCAAGTAGTCAATAAATAAACAAATAATAGGGTTTGTTACCTCTAAACTAGCAAAAAACCAATAGTGTGCATCCAAATAGCAGCCAAAAAGAAAGTTCATAAAATACTTCCAAGGTGTATGAATAAAATGAGCGCCAGCTTAGAATTGTATACATAAGAGAAAACACATTTAAAAGGATCTCACATTCTAGGCTAGTCTAATGTGCACAGCAAGAGCCTCTCTCAAAAGCTAAACAAATAAGTAAAGGCATGATAATGACATTTTTCAGACAAATACAAAGTGAGAAAACTTATTCCCAGTAGATTAGCAGGAAAGGAAACACAAAAGTACCTTGTTTAAAAAAATCAATTCCAGGCTGGGCAGATGGCTCAGTAACTAAAGTCCTTGCTAAACAAGCATGAGGACTGGAACTGGGGCCACCAGAATGCATGGAGATGCCAGGTGGGTGATGTGGCCCACCTGAAATCCAGCCCTACAAGATGGAGATGGCGGAGAAGTTATACCATTCAAACACTTGCGAAAGTCTGCATAGCTATATTAGTTTGTGATGAAGTAAATTTTAACAAAAAAAAGAATCACAAACGATGAAAAAAAAGATGCATTTCAAGAACTGGTTAAAGTTTTCATTGACCTAAAAGAGATCAAATTCTGAATTTTCATATACCTACCTCCTAACACCATCTCAAGATATAAATAGCAAATAGATCAGAACAAGAAGGAATTAGACAAATCTACAAACATAGTGGACAAAAACTTCAGGACTTCAATCCTAGTAATGATAGAGAAAGTAAACAAAATTTAATGAGAGGCTGGAGAGATGGCTCAGTGGTTAAGAGCAACTTGTTGCCCTTGCAGAGGACCAGGGTTTGGTTCCCAGCACCCACACGGCAGCCCACAGCGGTGTATAACTCCAGTTCCAGGGGATCTGAAACCCTCTTCTGGCCTTTTAAGGAGCCAGGTAGGCATGTGATACACAGGAATATGTGCAAATAAAACACCAATACACACAAAATAAAATAATATTTTTAAGTTTAAAAAACTCAATGATGGTATAGAAGGTTCAAACCAGACCGGTAATAAATCATAGATATACATAGAATACTGTATAAATTGTTTTAATTACACAGAAATATTTATATGTTCAGCCCTAAAAAAATATTAAAAAGTACATAAATAATGTTGAACTGTTGAGATGGGTCAGCCAATAAAGGACACTAATAAGGTCTGAATTTGATCCCAGAACTCAAAGAAAAGAGCCAAACACAACAAAGTGTGCCTGCAGTTACAGAGACGGTGACAGAGACAGAAGAAACCTGGGGCTGGTTGACCAGTCAGTCAAGCCAAATCAGAGTTTCAAGCTCAATGAAAGACCTTGTCTCCAAAATTAGGGCAGAGCCAGGCACTGGGGCACATACCATTAATTCCCACACTTGACAGCAGAGGCAGGTGAATCACTCTGAGTTTGAGGCCAACCTGGTCTGCAAGATGAGTTCCAGGTCAGCCAGGACTATTTAGAGAGCCCCTGTGTCTTAGTCAGGGTTTCTATAGCTGCTACAGAGAACCATGACCAAAAAGCAAGTCAGGGAGGGAAGGGTTGATCTGACTCACACTACCAGAGCATAGCCCTTCATTGGAGGAAGTTAGGACAGGAACTTAAGCAGGCCAGGAACCTGGAGGCCAAAGCTAATCTTCCTCTGGCTTGTTCAGTCTGCCTTCTTATAGAACCCAGGACCACCAGCCCAGGAATGGCATCACCCACCATGATGGGCCTCCCCCATTGATCAACCAATTGAGAAAATATCTTACAATTGACTCTCATGGAGGCATTTCCTCAACTGAGGCTTCGTCCTCTCTGATGACTCTCGTTTGTGTCAAGTTGACACACAAAACCAGCCAGTTCACCCAAGCTGTACATGACCATTTACACATGCACGCACCACACACACATAAACATGTACATACAAAATTAATATATAATACAAAATATGTTGTCTGAACATAGAAGAATGAAACTATAGTTTATCCTTATCAATTATCAATAGGTTAAAGAACAAACCACACAAGAACTTAGAAATCAGCAGAGGAGGTTTAGCCTGAGCAATGACGGGAGAAGAGCAGGAACCACAGCATCATGTCACAAAAGATCTTTGACAAAACTCCTTTGTGATCAAAACAATGAAGAGTACAGAAACAGAAGGATAGTGTCTCAGTGTAATTAAAGACAAGTGTGACGGACTTGTAGCAGTGTTATACAGAGGGGAAAATGAAAATGTTTCATGCAAACCCAGAAATGAGACACAACTGACCTTCATCTTTTCTCTTATTATAGTGCTTAAAAACACAACCAGAGTGATAGGCAAGAGGAAGAAGTGGACACAAATAGGAGATGAAAAAGTTAAACTATACCTATTTACTGGTGATATAGCCATTCTCTTGAAAGACCCTAAAGAATCCACACACACAAAAATTCTCATAGATCTGTTATATACTTTTATCAGTTGCAAGGTGCAAAAATCAACATTTAAAAATATAGTAGCTTTATACACCAACAAAGAACTCCTGGAAAAAGAGATCTTTTAAACAATCCTCACCAAGGTAGCTTCAAAAGGTAAAGTAAAACAGCAAAGGCATAAACTTGACCAATGGTGTGACAGTTCCCTACAGAGAAAATTATAAAGCATCAAGAAAGATATTATATAAAACATTTTATAAAATGGAAAGAGCATCCATGTTTATGGTTCAGGAAAATACTCTATAAGAAAGCATATTATCAAAAGTGATACACAAAACCCAATACAATCTCCATCTAAGTACAGCAATGTTTTTCACAGACAAAAAACAAAAAACTAAAACTTATATGGAAACACAAAGACCTGTGAAAATATCCAAAAACAGTCCTAAGCAAAAAGAGCAATACTGGTGGTATCACAACACTACAGATCCATAGTAACAAAAAAACATAGCACACACACACACACACACACACACACACACACACAAAACCAGTGGAAAAGAAGACACAGAATTTAACCCAAACAGCTCTCATCACTTCATCCTAGAAAAAGATACCAAAAGCATACATAGAAGAAGAAAAAAAAAGAAATTCTTTAACAAGTAATGCTGGGAAGGTGGATAGCACATGCAGAAGACTGAAACTGGATCCTTACTTCTCATCAGCACAGAAATCAACTACCACTCAATCACAAGCTTTAAAGTAAGATGAGATTGTTGGAATTTCTATAGGGAAACATTTTAAGCATTAGGGATAGGCATTAACTGTGGTGGTTTGAATAGAAATGGCCCCAGAGGCTCATATATTTGATGCTTGGTCATCTGGGGAACGGTGCTACTTAACAGGGATTAGAGGGTGTGGCCTTACTGGAATAGGTGTGGCCTTGGAGGAAGTGAGTCACTGGGGGTGGGCTTTGAGGCTTCAAATGCTCAAGCCAGTCCTAGTGTCTGATACTCCTCCTGCTGCCTGACGACCTGGATGTGGAATCCTCAGCTGCCATGTCTGCCTGCACGTGTCATACTTCCCACCATGATGAAAATGGACTAAACCTCTGAACTGCTAGTCAGCTCAGACAAATGGTTTCCATTATAAGAGCTGCTGTGGTCACAGTGTCTCTTCATGGCACTAGAACACTAAGACAATAACTTTCTGAATAAAACTGTAATAGATTGGTAAAAAACAAAAAAAAAGAAGAAGAAGCAGAAGAAGAAAGAAATGAGACTTGCCATTGTAAGCACATGTAGTAATGGCATACTGAAAGCCCTCTGTATGATTAATATGATGGATGTTAAATTATAGATTTAAAAGAATCCAGAACAGTCTTGTGGATTAAAAAGGAAGTATATTTTATTTTGCTATAGTTATATGATACATAAAAGAATGTTTAATGAAGCTATGAAGCTATTACAATAAATATGCACTCCTAATGAGAGTGTGGATTAGCATAACTGAACTGGGAAGCTGTCTATCATCATCTATTAAAATTGGGTACACACATGCCTCTTGCTCAGCAGGCTCATTCATAGGGATATATTTCACATCAAAGACATATCAAAATACGCTCTGAGTAGCAATATTTCTTTTTTTTCTTTTTCTTTTTCTGTTTTTTTTTTTTTTTTTTTTTTTTTGGTTTTTCGAGACAGGGTTTCTCTGTAGCTTTGGAGCCTGTTCTGGAACTAGCTCTTGTAGACCAGGCTGGTCTCGAACTCAGAGATCCGCCTGCCTCTGCCTCCCGAGTGCTAGGATTAAAGGCGTGCGCCACCACTGCCCGGCTAGAGTAGCATTATTTCAACAACCAAAAAGGAGGAACAACTCAAATGTCTAGCAATAGTAGAGAAGATAAGAAAATTGTGGCACACGCTTTTTATGGACAATTTGTAGCAATAAAGGTAAACAGACAACAGTTATCCTCTACACACAGATAACACACTACACACACACACACACACACGAGACAATGGACACTTCCATTTTTATAAAATTCAACTCAGGCAAAACTAACCTCTGATGTTGAAAGGAGGGGTAAGCCACCACTAAGGGAACAAAGTGGGGAAGGCTCCGCATATACTTATTGTGGTTTCATGCATGTGTTTGTAATTCCACCCACAAAAGTCAAGAGATTTTAGTTGTGTAGATACAAAATCAAGATAACTGAAGAGAAGAAAGAGCCTAAAGATGGAGAAAGCACAACAGAAAGACCTGGCTCAACCTTCTTATATACAAGTCTCAAAAATCCAGGTGCACTAACGGGGGTTAGATGTCTGATAATCCAGACAAAGCGTAGTCCTAGAGTGCACTTCCCACCCTCTCTGCTCTGCCTAGAAAGGTGATTCTATGTTGCATCTATGTCCCACAAAGGGAAACTAAATGACAATGGGTGGTGTTCTTTGCTACAAAGCCTAAGTCACTTACTATCTAGTGTTCTGTAAGAAGACAATCACTGTATGATTTCTCTTCTGTTTTATTTTATTTGTATGGGTGTTTGCCTGAATGTCTGGATATGCGCCACATGTGCTCCTAGTGCCCACAGAGGCCAGAAGAGAGGGCCGGATCCCTTGGAACTGGAGTTACATGTGGTTGGGAGCTGTCCTGTGGGTGCTGGGAAACCAGATCCTCCAGAGGACCAGTCAGTGCTCTTATGTGCTGAGCCCTCTCTCCAGCTCCGGGAATTTTTATAAAAGGTGGGAAACAGCTGGGGAGGTGGTGGATCATTCAGTAAAGTGTTTGCTGAGTAAGCCTAAGGAGTTGAGTCTGGATCCCCAGCATGTAAAAGGTCAGGCTTGGCTGCATGAGTCTGTGACCCTGGCACTGAGAGGTAGAAAGAGAGAGATGACAGGATTGCTGCCAGTCAATCTACCAGTGGCATCCAGGTTCCATGAAAAAACTCATTTTAGACAATAAAGAGGAGAGAAGAGGACATCTGACATTAATCGTTGACCTCCATACCTGCAAACCCCGGCACTCACATGCACACCACACATGTGCACTAAAAGTAAACACAGGTTAGGGAACCTCTACCTGGTAAGTGCAGTGCTTAGTCGTCAAAGAACTTCTCTTTTCAACAGTCTGATCACAGAATTTGTCAAAGTACAGAGAACAACCAATCGTGAGGTGTCTGGCCTCAACCAATACATCTATATCATAACTCCTGCACATAATGCTCAAGGAATGTCTCAGAAAAGGGAGATGTAAGCTTGTAAGAGCAAGAGGACCCAACATCTGCCGTCAGATTGTGTCTCTAGAAATGTCAGGGAAGCTACAGCTCAACAATATAGCTGTCCAAACAAGACAGGAATAATAATACCAGTAGACTGGCGTGGAAGGGGAAGGGTCAAAATTCAAAGCTCCGAGAGCAGCATCCAGCAGGCAGCTGCTGCCAAAAGCACAGCAGTACAGAGACCTCAGTGATGACTTCTCCCATCACTTTCACCTCCCTCCTGGTCAGTGAGGATGCTGCCTGGTTATACGTGGCACCTGGGACTCAGCAGTGAACAAAGGGAAGCCAGACACATGACTACAAGGACAGACTGGTGAGTGGTGTCCCCAGTCAACTACCTCTCCATCAGTCCACAAGAGCAAGAAAGCATTGCTCTGATCTTAGCATGCAGATGCTGGACCAGTTTTACAGTATGTGTTGGTTGGTCCTTGCCAGAGGCTTTGGCTATCCCATAAGTGGACACGACTGTCAGCATTTTGGATCATGGGATGCTCTGACCGGTGAGTCTCGGGAACACCTTTGCTGTTGGAAAACGACCCCAATTCCTTCACTGGCATAGCCAGTCTTCCACGGGCCTGCTCATTCCACTGTCTATCTGCTGTAGTAATAAGGGCAGCGGGGCTGCGTCCCCAGCACCCCAGCCGCCTGCTCGGCTAGCTTATGCCCCGAAATAACGACACACAAACTGTATTCATTTAAACACTTCTTGGCCCATTCTCTTCTAGGCTAATTCTCACATATTAATTTAGCCCATTTCTAATCATCTGTGTGTAGCACCCCAAGGTGCGCTTACCGGGAAGATTCTAGCCTATGTCCATCCTGGGTCAGAGCTTCATCCCGGGAGCGGGGCATGGCGTCTCTCTCAGGTGTCTGCTCCCGAGAGAAGAGCTGTTGAGACTCTGAGCTCACTTCCTCTTCCTCCCAGCGTTCTGTTCTGTTTACTCCTCCCACCTATCCTCTAACCAATAAAATGGGCCAGGGCAGTTCCTTTATTAGCCAATGACCTTCCTCCATCAATCTGCATTGTAATTTTCCAGTTCCTAAACACCAGCAGGCTGTCTGTTGTGTCCACCTCACAAGGCCCGAAGTTCCTTCTACCTTAAACTCTCAGTCTATTCGCTCATGGTTTCCTCATGTCTAGTTAGGTGCTTGTCACTGCCTCAGGTACCAGCAAGAGCTTCACTCCTGTGAACCGCCCTTAAGAAACCTCTCTCCCAGACTCGTCTATGACCAGGATGAGCTAGGATCCTGCCCATGATTCCCACAGATCTCTTCGCTCTACCTGAGTGCTAATAGCCCTAGAAGGCAATCAGTTTCTAGATATTTCCCCCACAACTAGTGTGGAAACTCTAAGATGCCAATGACTATAAGCTGTTTTGTTTTCGTTATTGGTACACAGAGAAATTCCTGGTCAACAGCAAACACCCCATAAATATTGCTGAATAAAATGAATTTCCATATCTAGATACCCCACAAATATTTGCTGAATAAAATGAACTTCTGTATCTAGGTTGTATTCAATTTAATGAGGTCTGCTTTTGTGTTGGTTCCCATATCAACAACAAAAATACAGTGCCTGAGACACAGTTATCTCATCAATATTTATCATACAAGTAACTCTCACTGGTATTAGTCACCCATTTAAACACCAGAGGGCTTTGACGCTTATATCAGGAACCCTACACAAAAGGGTCAGTGTCAAGTATTTCAGCCATTTCACTTTTTACTCTATTGAGTTACTCTATTTACTCTATTTGCCAGTTTTTCACATTCAAATTGTTCGTCTAGCAACAATGAAGCACTCTCTACCATCAACAATGCAAAATACCAACAAAGAGACTTTCAACTTCAGAGAATTCTGTCTACTTCCCTTCATTAACATTGCTGCTACTTGTTATCCTAGTGTATAGCACTTGGGATCCGCCTTTCACGGTGTAAAGCATATGTATGATACTGTTGAGGGAAGATGGGTGTGGACATCAGAAACTCCATCAGCCACTGGGATTTTCTTATACTTTATGATATATAAGCAGCAACCTCAAACCTTGTGTCAGTCAGTCTTTCTTCCTGTCTTTTTCTTTTCTTTTTTGCAAGTTTTTTGGTAAATACCATTACTATATATTTAAAGAAGAATTTCATATAGCTCAGGCTGGCTTTTAAAAAATTGACTAAGTGGCTCAGGCTGGCCTTGAGCTCCAGAGATTTTCACTTCTGACTGCAGGATGCTAAGGCATAGGAGTGGGTCACCATGTCTGACTATGTCATCCCATTTAACGTTACTGTTTCATTGTCATAAGGAAACTCTTCCAGTAACACTGGAAATGTGCCCAACACTCTTGCAAGAACAGAATCAGGCATCTGGGGCTTCTGCTAAATGATAGCAAATCTGCAGGCAAGCTCCCGTCACTTCTGGTTTTGATGTAATTAATCTTAGCAGTGGGCAAGATGCAGGCCCTTTGGACAGCAACTGGGATAGGCCTTAGGCAATCTGCTAGGATGTCATAAATATTTTAATTGGCATGATTAAGGGTTTGTTTTTGTTTTTGTTTTTGTTTTTTTTTGCTTGTTTATCTACGGGTTTTTTGTTTTGTTTTGGTTTTGGTTTTGTTTTGGTTTTTTTTTTGTTGTTTTTTTTTTATTTTCGAGACAGGGTTTCGCTGTAGCTTTTGGTTCCTGTCCTGGAACTAACTCTTGTAGACCAGGCTGGCCTCGAACTCACAGAGATTCGCCTACTTCTGCCTCCCGAGTGCTGGGATTAAAGGCGTGTGCCACCACCGCACGGCCTGGTTGTTTTGTTTTGAAACATTTTTTCCTGTAGCTCATGATGACTTCAAACCTGGTATGTAGTCAAGACTGACTTTGAACTTCTGATCCTCCTTCCTCCACCTCCCAGGGCTGGGATTACCATATGCTTGCACCACCATACTCAGCTCGGAGTATCTAGAGATGGGATCTTGCGTCGCATGGTCCCCAAATTCCCAGGTTTGACTGATGTTGCTGCCTCGGCCTCCTCAAGAGCCTGGGCTACCGCACCAGGCTAATCGGCTTCTCATTAAACTCCGTGTCAGAAAGGACTCATGACCATGTCTAACATGTATGGTCTTTTTAACATAGGGCAAGGCACAGGTGGCCCGGGAGAGATGAGCACAGGCCACCACGGAGCGCTCTTCTTACCTGTGTACTGCAGCCCCCTGTACTCGCTTATTGCCCCAGGAGGCTTTAGGTTGGGCCAGTAGTGGAAAAGCATCTGCACCGCTGGGGGTTTCACCTGTGAAGGCCCGTATGCAATCACATACAAAAGGTCCTGCAGGAGGGAGGAGCACATTCTGAGTCAGCAGCAGCAAAGGAAAAGAGAGGCCGTGCACCCAGTACCACCCAGGCAGCAGACATTCTAAGGGGGAGCTTAGGGGAGCCGTTTCTCCGGGCCTCGTCATTCAGGTGGACTTCATGGATTAAATTATGTCAGCACATCATCGTCATCATTTATTCAAGTGTCTGTTTGTATGTCCTGCAAACGATGCCCCCAAGGCGAGTTCAAAAGTTCACTGCCCATTAATTCCCTAATGAGATTCAAATCCAAGAAAGATTTTTACAGCAGCGTATGCCCACATACCAAGCACTGAGTTTAAAAACAAATGTTTCCCTAATCACATTTCTTAACAATTCATATCTGCTATTTGAAAAAAAAGACAAATTCTAACACAATTTCAAATTAAAATCCCACTTATCACGCAATATAATATTTGCCTAATTCAATGACTAAGATACATTCAACTATTCTGTCAGGACACTCTGTTCTTAAAGTTTCAGTTCTGTTCTGAGTGATAATTTTACCAGCAAAAAAAAAAATAATAAAGTACATGTTTATCACATCAAAATAATAAGACATGTATAAATTTGATCAAAATAAATTATAATAAGCAATTGTTACAATTTCTATAAATCCAGTTAGTGAATATGAGTCAGCTTGAGCCAAACTTACTTTCCAGACTTCTTGCTTATATTTCATGAGGCATTCCAGTAATTGACAATGATACACTGTAAGGAAAAAAATATCATTTATAGTGAGATGTAAATACCAAAAAATTATACTTGGCGATATAAAAAAATCACTTCAGTATTTGTTTTCATTTTAATCATTAAATTAGAAAGTTTTTATCACACTTTTAGAAACCATAGCAGCACTTAGCTTTATCGGGCTTTATTCCAAAGCCATTCAAAAGTATTTTGCAAATCACACTAACAAAGGAAATACTAGAATGCTTTTAAACAATTATACTTATGTAACATAAACTGGACTGCTGCAGCCAAGAAGAGCGTGGGAGGGGAAAGCCTCTCCAAATGAGGTCATATACAAGCTCGCAGTTTTGCGTGAGCTCGTTCTTTGCCGATGTTGGCCTGAGCGCTCCACCCATGTTACCTCCCAAACACCAGGCTGCAGTTAGGAAACTGGGGCTGACTTTCCTATCCTGCCTGAGGTTGAAGAGATACCAAGCGACACTTGAATTGGATGAAAACAGCAATTTCACCACGTGGCCAGCAATCCTATCCTCTCATCATAGAGACAAAAGTATAGCTCAGAAGCACCCAGCAGAATCTGCTGGGTAGAGCTAAGTCCCAGTTAGAGGAGATTTGTATTTTGGTTTTTCATTTGTTTTGAGTAAAATGTTTTCATTAATCCTTTGAGAATTTCATAGAATCTATTTTGATCACCCCTACTTTCCTCCTAAATCCACCCAGATCCACGCCTCACTTCCAACTTCATAGCCTCTCTTTCTTTCAGAATAGTCCCGCAAGTCCATCTTTGCTGTCTATGTACTCATGGGTGTGGGGCGATCCAGGAAAGCATGATCAACCTATCAGGGGCCACACCCTTAAAGAAAGCTGACTCTTCCTTACTAGAAGCCATCAGTGGTCAACTGCTCCTCATCCATGTGCTCCTCACCCCTCCATTCTCATTCTCTCTCTCTCTCTCTCTCTCTCTCTCTCTCTCTCTCCTCTCTCTCTCTCTCTCTCTCTCTCTCTCTCTCTCTCTCTCTCTCTATCTCTCTTGTGTGTGTAAACCAAGTATATGTGAGATACCCACAGAAGCCAGACAAGGAGGTCAGAGACTCTGGAACTGGAGGCATTTGTGATCCATCATTTGGGCACTGAGAAAACCAAACCTGGGTCCTCTGCAAAAGCAGCAGATGTCTTAACTACTGATCTATCTCCCCAGCACAGCTGGCTTGAGCTTCTATGAGTGCAGTCGTTCTGGCATGTCCAGAAGACAGTTTCAATCCAGTCCTCCCTGACCTATTACACTCCTTCCTGTCCCTCCTCCATGGTGGGCCCTGAGCCTTGGGAGGGAAGAGATACAGATGTTCCTCTTGTGGCTGAGCTTTCCACTGATGCTTGTTCTCTGCTCTTTGACCAGTTGTAAGCATCTACATTACCCACAATCCACTCCACAAAGAAAGAAAGAAAAATCTGATGTCTAAGAGCTGCTCTGACCTATAGGTATAGAAATACAAATTTAGAACTGGAGAGATGACTCAGAGGTTAAGAGCATTGAGTGTTCTTCCAGAGGACCTGAGTTCAATTCCCAGCAACCACATGGTGGCTCACAACCATCTGTGGTAAGATCTGATACCCTCTTCTGGCGTGCAAGCAAACATGCAAACAGAACATTGTACACACAATAAATAAAATAAATCTTAAAAAAGAAATATAAATTTATAAGGCAGTATGACATTATGTCCATGTAGCAAAATAATAGCAGTAAGTTCATGCCTGGGTCCTGGGAGTTCCTTAACCATTTATTATTAGCTGATTTGTAGGGCCGAGCAAGCATTTCCTCCTGTGTCCTGGGCCTTAAATTTAGTCTAAAAGCAGTGCATTACCTCACTAACATCTGTGCCGCTGCTGCAGCCATGGCCATGACTTGCCCACTACTGTAGTTCACTGGGTTTATAGCGGGGGAAGTGTTGATTATTTTAACCCCAGAAGCCTACAACAGCACCCTCTGGTTCTATAAAGACTAGCCATACAGGAAGCCTCATAGTCAGTATCAACTTGATTTCTCCATTTCCTGTCACCCAAGTATGTGGCGTCTTTGCAATAGGGTCTTCTACAG
Organism: Microtus oregoni; assembly: GCF_018167655.1. Classification (NCBI taxonomy): domain Eukaryota; kingdom Metazoa; phylum Chordata; class Mammalia; order Rodentia; family Cricetidae; genus Microtus; species Microtus oregoni. Next base: position 10,142,294 of record NW_024543210.1, read on the forward strand.
GGCACCAGTTAAAACTACACAGCAGTGCTCTTCTTTGATTTGCTTGTGTTCGCTTGCAAAGGACAACATTCATCCTGGATAGATTACGGTTTGGCTCTTTCTATAAACTACCTTCCAGCTCCATCCTAACATTGACATTTATGCACCGGTGACCACACTCAAACTCTGTGGACACGCTTCATCTGAATTTCCTTCAGAGGTATTTGGCACTTTTACTTTTTAAAACTCTCTCTTCTTGTGGCTTCATGACACCATGTGACCTTTTTCTTTCTGTCACCTGTGGTGGACACCACTGTTGTTCCATTGCTGACCAAAGTGGCCTTTCATCCTAGATAACGGCCAATACACAGCCTTTCTCAGCCTCTGCTGGAACTAGAAGTGGCGATGAAACATGTCTGATGGCAGCATCTGCTGGGGAGGTGCTAAGGTGTACTTTTTACTCTCTGACCTTTTCAAACTCTCCATGCCTTTCCTTCCTTTTTTGAGTCAGGGTCTCACACTATATAGCACAGGCTGGCCTAGAACTTGGGATCTCACGCTAAAGCTCAGGCTGTCCTGGAACTCACTGTGGAAGCCTACACTGGCCTCAACCACGTCTCTCCCTGCAGACATAGTCTCTAATGACTTGCACTGGCCTGCTTCAGACATGGCTTGTGAGGGTATAACCTCCACTGTGGTAGCCACTGTGCGGACACAAGGGGAGTCTTTGAGTAACAGGATGCTGCCTCAGCTCCTGGTATTATGGGTTATAGTTAAGACCTCCCATTAAGCAAAGCACAAGTGAGCTTCTAGTTTAAAGTACCCATCCCATGATGAGCTACACAAACAACCTCCACAACTCCTGGGCAAAGCCATCCTCCCCCAGTGACCTACTGTTTTCAGATTTCCTGAGGCCTGGTCATAGCTCCCATATATCCTTGATTCTACATTCTCCCCCTAAGCAATCTGACACCCACACTTCTGCCAGTGGTAGTAACCGCCTACATGCAGTTTGGTGAAGATCACTGGACATATATGTGGGTTCAAAGTTTAGCAGCACCAGTACAGAGCTCTATTCTGCGTGTAGGACCTACAACAACACCTAATTGCTGTAAGGAAGCCGTTTGTTCATCTCCCGGCTGCCCGGCAGCTCAGACCTGAAATAGTCACAGAGAAACTATATTATTTAGTTTAATCACTGCTTGGCCCATTAGCTCTAGCTTCTGATTGGCTAACTCTTATATCTTAATTTAACCCATTTCTCTTAATCTGTGTATCACCACGAAGTCGAGGCAAAGTTTCAGCGCATCTGTCTCTGGCAGCAGCTCCATGGCTTCTCCTTGACTCCACCTCCTTTCTCCCAGCATTCAGTTTAGTTTCCCCCACCTATCTACCCTATCAGGCCAAGCCAGTTTCTTTATTCATTAACCAATAAAAGCAACACTTAGACAGAAGGACCTCCCACACCATTTAATTATCATTTCCTCCCTGGTGTCTCAAAGGCACCTTGAAATAAAGCATGTCCCAAGCAAATCTCTCATTTTCCCTCCTGTGATGGCTCATCTCTACTGTCAACTTGGCTGACTTTATAATCGCCTGGGAGACACACCTCTGAGAATTCTGTAAGGACATTTCCGGAGAGGTTCAATGGAAGAGGCAGCATTACCCTGAATGCAGGAGGCATTGTTTCATGGCTAAAAGAAAATGAGCTGGGTACCAGTTTTCATCTCTCTCTGGTTCCTGATTGTAAATAAAATGTGATCATCTATCTCGTGATGACGAACTGATTCCTCCAACTGTGACCCGAAACAAACCCTTCCTTTCCTGAGTTGCTTTTGTCGGGGACTGTGTCCTGGCAGCAAGGACAGTAACTAACACACCCCAAAGCCTGACCTTCCTACAGTGCTTCCTTTGTCATTAACTGTCACTGCGCCCAGTCAGTGCAAGCCAGAAACCAAGTCCTGTACATGGTGCTTCCTAAAGAGCTCTCAATGGACACACTTCTAGCCTCAACTGCCCTTGCCTTTGCCATGCCTCAACAAATGCAGTGATTTCCCTATCAATCTACATCCAATAATCAATTTTGTACTGTAACCAAGTTTCTGTGCATATACACACACACACACCACACACACGCACGCACAGAGGATCTCCTGCCTAGCAGAGTCCACAATCCCTTGCAAGTTCTCCAGTCTCATGTCACACCAGGCAGGCAGCCCTCACCCACAGTCCCAGCCTCACCAGTCTGCCTATCTCACTAACCTGCCAGGCTACCTCTTGAGACACAAGGTTCCTCTGCCTGAACCCCTAGCCTCTCCCTTGACTCAGAACACTACTCATTTTTAAGTCCTCATAGTGAGGTTAAGTCCTCTCAGAGAGGCCTCCTTGCTAACCACAATAAATTTAAAGGTTCCCTTCATAGTCCGATGACAAGAAAAACTGACAGACACATCACAACTAAAACTGGATATTTTATTTCTAATTGTTTGATTCGTTGTTCTTTGTCCCCTCCAACTATACGAGCTTCACGAGGTGAAGGTATATCCATCCTGCCTGGCTAGCCAGGGTTTCCTGAATGATCGTTGAGTAGCCTTTGTCCTTCTGCCAACACTGAGTGCTCACAGGACACTTGGTCTTACACAGCGCCTGATCTTCTGCAGGGTGGATAACACAAACCCTGTTCAGAATATCCCACTGACCGTCCTGTGAACAGACCTCAAGAGTATCTCTGTTCAGTTTCCCTTCCAAAATGCACCACTTACTCTACCGAGCAGAACGTGGTCCATATTTTCTCTGCTCAAGAAGCACAAAGCCGTCCCTGATTATTTCAGTTCCCAGAGTTCTGTTCGTCTGATGAAATAATGGCCTATAGTATGTAACTGGTGCTTTGCACACACCACTCTGTGTGTGAAGGATGTCTCACTACGTAGCAGGTGCCCTCATAGGTGTCGTGATCCTGTTTTCCCAATGCTGGGACTCAGGTGTGCATCACCACACCTGGTGACCCCACATTGGTAACGTTTTGTGGGATTATGCCCCATCTTCCCAAACACAGTCCCACAACATGCACCGCCCCTTACATTTACGAGTCATTCCCACAATACCTAGCAGAAATCCCTGCACACGGGAGTCACTCAGGAAATGCTAGCTGCTTAAGCAAATGCCCTTCTCTTCTTTAAGATGTATTTTATTTTTAATTATGCCTACATATGTGGGGGGGATTGCATGTGTGTGTGCGTGCGTGCGTGCGTGTGTGTGTGTGTGTGCCAGTGGAGATCAGAGTCATTAGATCCCCCATGGAGCTGGAGCTGCAGGAAACTATGAACAGGTGATGGCTAAACACTGAGCTGGACTCCTCTGGAAGAGCAGTGTTGTGCTCTTAGCCACCGACCCATCTCTCCAGTGCCTGACCTCTATTCGTGATACATGATCAGCTACGAAAACCAATCCGTCACTTGATACTTCTCCACCCTTGCCCTATTCCACCAAAATTTCAACAGTAGAATAGTAACACTTACTTAAAACATTACATGACTGGTTTTAATAGTGGCGCTATCCTGTTTGTTTTGTAAGCTGAGTACAGCAGTTCTGTGTGAACTCTGGATGACAACGTCATCGGGTCAAACTGTCAGAAGTTTGAACACACCAGCATGCATCTGATCCCAAAGTGACCCGAGTGGGCACCACCTCATCTCTTAACTGTTTCCTACATGACTAGTCTTGAGTCAGAAACGTAATCTCCAACATGACATAGTTAATTGGCCTATAAACATTATCCCATGAACAAATTTGAAAATAACAGAGGCGATTTTGTATGATCACGGTAGCTTTTCATCAACCCAAGTCCAAGAAGAAAATGCCCATTTGTGGCAGATCACATTATTTACAGCACTTACAATGTGCCAGTCAGAGCACCAGGACCAACCGAGTATGCGCACGCCTATTTTGAACTTGTTAATCTTAACAATATTTTAAGAATAGCAGGAAAAATTGTCCCATTTTACAGGTGAGAAAACTTGGCCTCGAGGCAGAAAAGCTTGCTCAGGGCTGCACTGACGTCATTTGCAAATGAGCTCGGGAAAACTCAGCCCTTTGAGAAGCCCTCATAAGCCCCTGGAGTCAGCTCAGGTAATAGACAGTCACATCATCACAAATCGCTTCAATGGGGATACTGGGGGGGGGGGGGGGGGAAGTGAAGTAAACTCGGTAACTTCCCGGGCCCATGGTTTACTTAAACATCTCTCATTTAGAGGCTACCCAGTCAAGAAAGCCAGCTTCTCATTTGCTTGGTTGTTTTTTTGTTTTGTTTTCAGAGTCTTGAAGGCCAGAGTGGCTAAAACGCTGACTCTTCCCATGGGGCTGTTGGTGTCTACTGAGTGACTGGGGAGAGGTGAAGAGGTGTGTCATCTGTCTTTATGGTATCTATCTCCTCTGTTGCCTTAATCTTTAGGTCAGAGTCCATATATGAAAATATTGATCACTGGAGAAACTTGTGTCCAGAATACAATGCATGGTTATTTAACTTGGCCTACACTTGCCTAGTCTCTTTTCCTCCCATCAAAGCTAAAGACATCAATCAGACCCTGTCAATGGAACCACCAGACCATGAAAAATGTAAAAAGAAATGAAAGAGAAGATTCTGGAAGGTCTGCCTCATCCCAGAAAGATGAGAATATACCTTCCTTGTGACCCCATTTCCGTTCACCATTACTCCTGTCCCATATCTGGAACCCCACTCTCCTGGGTTAAGAAGCTGTTTGTGAGCACAGTCTCCCTTCTTCGTCATTATGTGGCCACCGAATAAAGACTTCCTTCCTCCCCACCATTCAGATGTTGGTTCTTCTGTGGGATGAAGGCCCAGATCCGGATGCAGGAACAGATCATCATATAACTAACCTCCAAATGTCCTCTCTGCCCTATTTCTGCCCATCAGGACCCACTCCTCATGACTAGAGTTAAATTTACTAGTGTCCAAATAAAGAATCTTCTCAGAACATATAATGTAATAAATATAGTTGTACTTTTATGGCATTTTAAGGTAAACAGAATAAGATATGAGTTTATAGCTTGGCCTAAAAATAAATGTTTTAATTAAATTCACATAATAATCACAGAGATATTACACTTGAGGATGCTGTAGACAGAATACACCCCTCAAAAGCCACATGTTAAATTCTAACCCCCAGAGTGACATCACTGGGAGGTAGGGCTTTAGGATGTGTTTATGGCATGAAGGGAGAGGCTCCATGAGTGGAGTTAGAGCCCTTGGTTTTTTTTTAATATTTTATTAGTAGTGTTAGTGTTATCATTATTAACTTATGTGTTTGGGAGTTTGTTCTTGTGAGTGCAGTACTTACAGAGGACAAAAGAGGGAGCCAGATACCCTGGAGCTGAGATACCCAGCGTGGGTGCTGGGAATTAAACTTGGGTCCTCTGGAAGATCCATATACACTCAACTGCTGAGCCATTTCTCCATCCCCCAACCCCAGTGCCCTTATTTTTTAAAGGCCTCAAAAAAATCTTGTTTTTCTGCTATGCAAAGACAGAACAAATAAATTCATCCATGAACCAGGAAATGGGCCCCAACCACTCTACCAAATCTATGGACAACCTTGAGCATGAAGTTCCTAGACTCTATACTGTGAGAAATGAACATTTAATATAGACAAGTCACTCATGTTACAATATTTGCTAAAGCATCCCTGACACAGCTAATCTTGACTAACCCCTGAATGTGAGTCAGGATCCCCAGGAGATACACTCCTGTGTGTCTCTGAGGATGTTGCCAGAGACGTTCAACTGAGGAGAGATGATGATGGGAGGCCCCATTTCGTGGGATGGGCTCTTATGCTGAATAAGGAGAAGAAAGTGATAGGAACTCCAGCATTTATTTACCTCTCTCTCTGCTTCCCGACTATGGATGCAGCACAACCTCTGCCTAGCATTCCTGCCACCATGTCTTCCCTGCCAGGGTAGTCAGCAACCCTCACACTACGAGATAAAACCAACCCTTCCTGCCTTGAGCTGCTTCTGTTGGATGCTCTGCCACAGCAACGGGACAAGTAACTGATGTAACCCCACACAGACGGAAGCAGAGACCCAGTTCTGGGAGGTGGAGTGCCACCAGAACAAATGCCTAGAAACGTGGAAGCCACTTTGGCATTAGGTAATTATAAGGACTTGTTCCAGAAAAGCCACTATTCCTAAGAACAGACCTTTAACAACATCTGTGTGAAGGCTTAGGAAGAGAAGATCAGGGAAAGCCTCACTCTTCTGAAAGTATGCCGAAATGAATGTTGGCAAAAAAAAAAAAAAAACAATAGATGTCTCTACTAACACCCCCGCTGAGATGCCAGGCAGAAAGGGGAAACACGTGATTGCAAACTGGAGGGAAGGCCACCCTTGTCGTAAAGTGACAGAGAACTTGGTCACACTGTGTTCACATCTTCATGGGCTGCGGGAAGGTAGAGTTTGTGAGAGAAGCTGGCTGAGGAAATCCCAGGGAAGTGCTGAACAAGTGGCCTGGTCTATGGTTTTGTTTCTGTTACTGTTTTCTGTGTATTTATAGTAAAATTCCTGCAGAAAGAAACGGCTTCAATCAGAACGGTTCATCAAAGAAGAAACCAACCGAAAGTTTGGAAACCCCTCAGACTGTTTGTATTGAAAGAATGGGGAGGCCTGTGGGGAGAGAGAGCACCAGGTGTCTGGATGATCACGGAGCTAGGAAACACGTTAGTCAACCCTCACCTGTGGTCCAAGACCCCCAAAGACAACTTAGAACTCATCACAGCTGCTCCTCCCATCAGACGCCTAGAGGACAGAGGGCATGGCTTCAAGGGGCCACCAGCAAGTTGGGGAACTCACATTGTGGCCCATACTTCGTTCCTGCACTCTGATGCCTTATTCTTTAGCTGCCAAAATGAAGCTCTTTGGGTCCCAGAGTAGCATACGCCAGACCCAACAAAGTTGTGGGTATATGGATACTACCACTTAGACTTCAGGATACCCTAAAAAGTCAAAGGCACTGAACCCCAGAAGGTGGGGGTGGAGCTAAGGTAGACACAGGGACAATCACCTTAGGAAGCCCCTACTACGATAATTTCCAAGGCACTGCTGGAGGCCAGGCTGCCTAAAGCTATGGAGGCAGGACCACCAGATGCCCGGGGACAAGCCCTTATACAGCAAAGCAACAGAGGAGACAGGACCGTCGCCACCGTGGGTCTAGAAAGAAGGACATCAAGTCGAAGAAGATTACTTACAAGGCTAAGGTTTGATGTTGAGTTTCAGGCACACCCCTTCTCCCTTTGGGGTGGGAATGTCTACTCTTTAGCTGGCCTACCATTGCATTTTACTGTTTATTTGTCTGCCTGTGTTTAGGATTTAACCCTCAGCTGCACCTATGCTAAGCAAGAATTCTACCACTGAGCTGCAGCCCCAGTCCTCACAGTAACATTTTGGAAACATGTGACGCATTTGCTTTCATACACTCACAGCCAAAGAGCACATCATGCTAGGATAAACCACACCGCAAGTCTGACAGTTACAGATGTGGATGGTGTTTATATGAGCTGCTGGGCCTCGGAGTTTTGAGTTGATAATGGAATGAATTAACACTTGTAGGGTTGTCAAGATGGAATTGGTATATTTCAGGTGTGAAAATGATGTGAAATTAGGGAGAGGGGATAGAAAGCTGAGAAATCAAATATCTGTATTCCCAAAAACCCATGTTAGATCTTGGCCCCAGCATGGGAATTTAGGAGGCAGGATCTTCAGGAGGCATTGAGGTCCTATGGATAGCATCCTCACGAATATGACCGGTGTCTTTGTAACAGAAGCACCAGAGAACTGCTCCTCCTTCCTCTGAGAGAGGAGACAGCACAAGCATGGCCATCCTTGCATCTGGGAGAAAGCCTTCGCCAGATAGTGGATCTGCTAGGACCATGAGCTTAGACTTCCTGGCTTCCAGAACTTTCAGTTTTTGTTGTCTTAAGCCTTCTTATGGTAGCCCAAGTGGACTAAAACAGAGAAGAAAAGTCAGCACCTGCCTGGAATCCAGGGACTTGGGAGTCTGAAGACGGAGAACTGACTTACCCAGGAAGTCAGCCTAGGCAATATAGCAAGCCTCTATCTCAAATAACAAAACAACAAAACTATACACACTCTATGACTCAGATGTATTAGAAAATATGAACAAAATACAGTGTATTAAATTCTCAATGAATTAATAAAATATTATGTTTATTTTTTAAATAAAAGTTTTCAAATAAGAAACTCAATTATTATGCTACTTATAGACTAAAAACAATGTTATAAAATTTCTCATTTGCCAAACAAACATTACATGAAAATAAAAAAACAGAGTTCATACTTAACACAGTACTTCAACAGTGAGTTACCTTTTAGGTCAGTTCTTCCAGTTAAATCAGCAGTTACCCTGACACACACAGCCAAACAGGGTACAACATGGGCAAACCCATTGAACACCACAAATGCTCTGATATACAAAGGCAAAAGTGGGCTGCCAATCTTCAGCAACGCAACACAATTACAGTTTTCCATATCACACTAAGTGATAAGCCATCATGAAAAATGGTTTTCTCTCACACATCAAGAAAACCAAAATTTTTCAAGCCTTTTAAATCACACATTCCATTTAATCAATTTATCCTGTGAAAAACCTGGAGCTTGGTAAAAAAGATTTATGTTCAAAATGTTTCTGTGGCATTAGCAAAACAAATTTACAGAAATTATCAATTTAGTTATCATTAGTGGTTAAAGTGCAATAAATATGCATATATGCATGTGAGCTGATCAATACATGTAATATACAGTGTGTGTGTGTGTGTGTGTGTGTGTGTGTGTAAGACAAGATATCACGCTACAGCTCAGGCTAGTCTAAACTAATGATGAACCTCTTGCTTCATCTTCCCAAGTGAAGATAGAATATGAATATAGATATGAGCCATGACACCAGCCTTTCTCTCTCTCTCCAAATATATATATGGTTTTTTGAGACAGGGATTCACTGTGTTGTGTAGCCCTGGTTGTCCTGAATCTCACTCTGTAGACCAGGCTGGCCTCGAACTCACAGAGATCCTCCTGCCTCTGCCTCCTGAGGGCTGGGATTAAAGGCATGTGCCGCTACCACCACCACTACCTAACTCTATATTTTTAATTAAACTTTTTTCTCTAAAGTCATCAATTTCCAGGCATCTAAAACTTCATTCTCAAACATTCTTAAATATTCCCTAGCAAATCAAACCACTATTACTAGCAATTGATACATTCATTTAAACTCAGAAATCTGGCTTTAACACATCAGTTGTCTCTTCTGCCTAAAAGAGCTCCCACATGAAAAATTCTGTCTTGTCTGCGAGATGTCTGCTCGCGATAGCTTTGGAGCTGCTCAAGCTGCCGGCTTCTGCTTACCTGGATTAGATGTGTACTGCATTGCAATCATTAGCATGGCGGACGCAGAGAGGTTCACATGAGCTGGGACGCCTTCTTTCCTGGAGGAGCCCACTGAAACCAAAATTGTCTGATTAGATACAAATTAATTTCTAGATATGAGCACATAATTGCTGGCTTACCTAGAACCACGAAAGAGCTTAACGAGAAAGTTCCAACTAAGCTGGGGCACTGCTGACTTTCCTCCTTTTTTAAGATGGTGTCTCATGTACCCCAGACTAGCCTTAAACATTCTATGCAGCCAAGGTGACCTTGAATTCCTGATCCTCCTGCCTCCACCTCTCAGAGCTGGTACAGGCATGCACCCGGTTTATGGAATGCTGGTGATCAAACCCAGGGATTTGTGCTCGTAAGGGAAACACTCTGCAAACATTAGAGCCCCAGAGCTGATAGAAATTCACAGAGACAAAACCACAGAACTGCTCCTTGCGTACAAACGCTACCATCGTGTGCCACTGTAAAAACACCTAGAGCACAGCCACGTGGAAAAGATATAAAACCAGAATATACTGGCTTTGTCAGAGTTGAACTTTGGTGTGATCTCTATTCCCAAGATGCTCATATCTCTAAAAGAAAGAAAGGAGAGCCTCCTGTGGGCCCAGGGCACGTAAACATGTTAACAGTTAACATAAGAAAGCAGATTTTTAAGCCAACTAGAACATATTAAAAATTAGAGAGGCAAGCAAGCCAGCTTCAGAAAATATATAACTTCTTATTTAGTTATAAATGCAAATCTTAAGTCACATATTATGAAAATGATCATGCTTGTTTTTAAATGGTTTTTGGCATTCATATGTCCCTACACAACTGTATCCAAACCTTCCCATAGAACCCCATCAGTATCTTTGTTACCATAAGAAATCGCTTGCAGTTTCCCACAGTCTACCCTCCTCACGTCGGTCTGAGTTGTTTGGAGCAAAGCACTTTTTTGAATCTATGAATAGCTGTGAACAACGTTTATACTGTGCCAACAAACGTCCAATCACAAAGCAAGCAGGTGTCTTCAAAAATCACCTAATTGCTGTATAATCCCGATATCCACTTATACACTGATTTATTTAAACTCATCTTTAAGTGTCTTGTTTATGACGACATTAAACTCTATATTAAAATTGTCTCTATTTCATAGAAAATGCTAGGTAGCCCCATAAGTATTCAGAACTAGCTCTGATGAAAATTATTTGGCATAACATGTTTTCAGTCAAAGGGTACTTTTATCCCATTAATAACTGAGAGAGACCCCCACAAAAGGAAGACTTTTCTTAAGATTAAAATATAAAATGAATTCCTTCTTCCACAGAGATAACAGAAGAAGTAGAAGAAAACAGTTATACATACACTCATATACCAAGCTGCCAAACGGAGAAAAAACAGCACACAGAAGGGAAAGACTCACAAAGTCAACACTATTTCTACACACTAAAGACCACTGATGCAGACAGTCAGCCCAAAGCAGATAACCTCAAATTCAGCTTTATTGTACATTAAAGTAAAGTGTATGGGAAGCAGGCCTCATTTACATCGAAAAAGAACAGGCAATGCAATAAGACACTCAGTAAACAGAAACATCAAATCACTAGTTAGAGGTTGTCATGCAATAACGGAGACAATGAAAGTTTAATAGGATTCTATTTTGTTTCCACATCAAGAACTTCCGATGCTGTAAAGGACAGCGGTCACTGCTACAGGTTGAGAGACGCCAGCCAACAGAACAGGCCCCTAACTGAGTTCTGCTAGCCCGAGTCTGGGTTTATTAACCACCTGCGTCTGCCTGTGTCTGATTCCCAGGGCAGGTGGTATTCAGGCATAGGTCTGCCTGACTCTCCACTGTAAACAAAAGCTGATAGGTAGACCAGGGTGGATACAGAGAGCGGTACACTGCTCCGAGGGGTGAGGATGACTAATCAAGTGGGATAAACTGAAGAGGAAAGAGCTCTGAATCAGATGCTGAAGAGCGGGGCACATGGTTTTCCACCTAGAGATCCTAGCTCAGCCAGTGTGGGAGATTGGAAACGCTCTGTTAAATTAATAAGCACATCAGCGGCTCTCATGCAAGCTGGCCTTGGATCTGCCATCTATTAGAGAGATGAGGGGTGAGCAAGGGGATGCCCAGGCCAATACCCAGGGCTGGAGAGAGGGAGCACATAGACAATACTCCCGTGCCTTTTGTTGAAGAAGAAAAGAAAAGAATGCCTCCTCCAACATCCTGAACAATAGAAGAGCATCTCTCCCCCCTCCCTCCCTCCCTCCCTCCTCTCTCCTCTCTCCCCCTCTCTTGTCACATGTATGCATATATACATATATTCTTTTGGTGACAAGTGTTTTCACCTTTATTTAAATTCAACTCAAACTTTTTAATCCTAAGCATTTTTCAACAATGAAAACTGTTAGAGAGGTTGGGAGCCACTGTGCCCAGCGGCCTCTAAAAGCGGGAGAGATGCCCAACTGTCTCAGATGATTTAAGTGAAGTCTGTTTGGAGAGCTGCCCAGATGGCTCAGCGACCTTTGGATGTCCCTGTTACCTCTGTAAATCTATGCTGTCCCTCAAGTATGGCCATCCATAAAGCCACAAGAGTTCCCCCAGGACACAAGCCCCAGGAAATTGGCTCCGATACTTATATAAACAGACGGTATCTTGCAATTTCAAAGCCTTCTACAACACCGAATAAAATCACCATGGCTCTAATTTAATAAGCATGCACAAGCAGGCGTCATTTACTGAATCTTGTGTAAAAGGCATGATGTAAACAGATACGCAGCTTGATCCCATGAGAGTACAAAAAAAAAACCATATACAATTAAACGGAAAAGACTATTGTGCTCAGGAAATATAATGAAAAGTTTCCAGGCCTTTCCCCTATTCCCCCAGTAGCACCAGAACAGAACCTGCCATCATGCCTTCCTCCCACGAACAGTACTGATCCCTTAACATGTGTCTGCATTGGATAATCCCCAATGGGCTAGGTGTGCAGTTCTCACACGATTCTCACCTCGAAAAGGAAGCAGGTGACAAAAGTCATTTTGTAGGTGAGAGATGAGCTAGCGACAGGAATGCACCAGCCTAATTCCTGAGACAATGACAGTCCAGGATGAGTATAATCATCGCTAATGTTCCAATCACTCACTCACACACTACTTTTTTTCATAGAACTGCACCAGGCATCATTCTCGGCCCTTGGTTACAGCGGTAAAGGAGGCCATCGCCAGAGTTGGGTTAGGTACTGTATAGTTGGAGGTGGCTATGTATATTAGTTAAGAAAAATTTTAAATTACATTCTTTAGCCTCACTAGACACATCACATGTGCTTAGTAACCCTATGTGGTAATGGCTACAGTACGAGGCAGCATAGAATTTTATTTCTATTTCCATTATCAGAGAAAGTTCTGTGGACAGTGTTGTTCTACAGAAAAGGACATGCATTGGCCACGAAGAAGCATGAATATGGGCAAGGGAACAGAGAAAAGATGGTGGAAAGTTCTGAATTAAATTAGAAAGGAAGGCATCTCAAAATATGTGGTTCTTAAGAGTATCCAGGAGGGCGGCTCAGGAAGTAAAAGCGCTGGCTGCACAGGCCTGACCATTTAAACTGCATCTCCAGAACCCACATAAGAAGCTGGATGCAATGGCGGGCAGCTGAAGTCCTGGCACCTGGCACTGCAATATAGAAAATAGAGACTGGAGAACCGGCCAGAAATCTTGGGCCATCTGGAGCATATAGAGCAGCAACAGAGACATCAAAGGAGATCCTGTGCAACAAGGTGGAGAAAACTGACTCCCAAATGTTGTTCTCTGAATCTCTCTCTGTCTCTCTCTGTCTCTCCTTGTCTCTCACTGTCTCTTAGTATTTCTCTGTCTCCCATCTATCTCTTTCACTCTGTGTCTCTCTGTCTCTCTCTTAAATGCACACACACGCACACACACACAGACTCATTTCTTTAAAAGATGCAGTACTTACACTGTGACCTAAGGGAAACCCACCATGAGATCATTTAGAGGGGCTCTGAGACAAGGGGTGCAGTATAAACACAAAGCCTTTGTAAAACCACAGCAAGGCTGATGCAGACATGCAGAGCAGTCACGTGGAGAAGCAACAATGAAAGTAGAGAAGCTGGCCACAGCCAGATCAGAGTCTTGCGAGCCAAGGAAGAATCTAATTGTTAAGAGTGACAAGAAGCTAGATGGTTTGGAGGAGGGACAGAACATGGCATAATCCACATGTTTGGAAGGTGACTCTGGGTTTGACGTAAAGAACAGGCAATAGGAAGCCTAAGCAAGGAAGTAGAGAGACCAGACCTGAAGTTATTGGTCTGATCCAAATGACCACAATAAGCATAGTCTATGGATAGGTTAAAATAAATCCCACTAGCCTTATAGTCTGCTAAATGATAAAGATAAGAAAGACAACTAGGGTGAAGAAACTTCTACAGTTGGCCAGATAGCACTATCTGGATAGAGACGTGGCCTCTCCTCTCACAGGCTTTGGGCTTGTGCTAGTGAAGATGGCTGCACTCCATTAGGTAAGGTCTCTGTTAGAGAGAGCCATGACTTCAGAAGGCAGCAACTAAACCAAAAGAGAATACCAGGATCACAAGACTCTCAAGCCTATGCAGTCTTAAAATACTTGCCATTTGGGTTAGTGAAGCAAGACGCCCAACTTCACAAGTACTTTGAGTGCAAAACCTGCGGCGGTTTTATGTGTACTGTCACATAAGGGACAAAGTAAGCCAGGGACAGTCCTACCGCTCCTGGATGGCCCTTTGCCGCAACAGTGTATTCAACAGGGAAAAGCAGTAGAACAACATGAACAATCTCAGCAGGGAAGTGTCAGGATTCATTGCAATGTGATTTAATTAATATGTCTATGATTTGTCTGTGCATTTGATCCATTATATATTGGCATATCATAGAATGTTCAAATTCCAGTCTCATGTAGCTTTCATTTCGTGGTCTTCACAACAAAGCTGGGATGTAGATAGGGCAAGTTATAATTATTGACAATCCTGTATCTAAGAAAATAAAAGTTGAATGGGGAGAGAAAGTTGTGCAGAGCCAAAGAACTATAGCTCTGCCCCCAGTGAATCCTGGTGCCAAACATTTTCAACAACGAAGTTCTCACAGCAACACCTACCTCGTGAATGCAACCATTAGCAAATGAGCAGACTATGCATGACAATGGTTATTCAAATGTCACCAAGAACTTGCCTTTTCTTTATTTTTTTCTGTGCACAATTAGTCTCATAAGACCATAGAACTATACCACGTGTTCCATGTGTAGCCAAAACCAAACAATAAAACCACAGCTTGGAACTAGATATGCAGTGAAGTCATACATGTGTTTCTAAATCAACACAACGATCTAAATGAGCCTTTCTTTTTCCTGAGGGTCAGTGACTGAGAAAATCTAAGGTAGGAAAGAAACTGGATTCGATGAAGCACAGTACAGGCTGTTGCTCAGCACTGTTTCTGTCTTCAGAATAAGACAGCCCACACGAACGGATGTTTATTTAAACTATATTAAAGGATGCCTATTTAAACAATATGGAAGTATCATCATCCAAAGATCCATATTTCAATTTGGACAACAAATCACAAATCCTTTATTGGAAAAAGAGAGGTTTCCATGGTGATGTGCAAATGATTTGTTTTTTCCAATACTTAGTAACTCTTCTAATATACTTTTATAAACAGCATAGATTCCACACATATGGAATAAAGAGATCTGTATTTTATTTTTGGAGGAGTTAATAAGAAAAACATGTCAAGAAGAGTTTTTATAATAAATTGATGAGTTATTTAAAAGGAGTTATTTAAAAATAAATCATAAGCGATTAGTGTGGTAATAAAGATGGCAAGAACAGTGTGTATGCTACACAGCCAATGATTGGTTTGGAGAATTGGATCCACTTCAAAGCTCAAAACTGCATCTTCTAAGTAATACAGACAATATGATCATTAATTATATAATAAGTAGTTATATAATCATTAATGATACTCATTTTAAAATGGAAAATATCTATTCTTTACATTGACTATAAAAATTCCATACCAAAGAGATTTTTTTTTTAACATCTTCCTGTAAGTTTTGTTTTGTATTGTGTTTTGTTGTTTGCAATAGGGTCTCCTTAACCTTGAATTTGTAGTGATCCTCCTGCTTCAGCACCCCAAGTGCTAGCATTACAAACCTGCAACTTCGTGTCAGGCAAAGTCCTTCTGGCAAAGACTACCAAGTATTTAGAAAATGCAACATCTTTTATCTAACATCTTTGTGCTGAGATAAAAAGACTCTGGACCAAGTTAAATGTCCCTGCCCTGATCCAGTGTGAAGCTCTAGATACCGTGACAGCTACCAAAAATAGAAACAGCATGGATAATATAATAAGACCACTCCAATCCTCACTGCAATCCATTCTACCTGGAATCTGAAAGTCTGTCTCTTCTGTCTTAAGGTCTGTGTATGAAGAAACAACTCAGTCATCTAAGAGCAGGCATGCAGGTCACCACTACAGCTCATTTCAAAGACGGCGAAGAGTGACTACAAGTGAATGACCAGGAGGGTGCTGAGAAGTCGCCCAAGCCAACAGGCTAAAACAGAGTGACAAGTAAACACGTGAGCCAGGCCTACCAATGGATGGACAAAGGTATGCAAAAAAAAGTTGGTGTTATAGAATAAATAATCTAATTTTAAAAATGGGGTACAGATCTAAACAGGGAACTCCCAACATAGGAATCTAAAATGGCTGAAAGACACTTAAGGAATGCTCAACATCCTTAGCCATCAGGGAAATGCAAATCAAAACAACTCTGAGATTTCATCTTACACCTGAAAGAATGGCCAAGATCAAAAACACTGATGACAACTTATGCTGGAGAGGATGAGGGATAAGGGGAACATTTCTGCATTGCTGGTGGGAGTGCAAACTGGTACAACCCCTTTGGATATCAGTATGGTGATTTCTCAGAAAATTAGGAAACAACCTACCTCAAGATCGAGCAATACTACTTTTGGTTATATACCTAAAGGATGCTCAATCATACCACAAGGACATGTGCTCAACTATGTTCATTGCAGCAATATTTGTCATAACCAGAACCTGGAAACAACCTAAATGCTCTTTGACTGAAGAATGAATAAGGAAAATGTGTATATCTACACAATGGAGTACTACATAGCAGAAAAAAAATAATGACATCTTGAAATTTGTGGGCAACTGATAGAAAACATCATATTGAGTGAAGTAACCTAGACCCAGAAAGACAAATATAACATGTACTCACACGTAAGTGGCTTTTAGACATAAAGCAAAGAAAACCAGTCTACAATTCACAATCCCAGAGAACCTAGACAACAAAAAGAACCTAAGAGAGACATACATAGATCTAAACTATATGGGAAGCAGAAAAAGACAAGATCTCCTAAGTAAATTGGGAGCATTGGGGATCAAGGGAAGAGGGTAGAAGGAGAGGCAGGAGGAAAGGAGGGGAACAAAAAAAATATATAGCTCAATAGAAACAATTTTAAAAATTAACATTGATCTTGTTCGACCTAGAATTATTAAGCCAGAAATAACCAGGGAATTTTAACTTGTTTTCTGAACATCCCCGCTTTTAAAGCTGAAAAAAACCATTATGTCTCAGAGACATGAAGTGACTTGCTCATACATTCAAAGGAATAAATATCAAGCCATTCCACAAAGAAAGACTGAAATTCACACATATTTTTAGGTTCACATCACTCATTTTTAGTACTCAGTTGCTTCAGATATTTGTGTAAAACAGGATTTTAACATGACAAGGTTTGTGTCTGGGAATCTCCACTTCTAATTAAGGAGGAATTAGTCACCAGCTTTGCAAAGAAACGAGCTGACAATACCTGATCAACCTTCGCCGAGGTGAGCCGCTCACTGCCTGATCAACCTTCAGTACGGTGAGACGCTCACTGCACCAATGTCTCCCCACAAATTACTTATCCCCAAGAACAGGGGCACAGCGAGCTAGATTATTACCAGTAAGAAACCGTCTCACCTGCCAATCTTTTTTTTTTTTAAAGATGCCTGTTCATTTCCTTAACAGTCGACATTATTTTAAAACAAGATCAC
Organism: Microtus oregoni; assembly: GCF_018167655.1. Classification (NCBI taxonomy): domain Eukaryota; kingdom Metazoa; phylum Chordata; class Mammalia; order Rodentia; family Cricetidae; genus Microtus; species Microtus oregoni. The sequence continues at coordinate 10,159,838 of NW_024543210.1, forward strand.
AAAATTCTAAAACTATACCCACAAGCGAGCACTGGTTCATGAGATCGCATAGGTGAAACAGAATGATATACTCTACAACTTGGAGTGACATCAACAGTTCGCTCATTTTCCCCTGCTGCTAAATAATTAGGATATGTTAGCAAATATTTTATGTTTAAACATTTGCTAAATGTGATGTTTAGCAATATTAAATATTTGCTGAATATTTTTAAAAATTATTAACAAAGAGTCGAACTCTTTGCTGAAAAGACATGAAAATTACAGTTCTATACCTAAGTTAAACTCCACTCTAAGGTGAAGCCCAAAAGGTACATGTGTTTGTCAGCTGCTGATACACAGCAACTTTAATAAGGGCATAATAAGTACATAACTTAATGTGATGAGCACTGATACCAGGAGTTAGACATGACCAATAAAGCTATTTTTATTTTTAAAAAAAAAAATCAAGGGAAGAAAAGCAGGTATGGTGGTGTGCACCTAAAATCCCAGTATTCAGGGGGCTGAGGTGGGAGGGTGAGTGACAGCCAGCAGGCTCCGGGTGGCACACTACCAGCACCCAGGCTAATCACGCTATCCCTTGACACATCAAGATACAGCCACAGTTGCTGTTCGTGAGGCAGCTAAGGTTGCTAGTCACAAAGGAGCTGTGATTATCCACGAGGAAGCTATGATTACTATTTTACAGATAACAATCAAAGATAAATTCGCATAGCTAGCCAGTGGCAGAGCTGAGATTTGCATCTTGATCTGGTTGAATTCTTAAGCCATCACTTTTTCAGCTTATTCCCTGAAACATAGGCTGATCCACAATCCACTTGTAAAGAACACTTTAGGGACTGTGATTACAGAAGCTGAAACTGTGCTTGTTTTCTCTTTGCTTTCATGTCTGAGGACCCTGTAGAATTATGTATATAAAAGTTGAAAAGAAGCCATAATCCTAGCACTCGGGAGTCCAAGACAGCAGATCAAGAATTTGAAGAAGCTTTTGACTACAGAACTAATCAAATTCCAGGCCGACCTGGAGTTGTGAGGCTCAGTCTCCAAAAATATCAATAAATAGACAGAGAAGACTGGTCCCAGGCTTGCGACTGTATCTTGCATAGGAGTCATGGGCGCTGGCTTTATTTCCAAAGCATGTCATAAATTTTGACTCATTTTGTCATCAAAATACCGAGAAGGAAAGCTGATCCAGTCACCAGCATCGAATTAGATTTCAACCACGTGAACTGAGCTGTATAACCCTCCACAGCATCCTGCGGCAGAGCTGGAACAGGAGGATACGTCTCCCCACTCTCTGCTGCCCTACCCATCCTCCCAGCTGCCTTCACCTGCAGGAGGAAGCAGTCTTCACACCAGACAACATTCTGTCCACCTTCTTTTCTAACGTGGAAAAAGACACTGTAATTTATAAGTAGGAAACCCAGAATGCTTTGACACATTCTTTCCTCCTATTCCATGAAGGCAAACTGAGCAAATAGCGTGATGATCCTAAGGTATAATCGTCTTTCACATCATCGACTTCCTACATAACGTAAATGCTGAAACAATTAGAATTTAGATCATAGCAGGTGTACATTATCACGTGATTCCATTGCAATCTTGAAAGTCAAGCGCCTGTAACAGTAAACACAGTTTCCATTTGTACAATATACAAAGATAATTTTAGGATGAGGTGAGATTGAACTTACATATGGCCATTGGTAGAAAAGATGTGCTAAGGTATTCAATAATATCCTTGTGAAGAAATGGAGGGAAGGTAGCTAGCGTTGAAATCATCGTGTAGGGCAAAGTGCTCAGAACATCGTCATTGAGAAAGGGTAGCAAACATGTGGTTGTATAAAATATTGACTGTCCAAGATCTACAAAACAAAATTAAGTAGTCAGCCACTGAAGATGGTGTCATTAACAAAACATGCTACCTTTATATTTTAATAATCTAAACTATAAAAGCATCTATTGTTCCCTTTCTACTAAGAATTCAGAAATACACTGCTTATTAGAATGTGGGATGTACATAGCAGTTAGTTGGCGAATATATTAAGAAATAAATCTGTTCCATGAGTTTCTCATCAGTGTATCAGTCATCTGTAAGCCTCACTAGTCAGGTGACCCTTGATCCCATTAATCAAAGCACTTTCCAAGTGATGCTAACATCCTTCAATTTTTTTTATCTCCATTGGATTTCATAAAGATAACTGAAATACAGTGATGTGCCCAGTAGAATTTTCAGAAAAGTCCAGGGCAGTATTAGAAATTAAGACCTGGCTATTTCTGCTACACCGGCCAAGCCACACTAGTCCTACGCCTGTAGTCTCGGGCAGCGAGGTAGTTTGTGACCTCTAGATTAGGTGTGCTTCGCAGAAAGGAAGCTAGGGGCTGGTACTGCACAGCCCTTTGCATCCTGTTCATTGTCAGGAAGCTGATCCTCCTCAAAATAATCTCTCAAGGATTTAAAATACAGATAATAACAATACCTACCTGGCTTGATAGAAGTTTAGATGAAATAAATACAAAGAACTCAGCATAGCATGTACTCCAAAAACATTAGCTAGTACTTATTGCCATTAATATTACTATCATTGTTACCTGCATGAGAAGTAAACATAAAGGGCCTTCAAAACAAACCACAACTATTCAGCTTTAGAAAGCATGAAGAATAAATCCATTACATTTGATGTGCACTGTGATATTTCTGAACCTCTTGAAATATAGACCATCAGCCAAGGCTTGACATGAAGATGGATCACTTCTGCACTCATTAAGATAGTGAAGTCTCAGACTCTGGTCTGCTTTGGCTCTGATTCATCTTCCAGAATCATGTGCATTCCTCAAATTATTTCTAATAATTGTGAGAATTAACAAACCATATTGACTGGCCTGTCAGCTGACAGTGTGGTCAACACGCAACCTGAACAGCCCAGGTACATCGCCTTTGAGCTCAGACCAACAAGCGGAAAATTCACAGGTATTTTTGTGTGAATTCCATGAGGCTGTGCATAAGAGACACCTCAGCTATGTTCATTGAGCCTTTTTTCAGCCTTAGGCTAAAAAGCCTAATTACAGATTAATAGCACTGAAAGGGCCTGGAAGCCCACCTGGGGTCTTTTCTACCCAAGGAAACTGAGATACAGAGAAAGCAGGAGCTGCCCAAATCACAATTCACCCGTAGTTGAACTACTCCTTCTCATTCCTATAGGCCACCTAGACCCGGAATGAGGACAGAGACTCTAGCCAGTGAGCAGTCAATCATTCTCTATCAGAAGAAGCTTCGCAGGAAGCTCGCTCAGAGCATCAGCTGGCAGGACCAGTCCTCAGAGATTCTCACTGGATCTGCAATCTCCAAGTTCCCTGTGGCCCAGGTTGTGCAGAGAACCTTGAGAGAAAGGGGCTGTCTGGGCTCTCTAAACCCTTTGCTAGAATGCTGGTGAGCTTTATCCTAGCTTCTAAGCTATATTATTCAGAAGAAGAACACAATAAATAAATATCAAGATAAGGTCACAAGGCAGGCATAAGGCATGAGAGCAAAAACATAAATCATCGATACTGAAATTGTCAAGATTCACACATTATGTGAATTGCCATTTACCAAGCGAAATACCACAATCAAGAAATCTTAAAAATAAAGGGCATCTAGTCTGACCCGGTGACTCTCCCCAGGGACACATGAGTCCATGCTGAATTTAGGACTGGGTGCCACTTGACACCTACAAGCTCCCAATTTGTCTCATTTTGGTTCTGAGCTGGGAGAGGATTGTAGCACAAGAGGCTAGGTAGGTTTAAGACAGCAAAGGGTTCGAGATAAGCAACTCCACAGCATAATACAGCATTGTAAAGACAAGAAAAGCAAATTCAGTAATAATTTCATCACTTTATGAAAGGAAACTTTAAAAAATTTCAATTACAAACACTTCATACTAAATCAACCATTAAGCATTCTTCTAGGACAGACAACCATATTAAAAAACAAAACAACTCCCACCACCCACCCATTTCCAAAGCTTGCTTTTCTGTACAATGAAACTTCTTCGGTTATCACACTCCCAGGGGCCAAATGGCAAATATTTTAAAGACAGCTCAGGCTTCTAAACTGCATTTAAGAAGCAAATCTCTACTGTCCATACAGTTTTGAATTTTTAAGTTCTCCCAAATCCATAGTGGATAGCTAAGCAGACATCACTGTACCCCTCTGTGTGGATCTGAAGAACAGAGGGGACAAACAATGGAAAGACACAGTAGGATGGGGTGGAGAGAGGAAGCCTGCTCACCAACGGCTTCTACTCTAAATACCACCGGCAACACCGTGTGCTATAATCCTTGCCCCAGTATTTTGCAGTAACTGCTGGTTGTTAAATAAATCAGGCATTTGTTTTACCAGGAAAAGTGAGTCCCGGAGAGAATTTTTGGTTTGCCCCTGAAACTCTCAGAATCAGTCAAGGATTAGAGCCTGCTCTTCAAACGCAACCTCTTACATTTTCTGGGGCAAAGCTTCAAACTCAGCTTCTCAACTGTGGCCTTAACAAGAGTCACCACAATAAACTGATCAGTGAAGGGAGCTGCCTGCTATATTCACCGTCTCCAGTTCATTGTCTCCTGCTTCCAACCCCTTGAATAACAACGCTGGGCATAAGGACCGTGTGAAATGAATGGAAGGGAAGCACCATTATTAAGTTTCATCGTCAGAAAGGCTTCAGACACACAAAACCCTTCAAGAGATTTACGACAGTAACAACATTCTCCAAGCCTGCCTGCTCAGCACCATAAATATTCATAAGCACGCATGGACATTCCCAAAGACTTCAGTAAAAATGCTCACCGTGTTGGCCATGCTGTAGTAAAGGAACTAGATCCAGGAGAGTCACCAAAGTCACGTAGAGGCCTTGGTAGTCCAAAGAAGGGTAGTCTGACAACTGAGCATCACGACTTTGCGGGCCGCGTTCTGAAGGAGCATCTCGCAGGACGCTGTAAAGGAGGGAGCGAGTAACAGTAGGGTTGATGGAACTGACCTGCGGTCTTAGAGATGGGGTGAGTGGGAATGGCACAGGAAAAAGACACATGGTCATGGGCACTGTCAAATTGGAGGCATCTTGGTTTTCCTTCTTCCCTGTGCGGGACAAAATGCTGTTGGGGGGACAAAGAAAAAAAAGAGACAACAAAGACACAAAGAACAGCACATTACATTGAAATGACACTCTAAAACAAATAATAAAACACCAGATACACCCACATAAGATGCAATTGCCACCGCAGCACGGCCTACGGATCTAGTGCTGGTCGCACAGCCATGTGCTCAGAGATGTCAACAACGCAGGTGGACTTTGTGGAAGTTGCATTGCATCTCATGTGTTATCTGGTTTATAAGGAGCAAAAATATAAAAATGCATGTTTCAGTGCCAAACCCATGTTTTACAGTTTGTCAATTTGGCGAAGGAGCGGTTTCCTAGCATGAGGAACGCTGACTTGGCTTCATCTGGGAGGGCTCTCACTCCTAATCATACCGAGTTTTCAAAGCAACGCAGCAGTACTATCTCGTCATGTAGATAGAAACTTGCAAAATATAGGTATGGCACTTGCAGAAACATGTTTTAGCAAAGAATAAACATGTGCGTTTATTAAGAAAGTCTTAAAAATCACATGTTTATTGCATCAAAATAATGTCTATATGTATATTATGATACTGTTTCATGACATTCTGTCAGTATCATTTGAGATAATGAAGTTTAAACAGGCATATGAACTTAGAAATAATACATATTTCTAAAGTGTTAACTAAACTACATTGGAAAAGCTATAAAATAATATATAGTAAATGGCCCATAGCGTGTGTTGGTGAACTAAAGATAATGTATGTGTGTGTGTGTGTGTGTGTGTGTGTGTGTATGTGTGTATGTGTGTGTTTTAATTTGGCATGTTGGGAGGAAACATTTTATTTTATGAATACAAACAGTGTTTATTAAATAGTTACCGTGAAAACTCTAAGAGCTAAGCAAGCGTCATCTACGGGAAAAGCTGTGCATCATACGAGATCTCTGATGGTACTGCTGTTACTTACTTTATTAGTCAACAAAACTCACTAAAAACTAGAGAAAAGATCATGTAGAAAGTTAAAAAAGCTTAATGAGAATAAATGTAGTCTCTAAATATCGTTCTACTTTTAGTCTCCATTGAAATCTATGAAACTTTTAGTAAAAGTTACAAAGCAGAAAAGTTGTTGATTTAAAAGTCAAATTACTTCTTAACCAAATGTTTAGGTTTTAAAATGAGATTATGCTATTTTCCAGTAGGCAACCGTTATGCACTATAGCGTCTACAGCACGTAAGTGCTTTCCTATGGTATACTTATTTGTTAGTAAAAATAGAAAACAGTTTCTAAATGCTTCTTTTCATTGTCTTATACTTACTCTATGTGCATCCAACATTACTAAATTCTCAGCTAACGGTGTGACGTCTACAATGTCACAGTGGTGTGAGGAACTGGTTAGTGCCAGCATGCTTGTTATGTCAAGTCGACATTGAATTTTTTTTTAATTTTCTCTTAGCGCAGAAATATGTTACAATGTAAAAAAAATGACTACATGCTTTTTATTTTCTAGGTGCCTAATTTACCTCCATTTCCTCTGTCTTCTGTTACCCAATGTCCAAGGAAAAACAATAATAATAATGATAATAAAGATAATTTCAGAATAGTTATGTAATACTTCTTAGCAATAAAGAACTTAGGAGCTGCTGTCTTTGTTTTGGTTAAAAGGGATTTAATTTACCTGCATTAGTGTGTGCTATACTGGGCTTTGTAACCTTAAACTGTGCAGTAGGATAACGCTATTCCACCTCTCACCGTCTGCCTACCTCTATTATAGAGAACATATATTTTTGAATCAGACTTTTATAGTTTCCCACACAACGAAATTACTCCTCAGATTACCATATTTACATGTTACATTATTGATAAGTCCAGTTACCAACAATTTTAGTCCTATGAGTCTATCCCCTGAAATCCCTTTAGAGTCACAAAATGGACATGTTGATATAGTTTCCCAAATTTCAGCATACGTTGGCTAGCTGCCAGCATCTCTTCAAAAAGAAAACACTGTCCCTGAGTCAATAAAAAAAAAGTAGCCGGATATCATAAATGCATGATATGTAAAGTGTCCTTTAAGTCTAGTCAACCACCGCCTTGGTGGGGGATGTGCCACATTATTAACTACACGTTGCTGTTCCAAAGCCGGAGGGGCTGCAGCAAGTGCTAATGGCTCAACTTTGGAAGCTGCTTCTGTGACAGTTTTCCCTCCTGTGCATGTGCATTCCCAGGTGACAGCAATGACAGTGTCCTACGTTCAGGGAGGGAAGAATGCCAGCGCTGAAACAGTACAACTTGCTCTCTCTGCCTTGAGATTTAGCAGGTGAAGTTGAGGAAAAAATGGCGGAAATGAGTTATCCATGAAACCAGTTTTAAATCGCCATTCATGGCTCAATGTAAGGAAATGTGTTCATTGTGGAAACTTAAGAAGGGTTCATGAATCAATGTACAATGCATTGTGATCTTATGATGTTTTGTTTTATGATGTCTTATTCAGAGAAAAAAAAAATTACTTATTTCCCCAGCCAAACTGTTTAACTTGGGAATGATCAACGATTTCCACATCCACCTGAAATTCTTTCCCAAAGGTTTATATACAGATTCAATCAAAAAGAATATTAAGAATGCCCTGTCAGAAGAGTCAGACATTGTGGCCAGCTTTCCACCTCTCTTTTCCCTCTCGGACCCTCTTTGTGAGCACTGGCTTCCATTGTCAAGAAGGAGGAAGACCCCTGGGGTTTGCAAGGGGGTTGAGTGTCCTGAGGCCTTTCTTGCACAGAAATTTAATCCATCAATTCAACTTTCTACACAATTAAGCACTTTGACATTTGCACTGCATCTATGCACTAAACAAATTGACTATATGCTATGCTACGCTTTAAAACTATCCTGTGGACTTTAGATTGTGTGTGTGTGTGTCTATGTGTGTATCTGTGTGCCTGTGTGTACATACCTCTGTATGTGTCTATGTGTGTGTGTCTGTGTGTGTATGTGTGCATTCCTGTGTGTCTGTGTGTATGTGTCTCTGTAAGTGTCTGTGTGTGTATCTATGTGTGTCTGTGTGTGTGTATTTTCATGTCTTTGTGTCTCTGTGTGTGTCTGTGTATGCATATCTGTATGTATGTGTGTGTGTTCTCATATCTCTGTGTCTGTGTGTATCTGTGTGTCTGTGTGTGCATGTCTCTGTGTATCTGTATTTGTGTGTATATGTATATGTGTCTGAGTTTGCATGTGTATATGTATGCATATATGATGTGTATCTATGTGTGTATATGTGTGTATATATGTGTATGTGTTTATGTGTGTTTTCTTAGAAATTCCTATTCTATTAAGAATATTGGGCTGAAACTGGAATCCTTATTTAAAATGTATTTACATTTTCTAACAAGTTGGTAGCAAATGTAAAGATTTACATTAGAGCAGCTCCAAGAACAACAGGAGAGAGACACAGAGGAAGATTCCCAATAAGTCTGAAACAGGAAGGACATTAGGAGCTGATAAATATCCAGCCACCTGGTAAAAGGCAAGATCCTTAAAGGCCTTAGATGATGGAAATGTGACCACAGTATGCTCCTAGCATGAAGTGAACAACCACCTCTGAGCCTGCGATGGCAAATTAGACAATCTTTATTGCCACCCCCAATGCTAAGAGGCACGTAAGCAGAACAACCTCTGCGGGAAAGTCCTGTGAGTCTGTGTCCACTGCCAGACTTGCGACCCTGCTAAGTTAGAATGAGCACGATGCAGCATGCGTATGTCATCCCAGCCAGGGCCTCCAGCCACTGCCTGATGCAGGAAAGGCTTCTGAAAGCTTCTGTACCGGACGAAAATTGACAAAAGTCAATTTTGTGTGTATGTTTGTGTATACGTGTCTGTGTGTATGTGTCTGCCTGCCTTTGAAGATCCCTGTGATAAGACGAAAGCTGCTCTGGGCATAGGGCTCAGTACACTGCCTACGACAGAGGACTTCTCCAACTTGAGTAGAGAGAACCTCGGCAGGCGAATTATCTTATGCAGATGCTGCAGCCAGTGTTATAGTCAGCTGTGGTGACATGCACTCTCTCTCCTCCAGTGGACTAAATGACAGACACTGACCATCTAGGCCAACCTCAGCTTTGCCATTCAAAGCTTTCCCAAATGCACAGACACCAGACAACTAGCATTCTAACAATGTAATCCTAACTCAAATAAAGCCATCTGAACTTTGCAAAATGGTACCACATAGTCCTTCCCAGGGTCTCACTCCCTCTTGCCTCCAGCTCCCTAGTTTGGATACATCAGGCAGGAGCCAGAGTACCCAGATTGTTCTTCCTACTTCTTTGCAAGAACCTGAGTTCTGGAAGCAGCAAGTAGTTCTGAATGTAAAAATTATATAAACACAAAGGAAACCACCTTTTTTGTGGTAGAGAACTTTACTGGCAATAATCAAAGAGCCAAAGACTAAGTTCGTCTCATGTGGCTTAAACTTTCTACTAGCTTCTTAAGAGGAAGGAATATACGTGTGGTTGGAATGGATGCAAGTGCCAACAGTGAAAGGGCTTCTAACGTGGTTCAGTATAAAGAACAAAAGATAAAGGTGTTGTATTTCCATTTTTTAATGAAAGAAAAAAAAAGCTGCACTAGGCACAGAGAAGATAAGAAATACATAGGATTCAGACCAAATAGCTGACCTGTAAATATTCCTATTCAAGTCTGATCCATGATGTATTACATTCGTCAATGTCTTGTGCACATGTGTCTCTGTGGGCATTCACAGAGTCTGCCAGGCTGCTCTGCTCCACCATCTGCAGCTACCTTCTGAGCAAGGTGGAACTGCGACCATCACCTCAGCTCAGCTCCATGGAGCAAAAGTTCTGAATAGACGCCAAGCACTAAACACTCCCTGTCTTCCCTTGATCTTACAGATAGCCAGCCAACAGCACTCTACGACTTTCTGTCAGATGCTAGCTAGCATTCCCAAGGGCGAAATCAAGTTTTTATTAAAGAGAAGTATCCCTGCTGGGTGACAATAACCAGAGTGCAGCAGCACGGCGCAGGTAGCACAGCGTGGGTTGTGGATTAAGATCACCAATGACCTGATGACTCCAAAATTACTAGATCTGTAATACTGAACAACGTATTGGACCACGCGAGTGACTTAGTTTCACTATCTGTGAAATATGTACAGTAGTACCCTTATCTGATTACAAGGGGCTAAAGGAAATGTCACATTTAAAGAGCTTGGAGCAGCACTTAATGTGAAGAAATATAGCTATCATAATATAATGTTGCTATGGTGATGATAGCTATTGCCACTGTCGCCATTAACGGCTATTGATATTGATACCCCTTTAAGATGGACTCAGTCACACAAATATTCTCCGACCATCTCTAGAACAGGCTACTAGAACACCAGTTTCACCATGAAGATGCTGTTACCCCTGACCTCATCATAATGATCGAAACAGAACCCTCACGGTGTCCTAAATTTCTCAACTTATTGGCACAACTTCAAAGCCCTGAGTGGCACACTCTGAAGCCAACAAAGGTGTTGCCATTTCTTCACAAATGGAATTCACAATGTTTCCTACCAGGAAAGTGTCCCTCACTGTGGGTTATAATATGGGAAAGAGTATCCCTTTGGGGCACCCAGCCTCAAAGGCAAAAGGAGAATGTGAAAGGATGGAATAGGATGCCTCGGTTCCCAGTCACCTGGTGATCACTAAGAAAACCTGGCTAACTGTGCTATGCCCTGTGAAAAGGGGAAGTAGCTTGCTCCAGGCTCCTAAACCAGCTACGTGAGCCTAAAACACCTCAGGAACCAGATAAACAGAATCCCTCCATACTAGGACAGGGATACTCAGGATCCTAAAGATAAGACAATATCCAAAGAAGAACGGTAGACATAATCCCTAAGACCAGTGACTGGCTGCATGCAGGATGTGTCTCTCTATAAGTGATCAGCCTGTCTGCATACAACAAACGCCAAATGCCTGGAAAGTCCAGTGCCACTACACTCACTCCAAGGTATGCCCTCTCCATGCCTGACTTACAGAACTCTTGCTGTTGTCTAAATAGCAGAAACGGCCGTGAGTCCAGGGCAAACTCAAAGAGGGATGTGGCAATGGGGAGACAAAGTGCTGGGGTGTAATAGTAAGTGAAATATTCTGAATTCAATGCTATTTGCCAAAGACAGCTCTGTAGCTGGAAAAGGCTCGTCTTTGCTCTTTTGTATTAGTGGCAAGGGTAAAGGGGATGCCCCCTCAGATCTCTGCCCTGCAGTAAAAGGAGACAGGGTAACAGAGCTCCAGCGCTGTTGCTCCCTTGTCCTCGCAGTACTTATTATCAGGTGTGACACATAGGACGGAAGCAGCTGCAACTCCTGCACTAATCTGAGAACCGGGACGTACCAGCAGCAAGCCTAGGCCGCCATGTAACTCTCCGCTTCTTTAAGACTCTGAGTGCTCCTCGCTCTCAATTTTAGAGACTCAAATCTCACTCCCTTAATCTTGAGCCGTTGTGTCAAACACACAACGTTTTTACCATTTGCAGATTTCCCCAAAGAACTCTCAATTGAGGAAGCAGGACACTATCGTGTGGCCCGTGTTTCCAAGGAAACTGGGTTCTGATCTGCTAGACACACCCAGGGGGCTGGAACCCAGACTCTTCTGACAGAGCACTAGAAGGCTAAGGCCTTTCAAGACTTTCAGCTCAGTGTGAAATTAGGTCCCAATCAATTCAGCGATACTACCTAATAGTTCTCTTGAAGTCAAGGGTATGTAAGGCTTACCTTAACAATGTTTGGGAAAAATACTTCAGGGTGTTTGCGATGTCTGTTCCTGATGGCACGGGATAAATGTTGTGGAGAACTCGATTATGATATTCCTGCAAGTACCGGATCTTGGAAGAAACTAGATAAAAGCAAAAAGAAAAAAAAGAAGAAGAAAAAGAAGAACCTTCTTGTAATATGTATCAAACACAAAGGGAATGATTATGTATGAGAATTCAATACATATTTTTAAAAATCCATATAAGTTTTTACTGGAATTCCATGATAGAAACACTAATACAAAACACCTAATTTCTTATAACTGCATCCAACAATTAAAATTATTTTTATCTGGGTTAATATCCTTACACGTACTGTCTATTCCTTTTTCAGTCACTAAGAAAAGCATTATTCTAATAGCTTTCTAATTATCTCCAGATAAGCTTCCTGTTATCAAAATAGCAATAAATATAAGTCTCTGTCACTAGAGAGTTATAGCTACTATGAAGGAAAAAAAAAACCTCAAAACTATAAAATTCCCTGAAAAAGATGTGTGTCCACTGTATAATGGCATCAATTAAAATCATTTTTTTAACTCAGTAAGAATCATGAAAGTGTATTTAATGAATGCCTAACTATGAAGAACATGTTAAGAGTGTATTTACTTTGTGGATATCAAGTAAGAATATGATGATGTGTGGCAATAAAAACACAAACAATAATGGTCACATTTTTCTTCCAATGAATTGCATAAATCAGAAACCATCCTAATAGCTTTCTGAGACTGGCTTCCCAGTCTCGAGACAGGAGGGACACGTGTCGTTACCCTCCTACACCTACCTGGAGTCACCAGCATTGTCCACATTCCTGACCTGACCTTTGACCTGGCTGTAGTGAATGGCCCAGCTCTAGTCATTCCTCTTTGCAAATCCCAAGGAGCCATGATGATCAACGTCTCTCTGGTCTCCTCTTCCACAGAGTTCTCAATACTGTCCGTTTGTCCTTTCAATCTTTAAGGCTAGCCAGGGAGCCTTTTAGGTGGCATGGCTCACTGTCAGCAGTTAGCAGAAGACATATGATGTCCCGGAGAAGCAGGGCTTTGCTGTTCCCAACAGCCAATGGGAATAAGCTCCTGGATGGGTCTAACTGAAACGCTGGCTTAAGCAACTTAAAAAAAGTCAAATGCTTTTGACAGGTGCGGAACGGAGAACCACAGAACAATAAAGTATCAGAACACAGAGACACTTAGAGCCCTTTTTCCCCTAACTACTTCATTTGAAAGGTGGGGAAATGAGGCACACGGGTGGGTAGCGGTAGGGCAGGGCTAGCGGTTAGTTCTCCTGACTCACGATCCAGTGCTCTTTCCTCTACGACATGCTCGAGAATACAGTTCTGAGACTGAGCCAGCATGCACACGGTATATGTTCATGACACAACATCAAAGCAATCGTCAGCAGTTGTTCGGCTAATCACTATTCTAAAGTAACGTCCTCTATTTATCAGACTTGCCTTTTCTCCTTTTTGCTTCTGGGCATTCTCCCAAAGAAATACATTCACATTGCAGATGGACAGCCTTGGGTTCGTACAACACATCCTCTCCAAAGACAGCAATAACTTTAATATCTATTGTTTCATTTAACCCATGGTATTTGATTATAAACAATTTTTCTGAGAAGAACTATAAATAGGTAATACCTGGAAAATATATCAATTATATAATCAACAGAATCCATTTTCTCCCAAATGTCTTTGACCTGTCATTCATCTTAATTTTTATAATGACATTACAAGAAACACTCATGCTAATGTATAGTTTTACGTTCCAAATATCCGAGAAATATGCCAGGCCGGCTTATACTTCCTCACACCCACTATCACAATGATGTTTTATTACTGGGACTTTTCTCAACTTTTAACACTCAGAAGGTCTATGTGGAGAATTTAGGGAACATCATTAATCATTCTACTATCTAAAAAGAAACTTGATGATAGCACAGAATTTGAGCAACAAGCTGAAATAAGGAGAAAAGTCAAAGATCCCCCAACTCATTGGCTTGCTCATAATTCAAGAGCTTTAAAACCATCATTCCACAGTGACTGCAGGCATTCAAACATATTTGTGAGCTGAATGGATATACTTTTATAGCAACTTGCATTAAAATGCAGGGGCAGCTCCTTTCAATGAGTTTCCAAACTTGCATGGGAAAGCAGACACTATAGGCCCTTCCTTCTTTGAGATCTTTGTATGGTTTACATATTCACAATGCGTTTACAGATTCACGTAGTTCACTTAGCTGCTTATTTTTCTATATCAAGATAGGAATATGTTGGGAAGCATCTCACTTGTGTTTCCATCCCAATCTTAAAGACACTGCCTAGAACTGATTGGGTACCCAACATAGTCATAAGATTTAGGTGAGTTAATAACAGCTTTAGCGCTTGATATCTGTGTGTGTGTGTGTGTGTGTGTGTGTGTGTAAAATACACATATATATAGTACTTACGGATTCTTTATTCTTAGATCCCAGACACCTAGTAAGTACTCAGAAAGTTACCAGTGATTCAAGGTGGAATAAAAGGATAAAGAAAGTGGTAAAAGCCGGGCGTTGGTGGCGCACGCCTTTAATCCCAGCACTCGGGAGGTAAAAGGCAGGCGGATCTCTGTGAGTTCGAGGCCAGCGTGGTCTACAAGAGCTAGTTCCAGGACAGGAACCAAAAGCTACGGAGAAACCCTGTCTCGAAAATCCAAAAAAAAAAAAAAAAAAGAAAGAAAGAAAGAAAAGAAAGTGGTAAAGAAGATTGCATGCACAATCATGAAAGAACAGGTTGGAACATGCTCAAACTACTTTCTATAGTGAAGAACCAACAAAATTCAGCCCTCACAGATTTAATTCTCTTCATTTCAACTACCTGAAAATGATCATGGGGCTGGAGAGATGACTCGGCCATTAAGAGCCCTTGGCTGCTCTTCCAGAAGAATTACCTTTGATCCCCAGCACTCTCGTGGCAGCTCACAACCAGCTGTAACTCCAGTTCCAGGGGATCTGATGCCCTCTTCTGGCCTCTATAAGCATTAGACAAGCACACGGTAGGTACTCTTACATTTAGGTAAAACAACCTCATGCATTTAAAAGAAGAGAAAGAGGAGAAGGAGGAGGAAAGAAAGCAATTGGAAGGAACTCCGACAAAAAATAACTTGTAATTCTGCTGAGGATATGAGTGAAGCTGATTTGCATTTCAAACTTGTGCACAGGGGATGGTGTTTTGGCTGGCCCATGAGCCCAGGGGGACCCAGCAGCTGACCAAAGCAAAGACACCTTGCTCTTTGCTCTACACATGTACCAGACTGCCACTGCAGACTTAGATAACTGACAGACTGGATGTGTCTGACCATCTCCAAACACAATTGCGCTCAGGACTCCGTGTTTCTAGCAATCTCCTGCCCTCTCCTGTTCTAGTTACATCTTCAGAATGTTCTCGTGTTCCATGGGAAGCCACGTGTCATAAATTGTGTTCCCCAAAATTCAAAATTGAAACCCTAACCTCAAAAAGTGAAGGTACCAAGAGAAAAGGCTTTTAAAAGAGATAACCCAGTTCAGATGAAGTCATTACAGCGATGAGCCTCCTCGTCCAATCTTCCTTGTGTCCTTGTAAGAGAAGACTAGGACATGCAAGAGACAGCAGTAATGCAGGATCACACCGGAAAGGCTGAGTGGGGACAAGCGAGAAAGTGGCCATCTGCGAGGCAAGGAAAGAGGCCTCAGGAGAAACCAAATCTGCCAACACCTTGATCTTGAACTGGAAGTCTTCAGAACTGTGAGAAAATAAATGTCTGTTGTTGTAGCGGCTCCATCTGTGATGGTTTATGGCAGCTGGAGAAAAGTAATACACCATCATACGGGTAAGGAAGAGAAGAAAGGCAAGAGCTCTGAATTAAGACCTCTGCTGCCCTCTCTAGAAAAGCTCAGTCCCTCATCTGTAAAATGGAGAGGCTCCTATCAGGGAGTCACTTAGCACAGTGTCTAGCACATGCTCGCTTGCAGTAGATAACAAAAGCCGACTTGTGTCTCTTTCTTCTTGTTACCAAACACCAAGTCCACCATGAGAGCCCACCATCTACCGGCTATCCCTCCAGCGTCATTAATCTCTCCCTCTTTATTAAGTCTATTAATTAATGTCATTCTCATTCATAGAAGCTCCTCTGACAGAGGAAAACAAACTAAGTACCTTCCCCTACTCCTTCTACTCCACTCCCTCCAGCTACTGGCTTCTGCCTTCAGAGCTTAAATTATTAAGAGTTGCAGATACAGTCTCCCGTGTGTGTGTGTGTGTGTGTGTGTGTGTGTGTGTGTGTGTGTGTGTGTGCGTGTGTGTGTTTCTGTCTGTCTGTCCACACAGTCTCTCTCTATTAACCCCAACCTGGCTCGCACCTTCACCTCCGCACTGAATCTGGCTTTCACCCATCTCATTACTGTCCCTTCAAGTTCTTCCAAGTAGTCAGTCCAGCATTCCCACATTTTTTTAAAACCCTCTTCTCTTGGTTTCCCTAACACCATATTCCCTCAGGCTTCTCTCTTTGAGAAGCAGCCTTCTTAGAGTGCTTTGCCACCTTCGGGCTACTAGAACGTTGGAATCGTTGAATCAGGGTTCACACTGACTCCCTTTGTCTCCATCAACATCTCTCCCTGGGCAATCCCATCTACCCAGATGGCTACCTGTACTACCCACCGGCCAGAAATTCTGAAATATACATCTCCATTGCAGAAACTTATGTCACTTGAGCAATAGACCTCCTCTCCATTTTTTCACCAAAGAATCTCAAATGGATCTCAGAGTAAACACATCCAACGCTAAATAACCCTCCCCCACCCACCCATCCCCAAATAAAACCTTGTACCATCTGTGCAATCTACCAAGTCCGCACAAAGGATGAGCAGCGCCCTCACACTGTCTCCTCTATCCTGATCCAGCACTTTCTCCTATAAACACAACCAACAAAAACCACATTCAAAGTATATTCTCTCTTCCCCCTAGATGGCATGACTTGCCGCCATCTCCAGAGGGACTCAAAAGGCTCCAAGATCCCCTTCCAGATTCTCTCTCACCCCACCCAGCCAGGAGCAGCCTAAGAGGCCTTTTAAGATGTTTGCAGGATCCTCTGCAACCTGCTGCCCTCCCAGTGAAATCCAAACTTCTTCCCACACTCTTCCAGCCTGATCTTGCACCCATGGCCACACTAGTTGCTCTCACTCAGTGTGTCGTGCAAATCTATTTCTTTCTGCATGAAAACTTTGTATTTGCTCAGCCTCTTCCTTTAGATCTTGTCCCTACACATTTTGTGTGACTAGTGTCAACTCGTACCTCCGAGGTGGCCTGGCATGCCACTTGCTCATAGAGGCCTTTGCCAACATCCCTATCTGAACTGATTTCCTGACCCACCCTCCCATTTTTCTCTATAGTAACACACTGTTTTAGTGTCTTCCCCGCAATGGCCAACACAATTTGCAACCGTGTACTTGTCTGAATAGCATTCACTGTCTCTTCCAAATGGACATGCTCCAAGCATTGCATCACTTGCTCGCCACTGCACAGTCCTGGGACCTAGCAAGACCCGACTATGCTGAGTTCCAAGGAAAGGGTGAAACAAAGGTGGTCAGCAGGGCAGTGACTGTTTTCAGTCGCTAAACGTTGTGTCCATACAACCCAGAAGCCACCTGCCTAAGCAAAAGGGAAGTGAGCGCAAGCCAAAACAGTCATGAGGCGTTCATCTCACAAAGAAGACGCTGGTTTCTACTTGAACATACACTAATCCAGTCTCTGCTCCCTGCTACTTTTCTTCTTGGACACTTCACCGCATTTTCAGAGACAGAACACAAAAGAAAAATTCAGCCCTAAACATGAAAGTGATTCAACAAAACTAGAATTGTATACCACACAAGCGTCAAAGTGGCTCCTTAACCTTAATGTGTTCCTGTGTCATGAAGTGTGTTTAAAGCGACCAATACTACTTTCAAGTTTTTAATTATCTAGGCTACCAAAAAAGCAAAAATCAAAAGTCAGGTAAGCACAACTAAGGATATAAAACTCACGTAAAGGCTGCTGTTCAATCATACATGACATTTTAGAGTATTAATCTTTTTGAAAATTTTTTCTGCATAACTGAACATCACATATATAGAGACATATATAATTTTATAACTCATTTTCCCCATACATCAGAAATAGATTTCTACATCATTTCAATTACTCTGTAATTTTTTTAAAGTAAATCATAAGTTATTTCACCACTCATCTATTGGTGTTTGTGAGATTTGGGGTGGTTCCACTATTCTACGTAATGCAACAAAGGAGCTGGAGAGAGGGCTCGAAGGATAATAGCCAATACTGATCTTGCAAAGGACATGAGTTGCTTTCTCTGCACCCACACCAGGCATCTGACACCCTCTTCTAACCTCCTCAGGTATCTACATACACATGAAATACACATTTACACATAATTTTAAAATAAATCACTAATGCTGCAAACAATAACCCTTAATATCTGACCATGTCCTTAGAATAAATTTTCAATGAGGAACTACACAATTGGGGAGTCAGGTGTGGTAGTGTGTACCTGTAATCCCAGCTCTTGAGAGGTGCAAACAGCAGACTCAAGAGTTCAAGATCAGGCCTCAACAGCTGAGAGCAGTAGCTACTCTTCCAGAGGACCCGTGTTCAATTCCCATCCCCATATGGTAGCTCACAACCATCTCTAACTCCAGTTCCAGGGGATCCAACCTCCTCGGGCCTCTACAGACACCAGGAGTACAAGTGCTCACAAACATAATGCAGGCAAAAGCCCTGTACACACAGGGCCATCCTAAATAGAAAGTTTGTGGTCACCCTGGGCTACGTGAGATATTGGACTTAAAAAATTAAAACAAAAACTAGCTCTTTAAAAAGAACAAATAAAGCTTTTTAGGATACTTGATAAACTGTTATTCAAAAAAAAATAGTCCACTTCTTCAGCATAAATAATAATACCATTGAGCACCCACAATTGTGTGTGTTTTAATTTTTAAATCTTGCATAAGTGTTTGTGTTGTATCATTTCAAATTTACGGTTTACTAAACCACAAAAGTAGGTGGCCCCCCTGTGGACACAGAGCTAGAACATGGTAGGACTACTTGTTTAACTAACTGAGAGCACGCTTTTCCCCAGACCACATTGGTCTCTGGTCGTTTTTAATGCTTTCATGACATTCAACCACAGGGATATGGCATCAAATAACACTTGGCTCATCCTACTGTTTGCCATATCTCAATAAAGAACACTGTAACAACTAGATAAAATATTAGAGCAAATTTCCAATACATATTTCAGAAACGCAAAACCGAATATATCTACTTCACTGGTCTGCCCTTTCCTTGAAATATCAAGTGATTTCATCCTTCAGGACCCTCCCGAAGACCACCTCATCAGACCGTAAGTGTCCTTCCCTCATTCCTGGAGCCTTCTAATTGACTCCAGATGTCATCAACTGCGCCCTTTCTAAACATGCAGAGTGCCACCATCTACTTTCCAAACAGAGCCACTTGGTTACGTGCATATTCCAGTAACTGTAAGCAAATCTCAATCGCTCCAATTAGTTTCATGTTTGCAAATCCATTTTCCCCAACACCTCTATGCCCTTGAAGATGGACCTGTCTTCTCATTGTAAATCCCTCAGAACGTGGCAGGACGCTAGGTGCACGGCAGATGGCCAGCAACAGCAGTGGCTGAAGAGACCAGAAAGCTTGAAATGTCAACTATCCTGAGTCCTACATACGCTCTAAATTCTTTTAAAAATTCTGCTATTATTTGTACAAATTATTTCCACACACAATTTATTATGTAAATTACATAAAGAATGCAGTATTCCTTTTCATGGTTAATTTCCTTCTATTGTTCCAACAGAACCTAAAAAATAAAAAAAAAACCCTCTTGGTACATATTTCAAAGGATTTCAAGTTCTTTATCATATCTGAATACCCACTCTTCTCTTTTTCTGACTGACCACTCTGGTTCTAACAGGCTGAGTGTCCTGGGGTTTTCATGATGCCGTGCAGAGAGCCCTCAATGGACTCTGGGTCTTCCCACCCTGGGCTATGTATGACCACAGGCGAGCCAATTAATACCTCGACTCTCGTGGGTTCTTGCTTCATTGTGTTTGGTTTTTACCAAATGAGAATTGAAATAGCATTTCTGGTACATTCTTTGCAAATTATTAATTTGTAGACCTGATCGCCTGTGTTCTAATTCCACCTTAATTTTAATCAGTTTCTTGTTGTACCATGTAAACTCACTAACGGATCTGGTATGGTCCCCTTTTAAACTACCTTCTTTTCAGTTTAATATTTCATTAAGGAATAGCAGACATGGGGCTGGCAGGCAGGCTCAGGAGGTGAAGACACTGGCCAGCAAGCCTGGAGACTTGTGTTTGGTCCCCAGAACCCATATCAAGGTGGAGAGAAGGAACAGAACCAACTCCATAGAGTTACCCTCTGGTCTCCACACATATACCACGGTACACACATCTGCACATACACAGAGAGGCACATAAGGAAATAAGTGTAAAACTTTTTAAAATAAATGACAGACGTGAGTAAAATGAATCTGGACGTATTTCTCAAATGGGATTCCATAACCCCTCCCCACAGTGGTCTAAGCAGCAATCTGCGTGGTGTCTTACTCTTCTCTTGGTCAAGCATGGGTTATGGAACAGGATGTCCGCCTTAATTATCACTGCCTATCCGTCTTTATTCAGTCTTTTTGCATTAATAGAAATGGGATTATTTGGTAGTCTTATTGGCTCTAACAAGAAATCATCTCTCAAGATCTATTTTCTTCTTCCTCACAACATCGCCTGAATTAAATTTTGCACAACCTCCTTCTGAGATGAATTGCTATAATAACCAGGCTGATTGCACTCTGATCCTTTTTCACCATGACATCCACAGCCATCTTCCCAGAATTCAAATGTTTTTTCATTCTCCGTTCATTGAAATTAAGTTAATCTATGAAGCCCAGGAAGAATTAATTCCCTCCCTACTAGCCAAGCTTCCTCGTCTGCTCTCTCCCTGGATGTCACACCTCAACCATCTGAACTTAAAAGACCCTAGCTGACGGTCTTAAACCTGGTTTTGTTCACAAACACAAACCCTACTCCTCTGTCTGGCCTCAAAAAATTCCTCAAGATTCAAGTCTCACCATGTCGCCTGTGGACAGCGAACCTTCCTTCCCTAGCCCATGCCACCTTCGCTGCAGCTCTTCTGAATGTTCACAGTCCCTGGCTTCTCTCTGCCACTTACCACTCCGTGATATTGCCAATAACTCAATAACTGTCTCCACACTGGACTACCAGAAGCATCTCTTTTAATTCCGTACACTCGGTATACAATAAGTTCCCGATTCCGAACAAATTATTTGTTGAATGAGTGAGTGGATGACACAAGTCACTACAACAAAGCAGCTCAAAGTTTATGTCTTCTCATGAACTAGATTTAGATCTCGGATGTCACTAAGGCTTTCTCTGCCTCTCCTTCCTACTCCTCATCACAGGATCCCTTGCATCACCTTCTCAAGGACCCTCATTCCATCAACATTTGTGGGTGTGGAGAAGATCTGGCTGAAATAATGTGACCCAAGCCCAAGAGACCGCCCAGTGGAGCTGCTGACGTCAGGGCTGCAGGGGCAGAGCCACCCCGCCCACTGCACTGCACAGCGATGCACCACCTGCCTCACATGATGGGCGTGCAGCCTCAAGGTTGCAGCTCTGTCTGCCCTGCTGGGCTCCAGTCCTGCTCTAATCCAATATTCCCCAGTGATGCTCCCGTCCCTTCCTTTTGAAACAGGAATGCAACACTTACTCTGTGCTGTTATAGACTTGGAAGTGTGTCATCTGGGTTTTTATTTGTTTGTTTTTACAGTGACTCACAGATAAGAATTGGCTGTGAGTCTGGACTTTTAAACAGTGTGGGACTGTGCAGTCTACGTGGACTCCTGAAGTTGTCACTGAGTTGAATGCATTTCACAAGAGCCTAATGATGGCCAGGGCAAAACGCTATGGCTTGAATGTCCCTTCCCAGGCTTTGCTTTGCTTTGGTTTTTGTCTGTTCGTGTGTTTGTGTGTGATAAGGTTTCACTGTGCAGCCTGGTTGTCTCAGTGCCCACTACGGAGACCAGCCTGGCCACAAACCTGCACCAGTTCTTCCACTTCTGCGAGCACCACCACACCCAGCTCCAGGCTCATAGTTTGAACACTTGGTCCCCATGATGCAGCAGCCCTCAGGAAGTGAGGTCAGGCAGGTGGAAAGGTGACACAAGAGGATGATGCATGTCCCTGATTCCTGCCCTGCGCTCTCAAGCCTCCTGTCTTATGCCCCCAGACAAGCCTCACTGTGCAGTCTGGCTGACCACAACCAAACTCTTCACTTTGCCTTTCCTGCCATGATGGCCTGTGGGCCTTCTGAAGCCGGAAGTCAAAATAACTCTCCCGTGACTTGAGTTGCTAATGTCAGATATTTTGTCTCGGTGACGAGAAAAGCAACTAGATACCAAGCTTTGCTTGAATTCGGGCTCCCCTGTGGACTGGCTGAGAGAACACGGGCAAAGCAATAAACTTCACTCAGTCCTAATTCCTTAATCTATAAAATGAGGGCAATTGTTTTTATCTCACGTGGTTGTATATAATGACATGCAGCACAAAGACTGGAACACGGTAAAAAGAAAAAAGTTACACTCCCAATTAGCTCCTACAGATGGCTTCCTTTTCTCCATCCCTGCCTCTTCCCTAGACTAATGTTCTGTCCTTTCAATGAGAGATAATGTACAAACGTCGCTAATAATGAAGATTCAGAAATTAAAATGTAAGGAGAACAAAGCAACAGAGCATTGTTTGAGCGCCCTGGTGGATTCGCAGGGTTCTGTGCACACCCTTGATCAAAGAACGCCACTCCTCCTGCGAGGAAGGTCATTCCCACTGAAAGCAAGACCTCACAAAAGATACAACCGCAGGGTAACGGCAAAGGAAACGAACGGGCAGAGAGCTGAAGCTGTCCAGGGATGTCAAATGCCGTGTGCACCTCATCAAGCTCCTCCAAAAATTTCTTCAGTCAATTTAAGGTCCGGGTGGCAAACGTTACCTGGCATTTTCGGCAGACAAGGAAGGTCAACAAAGAACATCCCCTGTTCCTCGTCAAAGAACTCCATTGTCACCACCACCACCATTAAATGCCGCATTTGTTTAGTTGCTTACATTCTTCAAAATACTTCCACATACATTGTTCAGTTAGGTTTTGAGCATTTACATCATAAAAAATGCATTGGAAGTTTTAGGGAAATTTAGACATTACACAACAAATTGAGCACAAAAGTAAAAGACTCGCCTGCTCTTATCCATCCATTAACTAAGGACAGGGTACTAACAAAGCCACAATTACTGAAGCACAATCCCCGTCCTCTAGAAGGTCAGGAAAATCTACAATGGTAATTCTCCATTCTGATGCGCCTTGCATGATGCCAGTCAACATGGGAACAACGGTTACATCGCTCCCGTGTTTCAGTGAAAAACTGCAGTTGAGAGCACCTTGGTAAGTGGCCCTGAGGTCGCAGGAGAGGTACAGGATAGAACCTTCTGTTACGCCACCTAATAAGAGATGCTGGAACCAGCTGTGGCCACTGCACAATTTTAACTATTAGAAGGATGCCGCTGCATAAAACCACTCGGTGAGCTTTCATGCGTCAATCAGCAAGACTAAACCTCTTGTCATCTGACAAAATATAAACACACAAATGTCTCCCTTGCTGGAAACGAGGCTCTCGCTATTAAGGCAAGCGGGGTCACCTGTTCAAGGTTGCTAAGTCAGTTCTAGAGCTCTGCTGGTCAGGAGTGCTTGAACTAAGAACCCTGTACATCAGATTCACCGGACTGGTGGAGGAGGGATTCAGGAGGTGTGTTTTCATCAAGGAGAGGGTTGGCTATCAGGGAGAGTGGAAACGGAAGAGTCCTGTCCTATCAAACACAACAGGACTAGTCGTGGAAGCTCGGTTTTAAAGCTGACTAAGCAGCCTCCTCAAACCAAAAGTTTGAACTGGAAGAATCTGAAACCCAGTTATTAAGCAACTTCCAAAGCATCACGTGACTCAATAGTTGTACTTCCTAACTGGATGTGACAAGACTCCTAAATACCATACTTGAAGTTTCGTGAAAGAAAGGACAAGAACACCACTGGTCTATCCATAACAGCACATACTCGCAAACACAGATCTAACAAACGTTCACCACATGACTCTCTGCCAAATGCTATTACACTCTCTAATAAATAATTTTAAAAAGCTAGATCTTAAGAAGTCTTTGGTAGAATTCAGTGGTATACAGAATGATGCATTTCTACAGTCAGATTAAATACTCAAGGAGTATTGAATCGCCGGGCGGTGGTGGCGCACACCTTTAATCCCAGCACTCGGGAGGCAGAGGCAGGCGGATCTCTGTGAGTTCGAGGCCAGCCTGGTCTACAACAGCTAGTTCCAGGACAGGAACAAAAAAAAAAAAAAAGCTACGGAGAAACCCTGTCTCGAAAAATCAAAAAAAAAAAAAAAGAAAAGAAAACAGAAAAAGAAGTATTGAATTGCCATCCACTGTCAGGACTACAGTTGGCACGACAGAATGTAGACCCACCTGGGAGATGGGTAACTGAGCATGCCTGTGAGGAAGAGTCTTATAACCTTGATTACATCTATTGCTGGTGGGAGGAACCAGGTCTCAGTTGTGGGTAAGACCATTCCTGGGGCAGGGAATCCTGGGCAGTAGAAGTGGACAGAGGG
Source organism: Microtus oregoni (assembly GCF_018167655.1). NCBI lineage: Eukaryota > Metazoa > Chordata > Mammalia > Rodentia > Cricetidae > Microtus > Microtus oregoni. Next base: position 10,184,504 of record NW_024543210.1, read on the forward strand.
GCTGAGCAGCAGCAGCTCCTGGGGCAGGGAATCCTGGGCTGTAGAAGTGGACAGAGGGGGCTGAGCAGCAGCTCCTGGGGCAGGGAATCCTGGGCGATAGAAGTGGAGAGGGGGCGGAGCAGCAGCCACTTTCATCCCTGTTTCCGATGTGAACACAGCAGAACCAGCCGCTTCAAGCTTGGGCTGCCTTGACTTTCCCAGCATGATAGACAGAAAGGAAACCAAGACCTCCCTTCAGGATTGCTCAACTCAAAAAACAATGATGCTGAAAATGTGATTCTGCCCCTAGAAAGACAAGCTCTCCCAAAACTGTCCAGATAAGAACACTAACTGCAGCCACCATTGTCCTCGACTATCAGGCCATGAGGACAACCACTGGGACTATTCGGGTCCCACTTTCTTGTGGAAGCATGCTGTCTTCTGTGACAATGCCAAGGTCTGGGTGGAGTGCTGTGATCAATCTGGAGGAAAAACTTAGATGGACCACGCTCCAGGGCACGTAACACTCAGGAGCAGCTCACACCATCGTGTGGGGAATTGGTCTCTCACTCCATCAAAACTGAACACCAACCAAACAGAAGAGCTCAGCCCATCGAGAACTGTTCTGAAGAATGTGAACATAAAACATAATAACTAGCATTTCTGTAGCATCCCCATGTACCGGGGGCACTTAGTCTTTTAGTAAATTTCAAGACAATTGCATGAGGCAAGCCATGGCTTTATTCCTCCACCCTTATTTTCTAACAGATAAGAAGACTGAGGAAATTGGTATCAGTTTTGAAAATACATGCTATCCACATATACTCTGTTCTTTACTCAGGCAGAAAATATTTATTCAGGTTCAACAACACATAAGACAGTTCTTACCTACAACCTCATGAGCAGACAGAAAAGAACAAAAGATGAATAAAAAACAAGGCAGTATTTTCAAAGGTCTGTAAGGAAATATATAAGGAATTAAAATAGAGAATAAAACAAAGTTAAGGTGTCTCTTTTTACACAGAGTGATTTTGAGACAGACTCTCTGAAGGGATGATAGTTAAGTAAGCCTTAGAAAGCAAGACGACACTAGACCTGAGAGGGAGAAGGATGTCCTGAATTAAGACTGCCACCTGCAGACGTCATCTATCACACTCACCGGAAGGTCATTCCAATGCGGTGTAAGGATTTTTTTTAATATAAAAAGGAGAAAAGAAGGAGACACAAAACAACAGAATTTGGGAAGCTTGGAAGTCAAAAGGTAGAAAGCATGTGATCTGGCAAGACAGAGGAAGTCGGGTCCTGGGGCAGCTGCAGGGGGAAGGAACGAGGAAGAACTAATGCGGGGCTCAGAATTCTCTAGAGCAGCATCCTGCCCACCCCGGAGAGTTAGCAAACTAGAGATGAGGGGAAAGAACAGGAGGCCAAACAAAATTTTTTAAAGATATGTTAGAAAACTGTTAAGAGTAATTGGAGCCCTAAATCGTCCCGACCTTAACGTCTCTTGAAGGACACCGCTCCCAACCTGGCAGATCTGGAGTTCCCTGCTTAGAAAGAGCATGTGTCTGAGGGATCTAATGGAGACCACACACAGCTGAAGACTAGGGTAACCTACAGAAGCCAAGGTGGTTTGCCCCCTTGATGAACTGTGGGTGCTCTTGTTCTTCTGCACCTAACAGCCACCTCACCCTTCAGGCTGGAGGTTGGAGACTGCTTTTGTTCCGCCTCCTGTAAATCCAACCAATCAAATAAAAAAATAAAAACTGAAGGACAATGACACCAAAGGATCCCCTAGTAAATAGCCAGCCGGCCTGGTATGCCACTGCCTTGCTCCAACCCTAAGGCTGAGTAGACAGCAATGAACAGGCAGCCACCTAGAGAAAACCTTTAACATAAAAAGCAGAGAGGAAAGGACAGAAAATTACCTTGAGGAAGAGAAAGCTAAGTAAAAGAAGAAAACTCTCTCTCTCTCCCTCCCTCCCTCTCTCTCTCTCTCTCTCTCTCTCTCTCTCTCTCTCTCTCTCTCTCTGTGTGTGTGTAATATTATAGGGGCTGGGAAGATATTTATAGGGGAAAGTGCTTGCCTCATAAGTATGAGGTCCTAAGTTCAGATCCTACGCACCCACCTGGAAGCCCGTGATGGTGTTGCAATGCTCAGGGCTGGAGACTGAGACAAGCAGATTCCTAGAGCTCGCTGACCAAGCAGTTTAGACAACAATGATATGCTCGAGGCTCTTGGAGATGTCTCTCAAAGAACTAGAGAGCAACAAAGGAAGAAACTAAAGCTGGATCCTCACTCTACACACGCTGACACAGGTGAGAGCCCCGAGTGCATACGTACACGCACATGAGCGCACACAGACACAAATAAATAAATAAATAAGTCGATAGAAATAGCATGCAAAACTGTTATAAGGGCTGAATAGATGACACCGAGGTTAAGAGCACTGGCTGCTCTCCCAGAGGATCTGAGTTCAATTCCCAGCATGCAGATGGTGGTTCCCAACTGTCTGTACCTCCAGTCCCGGGGATCTGACAACTTCTTCTGGCCACCGTGGGCACCAGACATTCATGTTGTACACATATACATGCAGGTAAAACACCCATACACGTAAAATAAACAAAAATTTTAAAAGTTGTTATAAATATCACAAAGGTCACTCTGGTTATGAATAAATATTGTATGCTTTTCAAAAATAACACACAGAGAATGACAAGAAAACAGAGCTATTGAATATTAAAACAGGATTTCAGAAATAATCAACAGAAAAACTAAAAGACATAGTTGAAAAAAATATCCCCGGGTACAACAAAGAGACAAAGGCACAAAATGAGGGAGAAATGACAAATCCAGGAGGCTGAAGTTCGAACAGAAGCACCAGAAAAGGCACACAAACCAGAAAAGCTAAAGCCATTAAATAAGATTAAGGAATGTTCAGGTAGACAGCTTAGAAGGGCCCATCTAGCAAAATGGCTCAGCAGGTAAAGACACTTACCACTAAAGCCTGGGAACTCAATTTAATCCTGAGGACCCAAGTAAAAGTGGAAGGAGAAAACTTACCACACAGAGCAGTCCTGTGACCATCACACATGTGCCCCCACTCACGTCATGTGCATGTGCGCGCGCGCACACACACACACACACACACACACACACACAATAATAACAAACTATTTTAAAGGGATCCATCACAGCAGATAAAAGTAGACAGTGTATATTACTACAAGATGTCAGAAGCTATAGACAAAGAGAAAGTTCTACATGCATCCAGATATTTCTCAAATTTTTGCATTGCTTAAGAGAGACCCAAGATCAAATGGCTTTGGACTCCTCAAAAGTAGGAACTGCAAGCAAAGTGATAATGAGACAATTTGTCCAGAGTCTGGCAACAAAGTATCACCGAAGCAGACGCCAAACTATTACCAAAGTAGACCAAAACCTCTGTGTGTTTGGACATTTGTGGACTCATCGTTTCTCCTCAGTGGACCAAGACCTGGTAGTGCATCAGGTATGGGTGGCAACCTGTCAAGGTCAAAGGACCATAGCTAAAGACTGACAAAAACTGTCATCACTAGAAGTCCCCCATACATGATATACTGTGTTTTTAACCTAAGACAGACAGACTGACTGGGCAAGCATGGCCCCGATTTTCATTTGTTCTTAAGCCAGTGAAGTTCCTACCTCTTCCACAATGTCCTTAACAGCTAAGGACACTCGGTTACCCCGCAGAAGTGTTCTATTTTGAGCCACTTCTAAGAGCTGGAGGTAAATCTGCTTTGGCTTAAACAAAAAGCACAAAGCAACTCTCCCATCCCACAGCACTGCAAAGCCCCAAGCAGGGCGACACTCTTTAAGACTTGTTCCTGACCTGCTTAGTCCCTTCCCAAGGAGGGGACTCTCAAAGATGATTTCAGACCGTGTCCCAGAGACGGCATTCGTATATCTTTGTGGCATGAGAGAGAGAGCATACACTTACAAGCACATGCACCCCCAAAGAGCACCCAGATGAGAAGATAGCATCTCTGCACCTTCTGGGGACCTACCTACAACTTTGTTCTCATTCACATGGACACCCTCTTCTGATTGTCCTGTTCCTCGTACCCTAACTTCTCTTTACCGTTTCATCCTGAATGTGTGTTTCTCAAACCTATTTCAATCTACTAAGCTGACCTGGTGGCATAGGGAAGACAACAGTACAGGTGGCTCCTGCACTACCAAGCTCTGTGCACTGTTCTTCATGAAAGAATGATGGGATGCTGTGGCTCCCTTTGGACCCAGAAACAGGAGCAGGTGGTTAGGCACGAATCTAGTTCTAAAGACAACTGCTGCTTGGTCAAGAAAAGGCGTTAAGTACCAGAGAAACTTCTTGAGCATCCAGAAAGTCCATCTAAATATGCCACAGGATGAGGGTTCTGGGAAGGGGGCCCAGGCAGCAGCACCGGGGTTTCAACCCAAAGTCTTCCATTAAAACCAGTCAGGCCAGGAAAGGTAATAACAGCAAAGACCACTGATGGAGTGCACCGAAGTAGGGAAGAAGGCATCCCCCAAACCAATTACACAGGGTAAGGACAAGCTGCGGACAGCTACACGTGTGTGTGTCATCAGCATTCACATAGGAGGACACAAAAGAGAGGCGGATGATCAGGAGCCCTCCCAAATAGTCAACAGGCACTAGTGGAAAATGTGGTTGGCTGGTCTGAAAAGAGCAGTCGGGCAAAGAAGGGCTCTTCAGGTGATAAGGGGTCAAAGCGAAGGGACAGATTTCCAATCCCAAAACTAGCGGCCTCAGAATTCAGTTCCGCCCTAAGGGCAAGTCCCTGGGAGCTGAATGCAAGTGGGAAAAGCGTAATGATGCTGGACTTGGAGGGAAAAGAAAGCGCAAAAGGTAGTGAGCAAAGAAGGCAACGAGAGAGCTCAGAAAAGGCAAGGGCAAAAGTAAAAAGTGGCTGGAGAGATGTGTGCACGGCTCCTCCCTAGAACCCGAATTCAGGTCCCAGCAACCCTGTGAGGGTGCTCAAGGGGACCCATTTCCTCTAGCCTTAGAGGGCACCTGCACTTGCGTGTACAAAACCACACAGAGACATGTGTATAGACTTAATTAAGAACAATTTCATACTTTTTAAAAACAAACAAAACATCTCTCTTCCTGAAATTGTAGGAACACTTATTTAACCTAAAAATTGAGTAACAAAAAATCCCATAAATTAGTATGTGTAAATAATAAAAAATAGGAAATCATAAAAATAAAATTCCATACAAATTCATGATAAGAAGAGAATATGTCATAGGAAAAGAAGATGTGATGAAATATATCAACCAAGTAGCTTCATTTAAACACCCCACAAAATCCTTTTTAATTTTATGTGGTCCGTATTATTTTTACCATCTCAAAAACCAAATAATTAAAAACAAGGGAGTAGAGGAGGTGTGTCCACCGAGCAGAAAAAAATACAGCATATGCTAATATTTCCAAATAAGCTCCAAATAACTGAGAAAACTGCTAGATCTATGTTATTAAAATACTAAAATCAGATGGCCAAATAAAAGAAAGATGATAAAGAGTGAAAAACTTTGAGAGAAAAATGAAATAAACAGTTCAATACTGAAAATTACATCAGTCAGTGTACGGCTAAAAACACCAAGGACAGTACTTAAAAAACGAAGCAGAAAAAGAGAAATCCCTTTTAGTTCGTTTATTATTAGTGTGTGTGTGTGTGTGTGTGTGTGTGTGTGTGTGTGTAAGAGAGAGAGAGAGAGAGAGAGAGAGAGAGAGAGAGAGAGAGAGAGAGCTGTTCCTAGGCAGAGTATCCGTGTGGAGGTCAGGAGGGAGAGAGAAAGAGAGAGAGAGAGAGAGAGAGAGAGAGAGAGAGAGAGATGCATTTCTAGGCAGACTACCAGAGTGTTCATGGTGTAAGAGGTCCTTCTGTCTATGTGTTGCTTTTATTGGTTAATGAATAAAGAAACTGCCTTGGCCTGTTGACAGGGTAGAACTTAGGTAAGCAGGGAAAACTGGACTGAATGCTGGGAGAAGAAAGGCCCAGAGAGATGCCATGGAGCCACCGCCAGAGTCACATGCCATGTGGCAATACACTGATTAATGGAAATGGATTAAATTAAGATGTAACAGTTAGCCAATAAGAAGCTAGAGCCAATGGGCCAAGCAGTGTTTTAAATAATATAGCTTCTGTGTGATTATTTTGGGTCTAAGCTAGCGGGGCCACTGGGAAGAACAAGTGATCTCCCTCCAGCATGTCCGTGTGGAGGTCAGAAGACAACTTTGTGGAGCTGGTTCTCTTCTTCCACTTTCTGTGTGTTCTAGGGATTGAACACCACGCTTGCTCCAGAAGGGCCTTTACCCACTGAGCTATGCCTCCTATCCCAGGAATCCCACCTCTCTCCACAAATATATGTGTGTATATGGATATATATATCACACAAATGAGAAAGCAACAGACTCGTGGACCAAAGTTCCCAAGAAGGATGGGAGAAGGAAGTAGGGAAGTCAGTTCCCATCTGGCATTGACCTGGAGACAGTCTATCCTGTAGGGGCAGACAGGAAAACTCACTATCTCGCTGGACTAGGGAATTAGAAAAAGAATGCAGGCAAACTGTAAACACTAAAACAAGTGGCAGAATCGTAAAAGGGGGAAACCAGAGAGACAATTCTCAAGCTCTAGAAATATACCTCTGTTGATAACCTCTGCAAAACAGGCAGAGGGAAGCTCAGCTAAAGGCGAAGGCCTGAGCAGAGTAGGAAGCTGCCAAGAGAATGAGAGACACTACCACTCAAGTAGATTTGATCAGGTCACACCAGTATGTGGGAGGCTGAGGCAGGAAGACTGTCATGAGTTCAAGGACAGCCTGGGTGAGCTTCAGAATGAGTTTTGGACCAACCTGGATTCCAGAGGAAGACCCTGCCTCAGGGAAAACAAAAATAAAATAAAGGAGAGAGAGGGAGATGGGGAGAGAAGAGGAGAGACTGAGATTGCAATTTAACCCCAACTGAAGGTGTCATTACCTTACTAAAGTCAACAGCTTCACCTACAGGAAATATGAAAGCCCAAAGCCTGCACAACTTCATGAGATCCAGGGATTGCTTTAAGACAATGGACAGAAGGAAGAAGCCGGATAATGACATGTAAGAAGACAGTCAGTCTAGTTCAACACCAAAAAGAAACAACTGTCAGTTCAGTCTCTACACCTGTCCTGTCCTAGATGAAATAAAGCATGCTTTCAATGCACAAGACTCTCATCGGAGAGATGGGGAGTCTCCACAGACAAGGTTAACAAAAGAGTGGCAGGGCAGGCAGAAGCTCTGGAGCTGGTAGAAAGAGAACCAGCTCTCGAAAGTTGGCCCCTGATCTCCATGCACCCACTCACAAAGACACGATGGTACGTAGAATTCAAAAATTTACCTTAAAAAAAGTAAATAAAAGAAAAATGAGATCAAAATTCTAGAGCTGAAAAATATAACTTCGCATATTGGGGCCTAAAATAATAAAATTCACCAGATGTGCTCAGCAGCTGGACATACAAAACAGAGGGACGATTAATAGAAAGTATCCCAGGTGAAAAATAGGGAAAAGATCTGGGGGGTGGGGAATGAAGAACTTTAGAGGCCTGCTAGACAATACAAAGGACAGGATGGCTGTTCAGTGAGACTCTCAGAGGAACAAGCAGGAACAATGGGCAGAGGCATGGGAAGCAAGAGTCATCAAAGATTTCCCAAAAGCCAGAAATTCTCAGACACAATATACACCCAGGAGTAAACACATTGGGAGCCCATGCCAGTGTGAGCCACTCGGTCCCCACACCAGTAAAAACAAAAACCAAGATATCTTGAAAGCCCCAAGACGAAAATAATTTGACAACAAAAACAATAACAAAAAAACAAAGAAGCTAATATATTTGGTCACAAGCAGATTTATACGACTAAAAAAAAGTCAAAGCTGTTTGTTGGGCAAATAAGAAGTGAGATCAGGTAGAAACTCGAATCTCCAGGGCAAGAACGAAAAGTTACTCCCCAGTTAAAAAGAAAGAAAACAGAGAGGGAAGGAAGGAGGGAGGGAGGGACAAAGGGGAGGAAGGAGAGAGGGTCTCAGCAATTGAAAAGATTTTGATAAAAAAAAATACAAAAGCATTTCTTTTCCTCTTAATTTATTTACTAATCATGTACTCTGAAAACTTGAAATTATAATGTTGCCCTTGGGACCGTATAACATATGTAGACATATTACCATTACAAAACAGACACAAGCCTATTGGGCTGCAGGATTTCTATATAATCTGAATATTATGTTTTGTTAGCTATTGCAAATTAAGAATATATATTATCATTGCTAAAGCAACCATTTCTAGGTTTTTCCAAAGCAGGGTATTATGTAACCTAGGCTAGCCTTAAACTGTCTCTGCAGCTAAGGACGACCTTGAACTTCCAATCCACCTGCATCCAGGCTCCAAGTGTTGGATCACAGGCATGTACTATTGCGTCCATCTTACTCAGCACTGATACTTGAACGCAGAACTTCATGCACACAAGAACTACTCTACCAACTGAGCCACATCTCCAGACCAACCACTAAGTTTTAAATTAAAAAAAAAAAAGATAGCTAGGAAGCCAATAGGACAGTATAGAATATTGAAAAGATACAGATGGAAAAATATATCACACAAACAATAAGCAAAAGCAGGTCATGGTGGCAATATCAATATCCTATAAAGTAACTATGAAGATAAAACACATTAACAGACAAAGCACAGGCTTTGTAATAGTAAAAGAGACACGAACAGGAAAATATCACATGCCTGTAATAACACTTCCAACACACAAAGCAAAACCTGATAGATTTAAAGAAAACATAAATCATATAAACATAGGCAAAGATTGCAACACACGTTAATCAATAACTGATTGGGGAAGCAAGGCAAAAATTCATGAAAAATATAGAAGAATTTAATGTATCACTCAACTGCAAAATACATTACCTTCAAATATGTATGGAATATTTACCAGCACAGATCATATTTGGGATAATAAAACAAGTCACATTAAAAGTGAGAAAGGGTCAAAGCACACAAAATACATTCTCTGTCAGAGTGTAATTATGTTCAAAATCAAAAACAATGGAGTAACGGGAAAATCCCAAATATTTGGAATTAAGCTAACTGGTAAAGAAATCTCAGGCTCAAAAATAAATAAACAAACCACAGATGTTAGAGAATATTTTGAGCCAAATAATGAAAATATGACCTATTAAAATTGTGGGCCAATGTGGTGGTACACATCTGTGACCTCACTGTAACAAAACAAAACACGATAGGATAACAAGATACACTTCAAGTGGGACTTACATGGAAATGCATGGCTTTAAAGCTGCTTTACACATTGTGAGTGAAGCAAGGTTTCAATTCAGTAATATAAGCTTTTACTTCAATAAACTCAAGAAAATTAAGTCCAAACCAAACAAGGAAAACGGTGCCACTAAGAAAGACATCAAATCAAACATTGGCTTTTGGGACCAATGAAATTCATTAGCTCTACCCATAAAAATCAAGAACAAAAAATAGATAGTAGTTGTCAATATTAGAAATAAAGGAACAGGTTTGAGGACACAGTTTGGTGGATAAAGCATGAAGACCCACGTTCGGATCCCCAGCATCCATGTAAAGGCCAATCACTGTGATGTACCTCTCTAACCCCCAAGACAGGTGGATTCTTGGGGCTCAATGGCCAGTCAGTCTAGACCAGTAGTTCTCCAACTTCCTAGTGCTGTGACCCTTTAATACAGTTCCTCATGTTGTGGTGACCCCCAAACATAAAATTATTTTGGTTGCTACTTCATAACTGTAATTTTGCTACTGTTATAAACCACAATGTAAATATCCAATACACAAGACATCTGGTATGTGACCCCTGTGAAGGGGTCATTCGACACCCTCCCCCAAGGGGACTATGATCCACAGATTGAGAACCGCTGGTCTAGAAGGAACTGTAAGCTCCAGGTTCAGCATGAAACCCTATCTCAAAAGAATAAGCTAAAGACACCCAAAATTAGTCTCCAGCCTCTATGTGGGTGAGCACAGGCAAGTGTACATGCATGCACACAGATACAAATACAAACACACACACAGCACACTTGTCCACACTATAATTATAGCAAATTTTAAAATACAGCAAGAAATTCTACAAACAAAAGGGGAATTGCCACAAACAACTTAATGCTAATACATAGACCTCTGCACAAATCTGCCAAATGGACATGATGAACAAATGCCTTGAAAGACACAGATAACCACAGCTGACCTGAGACAGTATGTATATCTGGGGGTTTTGTGTTTACATGTGTGCACAGGTTTGTGCAGGTATGTACAAAAATGTGTGCATGTTGGATTGCCTAGACTGGGTAGCCAGTGAGATCCAGATATGAGATCCTCCTGCATGCAGCCCAGTGCTGGGGTTACGGCTTCCGTCACGCTTATACAACGAGGTCTCTATGAAAACACAAAAGGCAAGGTTCTGACAGCTTCCAGACGACAGAGTACATGGAGGATTCTGGAGAGTGGTACAGTCAGGAGGAGCATGGAAGCCCCGCCCCTTCCCTCATGCCCCAGCCCCAGACATCGTTCATCTGGAACCTTTGCAGCGTCCTTCATAAGAAACCAGCAAGCACGGTTCCCTGAGGTTCTGTGAGTGACTCAAGCAGGCTTATAAATCCTGAGTTGAGTTTGAAGTGTGTGCTTTGTAGACGGTGATCTGGGTGTTCAGGTGAAGCCCAGTGGGGTCTTGGTGGCATATGGGGGGGACAGGCATAATTGAGGAAATAGTTCCCAAACTTTGGGGTCTCTAGTTTAACAGTGTCAAAAGGGAGCCCAACGGGAGAACACCCAGCTCGCATGGCTGCATTCCAGCTTTTTTTTTTTTAATGTATACAATATTCTGTGTGTTTGCCTGCAGGCCAGAAAAGGGCATCAGATCTCATTTTTAGATGGTTGTGAGCCACCATGTGGTTGCTAGGAATTGAACTCAGGACCTTTGGAAGATCAGGCAATGCTCTTAACCACTGAGCCATCTCTCCAGCCCCCCTCACATGGCTGCAGAATTAACTGACTGTGTGCTCGTGGAAAGAAACCCCTACCCCTTTCAGGTCACAGAAGTGATCTGTGTTGTGGCCTCACAGCAGCAGGAACTAAGCTTGAGTTTGTTTGCCTGCATCATACCACCCCCACCAAAGGAAAAAGAAAAAAAAAACTATGGCAGCTCTATTGACTAAAGAGCTGAACCTAAACCTTAGAGAGAGAGAAGCAGAGAGATGGAGAGAGAGCTTTCAACTCTTCACAAACTCACAAAAACATGGAAAAGGAAAACTGTTCTCAACTCAATTGGTGAGAGCAATTTTACCCCAGTTAAAGGGGGTGGGGCAGATTATGGGCCAGTATTTTTTAGACAGGAAAATCCTTAACAAATTACTGGCAAATTGAACTCAACAATGTTTCAAAAGGATGTAGATTCTAACCAAAAGGGGTTTATTTCAGGAATACAAGGCTGGTCTAATCCTGAGAGGCTCAGAACTGTAAGAACATCTGACCACGTTGTTTCTTTTGACCTTGTTCCCAGGGTCCAGGCCAATGCAATAAGGTGATTAAAAAAAATAAAAGGCAACATAGGAGAGATATGTGAACCAACCTGCTACACCATATAATCGAGTGTGCCTGGGGTGCCAGCGAAAAGACAAAACCAAGGCTGCATAGTTGCACAACAACCACTTAGAAAATAAAAGTCTAAAGCTAACTCTTTTATTGTTGTCGGCTGGCACTTTGCTTTTTATATTTGTGTGTGTGTTCAAACACGTATAGTCACGTGTTCACATGTGTGTATTCGTGAGTGCACATCCACATTCCTATGCACGCGTGTGGAGGCCAGAGGTTGGCACTGGATATCTTCTCCAATCTTTCTCCATCTTACTTCCTTCAAGTAGAGTTTCTCACGGAATCTGAGGTTTAATAATTGGTCAAATCGGATGGCCAATAAGTCCTAAGGGTTTTTCCGTCTCTGCTTCAACAGTGCTGGGGTTACAGGTGTGTGTCACACAAACTAGCTTTATGCATGCGTGTTAGAGATTCAAACTCAGTGCCTCATCCCTGTGCAGCAAGTAATTGACAGACTGAGCCATTTCCCCAACCCCTTGGCGGGTTCTGCTGTTGTTTGTTCTGGATTTTGTTTAGGGGGGGGGTGTTTTGTTTCGTTTTTTAAGATAGGGGTTAATACTAAAGCTCAGGATGGCCTGGAATTCACAACATACCCCAGGCTAGCCTAGGCGATCACAAGCCTCCTGCCTCAGCCTCCCTAGTGATGGAATTACAGGAATGGGCCCCCAGACTTGAACGTGCCATGCAAGCACTCCACCACTGAGCTCCATGCCCAAACCCCAAGAAATGAAATTGAGAAAGGAACTCCATTCACCAATTACTTAGAAAAACATCTAATTAAAGATGCAACCTTGTAAAGGGTAACTAAATAAGACTTCCGTGTGTGTGTGCTCATACATGCATATGTGTGTTCATGCATGCATGCATGGGTGTGTGAGTATGTGTACTCTCATGCAAGCATGTGTGTGCATGCATGCATATATGTGTGTGTTCGTGCATGCATGTGTGTATTCATGCATGTGGTTGTGTGTGCTCATGCATGCACGTGTGTGTGTTTCTCCAAAGAGCAGAGGACTCGGGCTAATATCTTAATCCTCCTCAAAATTTTCAAGAAACAAAACGCAAGTATTTTTTTAAAAGACTGATTTTAAAACCTATCTGAAACAAATTTTAAAAAGAATGTAAGACACAGAATAACAAAGACAGTGTGTCTTGAAATAAAGAGAAGGGTTTAAATGGATAAACAGAGCAGAGCCCTGAGATAAATCTACACAGACACGGTTCACTGACTTTCAGCAAAGGTCCCAAGGGACTTCAATAAAGACAAGATGGTTTTCATAGCAAATGGAGCCTGAGTGAATTGATATTGTATGTGGAAACAATAAACCACAAACCATAGCTCACAGTACACATGAAAACTGACTCTAAAGTATTCACATACCTAAAATTTAGAGTCAAAACAATTTAATTTCTAGACAACATCAGAGAAAATATTTATGACATTAATCAGAAAAAAAATATTGAATAGGACAAAAAGTACAAATGATAAAAACACAAATGATAAAAGCAAAAATTACATAATAGACTATGAAATTTAAAATTTTTCATCTTTAAAACCATAACTAGGGGCTGAGGAGATGGCTCGCTTGACAAAATGCTTGCTCACAAACACGAGGGCCTGAGTTCTGTCTCCAAAACACACATAAAAATGCCAAGTGTGGCGGCATACACTTGCCATCCCAGTGCTGGGGAGGCAAGACGATTGAATGCCTGAAGCTACAGGCTAAACAGTCTAACAAGTGAGCCCAAGTCAATAACTGACCCTGTCTCAAGGGGTCCTTCCTGATCTGACAGCAGAGGTTCTCCTCCACACGCCAGCACTCACTCCTGCACACCTGTCAACACACACGCACACACACGCGCACACAAACACACACACACACACAAGCTCACTTTTTAAAATTCATACTTAACAAAATACAAAAGTAAACTACATATTGGAAGCAAGTTTTTCAGAAAAAAGAAGTGCTTGAGCCTACAGCTTACACAAAACTCTTACAACTCAATAAAACCAATAAAAGGCTGAAACAGGCACTGTCCAGAAGATACCCAAACAGCCGATAAGCTAAACATGAGAAAATAAGTTGCACATCACTAGTCTGCAGAGAAATACTAATTAAAATCACAGGAGATTCCATTACACCTGACTAGGAAGATAAGAATTCAGATGATGGACATCAAGTACGGGCAAAGATAAAGAACACGGGAACCCTCGCCTACATCTCTAGTGGGAGTGAGAAATGCTGCCGTCACTTTATATAAAACACTAAGATAATATCTTTTGACATTAAATATTCATTTATCATAATATCAAGCAATTCTTTTCTAGGTATTGAACACAAAAGGTATAAACAGGGGTAAGTGGTATGACTCAGTGTACACATGAGGACCTGAATTCACATCTCTAGCATAAAGAGGTAGGCATGTCATGGGTGCCTACATTCTCAGCATCGAGAGTGGAGACAGGAAAATTCCAAGAGCGCACTGGCCTGCCAGCCCAGCTTCCAGTGTGGTGAGAGACCCTGCCTCAAAGAAATAAGCTAGCAAACAACAGAGTTCACCTGACATGCTGCTCTGGCCTCTGCATGTGCACACACAAAGTATGCATCTCTATAGTGACATACATGTACCACAGATGAACACACACACACAAAAAAGTAAAATACATGTTCAAAGGCAAGCACATGGGCCATGTCTACAGTCCCAGCACTTGAAAAGTTGAGGCTGAACAAACACTGTAAGTTCAAGGCCAACCTGGACTGCAAAGTGAGTTCTAGGCCAATATGGAATACATAGTGAGATGCTGGCTCAGACAACAAAGAAATAAAAAAATCTTACATGAAAACAGATATTCCAACATTCCCAGCCGCACCGTTCACAAGGTCCAAAAGCTGGAAATGATCTAAATATCTACCAAATGGTGAATGTGGAAATAAATGCAATATACACATGCCACAGCATGCTACAGAGCCATAATGTGAATGCGACATTAATAAATATGATGGCACAAATGACCCGCAAAAACACTGTGCCGATTAAGAGCTTCTGTAGTTTGACTAAGTGGTCCCAAAGGCCCGTTTATTACGCGTGACACCGGCCTGTGGCACTTTCAGAAGATGGAGGGACCTTTAAGGGGTGGAGCCTAACGGGAAGAACTTCGGTCATTGGTGTGTCCCTGAAAGAGATATTGGGAAGCTATATTCTCCTCTCTCTCTCTTTGTTCCTTGACTGCCAAGATCTAAGCATCTTTCTTGGCTTCGTGCTCCTGCCAGAGTGTGCCAGCTCACCCAGACCCAGAGATAGCCACAGACAACGACCTTTAAAACTGTGAGCCAACATTACCCCTTCCTCCTTATAAACTGATTGTCTCAGTTCCTGTTTGGATGAGACAAGAAAAGAGAAAAACAAAAGATAAGCATGAAAGGCTGAATCCATTTATGCAAAATTCTATGAAAGACAGGACACAAAAGTAAGTGTCTTCCTGGAGCTGGGATAGAAAAAGATCCTGGCCTAGGGCACACACACTCTTCTACAGTGAGGGTTCTGTCTCTCTGACTGTGATAGTGCCTACACGAATGTATGAATTTAGAAAAACCCTTCCAGCTACATTTTGAAGAGGATCGATTTTATTATATGTAACTGTTTTCATAATTGGAAAACAAAACAAAACATAATGATATAGCCAAATGTGGATGATTACGCATTATAAGCTTATACAGATAACAAGGTGGTAAATATGAGAAAGCAATATTCAGCTAAATGGTGTCAATTTTTATTTATATTTAACATTTTAAATTAAGGACTAAGTAAATGTATTCATATATATGTGTAGAATCACCACAAATAGGCTAGTTCAAAAATAACTGATAAAATAAATAACTGTGTGAGTAGTTTTTTTTAAAAAAAAATACAGGCCTGTAGAGATAGCTCATCAATAAATGCTTGCTGGAGAATCATGAGGAGCAGAGTTCAGATCCCAGCACTCACACAAGTCAGCTGTCCCTGAAAACACTTCTAACCCTTTCTGAGGGGGGCAGAGATGGAAAGATCACTGAGGTTTACTGACTTCTAGCCTAGCTGAGATAGCACAAGCCCTATCAAGGTTCAAGGAGAGACCCTGCCTCAAAGAAATACATAGAGAGTGATGGAGAAGGACACCTGAAGGCCTCTTTTGACATCCATGCATGCACACACACACACACACACACAGAGAGAGAGAGAGAGAGAGAGAGAGATGCCTATAGACTCACACAAGCACGTGAAAAATAAATAAATGTTTTTTTTAAAAAATGATAGATAGATAGATAGATAGATAGATAGATAGATAGATAGATTTTCAAAACTCAACAGAGTCAGGCAGTGATGGAGCATGCATTTAATCCCAATACTCAGGATGCAGAGTCAGGCGGATCTCTGTGAGTTTGAGGCCAGCCTGATCTACAAAGCCAGTTCCAGTACAGCCAAGGTCAAGAAACTCTGTCTCAAAAAAAAAATCAAAATTAATTAGTTACTAATTAATCAATTAAAAACTCAACAGAAATTTATCTACTCAGAAGGTAATTTAAAAACACAGAGAGAGAGAGGTCCAGGGACAGGAGAGAAGACTCAACAAGTAAGAGCACTGACTGTTCTCCTAGAGGATCTGGGTTCAGTTCCTGTCGCCTACATAGCTCACAACCATCGGCAACTCTACCTCCAGAGGATCCAGTGCTCTCTCTGGCCTCCACAGGTAGACATGCACAGCGACACAGATGAATGTGCAGGGAAAATACTCACATATGTGACATAAAATTATGTTAAAGAGGTAAGTGCAAAAGATATGGATCATGAGAAAAATACCCAAAATAGGACAAAATAATATTTCCAAAACATTTCCCTAAAATATCTTGAAATTGAATATTGAAAGGCCACACAGCAATGACTTCAGCATGACAAGCAATGAATCATGTTGTGTCAAAGCTACTTCAAAGAAAAAGGTCATTTGGGCAAACAGACAAAATCAGTAAGCAAGAAAAGAGACATAATAGAAATAATATTGCCATAGATTATTTACCAATTCTTAAGCCCCAAAGAATAGAATATAACAAATTTAAGAGACCTGAGTAAGGGAAATATAAGCTAAGGGTTTTATATCTACCCAAGCTAGCCTTCAAGTACAAAGCCACAAACAAACCTTCATAAACCTGCCAAAATCAGGGAGCATTGCTCCTGTGAGTCCTTCAGATGGAATCTTTTAGAAGGAGTGAGCAGTGGGCACTGACTATCAACAGCCAGCTAGAACAATGGTGCTCCATGGCTACAGGGAGAGAACACGGTAATGACTGTACAATTATTAAAAAGCAGGAGAGCCTGGGGAATAAATAGTGCATGGAGCTATGACTCACTAATATGCATTAAGTATAAACAAAGGGATATTATTTTATATCAGATACTGGGAAAGGGGGGGGGCTACAGATAATTCTAATGTAATATTCAATGTAGAGAAATAATTAGCTGAAAAATACATGAGCTAATTACCTTTATATAAATGAATTAATATAAATTTAATGAATAGAACAAATAAGAAAATTAAAATTCCATCACATAATGAAAAAGCCTTTGATATAAAAGACATAAGAAACAATATGGTAAAACTAAGGCCAAACATATTCATCCTATGAGCAGATGTAAACAGGTTTAACTGACCTATTGAAAGAAAGGGATTTTCAGATTAGCTAATAAGGAAAAATTCAACACTACACGGAATAGAAAAGACATACCTGAAACCAAGAGGCTCAAACAAGTTAAAAACAAGATGTAGCAGATAAACACATACATACAAAGAAGCAAACAGGAACCGCACTCTTGATACCTGACAAGGTCACAAACTTTTCCTAGATGCACATGGGCACATGCTGATGCTTTAGGCCACACTCACAGCGAAGGTGTTAGTCACTGATATTTATACACACAGCAGAACACAAGTAACTTCCGTGAGTAGTAATACACAATGGATGCAGGAAATGGCAAAAACACACTAGCAAAGGAGATCTCAACATACCTCTCCCAGTTTGGCCAAGGACACTAACAATCAGTGAGGGCAGAAGAGCTAACCAGCCAGCGTACATAAGGAATCATCTTAGATTTAAGACAGTTAAGCTATCTGTCATGTGTGATATTCTGTGCCAATAATAAACATTACGGCTGTCTTTCAAGTACACGTACACATGGAACATGGACAAGCATGGACAAGCATGGATGAGAAAACCTGAAGGTTTTCAGGAATAACAACAGCACATCATCTTCAGAACACAGCACAATAAAAACAGAAATCAACAAGATGGAAAAACAAAATACCCTACCACACTGGAATTTATAGTGTAAATGACTCTTAGCAGAATATGTGATTCTATTGCAGAATTTCTTGAAAATGACAATAACATCTCAAATCTGTGACCAGAAATCTGTAAGCTACCACTAATGGGAGTGTCAATCAAAAATGTATTATATGAAATGCCTATGTTGATAAGAGTTAACTTAATAGAATCCCAAAACTCAAGGAAACAAATAAAAATAAGTATTTTTTAGATGATGAAATGAGGGGTAAGAAAAGCTGAAATTAATGGGTAGGAGACCCAGGGGAAAGCATACACACGACACTAAACACATAACACTACAAATGAAAAGGAGAAGTAAATATCAATTTGAATTCATAGGGGGCCTCTGCATAATCTCATATAAACAACATTGAAAACTTACATGAAATATATTATTGTTGTTCTAAGAAATAAAACATGCCAAATTTCACCTGAGTAGAAAAAGCAGAAAGTCTAAATAGAAAATGTGTCATAGAACGAACAGAAAAGAAGTTGTTCAAAAATTCTATTTAAGAAGATCCTGTCTTGAAAAACAAACAACAAAAAAAAAAGCAAGAAGAAGATGATGAAGATGATGATGAAGATGAAGAGCCCCAACTAGATGGTTTCACAGGGGAACACTAAGCACATTAAAGACTCAATAGTCTCAATACTCCTACACTGTGGGGCAAGACAAAACCCCCAAACTCACTTCCTGTACTAAACAGAAGGTTGTTTCCAGATCTTGACTAGAACTCACTCCCTTCTACCTTCTTCAAATCCTGCAAACCAACCAATTACCATCAGCACAAAACCTCTCAAAGTTTGCCAAACATCTAATCCAGCATATTAATAGGTTAAAAGACATCACATGGTCGCCCTGATACAGAAAGGGAATTTAACTCAACTCATTCATGCTAAATAAATCATGAATAACAACTCTGGAGGCTGCATAGATGGTCCAGGAGTTAAGAGCACTTGCTCTTCTTCCAGAGGACCAGGGCCTTCATTTCTCAGCACCCACGTAGTTGCTCACAACCACCTAGAACTTCAGGTCCAGGGAATCTGATATCCTCTCTGGCATTCTGGGCCACCAAGCATGCAAGTGGTCAGATACATCTATGCAAGCACTCACACACACACATAAAATAAATATTTTTCATTGTGATAAAGTGAAAAATTGATAGATGGATACTTCACTAATATATTACCAGGATCTAGAAGACTATCTTACTTAAAAGAGAAATACCAGCGTGTTCTTACTAAAATTAAAAAGCAAGACAGGAAATCACATATGTGGTACATGCCTGTCACCCCATATCTGAGAGGTGAAGGCAGAACAGTAAGCTCGAGACCACTGGCTGTTGCAGCATGAGACCTGTTTCAAGGAGGAAGACAGACAAGTACAAGAGCTATGAGAACTGCAGCTGATGTGACTGTTCTAAGCCACCCAGGTTCTGGTGGCTTCTTACAGAAGCCACAGGAGATGCAGACATGGTCACACACAGCCTTTTATTTTCGCCAGCTGCATGGGTAGGGAATGCAAGCAAATGAACTTAACAGTTATTCCTATGGAACACAGCTGGTGGGTGTGGCCGGCCAGAAGCTCGTCATTATTATGAGTGGAACTAAAGAACATTCACATTTGGAGAGGACGGTCCCTGCACTTTGCACTAACTAGGTGAGCACAGGTGAGGAACAGCTGGGATGCACTGTGGTGGAATAAGGCAAGTTTCTGGGAACTTCATTATGTTACCACAGAACAGTGGCTACCCTCTGTATGTTTCAGTGTTCAGCTGCTTAGAAAGCATTTACTCTGTTCGCAAAGTCAGAGAGCTCTATTACAGGTCAGCGCTGATGGGCAGTTACCGATGGGCTTTAAAACTGAGGACAACGACATGCCGGTTTCCGTATTTTTGATGGCTCACCCAAGCTGCTATGTGAAGTAGACTTGGTGGGAAAAAGAGCAGTGCTCTATTTAGCTTTTTTGTAGCTGTGATAAAGCACTTCCCAAAAAGAATTTGGGGACGGGGAGGGCTGATTTGCTTTAAATGGTATAGCCCATCATTGAGGGAACGTAAGGCAGGACGTCACGCAGGAGTCTGGAGGAGGGACCTGAAGCAGAGACCATGGGATGGTTGGGATAATGGAAGGATGGATATGGGAGCAGGGAAGTATGTATCTTAATTAAGGGAGCCATTTTAGGGTTGGCAAGAGCCTTGACTCTAGAGGGGTTCCCAGGGGTCCAGAGAGTTGTCCCCAACTAGGTCCTTGGGCAGCTGAGGAGAGAGAGCCTGAAATGGCCCGATCCTATAGCCATACTAATGAATATCTTGCATATCCCCATAGAACCTTCATCTGGCGATGGATGGAGACAGAGGCAGAAACCCACATTGGAGTAATGGACTCAGCTATCTTTCTTATAGCTCAGGCCTTCCTGCCCAAGGATGGCACCGCCCGTCCTGGGCTGGACCTCCCCACATGGATCATCAATCAAGAACATGTCCCCCGGGATTGCCCACAGCTCAGTCTGATGGAGGTAGACAAGGGAAGCACATTAGAAGGCTGTTGTAGTAGAGAAGGGCTGTGCTCAACTCCATAGCTAAGTGGCAATGGCAAGAATAAACAGAAAGTGATCTATCTAGGCCATATTTAGGCGATAAAGCCAGATTACTAGTATACTAGCTCTTCTCTCTAGGAGCTGACATTAGAATTGATGTATACCGAAGTGCCTTGGGCAAAAACAATAAATACCTAATCTTTCCTGAGAACGGTTAAGATTCAAATCCGTGTAACTGTCTTGTGGAGCAGAAGTGAGGAGACCATTGTGTACATACTCAGGTGTAGGCGCCTGTGGAAGCCAGGTGACGCCTCAGGGACAAGTCCATTGGAGCAGTGCTTCTCAAGCTCCCTAATGATGCGACCCTTTCTTTTTTTCTTTTTGGTTTTTTGAGACATGGTTTCTCTGTAGCTTTGGAGTCTGTCCTGGAACTCGCTCTGTAGACCAGGCTGGTCTCCAACTCACAGAGATCCTCCTGTCTCTGAGCCCCCTGAGTGCTGCAATTAAAGGCATATGCCACCACCGCCCAACATCTTGCCACCCTTTAATATGCTCCATGTTGTGGTGATTCCCAAACAGAAAATTATTTTTGTTACTACTTCATAATTGTGATTTTGCTACTGTGATTAATCATAACGTAAATATCTGATATGCAGACTATCTGATATGTGACCCCTGTGAAAGGGTCATTCAACACCCCCCTCAAAGGGATTTAGACCCCCAGATTGAGAATGGTTGCTCTAGAGTGTCATCTACCCTGTCTCTCATTGACCTGGGGTTCTTCCAGTAGGCCAGGCTGCCAGATCAGCAAGCCCCAGTAATATGTCTATCTCATGCTTTCCAGTCCTGAGATTAACGTGCAAGCCACCATGCCTGCCTTTTATCTTGCCTTACTTTATTTTGTCTTATCTTTGTGTGTGTGCATGTGTGTGTGTGTGTGTGTGCGCATGTGTACAAACTTACACTTCACCCAGCATTTTTATTATATGGGTTATGAATGGGCCATCTCCCCAGCCCCAAATATATATAACTCTTTATGCCAAATTGGTTATATAATTATGTTATCTTTTTCTACTTCTAAGGCAAACCCATTTGTTCTTAAAATTAAAATAACACCACATATGCATAACTTACATGTGTACATACGTCCTTTCAGTTTTATCCATGTGTCAGTCTCTGGAATGGGTGAAAATGAAAGACACCTCAAAATGCCGAACACCCTCTAATTCTAACCCAATGCCAACTATAAAATAAAACTCATGATGATCTATATGCTGTTGAAGGGCCAGAGAGAGAGACAACAAAGAGAAATAGAATGCTTCAGATGAAAGAAGCTAAAGTCCTACATAGAATGGCTGCAATGTCCTCACCGCAGAAAGCTAGACTATTGGTGAGCACATGTTAGCTAGTTCTCCATACTTTCTGAAGAAGTAGACTTCTCATCTAAGCCAGTATGTGCTCATTTCCAGGGAGCTACCATATCTCTTCGGAGTGTAACAGATTTATTCACACGAATGTCTAACAGTGGTTCTCAACCTGTGGGTTGTGATCTCTTTGGGGGAAAAAAACTTACATTATGTTTCATAACAATCACAAAATTACAGTTATGAAGTACCAGTGAAAATAATTTTATGGTTGGGGGTCACCACAACATGAGGAACTGTATTAAGGGGTCGCAGCATTAGGAAGGGTGAGAACCACTGATCTAATATATCATGACTGTATGCAAGAATTCAACATCAATCTTACACATGGCTGGGCAATCTGCATAGAACTCGAATACACCTCAAAGGGTCTCTTATTTCTGATGTACTGCCACTTTATCTTACAATAGACTGCTTGTGAAATAAAAGACAGCCTACCAATTATGAATCATAATTATTATGCTAAACACAATAAAAGGAAATTTTAGCTAATTAGAAAGAATCAAAACCACAAGCAATATACAATAAAAGCATAATTTGCTATATAAACACTATAACATTTGATTAAACAACTATATTCTCAAGTATTTTTGACAATTATAAATACATTTTAAAAACATACATTTTATGCAATATTCACATTGGAGAGAGAGCAGAATTTCATATTAATAAGAGGGAAAGCATAAAACCATATTCAAGAACTTGATTATGTAATCCTTCCATACCAAAAAAAAATATTTCATCCACCCTCAATCATTTTTATTTCCTCAAGAAACATTTTTTTTGTATAAAATGTGCACCAGCAACGTGACGCATCCAGGAGACACAGATATGAACACAATACACACCAAGTTAAGGGAACTAATGATAATATTAATTACTGGAATCTGGTGTGACATCTAAGTACACACAGAGGAGATGGGCAGTAGGGTGGGGCATACAAGCTAAATATTCGGCTTTAAGTCAGCTCCAGCCACACTACAAAAAGGACAACAGAGGTGAAGAGCATTTCGGGTAAAAAGCATGGTGCAATGATGGAATTAAATAAGCATCCCACTCCAAGCACAGTGAAAATATAAAACAAATAGAACGTCAGGTGAGCTAGGAGATGAGGAACTTATCATCTTTTTCACTAGGTATTGTAAAAAGTGACAGTCTTGGAAGACTCATGATTTTTTTGACTTGGATAACAGGTAGTGCTACTCACTGAGATGAGCAACGTTTTTTTTTTAAGTACCAGTTTAACACAATACAGTGAGTTTGCTTATCTGCATATAAGATGCCTGAAGAGATATAAGGGCATCTGGTTCAAGATAGATGTTTCAATTAGAAAATTATATTTGGTAGGAATACATGTGATGGAGATAACTGACCCCATTGGGGAGGGGAGAAAGAAACTGGATTAAATATGAAATCTTGGGAAAATATTTTAAAAACAAAACATAGCCCTAAAAAAATAATTCTGAGTAGAAATAATGAAAAACATGAGAGAGTTTAAGGAATGTATTAACTAGTGTCAAACAACACAGAGGAGCCATGTAAAACATGAGTTAATAAAACAGTTTGTTTTACAATCACAAAATACTAATTATTGCATATATGAAGAAAAGAAACATTTCCTCTGTAAGAAGCCAGTCTGTGGTGCTATGCAAAGACTTTACAAGACTACAGACAATAGTCCTGTGTGCAAAGGAAGAATGTTTTTCTATCCTGGTGACTTTATCATATGCAAATAAGATTTTACTGATTTATCCAGCATGACCCTTAAGTTTGCATAAGAAGGAACAGCTTCAACCTCAAACTACTAAGTAGATACAGTCTTAAAAGAATTTGTCTGCAGCCTGCAAGATGGCTCAGTGGGTAAAGATAAAGGCTACCAAGGCTGACAACCTGAGTTCAGTCCCTCTACCTCACATGGTGGAAGAAGAGACTCCTGAAAGTCATACTCTGACCTCGACGTGCACAGCATGGTATGTGAGTACACACATACACGCACGCACATGCACAAACACATATTTTTCTAAATGTCTCTAATGTAATTAAAAATATGTTTAGTTATTAAGACACTCAGTTAATGAACACATTAAAAATAGTACATATTCACTTCTATTATATAATTAGGTATTTTGAGCTTAAATTATTAGTGGTTAATTTCCGAGGTTGACAGACATTCTGATGGGAATTCATACATAGGATTTATGTTTACCAACTGTCACATAACACAAAAGATGACAGATAGCCAGGTCACGCCTTAGAAAGGTTCTATGTAGATAGCAAGCCAGTATTTTGCTAGAAATATCAACTCCAGGGGTCCCTATGCAGAGGAGACAAGGAATGTAGTCTAGTCTGATACTTCATGTCCTCTTTAAATAATATCACCTTTTTTATTTTGTTGCATTCTAGAAAGTCAGACTCAAACTTTATAAATATCCCCACTTCGGAATCAAACACGTGGTTCATACTCTTGATGATAAAAACCACATCTGATTCATCCGTACTGTGTGCCAGGGTTCTGTGCAAGCACTTTTCATAGGCCATCTCATTCCATCTTCACCTGCTGTTACCTGCTCCACATTATAAATGACCCAGCCAGGGCTCAGATGAGTTAAACTGACTTACTCAAGGTCACTAAGCTTGCAGGAGGCAGAGTCAAAATTCAAACCAAGGCCACAATCTTATGTTAGAGCCCCAACTCTTAACTTTCGCTGTTGTTAAAAGCAAAGATTCATACTAAAAAGCATTCCCAACGTAGTCCAGGTTGGTTAGCATTAAGTACCAATGGAAAAAAAGAAGTTGGGGGAGGAGTGGTAGAATCCTTTTCAGAAGTCCAAATAAATCATGAATTTCTATTTGAGTCATTCCCAATTCTGTATGTGCTGTGCAAACATGTTCACTACAATGAACTCTGTAAGAAGCGAGGTGGGGCACAGAGGAAAGGGAACTTGTCCCTTCTGCAGTCGCCTGAGAGACTGCTAGGGAGCATCCACCTCCTGTTAGCAGGCAGACTCTGCAGACAACACAGAGACTGGCAGGATGTCTCACCCAGGCTCCCAACTACATCTTCGCTAAAACTCGTCTATCTTCCATTACTATTGCTTAACACGTAAAAGAAAACGCTACTGCACAAAAAATAAAGCTTGTTTGACCTAGCTCAGTGATACACTACACTTCCGAGGTAAACATAATCTGTTTGGGTTGAAATGCAAGCACTTCCTCTTGCTGCTTCAACCAAACTCTATCCACTTCCTGTATGTGAAGCCTTCACTTCTCAGGAGGCTCCAAGAAAAGGAGTAATAAAATCATCTTGTTACATTATATTAAGCCTAATCCTCCCGATACTGGGTCCTTAAGAAAGCTGTGCCATGCGTGCTCCTGACTGCAGAGGGGAAAAGGACTCCCCCATATCTCCTCTTCCCTCTGTTGATCTTCACACCCAGCACAAGAGGAAAATCTTCCTTTTGGTTCTTTCTTCTTTCTCATTCCCAAATAGCTATCCTCCTACCAAGACCAAGGATAAACTGTTTGCAATCAGCAACTTCACTTTAGTAAGAAGTATTTACCATCATCCACCATGCAGCTTTTTGGGCTGTCGCTCTATTTCCAGAAGTGCACAACACAGTGCATAAAGGAGAAAAAGAGAATATTCCTAACTTGAAATTTAAAATTGCCTACAGACCCAAAGTCTCCATACCCCTTCCACAGCCTCCGTTTAGTTCTCTCCTTTGCCCTCCAACAACAGCTATTATTTCCCCCCTACTCTGGAGATGGAACTCTAAGGCACAAAACTATTAAGCTAATTGACCCAAGTCTCACAGGTCATCAGAAGGGCACACAAATCTCAGTTGCACATGTCTTAACCCAATATACAATGTCCAGTTTATTTTCTACAGAATAAAACATCTGCTTTTGCGAACAAATCTAAAATAGTTGTATTTAAGTCCACGAACTACACTACGCAGCCAAAGCCTGGTCTAGAATATTTTTTCATTCTGGCATTCACTGCCCAGGAAAGAAGCAAAACAAAGAACCAGGCAGACATCAAAATACAGCACAGGGGAGAAAGCACAGTAAGAGGACAGTGGTTTTCACTGGCTTTAACCTGAAATCACTTACATAATATGCAACTACAGAATCAAATGAATCAGAAGTGGTGGGGCTTCTCAGCCACAAGGACACAGTATGATCTTAAGGGTACTAATGACCTCAAGTGGGAGGCTCTGCCCTGTCTCTAACTGTGTTATGGGTACTCTAAACTGAGTGCATCCGATGTTTTTGAAAGTCTCTGTAGAAACAGAATTTAACTCTGAAGGTAGATCTGACTTTTAAAAAACAGGCAAAGAAAAGTCACAGAGGACTTTCTTCACCATTTAGAAGAGATGGACAGCTGAAATGGGAAATGCTTGTCAGCCTTAAAGCTATCATGTTTTAGGTATGTGCTACTGATGGACTCAGGAAATAGTTCATGAGTATTTTCTCATTTATTATCACAACTACACTATCAGCAGCTTCACCCCGCGTCTACAGATGAGGAAATGGAGTTCAGAGGGGTCAGTTATCTTGCCCAAGGTCAACAGAGGCAAAACTAGTGTGTAAACCCAGATGTTCTGGATTCTGAAATCATTGTGGAAGCTCTGGTGGAAAGCGGGCACACACAGTTTCTAAAGAAGTATCTACCTGGGAATTGTGTGATCGTCAGCCTGTTCAGTCTTGTGTGGTGGGCAAATGGCATACTGCATCTTATCTTTCCACATTCCAAAACTGGTGTTAGTACCATTGCAAAGAATTACACAGCTTAAATAGGGACAGCATTATCAGAATAAACATGAACTGCTTTGGAAGAAACAAAGAATCATTTAGAAGAATAAGTTCTAGATAAGCTTTTTTGCAATACCAACTAATTGCTAAATGAAACGATCATTTATTTACAGACAGAAGCTTAAGTTCCTGAATCCCTCAAGTGCACTCAGGTAAACATTCGTATCAACCAACCCACCAAGTACATACCCAAGGCCTACTAGTGCGCATTGCAATAGGAGATACTATGCGGCCCATGCTGGAAACATTCTCCGTCCACATGGAGTTACCATGTTGTTTCCAGCCGAGCACAGAGTCAGTCGTTATTGGTACAACCAAATTCCTCCTGTGCTATTAGAGTTTGTGTAAGCTGCCCTACAAAGAAAGCCTGCTCTATGGAAAAATCATTAGATCAATTAGATCATTTTCCCAGCGCCCCTTTCACTGTCTTGTGAGACCCACACAGTGGAGGCTAGCTTTAGCATCGGTGTTGCTATTCGTGAGTTAATTTTCCTTATGCAGAATTCAGCCTGCTCCCTGCCCCCCTCTCTCCCTTCTTGCCTCTTCCACCCGAAGTGGAAACTGCAGACTCAAACTCCCCGATGGCTCCAGCACCAAGAACTGGGCATGCTCAGAAGGCCGGGAAGGCTTTGGTTGCAACTGACAGTTCCCCGCCCCTGATTTGCCGCTGCCCCCCTTCCCCCACTCCAACAAGAGATACCGAAATGTTTATCTGAAAGATACGAGGCCTCTTTTTCCCGAGAATGACCCCATTTTAATTTCATCTCGTGGGGTCTTCAGTCTGGAGAACCCCACCGCTAGCCCGAGAACACTGCATTATTTTTTCAGCACCGGGGACAGCGCCGCGCTGCCTCCGCCGTCCACCCTCCCCCACCTCCTTCCACCCCCCACCCGCCACCCGCCCCAACCTCAGCCCCCACCCCCGCACCAGCACAATGCCAAGGTCTCCCAGCAGCCGCAAACGCCGCAGCTGCGATAGTTCCCAGCCGGAGGCCGGGCCGAACGCCGGGCCGGCTGCTACTTACACTGCTCCGCTTTGGTGGACATGGTGCTGTCCAGATGGAAAGGCTTTGCCCCAAAATCTGTGTCGTGTGAGCTCCCTCGCTCCGCCAGCGATGTTGCGAGGAAAAGAGCGCATACCCCCCACCCCCCACCCCCTCGCTTTCCCCCTCCCTTAGGCCCGTGTCGCTACCATTCGGACAAAACGCACATCAAATTGCAGAATTCGGTCCCGGAAGGTTAGGAAATCGCCCCCGGAGAAATGGGTGGGATTTAATGGGCGGCCAAAGGCTTCCTGTCCGTCCCCTCCTGGAGCTGCCCGCGTGGATGTGGGCGGGGAGACCGAAAGGAGAGAGCGAGCTGCGGCTCCTGGTGAAATGGGAAAATGGGCTCGACCGGGGGAGGAGTATTTCCATTCATAAGGCGCACGGAGGGGCCGGGTGTTTCCCAGAGAAAAGCCTCTTAAAGTGCCGGAGTCCCCGACCATTTGGATCTCCCCATTGGCGTTCTCCAGGCCCGTAGATCCTGCGGGCGAAGCAGCCCCCGGCGCCTCGACGCGGTGACCCGAGAGGAGCACAGGTGCGTCCCACGCGCCGTCTCAGCCTCCGGGAGGAAGGGCAGGGAGGCGGATCCGGGGCGGGCTGCACACAGCCGGGCCGGAGGGCGACGACGGTGCTCCCGAGGACTGCGAGGAAGGAAATGGAGAAGTAACACTCTGCATGGCTTCCCGGCGTGCTGCGCTCCGTGCCCTCTGCGTCCCCTGGCGGATGGGCTCTCCTGCTGCTGCTCAGCGATGGGAGGTCCCACTGCCAGGGGGCTGTGAGAAGACTTGAGGGGATGGGGGTTGGAGCTAGGGAAAGGAGGAGATTTCCATAGATGGTGAAGCTGGAAGGTCCACAGGAAAAAAAAAAAAAGGAGAAACTGGAGACAGGAAGAACCCAGATATGCTCCTTACAGCAGTCCAGCCTGGGAGCGGTGGGAAGCCCCTTTATCTGCTGGGAAGCAGAAACCAATAGAAATGGGAAGCGATCAAAAGGGACCATGCATATTAATCGGAAGACGCCTGGACAGTCCACCTCAAAGTAACAAAGGCATTGGAAGCCCGGACCTAAAAGACCCGGATCCCAGACCCAGGTCCCATCGCTTTCTCCCCCAGCTGTTCTTTCCATCTCTCCAAGTCTGTGGTTCTTCGTCATCTGTAAAATGGGAACAATACAATCCATCCTGCCACCCAGAATTAATGGGCAGACAAACAATACAGCGGAGGTGAGAGTTCTTTTAAAATGGAAAACTGCGGCTAACTGCTAGCCATTTAGAACCATTCTTCATTCAAGTCGTTCAGGTGGGAAACTGAGGGGCAATGATCATAGCAAACTGATTTAACAAAAGCAATAGGAACTATAAGTCGAGGAGTGATTTTTAGTATCTATAAAACCAGTGTTCTTCCATCTCATGAAGAATGATCTGCAAGTTAAGGGAAGTCATACTAAATTCCTTGTGAAAATGTACTAAGTATCCAGATCTTTGCCTGCTAAGAAAAAAAAAAAATACTGTGAACAAGTACACGGTATTCCAAGCGCGCGGGGGGGGGGGGGGGGGGGGGGGACCTCTAGGGAGCTGTCCATGGTACACACGGCAGAGTTGCTGAACTGCACACAAGCGAGCAGAGATTTGGCACTTGAGGATGCCCGTGTGATTGCTTTATTAGTAGGTAGGTTGGCACTTGCCCGGGCTATCGCCCTAAACTATTGTTCACTTCCTAAACCTCAGCACCGTCTTCAGGCAAAGATAAAATAATTCTGTGAAGAATGATGGTGAATCTTGAGTAAATAAAATAAAATAAATGGAAGTCGGTCCGAACAAAGCTATGACTATAACAAAAATTTCTGAGAAGATGGCAAATGTTTTGCGTGAATAAAGGAAAACTTAAGGACTTACCCAAAAATTTCTGAGAAGTTTGAGGTTTTAATAAAGAAAACAATAATTGAAGTTTGAAAGGGGAAAAAAGTGGCTTGTGCAAACACCAAACAAAGGAGGAAAGAAGTATGCATTGGAAACTATCCCCACCTCCTTCTCTGCCAGCCATTTCTGTGTCTGTCATTTAACCTCCACTTCCACACTGAGAACTGGACACTGCTGAGGTCATGGCCACCCAGGTTAACCTGGATCTGGGTTTCAGATCTGCTCTTTGTGGTCCTATTCAAGTCTTTTCACTTTCTATGTCTAGATTTTCTCATAAAAAAAATAGTGACACAATAGTCCTATCCAAAGCCATTGTCAGGATTAGATGAGCATGCCTGTGAGAGCCCAGGGCAGCCAGCGCACAGGAGAGGTCGTTGTTGTTGGCAGTACTGCTCAGGATGCTCACATGCACATGCACCCCGTCCATTCAGATCAGTTCTCTGTGGGACCTTTCAACGCCTCAATTCGTTCACATCATTGACACTACTCCTCAGCCTTGACTCTCACTAGTTCAGCCTTCTGACTTGTGATCGATTGGGTTAATTCACTAGCCTGGACACACTCCTTCTTTTCTTCTCTCTGTCTCCTGCCTGGGTCAACCTTTCTTGCTACCTTTTATCCACTGCAGAAGCTGTGCCTCTGCTTCTTAAACCCTGCCTGTAGTTATAAATGCTTCCGTTTGTTCTGGATAAGTGAGTGCTCAGCACATAGAGAACTTTTCCACTCTGAAAAAGTTGGACTAATCATTCAACTGAACAAGTAGCCACGTCTCTATGAACCACCTGCACTGTCTTGCCTACTTGCTGTTCACTACTGGTGCAATAGATACTTCAAACAGTCACTAATCATTCCCTGTTACCCAACTGCAATTATTTTAATTCTTGGGGCCAACGTTTGAAATAGTTCCCTATTCCTTTTTAAAACTCCCTCTTCCCGGGGCTGGAGAGATGGCTCAGTGGTTAAGAGCATTGCCTGCTCTTCCAAAGGTCCTGAGTTCAATTCCCAGCAACCACATGGTGGCTCACAACCATCTGTAATGAGGTCTGGTGCTCTCTTCTGGCCTGCAGACATACACACAGACAGAATATTGTATACATAATAAATAAATAAATAAATATTTTTTAAAAAAAAAACTCCCTCTTCCCTAGACCTCTGTGGTACACACTGTTCTTTGCTTCTTGCTTGTGGTTCAAGATGTGAAACCTCAACTTCCTGCTCCTGCCCCATGCCTTTGCTCTGCCATCATAGACTCTTACCCTCTGAACCCTTAAGCACAAACTCTTCTAAAAAAATGATAACTGATAGCATGAATACTAATATCATTACATAGCTCCACCAGATCTTAATGTTATTATATTATACCTAATATTTATGTTCCAGAAATAAAATATTTTACAGATAATAGAAGCCCTTATAAAAATTATTATGGGACAGGAGAGATTGCTCAGCAATAAAGAATCCATACTGCTGTTCCAGAGGACCCGAGTTGGTTCCCAGGACAAACTTGCGACTCACAACTGCTACTCTAGGGGGATATCATGACCCAGACCTTCATGGACACCTGCACACATGTGCACAACCCTCTCCCCACATAAACATTTAAACAATTAAAATGCAATCTTTTTTTTAAAAATCTTCTGTACATAGATCCACAAAGATATATGTTTGGGGGCTGATGAAATGTATTAGTGATTGAGAACACTTGCTACTCTCCTCATAACTACCTGTAACTCCAGTTCCAGGGGTTCCAAAATCTTTTCTGGCATCACAGACACTGCATGCATGTGGTGCACAGACATACATGCAGGCAAAACACCTACACACAAAATTAATTTTTCAATTTTAAAATATATATATATATTTATACATTCTATTCTTGTGTCTGCACAGTACATGCTAAGCAAACACTGGGCTATGTCCCAAGCCCTATCTCATAGATAGATATGTAGGTAGGTAGGCAGATTTTGTTTTTTCAGAAAGTCTCATGCATGTCAGTTTAGATTCTAACTCATAGAGTAGCCAAAAATGACCTTGAACTTCTGAGATCCCGGTCTTCACCTCCTGGATATTAGGAGTGTATGTATGCACTACTGCACTTAGTTTATGTAGTGCTTAGAATCAAACCCAGGACTTCATTCACACTAAACAAAAACACTCTGCCAAATGAACGATGTACCTACACTCTATTTCCCATATTTTAAGTTTATATAATTATTGCCAAATTATAGATGTATTTGTAAAACTTTCTGCTCAACATCGCATTCTTAGTTAATCATGCCAATTTAGCACTCGGTTATTTATTTGTTGTGTGGAATGTGTGGAGGGAAGTCAGAGGACAACCTCTCAAGTGTCTGTCCTTTCCTTTACACCTCGTTTCATGTAAGTTCTCTTGTTGATCACTTCTGTTGTCTCTGCTTCCCATCTCACCACAGGATCACTGGCAGGCTACCACACCCAGATTGACAGGAGCTCTGGCAATCTTTTCGTTTGTGTGTTTGGGTCTTTTGTTTTGTTTTTCTTTGTGTTGTCCAGCTATCCTAGAACTTGCTCTGTATACCAGGCTGGCCTCAAACACAGAGATCTGCCTGTCTTTGCTTCCTAGGTGCTGGGATTAAAGACACAGCAATTACTTTACCCACTAAGCCATCTCCCCGACCTGCTTATTGATTCATAGAACTATCCCACAATTAATTTACTTACGATCTTATTGGTGGAAATTTAGATCATTTGCGATAATTTTCTTTTCGGAAAACAAAGTTCAGTGAGCACTGTGATATATGCCCTTATGTCCATAGATAATAATTCTCAAGGGCAGGTTCAATTTTTTTTTCTAGGTGTTGTCGAATCCCTCACTGAAGTGATCATACCAATTTAGACTCCTTCCAGGTTCTATTTCCATTATGGCCAAATAAATGACTCTATCAGACCTATGTTCCCACAAACAATAATTATAAACCCTGGATAAAAGACCAAAACACTCTCTCAAAGTATTGGAGAGATTCTCAAGAGTCATCAACATTTGGAAGAAAGAAATGGCTCCAGATGAGTTTTCATTGCTTGTGGCTAAAGGCTGCTACTCACAACGGTTAAATACTCCAATAGTGTGCTCAAAGCATTTCTTACCAAAAATAGCAAAACACGTAGTTTAAAATAACTACAGCTGCTGGAAAGTGAGGGGAGAATTATAAGACAGAGCCAGAGCAAAAGAGGAACAGATTCTGTTTCTCCCCCCAAATCTCTAGCTGATTTCCAGACACATCCATGGACAACACACAAGCAGCAACTCCCAAACGGGGAGCAAAAGAGCTAAGCAAAGATTTCTGCGCATGCCCAAGAGTTAGTCTGTATTTAATTAAACAACTGCTTTTTTAAAAATCAACACTCCTTTTTCTTTGGCTATTCTTCTTCTTTGTTT
Organism: Microtus oregoni; assembly: GCF_018167655.1. Lineage (NCBI taxonomy): Eukaryota > Metazoa > Chordata > Mammalia > Rodentia > Cricetidae > Microtus > Microtus oregoni. Next base: position 10,217,700 of record NW_024543210.1, read on the forward strand.
TATCCTATTCCAGTTTTATTTTATTTTATTATTTTTATTTTTTTATTTTTATTTATTTTTTTTTATTTTTTTATTTTTTTTATTTTTATTTATTTTTATTTTTATTATTTATTTTAGAGGATGGTCTGTTTCCTAGTGAGAGAGAGAAAGGCTGTGGATTAAGGTGGAAGGGAAGATGGGTTGGACCTGGGAGGATTTGGGGGTAGGGAATCCATAAACAGAATATAACAAAACACAGAGCCTCCACAACATAATAGTCACGGTATCTAGGATAAAATCCAAATTTTTTTGACATATAAAGAAACAGGATGCCACTGAGCAGTAGTGGCACACACCTTTAATCATAGCACTAGGAAAGGAGAGGCAGGCAGATCTCAGAGTTTGTGACCAGCCTGGTCTACAAAGTGAGTTCCAGACAGCCAGGGCTACTCAGAGAAACCCTGCTTCAAACATAGATAGATAGATAGATAGATAGATAGATAGATAGATAGATGAAATAGATAGATGATAGATAGATGATAGACAGAGACAGACAGACAGATAGATAAATAGATAGATAGACAGACAGACAGATCAGACAGGATCCAAGAGTTTCATAAAAGCCTACGGTCTTATGGTTCCAAGGCTGAGGCAGTAGGATCACTTGAGCCCAGAAGTTTTGGGGGAGGAGGTTGTTGTTGTTTTTGTTTTGTTATAGTCTTCCCATGTATCCTAGGCTGATGTAGATCATAGGACCTCCTGTGCCACCATGCTTGGGGATAGACAGAATGAAAGGGTGGTAAAAGAAAGGAGAGGAGAAAATAATGGAAGAAAGGGAAAGTATGAAATATGGCCCACTGTGTAGAAAGAAAAAAACTGAATGTGGATGGCATGCTTGTAAACCCAGAGTTAAGAGATTGAAGGAGGAGGGTGGTGAATTTAATACCTGCCTAGGCTACTACAGTAAATTTGGGGCCTTCCTGGCCTGTATAGAAAGAACCTATCTCAGAAAAGCAATATGATTTATGTATGCTTTTCTTAGGGTTCACCTTACTACTTAGCTTCTCTAGGATCATAAACTATAGGCTCAATATCCTTTGCTTTGCAACAATTATCCACTTATGAGTGAGTACATACCATGTTCATCTTTCTGGGTCTGGGTTACCTCACTCAGGATGGTTTTTTTCTAGTTTCATCCATGTGAATGCAAATTTTAAGATGTCTTTGTTTTTTACCACTCTGTTGTGTAAATGTGCCACATTGAGTCCCAAAATACAGTTGAAGAGTGGGAGGAGTGAGAATATAAGCAAAGAGGTCAAGACCATGATGGGTACACCCACTGAAACAGTCTACCTGAGCTAATGGGAGCTCACCAACTCCAGCAGGACAGTAAAAGAACCAGTATAGGACCAAACTAGTCCCTCTGAATGTGACTGACAGTTGTATGGCTGGGGCAGACTGTGGGGCCCCTGGCAGTGGGAACAGGATTTATCCCTACTGCATGTACTGGCTTTTTAGGAACCTATTCTCTTTGGATGTATACCTTGCTTAGCCTAGATACAGTAGGGAGGGCCTTGGACCTTCCCCAAAGCAATGCATCTTACTCTCTCTGAGGAGTGGATGGGGGCATAGGTGGAGGAAATGGGAGGAGGTGAGGAAGTGGGAACTGGGATTGGTATGTAAAATAAAAAAAAATAGTTTGTTTTCTTTTAAATAAGAAAAGAAATTATTTTTAAAAAGAAGAAAATCAATATGAAAGAAAAGGGAAGAAAACAGAAAGTGAACTCAAGATGAAGTAGAAGTCATAATTAGCGAGGAAGAACTTTAAATTATCTAATTCTGCTCAGTGAGGTAAGAGAAGATACAATGACTATGCAAACAGAAATCTCAGCAGAGAAATAAATACTAATTTTAAGCTACAAGTTTTAGAACCTGAAAACACAATATTCGAGGGGGCAATGAATGGGCTCACTGAATTAAGGTGCTTGCTTCGAAGCCTGATCTCTGAAGTTCAAACTCCAGGACCCAACGATAGGAGGAGTGAACTACTTCCCACAGGTTGTCTTGTGATCACATAGCATGTGTGTGCATGCACACACACAATGATTAAATGTAAAAATTTTAATACATTTGAAATTGTAAAATTCAGTGAGATTAATGATAGAATACAGACAACAGATAAAATGACTAAGATTAAAAATGTTTCCAAAGAAATTATCCAATCTGTAGAACAAACTTAACACAACTTACAGGCCTGTGTGACAACTGTACAAGTTGTAGCCAGCATCTCTGAAGTGATAAAAGGAAAAAAACTGAAATGCCAGAGAAGTAGCCTTCAGAGCCCTGAGCATTGGAGCACAGGCGTGAAGATGCCAAGCCTGGAATGTATGGCAAGACTCAAAAACAAAACAAAACAAAATTCGGCAACCAAACAGCAATGAACCTTGAGAATGAAAAGACAAATGTATTTTCAGGCAGAGGGAAATCAAGGTGATTCGTTATCCTACCTTGTCCTGCAAGAGATGCGCTGCTTCCCAGGCTCCACTACTCCTCGCTGGAAGTGTCAGTTTTCTCCGTGCACCTTTAAGATATTTTACAATCATTTTGGTTTTCCTCAATTTGAATTCAATGTATCCAGGATTGATTTTCATTAAATATGTTTTGTTTGAGAGTGTACATGCACAGGGAATTATACATCCCATTCCTTTCTTCTATGAAAAGCTGCTCATGTCAAGCTGCTGCTGGACTAGAATCTTCGCCCCTACTGACTCATGACCTTGGTACTGGAAGGTACTCTGCATACAACCAGAGAAGAAAGGGAATAGTTTTTATCACCCAGATACATACATACAAACTCGAAACCTACAGCTGTAACCTGCCTGCAAGATATCCAGGTGCAATAGTGGCACACTGCTATGAGAGTAACCAACCACTTTCTGCTTGGATGTAAGGCCTACTCCATGAGATGAGATCCATACCTGACACTACTACAGTGGTCAAGAACCTGAGAATTATCATCTCATGAGCCTGAGGGAAACCTAATATTAGTATTTTGTTAAAGGAACATTGCAATAAAATGACTTCTAACGGCATACTGTTATACCCATAGATCAGCGTCTCATTCAGCCCACATCAGAGACGCTTCTTGCCATACTTGGGAACTACCCCCAGTGACCTACAACTAGACAATGTACAGACACAGACTTTGAAGCACTCAGCTCTCAATGGAATGTCTTTATCAAACACTACCTCAGGAATCTGTACTGAAGAGGAGGCAGAAAGATCCAGAGATGACAGATGACTCCAAGGAAACCGTGTCTTCCAGACACAACAAGATTGATACCCATGTGGCCTCATAGAGACTGTGACAGCATGTCCAGGGCCTGCACAGGTTCAAGCCAAACAGAGAGGGGGAAGAGGATATGGGCCCAACCTCTAACCAAGAGGCTATTTGCAATTGATACCCACTGGTAAAGGGAGAATTGATTTTCTCTAATGGAGTGTCACTGGGTATATCAATCACACTTCAAGTCAGACTCCATGCCCAGGAGTAATTGACCAACACAAAACAAACTCAGTGGTATTTTGGTGGATTTTTTTTTTGTTTCATGTTGCTTTGTTTGGGCTTTATTCTTTTTTCTTGTTATTCTTTTGTCTGTTTTGATTTTCATTTCTGTGGAATTTTGTGGTGTTTCTTGATTTGGGGAGGTTTTGTTCATTTATTTGTTTCTTAGGTTTTGGGGGAGGGGCTGCTTTTTTATTTAAAAAGAAAAAAAACATAAAGTTGGGTGTTTAGAGAGGTGACGAGGATTTGGGAGAAATTGGGGGAGTGAAAGAATAACCAAAGTATATTGTATAAGAAAAAAAATTTTCAATTAAAAAATCCATTTAAAAAACTACTCAAAAACGATCTTAAAAGTTTATGTGAGGGGCTAGGAGTATGAGGGGCTAGGGATATCGCTCAATCAGTAAATCACCTACCAGGCAAACACGACCCGAGAGAGGATCTCACCAACTTACCTGGACTGGTCTTAAACTCGTGATTGTCCTGTGTTAGCTTCCCCAGTACTGGGACTGCAGACCTTACCACCAGGTCCAGTACCATAGTATCTTAATAATGAGCTTTATAGTTAATATTTATAAGGCAGGTTGATTTTACAATCAACATACCAAATTACATGGAAAAAAATCTTAAAGTTTTACTGATATTTAGTTCAATTTATAGACTAATTTAGAGGTAGGTATGTCTTAAGCATTACCATCTTTGAACACAGTTAGCCTTTCAATCATTTGTTGTAGATGTTTTTCATAAAAGACCTAAAAACCCCTCATAGGTTAGTTATTAAACAGTTTACAAGTTTTATTGCTATTTTGAACACAAAAATGCCCCATACTGTATTTTTTTTAATTTTCTGTTTTAATTTATTTGAGATGGATCTCACTATAAAGCTCAAGTTAGCCTAAAACTCCCCTTATCTAGACATTGACAAACTTGGTATCTGCAAATAATCAGAGATCTATTTCACTCTTCCAATTATTTAATCTCATTACAATCATTTAATCTCATTACATTGGAGATAATCTTCAGAATAATACTGAATAAATGCACTGTGACATCTTTTCCATACTCCAAATTTTACGGGCTATTTTACAATTCATCGTTACATTGCTGTTTATCATAAGACATTTCTATAGTGTGCTGAGGAAAAGTGTTCTTATACTTAGCAATGGACTTTTAAGTATGGAAAGTTAATTTTAATAAAAAACTTATTGAACAGATAGAATAGAGAATCTCTTTATGCACTCTCCATCACACACACACACACACACACACACACTCATGCATACATACGCATGCATGCAAATACGAACACTCATGCACAGATATACACACCAACATAAATGCACAAACATTTGTACACAGATACACACATACACACATGCAGACAGGCACACACACACAGAGACTTTATTACTGGCATACGGCATCTGTTGCCATTGATGAAGCAATGGTCCTACCGTATTAAGCAGAGTCCATAGTTTAAAGCTTCAGTCTGTGCTGCAGAACTCTAGAGATGAGCCAGTAGAAGACATTGTTCATTTCTATCATAATGGGCTTTTTTATTTCCAGAATTTCCTTTAGATGGAGTTTCCAGCTCTCTGCTTGTATTACCCATTTGTTCTTCATGTTGTCCATTTTGCTAGCAGATCCCTTAGCACAATAATCACACTCATTTTAAATCAAATCATTATTTAATCATCCTAAGCTGCTGTATCTGTGTTTGCTTCCAATGCTTGCTTTGCCTTTTGGCCTGTGTAATTTCTTCCCTTTTAGCATGCTGACCTGCTTTAAATGCGAACAGTGGCCTCTAGAGATCTGTGTGTTAAACCCTAGGTCCTCAGCGTGGTACTCCTGGGACATATCATTGACCTTTGGAAGGAAGACTGTATGGATCGTCCGTAGGTCACTGGGGCTATGTCCACAAAGAGGAGCATGGAGTCGAGTTTTGTGGTTTCTCTGTTTCCTGGATCATTAATAAGCAATTTACTCTGACAAACACTCCCTTCCGTTGCTATCCAGGACCCTCACCAGAGGCCCGAATCAATAGACTGCCCCATCTTGGACAGGAAACTCCGGAATTATGAGCTAAATAAATTCATCTTTGTACTAATTGACTCAGGGATTTCACTGTAGTAAGCCACTCCTGCTGGTTTCTATGCATGCCTTGTAATTTGTTGTTAATGTTGTTGTTGTTGAGTACCAGACAAAATGCATCAGGTAGTAGGAACTGAAGTAAATAACGTTTAGCATGAGGGTTTATTTATATAGGACTTGAGCTGTGTTTAATGTTGACTGGAGCTGTAAGTAGCCGAGGCTTCAGCTTCCTTTAGTGTTGTTCTTTGTCTCCTTGGCTATCTAAATTTCCCTAGAAACTCCCTAACTAAAGTGTCTTGTCCTTCTCCCTTACAATCCAGGTAATACGCTAGAGCCATGTTGATATGGCGGTCAAGTATTATAGGGGAGAAGCAGCTTATAGTCCCATAATGAAATCTCCATTTTTCAGTGGACCCTTTTTACTGTAACCTACAGAAGAGATTCTTAGTCCCCACCCCCCACACAACCATTATGTGAGGTGGGACGTCTAACAGCTCTGGCTATCTAGTTCCCTGTCCCATAGCTTGGCAAGGTTTGAATAAAGCTCCTTCCCCAGGGAAAAGCCTTTATTGTGGAAAACATACAACTCCGGTTGGATCCTAAAGTCTTGATCTTCTCATTGCCTGCCAGAAGCAGAATGTCTTTCTCAGATCTTCACCAGGAGACCCTCTTGGAGCCTCTAGAGGTAAAATTCATGAAAGAGGGCCCCACCCAGGGCATTCATGCATCAAGCTGGTCTACCCTCCGCTCCAGCAGTTGAAGAGTAAGAATTAGAGTATTTCATGCATTACTGATTCAGTAGAGTGAGACTCTCTATGCTCACCTGTTCATCTGGGCTTTGTGCTTTGCTTTGTTGTTGGTAGTGGTGTGTGTGTGTGTGTGTGTGTGTGTGTGTGTGTGTGTGTGATAGGTTGAATCTAATTCTCCCAAATATGTGTTCACCTAGAACATCATCATATGATCATATTTGGAAATAAGGTCTTTGGAGGTGTATTCAAGTTAAGGCCATTAAGGCCGTAAGAGGTTGGACAGAGACACACCCCAGAAGGGAAGTCATGTGAAGATGGAGGCAGAGACGACAATGCCACAGTGACTGGAACCAAGCACTACACCAGCAAAGAATCTTCCGCTGAGCATTTAAAGAGACACAGTTTCCTCGTGTTGTTGCTAAGCACTCCAGCTTCTGGCATTTCCTTACAGCAGCAATGGGATCCTGAGACACACAATATGTACTCTGGCCTCAGCCCACTAGTAGATCTAGGAACAGACAGTAAACTTCTGTGTTCTACTGTGAGGACAGCAGAGACAGCTCCCACTTTGGGGAGGAAACCAGAAGTCTATTGAGTTGTTTTGGTGTTTGTGTTTTTGTTTGGTTGTAGTGATATTTTGTGTGTATTTTAATAAATAAAGCTTGCCTAAGGATCAGATTGCAAAGCTAAGCCACTAGAGGCTAGGGAATGGTGGTATACACCTTTAATCCCAGACAGGCGGATCTCTGTGAGGTCAAGGCTACCCTGGGCTACACAAGACCAATCCAGAAACAGATCCAGGTGGTGGTGGCTCACACCTTTAATCCCATTGTTTGGGAGTCACACACTTTTAATCCCAGCACTAGGGAGGTGGAGACAGGAATGATATGGCTGGTTGGAGAGAGGAGTATAAAGGGGAACTCGCTGGAGTGTGGAGTCTGAGGATACTTGGAGACAAGATCTTGGCCTTTCCATCTGAAGATGTGGTAGAAGTAAAAGCTCTCTAGTGTTTGGCTGTTTTGCTTTTCTGATCTTCAGTTTGAAGCCCAACATCTGTCTTTGAGTTTTTATTATTCATGCTGTATTTGATTGGTTGATTTTGGTTTATTTGGAGACAGGATTTCTCTGTGTATCTCTGTCCTGGAACTCTCTTAGGTAGACCAAGCTAGCCTATAACTCACAGAAATCCTCCTGACTCTGCCTCCCAAATGCTGGGATCAAAGGTATGCACCACCACCACCCAGTGTGTGTTTGTGTTTTTGAAACTGAGATCTTGCTGAACTGAGCAGACTAACTTTCAACATTTGAGTTCAAACAATCCTCCTGCCTCAGTCTCCCAAACAGCTGCAACCACAGACCCAACCCCAACTTGTACTGGTTTTAATAAATCATCTTCGAAGTAGGCCATAACGTCTTCTATCTGTTAATGAGATATATCATATTAATAGATTCTAAAGGATCCTCACATTCCAGGAATAAATTTGATCCTATCTTTCTTTAATGCTTCTGAACTGACTTAATTACTGTTTTCTAGAATTTTTGCACCCGTCATGAAAAGTGCCCCTGGTTAATAATTTTCTCTTCTAGTTACAACATTAAGACCATAGTTGTCTGAACAAAAAAAGGATGGGTTACTATCTTTCTTTGTCTAATCTTATTTACTTCAAATTAAGTTTATCTGTTCTTTGACAGCTACGGCTAAGAAGAACTTGTAACTATCTCAGTATAGCATTAAAAATCTACCATCCCCTCAATCCCAGACCGACAAAGACAATGGGTCAATTTAGCGGATGAAACTCCACTGTTGCAGCAGTGGAAGCAGAAGTGAGGTGGCCTTCTCTCGTCTGTTTCTAGTGTCTAGCTAAATAGGACAGTTATTAACTATTAGTAGTAAGTGCGCTTACAGCTACGTACGTACTGGTCAGTCTTGCACTGGCTGTATGTGTTATGATTCCCATCACACAGGACTCTGGCTGACACTTCCAGGTTCCAGGGCCGCGAATGCGTCAACAAGCACTCAGGCAACTTACATAGCCACCCAGGGTCCTCAAGCCCTACGTGACCTACCTGCGGCATGGTCACGTTGCCTACACATGACGCAGCTAAAGCCCTTGTGCGCACGCGTGAGCCCCTGTATGCATGTGCTTTAAAAGCAGGACGTTCGCACTCTAAGCTCTCGCCCTGCACCAACTTCCTCAGGCTTGCGCGCATGTCTTTCCTGCTTTAATAAACTCTTAAAGTGGGTTTTATTGTGTGTTTTGTGATCCGTTCTTGCTCATGGTGTGTAATTTCAGTATACATGTCAAATAAAATTCACTGTCGTTGGTTTCTTAGGCGTTTTGTGTTTAACATTCTAATTTCCTCTTTTTAAAAAGAGTCAGACCAATTAATAAATAAATGAAGTAAGGGTCAGACAGTGGTGGTGCACATCTTTAATCCCAGCACTCAGGAGGCAGAGGCAGGCAGATCTCTGTGATTTTGAGGTCAGCCTGGTCTACAAGAGCTAGATCCAGGATAGCTAGGGCTGTTACACAGGGAAACCCTGCCTCGAAAAAACAAAAAGAAAAAGAAAAGGTAGTGGTGGCGGTTTAGACCAGCACTTGTGGGGCAGAGGCAAGCAGATCTCTTTGAGTTCGAGGTCAGCCTAATCTTTGGATCTAGTTCCAGGATGGCCAGAGCTACACAGAGAAACTGTTTCTAAAAACTAAAAAGAGGAAAAAATAAAATAGAGTCAGTTTTAGTTTGAAGTTTTTTGTGATTCTAGGAATTTAACCTAAGGTTAGTACAATGCTAGCCTTGCTCTAATACAAAAACACAAATCCCACCTTACTGATTTGCTGTTGTTGTTGTTCATTTTCAAAACAGGATTTCTCTGAGTAGCCCAGGCTGTTCTGAAGCTTGATCTGTAGACCAGGCTGACCCTAAATTTCCAAGTGCTGGGATTAAAGGTGTGCGCCACCACTTCCAGACTGTGTCCAGCTGATTTTTGTTGTTGTTGTTGTTTTGTTTTGTTTTGTTTTGTTTTTTGAGAAAGGGTTTCTCTATAGCTTTGGAGCCTGTCCAGAAACTTGCTCTGTAGACAATGCTGGCCTCGAGCTCACTGTCTCTGCCTACCGAGTGCTGGGGTTAAAGGCATGTGCCACCACCACCTGGCTGCCCTGTTGAATTTAAATGGAAGTTTTCTATACCTTTACTAGCCTTCTAAAGGGGTGTGTGTGTGTCTGTGTTTGTGTGTCTGTGTGTGTCTGTGTGTCAGTGTGCAGGAGGACAGAAGAGAGATGTCCTGGACCTGGAGTGGAGTTAGGCACCAAATTATTCCTCTGGAAGAGTAGAAAACATCCTAACCTTAGAGCTTCTCTCTGGCTTCTGCTAGTTTATGGCATACTCATCTCTTTATCCCACTTTGATTACAGTTTTAATTAGTTCTCCTTGTAATGCTGCCCATCTTGTTACCTATAGATAAGTAATGACATGTCTGTAAATTAAAGATTACATTGTTAAGTGAAAACCTGTCTAATGGTTACATCTTCATAGTGATTTTTTCTCTTAGTCTGCTGCATTGTTACTCTTCCTTTCTGATTGAGTGAAAGCGGCGTCCCAGCCTTGGCATTCATCCAATGGAGCGCCAAAGGAGCAGAAAGCTCCATCTCAAGCCTGGGAGTTGCCCTGGTCAGGACTCCACCTCTAGGAAATCCCACCAAGAGCTGACCCCTCCCCCAGGTAGGGTCAGGACCCACCCACAGGCTATTTAGGCTGCCAAAGAGAAAAAGAACACCTGTTTTTTGGGTTTTGCGCCCCCCCCCCGCCCTCTCCCCCTCTCCCGCCCTCCCCCCCCCTTTCCCACCACCACCAGGCTTTCTCAGCCACCCTGGAGAGCTGCAGTAAATAAGGGCATTGATATGGTCTAATCTGGTCTGATTAGAATTATCTGCATTGGTGGAGAGGCTCATTTTAAGATTATTCCTAACAGATTATTTCTAACACTTTCAAACAATTTTGCCCTAAATCTACTGTGTGTTATATAGCAGCCTCTCCGAGCTAATGTTTAAAACAGAGTTTGTTTTGTGGGTAGTTTTTATCTCTTTATTTTTACTGAATCTGTGTGGTTTTAAGTTTATCTCTTTTTAATCAGCAAAACAGTTGAGGCTTGTTTTCATTTAAACCAGAGGTTCTTAAACTGTGGGTTGTGACCCTTTGGAGGGTCAAATGACCTTTCACAGAGGTCGAATGTCAGATACCCTGCATATCAGATATTTACATTATGATTCATAACAGCAACAAAATTACAATTATGAAGTAGCAACAAAAATTAATTTTATGGTTGGGGTCGCCACACATGAGGAACTAACTGTACTAAAGGGTCTCAGCGTTAGGAAGGTTGAGAACCACTGGTTTAGAGCAATACTCTGCTCCAGTAACGGGCTGACTCCTTTTGTGTTTATTCCGATGCACTCAGTTATGTTTACCTATTATCTTGCATAGTCTTTATTGCTCCTTCATTGTTTTCCTCTTATCCCACCATCAAGCTCTTGATACACGAAACATGGTCAAAATAGCCTTCGCCCTCTTCCGATCTGAAAAGTTTAGATTTTATTTCTAGTCTTCTACTGATCGTTTTAGGTCTTTTAAATAAAGTTTCAACTATTAATCTATCAAACCATAATATCTCTCACTTCTCAGCTGAATGCAAATCTTTATTTTGTTGCTGTTAAGTAGAGTTTCAGTTTGCCTTTGTAAACAATACTCACAGATGGTTTGGTCAACAGTTATGCATGTCTGGTACTTTTTCAGTCTCTGTGGCCACAATTATCTCTTGCTCACCATACCAGCCCTTAAGTGTACCTTTTACTTCTTTTATTAAAAGGTATAAGGGGGCTGGGGAGATGGCCCAAGGGTAAGAGCACTTGCCACTAAACCTGACAGCTTGAGGTCAAACCCCACATGGTGAAAAAAGACCACTGACCCCCGCATGTTACCCTCTTATCTCTCTCTCATAAACACACACACACACACACACACACGTGGATGCACATGCACACACTAAATAAGAGCAATTACATTTTTTAAAGTAATAACAACAGAAGGCATAGAGCTACGTAGTGTGGACTTCTGGGTCTAAAAGTGGTTCTCTTTCACCTCTTTCTCCACGGAGTTTAGTAGGTTGTCATAATATAGCTCAAAATCATTGTTTCTTCAATACTTTTTTTTCTTTCTGGAATATTTTATGGCTCTCACTCTGCCTTACTTAAAAATAAAATAACCGCTCTCGGCGCCAGGAGAAACAGCATTGGGGTGAGTTTCTGGCCCCGGGGCGCCAGCCACGGAAGGGGAGCTCAGAGATTCCTTGGCCCCCTATCCTTCTTCGGCTCTCTGCAGGGCCTCCACTCCCTGCATACCACCTCTTTCTTCCTAGCCCACCCAGCTCCCATCCAGAACCCTCCCCACTTCGGTCCTACTGCCCTCTTTCTGCACATAACATCATCCAGCCCAGCCTGTCTGGGCACTGGGTCCGAATCCTTGGGGCACTCAAGCGGGCGGGACAACCTTTCTTTCTATCGCCTGCCTGCACCAAGCAGGGTAGGCGCTTTGTTTGCGACCTGCCCACCAGCACAGAGGCCTGATCTCTCGGAGCCAGGAGAGACAGCGTTGGGGGTAGGCACTTTGTTTGCAAGCTGCCCAACCAGCACGGAGACCTGATCTCTTGGCGCCAGGAGAGCCAACGTTGGGGAGAGCCAGCGTTGGGTAGGCAAGGAGACCTGATCCGGTAAAAGAAGATTCATAAGGGAGCATTTGGAAGAAGAGATGGGCAGACGCCAAGGCAAGAATTCGCCCAACAAGCTGAAAAGCAACATGAAGCCACCAGAAACCAGCGACCTCACAACGGGAGGACATGAACACCTTAATCAAGAAGAAGTAGGAAAGATTGACTTCATGAAAGTGATTGATGCCCTTAAACAGCATGTATAAAACGCCCTTATAGAAATGGATGAGAAATATAACAGAAAGTTTGAAGAATTGAATAAATCAGTGAATGATACCCTAGAAAACCAAGGAAAAACAATCAAACAAATAATGGAAACAGTTCAAGACCTGAAAACTGAACTGGAGGCAAAGAAGAAAACACAAACAGAGGGCCGGCTGGACATGGAAAATTTAAGTAAACAAACAGAGTCTACAGAAACAAGCATAACCAACAGAATACAAGAGTTAGAAGAAAGAATCTCAGATTCTGAAGATACCATAGAGAAAATAAACACACTGATCAAAGAAAACAGCAAAACCAACAAATTCTCATCACAAAACATTCAGGAAATCTGGGACACAATAAAAAGACCAAACCTAAGAATAATTGGAGTAGAAGAAGGAAAAGAAGGGCAACTCAACGGTCCAGAAAATATACTTAATAAAATTATAGAAGAAAACTTTCCCAACCTGAAGAAAGATATACCTATGAAGGTTCAAGAAGCATACAGAACACCAAATAGGCTGGATCAAAAAAAAAAACATCCCCTCGCCATATAATTATCAAACACAAAGCATACAGAATAAGGAAAGAATATTAAGACCTGCAAAGGAAAAAGGCCAAATTCCTTATAAAGGTAAACCTATCAGACTTACACCTGACTTCTCCATGGAAACCATGAAAGCCAGAAGGTCCTGGATATATGTACTGCAGAAACTGAGAGACCATGGATGCAAGCCCAGATTACTATACCCAGCCAAGCTTTCGTTCACTATAAATGGAGAAAATGAAATTTTCCACGATAAAAACAAATTTAAACAATACGCAGCCACAAATCCAGCCTTACAGAAAGTAATAGAAGGAAAATCACTAACCAAGGAGTCCAACAATGACCACAATAACTCAGACATCTAGAGACCCTTCACAAACACAAATCAAAGAAGGGAAACACACAAACTCTACTACTAAAAAAATGACCGGCGTTAACAACCACTGGTCATTAATATCACGTAATGTCAATGGACTCAACTCACCTATTAAAAGGCACAGGCTAAGAGATTGGATACGAAAACAGGATCCAACATTCTGCTGTTTATAAGAAACACACCTCAACCACAAAGACAGGCACCTACTCAGAGTAAAGGGCTGGTAAAAGGCTTATCAAGCAAATGGACCTAAGAAACAAGCAGGTGTGGCCATACTAATCTCTAACAAAGTAGACTTCAAACTTAAATCAATCAGAAGAGATGGAGAGGGGCATTTTATACTCATAACAGGAACAGTTCATCAGGATGAAGTCTCAATCCTGAAATCTATGCCCCTAATATAAAAGCACCCACGTACATAAAAGAAACATTGCTAAAACTCAAGGCTGCCATCAAACTGCACACACTAATAGTAGGAGACTTCAACACTCCTCTCTCACCAATGGACAGGTCAATCAGACAGAAACCTAACAGAGAAATAAGAGAATTAATGGAGGTAATGAATCAAATGTACTTAACAGACATCTATAGAACTTTTTACCCAATTAGAAAAGAATATACCTTCTTCTCTGCAGCTCATGGAACCTTCTCAAAAATTGACCACATAGTCGGTAACAAAGCAAACATCCACAGTTACAAAAAAATATTAGTAACCACCTGTGTCTTATCAGATCACCATGGATTAAAGTTAGAATTCAACAACAATGCTACCCCCAGAAAGTCTACAAACTCATGGAAACTGAACAGTCAACTACTGAACCATACCTGGATTAAGGAAGAAATTAAGAAAGAAATTAAAGTCTTCCTGGAATTCAATGAAAATAAAGAAACAACATACTTAAACTGATGGGACACTATGAAAGCAGTCCTAAGAGGAAAGTTCATAGCACTAAGTGCCCACTTAAAGAAAACAGAGAAAGCTCACATTGGAGACTTAACATCCCACCTGAAAGCTCTAGAAAAAAAGGAAGCAGACTCACCTAGGAGGAGTACAAAACTGGAAATAATCAAACTGAGGGCTGAAATCAACAAAATAGAAACACAGAAAACAATACAAAGGATCAATGAAACAAAAAGCTGGTTCCTGGAGAAAATCAACAAGATTGACAAACCCCTATCCAAACTAATCAAATGACAGAGAGAGAATTTGCAAATTAATAAGATCAGAAATGAAAAGGGGGACATAACCACAGACACAGAGGAAATTCAGAGAATCATTAGATCTTACTACAAAAGCCTATATGCCACAAAACTGGAAAATGTAAAGGAAATGGACACTTTTTTAGATAAATACCATATACCAAAGTTAAACCAGGACCAGGTGAACAATCTAAATAGACCTGTTAGTCGCGAAGAATTAGAAGAGGTTATCAAAAACCTCCCTACCAAAAAAAGCCCAGGACCAGATGGTTTCAATGCAGAATTCTACCAGAACTTCCAAGAAGAACTAATACCTATACTCCTTAATGTATTTCACAATATAGAAACAGAAGAGTCATTGCCAAATTCCTTTTACGAAGCTACAGTCACTCTGATACCAAAACCACACAAAGACTCAACCAAGAAAGAGAATTACAGGCCAATCTCACTCATGAACATCGACGCAAAAATCCTCAACAAAATACTGGCAAACTGTATCCAAGAACACATTAGAAAAATTATCCATTATGATCAAGTAGGCTTCATCCCAGGGATGCAGGGCTGGTTCAACATACGAAAATCTATCAATGTAATCCATCATATAAATAAACTGAAAGAAAAAAAATCATATGATCATTTCATTAGATGCTGAAAAAGCATTTGACAAAATTCAACATCCATTTATGATAAAAGTATTGGAGAGATTAGGGATACAAGGGTCATACCTAAATATAAAAAAAGCTATATACAGCAAGCCGACAGCTAACATCAAATTAAATGGAGAGAAACTTAAAGCCATCCCACTAAACTCAGGAACACGACAAGGCTGTCCACTCTCGCCATACCTCTTCAATATAGTGCTTGAAGTTCTAGCAATAAGACAACATAAGGGGATCAAGGGGATTCGAATTGGAAAGGAAGAAGTTAAACTTTCGTTATTTGCAGATGATATGATAGTGTACATAAGCGACCCCCAAAACTCCACCAAAGAACTTTTACAGCTGATAAACACCTTTAGTAATGTGGCAGGATACAAGATCAACTCCAAAAAATCAGTCGCCCTCTTATACACAAAGGATATGGAAGCAGAGAGGGAAATCAGAGAAGCTTCACCATTCACGATAGCAACAAACAGCATAAAATATCTTGGGGTAACTCTAACCAAGGAAGTGAAAGATCTATTTGACAAGAACTTTAAGGCATTGAAGAAAGAAACTGAGGAGTATACCAGAAAATGGAAGGACCTCCCTTGCTCTTGGATTGGGAGGATCAACATAGTAAAAACGGCAATTCTACCAAAGGCAATTTATAGATTCAATGCAATCCCCATCAAGGTCCCATCAAAATTCTTCACAGATCTTGAGAGGACAATAATCAACTTTATATGGAAAAACAAAAAACCCAGGATAGCCAAAACAATCCTATACAATAAAGGATTGTCTGGAGGCATTACCATCCCTGACTTCAAACTCTATTACAGAGCTACAGTGATGAAAACAGTGTGGTACTGGCATAAAAACAGAGAAGTCGACCAATGGAATCGTATAGAAGACCCAAATTTTAACCCACAAAACTATGAACACCTCATTTTTGATAAAGGAGCCAAAAGTATACAATGGAAGAAAGAAAGCATCTTCAACAAATGGTGCTGGCATAGCTGGATGTCAACCTGTAGAAGAATGAAAATAGACCCATATCTCTCACCATGCACAAAACTCAAGTCCAAATGGATTAAAGACCTTACTATCAGTCAGAACACATTGAACCTGATAGAAGAGGAAGTGGGAAGTACCCTACAGCAGATGGGCACAGGAGATCGCTTCCTATGTGTAACCCCAACAGCACAGACATTAAGGGCAACATTGAATAAATGGGACCTACTAAAACTGAGAAGCTTCTGTAAAGCAAAGGACACTGTCACCAAGACAAAAAGGCAACCTACTGACTGGGAGAAGATCTTCACCAACCCCACAACAGACAAAGGTCTGATCTCCAAAATATATAGAGAACTCAGGAAACTAGACTTTAAAATGCTAATTAACCCAATTAAAAAATGGGGCACTGAACTGAACAGAGAATTCTCAGCAGAGGAAGTTCAAATGGCCAAAAGACACTTAAGGTCATGCTCAACCTCCTTAGCGATCAGGGAAATGCAAATCAAAACAACTTTGAGATATCATCTTACACCTGTCAGAATGGCTAAAATAAAAAACTCCAATAATAGCCTTTGCTGGAGAGGCTGTGGAGGAAGGGGTACCCTCATCCATTGCTGGTGGGAATGCAATCTTGTGCAACCACTTTGGAAATCGGTGTTTCGGTTTCTCAGGAAATTCGGGATCAACCTACCCCTGGACCCAGCAATACCACTCCTGGGAATATACCCAAGAGATGCCCTATCATATGACAAGAGCATTTGTTCAACTATGTTCATAGCAGTATTATTTGTAATAGCCAGAACCTGGAAACAACCTAGATGCCCTTCAATGGAAGAATGGATGAAGAAAGTGTGGAATATATACACATTAGAGTACTACGCTGCGGTAAAAAACAATGACTTCTCGAATTTTGCATGCAAATGGATGGAAATAGAAAACACTATCCTGAGTGAGGTAACCCAGACCCAAAAAGATGAATATGGAATGTACTCACTCATAATTGGTTTCTAGCCATAAACAAGGGTCACGGAGTCTACAATTGGTGATCCCAAAGAAGCTAAGTAAGAAGGTGAACCAAAGGAAAAACATATAGTTGTCCTCTTGGCTATGGGAAGCAGACAAAATGGCCGGGGAGAAAATTGAGATCTTGGGGGTGGGGTGGGATGGGGGTAAGGGGAGATGGGGAGAGAAAAGGGAGAAGGGGAGAATGGGGGGAACTTGGGGAAAAAGGAGGATTGGGATAAAGGAAGGTTGGATAGGGGAGCACGGAAGCACAATTCTTAGTTAAGGGAGCCACCTTAGAGTTGGCAAGAGACTTGAACCTAGAGTGGCTCCCAGATGCCCAAGCCAAGGTCCCCAGTTAGTTCCTGGGGCAGCTGAGGATAGGGAACCTGAAATGACCCTATCCTATAGCAATACTGACGAATATCTTGCATATCATCATAGAACCTTCATCTGGTGATGGATGGAGATAGAGACAGAGACCCACACTGGAGCACTGGACTGAGCTCCCAAGGTCCCAATGAGGAGCAGAAGGAGGGAGAACATGAGCAAAGAAGTCGGGACCACGAGGGGTGCACCCACCCACTGAGACAGTGGAGCTGATCTATTGGGAGCTCACCAAGGCCAGCCGGACTGTGACTGAAAAAGCATGGGATAAAACTGGACTCTCTGAGCATGGCGAACAATGAGGGCTGATGAGAAGCCAAGGACAATGGCACGGGGTTTTGAACCTACGTAATGTGCTGGCTTTGTGGGAGCCTAGCCAGTTTGGATGTTCACCTTCCTAGAAATGGACGGAGAGGGGAGGACCTAGGACTTACCACAGGGCAGGGAACCCTGACTGCTCTTTGGACTGGAGAGGGAGAGGGAGAGGAGTGGGGGGAGGGGGAGAAGGGTGGGAGGAGGGGGAGAAGGGTGGGAGGAGGGGGAGGGAAATGGGAGGCTGGGAGGAGGTGGAAACTTGTTTTTTTTCTCCTTTTCTCAATAAAAAAATGGAAAAAAAATAAAAAATAAAATAGCCAAACATGGTGACATACACCTTTAATCCCAGCTCTTGAGAGGCAGAGGCAGATGGATCTCTGTGAGTTCGAGGCCAGCCTGGTCTACAGAATGGGTTCCAAGACAGCCAGGGCTACATAATAAAACCCTGTCTTGAAAAACAACAACAACAATAATAATAAATTTTAAGAAATCATTTCACCTTTAGTCATTTTAAAATTTTATGGACATTCGTTCATTTTCCTGTAGATTTACTTTATTCTATGCAGTACTGAAAATACATTTTCTATCATCTGAACTCAGAAAGTGCTTTACCTTTGGGAGACTGACAGTTTTGTTTACGTTTTTCTTCTCTGCCATCTCCTCCTGTTTCTTATTCCAGAACTCCCATTTGATACTTCAGACCCTCTCATTCTGTCGGTTTATCTTAACTATTTGTTCCTATTCTTACTTTCTGCCCTCACCATGCATTCTAAGTGATGCCTCACAATTCATATCCTCTCAGTCTGTCTGTCTGCCTACTTGTCCCTCTCTGTGTGTCTCTCTCCCTCATCCTCTCTTTCCCTCCCTCTCTCTCTCTCTTCCTCTTGCCTCACTCCTCTCCCATCTCCCTCTCTTCTCTTCTCTTCTCTCTCTCTCTCTCTCTCTCTCTCTTCCCTCTCCCTTCTTCTCTCCTTCTTTCTCCCCACTCCCTCTATTTTTCAGGGTTGGAGATCAAACCCAGGGCTTAACATATACTAGACAAATGCTTTACCACTGAGCCACATCTGTCTCTAAATTCACTGGTTCTTTTTGTGTCCAATCTATTGTGCATCTCAGTGATTTAATTTTCCATTTCAATGATGTAAATATTTTATTTTCACAGGTCTAATTAAATGTTTCATATTTACCTGTTCCCATTTCATATCTGCTTCATTTCACTCATGTTTGTTCCTCTTTATGGATTTTACTTCTACATTCAGGACAAGCATATTTGCTTTAGGGTCTTTGGCAGCTTGTTCCACATCAAAAAAAAATAATAATTTTATTTGTAGTGAATTCACATTCTTTTGTGGTTTCTTGTTTTATTTTAGTTGTTGCAACTCTTACCATTTAATAAGTTTATTTAATCTGGACTTAGATATCTCTCGTGTGAGAGCCTTTTGTTCTTATTTCTTTTCTTTCCTTCAATCTTTTGGTGTTCACTTGCCTTATCTAGTACTTTCTGGTTTATCTGTTTGTCTCCACCTGGCTCCCTACATAGCCCAGCCAAAACTAGATGTTATATTAGCAAACAAGAACAGTAAATAGAGACTGTTCTGAATACAGCCACTCTTCCTGAAATAGAGAAAAAGTAAAGCTAAGCCTTGTAAGGCACATATGAGGCCAACACTGCAAATCTAATAAATGGATTTTGTTTTTGAGACAAGGTCTCACTATGTAGCCCTGACTGGCAAGAAACTCACTACATAGACCAGGTTGATTTTGAACTCACAGAGATCTACCTACCTCTGCCTTCTGAGTGCTGGGACTAAAGGCATGTACTACCAAACCTGGACAGAAAAATAGAATCTAGAACAAAATTATTAGGCAGTCTATTTCAACTGATTCTCAAGATATTACCTACATATTTTTTACTTCTTGGACTACAAGGTGTTCAGAATTACATGAATTCCAAAAAGCACCCACAATTCACTGGGGCCATTTTCTTTTCTGTTTCTTATAAAATGCTGCTTAGGCTTGTGTTTATGAGTGTTTTGCCTACATTTATGTATGTGCACCATATGCCTGCCTAGTGACTGTGGAGGTCAGAAGAGGGCATGGGATCCCCTGGAACTGGAGTTACAGACTATTGTGAGCTGCCATGTGTGTGCAGGGAATTGAACCTGGGTCCTCTGCGAGAATAAAATGTATTCTTAACCATGGTTTACTCTCATTGCTCTGGGTCTAGAGTGCCATGAATGAGCATGCTACCATTTTTGACAAGCAGCATTTGCTACAGTTTGGGTTTTAAACATCTCCCAAAGGCATTCAAGGACTGTTAGATATTCTGGGACTGTTCCATCCCACTGTACAATGGAAAGATGGAGCATCCTCTAAAGGGTAGGATCTAGTTCCAGGACTTTAAGTTATTGGGGGCATGTTCTTGGATGGGACAATGGGGTGCCCACCCCTTCCTTTCTTTTTTTAATATTTATTTATTATTATGTATACAATATTCTGTCTGTGTGTATGTCTACAGGCCAGAAGAGGGCATCAGACGTCATTACAGATGGTTGTGAGCCACCATGTGGTTGCTGGGAATTGAACTCAGGACCTTTGGAGGAACAGGCAATGCTCTTAACCACTGAGCCATCTCTCCAGCCCCCTTCCTTTCTTGAATTAGCTTCCAGTCTACAAAGGGAATGCCTCTAACTTTAATTCTTTTTCAGTTTTAGGAAGCAAACCCAGGACCTCTCCCATGTTAAGTGCTGTGCTGCTGAGCTGTGTGCCCAGTCCAGGGGTTGTTGGTGGGTGGCTTTTGCTCCGTCTCATCTTCATGCCATGCTGTGCTGTACCCAAGTACAGTCCTAAAAGCCGTATCATCTCCAGCTCTGTTATAAACTAAAATCCCCCAAACTATGAGCCCAGACAAACCGTTCCCCTTGAGAAACTGATTTTCTCAGGGATGTATTACACTGAAGGAAAGCCGACTAACACTGGTACCTACATCTTCATTTTTCTGCCCTCTTCTTTCAAAGGATGATCTGTTTCTCGAGCCTTGCCTTTGGGACCTTGGCCTTTTATGTATGGTCTCACTGTCATTTGGATAGCTCTTCTTCTTCTTCTGTGTTTCAATTACAACTTTCATGGTGAAGATTTTTGTCCCAGCCTCTGTCAAGATTCAAGCTTGTGTTTCTAACTGCTTGACAGATGTGTATATGTAGGCACCCCATCAGTACCTTCAGCTCAACACACATAAGTCATGCCTCATTTCCTACCACTGCCCAATTTTCTTCCTCATCTTGAGGCCACCAGTGTCACAATCACCATTGCCCAGACTTGAAATTCCAATGTTGCCCCGTTTTCCTCATACACATGATCTGACTGGGACTCATGTGTTGTCATTTCCTTTTCAAAATCATTCTCAGGTTCATTTCTTTCCATACATATGTATTGGCTGTAACATTCATCCATTTCACGTTGATCTCATGTCTGAATCAATGAAATTCCTTCCTTGGGAGTTCCCAGATGCATCTCTAGTTCCTCTTTAATCAATTCTTCATGCTGCTCCCAGCAGGTTCTAATCATCCAAAGGCTGTACATGGCATCAATTCGAGTACTTTACTGCTATGTTAAATTTATCCTTGTGCCTTCCTCGTCACTAGACCTTTATTTGAGGCATTCCCTTCTCTGCATGCCTACGTTTCTCTGCCCAGCCTCAACTTCAGCTGTGGGTCCTTCTCTAATCGATCCCTCTAGGAGAAATTCTCCTTCACTTCAACTCCCAAGATGCTCTACCTAAACCACATATATTGTTCTTGTCTATCACCTTATACGTACTTATTTATTCAAGCCAGTTCCTTGGGCATGGTGGTAAGCACTTGCAATCTGAAGACTAAGGAGGAAGAGACCTGACTGGCTGATGTGGGAGTGATTTCTTATTAATAAAGAAACTGCCTAGACCCATTTGATAGGCCAACCCTTAGGTGGGTGGAGTAAACAGAACAGAATGCTGGGAAAAAGAAGCTGAGTCAGGGAGTCGCCATGGTTCTCCCACTCCAGACAGACGCAGGTTAAGATCATTCCTGGTAAGCCAGCTCTTGGGCTACACAGATTAATAGAAATGGGTTAGATCAATATGTAAGAGCTAGCCAATAAGAAACTGAAACTAATGGGTCAGGCAGTGTTTAAAAGAATACAATTTCTGTATAATTATTTCGGGAAAAGCTAACCGGGTGGCGGGACACAGCCCGCCGATCCGTACTTCAACAGAGTGGCTCCCAACGTGCTAATAAACTCCACGTAAAACCTGAGAGGGCTTAAAAAGGAGAGAGAGAGAATTTAAGACAGCTTTTTGCTGTTTATGGGTTGCGTGCCGCAAAAAGATTGTCCTGACTCAACAGCAGGAAAAAACTGGCTGTTTTAAAATGCCGGCTTTCTGGGCTGTGCCGCCATTGCGATCTCTGTCTGGCTCCTGTGGGAGACAGAGCTTTTGAATGGAACATTTGGAGTAAAGCTCTACGGCTTGGTTGATGGCAATGTGGACTGCTGTGTGCCTGGAACTGTGTGTGGCTCAGGGGCACCAAATGGCTCTGAGGCAGGAGCGGCTTGGCTCAGCTCTGCCATGCTGAACTGTGCTGGTCTCAGGCAGAGACTACCGTAATTACCATAAAAACAGCGCATTTAGGGTTTCAACTGGGCAGGACACAGGTGGTACCGTATTACCTGTACATGGTGCAACTTAAGTTTTTAAGAACTGCTTAACATTTTAAGAAATGCTCCTGGATAGTAAAAAAATGTTAGAGATTCACAATAAAACAGATTCAGACATAAAATACCACACTGTTGGATGAATGTACGTAGGCTTGAGAGAGAGAAGAAAAAGAATATAGAGAATAAAGTTAATGGTTTAAAAAAAATGGTAAAGTCTTTAAAGAGACAGAGTACAGATAGTTAAGAGATTAAAAAAAAATAAAGAAAAATAAGCCACGTAAAAATGGAAAATTCACAGAGAGTCTGGATTATGTACATTGTGCTTTCTTTAAAATTTTTGACTGTAAAGGAGCTAAGTACAGAGAGACATTTCATTACTTGGGCTGCTAAGCTAAACCAGAATGGATATAAGGGTATTATGATTTCAAAATTTGGGTTTAAGAATATGATGCTTTGGAGAAGGTCTTCTTTTGTTTTCACAGAGGACCAGACCCTATGGATTTCTTCTATTACAATTTGGTATGATAGACCACGCCCTCCTGAAAGGTTGTTGTGAACATCTTCAGAAAATTACTTCACTCAACTGCCAACTGAGATAAACCTGGCACACAGGTTACACCCTAAATGATCTGATTAACAGCGCCCCCATTCAGCAGGAAGCAGTTTGGAGAGAAAAAAACTGCGCCCATGTTCCCAAAATATTGTTTATAAATGTTCTTTTACATTTAAAGGGGGAAATGATATAGGTATGAATAATTTGCATTGGTATGGATTTTAAGGTCAATTTTGTTATATGTATATGTATTTCTGATCTTGATTAAGGTATTGTGATTGTGTAGTTCATTTTTAAAATGTAATGTATAATTAGGAAATATAGGTTGTTGATGGATAGTCATAAATAATAGTCAAGTTTGTAGTCATAGAGATATATTTCAGATAGGCATTCTTCATATCTCTCAAAGGCTGCAGAATATGGCATTTAAAATATTTTAATAACTTAGGACTTTTCATGACAATCAGACATATCTGCTCCTGGCGGCACCAATCTACTTCGAGAGGAAGATGGGCATCGAAGAGGATCCTTATGGAGTTGGATAGCCATTTGGGCAAGAAACTGCTCTTGCCTGGACTGTTGCATAAAATGGACACAGAGAACCCGCAGAGAGAGGACTGCTAAACTTGCCTAAAGGTGAGATGGTCTTTTGGGGTTCATGACTCATGAAAGAGTCTGCGAGACATTATGCAGGACACAGCAGATAGTGACTGAACTGTCTTTGAAATTTCCTGCTTCATGGAAATGTCTGCTGGATACTATGGGCCTAAAGGCTGAAGATGGATGCCCCAACCATACAAAAGAACTTTGGGTGACTGTCCAGGCAGCAAGATGTCTCTGTCATTTCTAGAGTTTTCTTATTTCTTGTTTACTTAGGTAGTATTATATCCTTCTGGAGTCTTTGATGGAGTTGAAGAATGAATAGATAATTATAGTTTTCCTTAGTTATGATAAAAAATAAAATAGACATAAATATTGTAACTGTAATTCTTGCTTGATAACTGTTTTGCTATATGTAATTTTACTATGTTAAAGTTAAAGCCTTTCTTTTTTGTTTAAACAGAAAAAGGGGAAATGATGTGGGAGTGATTTCTTATTAATAAAGAAACTGCCTAGACCCATTTGATAGGCCAACCCTTAGGTGGGTGGAGTAAACAGAACAGAATGCTGGGAAAAAGAAGCTGAGTCAGGGAGTCGCCATGGTTCTCCCACTCCAGACAGACGCAGGTTAAGATCATTCCTGGTAAGCCAGCTCTTGGGCTACACAGATTAATAGAAATGGGTTAGATCAATATGTAAGAGCTAGCCAATAAGAAACTGAAACTAATGGGTCAGGCAGTGTTTAAAAGAATACAATTTCTGTATAATTATTTCGGGAAAAGCTAGCCGGGTGGCGGGACACAGCCCGCCGATCCGTACTTCAACAACTGGCCAACTCTGGGCCAATAAATGACATCTCCTAAGGAATTGCAACTGAAGTTGGTCCTGGCTTCCATGTGAATGCATACACACCTGTGTTTGTACCACATATGTGCACTCTCGCAGACACGTACCACATACACTTACATATATGCATGCGTGTCCACGCATGTGTGCACACACACACAAAGTTTACACACAGAATATCTATAAGGCAAAAGAATTCCCAAGCCACTGCCCTAAATCAATTTGTGATGAATTTCATTTCTGTGAGGGTGAAAGAATAAACTTAAATATCAAATCACTCATATCTATAAAGTGAGCTAATGACATCCTCACAAAAGGACTGATATGAGAAATAAGATAAATCCACATATAAAGTGTTTAGCATAGTACTGGGCATGTACTAAAAGTATAATAAAATAGGCTTCTTTCCATTTCAAAAAATGATAAGTATATAAGAGAAAAAACAAGTAGAAGAAGGAAAACTGTAGAATCAGCCAATCATTACTTGAATAGAGCCCAAGACTCCTGTCACTTCTAGTTCATCCCCTGTGTCCTTACACCATTCTGTTCTAGAAATTTTTCCACTTTTGGGTTGGGTTTTTTGTTTGTTTTATCAAATAACATTTCACCAGGAAACTTGGTTCAGTGTTGACCCCAACATGTCCCCTTCTGTGTCACAATCATTTCTACCCTCACGTCAGTGGGTACTGGCAGTAACTACTACTCCCCACCAGTCCCCCCCATTTCCCCATGTCCTGGCAATGTTTTCATTTTACTTTCCTTGTTTCTGCAGTTACTCCAGGATATGTACTCGCATCTGAAGATTTGGAGCTGGAAGCCTCTGCTGAGAGCAAATACGTGGTGGTTGTCCTTCTGGGTCAGTGTTGAACGTTCTTTCTGCAGCAAACATTCATGTGGCGAGAAAACCCTCACTCCTGATTCCTCACAAAGCTAATTCTATAAGTCAAAAATTCAAAATTGTGTCTCTTTAAGAGAAATTGAAGTCTTGTCTCCAGCTCTTCTTTAAAGACATTAATACTGTGAAATACAGCAAAACACAACCCCCTTTCTGATTTGTGGCTTTGCTTTTGGCAGCTTTAATTGCTTGCATCAACCATGGCTCAAACATACTAACCTTGGGGCTGGAATGAGGGTTCAGCAGTGAAGAGCACTGGTTGTTCTTGCCAAGATCCAGATTTGGTTCCCAGCACCCACATGGCTGCTCACAACTGTACAAAGCTCCAGTTCCAAGGGATCCAATGCCCTCTTCTGGCCTCCACAGGTATGGCACAGACATGGTGACCATGCAGCATGCAAAAACTTAAAAATATATTATATCTTCCTGTATAAATGTTAGTATATTTTAAAATATACTAATATTTGATTCCCTCTAAGAAGAGAAATAAATACATCATTACTTTTATTACAGTACTGGTATAAATTTTTTGTATTATAATTAACTGATATTGTTAATCTTGTGCTTAATTTATAGATTAAATTTTGCCATAAATATATCTGTATAGAAAAAAAAAGATGTCATATGCAGGGCTCAGTATCAATCTGAGGTTTCTGACAACCACTGAGGAGCTAGGAAGATATCCCCCGTGTATAGGGCAGAGCTACTTTATGCAAAAACATAAAAGTACAGCTTAATGAGTGGTGATTAATGGAGCTAATACCATGTAACCACACCCAGATCAAGAAACAAAACATGCCACCACTAGGAAAGCCTTGAACTCACTCTTCCTTCCTAGCCAGAAGTCCCTACCTCCCTCTTCATAGGTGCAAACCTGACTGTGAGGGTAATTGCTTTCGTTGCTCTCTTTATACAAATGAGATCTGAAAAGAACAGAAGATCAAGGAAAATTTATTAGTCACTAGACTACATCTGAACATATGGCCAACATCATCTTTAGAAGAATTTTCCCAATTATTTTTATGAGCTTACTAATGTTCCAAATTGCCTTTCTAGCTTCTATCAATACTCAGGTCGGATTTATTGCACACCGTTGAAGCCTGTCCCCAGTGGTGAAAGGGCAGGCAGGCTGCAGTTCTTCATTTCTTTGAGGATGTATTAGATGTAACCCCCACGACCTGAGTGATCATTCCTCAAAGACCAATATTTCAGGGAGATTATGCAATCCTTTCCTGAGGAAGATGCTTGTTATGAAACAGCTGGCACCAGTGACAAATGAAGTAGAAAGTGGAGTCATCAAGAAAGCCCCACAGCTGAAGATGGAAAAACTAATTCTTCTCCAGCATTTTGAGTATGGTCCTTGTCACTACCTTCCCCCCAATCCCATCACCCGACACACACAAGAGACTGAGATCCATGTGTGAATGCTGAGAAACAGGAAAGGAAAAATTCAGCTGAAACACAACATACATTGTCATTTAAAAGAGAAATGCCCCTCAGAGGCTTAGGAATTTGAATATTTGGTCCCCAGTTGGTGACTCTGTTTGTGGAGGCTTAAGTGGTGCAAGTTTGCTAATGGAAGCATGTGAGTGGTGGTGAGATTTTAGAGCTTAAAGCCTGATTCTATTTCCATATTCTTCTTTCTGTTTCATTCTCCTATTGAATATGTGAGCTCTCAAGTTCCTTCTTCTGCCTCCATGCCTACTGCTTGTTGGTATGCTTCCTCGCCATGGTGAATTTTTATCCCTCTGGAACCATAAACCTAGATAAACTCTTCCTTCAGTAAGTTGCCATGATCATTGTATTTTATCACAGCATAATAGTAACTAACAAAGAAGTTGGTACCAGAAGTGGGGTGTTGCTGAAGAAGCTGCTGGTATGTGGTAGAAGATGGAAGAGTTTGGAACTTTGATGAGATAAATGCTTGAATGATATAAGCAGCATTCCTTCCAGCAAGAGCCTGTAAGACATCAGTGCCCAGAGCAAAGCACACTGTAGAGACCTGGCTCACTCAAGAAATTTCAGAGAAGAAAAGACTTTTATGGCAACTGCCCCGGTGACTATTCCTGCACCATCTTGGCAAAGATTCTTGTTGACAGAGGTTTCTGTCCCTCCCGGTCCTACAGCTATTCAGTCCCAAAGAAAGCATACAGAGGTCTACATTAATTATAAACTAGATGGTCTATTAGCTCAGGCTTCGTATTAACTAATATGATTTATATTAACCCATAATTCTTGTCTGTGTTAGCCATGTGGCTTAGTACCTTTTATCAGCAAAACAGTCTCATCTTGCTTCCTCTGAGTCTGGGTGATGACTGCAGACTGAGCCTTTCCTCTTCCCAGAATTCTCCTGTTCTTGTTGCCCTGCCTCTACTTCCTGCCTGGCTACTGACCAATCAGCATTTTATTAAACCAATACAAGTGACAAATTTTTACAGGGTACAAGACCATTGTCCTACAACACTCCCCGCCCCCTTTATTTCAAAATAAGAACTGTGAATCTAATCTCCTTTGTTTAGCTTTTTTTTATGGCCATTATTTATAACAACTTGTAACCAACACTCTAAACAAAGACAAACATCCATAATCCATTTTTGGGGAATGTGAGCATAGTTTTCCAGGATACTTCCTGCTGATTGGAGGCACCGATAATCTTATGGGGACCTAAAGAAAATTTAGAATTATGGTCAAGTATTCTTTTAGGCTTGATCATCTCAGCCAGCATTCTTGAAGCTGCTCTGGATGTAGAACTCAGAGGAAACTCCAACAGAAGCCCTCTGAAATGTTGGATCATCTGAACTATGCGCTCCTATCAGAGATTGTTCAGCAGGTCTTCCTTGATCAAAACTGGTTTTTCTTAACCCATAATGAATCCACAGCCTCTCATTTCTTGTGGAAACAAAAACAAAACCTCCTCTCCAAAGTAACATATCTTTTGACTTAAATTTTGAAGTCAAAGCCTTTTTAAAATATATATGTTGTATCAATCCAGCAGCATTTGTAATCAAATCATTTAGCAGCTCTTGCTCCTTTCTCAGCAATCAAACAATTCAAAGTCAACACAATAACATACAGTATCCAAATTCTCTGTGTATTTTTCATCTTTAGTGACTTTACTTTAAACTCTCTTTTAATTTTTATTTTTAATTTTTGGTTTTATAAAACAGGGTTTCGCTGTTCTGGAACTCACTCTGTAGATCAGGCTGTCTTTGAACTCACAGAGGTCTACGTGCCACTGCCTCCCAAGTGCTGGGATTAAAGGTGTGCCACCACATCCAACTACTCTCTTTCTTTTTTTAAGGACTTTATCCTTTTTCTTTTCTCTCCCAAGCCTACATATATTTTTAAACATACTGTAAATCACTTAGAGGTTTTCTTTGTCTGAATCTATCTTTATTGTGTATCTCTTTTTCTGACCACATGTGTCTTTAATTTGCTAAGTGATATGGCTAGGATTAAAGCTGTGGCTTTGATGGTTGGATACACTCCATTGCTTAGCTTTCGGAGAGTCTAGCCTCATGGCAGAGGTATTGTCCAGAGCCAAGCTTATTAACACAACTCTATGGAGTTTCAAGGTCCCTGCCACCACCAAAAAGCATACAGTTGGCTATTCATCAACACCATTTAAGTGTTTGGTGGTGGGGGCACTTAAAAGAGCTACAAGGTTGTTGCAGCTAAAGCTGAGTCAAGAAATCTCTCTTAAATGAGACATGCTTGCCTCTAATAAAGATAGCCTACCCGAGAAATAGCTGCTACCAAGAAAACAGGCTTAACTCTGTTCTTTTATGAATGTATTTGTTCACATTGGCACCATTAAAAATATATATGATTGCTTTTATTGGTTAATGGATAAAGCTGTTTTGGGCAATGGCTTAGCAGAGTACAGTTAGTTGGGAAAACTAAACTGAATGCTGGGAGAAAGAAGGCAAAGTCAAAGAGAAGTCATGGAGCCATCAGAGGAGAAAGATGCTAGCCATCAGCTGGAAATTTGCCAGTAGACCACAAGCCTCATGGTAAAATATAAAATAATAGAAATGAGTTGATTTAAGATATAAGAGTAAGCCAGAAATATGCTTAAGCTATTGGCCAAACAGTATTGCAAATAATACAGTTTCTCTGTGGTTATTTTGGGTCTGGGCAGCTGGGAACAAACAAGTGGCTTCCTAAAAGAGATTCTGGTTACCTTCTGCCCTTTTCCTGAGAACTTACTAGAGGCTAAATTAAAAGGTGATTTTAATGTGGTTTGAGTAAGACTGTGGAGGTTTGAATAAGAATGCTCCCCCATGGCCTCAAATGTTTTCCCATATGTTGCCTTAGTCATGATGTTTCATCACACAGCAGATGAGTAACTAATACATGTGTCTCTGGCCTAATGTCTTCCTCGGGGGAGGGGGTGAAAAGGCGCGATGTCAAGCTATCACAGAAGCCGTGGGTCAGGTGGAAGGCTTACAGCAGACTCATTTATTTAACAGGGAAATCTTATAAACTCTCCCAGCAGCCAAGAGCTCTGATCCATTGAGAGTTGACATCTCATGCTCACCTCCCATTGGCTAGGCACGATCAGGACCTCTGACAGTGCCTGTTGCTAGGCACTCAGGAAACATGGCTTGGTCACTATTGGCTGGCTAGGCACAGATAGGACCTTTGACAGCTCCAGGCAGACCCCAGGTTGGCTCCTTTTGTTCTGGTAGGCCTTAACTTCCTACATACATGGATTAATTTCTTTGGTAGAGAAAATTTCAAAACAGCATAACATCTAATCTATGGTGAGGTTGTTATTGATAATGCTTATACAGGCTTACAATAAAAAGGAACAAGTGGGCTGGGAGTGTACAATTTAGAGAAAAAGGAAGCACTAGGGAAGTTAATGTTACAGCCAAAGAATGTGCTAGAAGCTAATATATAATCATTAAAGGAGTTTTCACCATTAAGAGAGGCCTGATATACACTGTAGCAAAGAAAGGGATGCCCTTAGGGCAAGACCCCACCCTGCTAAGCTTCCAGTTTGTAAAAATGAAAGGCCTATGGAGTTTCTGTTTCTATAAAGCAACAACAAATAAAAACTGTTGCTAACATGATACAAGGGGATGAGGGTCCATTCCAAACTGGTAGCAGTGTTGTCCTCATGATACTGGCTTTAGAAACATGAAGGATGCAGGAGTAAATGATTCATCCTCCTAGGTTTCAGCGAGCTGCTGAGGCCAAGCAGCATGGGGCAGGGGAATCCCTACATGAGGACTCTGATCGGTCAAGAGGCTGTGAGATGCCACCATGCAAAGCTAGGAAAGTGAAGCCTGGGTTAGAGTAGAGACTCCAAGATCCTGGAGATGCCAGAGCCATGAGACATCTACATGGAGAGCTGCATACAGATAGTGGAGCCAGTCCAACAGAGAGATGTATGTTGCAGACAGCAAAGGTAGAGAGGGTCAGGGTCATCTAAGACCTTTGAAACTAAAGTTTCAGACATCGGGCATGAAGATACAGGATTTGGTGTTTTCCCTGATAGATTTCAGCCTTGCTTTGGTCCAGTATTTTCTTACTATGTCCCTATTCCTCTCCTTTGGAATGGTAATGTCTATTCAATGCCATTGTATGTTGAAGTATATAATTTGCTTTTTGGGTTTTTTTTTTTGTAACAGAAGGTTACAATTAAGAGATTATTTTGAGTTTGATAAAAGGCTTTGGACTTTTAAATTGTGAAAAACTGGGAACTTTTGATATTGTACCAAATGCCTTTTACATGATGATATGGGCATGAGCTTATAAGAGCCCAAGTTTGAATGAGAAGTGTCTTCTTTAGTCTGGGGGATTTGAGTACTTGGTCCCAATTGATGGCTGTTTGGAGGTTTAGAAGGCTTAGCCTTGTTGGAGGAAGTTGATCGGTGAAGAAAAGGTAGACTTTGAGACCTTAAAGACTTGCATAATTCCAAGTTCATTCTCCCTGCTTCCTGCTTGCAGTTCAAGATGTGAGCTCTCAGCTTCTTCTGCAGCCGCCATATCCGCTGCTTACTGCCATGTCCCCAGACATGACAGATTCTTATCCCTCTGGAACTGTAGCCAAATAAAACCTTCCTTCTATAAATCGCCTTGGTCATGGTGTTCTATCCCAGTGTCTTGGGATTTCTATTGCCGTGCAGAGACACCATGACCACAGCAACTCTTATAAGGGAAACATTTAATTGGGGACTGGCTTACAGTTCAGAAGTTTAGTTCATTATCATCATGGAGGGAAGCAAGGCAGCACACAAGCAGACGTAATGCTGGAGAAGTAGCTAAGAGCTTCTATATTGTCAGGCAGCAGGAAGAAAGTAATACACTGGGCCTGGGTGGAACATCTGAAACCTCAAAGTTCACCCCCAGTGACACACTTTCTCCAACAAGGCCACACCCACTCCAACAAGGCCACCCCTCCTAATAGTGCCACGCCCCGTGGGCCTATAGGAACCATTTTCATTCAAACTACCATACAGAGCAATAGAGAAGTAAGGAATAGAGTCGAGTGCATACCTAAGTATGAAATTGCTATTCATACATTTGTTTTATATTTAGCCTCAGCACATCGCACTAAACTACCTCCAAATAGCTCTGCCGATTTGTGCTTCCACTAGCTTCTCTTTACATCCTTGGCCACATTAGACAATGCAGCCGTTTTAATTTAAGCTCTTCAGATAATTGTGTAGGAGGTTCACTTTTAATTTGCAATTTGCCAATTACGAGTAAATTGAGCCTATTTCACTTAATTATTTTATACTTGGATACCTTCTCTGCAAAGTTCCTCTTCAACTCTTTAACCAACTTGATAAGTTGTCCTTTTTTTTTCCTTATTAATCTTCAGGGGTAGTTAATATCACCCAGTTAGCAGACCTTCATCAGTTTTCTGTGTTGCAAGTGTTTTGCAGGACTATCCTCAAAGCCAAAGTGCCACCATCTTTATGACTCAAGCTTGCCCGCTTGCAAAAGATCATCACAGCTTGGCTTGTTGACTGTTGACCTTCTCCCATAAAATATGGGGAGGGAAGCATGCAGGACCCATACCCAAGGATCCAGCTACTCTCTCCAATTAGCTGTATACACTTCTGTCCTAATTGCATGTTGCCCTGGGCAGGGACCAGAAGTATAAAGAATGGGAAGGACTAAGTTCAGGCCCCACCCACACAGTCGTCATCCAGGTTGGTTGCAGACTTTCCAGTGTGGCTTCTTTAAGGTCATCTACACTCTTGCTCATAACCTCTGACCCATTGCTCTTTAAGTAAGCCTAATGAACTCATTGGTTCTGCAGGTGAGTTTGACCCCAGGAAGAGGTAGATGTTATCTTATCTCCCCCAGGGAGAGAACATCAGCAACAGCAGTCAATTTGTGTCACTTTGTGACCTACCTTTGCATTCTCTTAAGCCTATGGCTTGATGAAAAGAAACCCTTATTGTACCTATATGTTTTATCTGTTTGAGACAGGGTATGGTGGTTTGAATAAGAATAGCCTTCATAGCCGGGCGGTGGTGGCGCACGCCTTTAATCCCAGCACTTGGGAGGCAGAGGCAGGCGGATCTCTGTGAGTTCGAGACCAGCCTGGTCTACAGAGCTAGTTCCAGGACAGGCTCCAAAGCCACAGAGAAACCCTGTCTCGAAAAACCAAAAAAAAAAAAAAAAAAAAAACAAAAAACCTTCATAAGCTCACATATTTGAATGCTTGTTTTGCAGGAGGTAGAACTATTTGGGAAGGATCTGGAGGTGTGGTCTTGTTAGAAGAGGTGTCCCTGGGCATGGATTTTGAAGATTCAAAAACTCACATCATTCCCAGTGAGCCTCTTTGTCTCTGTCTTGTGGTTGTTGTCTTAACATGTAAGCTCTCAGCTACTGCTCCAGTACCATGCCTTCCTGCCTGCCACCATCCTCTTGTCAATGGTGGTCATAAACCCAATTACCCTCTGGAATGGAGAGCACCAAATTAAATGCTTTCTTTTATAAGTTACCTTGGTCATGATGCTTTGTTATGTAAGTAGAAAAGTGACTAAGACACAGGGTCTCCTGTAACTCAGGCTGGTCTCAGACACATTGCTTTACTGAGGATGACCTGCAACTCCTGTTCTTCCTGACTCCACTTCTCAAACACTGGGACTGCAGAGGCGAGCCAGCATTACAAGATTCTTTCCTTTTCTTTCTTTCTTTCTTTCTTTTTTTTTTCGAGACAGGGTTTCTCTGTAGCTACGGAGCCTGTCCTGGAACTAGCCCTTGTAGACCAGGCTGGCCTCGAACTCACAAAGATCCACCCGCTTCTGCCTCCCGAGTGCTGGGATTAAAAGTGCGTACCACCACCGCCAGGCTAGGTTCTTTCCTTTTTTTTTCCCACTATAATCAATAAGTGACTTCATAGAGAAGTGGTTTATTTCAGTTTACAGTTTAAGGTGATAAAGTTCATCTGGCAGGGAAGGCATGGTGGCTAGGACCAAAGGCAATTTACACGTCCAACATACTCTCTATTTAAATTCCAATTACATTCTAAAATTCTAAAATTCATATGGAAGCACAAGAGATCTAGGCTAACCAAAGCTATCCTACATAGAAGGATCAATGTTAGCAATAATAGTCCCTGATATCAAATCACACAGACCTACAGCAACAAAAGCTATCAACCAGCACAAACATGTAGATGTATGGAAGAAAATTAAGGACTGCCTGTGACTAAATCCACACAGTGACAGTCACCTAATTTTCAAAGTATCAAAAGCCTGTACTGGAAAAGTGTATTCACAATAAATGGTCCAGAGTGACTGGTAAGTGCACACATGGAAGAATAAAACCAGCCTTACAGATTGTCTGGTACCAAACATAGATTCAAAATGGATGGAAACCTTCATGTGAAACCTGGAATTTTAACAGTGGTGGGCAGAAACACAAGCAACGCACTTCAGCTTGGAGGCCTTTCTGAAGAGGACTCCGGAAATTCAGAAAATGATCTTCAAAATTCACAAACTGGATTTCACAAAACAAAAATCCTTGTGCATAGCAAAGGAAACAGTCCACAGAGCGAAGCATAGCTGACAGATGAGGAGACGGTCTTTGCCAACACCTGACAGGGGGCTGGCAACTGAGACACAATGAGCTGCAAAAGTTGAAAGTACAAAGCCAGGTGAGCTGGGGCACGCCTTTAATCCCAGCCCTGGGAGGCTGAAGCAGGCAGATCTTGGGGACTTTGAGACTAGACTGATTGATCTACATAAGAGACTTCCAGACCAGCCACTGTGAGACTCTGTCTCAAAATGAATAAACACACACACACATGCACACATGCACACATGCACACACAAATTATATCATCAGTAAATGGGCTAATGAAGTAGACAGTTCTCAAAAGTAGAAATGCAGAGGTCATCCCTGGATACATGTACATACAAACAATGTTAAATGAACTCAGTAAGTTGTACGTATATATGTATGTATGTGTGAACATGTATACCTACATATTTATACATGTGTAACAATAATAATCAAAGAAGAGGTCATGGCTGCTGGAGGGGAAACATGGGAGGAACTGAGGGTGTGGGAGTGAAATAGATGTAATACTCATGGATGAAATTTTCAAAAACTGCTTTAAAGAAGAAATACAAATAGGCAATAAATCTATCTCAAAAATGTCCAATAAAGGGCCCGAAGAAAGGATCCAATGGTTAACAATATGCATTGCTCTTCTAGAGGACCCAGCTTCTATTCTCAGAACCCACATCAGGCAGATCACAGCTATCTGTAACTCTATTTCCAGGCTATGGAACATTTCTGGCCTTTCAGACACCTGTACTCACAAGCTCATGCAGACACACAGATGCACAGATACACACACACGTACACATGTACACATGTTCACATAATTTAAAATAATAAAAAATTTAAAATTAGGAAATAGATTGTCCAATAGCATGGAAATGCAAATTAAAACTGCTTACCCCTACCAGTATGGCTATTGTCACAAAACTATCATCAATAAATGCTGGCCAGGATTAGGAGAAAAATGGAGCTTTATAAGCAGCTGGTAGGATTGTAAAGTGGGGGCAACACTGTGGAACTCAGTGGGAAGGTATCAAAAAAATCAATACCAAATATTTATTATCCATTCATCCACTGATGGACCTGTAGAATGGTCCCATTTCCTGGCTGCTGTGAGCAGAGCAGTAATGAACATGGCCATGCAGGTCTCTCTGCCATGGGATATAGAGGCCTTTGGATACACAGTCAGGAGTGGTATAGCTGAGCCGTATGATCTTGGCGTATTAATTAAGGTTACTTGAGAATATAATGAACGTGTGACATGAGCATGGGAATATCCGATGCTGATATGTCCCAAGAAGGAAATTTGAAATGCCTACAAATGCGGGAAAGAACACAGAAATGCCTGGGGCCTTCCTTGGTTTCTAGAAAATAGTTAGGGAAAGCGATGCCCCCGTGCCTCCAGTGCTCTTTCTGGGGAAGATAACATTGCTGTGCTCTACATAACCTTGACTGTGTTGGCCTGAACAAGATCTCTATGAAGACAACAATCGGCGTGTTAACTCACATGGGGAAATTCACATGGCCTCACTCTTGGATGAAGATCTAAAGCTAATGGCTGTTGAGAGAAGGAGAATCAGTCTCTTCAAGGTCAAGACCACCCATGGCCTATCCAATCTGAACTGGTCAGTCCTAAAGCATAAGCAACACTAACTGGGCTCAGTAAGTTTCCAGGAAGGTCTGCCTGTGTGGATGGGATGGGTGGGGAGGGGATCCTGCTTTTCTTTCTGTTGCTATGATAAATACCATGACCAAAAGCAACTTGTGGAGACAGTTTGTTTGACTCACAGATGACAGTCCATCATGGAAGTAAACCAGGGAACTAATGGTAGAGATTACAGAAGAACACTACTTACTGGTTCCATCTCCCTGGCTTCTCAGCTAATGTTCTTATCTAACCCAGGTTCACTTGCCTAGGAATGATACTGTACACAAGAGGCTGGGCCCTCCTACATCAAGTAACAATTTAAAAAATGTCTCACAGGCAAATCTGAAGGAGTCAATCCCTCAACTGAAGTTCCTTCTTTCTGTGTATGTCAAGTTGGTATGTGTGTGTAACAATAACAGTTATAGACAAAGATGTTATGAACATGAGAGGGGACACAGGAGGAATTGGAGCAGGGAGATAGAGAGGTAGAAATGCTGAAATTGCAGTATTTGTGTGAAATTCTCAAAATATAAAAAAATTTTAAGTAAAGAAATAAATAAATTTGTTTTGCATCTGCATATTAGAATTTCAAGCAGCCACAATTGTTTAATGGATTTTTCAATGCAAGTTGTATGTTAATGTAGGTAGGGATAACAGCAAGGAAAATTGTCCATTTGCTCACCTCTGAAATGCACTACATGAGGGTATTATGAAAGTTTGCAGTATGAAAGATAATGTTTGAA
Source organism: Microtus oregoni (assembly GCF_018167655.1). Taxonomy (NCBI): domain Eukaryota; kingdom Metazoa; phylum Chordata; class Mammalia; order Rodentia; family Cricetidae; genus Microtus; species Microtus oregoni. The sequence goes on from NW_024543210.1 coordinate 10,254,547, forward strand.
CTTTAGGTCACGAAAATTTTAAAATTTATGGCTAAGGGCATGGTGCTCCATGATTCACCAACTTCAGAAAAAAATGTACCAACCTTATTAAAAGTGTACTGTCCACGTTTAGTGAACCCTGCTTAGTTAGAGATGATGATTTAGAGGTAGGGGATACCTAGGACTTGCATAAATTTGTTTTCAACCTTCACCAATTTATAAGTCTATGTATATTTTGTCTGTTGTTTGAGACAGGGTCTCGCTATGTAATGCTGACTGGCAAGGGACTCTCTTAAATAGACAAGATTGACCTTATACTCAGAGAGCTCCACCTGCCTTCCAAGTGCTAGAATTAAAAGTTTGTGCTACCACACCCAGCTAAGTTTACAAAATTTATCTCCTTAGGAAACAAACAAATTTTATATTAGGAGTTTTCGCTTGAACTAGGTAGAATTCTACGTGAAGAATTAATAACATCCAGATATCCACGAACAGACACACAAGTACAGGTGTATGTTAATAGAGGCTGTTTGTTCATTCCCAGACACCCAGACCCAAAATAACACAGAAACTGTTTAAAACACTGCTTGGCCAATCATTTAGGCATATTGCTAGCTAGCTCTTATATCTTAAATTAACCCCTCTCTAGTACTCTGTGCATCACCACAAGGTCATGGCCTACTGCCAAGGTTCCAATGAGCTCCTGCAGGTGTCCTTCTTCTTAGGGGCTATATGACATCTCTTTGACTCTGCCTACTCTCTCTTTACATCTCTGTTTGGATTTTCCCACGTTATTCTAATCTGACCTGTCTATAGGCCCAAAGTAACTTCTTTATTAACCAGTGGCTATTAAACATATTCACAGCATACAGAGGTAAATCCCACATAACCTCTCCTTTTCTGTCTAAATAAAAAGAAAGGTTTTAACTTTAACATAGTAAAATTACATATAACAAAACAGGTATCAAGCAAGAATAATTAGTTACAATATTTAGTTCATTTATATTAGGCAAATTAAGGAAAATATCATCTATCCTATCTTTGTGAGTCCAAAGTTTTATATCTAGCTTATCTTTTATAATTATAACTATATTTTTTCAACTTCATCAAAGACTCCAGAAGGGTATAATATCACCTAAGTTAAAAGGAAGTGCATTATAAGCAACTTCCAAAACTCTAGAACTGACAAAGACATCTCACTGCCTGGACAGTCATCCAAAGTTCTTCTATAACTTTGGTGCACCCATCTTCAGCTTATAGGCCCATAGTATTTGGCAGATTTTTCCATGAAGCATGAAAGTTCAAAGACAGCTCCACCAATATTGGCAGTTTGTCTGTCACTTTCTTCTGTGTCCTGCAGAATGTCTGGCAGACTCTTTCATGAAGCAAGAACCCCGAAGGACTGTATCACCTTCTTTAGGCAACTTCAGTGGTCATTTTTTTTCTGTGGGTCCTGCATGTCCAGTTTGTACAGCATACCATCAAGCAGTCCAGACAAGAGCAATTTCTTGCCCAAATGGCTAACAAACTTCATAAGTAGCCTCTTCAATGCCCATCATCCTCTTGAAGTAGATTGGTGTTGCCAGGAGCAGATGTGTCTCATTGTCATATAAAGTCCTAAGTTCTTAAAACATTTTAAATGTAATATTCTGTTAGTCTTTGAAAGGTTTGAAGAATATCTATCCATCTGAAATATATCTCTGTATATCTAGAAAACCAAACTAATATGACTACAAGCTTGACTTTTATAGATGACTATTGATTAACTTGTATTTCTTAATTATACACTACATTTTAAATGAGATGCACAAACACAACACCTTAATCAAGAGCAGAAATATACATATAACAAAATTGACCTTAAATTTGTATCACTAAACCAAGATTCATAACAATGCAAAGTATTCATCTCTATAGCATATCACCCTTTAAATGAAAACAAACATTTATAAACAATATTTGGAAATTTGGGCATAGTTTTTTCTAAACTGCTTCCTGCTTTTTGTTGGGTGAAGTAGTTTAGGGGTTCATGAAGACCTTTCAGGGGACTTGGTCCATCAAACCACATTAGTCTGGAAGGAATCCACAAGTTCTCATCCTCTGTGGAAACAAAAGCAGAACCTCTTTTCCAAAGTAACATATCCTTAGACCCAAATTTTGAAGTCAAGATACCTTAAAATATATATGTTGGTTTAGCTTAGCAGCCTGTACAATGAAATGTCTCTCTGTACTTAGCTCATTCACAGTCAAAAATCAAAGAAAACAGAATAATATACATGATCCAGACTCTCTGTATATATTCCTATATTCCATCTTTACATGGTTTTTCTTTACTCCTTTAATCTATGACTGTCTGTAATCTGTCTCTTTAAATACTTTGTTTTATTTTTTCTATATTCTTCTCTCTCTCTCTCTCTCTCTCTCTCTCTCTCTCTCTCGCCAATGTACATTTATCCAACACTGTGACCCATTTAGAGGTCTTTTTCATCTGAATTTGTCTTTATTGTGTATCTATAATTTTTTTTCTGAACAGAACCATTTCTTAGAATGATAAACATCATGGCTAGGACTAAGGCTACTTTGCCTTTTGGCTCCACCCAGTTCAACAGAGCAGAGATCTGTTTACCACAAGTTCTGTGAGCCATTCTCTCTGCCCCAGCTCCAGGGATGCAGTGGGTCTACTTTGTCACCAATTAACCTATAGAACAAACCCCATTCAAATACTCGGCCTCCTGAAAGAGCCAGAGCTGTTCCTGAAACTAGCATGAACCAGAAAGGCTTCTTAAAGGAGCCATGCAGTTTTTGCTGCTACTACTGAGTCAGGAAGTCTTCTTTTAAAAGAATCGCATCTCTGCTTGCTTCTAGCAAACACAGCCCACCAGAAAAGATGTTGCTATCAAAAAGCCATGCTTAGCTCTGTTCTTTTGTGTATAGAATTCTTTTCCAAAACTCTCAGGTTTTATGTGAATGTAGCTGGCTCACATTGGTGCATCAATCTGTAGATGGAGGCTGCTTGCTTGTTTCAGCCACCCAGATCCAAAATAATCACACAGAAACTGTATTAATTAAAACACTGCTTGGTCAACCACTTAGGCATATTGCTAGCTAGCTCTTTTATCTTAAATTAACCCATCTCTATTAATCTGGGCATCATCATGAGGTCATAGCCTACCAGCAAGCGTCTTTCTTCTTTGGCTACATGGCTTCTCTTTGACTCCGCCTATTCTCTCTTTACATCCTTGTTCAGATTTTTCTATCTTGCTCTATTCTACGCTGCCATAGGCCCAAAGCAGCTTCTTTATTAGACAATGACAATAAAGCATAAAGAGGGGAACCCCATATGAGGTGTAGGCTGGAAGCAGTTCTAGATGTAAAGAAGAGATTGCTCACAGCAGTGGCCATTCATGAGTACCCATGCCCATTCATGAGTACCTGTTGAAATACGGAGCAGCGGGCTGTGTCCCTGTGTCCCACCACCCAGCTAGCTTTACCCGAAATAATTACACGGAAACTGTATTCTTTTAAATACTGCCTGACCCATTAGTTTCAGTTTCTTATTGGCTAGCTTTTACATATTGATCTAACCCATTTCTATTAATCTGTGTAGCCCAAGAGCTGGCTTACCAGGAATGATCTTAACCTGCATCTGTCTGGAGTGGGAGAATCATGGCGACTCCCTGACTCAGCTTCTTTCTCCCAGCATTCCGTTCTGTTTACTCCGCCTACCTAAGGGTTGGCCTATCAAATGGGTCTAGGCAGTTTCTTTATTAATAAGAAATCACTCCCACATCATTTCCCCTTTTTCTGTTTAAACAAAAAAGAAAGGCTTTAACTTTAACATAGTAAAATTACATATAGCAAAACAGTTATCAAGCAAGAATTACAGTTACAATATTTATATCTATTTTATCTTTTATCATAACTAAGGAAAACTATAACTATCTATTCATTCTTCAATTCCATCAAAGACTCCAGAAGGATATAATACTACCTAAGTAAACAAGAAATAAGAAAACTCTAGAAATGACAGAGACATCTTGCTGCCTGGACAGTCACCCAAAGTTCTTTTGTATGGTTGGGGCATCCATCTTCAGCCTTCAGGCCCATAGTATCCAGCAGACATTTCCATGAAGCAGGAAAATTCAAAGTCAGTTCAGTCACTATCTGTTGTGTCCTGCATAATGTCTCGCAGACTCTTTCATGGGTCATGAACCCCAAAAGACCTTAGGCAAGTTCAGCAGTCCTCTCTCTGCGGGTTCTCTGTGTCCATTTTATGCAACAGTCCAGGCAAGAGCAGTTTCTTGCCCAAATGGCTATCAAACTCCATAAGGATCCTCTTTGATGCCCATCTTCCTCTCGAAGTAGATTGGTGCCACCAGGAGCAGATATGTCTCATTGTCATGAAAAGTCCTAAGTTATTAAAACATTAAATGCCATATTTTGCAGTCTTTGAAAGATATGAAGAATGTCTATCTAACTGAAATGTATCTCTATATATCTAGAAAATCTAACTAACATGACTACAAGCTTGACTATTATTGATGATTTACCATTAACCTATATTTCTTAATTATACATTACATTTTTAAATGAACTACACAATCACAATACCTTAATCAAGATCAGAAATACATATACATATAACAAAATTGACCTTTAAATCCATACCAATGCAAATTATTCATACCTATATCATTTCCCCCTTTAAATGTAAAAGAACATTTATAAACAATATTTTGGGAACATGGGCGCAGTTTTTTCTCTCCAAACTGCTTCCTGCTGAATGGGGGCGCTGTTAATCAGATCGTTTAGGGTGTAACCTGTGTGTCAGGTTCATCTCAGTTGGCAGTTGAGTGAAGTAATTTTGTGAAGATGTTCACAGCAACTTTTCGGGAGGTCGTGGTCTATCATACCAAATTGGGATAGAAGAAATCCACAGGGTCTGGTCCTCTGTGAAAACAAAAGAAGACCCTTTCCAAAGTATCATATCCTTAGACCCAAATTCTGAAGTCATACCCTCATGATATCTGTTTTGGTTCCACTTGGCAGCCCATAGAATGAAATGTCTCTCTGTACTTAGCTCCTTCACAGTCAAAAATTTTAAAGAAAACACAATGTACATAATCCAGACTCTCTGTGAATTTTCCATTTTTACGTGGCTTATTTTTCTTTATTTCTTTTAATCTCTTAACTATCTGTACTCTGTCTCTTTAAAGACTTTACCTTTTTTTTTTAAACCATTAATTTTATTCTCTATATTCTTTATCTTCTCTCTCTCAAGCCTACGTACATTCATCCAACAGTGTGGTCTTTTGTGTCTGAATCTGTTTTATTGTGAATCTGTAACATTTTTTTTTTTACTATCCAGGAGCATTTCTTAAAATGTTAAACACTTCTTAAAAACTTAAGTTGCACCATGTACAGGTAATACGGTACCACCTGTGTCCTGCCCAGTCTAAACCTTAACTGTGCTGTTATTATGGTAATTACGGTAGTTCCTGCCAACCAGCACAGTTCAGCAAGGAGCAGCCGCTCCTGCCTCAGATCCATTTGGTGCCCCTGAGCTGTGCACAGTTCCAGGCACACAGCAAGTCCTCATTGGAGCCGCACTCAGCAGTTTAATTTTGAGACTGAGCATGCAGCACAGAAACTCTTTTTATCCAAGTTACAACCAAATCTGACACGCAGAGCACTGCGCAGTCTGAAAACACGTCTCTTCCACCATGCTCTTTCGCCTGCCTAAGCCTGATTCTGCCATCTGCCCAGGTGCAGGCGGGGAGCGCTGAGAGCACTCTCCTTCCGATCCCAAGCGGGAACACAAACATCCAGTCCCATAAAATCCATTGAAATGCTTTAAAGTCAGAGTTTGCAGTGGCGGCACAGTCCCAAGAAGCCGCACTTTAAAATGACGCAGCTTTTTTTTCTGCTGCTGTTGCCGAATCAGGAAATCTCTCTACAGCACGCCACCAACAAACAGCAAAAATCTGTGTTAAAGTCTCTCTCCCTTATTTTTAAGCCTTCTCAGGTTTTTAAGTGGATTTAGTCCATCACGTCGGGCGCCACTCTGTTGAAATACGGAGCAGCGGGCTGTGTCCCTGTGTCCCGCCACCCAGCTAGCTTTACCCGAAATAATTACACGGAAACTGTATTCTTTTAAATACTGCCTGACCCATTAGTTTCAGTTTCTTATTGGCTAGCTTTTACATATTGATCTAACCCATTTCTATTAATCTGTGTAGCCCAAGAGCTGGCTTACCAGGAATGATCTTAACCTGCATCTGTCTGGAGTGGGAGAATCATGGCGACTCCCTGACTCAGCTTCTTTCTCCCAGCATTCCGTTCTGTTTACTCCGCCTACCTAAGGGTTGGCCTATCAAATGGGTCTAGGCAGTTTCTTTATTAATAAGAAATCACTCCCACATCAAGTACCCATGCCCATTCATGAGTACCCATGCCCATTCATGAGTACCCATGCCCATTCATGAGTGCCCACACTTCCACTCTACACATGACATGAATTCCTCTGCTCCTCCCATTCTGGGCTTATCTGTTTGCCCATCGTGTCTTCTCTAAGACTGGCTTTTAATTTGGTCACTTGTAATCTCTCCAGCTTGCTGATTCATTCTGACTTTTGAATCTTACCACCAACTCTGGCATTTTGCACTACCACGTATCTAAATTCATACTTCTAAGAGAAGAAAAAATGAGTACACATTAACTGTTCTGGTTTACCTTTGGTTGTATTTGACAATTCCAGTTCCAATCAACTATATCCAAGTTATAGAAAGAGTCATAGGATTTGAAGTATATAAGTGTGCTTTCCCCTGTACCTCTGGCTGCAGTAGCTTCTATGATGAGGGATATAGTAATCAGGGCTACTAGAGAGGGAAAGGGGGAACAAAACAGTCATGTCCTTCCAAGGCACCCACTCAGGCATATGAATATGTGACTATATCAGCTTCCTCTGAGACAAATAGCACGATCAATGGTCAGCAATTCCATGGTAGATGGGAAATCTTTATAGACTAAAAAGGCAGATTTCAAGCATGATAACAAATATCTCCAAACTGCTTCTCACTTGTATTCAAGCACAGGCCTTCCATTGCTATTCATAATAAACCCCCACTAGCCTTCCAAGCCAGTGATAAAGACCATGAACTACTTATAATTAACTGCCGGGGTAAAGGTGAACCAGTGGCAAGGACTTTAAACTGGCCACAGAGCTAAAGGGTAAGTGAGTGGCAGTAAATACAGTTAGCTCTTCTTTCCTGGCCCAAACCTAAAAGGTAAGCTGAAGGCAATAAATTCTGTTAATTGTTCTTGCCTGGCTACCTAAAAGTCCTGGCAGGAATGAAGACAGAAGGAGAGACTCTTTGGATCTATTAGAAAACTGGACCCCAAAGAACTGGAATTTTTCCAGAAATCTGCTGGGGAAAGGGGACAGTGGAAGCCCCAGTGCCATCCAGAGGGGGAACATAACTCCCAGGAGCAGATTTCACACAGCTCTGACAAGGATGGGCAGGGCTACAACTTGGCTAGGGGTGCTTAGTTGCCCTTTATGTAAATGTAAACTTCATGTCAGTACCTCAAAGATGGATTCAGGGGCCACTGGACTTCTTTGTCCCCTGCCTCATTTTGGTACTCTATACTATCACTGGCATCTGGAGTCTGTGTGCTAAGGACAGGTGGCTGAGTCTATTAGGGCTATCAGAGCCCCAGCTTGGACTCCAAAATCTTTGGTATCACCACCACAAAACTAAAAGGCAGACTGACAACAATAAATCCAGTTAGCTAGCATTCCTTCCTCCTACACCACACAGATCAACTCTTAGCTGTCTGCAGTGTTAGGAAATGTTATATTAAGGTTTAATATTTCCTTCTCCTTGGGTGCACAGGTGTGGAGCTTTGCTTCTGTGTCCAAGGTTCAGATCACCTTAGGAGGACAATCTTGTACCCTTCAATAAAAATCACAAGGAACAAATGTTGTGGGCTCCCAGCTCTTTATTTTATCAAGTGCCTATCTTGTCCTCCAAACTGTATATTGTTGTCTGGACTTTATTAAAGGGTAACTTTCTCTCTTTGGCCTCTTTCATTCTCCTTTTCCAAGAACCTGCTGAGATCTCCAGCTTTCCTGAGTTGTTTGTTTTCTCTCGCTAATTTCAGCAAATTGTCTAGTAGTTCCTTTCTGCATCATTTCTTAAATTCTGTTAGCAATGAGATCAAGAATCTACAAAAGTGGAACATGTCAGATGGGGGGAACGCAAAATCAAATAATCCCACACTAGCTCCATCTAGGGAATACTAAGGTTTTTCTTTATTAAAAGGGAAACTCATGGATCACAACAAGGAAATAGGAATGGGATCCAACATCGAGGTGTGGCACACAGGAAGAAAAGGTGCCAAGTGAGCAGGACCATGGCTTTTTGGTACCCAAAGCCATGCCCCACCTGGTCTAACCTCTCAAAGGCCATTGGCTATAGGAGGTTCCCCATCAGAACTCTCTGACCCTGGTAACTGTGGCTAGGAGATAAGTGGATGGATGGATAGATAGATAGATAGATAGATAGATGAATAGATGGATGATAGATAGGCAGGTAGACAGGTAGGTAGGTAGGAAGGTAGGTAGGTAGGTAGGTAGGTAGACAGGCAGGTGATAGACAGGTAGATACATACATACATACATACATACATACATATGTTTATGACATGACTTTTATGCCTGCCAGTACATCCCCATGTTTCCACATCCTACTTTCATTTCAGTTTTCCACTCTAATGACAGCACTGCAGACACACTACGTTTAAAAGGAGACTGGTAACTACACCTATGTCATGGCTAGCCTATGTGGTCACCTCTAACAAAGCAGTGACAGCCACTCATTGCATGTTGGCTAATTCCAAGAAAAAAGTTTCCCCAAGGTTAAAACTGACAATTTTCTCTTTCTCGATAGAAAGATTCCTATAATCACCTGAAGAGAATAATAGCACCAATTCTCAACAGGAAGTCAATGCAAGTCTCTGAAGAAGTTTGTCTCAACCTTTCCTCAAAGGATGAGCCTACAAAGGGCTATGATGTCTCTGCAGGCAAGAATTGGCACAGAAGACAAAGACACCTAGGGACAAGTTTCAGGCATAAGCATAGCAATGAGCAGGCATAGAATCAGCTGCAGAAACTAATCAGATGAATTTTTAGTTATTTCCAATGACTTAAAAAATGTTAAATCTGGCAGGGTGGTGGTGGCGCTCGGAAGGCAAAGGCAGGTGGATCTCTGTGAGTTCGAGGCCAACCTGATCTACAAGAGCTAGTTCCAGGACAGGCTCCAAAGCCACAGAGAAACCCTGTCTCAAAAAAAAAAAGAGTTAAATATGGACACCTGGTTATTACTACAGGTATTTTTCAATTATTTAAACTGTTTAAAAATTAAAATATATATTTTATTGTTGTTAACCAGTAACTACATGCCAAGTGGCAGGGACTCTCTCTCTGGTCCCTTGAAAGTTCCATGTAGCTAATATTGCTCTGGGCATAGGCAAAAATGAATGGAGCTTTTCTTGTGTTTCTTTCATGTTGGAGGGTACTCCACAAACAATACTAAGTGAGCACCATGAAATAGTATACATTTGACGAGAAGAAAAATGGGACTGTCCCTTTACCCAAAAAACCTGTCTACTACTAGAAGCTCCAACAGTTCCTGCTCTAGGATTCAAAAGTGTCCTGAGATGTGGATTTGGAAGATCTCGAGTTGTGCTCCCTGGAAATAATGTCCCCTGTATAGCAAACAATACAAACACGGAAGTCCACCGGCGGAGCGCTAGGCACATTTTGCAAAATCACCCTGTCTGGTAATTCAGTATAAAAGTCAATCGCTGTTTTCACCTTGCTGTCTGCACCATTGGGTGGAGCACAGTGGAGCTCTTCTCTTGCATGCTACTTGAACTCCTTGCGCTAACAAACCTTGTCAATTTTATCTAAAAATATATTTTGACCATATATGTCTACACAGCACATGCAGCATGCATGTATGTATATTTATAAGTTGCAGGTATATGGACATATAGACATGTAGATATGCAATTTGAATTATGAGAATCTTCCAAATACCAGGACTATGCTACTCGGGCACATATTCGAGAGCAATATGGGTTTTCTTAAGACGAAGAAAAGACAAGCGGAAAAAAACTTATACACCAGATACGACACATTAAATATACATTTAAAAACTTAAGTATACATTACTTAGTTCTTTTCTTACCCCAAATCTATCTACCTCATAGCTCTTCTCCTGCCCTCAGGTTATCGACTGTCAGATAATGGTCAATAACTGTCACCAAAAACCTACAGACTTAAACATTTTTCCCATAGCTCACAATTGTATTGGTCAAGAATTTGGGCAGAACTTACTCAGCTGGATGATTTTCTGCTCAGTATGGCATCTACCAATGTCACCTGATCACTCAGCCAGCAGATGGATGGCCTGGAGGGCCCAAGATGGCATTATTAACATGTCTGGCACCTTGGCATGGAAGACTGGGGATAGTATGCATATAAATAGTACCTCCAGAATGGCATCCAGATAGTTGGGCTTCTCAGAGTTTCTAGGATGATCAAAAACATAGCAAGCTGAAGCTACCAGTCTCCTAAGGTTTATGCCAAGAAGGCAACAGGTTTATACCACTTTTGCCATATAAACTGATCATAGTTACACAAATAGAAAAGTCTACACAGACACAAGGAGACATAAGCCCACCTCAATGAGAGAGCTGTCGAAGATTGTGTGTATCTGTAATCTGCCATATGAAGTACTGGAAACATGCTTGTCTAATAAGTAAAAAAATGAATGAGTTTCTGCCTGGTTTGTGATAGTCATCCTTGAAAAGAGATAGAGGACTGACTCTGAAATAAGTAGGGGGCACAGTCAGGGAGACAATGCAGGCTGCAGAAGTCACAATAGATAACTTCCCTCCTAGCCTCCTGGCATTATTATTATTAAAATATAGCCAGCCTGTGGTAGTGCAGGCCTCCGGCTCCAGCACTCAGTCTCTGTGAGTTTGAGGTCAGCCTGGGCTACAGAGTGAGTTCCAGAATAGCCAAGGCTACACAGAGAAACTTTATCTTGAAAAACATATGCATATGCACATGCGCATGTGTGTGTTATTATTGTTGGCACAACAATTCTGTTTTAATTCTAAAAATCCCAATACAATTTACCACAAAAGATATCATAGACAATTTTTCAAGTAATTGCTTTACATTTTGTTCCTGAGAATTGACCTAAAACTTGATGTGTCTTTGACTCATTAGAGTTTATCTTATTCTTCTCTTTCTGTTGGTTGCTGTGTGTTTAAAGGAATGGGGTCTTGCTCAGGTTGGCCTCAAATTCCTGGGCTCAACAAACTCTAGTCTCAGCTTCCTAAGTAACTAGAAGCATATACCACCATGCCCAGGTTATCTCATTTTTTTTAATTTTGGACCTTAAGTGTGCTTTCATTTTGAAAATATTTACTATAATAACATTAGTAAGGTAAAATACAAATTCTTTTTCTTGAATTCTAAGTGTGAAAGTTGAGAAAGTGTGTTCAGAGAGTTGAATATGCCAGTTCTCACATTTTTAGAAGGAATACCCACTACACTGATGAATGAGGGAAGATAACACCAGGATAAAGTACAAATGAAACATCCATGCATTGCTGATAGCAAACAAAATGGAAATGCCATTCTGGGGATGCATTTGGGAAGGTTCATCTATGTTAACTCTCCAGGGACCTCAAACTCCTAGATGTAGTAATAAGGGGCGGCGGGGCTGTGTCCCCAACACCCCAGCTGCCTGCCCGGCTAGCTTATGCCCCGAAATAATTACACGGAGACTGTATTCTTTTAAGCACTGCTTGGCCCATTCTCTTCTAGGCTAATTCTCACATATTAATTTAGCCCATTTCTAATCATCTGTGTGTAGCACCCCAAGGTGCGCTTACCAGGGAGATTCTAGCCTAGTCCATCCTGGGTCGGAGCTTCATCCCGGGAGCGGGGCAGAGCCGAGCGGTCAAGACTGACCTCACTTCCTCTTCCTCCCAGCATCCTGTTCTGCCTACTCCTCCCACCTATCTTTCAACCAATAAAATGGGCCAAGGCAGTTCCTTTATTAGCCAATGACCTTCCTCCATCACCTAGAGTCAACATCAACAAAACTTTCTGTTAAAGGACCAAATAGGAAATCTGATAGGCTTGTGAGTCACACTCATGCAGCTTCCCAACTCTGTCATTGCATGAATGACAAGCGTTTCAATATAATTTTGCTGGTGAAACAGCCTATTTTTTTTTTAAAAAAAAGAGACATATTGAAAAGCCAATTTTGATTCCTGGGTCTGGAAAAATTAAAATGTACATCTACTCAAAAACCTGTACGTAAGTTTTTACAACAATTTTTTATCTAAATAGTTTTTTTTACCTGTATCTTGAGTGGGGGATGGTATGTGTGTGTTTGTGAGGGACACAAGAACACATGTGTACACATGTACATGAAAACCCGATGGCAGCAGCAGGTACATTCCTCAGTCATGCTCCACCTAATTGAGACAGAGTCTCCCACCGGAACTCACAGATGCAGCTCAGTCTGGTTGAGCATTCAATAGTCGACCTCCATCCTCATGCTCCTTCCGAAAATGGGGATTATCAGCATGAACCACTGTGCCCAGCTTTTAATGTGACTGCTAGGAATCCCACCTCAGGTCCTCGGTGAATTCAACCTCCCTACACCTTTTTTGTTTCAGTCAAGCCCTGAAGAGATTGGGTAATGTCCACCCACACTGCTAAGAGCCATCTGTTTTACTTGGTCCACCAATTCAAATGCTAATCATTTCCCAAAATACCCCCAGACGCACCCAGAAATAACATCTAAAACAAACATCTGAGAATCCGTTACCCAGTCAAGTTGACATAATTATCTAATCGCCAATCATCTTCGCAAAACCTTTGTGTTTGAGAATTTGATATGTGATACATTTTGGATTAACTCTTGCAGCCCACAATTAGGAGGCACATTGGTAATTAGCCGGGTTTTCTGGGCTAAAGACTGAATATTTCAGCTCCTGGTCAGCTGGTGGAAAATGTGCAAATGCCTCCAGCGAGAGGCTAAATTTACCTTCTTAGCAAGGATGATTCTGGGTGTAGTATGGCCAACAGTCAATCGCGGGTAGCAATCTGACTACAAGGGGTATCTAGTCTAGAAGCTACTTATTCCATTTCCAAATTCTGTCAAGAGCTCCTATCTGACAAGAATGAACTTAAAAAACAAAAAAAAAGAATGAACTTAAGTTTCAAAGGGCACACCAAATTACTTTGGGTACAAGCTGTCACTGAGGCAAGAGTCTCATCATGTCAGGCAGAGCTCTGATCCCATCATCCTTCTCTCCTTGCCCTTTAGGACAACCTGCTTCTTGTCAACAACAGTTGACTCCCCAGCGTTCTCCTACCCAATCTAAAAAGCTGGGGTGAGCCAATTCAGGAACTTCATGACTATGTCAAAGCGAAGGAAGTAGGTCTATGTAAAGCACTTGACCTGTTTTCTAGGGGACATGATTCCTCTGGTGAACACAGCAGATCATATCCCGGCTATAAAGAGGTGGGATAAGTTAGCAAGTCCTCTGGGGATTTCTGTTGTGGTTTCTTCTCCAAACCAAATCCAAAGACACACATAGTGAATGTGGAGGCTGAAAGGTTCAGGGCTTTCATGCTGGGGGGGGGGGGGGGGGGGCTGGGGGCACTGAAAGGAATTGTCCTTTGGGATACTAGACTTAGTAAAAATGTATTAATGCCATGGAAAGACAGAATGGCAGGGGCTGTGAGGGCTCAGGCCCACATAACAGAGTGTGGGTTTCTTCTAGGTATCAGAAAAAGGAGGAGGCTTTTTGCCACGTGGCTGGTAATTAGTCCATGATGGCCTGCTATTAGTCAGGCTGCCTCTAATTCCTGGGCGTGGGAGAAGGGGAAGAAGGAACAAGGATGAGGGTCAAAGTCTGGGAGCTTAGGGCCTATAAATTTTCTTTGGGAAAGCGAAAACTCAGGTGCCTGCCATTCTCCTGGAAGCCAGGCACCTGGAGAGTCTGTTAGAGGGCTACAGATTCAGAGACAGGCTCTCTGTAGGGTGTCCATCTGTCCCTGGAGCAGCAATGATCACAGAATCAAATATGAGAGTGGAGGTTGAGAGAGGTGCAGATGGGCAAGATCTGACTAGCATCTGGTCTGGAGTCTGGGTACCTGGGGTGCTCTTAGAGGATTACAGATTCACAGAAAAGCTCTTGGTAGGGGGCTTGCCATTTCTTTCTCAGGAGCTGTGAGGATGGGGAAAGGCTACTGCAGGTGGTGGTAATCTGAGTAACCCCAAAGCCTAACGGGGTGACTGCCTGATGATAGCTGCAGCCATATCCCAGCCCTATAACGCCTTTTCTGTCTTCCAGAAATAGTCCATGGTACCAGCGTACATAAGAGACTGTCTAGGCAACTTGGTGGCTGTGTCTGCAGTAGAACCCTGACCACATCTAGATCCCAGGGGCAGTAAGGGACATGCCACAAAAATCATCAGCCAGCAGCTTCCTTAAGAGGGCTGATGAGTTTTTGGATCTTTTGCCATTGTCAGCCTATAGTTCACGGGTGCCTGGTTTACTTAATTTCTTGTGAATTTCACATCATGCATCCTCAATCCCACTCATCTCCCTGAACCTCCATATCTGCCCTCTGCCCTTGCAACCTGACCCCAAAAAAGAAAACAAAAGATAAAAAATAAAGATTAAAAAAAGAAAATCTCATCTGGGTGGTGGTGGCGCATGCCTTTAATCCCAGCACTCAGGAGGCAGAGGCAGGCGGATCTCTGTGAGTTCAAGGCCAGCCTAATCTACAAGAGCTAGTTCCAGGACAGGCTCCAAAGCCACAGAGAAACCCTGTCTTGAAAAACAAAAGAAAGAAAGAAAAAAAGAAAGAAAGAAAGAAAAGAAAATCTCGCCACGGAAGATGAAGATGGAAGCTGTAGTGCATCTTGGTGTGTCACACAGTGTACACTTTTGCCCAAACGTCTTTTTTTTTTTATTTTAAGTTAATTTTTTTAATGACCTTTTTCTAAGGACCGTCACCTTTTGAATTTTGAGACATACACCCATAAAGGATCAGTTCTGTGCAGCTTCTGCTGCCTGTGATTTAGTTTCGGATCTGACCACACCAACAGCTACTAACAACCCCGAGGATTTGAGACCCATAAGAGCCTCTTCTCAGTCTGTCTGGTTCTCATCACGTCTGCTTTGCTGGAAGAGAGTTCAGGAGCTGTAATACTTGAGGAGATTCTCATCTGTAGGCTTCAGAACTTTCTTATCTGCCATATTCACCACCCAACCAGGAGCAAGGCCAAAGAAAATTTGCCTTGGATCCTTCCGAGCGCTGAGCATTCTGAAGAGTTCATCTTTCGTGATATCAGGAAGAACGTAGCCATACTTCATGGCGAGTTCAAGTCTTGCTTCAGGAAACTTGGCAGGGTCGGCCAGGTACCCCCGGTTCTTCGCATCCGTGTAATACGGCACCAGGGCCTCAGGAGGGAGCATTCGCTTTGGAATGGGCTGTCCCCGCAGAAAGAACGGAACAGGCTTGCACAGAATTTCCAGACTTCTTGGGTCATAGAAGGCTGTAGTAACGACACCGCCATTTTTTTCAATTGCAGCAATGGCTAATTCTGAAGCCAACTGCACCTCAATATTCACTTTTGCTTGAAAAGTATCAGCACCCTCTTCAACCAGCTGGACCCCATAATCCCTCTTAAGCGGCTGGATGGTCACGCCTCTGCCGTTGACAAGCTGGGTTAAGTCGATAGGCTGAGTTGGATCAACTCGCCCTAAATCAATGAGATACTGCAGTCTCCTGAGACTCAAAGGCTGATACTGATGCCTGAAACTATGTCCTTCATTAAATCCGTATTTTGGGATCCGGATGTAAAATGGAGTCTGCCCTCCCTCGAAACCCAGCCGGGGTCGAGTTCCTCTCTGCCTTTCTCCTTTGTGGCCTCTGCCACATTTCCTCCCTCTCCTCCGGTCTCTTGGACGTCTTTCCCGTTTTCTGGAGTCGGGGTTGGGCTTCAGGTTGGCCAGGCTCACTCGCGGCAGGGACCGGAGCAGGTCCAGGCTGGCCCCGCAGCCCCGTGCCCCGCCAGCCATGACCCACGCTCTTCCCAAGGGCGCCCCGGGAGGCAGCGTGGCTCGGCGTGGCTTTACGGCCCCACCCCGCCCCTGTCCTGCCCAAACGTCTTTACTCAGAAAAGTAAACTGAATGAATCATTGGTGTAGTTTAAGGCCTCTGGCTTCTGCACCACTGTCAATACTGGACCCTTACCAGGACTCCTCTGGGATGTCCTATTGTTTTCCCGTGTCATGGAGATCCCACAGCTTTGGTTCTACAGGACACTCCAGTTGGAGCTGGCCCATTCAAAGGTCTGAATCTGGGCCCGGATGGTAGCTGAGCTGGTCAGCCTGCCCACTCTCCCGCACCCACCAGGACTACCAGGGCCAGCTCTCCTTCCTGTGGCGGCTGGCAAGGAAAGAACCTGCTCTCCTGCACTCAGGCCCATGGCCCAGCTCTCTTTGCCTGTTTGGGGTGGGCAGCTGAATATGGTTTGTTAGTGCTACTGGTGCCCACATTCTGCCCCATTTTCTTGATTCCATGTGGAACTTGTATTAGATAACACCAAATTCCTAACTGGACATGGTGGCACATGACTGTACTCCCCACATTCAGGAGTCCGAGACAAGAGTTGGTGGAAGGAGGCCAGCCTAGGATGCATAGCAAGATCCTGTCTCTAAACAAACAAAACAGGGCTAGAGAGATGGCTCAGGGGTTAAGCCAGCTTTTAGTCCTCCCAGGGGACCAGAGTTGAGCTCCCATAACCCATGCCTAGTGACTCACAGCTGCCTGGAATTCCTGCTCCAAGGAATCTAATGCCCTCTTCTTACATAACCTTTTTTTTTTTTTAAGATACTGAATTGCTAAATCTGTATCCCATGTGCCTTATTTTCCTCACCGTTTCTAACTCCTTGATCTTTCCTATGTGTTCTCAAAGAAATTCGCCGCTTGTTCTTGTAGCTAATTTGCTCTCTGACTGTTATCATTATGTGTCAGTTAGCTCAAATTCTCAGTTCATCTCTTTTTTTTTTCTCATTTTCATGTGTGTGGTATGCATGTGTATGTGCATGTTTTTGTATGTGTTTTGTATGTGTGTGAGTGCTGCTAGGGACTTGCCATAGGAGGACTGGGATTACAGGCGCTGCATCCTGTAATCATTTGCATTTGACTCAAGATCGGATCCTCGGGCTTGCGAAGCAAGAGCTTTACCTGTTGAGCATTTTTTTTTCTGTTCGTGTCTTCACTGGGTCATTTGTACTTTATTTGAAAGGTGTCTGTTCTAGCCACTTTCCACATTTACTGACTTTTCTTTGGGGGATTTTTTTTCAGCTCTTTATATATTCTGAGAATGAATCTCATCAGACGCCGTTAGCAAAGATTTTCTTCTGTTATATAGATTGGTTTTTCTATGCATAGTTTTAATTCAAGTCCGTTTGTCACCCATGCTATCCTTTATTGAGCTCTTGCAGTCTCACTCACAAGCTCATTGTCTATGCCTAGATCTTGAAGCATTTCTTCATTTTCTTCTAACAATTTCAAGGTTTTAGGTCTTAGAGTAAAGGTGTTTTATTTAGTCACCCATTCTCAACAGGCCAAATTTAGTCTTCAGTATATATCCAGGTTGCTTTTTGTACAGAATGAGAGATACAGACCTAGCTTCAGGCCTTTATTGATAAATGCCCAGTTTTTCCAGCACCATTTATTAAAGAAGCCTTTTTAATGTTTTTGACATCTTTGTCAAAAATCCAATAACTAGCATGGTGGTGCTCAACTTTAATCCCAGCACTTTGGAGATAGAGGCAGGCAAATCTCTGTGAGTTCTAGAGCAGCCTGGCCTACGTAGTTCTAGGACACCCAGGGTTATATAGTGAGATCCTGTCTCAAAAGAAACAACAAAGTATTCAAAAGCCCCAAATCGTGGGGGGGACAACTCACTCAACCGCCACAGAGCCTGTCTGTGAAGACAACACACACAAATCAACATTTTTTTCTATAGGGAAAATAATTTCTCAAGGCATGATGGTACAGACCTAGAATCCCAGCACTCAGGAGGCTAAGAAAGGGGAGTTGTGAGTTCAAGATCAGTCTAAGATCCCTAACATAGTACAAGAGCACCATTGTAAGCCCCTTGAGCCACAGTGACCTGGCCCCTCCCCCGAGGACCTCTAACAGCCAGGTTCCACCCACAGAACACTCTAACTGCCCTAACAGCTGGACCCTGCCCCCACCCAACAGAGCAAAAAGTCTAATCTCTGGACATGAACTCCCACCAATCTCCACCCTGAACAGTTCCACTCCCTTCCCAAGAAACTCTGTGTTATAAGCCCTCTGTTCTGTTGCTGTTGTTTCTTACTCAAGCAGAGGCAGCCACCCTCCTGGCCTTTTTCCCTCCCAATAAATCTCTTATGTGAGGTTTGGTGTGCGGTGTGACTTTGTGGTATTCCTTGGTGATGGCTCAGGTACCCCTGAGCACATCCTCCAATTTGGCATGCCATCCCTCAAAGCTCCTGGGACATCAATGCTGGTACCACTTCAGGCTCAAAACGTCCCAATGAGTGGCATATCTGTCTGGTCTTGTCTCTGGCTCATTCGCCCTGCCCTCTTCTATACAACCAGGGCGCATCTCTTTTTCTCATGGCTAACCCTGTTCCTAGGACCAATGTTAGTTATCTATTTTTTCTCCTAGCGACCTGCCTTCTCCACCTCCTCAAGAAACAGATTCCTGAGGTCTCCAGGATGGCAGCTAACCGATTGTTTCTTCACCCACACCTCCCGCTGAGCATGGGCCCTTCAGTTCACAACTGGCCCCTCTCCACATAGTGCCATGCCCACAGGAAGTGAACCGGCGCGCATGTAACCTAGGTGTCTGGGATGTTTAGGTGGAAGCTCCACCTCTCTCTCTCTCTCTCTCTCTCTCTCTCTCTCTCTCTCTCTCCTTCAGGACCACGTGTATGGGGTATTTAAGACCTGGACCCTAGACCTGCCACATGATCTCTCTCCTGCCTTTCCTGAGAGTAACTTGAGAGTTGTTTTGTTTTATTTATTAAACCTGGTTTTATTAATTTGTCTGGATTTGACTTATTGTATTGGCAAAGAAACTCACAACAGAAGATCAAAAAATACATTTGGCTTCACCAACAAGCCAGGATACCTTTTCATCTGAGTTGTAATACTTACAACAATTATAATCCTACTGAGAAACCCTGTCTCAAAATATTTTATATATGTATACTCAGCAACTTATAAACTAAATACACTACATATGACTACCAAGTCTTTGCCTAAAAGCCTGAATTCATGATTCCTAAAACTATTTCCATTTTCTTTCATTGATAAAGGCTATCAGGGTAAAATACTTGATCAATATAACCGTTACAGGTTACTTTATTTCTAAATTGCCTAAAAGCAGTTTTCCCACAAGTGAACAGTGATGGTAGATCTTAGCAAATAGGTAAGGTTTCAATTAACACATAATTTATTTTACCCAACTATGATGGTTAAGTTTTTATTTATTTGTTTATTTTTGGTTTTTGAGACAGTGTTTCTCTGTGTATCTCTGGCTGTCCTGGAACTCACTCTGTAGACCACGCTGGCCTTGAACTCACAGAGACCCACTGTTGTGGGAGGTCCTTCTGTACATGTGTTACTTTTATTGGTTGATGAATAAAGCTGTTTGGGCCAAGGGCTTAGCAGAGTAAAGCCATGTGGGAAATTAGAACAGAGAGAGAGAGAGAGAGTAGGTGGAGTCAGAGAGATGTCATGTAGCTACAGAAGGAGACAGATGCCCTGGAACCTTATAGGTAGGCCACAGCCCTGTGATGATACACAGATTAATAGAAATGGGTTAATTTAAGATGGAAGATTTAGTTAATAAGAAACCTGAGCTAATAGGCCAAAACAGTGTTGTAATTAATATAGTTTCTATGTGATTACCCAAGTCTGGGAGGCCAGGAAATGAATAGCAGTCTCTGCCTACAATCTACCTGCCTCTGCCTCTCTGAGTGCTGGGATTAAAGGAGTGACCACCTGACTGTGGTGGTTCATTTTACGTCAACTTGGATAAACTGATACCTAGCTATTCAGCAAAGCACTATTCTAAATGTCTGTGTGAGAACTGGAAGGGTTACTATTTAAATCAACAAACTTTCTGAAAAACACATTTGGCTGACTTCATCACATGATCCAAAGGTTTGTTTGTTTGTTTTTGTTTTGTGAGATAGGGTTTCTCTGTAACTTTGAAGCCTGTTTGAGAACTAGCTCTTAATAGACAAGACTGACCTCGAACTGGATCCAATGGCTTTTTAAAAAGACTGAGGCTGGGCATACTGGTGCATGTCTTTAGTGCCATTCCAGCACTTGGGAGACAGAGGCAGGCAAATCTCTGAGTTCCAGGACAGCCTTGTCTCCATAGTGAGTTTCAGGACAGCCAGGGCTACATAGAGAAATATGTCCTAAAAATCAAAACAAAACAAAAAGAGGCTGAAGTTTGGAATGGAGCAAAATTCTTGCTTAGCATGTACAAGGCCCTATGTTCAACACAAACAAAACCTAATAAATGCCCCTAAAGTCTTTCCGTAAGAAGTCTTCCCGGTGAGGAAGAGCAGCACTAACTGAACAGGCACAGGACTTAAATAGAGCTTCTTAGGGGTGGGGTTTTCCCAGAGAGAAGAGGGATTGGTTAGTCTTTCCCTGCTCAGGGATTGGCTAGTTTAGTTGGTCAGGGGCAGAGATGGCTGATCTCAGAGCCAAAATTATTTTCTTTCACTGGTCTTTTTAAGCTTTTTGGCTCTAGTTTGGGGGCGATGGCATATTTCTTTCACTGACTCTGATTCTAGGGACAAAGTGTGTTTCTTTAGCACTGGTTTCAGAGTCAGGGCATGTTTCTTTGGTTCTGGGTTCTGGGCTAAAGTTCTTTCACTGGCTTGGGTCTCAGAAACAGGATGTGTTTCTTTCACTGGCTCTGGCTTCAGAGCCAGGGTGGGTTTCTTTGGCTGACCCTTTTACCCTACATTCAGCCTACACTACCTGCAAATTTTGAATTTACTAGCTTCCATAACTACACACAGCAAATTGTTAAACCAGTTTCTATGTACAAACAAATAATCACACACATACACACATGTGCCTGTGTGAACACACATACTTTATTGGGTGTTTTCTTTGGAAAACCTTAACAAAATCACAAAATTGTTCTTTTTGTTTGGAGATTGGGGAGATTGGGGCAACTTTGTAGCCCAGGCTGGCTTCAAGTTTATGATCCTCCTGTCTCAGCCTCCTCAGTGCTAGGATTGCAGTTGTGTACCACCATACCTGGCTACCAATAAAAATGTTGACATAGAAATAAAATACTAGAGTAACCAAATGCAAATTTTCTCAGATCTTTAGGTCCACCTATGTGTTGGTGTGTTGCCCTTAGTATTCATAGGAATACAGTATGTATGAAATGAACAATAGCAAACATATCTAACAAGAACCTATATTTATTTACTTTCAAGCACTATGCTAAAAACTATTTTTCCTTTGTTCACCAAGTTAATTAAATCCCTTCAAAAAAGTAATTCTAAGTCCCTATTAAAGAGACAAGAAAAATGAGGCTTAGAGTTGAAAGGTGCTGTTCAGTCACACATAACTACACAGTAAACTAAACCTCAAAGGTTGGCAGGCTAGTGAGAGGCTCAGTGACTAGAGGCACTTGCTGCCAATCCTGACAACCGAGTGCAACTTCAGGACCCACATGATAGGAGAAGAAAACCGAGTCCTGGAAGTTGCTCTCTGACCTCCACATCATGGCACATATACATAAATACATAAATAACTTTTCTGAAAAAGGTATTTACAGTTTGAATATGAAATGTCCCCCCTCAATAGCCTCATGTCTTAGGGGCTTAGTAGCCAATTGATGGGGTTTCATGAAGGAATTGGATATTGAAGGCTCCAATCTAATCAATGGTTTAATCCTTTGACAGATTCATAGTAATAGGAAATCACTGAGAAAGAATGGTGGTGGTGCATGCTTTTAATTTGAGCACTTGAGACGAGAGACCCAGTGTAGTGAAAAAATTAAAAATGCTGCAGGATCCCCGGCAGCAGTAGGCAGCAAAAATGCTATAGGTCTCCAAGCAGTGGTAGCGGGCCATGTGACAGGCAGGCAACAGTCCCTGAGAGCAGCCAGTCCCAGATAGAGACAGCTGCCCAAACCTGAGTGGTGGCTGGTCCCAGGCAGGGAGACACATGGCAAGCAGACAAGAGACAGAGACATGGATAGGCATGCCATGCAGAGTGATGTTGGATATTTATTCAAGGGGTTATGAAGGGGAAAGGGAGAAGGGGAGAAGAGCAGAGAGAGAGAGAGAGAGAGAGAGAGAGAGAGAGAGAAGCTGGGGAAGGGGAGAAGTGGGGAGAGAGGCAGAAGCTGCCTCTCCAAGAGGAAGACAGGAAAGGAGAGAGAGCTCAGGCCAGAAGCTGAAGATCAGCTCTGCCTCAGCAGGTGGGGGAGGGAGTGGGCGTGGCTTGTCTCTTAAAGAGATAGAACAATCATTACACCCAGGCCCTAGAAAATCCCTGATCCACAGCTCCCACACAGACCCTGAAGGACAGGATTTAAGCCACAACCCAGGGAAAGAAACACAACTTGAAAACGGGACCAGAGCCAGGAGAAGAAACACTTTGTCCCCAAACCTAGAGCCAGAGAAAAGTCCCTGAACCATGAAACTAGGACCAAAAGAACACACTAAGTACCTAGATTTAGGGCATATCTTTGCCTTGGCCCCAAGATTAGACTTAAAAAGATAGAAAGAACCAGAAAAAGAAATACAGTTTGGCCCCAGAAATGGAGACATTTCTGCCCCTGATTCAAAACCAGCCAATCCCTGAGCAGGGAAAAGGGATGAGAGCCTCAGGCAGTTATTGGCAGTTGGGAGTTTCCCTCAGGCCTAGAAAGCCCCCTTACTTCATTGGAGGGCAGCCAACCCCAAGCCCTGAAACTTAGAATTCCTCCATGCCTCTGCCCCTATATAAACCCCATTTTTAGCTGCTCTGGGTTTCTCTGTTTCTTTCTTGCACTGTGCCTGGGGCTGCTGCTGTGGTCATCACTGCTGCTTTGGACAGACAGAGGGACCCGAGTTACTTCATTAATAAAGATTGTTTTTGCATCAGCTTGGTCTTGTATTGATGATTGGGTTCCGGAGTTGGAACAGAGAAGCAGAGGCAGGCAGATCTCTTGCGTTCAAGGCCAGCTTGATTTACAGGGCAAGTTCTAGGACAACCAAGGCTACACACAGAGAAACTCTGTCTTGAAAAACCAAAAATTAAAAATCATGGGGGAGATCAAGAATAGAAAGTTGGGGCCCCAGTGTATCCTTGAGGTTCTATTCCCCCAACCACCCCCTTTCTGCAGCACTCTCTTCTCTATTTCTTGGCCTCCGTGATTGTGAAATGCTCTGCTTTGTCACACTATCCCCCAAGCAAGACAGATAAAACCATGATCCAAGATAAGTCATTCCCTCTTGACAATGCTTCTGCTGGGATTTGGTCATAGCAACAGTAAAAGTAATGACAACAGCTATGTATACATATATGTCAAACTTGAAAGATGATTAAGAACAACAAAATCAGGAATTAGGAGTGTGACTCTATGCATGTAGTAAACAAAGTTTGAAAAGATTGGTGTAGGAGGTCCTTTTGTATTTGTATTGCTTTTATTGGTTGAATAAAGAGACTGCCTTGGCCTTTTGATAGGGCAGCCCTTAGGTGGGCGGAGTAGACAGAACAGAATGCTGGGAAGAAGGGAAGTGTGGCAGATGCCAGGAATCTCCTGCCTGAGACATCCAAAGATGTCAGAGCCAATCAAGTTTAAACTATTGTAACCGTTGCTTTCTTAGCCAATCTGATTTGCTGGAGATGACCTAACTGTCCCTGGAATTCCTCTAGCTGGGCTTAAAAGGAGCCTGCCAGCTTCTCTTGGGGTCGCAGCCATTTTGTTGTGTGGTTGACTCCTGCATGCTGGAATTTGTTCTCAATAAATAAAGGCTCTTGAGAATTGTCTGTGTGAGTGGTGGTCTTTGTGGAGTGATCTGCGGACCCTAACAAATACATGTTTAATCTTTCTCAGTTGATGTTACTAGACTCAAGTGTTCCCATCCATAAAACTCTTAATGTCACTCAGAATCACCAAGTGCAACCTTTCATAGCAATCCCATGATTTTTTTCCCCTTGTAGTTTTTCATTAGTAAATTTTTAACAGCTTTCATGATGTTTAGAAAACAATCTCTAAGGGCTGGGGTGTATCTCAGTGGTAGAGTGCCTCTCATGCATGAGACCCTGGGTTGGAACCCCAGTATTTCAAACCCCCCAAAAAGTACAAAGGAAAACAATACTAAGCACGAACAAGTGTTTCCATTTTACTTAACACTTAGGCAAATTATTTTTGCCATTCATATAATGCACAGCTGGAAAAAAAAGTGCAGAATGCAAAGACATACAGTTATGAATATTCACAATAGGTTCAACAAAGCAATTTTTCTCATGTAAAGGAGCCATTGCTTTTAATGAAAGCATTTTGGACTTGCAGTGATGCTCAACGTCATCTTGCATCTACTGTCTTTTGAACTGGTTCAGATTGGTTAGCACATATGCAGCAGGGGTGTAAAAGGTCGTAAAAAACACGGCAATTCCAACAACCGATTCCTGAAAAAGAAGAAAAGTAGTATTTATGAGTATGGCTTCCTCAACCTGTGGCTAACAAAATGGCTTATGGGCAGAGGTGCAATAAAACACCAACTCTGCAAGCTTTTATGCACAAAACTCTGGGTGTGTTTCCCCCTCCTCACACACATAGCTAAAGATTTTCTTGAAGACCAGAGAGATGGCTCATCTGTTTAGACTTCCTACTGCTCTAGCAGAGAACCTAAATTTGGTTCCCAGCGACCCATATCACGCAGGTTACAACTAGCTCTAGCTCCAGATCCAACACCTCTGGCCTCTTCAGATTCCTGCATTCATATTCATGCCAGACACACATATACACACACACACACACACACTGAGGACATCTGCTCCCTCCTACTGTCTCTCTCTCTCTCTCTCTCTCTCTCTCTCTCTCTCTCACACACACACACACACACACACACACAGACACACACACATACTGAGGGCATCTGTTCCTTCCTATACACACACACTTTTCGAGGGCATCTGCTCCCTCCGAGCCGTTAGGCAGGCTCTACCTCACCGCGGGCGACAGAGCTCGGTGGCGTGGCTGTCCTGAGTGGGTGAGGCGACCGCCAGGCTTTAAGAAGAGGACAACATGGTGGCGGAGGAGGGAAGGACAGAGCAACAGCAGGCGAGACATCGCGGGTCAGAAGAAAACCACTGAGGCAGAGCAAAGTCGGTACCACCTGTGTGGAATCAAAGCAAAGACGTTGGTACCCTCCTGGAGAAAACGGCGGGCGGGGGTGGGGGGGGGTGTGTCCGAGCATGCGCATCAACGCATCAACCTCACAGGGCTCCAGCGTTAATGGAATTTGCACTTTTGTTTTGTTTTGTTTTTGTTTTCGACAGGGTTTCTCTATATGTCCTGGCTGTCCTGGGACTCACTCTGTAGACCAGGCTGGCCACAAACCCAGAGATCTGCCTGCTTCTGCCTCCTGGGTGTTGGGATTAAAAGCATGCACCATCTCGTCCGGCTCCTATTCTGTTTTCTTCTTCCTATTTATCCTAATATTTCCTAAGGAAGCTCGTTAATTATATCTCTTTATTTTTAAAGTCTATTATATCGAGGTCTAAATCTTGCGCACGAGACTGATCTCTCTTGACTGTGCAGTAGGAAGGCACCACGAAACTAGAGAACACAGCCCAGGCTTAGTTATAAGAAAACGCTTCAAGGCTGCAGGTATTGAGTAGGTACTCAATAACGTGCGACTGCTGCTGCACCCAAATTTAAAGGCTCCTGTTGGCTCTGATGGCTTTGTCCAGCTATTCAATGATCCTTGCTGTCCTTTCATGGTTATGAATAAGGTGAATTACTCGGGTTCTTTTCTATTGGTATCTTAATTTATCACGCTGTTCAAATGCCGTAGACTGGATAACTAATAAATAAACTTAGTTCTCCCAGTTCTAAGGTGGAGTTACTGGCCTGTGTGGGTCCTTTTTCTCACATAAGATACAAACCAAACAAGAACTTTTTTTTTCCTTTTGAATTAGGTTCTCCATATAGAGAACCCAGGCTGGCCTCAAACTCACAATCCTACTGCCTCAGCCAGTCAAGGGCTGGGGTTAAGGCATGTGCCACCACCTCTAAGAAGACTGGCTAGTTCTAAAGTAAAGCTAAAAGTTGAATATTTATTAATCCATAATCATAAAAATCAGCATGAGCAGCTTCCTATAGGCAAAAAAGCCACAGCGAAGATACACAATTCTGTGTATGGGGAAGATCTGAATACTCATGATCCTATGCCCCCAGAGGAAGGAGATCTAGGCACACCTACTTGTCACAAGTGCCTATACCTACCTGCTTTATACCTACCCCAGCAAATATTTTATTATGCTTACATATTCAATGTGGGTACAATGAGCCTCACTGAGAAACCCAGATTTCTCGACATCTTGGTGATTGATGGTCCTGATCTTCTGACCCTGTGTAGGTTCCTGTTTTCCTGCCCATTTATCCGAATACCCGAATTCCTGCTCTCAGAGTCCAGTACCATGCCTAATTTATTTGTTCCTTGTAGCCTGGTTGTTGCTACAGATGAGCCTCCAGGTTCACCATATCACTAGGAAGACCAAGAAAGAGGTGGTGTTGGTGTCTGGAGAAGACTTTCCCATGACTGGGATGCAAGTCTCTGCTATGCTCATCTCTCGGGTTCTACATTAATGGTACAAGTTCTCCCTCACAAGAAGCTCTAAAAATAACCAATCGAGTTTGAGTTTGACAGAGAAAAGACTCATTTGCATGAATGACTCTCTCTCTCTCTCTCTCTTTTTCTTTCTCTCTCCTATGTGTGTGTGTGTGTGTTGCCATCAGGTTAAAAGTACAAATTTCCAGGTATCCCCTCGACACACACCTCTGGACTACATGCTCAAAGGAACATCCTCCTACCCAGGAAAAGAAGCCTATACCCTCAGGAGGAACTGTGATGAACAGGAAGGCTATGAGAACAGGGAGAACATGGCAAATGGCAGTAAACAAAGCATAGCAACATAGAATGGCAGCAGGGAGTACGGAGCAAAGTCAGGAGTACAGAGAAGGATGAGAACAGCCAGGCTCTGGCAGAGCAAAGTAGCTGGAGAGTGGGCACCCTGTGGTGGAGACATAGTCTGGACTCAGAGCTGCTGTACCATTCCTGCCACCTGGAGCCATCTTAATGGATGCCTACAAGCCTGAGTCCCCAGACGCTACACCTATGCAAGGGTTGTGACCTAGACCCATGGCTTTTAACAGCAATGAGCAGCCAGTTAGTCCTCTCTTCACTGTCTCCACCATTTAGCCACCACTCCCGCAGGCCTTGGGGAAAGTGAACAAAGGAGGGGAAGGAAGGCAGGAAGAAAGACTTTGTTGAGGAAGCCACGCCCTTTTGAGGAAAGAGAGAGGTGGGTTTTAGGGGATTGGTTACATAGACATGCCTTAATTGAATTAAGAAGGCGGTCTGGAGAGATGGCTCAGGGTGCTCTTCAAGAGGATCTGGAGCCGGGCGATGGTGGCACACGCCTTTAATCCCAGCACTCAGGAGGCAGAGGCATGCGGGTCTCTGTGAGTTCGAGACCAGCCTGGTCTACAGAGCTAGTTCCAGGACAGGCTCCAAAGCCACAGAGTAACCCTGTCTCGAAAAAACAAAAACAAAAACAAAAAAAAAAGATCTGGGTTTGATTCCCAACACCTACATATAAGTGTACAATCATCTGTAACTCCAGTTTCAGGGGATCCTACACCCCTTTCTGGCCTCCTCACACACTGCACACATGTGGTACACAGGCATGGAAACAAAGCAAGCTCCCATACGCATAAAAAACAAAATAAATTTGAAAACCCTAAGTTTTTAAGCTCTGTGTCTTAATCAAACTGGCACTAAAGGAGAATGGTAATTTCAAAACTAAGCTGTTGCTTCTCGCTCAGCCTGTTTAGAGCCTTCCAAAGAGAATGACTTTGTCTCCTCTTAGTACAAAAGGAGGGTGGGAAAGGCAAAGGAAAGGAGACAGAGGAACCCAGATACTCTGAGGTAGATTTAAATTTAGTTTTTAGAGTTTTTGACAACAGATAAAAATAAAGGTGGTCCATAGAAATTACACAATGCTCACCTGAATCATCAGTGGAACAAGAAACAAAACAATATAAAGAATCAATGAGACAAATGGTTGGTTCTTCGAGAAAATCAGCTTATGCTAGAGAAGTTGTGGGGTAACGGGAACACTCCTATATTGATATAGCACTTTGAATACCAGTATGGCAATTTCTCAAAAAATTAGGAAACAACTTTTCTCAAGACCCAGAAATACCACTTTTGGGTATATATCCAAAGGATGCTCAATCATGCCACAAGGATATGTGCTCAACTATGTTCATAGTAGCATTGTTTGTCAAAGCCAGAACATGAAAAGTACCTAAATGCCCCTCGACCGAAGAATGGAAAAGGAAATTGTGGTACATTTACACAGTGGAATACTACATAGCAGAAAAAATAATGATATCTTGAAATTTGCAGGAAATGGATGGAGCTAGAAAACATTGTATTGAGTGAGGTAACCCAGACTCAGAAAGACAATTATCATATGTACTCACTCATAAGTGGTTTTTAAACCTAAAGCAAAGAAAACCAACCTACAGATAACAATCCCAGAAAACCTAGACAACAATGAGGACCCTCAGAGAGACATACATGGATCTAATCTACATGGGAAGTAGAAAAAGACAAGATCTCCTGAGTAAATTGGGAACATGGGGACCATGAGAAAAGGTTGAAGGGGAGGGGAGAGGCAAGGAAGGGAGCAGAGAAAAATGTAGAGCTCAATAAAATCAATTTAAAAAAAGAAATTACAGGATGCAAATGTTTATTGCTTTGATTCAGAAAAATAAAAGTGTTCCATAGGATCTAGGCTTGGGGTTATAGGCTTACACACCCAAGTGAAAGCCCAAGAATCACATATAACCCCAGGAAGACAATCATGTGCTGTCTCAGAGGAACCCCAAGGTTGAGTGTTGTAGAGTGTATGATGTAGAAATGATGGGAGAAAAGGGTAGATTTTTGAATCTACTTTTATCCAAAAAAACAACAATTAGTCTCAAAATATTTTATAGGCATGGATTTTGTCTATTGATATAAGTTTAAAGTTAATGTTGTTATACTGTATGTATATTTCTACTCTTGTGTTTATACAGTTCAATTAAAATATATAATGTATAATTAAGAAATACAAAAATATAGTTAATCATCTAGAAAAGTCAAGCTTAAAGTCATGTTAGTTATGTTTTCTAGATATGCAAAGATATATTTCATATAGATAGGTATTCTTCAAACATTTCAAAGATCTACAGAATATGGGTATTTAAAATGTTTTAATAACATAGACATTTCATGACAATGAGATTCCTGGGAAATCCCAATGATTTGGGATCCAGTGTTTCAGTAATCTGATACCTAGAGAGAAGACCCAAGTGTCTCTCTTTAGAATAGCCTCCACTTCCAGGATTGTTACATTAGTTAAAGTGGTTTTTTGCTTTTGTTTTTGTTTTGTTTTATCATTCCTCAGAGTATTACTCCATTTTTTTTTTTTTGGTTTTTTCGAGACAGGGTTTCTCTGTAGCTTTGGTACCTATCCTGGAACTAGCTCTTGTAGACCAGGCTGGCCTCAAACTCACAGAGATCCGCCTGCCTCTGCCTCCCGAGTGCTGGGATTAAAGGCGTGCACCACCACCACCTGGCTTACTCCATTTTTTTTAAGTGTGTGGGTGTCTTAGTTACTTTTTTTTCTGTGAAAAGACATCATGGCCAAACAACTTATAGAAGAGTTTATTGAGGGTTTACAGTTTCAGAGAATGAGTCCATGACCATCATGCAGGGAGCATGACAGCAGGCAGACATGGCAATGGAGCAGGAGCTGAGAGCTTACATATTGAGACAACAACCATGAGACAGAGATAGATAGATAGATAGATAGATAGATAGATAGATAGATAGATAGATAGATAGAGAACTAACTGAAAATGGTGTGGACTTTTGAAACTTCAAAGCCTGCACATGGAGACAAACCTCCTCCAACAAGGTTATACCTCCTAATCCTTTCCAAACAGTTCCTCCAACTAGAGACTAAGAATTTAAATATATAAGCCTATGGGACCCGCTCTCATTCAAACCACCACTCTATATTGTATTATGTTTTTGGTATTCATTTATCTCCATTTATATTATGTGTGTGTGTCCATACCTGTTAAGACAATAGTCTTGCTATGTAACCCAGGCTGACCTCAAACTCACATGACTGATTGTCCTTTAGTCTCTAGAGCACTAGCATTGAGGGCAGGTGCCATGATACCTAGCCATTTTATTCTTGTGTTTGTTAGCTTGTTTGTTTTGAAGGGGCATGTGCGTCATAGGCCCTGCACGGAGGTCAGAGAACTATTGCTTGGAGGAAAGTTCTGAGTTATCACTCCAGTCACCAATTTAAATTTTACTTATTTATTTATTTTAGTTCTTTGAGAATTTTGTACAATTTATTTCGATCTTATATATTGCCCTTCCCCAGTTCCTCCCAGACCCACCCCCTTTCCCTATCTGCTCAACTTCATGGTTTGTTTGTTTTTTTTTTTAAAAAAAAAAAACTCATCGAGTCCAGTTTGTGCTGTCAATGCAGTCTTGGGTGTGTGACCTTCTACTGAAACATGATCCACATACCAGGGGCTACACTCTTAAACTGACTTGCCCTCTCAGAGGGCACCTGCTGCAGTTTTCAGGCTCTTATTAAAAAGAAAGAAAAGGAAAAGCCTCTGTGGTCAATCTGCAAAGAAAAGCTAACACCTCAGTTCCCTTCAGGAATGAAGTTTATTATAATAAAAGGTTCTCAAGGCCATGAGCACGTCTCCAGGTGGAGGAAGAGCATTAGAAACAATTCAATACAATATGGAGGAGTCTAAACTTGGAGAAGCCTTAACGGGAATAAGAGACTTCTCTTTGAAAGCTTAGAGTGAAGCTGGTTGGAGGGGCAGGGCTCAAAATGTGCAGCCATGAGAGAAATAAGGGGCATAGTAGAGCTGCTTCAGACAGCAGCCGGCAGAACACCCAATGCTTCTGATGGTGAGAAATAAGGGTATAGTAGAGCTGCTTCAGAAAGCAGCCGACAGAACACCCAATGCTTCTGATGGTGAGAAATAAGGGGCATAGTAGAGCTGCTTCAGACAGCAGCTGACAGAACACCCAATGCTTCTGATGGCGAGTTTGGACCAATCCCCAGGACAAAGGAAAGATCTGGCTTGTATGGCCTTTCCCGGTGGCAGAAGTTTCACGCCACTTGGTTTAGTTCACAATAGCATATGTAACAGGGAGCATGGAGGAGCCAGGTACCGTAAACTGAAAACTGTCAAGTCCCAGCACAGACAGCTTCTAACTCTCTGTCCTAGAGAATGGCAGGGAGATGTGGCCTGATTCATGCTATGGGATCTGGCCTAAAGGTGGAGGCTGGTGTGTCCTGGAACAAAGAACTGGTCCAGGGACATGTAGGATCATGATAGAAACAGAGACAGTTTATTAAAGTAGAAAAGCCCTTTTCACATTGGAAATAGGCCAGCTCTAGAGAAATGTCAAAGGCTCAGTGGCCCTGCCTAGAGTCTGTGACATTTAAGTCATTTAGAGCCTCTTCATATTTTCTGCACATGCGCTGTCTGGTTTCATGTAGCCAGTAGAGAGATAAAGGTCCAGTCTTCCTCTGCAATGGTTTCTTTCATAAGCTAATCTTTCCAAAAATCATTTATTTTTGTGGGCATCTGTGTGTGTGTGGGCACCCATGAAGGCCAGGAGAGAGTCGGATCCCCCGGAGCTGGAGTTACAGGAGCTGCCTCCTGAGGTGGTCACTGGAACTGGGCTTGTGTCCTCTGTGAGACAAGTAAGTACTCTTCAACTTTGAACTGTTTCTCCAGCTCCTCATATGCTAATTTTAATGTTTCAGCCTCCACCTCCATACTACTCTCTTTTCTCACTGGTGCTGGAGGCAGCAGCATGCTTCTGCAGTCCCAGCATGCTTCTGCAGTCCCAGCATGCACCTGCAGTCCCAGCTAATAAAGAGGCTGGGGCAGAAGAATGCTTAAGCCCAGGAATTCAGAGTCATTCCGTGCAATACAGTAGGATACAATCTTTAAAAAATAAAAACAACAACCAAAAAATGAAGCAAAATAAGAACAACAACCTGAACTTGAGAAAGAGTTTAATTCAGAAAACCTGGCTGAACTCATCCTAACCTTGGGAAGTTTGAAACACGACAAAGCTGCTGGGAGAATCAACCATTTTAAGTTTTCCTCTCTAACAACGAACTTAAATTACTTTCGACAGTGTCAGTAAATCCGACTCTAAATTCAGCCACAACACAATTAAGCGGCCAGCCACCCACCCCCACCCCAGGAGACAGCTCCTTTAGCTGCTCAAATTACAGGTACGAGCAACCCTCCCTCAGTCTAATTTCTCTGAGTCACAAAAGGCCCGCACTGCTAACTCAGACCGCTACAATTTTCAATAAAGGGCTTAGTGGGTCCAGAGTCAGTGTACTCCCGGTGACCCACAA
The DNA here is from genome assembly GCF_018167655.1 of Microtus oregoni. Taxonomy (NCBI): domain Eukaryota; kingdom Metazoa; phylum Chordata; class Mammalia; order Rodentia; family Cricetidae; genus Microtus; species Microtus oregoni. Next base: position 10,287,437 of record NW_024543210.1, read on the forward strand.
TGCGGGCCTTCCTGCTGCAGTTACATAAAAGGGCATAACTAGAGCTCTGGCTCTGTGTATACAATGAATATGAAAGACGCCCTCACCCACTCACCTTTTTTTAATGTGGTGTTTTTTTTAAAAAGTGTTCATTCTCTAATAAGCTGATGTGGGCTTCTGGGAGATTATATAACAACATTAGCGCTGCGCTACCTCCTGTCCAAATATCTTGAACTGTGTCCTCTAGAAACGCACCTTTCATTTTTGGTCAAGGAGCAAATGTCTTTGAGGGACGAAATGCCTCTCTTCGTCTCTGTTCGCGTCTGTCTCTGCAACTGCGACCTCAAGGACAGTGAGACTCTGACAAGCGAGCAGGAAGGGCAGGCGAGTTGCAAGGGTGGGGAACGTCCAAGTTACGTAACCAATAGCATCAGTAACACACTTTTGAATTGCAGGCATGATGATAATATAAAAAGACCCAATAAAAGCTGCGGTCCATGATTACAAAGACTCTCAAGGCAGAAGCGCCCTCGGGCAGTTTAGAAGACAGTCTTGGTGTTCTATATTCTTTTTCATTTTGGGTGTGCACATCTGTATACATATAGATTATTAAGCTATATAATAGATCTATATTTCTAACTATATAATATATATTAAACTATAAAAGCAGTTTTTGTTTTCATATATCACCTTTTGTTTCAAAATTGACATTCATCATCTACCCGGAATTACATTTGAACTTTTTTTTCTTTTTTGAGAATGTATTGATATGTAAGTCAACGTGTCCTAAAACAAGCCATATAGCCCAGGATGGCCTGCAATCCTTCTTCTACTGAATATTCTAAAGAGGCACTTTTGCTCTTCAGTTTGGGTTTCAGACTATTAAAACAATAAACCCTGAGAAATTGGAATGTTATTGAGAGGCTCAAACTGGGAGAGGAAAAAGGCTAGAAGCGTGGTTCTGTCAGAGAATTTAACCCCCAGAAGGCGATCTCACGGTTCTAACAGTTTGTCAGACCACCTTGCAGAAGAGAGTGTGGCTGAGACAAGGCCGGTGGGCATTCCCACATCTGACCCCACAATGGAAAGCTTGTATCACCAACCACCTGAGCATTCTTTTTGTTGGATTCCAAGGAAGTAAGGTGGGCAGCCCGAGCCCCTGTGCCAGCTAAGTCTGGGAACTCACAGATGTCTGGCTCTAGACTTTCAAAGTCTAAGACTTATTGCAGCTAGAATTACATTTCTGTACGTTCAGTGCCCAGCCCCTCAGCTTTTAGCTACTCTGGGTAACTGGGCAGTTCTCTGGAACTCACAGCAGCTGGGGACGGGAGCTTTTTGCAGCCTCTTGCCTCCTGCAGTTTCCAGTCCACAGTCGTTCACCCTCCGTAATCTCCACCTCTCCTTGGTATCTTTCCTAGCTCTTCCACACTCTGTATTTTCTCCTTCCCAGCTCTCTGCTGCTCCCTGAACTCTTCCGATGCCCTCTAGCTGCTGCTTCTGGCTTTGCCTGCAACTGGCAGCCCAGAGAATTTTCTGCTCTTTGGGGCAGCCAGCTCCTGCTTGAGTCACACCACAAGCAGACACTGAGACTGTTCAGAAAGGCTTTCCTGAGGCCTCAGACTGCAACACTAGCTGTCATGGGTGGAGGAGGGGCTGTGATGACAGGAGCTGCTGAGGGGGAGGAAGACACCTGCAGTCCTTGCAGACAAGGTCACCTAAGGGTCATCTGGAGCTGTCAAGGGCAGGATGAAGTCTCGGAAGCCGTGACAGGAGTGAGTAAAGCCGAGTTCCCCAAAGCAAAGCTGTTTACACAGTAGGACATGACTGTTGTGGCGATTTCTGGGTCTAGAAAGAAGCCTCTTTGGGGCATCCGTGGCTGGACTGAAGTTTCCATGAACAGCAATGAAGCAGAGGAAGTTGGCACAATAACAAACTGCTGGGAGAAGCAGGTGTCTGACTGAGAGCTGCCATATTCTGCTGCAGTTACAGCCACCGCAGTGCACCTGTAGGGGCAGCCACACTCTTGTCCCCAGTTGTCCTGGACTCAGGGACCATGGTCCACAACAGCTCAGCCCCCAGCCTTCTCTGATTTGGAACTACTCGGTTTGGCTCCTAGGCAGCTGCTGCCACTGCCTGTAAAGGTCGACAGCTATCATCAGCTGGCTCATCTGATAGGCCCTGTTATCTTTAATCATTTAAAGAGACAAACACATTAGAGGGTAACTTTGATAGGCACTCAATATGAAATTACCATACTTCTCAAACTTTGCCTAATCACTAAGTACCAGCTAAGTATCTTTAGAGAAGGTTGGGCCTTCTGATCTTAGTGGTGTGGTAGCACAAACAAGTTTTCATCCTTCCTAGGCAAGGCTGAAATGCTTTCCTAAGTGGTTTTTCTATTTTCACTCCCACACCAGCAGCAAAGAAAAAGAAAGTTCTAAGTTCACATCCTAATCAACCCTCACAGTGAAAATTGCCTTTTTCTTTTTCTTTTCTTTTCTTTCTTTCTTTTCTTGAGATTTCACTATAACACAGGTTGGCCTTGGACTCAACTCACAGTTAGATTTATATTTTAATGTTTATTTACCTTTTTGTTTTTATTCATTTGTGTGTGTGTGTGTGTGTGTGCGTGTGTGTGTGTGTGTGTGTGTGTGGTGTTCCATGTGTCATAGGGTATGTGTGGAAGTCAGAGGACAACTTATGGGGGAGTCAGTTCCTTCCTTCCACCACCTAGATTCTGGTACTCGAACACAGTTTCTTGGTCACCTCAGGTTTTCAGGCTTGGTGGCAAGAATCTTTACCTACGGAGTCATCTTGCCTGCCAAATGGTCTTCTTTGGTTTTCTTAAATCAATCTGAGGCATCAGGATTAACATGTCTCAATTTTGTATTTCCTTTATATTAATATATTTGAGCCCCTCTTCATTTCTCTTATTTAGAATTCTTCATTTTTTCAAGTCTTCATTATCTCCATTTTAAGTAGGCTTTTGTGTGCTGGGGACTGGATGCAGGGTCTTTACACATGCTAGAGAACCATTCTGCTGCTGAGCTACCCTCTCAGCTTTCCTCCGGTTATAAACTCTAATATCTCTTTCCATTGCATGCCTTGTCTTTTCATACTCCTTTATACACTTCTGAAGAGCTATACCTCACTACTTATAAACAAAATTTCACTATGTAGCCCAAGCTGGCCTCAAACTCCTGCTGCCTCAGCCTCCCAAGTACTGGGATTACAGGTATATTGTTAGTTTGTTTGTTTATGAGTTTTCGAGACAAAGTCTCACTGTAGTTCAGACTGGCCCTGAACCTACTACAGACTGGAGGCTGGATTTGAACTCCTATATTTCTGGTCCTTCTGCCTCCACATCTAAGTTTGGAATTATGGACACCGTGCTACCCTGCTCTGAAGTTCACGTTTAAATACAGTTGAATCTATAAATCTTATCTTTACATTTATGGTTTCTTTGGTTTTTTTTTTTTTTTGTCCTTCAAATTAAAAAACAGCTCTTGGAAGATATGGGCAGGATGATCAAGAGTTCAAGAGTTTCTTGGCTAGACAGAGTTTGAGACCAGCCTTGGCTACATGAGATCCTATCTCAAGCAAAGAATCTTTTCATCTAAGCACAAATGTTAAAATGTTGTCATTGCTTTTCTCTCAATTTCTCTGTTTCTGTCTCTGATCTTCCTTCTATTCTAATGTGCATGCATTCTTCTCTTAGTTAAGGAAAACTGCAGCACAAATTCTAATTGTTCTTACTAATAATTGTAATGGTCTGTCCTGTCCCTATAAGAGGCAAGCTCCGCCCACTCCCTCCCCCTCCCACGCTGAGGCAAGCAAATTTTTCTTTCTCTTCCAGCCTGAGTTCCTTCCTTTCCATCTCTCTCCCGAAGAGGCAGCTTCTGCCTCTCTCCCTTCTCCCCTCCCCCCATTTCCCTTTCCCCTCCATAACCCACTAATAAATAGCCACTTTCTCTGCATGGCGTGCCTAATAGGTCTCTGTCTGTCACCCGCCGCCATGGTCTCATGGCCCCACTGCCGCCACTGGGGCACCTGCAGCGTTCTACCATAACAGTAATAACCTGGAGTCAGATATTAGGGGTTTTGTCAGGCGCCAGCTTCAACAAGTATACCACTCACCAGGGTGGGAGCTTGAGGACTAGAAAGAAGTTAAGTAGGAGGAATAGAGGTAAGAAAGAATCACTGAGACTTAGGATAGTGAAGGGAGGGCAACTCAGCGAATACTGAATGCTGAAATACACCCATGTTTATTTTTCATATACTTTTTTACACCAATACAAAAAGGGAAAGAAGACAAAAGACTGCTTTAACATGACACAAAGGACAACTAGAACAGTTATTTGCTTCAATACTTGGAGACATGAAGTCATTAGCATTCTGTCGTTTAGGCAGTGAAACCACCCTAGACCAAGTCTCCTGAAGGCAGCCATTCCCAAGGTCAATCATCCGATTTCAATAAAATAAGCAGGTGTTTGCTTGAATTTCCTTACCAGTTTGGCCAGGGTGGAGTGGATCTACCTGTATGGGCCATCTTAATGTCCGATCTCCAGCTCTTCAAAGATTAGAATAGAATGTACGACATAGAGAGTACAAAAAGAAAAGGTAAGCTAATAAATCCAGAAAGAGCACTTTCTTGAAAGAAAAGAGAAATGCAATAAAAACTCAAAAATTCAAGAAAATATTCAGAGAAATAGAAGTTCTTCCACTGGAAGTTGACAAAAACAATCTATGACCTTTACCAAACCTCTAAAACAATAAAGATCAAAATACCTTTTAAAAACAAGGGTTAGGAAGACAGAGTTCAGTGGGTAAAGTGTTTGACATTCGACTGTGAGGACCTGAATTCAAATCTCCACCACCCAAGCAAGTCTGCACACAGTGTCTTCATCTGTAACCTCAGTGATACCATGGGGAAATGGAAATAGAGACAGGAGAAGCTCAAATGTCAGCTGAACAAAAATGAAAAGAGAGAGAGAGACCTTGTCTCAAAGTGAAAAGTGAAGACTGACTCCCAAAAGTGTCCTCAGACCTGCATAACCACACACACACACATACACCAAATATTCAACAAAACAAAACCAGAACATATATCAGAGGGTTGGAATCCTTTTTTACCATAAAACAGAAAGAAAACCGGAAAGCAAACCCATGACAAAATTTCATTGTTTTTATCCTTTAAAGCTTGCCATTGTTACCTAAACCACACCCATTTTTCCCTGTACACAATATGCCAATCACAAGGGGAAAATGACTTGCAAAATACGGTATTTTCCGGGTGTGGTGGTGCACATTTTTATCCCAGCACTGGGGAGGCAGAGGCAGGTGGGTGTCTATGAGCTCTAGGCCAACCTAGTCTACAGAGTTCCAGGAAAGCCAAGGCTACACAGAGAAACCCTGTCTGGAAAAACCAAACCAAACAAACATGGTGTTTATTAATAAAGAGTCAAGCACATGGAAACTCCAGAGCAAGTTTCAAATCCACTCCCAGAAAACCGAGTAAGGATACATTTATTGGATCAAGTTTCATTAACTGTAACTTCTCCATCATGAGCCATACATCAGAAATGTTGCATATAGTCAACGGAAGGAAGTAATTCATCAAGGAAAGTGGATTTCTGGACCCGATGATACACTCTTGTAGTATCGCCCTATAGATGGAACTAGAAAGACTAGGAGTTCAAGGATAATTTCAGCAAACCAACGTTTAGTTTGAGCTACATACAGGTCACAACACACACACACACACCACACACATGTATGTATGTATGTATGAATGTATGTATGTCTGTCTGTATGTATATAGTTAAGAAAGTGAAAGTGCTAACTAGGGGCCAGTTACATCTTTAACTGGAACTAAGAAGTGAAATAGGCTAAACCAAATCCGTTTATTCAGGAACTATACGCAGGTGCTTTTACTGAGATGCTTTCAAAAGAACCATAAAGGGGCAGAAAAAAAATGCATGAATGGTTTAGGCACTTGCTGCTCTTGCAGAGGACCTGTGCTGGAACCCTAGCACTCAAGAGGTGGCTCCACAACCAACCATAATTCCAGTGGCACCAGGCAGGCAAGGTTGGGCACATACATGCAGGCAGAACATTTATATACATAAAAATAAATCTAACAACATCAAAAGGAAATGTGGCAGGAAACTTGTTTCGGAAAGACTTGGGAAAGACGAAAAACGCAGATCCCTGGAGGACACAACCTAGATTCTAGTCTTGGCTTGCCCGCTTCCTTAGCTGTAAAACAGTGGTAATAACGCTTGTCCCAACTACCTCAAAGCGCGGTTTTGGCGTTCAGACAGAAACCATGTATTTAACTGTGTTTGGAAGACTGCAGGACACTCCATTAATGTAAGTCGGTTTTGTGACTGCATCGCTGGAATTATCGCAAAATCATAAACAAGAGCTGTTGATGGAGGAGATCTGGCTCTCCCACGGGGGCACAGTGAGCTTCATCAGCCTAGTTCTTTGTTGTTAAACTTTCCAGCGTCTTTCTTCTCGCCTACTAGGTAACAAGCAAGGTACTACTTATGAAAGTACCAAGACTGCAAAATGTTTAAAGAAGTTCTTGACAAAAAGAAGCCGCCGGAACGCAAAGTCAGCCAGGAAAGAGTCTTCCTCCGGATCGCAGGGTTTTGTTTGTTTGTTTGTTTGTTTTGTTTCTTGTATGCCAACACCCGGTGGATGGCGGCCGCCGAAAGGAAATGAATCAGTGGAACTGGCTTTCCTGTGCGTAGTGACGATCATTCCACTCAGACACAACGAATAATAACGCTAAAATGCCAGGGTAGGTGCAGGGTGCTGCAACAAGTACCCAGCGACCCCTCGGGCGGACTTAGGCAGAAGAATGCGCGCGCACACGCCTCTTGGCCCGAAGCCCTGGGAACGCGCCTCCCAGCGCCCCTCCTCCCGGCGCGCCGACGTCGGGACACGTGACCGGGGCGTGCCGACAGCGGGGGCGGGCGGGGCCGTCCGGCTCCGCAGAGCGGCGCAAGCGCGCCAGGGCCGCGCCGGAGCCAGCCCCTCCTGCTCCCTGTCGGAGTCAAAATGGCGACAGGGGGAACCTGGAGCAGTCCCGGAGCCTAAGCCACTGACAGGAGAGGGGAGGGCGGCGGCGGCGGCGGCTAGAGGAGAATGGCCGCGGGGGCCGGCGCCAGTGCGGGCGGCGGCGCTGGGGGCGGCGGAGGCGACGGCAGCGGTCCCAGCGGCAGCCGCGGCGGGAGGAGCCTCCGAGGTGAGCGTCCCCCGGTGTCGGAGGCTGGGGAGCCGTCTCGGTGTCCGCGCGGTGCGGGACGTCCGGCTGAGGAAGGGGCCCCGGCTGGGCGTGGTGGCGCCTCGGCTGAGGCCCGGGCGCCGCGGGAGTCGCCGAGGCGCTGGCCAGCCGGCCGTCTAGGGCCCAGCGCGCCGGCGCGGGACGGGCCGGTCCCAGCGCCCTGAGGGGCGGGCCGGACAGCGCGCCGCCGACCGGGGGCCGAGGCGGAGGCGCGGCGCTCGGGGCGCGAGGACGCCCCTCCCACCCAGCCACCCCCGCCCTGGTGGCCGCCGGGACGGGTTCCCAGCACCCGGCTTCGAGGGGCGGGACGCGCCGCACCCTGGACTGGGGAACCCGCTCCCTGGCGCGGACGCCTGTTTCCGGGGTGCGGGGCCGCGCACGGGTGGGCGTGAGGCCCGAGGACCGGAGCTTGGGGAGGAGCAGGCCCGGGGTGGGCCCGCAGCGGGGGGGGGGGGGGGGATCGTCCGGGGTGAGTGACCGGAGGGGAAGGAACGAAACTGGCGTTGAGCTTTGACAGGTAGGTAGGGGTGGGGGGGGGGCGAGATGGAGCGGTGGCGGGGGGGTGGGGGAGCGGAGGCTGAGCTCCCGGGAGTACTGGGCGAAAGGCGGGTCTCCCTAGCGCCCCCTCTTCTGCTCCGCGGCTTACTCCCTTGCACACACTCGCACTCACTCTCACCCTCCAGGGCGAGAACTTTCTCGCCGTCTTCGGAGAAACTCCGCGGAGTGTTGTCTGAGCTCGGAGCTAGCGCAGCGCCTCTCCCTTAGCAGCAGGCAGAGTAAGTGCCCTGGAGCAGGCCTCGTTCGCAGGGCAGGCTAAAGCATCTCGCCGGGAACGAGCAGGGGGGGGCACTTTGGCACTTCATTAGCTCTCCCAGCCACCGGTCCCTTTTGTCTCTGAGTAGCATCCGTTTCTCTTCAAAGATGCTCACGTTGTCAGTGTGGCAGGAAGGCTGGAAGTTCTGGGAACCGTCCATCCTGAACAGCGGCTGCGATTAGGCTTGTCTTGGGATTTTGGAGCCAGAGAAACCTTTAGCGATTTGATGGTGTGTTTTAAAGTGGGGGAAGGGGACCCCGAAAGGTGAGTTGCCTTGGGTCTTAGCCAGGGAGATTGAGACCTGAGCTGGGACGAGGCTTCTGCGTACTTAGGTACGATTTATGGAGGAAGCTCATTTCACTCCGCTCCTGCGCTGCCAACTCTCTGTGGATTGTTTTCTCCGCCACTGTGCATCCCACTCACTAGGCCTTTGCACAAAAAAGTTGAAAGCGGAAATGAGCACTTTTCCGAACCTGGCAGCCACCTCAGAATAACTGCTAAAGAGGCCACCCCCTCACACCATATTTATTAAAAATTGAGTGACATTTCATTTGAGGTTTTCTTAGGTTCATGACTAGGTTCTCACCAAATTATAGCCTGGCTCATTTTTACATGAGTTCAGTAAAGCCCAGAGGTCAATATTTTGTTCTGTAAAACCTAACTCCTATAGCATCTGCGTCCCAACATGATGAGCATCTCAAGTTCTTTGTATCTGGCTCTAACTTTAGGATTTAAAACACAGTGGTTTTTCGGGTTATACTGACTAGTTTCCTTCTGCCTTTTCGTTGGGCTACAGAATTTTATTTATGGTATGTCACTGGTCAACTTTCAGAAATACAACAGAATCAAGTGATTCTGTTTTCATAGTTTAGTCACTGAGCTCAAATTACTCAAGTGATTATTGAAGGTCTGCTTTGTGTTTGAATTATCCCAGAGCTGGGGGAGGAAGTGAAAAAATTAATATATAGTAGACTTTGCCTCAAGGTTCTTATTGGAAAAAGTTGCACTAACATGAGTCTAGAAGCCAATCTAGTGAGTTCTGATACAGAGAGAGCTGTGGGAGTTCAGGGTAGAGGAAGTTCTAGCAGAGCCTTAGGAGCCTAAATAACTTCCTGGGACACTTGAAACTTGAGCTGGCTCTTGAGTGTTCGTGTTTACAGAGAGATTGGAGCAGTTTGTGAGAAAAAAGCAAGTGTATAAATTGGAGATCGGCCCTGGGGAAAGGGAATGGAGGGAGACGTTTTCCATAGGAAACTATAGGCAGCCAGAAGGTTATCTCTGTAAAAGGATTTTATTGCCAAGTTGAGAGTTGAATTTTTCTTTTATGCAAATTATAACAAACTTTTAAAGATATTGTTTGTTATAAGTTGTCATCCACAGGTTGAGTTAAAAGGAGACAAGAATAAAATGAATCAGGAAGATAGTAGCTAGCTGTTGAGTTACCTGGCTCAGATGGGATCCTAAAAGAGAACTGTTACTCTGCCTCCCAAATGCTAAGATTGCAGGTGTGTGCCACTATACCCAGCAAAGTTTACCTCAGTTGTTTTCCTGTAGTGTTAGAGATCAAACCCAAGGATGTTCTACCATTGATCTGGATAGGGTAAAGTCAGAAGAGTACCTAGCAGATAATGTATGTGTGCATATACATTTACTATGGTTAGATATATGTAATAAAATTTATCATCTTAACTAATGGTAATTGTACAGTTCTGTACACATTTACATTGTTGTACAGTCATTACTGCTGCCATCTGAGGAATTACCTTTTAAAATTATGTGTGTATACATATGTGTGTGTGTGTGTTTAATTTGTGTTTGTCTCTGTGCTTAATAAGGGCAGGTAGGTATTTGTGGAGGCTAGAGATTTCTGATTCTTCTGGACTAAAGTCACAGGCTGTAGTGAGCACCTGATACGGATGCTGGGAATCAAACTCTGGTCCTATGGAAGAGCAACACATGCTCCTAACCACTGGGCCACCTCTCCAGCACTAAAAAAAAAAGTTCTGCCGGGCGGTGGTGGCACACGCCTTTAATCCCAGCACTTGGGAGGCACAGGCAGGCGGATCTCTGTGAATTCAAGGCCAACCTGGTCTACAAGAGCTAGTTCCAGGACAGGCTCCAAAGCTACAGAGAAACCATGTCTCGAAAAAACAAAACAAAACAAAAGTTCTTTTTACTAGATTTTATGTATTTTTATTGTGTATACATGCATACAGTTAAAGATCACAGGTGAAAGTCGGTGAACTATTGTGAGAGTTTTCTCCTTCCACTGTGTATGTCCCAGGGGTGGAACTCGGCTACACTGGTTTGTGCAACTGGCACCTTTATCTGGTGAATGATGTTGATGGCCCAATTGGCAGAATTCTTTTTCTCGCCTAGTACCAAGAATTGAACTTAAGGCTCCCTGCATGCTAAATTTAGTTTCTGCTACAAAGTGGCACAACCAGCCCTCATCTTAGGAATGGAATTCTTTCATCTTCCTAAACTTGAGAATCTGTACTCTTTAAACTCTAACATGGTTACCCTCAGTCACTGAAATTCATTATTTAACTGTGTCTATAACTTTGACTAGGTAAGAATGTAATCATAGAATCATAAGTATTTGTTTTTTTGCGACTGTATTGATGGTCCATTCATGTTGTACAGTGTCTTGAACTTGTGCTGTGATCCTCCCACCTTCACCTCCCAAGTGCGGGGATTCTAGGTTTAAACCATCATCAGGCTCATTTTTGGATTATTTATTTTTAGTATATAAAAATACATCTCACTTTTATTGACTTTGTATTTTATAGCTTTGTTGTGTTTATTCTAACTGGGTTTTTTTTAAAACGGGTTGGGAGGATGTATGATTCTTTTCTGCAGATAACATCAAGTCATCTAAAAGCAGTCAATTTATGTCTTTTTTTTCCAGTTTGAATGCCTTTTATTTAGTCTTTGTCTTAGTAGTCAACTAGAGTTCTTAGTGCTTGTGTTGACGAGAAGTGGTGGAAATGGACTTACTTAGGTTGTTGTGGGGCTTAGATATTAGAGGGAAAGTTTTCAGTCTTTTACTGTTGAGTGTCTCACACCGGGTGGGGGGGTGGACAGGACGGGCGACAGTGTTTCACTTAGCCCAGGCTCCACTGAGAAAAATGTTAGCACAATTTTTGTGTGTGTGTGTGTGTGTGTGTGTGCGCAGCATTTATTATGTGAGATAGTATTATAGTCTAGATTTATTATTTTAGCTAGTATTTTTTTTTTAATGTGGGTTCTGCAAGAGTGTCTTTCCTGGTAAATAAAAAAATTGTGTTGTTGGCAGAATGATATGGCTGTGCTGGGTTTATTTGCATGACTCTGTTTTGAGCCAGACTCTTGCTGTGTACCCCCAGGCTGTCCTGGAACTCACTGTGTAGCCCAGCTGGCCTCTAACTAGTGAAGGCCTCTAACCCCTGCCTCAGCCTCCCAAGTGCTGGGATTATGGGTGCAAGCCACTATCAAGCTTATTCGTGAAACATTACATTTCATGTGTGTTTGTGCTAAAATAAAACACTGACTTTGGGCACCAAACCTCTGTTTACAGTCTGACTGCAATTTATAGTCTTATGATTTTGTTTTGTTTTTGATGGCATCACACTGTTACCCAGGCCGCTCTTGAATTCATGGGCACAAGTGATCTTCCTGCTTCAGCCTCCTCAGTAGTTAGAATGTAAACATACACTATTGCACTAGACTTGTATTACTGTAAGTTGTCTAATCTGTTTGAGGGTTAATTTTCTCTCTTGTAATAAAAGAAATAGGGGCCAATAAGATGGTTTAGCAGGTAAAGAGACTTGCTGCTAAGCCTGATGGTTTGAGTTTGATAAGAATCCTTGAGATCCTCATGTTAGGGGAAGAGAGTGATTTCCACAAGCTGTCCTCTGACCCCAACATGTATTGTAGAATGCAGAAGTGCACATAGAAATACAGTTTTAAAAAATTAGGGCTGGATATGGCGGCATACACCTGTAATCCAGTACTCAAGAGACAGAGGCAGGCAGATATCTATAACTTACAAGCTAGTCCTGTTCTACATACTAAGTTCCTAGCCAGTCAAGGATACATAGTGAGATCCTGTCTCAAAAACATAACAAACAAAAAATATAGAATTGTCTTGCCTGGGTTTTCCACTTGTATGGATGTTAAATCCTGTCCTATTTTTTTTTCCGTTCCTCCCCTTACCAGTCTGGACTTTCGTTGAATAGATTCTAGCTGAGGTTGTGCTCCTTTTTCTTTTTTTCCTGCTCTTCCCTATCTCTGGCAATTTTTTTAAATTTATTTTTAATTATGTGTATGTTTGTCTGTGAGATATGTGCAAATGACTGCAGGTACTAACAGAGGCCAGAGGTAACAGATCCCACTGGAACTGGAGTTACAAGTAGTTAAGAGCTACCTACATGCACTTAAACACTGAGCCATCTTTCCAACTGTAGGCTATTCTTGATAATACTTCCACAGTCCTGGAAAACCTAATTGTAGTATCTTTCTACTTAAAAAGAAAATCAGTTAACTTCATCTTGTCTTGTGGGATAAAGGCCAAACTCAAAAAAAAAAAAAAAAGAGTACAGGGTGTGTCTGATCTTACATTTCCCAGTACTCCAACTGAACCAAGATGTTTCTTATTTCCTGTGCTTCTGCCTGTGGTTTTCATGTGTTTATCCAAGTGCTTGGCATTTCCTTATTCTTTGTCATCAACTCTATTAGCTGCCCATCATCCATCTCCTTTCTTGACAATTATGCTTTTATTCATAAATATGAGACACTCAGATGATTTATCACCAACTCCAAGGTTAGTTTTGATTAGTCTAAACCAATCAGCTCATTGCATTCCCTTGTAATCTGTTACTTGTCCCAGTCAGGTTGAACTGAAGGAGACAGATTTTCTGCGGAAAATGGTTCTTCTTTCCCTTTGTGTTCAAGACCAAGAGAACAATGAGGCCGCTATTGCTGGCAGTTGTCCTCTAACCACAGGGGATAAAGCATCCCCTAAAGATATCAGATCAAAGTTAGAAGAAGAAATCTTAAGTCCTTGGTGGCATCACTTAGTCATACCATATACTGGGCCTTACTTAATACAGCATTTCTCATGACAGATAAATTTCTCATGGTTTATAAATTATGTATGTATATATGTATATGGGTGGGTTTGAGTACATATTGTGTACTGTATACATACACAGGTGAGAAGAGGACTTCGAACTGGAGTTGGTTAGCCACCATGTGGGTACTGAGAACAAAACCTAGTTCCTCTGGAAAAGCAGCTTGTGAGTGCTTTTAACCACTGAGCCATTTCTTCAGCCATAAATTTGTTTAAATCAGCTCCTTGGAATTAAAAAATATTCTGGTTGGTACAGTACTCTATTTTCAAGATCTAGTTATGTTACCTCTACCAACAATAACCAATTTTGTTGGCACTTGAGTCCTCTCTCCCATCCATATCATAGCATATTGTAATTGCTCACTTGGTGTGTCCGACTTTAAAGTATATAGAGCATAGTGTAGTGTCTGTTTGTAATAGATATTCAGCAAGTAAACTGATAGGATAAAGTAACACGATGGCTATATTAGTGCTGTGTAAGCAAGTTTAAAATAAATGTAAAGTATGTTATTATTTTTAAGTCCAGGTAAAATGGAAAATTTAGACTAGATACTGTTTGCTGGCTCTTAATTATTACCTGGAATTTATATTTTGAGACAGATCACTCTGTAATCGAGGCTAGCCTTGAACTCAGAGCAGTCCTTTTGCCAAATGCTGGAATTTCCTATGTGAGCTACTATGCCTGGTTAAATATTTTCACTTAGATAGAAAATGTGTATTTTCTATTAGCAGTTAAAAGCAAGTACAGAGGTTGGAAAGATGGCTCAGCGGTTAAGAGCATTGCTTGCTCTTCCAAAGGTCCTGAGTTCAATTCCCAGCAACTACATGGTGGCTCACAACCATCTGTAATGAGGCCTGCAGGAAGAATACTGTATGCATAATAAACAAATAAATATTAAAAAAAAAAAGCAAGTACAAAGTTTGGTTCCCAGCACCTACATCAGGCAGCTTACCACTACCTGTAAATCTACTTCCTAGGATCTGATGCTCTCTTCTGACCTTTGCAGGCACCCACATGTACACATCCACACACAGACACACATACACATACATAATTATTTAAAAATAAAATAAATCTTAGAGAAATCATCTCTCATGTTTGTTTGTTTATTTATTTATTTATTGTGGTTTTTCAAGACAGGGTTTCTCTGTAGCTTTGGATCCTGTCCTGGAACTAGCTCTTGTAGACCAGACTGGCCTCAAACTCACAGAGATCCGCCTGCCTCTGCCTCCCAAGTGCTGGGATTAAAGGTGTGCACCGCCGCCCAGCTTCTCATGTCTCTTTTAAAAAAGAAAATGTGGATCTCATTTTGTCATAGTCCTTATGAACGGAGCAATGTTAAATTATATTATTGTACTATTCTTACCATTTTTAATTGGGAGACTTACATGCCAGAACTAACTTCAAATATATTGTGTGTTTGTACACATACATGTGTATGAAGCCCAGACAGCCTCAAGTATTGTTCCATAAGAGATATTGTTCCTTCTTTGAGACAGTGGGGAATCTCAACAATTAAGCTATATCTGTCTGTCTCTGCCTCTCTAGTGCTGGAATTTCAAGCATAGTTTATCACATCTGACTTTCAAAAGAAAAGAAGCATAGGTGAATGGTCCTTTCTGACTGAGCCATCTCCCTAGTCCCTATTGTGTCTTATAGTCATATATATATATATTGATTCTTTGGGAATCCAATCATGTACCCCAGCCCTGCTTACCTCTAAGTTCCTCCATATCTGCCCCTCACCCCTGGAGTGCCCCCCGCAAGAAGAAACCCCCTCCATAAAAATAATTAAAAACAGAATACACAAAAACCCACCTTGCTTCTTTGTCTTTCATTCATTTTAGTGGTACTGGGAGGTGCTGCAGTGTATACCCTTTCATCCAGTCAGCCCCACTCTCAAATGTTCATTGCAATCAGTCATTGATCTGGTTCAAGGCCTCTGGCACACACATCATCAGTACTGGACCCTCACCGAAACTCCTCTTGGATGTCTTGCCGTTGCCCCGAGACATCGAGATCCTGTGGGTATCATTCAGCAGGACCAGCCCCTTCATGCACTATAGCAGGTAGATGTTAGGGTGGCCCAACCCAAGGCCCAAGGTGTAGGCCTGGGTAGTCAGTCCACACCAATAGGACCGTACTCCTTTGGCAAGGGACAGAGTCAGCTCTCCTAAGCCTTTGCCATTGGGCCAGCCCACTGGTGCCTTTGGTGAGGGGTAGAGCCATCTCTTTTGAGGGGGGCTGTTTTCCTTCAGTGACCAGCAAGGGGCAGGGCCAACTATCTCAGGATCAGTGAAGGGCAGGGCCCCCTCAGCACTGCCCTCAGATTTCAACAAGCATTGTTCCTATGGTTTTCTATGGTAACACGGCCTATGGACATTAACACAGAACCCAGCGGCAACAGGACAACAGACCCTTAGCAGCAGCTTGGGCCTGACATCACCATGGCCCAGGGTGGCAGCATAGACTTCCCAAGATCAGTATGGCCCCAGCAGTAGCTTGACCGTCAGTATTATGTCTTTTATTTTCAATGTTAAAAAAAGGAATAAGAAAAAATGCCATAATATTTAATATGGTTATGAGGTACAATGTAATGTTTTGATTTTTATATATGTTGGATAATATGTGCTTTCAAATTGTATTTAGGTCTGTGCTAGCTAGGATAATTTATGGGTTGTTTTAGAGAATTTTGTGATATGCTTTGTAAGACTTAGATATTCTCTTTGTTTTTTTCAAAACAGAGTTTCTCTTCGTAACCCTGTTTGTCTTGGAACTCTGGCCTTTGTAGACCAGGCTGGCCTTGAATTTAAAGAGAACTACCTGCCTCTGCCTCCTGAGTGCTGGGATTAAAGGCGTGCGCCACCACTTTCTTAAACATTCTTTTTTTTTTTTTTTTTTTTAGTTATAAACTGATTGGCCTAGTAGCTCAGACTTCTTGTTAACTCTTATAACTTATATTAGCCCATTATTGTCTGTGTTAGCCACGTGGCTCGGTACCTTATTCGGCAAGGCAGTCACATCTTGCTTCTTTTGCTGGGTCACAACTGCAGACTGCAGAATCCTCTTCCCAGAATTCTTCTGTTCCCATTGCCCCCCCACACACACTTCCTGCATGGTCGCCCTGCCTATACTTTCTGCCTGGCTACCGGCCTATCAGCATTTTATTAAATAAGTACTAGAAACAAACTTAAACATTCTTATCTTAGACTTTCCTAAATTATTTTTTGCTTGCTTGAGACTAGACATGAAAATTTTCTTGTAAGCAAAATGTTTTGGGCAGAGCTAGATAAGTTTGTGTCAAATGTTAGCAACTGTTAGTGATAGAGAAGTTTCATTAAGTAAAACTATTGATTACCTTTCTACCACAGCAACATGCATAAAATTTTCTAACAACATGAAGGCTTGCTGATAGGGAAGAAACTTCTAGCTCAGCTCCAACCTGATTATCCCATGTCCTTTGACTAAACTATACTGTGTTTTTAGCAATATGATCTTATAAAGTTCTGATGGCCAACCAGGAGTTATGACAATAGGCTGTGTTTTTCAGAGGCATCTGGGACTTCACTGGTCATATCTCCTTGAGAGGTGGCTCATACTTGGTGCTGGGATTTTCATTTAATCACCCATAGCTTCTGGAAGAAGCATTATATATTATGGAGGATGCCCTTGTTTTTCAATAAACTTATAAAATATGTTTCTCTATAGTTATAGTTTTGGTTCCCATCCTTCCACTTGCCTCCCTCAGTAGACCTTTATACTCACAGTATTTCCTCTTCCGCATATGTCCAATGTGTTCCATGTCCACTCCCTCTAAATGGTCCCTTTCAAGTTTTTAGCCTTTACCAGCATGCAGTAATGCTAGTCACACTACTGTAAAATGTGTAGCTAGGATCCACATAGGAGGGAGAGTGAGCAATGCTTGTTTTTATGAGCCTTTTTACCTCATTAATTGTATTTTCTAGTTCCATCCATTTTCCTGCATTTTGTTTTTTGCTTTTTCCAGACAGGTTTTCTCTTTGTAACCCTGGCTGTCCTGGAACTTGCTCTGTAGACCAGGCTGGCCCCAAACTTAAAGATCCAAGCTAGGCCGTGGTAGCTCACGCCTTTAATCCCAGCACTCAGGAGGCAGAGACAGGCGGATCTCTGTGAGTTCAATACCAGCCTGGTCTACAGAGTGAGTTTCAAGACAGGCTCCAAAGCTACAGAGAAACCCTGTCTCAAAAAACCAAGAAGAAATTCAGAGATACAGCTTCCTCTGCCTCCATAGTGCTAGAATTAAGGGCATGTGTCTGGTTTAGATGTCACTTTTCTAAAACAACCTTATAAAGCAGACTTTTTCATTATCATTAAAAAAAGGATACTTCTCCCAAGATTGTTCAGTTGAGAAATGGCAGAGCTAGATCCAAAACCAGGGAGCTTGCCTCCAAAGTTCCTCATCTTCACTGATCTATATACTTCCTCTGCAGCATAAATGTATGTTTATTGATATTAGACTTTAGGCACTTTGGAAACAAAAATTATGCTACTCATTTTATATCCCCGTGTGCTCAGCACATAGATATCCAGGAAAATACTTAGTTGATTGAAAATTCTCTTATTTGATTTTGAGTATCCAAGGACTTGAAACCATGGCTTCACACACATGCTAGATAAGTACCTGACCATTAGGAGATTTCTATCTGTCTGTCTGTTTCCCACCAAAAATTGTCTTCAATTTGTGAGCAGAAAGGGTGTTGGGGATTGGGATGGGGTGTCTGCAGTTGAGACAGTATCTTCCTCTGTAGCCCAATTGGTTTCACACTCTGTATCCAAGGATGACCTTGAACTTCTTTCTGATCCTATCTCATCTCACAGGTTCTGGCATGTGCCATGTCTCGTTTATATGGTGTTAGATTCAAATTCAGGGCTTTATGCATGATGAGTAAGCACTCTGCCTACTAAACTGCATCCCCAGCTCTCTATTAATTTTTAATGGGTATAATTTCTGTATGCATGTGGAAGTCCTTAAAAAGTATATCTCATTTTGTGTGGGTGCGGATGTGTGTGTGTGGATGTGTAGTTCTGGGGATCAAACCAGAACCTTGCATTATGCTAGCAAACACTGCCACTAAGCTACATCTTTATCCCAGTACTCTAAATATTTTAAGCCTTGACAGTATTCCACAAGTTAAGTGATTTATCTGTATCAAACAACTACAAGTTGGAGGAATACTTAAGGCATACACAAGCTCTTGTATTTCTTGGAGAAGCTGGGATGTCATTCCTCAGTTAACTTTTCAAATAAGGCCTTAAAATTACTTCCAACATCTTGCTATAATTCTCCATCATATCACCTCATAGAGACCTAGAAAAGTCTCCCTCTCCCACTTTACCAAAGGCTTTGCTGCTTTGTTTTCTCTCTTCTGAATCCCTTACACTGGTCTGTAGGTTTCTGAATCCTATCCCTATTGACGTACTTTCAATCCATTTTTTCTCACTTCATTCATTCATTCATTCATTCATTTGGGGGGCATATGTACACATATGCTGTGGTGAACCTGTGGAGAACAGTAAGGAGCTTTCAGAATCGGTTTTTCTTTCTATCATGTGAGTCTCGGGGATAGAACTTGGTCTTGGAGTGTCCTGAGCTGATACTGGTCCCTTAAAGACAGACCCTTAAAACCAAACCCAGTTTAGTGATTCACCAGGACTCAGGCCTCAACAAGGTATAACTTCTTCTTCCCCCGAGAGACAGTTTCTCTTTGTAGCCCTGGTTGCCCTGGAGCTTGCTTTATAGGCCAAGCTGACCTCAAACCAGAGATCCACCTGCCTCTGCCTCCCAAATACTAGGATTAAATGTGGGTAGCACCACCGCCTGGCCCACAGTAATAACAAAGATACAAAGGAAGTCTTCCTTGAGCCTTCACCTAGAGAAATCATGCAGGACACATTTCCTACTGGCAGTGTGGAAATGGCGGCAGTACATGTGAAGTACTGTCTTCTATGGAAGTTGATTCGCAATAGAGTGCACAGAATTTTTATTGAGATCTGGTCACAGAGGACTCTTGACTTCACTTCTGCCTAAATTCTAGGCTCACATGAGGAAAGCAGGAATCCAGTATGTTTCATATGTTTACTCAAACTGTTGAGGCTCTCTGAACCACCCTGTCAGATAGTTAAGGGATGGAAAGAACATTCCCTAACCCCATAACCTAGATACTGCCAGGGTTAACCTGTAAGCAAACTTTTCTGAGATCAATGGTCCAAAATCTGCTATCTGTGTTCACTGCTTTCTGCATGGTGCTTTTCATTTTTTAATCAATTTCATATTATGTTAGTCAACATTAGCTCTGTGCTAATGCCTTCATAGTATAATTGAAAGTATCTTCCAACCGGGCAGTGATGGCACATGCCTTTAATCCCAGCACTCGGGAGGCAGAGACAGGCCTAGTCTACAAGAGCTAGTTCCAGGACAGGCTCCAAAGCTACAGAGAAACCCTGTCTCGAAAAACAAAACAAAACAACAACAAAAAAGTACCTTTCACAGAGTACTGTTATGTAGCTTTTTACTGGACTTTGCTAGAAAAGTTTGTACCTTTAAGTCTGGAAAGGCTTGTTGCAGCTCTTTGAGGACCCCAGCCCTTTGCAGGATGTGCACCATCTGGTTTCACTGCCTTGCCTACATCCTACCTGACTCATCTGTTCTCTACCCCCTTTGCTTAATTTGCACAACTGCTTGCTCTGCCCTAATTCCCAATGTTACCTCTTCTGTCAGTAATTTATCTTACCCATTCTTCCCTATTGCACCTGTACTTCTCATGGCATTGATCCCATTGCTCAAGTTTATACAATTATTTATTTAGATTTCTGTTTTCTCTAATTCAACTGTAAAGATCATTAAGACTCAACATTTATGTAACCATGTAGTTAGTACTCAGATTTTATATAATGTGTAGGTCTCCAAAACTGGCCCTTTTATGGTAGAACGCACAAAATAAATAATATAAATACTAAAATAATGTATGCCTATGATGTGACATGTACAGAATAAATAGGAAATGGGATTTACAAGAAGAGATTTGCACTGTAATTTTTTGAGGAATTTGTTTTTAATTATATGTATGAGTGTATATCTGCATATGGGTATGTGCATACGTGCCAGAGATGGATCCCCTAGAGCTGGAGTTATAGGTAGTTATGATCTGGCTGGTGTGGGTGCTAGGAATCAAACACAGGTCCTCTGCCCTAACCACTGAACTATCTTTGTATTCCTTATTCTGTACTCTTAATTGAAGCTTTTTTTTAAAATAAGATAGTCTCTTGGTATGCTAATGAATTAGACTAGAAACAGTGAGAACTTTTTGGTGTAGTGGGAGTGAAGAGGTACATACACACAGTTTTAAAATAAATGATTTGGTCTAAGTTTGGTGAACCTACTTGGTATAGAAAAGGAGGAAGAAAGTGAAATGCCTAGTTTTGATTCTTGTTGTGTATGGTATTTCTTTTAAAAGATACTTGCATAAAGAGTTGATTTCTGCCCTACTCTGTGTTTCAGACATACCTACTAAAAATCTACTGTATGGTAGGTACTAAATTAATCCTTTTGATAGACTGCCTGTAATCCCAGCACAGCAAAGTTAAGCAAAAAGCATGAGTGTCAGAACTTCAAAGGGTATTGACAGAATTGGCTATACAGAAGTATGGAAACACTCTGACAAAAACCATAATAGTTTTAAAAGATTCATTTGTATATTCTCTGACATACTTTATATATATGAGTGTTTTCCCAGCATGTATATGTGTCATATGTATGTATTGCCTACAGAAAAAAGAGGGCATTAGATACCTTAGACTATAGTTATCAATGGTTGTGAGCCACCATGTGGATACTGGACCCAGGTTCTCTGGAACAGCAGCAAGTGCTTTTAATAGGCCCTCACTCTTGATATTTTAACATCAACATAGAATGTATTAAAAATTAATAACAAAAATAGCTGAATTTAAAAAAAAAAATGGGGAAAGAGGACCAGCAGGATGGTTCAGTGGATACCAAACCTGATGGCCTGCCTGAGTTGGATCTCTGTGACAGACATGCCAGGGCATGCTCACTCCCACCATACACAGGCAAAATAAATTATTTTTTTAATGGTCAAAATAGCATAGAGCATTGATGTGGGATGTTCTTCTGTATACGTGTTGCTCTTGTTGGTTAATGAGTAAAGCTGCTTTGACCTATGGCAGGGCAGAATATACCCAGGCTGGAAGAGATATAGAGGAGGCAGAGTCAAGGAGACGCATGTAGCTGCTGAAGAAGAAAGACACCACCAGAACCTTACCAGTAGGCCACAGCCTTGTGGTGGTATACAGATGAATAGAAATGAGTTAATCTAAGATGTAAGAGCTAGCTAGGAATACACCTAAGCTATTGGCCAAACAGTGTTGTAATTAACATAGTTTCTGTGTGATTATTCGTGTCTTGGCAGTCTCTGCTTACAAAGCATCACAGGAATTAAAAAGAATATTGAGAGATTAAGTTTCATTTATAAAATAAATAAAAAGATATCAGTAGACTCATTTTTCTTCACTCACAGTATAAAGATTAAAAATTATGTTTAACATTTTGAACATTTTCTTTAAAAGTTAATTAGGAATCTACATTATACCTTTTCTCACAATATGTCTCAAGTACTCCCCCCCCCCCCCCTCCTTTCTGACATGATCTCACTATGTAGCCCTGGCTAGTCCCTGTGATCTGGAACTCCCTGTATAAACTAGACTGACCTTAAACCTACCTGCTTCTGCTGCTCAAGTGGAATTAAAAGCCATGTTGAGCTCATATATATATATATATATATATATATATATATATATATATATATATATCTTTTAAGCTAGTAATTAGTCTTTTTGAAATCTGTGAACTATATTAGAGTGATCAAAGACATGTAAAAGGATTGCTGCACTCTATATAATAATAAAGAGTTGGTTTACTGCATACTGATGTGATTAAATACATTATGGCATATGCACAGTGTAGCTCTGTGTGTAGATTTTTTAAAAGGCAAAGTGCAGATTTGTATGTGACTATATTTCTTCAACTCTGATATATTTTGAAATGAATTAACTTTAGAACTGTCTGTGAAATACCCTACTGAAAACTGTTTAGTTTATGCCAGGCATGGAGTCACATGACTTTATCCCAGCTAGAGATCAGAGGATCACAAATCTTGAGTGCAACCTAAACTCTACATATAAAGATCCTGTCTCTCAGAATAATAATTATGTTCAAATCCTAGGAAAGGAAGAATTGGATTATTGCAGGTTGTCTTTAGGGAAAGAGACAGTATAAGGAATTGCCTTTTTGTGTAGTGTTCTGTATATTTGGAAACAGTTTTAAACAACAGACTATTCTTGTAATTGTGTAGGGGACAATTCTGATTCTGAGATGAAGAAGAGTAACATTGATGAACAGATAGACTCTTTAACATCTTTGATCCATTTAAATAGCCTTTAAGAGTATCTTGACTCAACATAGTACATTGGCACTTTGAAGCTCCAGTAGTAGACAGAAACACTTTGTTAACCTAAGGAAAGCCTGCAGTAGTCACACACTAGTTTTACATTTTAATGCACATCTGAATTTATAATAGTTTTCAAGGTTAAGATTTAATAAATTTTAATTTTTATAAATTAAGTAACTATATTTAAAATTTATTCCTAGTAATGTAATTGTATATCTTTTTTAAAGATTGTTTTAAAGTCCCCTCTTTGGGGCTGGAGAGATGGCTCGGTGGTTAAGAGCATTGCCTGCTCTTCCAAAGGTCCTGAGTTCAATTCCCAGCAACCACATGGTGGCTCACAACCATCTGTAGGGAGGTCTGGCGTCCTCTTCTGGCCTTCAGGCATACAGACAGAATATTGTATACATAATAAATAAATAAATATTTAAAAAAAATAAAGTCCCCTCTTTTTGAGCTAGGGTTTCACTGTACCCCTGGCTGGCCTGAAACTCCTGGTTCTCCTGTATCTACCTCCCAAAGGCTAAGATTACAGCCATGTCCCAGTATGCTCTGCTGGTTTGAATTTTTCTAACCCTATTAAGAATGATCTGGGGCTTGGGAAATGCTTCGTGGGTAAAGTGCTTGCTGCGTTAGTGTTAGGACCTGAGCTTAGGTCCCAAAACCTAATAAAAGCTAGGTATGCTGGCAGTCATCTTGAGGAAAACAGACAGATGGTACCTGGTGGCTTTCTAGCCAACCAGTCTAGCCAAAATGCCAAGCTCAAAGTTCAGTGGAAGACTATGATGTAGAGGGGGCTGAAAAGATGACTCTGTAGTTAAGGGCATGTCTGTCAACTCATCCAGAGGATCAGGTTTAATTCCTAGCACCCATCCATGTGGCAGCTAACAACTGCCTATGACTTCAGTTCTAGAGGATCTGATGCCCTCTCTGGTCTCCATGGTTGGTTTTTTTGAGACAGGATTACTCTGTGTAGCTTTGGCTGTCCTGGAACTACCTCTTTAGACCAGGTGAACTCATAGAGATCCATCTGCTTCTGCCTCCCAAGTGCTGGGATTAAAGGTGTGTGCACCATCACTGCGAGTTTATAATTTTTTTTAATTTAAAAATAATTTCTAGCCAAGCGGTGGTGGCGCACGCCTTTAATCCCAGCACTCGGGAGGCAGAGGCAGGTGGATCTCCGTGAGTTCGAGACCAGCCTGGTCTACAGAGCTAGTTCCAGGACAGGCTCCAAAGCCACAGAGTAACCCTGTCTCGAAAAAACCAAAAAAAAAAAAATTATTTCTAAAACTTCACTAGTGTCCATTCCCTATATTGTTCATGACTTTCTTTTGTCACCGGGTAGCCTGGGCTGTCCTCAAACTCTTACCTAAGTGACTTTCTGAAAAAAAATTTTTTTAAATAATCTTAGCCCAGTATGGTGACTTACATCTTTAATCCCAGTACTAGGGAGGCAAAGGCAAGTCAGTCTCTGTGAGTTGGAGGCTAACCTGGTTTACATAGCAGGTTCCATGATAGCCAAGGCTACACAGTTAGACCCTATCTCAATAATAATAATAATTTTAAGAGATAACAAATTTCAGACCATGCACATTGTACCAGATAATTAATTTGAGAAATATTTCATAACTAGAAAAATCAAGAACACTAAGAATATGTAATTTCATTTTAGGAAGAGAAGTCAGCCAGAAATTCAAATACCACCCACTCCCCCATATTAAAATAAGTTTCTTCCATAGAGCCAAAATTCTAAGAACCAGATTCACCTCATATCTCTACATTCATTTCCCTTATCCTCTAGTTTGAAAAATATCTTAACAGTTACACTTACAAGAATGCTGAATAAATAAGTGGGATGTATGTACATTTGTGATCTTTTAAAAATGCCTTTTTTTTTTTTATCTTGGAGACAGGGTCTCTCTGTGTAACCCTGGTTGTCCTAGAACTCTCTATGTTCCAGGCTGGCCTCTAGCTCACAAAGATCCTCCTGCCTCTGCCTCCTGAGTGCTGGGATTAAAGGCGTGCACCACCACCACCCAGCAAAAACGTTTTTTTAAATAGAGTAAGAAAAGTATCACCAGGGAACTGGCATCTGTTTTGAATTAGAATAGATTCTATTTTTAAAAACCCATATGATCTTAATAAGGTTCTCTTAAATCTGGGTGTGGTAGCACATTAATGTTATTCTTTTAGGAGTTGAAGGCACAGGGAATCCTTGAGTTCAAGGGATTTGAGACCAGCCTCAGAAACAGTGAAAACCTGTCTCAAAGCAGGGAGGAGGTTGATACCTTTAACATTCTTGAATAAAAATGTTTTCAGGCTACTTTTTTGTTCAGTGGAAAGTGGACAAGGGAAACACCTACCTTTCTACCCCTCCTTCCCTCTGTCCCTCTCTTTTTTTTTTTTTTTTTTTTTGAGGCAGGGTCTCATGTAGACTAGACTGGCCTCAAAGCCATTCTGTAATCAAGAATGGTCTTGAACACCTAGTCCCCTTGTCTCTACCACCCAGGTGCAGAAATTTCAGGCATGTACCACCACAGTTAGTGTATGCAGCGTGGGAGTTGAACCCAGGCCTTCATGCATGCTAGACAAGGACTCTATGTATCAACTAACTGAGCTACATCCCTATCTTTCTTTTCCTCCTTTTCTTGACTACTCTTATATATGAGTTTGAGCAATTTAACAAGTACACACTGTCTTACAGTTTGTAATCCCAAAATGTTAACACCATTTTGAGATAGGATGGCAAATATTGGCACAACCTGGAGTTTGTTTGTTTGAAACAGGGTTTCTCTACGTAGCCCTTGCTCTACTGGAACTCAACTCTGTAGACCAGGCTGGCTTCTACCTCTGAAGTATGGATTACCACACCTGGCAAAACTGCTTTCTTTATTTAAGAAAAAAAAAAGTAAAGGAAAAGTGAATTTAATATATATATCTGGCTTCGAAAGAATCATGACATATTTTAACAGCAGTGTTCAGAGCTCTAAACTGGTTATAAACATTAAATGCTTATTTTGTTGGTAGAACTAAGATTGAAACCAACTTTAATATGTAATCACTCAATAGTTTAATTCTGTAAATTTAATTGTCAAAACTGGAGAGAAAGCTGGGCATGAAGATATATACCTATAATTCTAACACTCAGGAGGCAGAGACAGGCAGACAGTGGCAAGTTGGATGCCAGTCAGAGCTACTCAGTGAGAAAAATAAGGGTGAGAGATGGCTCCGCCAGGCAAGCATGAGGACCTAAGTTCAGATCCTCAGCATCCACATAAAAAGCTTGGTGCCTGCAAATACATCTCTGGGGAGGTAGAGACAGGAAAATCACTGGGGATCACTCACCAGCCATCTATTCTCACTGAGCAGGTGAACTCCAGGTTCATTGAGAGGCCCTGCATAAAAAATTGAGAGCCAGGCATAATGGCTCATGCCTTTAATCCCAACACTAGGGAGACTGGTGGATCCCTGGTGTTGGATATCTCTCTGTATGCTGTGAATATATTTTATTACCGTTGATTTGGTCAACAGCCAGACAGAATAGAGCCAGGCAGGAAATCCAAGCAGAAATACAGGGTGAAAAAGGGCAGAGTGAGGAAGATGCTAATAGTGCCATAGAAGCAAGATGTGAGATAACAAGTCACAAGCCTCATAGTAAGATATAAACTAATAAATATGGGTTAATTTCAGTTGAAAGAGCTAGTTAATAATAAATTTGAGCTAGTAGGCTAAAGAGTTTGTAATTAATATTAAGCCTCAGATAATAATAATTAATATTATTCAGGAACTGGTGGGTGGGAGAGTAACCTCCAGTTACTCACTCTGTGAATTCAAGGCCAGTTTGAACTACATAGAAAATTTCAGGACGGCCAAGGCTACATAGAGTCTCAAAAAAAAAAAAAAAAGGTAGAAAGCAATTAAATGTAGTGATGAGGCAAGCAGGCCTGCTTTTCATCCTGCCCAGCTCCTGCATGGCTAGCTTTACACCCGAAATAACAACACACAAATTGTATTCATTTAAACACTGCCTGGCCCATTATATCTAGCCTCTTCTTGGCTAACTCTCACATCTTAATTAACCCATTTCTAGAAAGCATCCATCTTGGAAAGGAGCTTCATGGCGTCTGCCTGACTCTGCTTTCTTTCTCCCACAATTCTGTTCTGTCTACTCCACCTATCTAAGTACTGCCCTATCAAAAAGCCAAGGCAATTTCTTTATTAACCAATGAAAGTAACACACAGACAGATGACCCTCCTACATCAATTAAAGACACCCATTTTCAACCTCTGTCCTCTACATGCATCCACCTATATACATGCTTCCTATATACATGTGTACACGTGCCAAAAAAGAGGAGAACTTGTAATTGCCAATATAGCATTTGTAAACAAAAATATATTTAGGTACTAGAGCATGAGACATTAAAGGTAGGAGTTACTGACTCCAGTATTGAAAGGATAGAACTCAAAAAAGATTTGGAGTTATATATAAAAGTGTAAGTAAGATTCTGTATGATATAGGAAAAATTAGGATAGAGTAGATATAGTAGTTATTTTGTGAATGCCTCATTTATAGTTTTAATATTGAGACATTCAGTTAGCTAAATTGGGTTTATTGGTTCAACTTGTAATCACAACATGCAGAAGGCCAAGGCAGGAGGATTGAGAGCTCCAGCCCAACCCTGTCTACACAGCATGTGAACCCAGAAAGTAAAGAAACTTCCAGAAGCAAGCAAAATTATGTTATAAGGTCTCAGGAACCAGTATGAGAAACATGGGATGATAGTTACTAGGAATTAGAATGTGTCCAATATATGGATTCGTGAACTGAATAATTGGCAAGTTCTACAGAATTCTTCCAGCTAATGATTAAAGGAGAAATAAGTCACCATTTTGCAAACTCTAGCAAATTAATGACTTTAGTTAGTGATTATGGTGACTTTTAAAGATTGAGAATTAAGTAGAAGTTTTGTACTGTTTGAAGTACATTCTATGACTGTTCTGCTTTGCTTTCTGTTGCTGTGATAAACACCCTAAATAAAAGCAACTTGGGGAGGAAAGGAATGATTTCATCTTACAGCTTACAGTCTATCATTGAGAGGCAAGGCAGGAAGGAACTCAAGATGGAAGAAACTAAAGTAGAGACCACCAAGGAAGGACTACTTACAGCCTTGATTCCTTATCTGCTTAGTTATCTATCTTACGTAACCCAGGCCTTCCCATATCAATCTGCAATCCAAACAATGACCCAGACCCATCTGATGAAGGTAATTTCTCAATTAAGATTCCCTATTTCCAAATATGTCAAGTTGACAAAAGCTATCACAATTATATGTCTAATATGAGGCAGTCTTGGCTAAATAAATACATATGTTCAAACAGTAGTAATATTGAGTGCTGAGGAGATGACTCAGTGGGTAAAGAACTTGCCCACACAAGCATAATGACTTGAGTTCAGATCCTGGTGACCTAAGTATTTCTAATTTCAGTATGCCCCTACTGGGAAGTGGGAGGTGGAGACAAGAGAATACATGATGGAAACTTTCGGGCAGCTAGCCTGGCTTATACAACAAAACAAAACAAAAGACCTTGTCTTAAATAAAGTGGAAGGGAAGACCAACACCAAGGCTGACTGTCTTATATGTCCCTATGCCCACATTCACTTTAGAATTGATATGAAATTGCTGCAATTTAATTAATTTTGAAATTTACTGATGGAACTAAGCTCTCCCCTTTTTGTGTATATTCTTTCTATAGAAATGCAGAAATATCCCCTGCAAAGAGGGACTGAGAATTGTCTTCTCTGTCTGAATGCTAAGAGATGTGTTATTTATGGTGTGTTAATCCACAATCAGGAAACTTCACCATTCATTGATGATTCGAAGTACTGGAAAGATTGTGACCAGTCCATTTAGGTTGGGGAGATAGCTTAGTGAGTAAACTGCTTGCCTTGTAAGCTTGTGAACCTGAGATTTTGATCCCTAGACCCCACATAAAAAGCTGGATGTGATGGTTTGTCCTTTTAGTCCCAAGGATGGTGAGGTAGAAGGCAGAGACAGGCGGATATCTAGAACTCACTGGCCAGCCGTCCTAGCCTTGGTGAAATGCTGGGCCTATGAAAAACCTTGTCTCAAATAAAAGGTGGAAGGCACTAGGCATGATACCTGAGATTGTCTTCTAATCTCTATATACACATATGCACACCACCTCACATACAGTATGCACCCACCCACACAAACACACCAAGATCAGTTCATTTAACCTCGGGTTGGTGGGGGCGGTGCTTAACTGAGGTTGCACTTTCCTAAGTCGACCGTGGGTAAATTTGAGACTCCCAGTCTGTGAGGACTATGAATCAACAAGCTCAGACATGCCATAATCTCCTCCTAGTGCCTATCTTTGAAGGTCCCAAATGTGCTTTGTTTGGAAGACTAGACTCCTCTCCTGGCCAAATATCCTATCAATATAAAGATAATTGTGAGGCGCTGGCTTCTAAGTTTATCTCAGGAAATGGAGCAGAAATTTGACTGGGAACAAAAGATTTTTGACTGTGTGACCAACTTTCTCACCAGGGTTCCACAGCATTGGGGGAAAGTCACCCAAAATACCAGTGCATGGATAAAACTGTGCCCAATAATTGATAAATGCACTTCTAAAGCTCTTGGAATGAGTCTCACTAAAGGGAGAGCGCTATAGCTTCACAAGGGATTTACAGCAAGAACAGTCACTATTCAAAAGGCAATATTCCTAGCGTCTTTCGTCTTGGCCTACCTCCTTCGTAATGTATTTTTCTGGTGGGTTGACCTGATTTGTAAACTGAAATCTCACTGCACAATCCTGAAGACCACAGCAGGACTGTCTAGATCAAATTGCCCTGTGGGCATGTCTGTGAGATATTATCTTGTGGGAATACCTAGCCTATAAGTGGGCAGTATACCATTTCCTGGATTTGGGTCCTGCCTTGTATAAGAGCAAAGGAAGCAAGCTGAGCAGTAACCATTCATGCATTCATTCCCTTTCTGGTTTTGACTGTGAATGTAAGCAGCTGCTTCGAGTTCCTGCCTTGATTCCTCTGACAACAATGGACTATAACCCGAAATACTAAGCCAAATAGACCCTTTCTCCCTTAAAGATGCTTTTGTCAGGATATATCATAGCAACAAAATCAAAACTAGAGTAACAGTTTAACCTCCACCTTAACATGTTCATTCAGAGAATAAAAAAAAAAATAGTACCTGCTCTGTCTACATGGAGAACTTGTTTTGTTTTGAAAAGTAAATGCTGTGATGCATGAAAAAGCTCTTTGAAAATCCTACATCCCTATTCTGTTGTGTAATAATCCCACTACAATCATGAAAAGAAATTTTAAGTCAGAGAGAATGTTTTTTAAAAAATATAAATCTGTCATTGCTTTTCTCTATTAATGTTTCCTTTTCTATGCGGCATAAAATACATAATTACTATTCTAACCAGTTTTAAGTATACAGTTGATGACATTAAATAACTCTCATCGTTGTGCAAACATTACCACTATCCATCTCTAAAGCACTCTCATTTTCTACAAATGAAAAACTGCTCATTAAATCCTAACTCCACAAATCCTGACAACCACCATTCCAGTTCCTGTCTTTGAATTTGAGTATACTTCATACAAGTGCAATCATACCCTATTTGACCTTTTGTGATGGATTTATTTCACTTACCATAATGCTTTCATTTTAATGCTTTAGCATGGGTCAGAATTTCCTTTTTAAAACTTAATTTAAAAGGCTTAGTGCAGCCACACGTGTTGGCACACACTTTTATCTCAGCATTTGAGAGGTAAATACATGTGAGTTCAAGGTCAGCCTGGTCTACATAGTAAATTTCATCCCATCCAAGGCTACATAATGTGACCCTTTCTTGAAAAAACAAAAAAGAAAAAATACGAATTTTTGAGGATTGAGCCCAAGTCCTCAGTCATATGAGATGAGCATTTAGCTCTATCACAAGACTTTTCCTTACATATTTTAGGTATATATCACATTTTGTCTACCCATTCAGTCATCACTGAACCCTTGAGTTGCTTTTCCCCGTGGCTGTTGTGAAGAATGTTGCTGTGCACACAGGAGCATAGATAGCCATTGAGTCCCTGCTGTCACCTTTTTTGGAATAGATTCTCACAGGTAGGATTGATGGATCAAATAATAATTCTATGTTTAATACTTGAGGAAGCTGTACTTTTAAAACTAAAGCTCACTTATATATTTGAAACATCTAGTAGTCACATTTGATGCTGTTTGTGCACTGGACGATGAATCCTTTCTTTTCCTGAAAATGTTTTTCTAAAAGGCTTAAGACTATAGACAAGGGGGGCATGGAGAGATGGCTCAGAGGTTAAGAGCATTGCCTACTCTTCCAAAGGTCCTGAGTTCAATTCCCAGCAACCACATGGTGGCTCACAACCATCCGTAATGGGGTCTGGTGCCCTCTTCTGGCCTGCAGGCATACACACAGACAGAATATTGTATACATAATAAATAAATATTAAAAAAAAAGACTATAGACAAGGAATATGGTCCCCAAAAAACAATTTTGGGACTGCAAAAACTAAGTCATTGTGATTACCTGCCAGTATGTCTTTTAAAAACTTACTTCATTCAGTTGTTTTTCAACTTAATGCCTCGTAAGTTTCAGCTACTTTCCTACATGAGAGGGATTTAATGTTGACTTAAATGAAGGAATAGCCAGTCAGTCATGGTGCACATCTTTAATCCCAGCACTCGGAAGGCAGAGGAAGGCAGATCTCTGAGTTTGAAGCCAGCCTGGTCTACAGAGCAAGTTCCAGGACAGCCAGGACTACAGAGAAACCCTGTCTTGAAAAATCAAAAAGAAAGAAAGAAAAGAAAAAGACTAAATGAAGTAATGACCCTCATGGAATTTATATTATAGTGCATGGGACAATTAGAAAGGAAGTGTATGATAATATTTCAATTGAAGAATGAAGAAAAATAATTGAAAAGAAGGGATAGGGTACGATAGGATAGAGTATTATTTTATAGGCACTAATAAATTAGCTTTCTGAGAAAAGTGGTATTTTAGCAAAAACTTGAATAAGAGTACAAACCATATGAAAACTGTGTAGGAAAGTGTCCCAGTTAAAGGGAATATGGTAAGACTAGTAAGTGCTCGTTGGGGAGACATGTTGGTAATCAAACAGCTATCCCAACAAGTCTCCCATATGAAGAGGGCAGTAGAAAAAAAATAAACCACAAGAAACTGAAGATGGGTAGTGAGGTGCAGGATGCTGGGTGTTATTTCTTGGCATATGGACATATGTAGTACACCCAGAGGCATATTCTGTTTGGAAAAGGCAGCAGTGAGACAACTGATCAAGAGAATCTAGGTTTCCAAATGTCATCTCTGAAAACATTATCTGATAAAATACTTTAATAGCCAACATAACTTTATTGATATTGAACATGAAAATAATACGAGAATTGTGCAGGCACATACAAATCTCGTAACAACCTGTGCTTCACAGAGTGATGTACTAAAATGCAGTTAGGTCAAAAAAGACTTTGAGTTTCAAGAAATGAATACCTAGTCATGACCCAGCTGCAGAGGAAGCAAGATGTGACTGCCTCGCTGAAAAAGGTGCCAAACCACGTGGCCAACATAGACAAGAATTATGGGCTAATATAAGTTATAAGAATTAGTTAAGGGCTGGAGAGATGGCTCAGTGGTTGAGAGCACTGACTGCTCTTCCAGAGGTCGTGAGTTCAATTTCCAGCAACCACATGATGGCTCACAACCATCTGTAATGAGATCTGTGCCCTTTTCTGGCATGTAGGTATACATAATAAATAAATAAATCTTTAAAAAAAAAAAGAATTAGTTAAGGGGCTGGAGAGATGGCTCAGTGGTTGAGAGCACTGGCTGTTCTTCCAGAGGTCCTAAGTTCAATTCCCAGCACCCACATGGTGGCTCACAGCCATCTGTAATTAGATCTGGCGCCCTCTTCTGGTCTGTAGGTATATATGCAGACAGAACACTGTCTACATAAATAATTAATAATAATATAATAATAATAATAGAATTAGTTAATAAGAGCCTGAGCTACCGGGCCAATCAGTTTTATAATTGATGTAGACCTCTGTGTTATTTCTTTGGAACATAATGACTGCGGGAACTGGGCAGGACCGAAAACTCAGTCAACAGAAGGTGCCCAACGTGTGGACAACTGCATCCCCATATAAAGTCTGAGAGAGCTTGGGTAGTAATTCTAGACAGAAAAGAATAGAGGTATGCATGGCTTATTGCTGGCATCGTTTTCTCAGGTGGGATCTGTTTGCTAGAGGCAAATGTGTCTCATTTTAGAGAGGCTTCCTGACTCAGTTTAAATGGTGTTTATGAATAGCCTACAGCACTCTTCTTGGTGGAGGTAGGGACCTTGAAACTTAGAGTGTGGCAATAAACTGGCTCTGGCCAGTACCTCTGCCCTGAGGCTGGAATCTCAGAAAGCTAAGGAATAGACTGGATCCAGCCATCAAAGCCAAGGCTTTAATCCTAGCTATATCGGTTAGCAAATTAAAGACTCATGTGATCAGAAAAAGAGAGATACATTAAAAATAGTTTCAGACCAAAAAACCTCTAAACAATTTACAGTGTGTTTAAAAATATGTGTAGGCTTGGGAAAGAAAAAAAAAACGGATAAAGTCCTTTTAAAAAAAGAGAGAGAGTAGTTGAATGTGGTGGCACACACCTTTAATCCCAACACTTGGAGGCAAAGGCAGACAGATATCTGTGAGTTCAAGGACAGCCTGTCTACAGAGTTAGTTCCAGGACAAAGATACATAGAGAAACCCTGTCTCAAAAAGCCAAAAATTAAAAATAAAAATAAAAGAAATAGAGTTTAAAATAAAGCCATGTAATGGAAAACAGAATCTGGATACTGTATGTTATTATGTTCTCTTTGAATTGTTTGAATGTTGAGGAAGGAGCAACACCTGCTAACAGATACTTGTTTATAAATCAGCCTTGTTATTTTATAGGTGCAGAAGCTAAGGTTCATCAAAGTTGAGAGTAACTTGTCTCACGTAAATAATAATTTATTTTTATGTGCAGTATTTTACCTGTGTGTATGTCTGTGAAAGGGTGTTGGACCCTGGAGTTACAGACAATTGTAAACTGCCATGTGGGTGCTAGGAATTGAACCCTGGATCTCTGAAAGAGCAGGCAGTGCTCCTAACTGCTGAGCCATCTCTCTAGCCCAAGGTTGCTTTTTTTTAATTGTTGGTTTAAGATATATTTAAAACAATAAATAATTTATCTTTGTTTCCATCAAGAAATGGATGAAAAAAGGCTGCTGGATCCAGGGTTGAAGGTTCATAAAGGCCTCTGGGGTTACACTCTGAAGAACCAGCAGATGGAATGCCGGAGTGACTGAAGAAAATGGGTGCTAATGCATCTAACTATCCTCATTCATGCTCCCCACGGGTAGGGGGAAATTCACAGGCCCAGCAGACTTTCATAGGTAACTTTGCAATTTTAAATTTTATTTTCTGTTGTGACTGTAAATAGAATTGTGTTAACAGTTATTTTTGTAGATAAAAAAGAGTGCTGAGAGGTAGAAAAATTATTGTAGGTAATAATTCTACAGTATCTAGGTTCCCTGCCCTCACCCCAATGTTAATCGGGCTTGTTATAAATGCAGCCTTAGAGAAAAACATTTTATAATTATAGCCAATATTCTTAATTTGTAAACTGCTTCTCATTTCCAAAAAAATCCATTAGTTAAGCCTTAGTCCTTGATTGCCAGAAAACCAAAGACATTTTTTTTTAAATTCAGGCAAAATTTTGTTTTTATTTGTTGTTTCTTTCTTTCGTTCCTCCTTCCTTTTTATTAAAAATTGTTACAGAACACTTTAATTTGGTAGGG
This sequence comes from Microtus oregoni, assembly GCF_018167655.1. Taxonomy (NCBI): domain Eukaryota; kingdom Metazoa; phylum Chordata; class Mammalia; order Rodentia; family Cricetidae; genus Microtus; species Microtus oregoni. The sequence goes on from NW_024543210.1 coordinate 10,322,058, forward strand.
GTATTTATAGCACAAAGTCAGAGGATTATTTGTGAGAGTCAATTCTTTCCTAATCCCCATGCGGGTACCAGGAATCAAACTCAGAACATCAGGTTTAGTGACACGTGACTGAGCCCTCTTTCTGGCCCTCTTAAAATAGACTTATTTCTTATTTTATTTTGTGTGTATGTACGTGTGTGTGTGTGGTGTGCACATGCATATGGAAGTTTACTTGCCTGTGTGTACACGGGGAGAGCAGACATTAACATTAGGTGTTTTCTCAATCACACTCCACCTTTTTTGACTTTTAAGATTTTTTATTTTATTTTGTGTGTATGTGTTTCTCCCTGAATATATGTTTGTGTGACAAGTGCCTACAGAATCCCCAGAAGGATGTTGAATCCTGTGGAACCGGAATTGCAGGTGGTCATGAGCTGTTTTGGGGGTTGTAAACCCAGCCCAGGACCTCTGTAAGAACAGCAATTCTTTAACCACTGAGCCATATCTCTAGCCCTCTACCTACAGATAGGTCTGTCATTGAACCTGGAAGCTCACGTTTTAGCTACACTGGTAGGCCTGTGGTCCCCTAGGATCTGCTTGTCTCCAACTTCCCAACACTGTACCATTGTGTATCATTGTGTCCAGCTTTTACGTGTCTGATGGGTATCTGAACTTAGGTCTTCATGGTCCAATAAACCATCTTCCCTTCTCCCCTCCCCAGCCATGCATACCTGCACACCTACACACACACACCTTTATTTGAGCTCTGCAGCCTAAGCTGTTATAATAGTCTTGACCTCCAGCCTCAGCCTCTAAAGTGTTGGGATTACAAGTATACACCACATGGTGCCTGGCCCTCTTTCTTAATATGAAACTGAGTTATTTGCATTCATAAGAAACAATGTTCAGTTTTATTTGAATTGTATCATAATGTATTTGTAAAAGTTTTAGGCATGAAATATGTTAATGTTAAAAATGAATGTTAAGAAATTATGATTTACTTAATTTTCTTCTTAGGAACATCATCCTATTCTCAGCAAGGCTATGGTTGTGAATCAAAGTTGTATAGCCTTGACCATGGCCACGAGAAACCACAAGACAAAAAAAAGAGAACCTCTGGCCTTGCTACCCTCAAAAAGAAATTTATTAAACGCCGAAAATCAAATAGGTCGGCCGATCACGCCAAACAGATGCGAGAACTCCTCTCTGGGTGGGATGTGAGGGATGTCAATGCACTAGTAGAAGAATATGAGGGAACTTCAGCCTTAAAGGAGCTTTCTCTACAAGCCAGTTTGGCCAGACCAGAAGCCCGGACACTGCAGAAGGATATGGCTGACCTTTATGAGTATAAGTACTGTACTGATGTGGACTTAATATTTCAAGAAACTTGTTTTCCTGTTCATCGTGCTATTTTGGCAGCAAGGTGTCCATTTTTTAAAACACTGCTTTCTTCTTCGCCTGAATATGGGGCAGAGATAATCATGGACATCAGTACAGCTGGTATTGATATGCCCATGTTTTCTGCCTTGTTACACTACCTTTATACGGGAGAATTTGGAATGGAGGACTCAAGGTTTCAGAATGTCGATATCCTTGTTCAGCTTAGTGAAGAATTTGGAACACCAAATTCCCTTGATGTAGATATGCGTGGACTCTTTGATTACATGTGTTATTATGATGTCGTCCTTAGTTTTTCTTCAGATTCTGAACTAGTCGAAGCTTTTGGTGGAAACCAGAACTGTTTAGATGAAGAGCTCAAAGCCCACAAGGCTGTTATTTCTGCACGATCCCCATTTTTCCGAAATTTATTACAAAGGAGGATACGGACTGGTGAAGAAATCACAGACCGAACTTTGAGAACTCCCACAAGAATTATATTAGATGAGTCCATCATACCAAAAAAATATGCAAAAGTGATATTACACTGTATGTATACCGATGTGGTGGACCTCTCTGTTTTGCACTGTAGCCCTTCTGTGGGGAGTCTCAGTGAAGTTCAGGCTCTCGTTGCAGGAAAGCCAAATATGACCAGGGCAGAAGAAGCCATGGAACTTTACCACATAGCATTGTTCTTGGAATTTAACATGCTTGCACAAGGTATGAAATTCTGGCTTTAAATTTTTATTTCTAAAATTATATATTTGTCTATCAAATTAAAACCACAACTACTTTAATTCTATATCAGTGTCTAGAATATACAGGGTTAATTTCTTTCTCAGTCTGTAATTAGGAATGATTAGACAACTTCAGGGTCAGTATTAATGTAGCTTTTCATTTACTAATACTTGATTAAAATCAAGTATTCAGTACTAATGATAAAGAACATTGGTGAGACTGCAGCCATGTTCTTGCCTAATATAAGATAATGGGTATGGGACTATGTGATTAGCTACCTGTGCTGTCTCTGCTCTAACTTTGAACCTCCTCATTTCTCCAGATCTCAAGTTTAGATTCCTATATTTATATTTAACACCTCATTGATTCTTACTTGCTTAGAATAAATTCATTTTAAAAATAAGAGGTAGGACACATTTAAATTTATTTTAATTAAGTCTCTGGCTTACATTTTAAAATAGTTTGTATCTTACTTTCAGGTTCGACTTGTACATCAGGCATTAACCTGTAAAGCAGTTAGTGTCGGACCCAGATGCCTTTTTCATTTGTTTTAAACAAAACAGTTTGTCTATCTGGGTAGCATATTTTTTTCTGTGTTCTAAGCAAATGAATATATGAATATTGTGTTAGAGAAGTATATCTTTTGGTAAATGTTAAAGTCCTAACATTTCAGAGCTAGAAAGAGACATTCCCTACACAGAGGGAGTAAATACTTAGCTTTCTGTGGTCGTAAATTAAAATGAAACAATTTATATGACCCAGTACTACTTGAGAAGTTTAATTTTGCTAGTGCAGTAAGGAAAACTTAGCATGGTTTTCTATGTTGAAAAATACATGGCCAGATCAACTAATTAATAGGACTTTGAGAAATATTTTTTTAAACCCTAGTAGATGATGACGTTAGTAATAAGATGAGAAATTGGGCATTGATAAGAGAACAAAGATTACAATTTCTTTTACATAGTCTTTTAAAATTTTTATTATTGTCTTTCAGTAACAGACTATTGTTTTTGTCACAGCAAGAATGTCATTAAACTGCTTTTATTAGTTTAAAATAATAATCATTATATTAATAGCTGACTATTTAGAGATGCCAGTTTATAGGGACAGTATCAGAAATGACCTAGCAGCTTGACCTACCATTCCTTTATTCTATAAAGCCAAATTTGTGAGAAAATGCTTCTACAGAAATTGTGAAGTTTGCCACAGCATCAAAAAGGTATGACAAGTCTTTCTTTTCTCAAACTGTGTGTCTTATATATTTACCTGTTTTTAAGAGTGAGAGTGCATACCTTAAGGTAGTAATATTTTAGTTTTTAATGAAAAGTGAAATTGCAAACTACTTCTTAGATCTTTGGTGGTACTTGATTACCTGTCCTAGAACGCTTTTATTTTCTTTGGTGAGTTAAATTTTTTCTGTCACTTACATAGAAATTGCATTTTATACAGTGCACTTAAAGATCTGAATTGTCCCTCCTTTGTTTCAAATCTGGCTAAACAAGTAGAGCTCTTGTCTCTTCCCATTCAACATTTGCAGGCGCGGTTTTCACTTTAACTTCTTGTTCTTTATGTGGTCCATGCCTTTTCCTCATACCTAGGATAAATTCTTACCAGGTCTTTTATGCCTTACCTCATTTCCATGAGGAGGACCAAGGAATTCATGTGATAAAGCTGAAAGCTCAAGTTTGGAGCCAAATGGACTAGCTTTGAATTCTCCTCTACAGTGTCTTAACATGCTTCACCACAAATGAGTCATATAGCTCTTAATTCTCTGTCTTACTGATTTGCAAAAAGAATAGTAACCCTATAAAGTATGATTCTGAAGATTAAGGAAACCATATATGTTAATTGATATGAACAGTATTTGATATGTAATAAGCATTCAATAAATGTCAGCTACTAATCTTTGTGACAGGTGCATCTTCATTGCCACAGTCATCTTTTTCTTCTCTCTTTCTGCCTTCCGCTAAGGCTAACACTTTACTACTGAGCTTCATTCCTAGATACTCAGTCTTTTCTAAAAATAATTTTTTTAAAATATTTATTTATTATGTATACAATATTCTGTCTGTCTGCAGCCAGAAGAGGGCATCAGATCTCATTTCAGATGGTTGTGAGCCACCATGTGGTTGCTGGGAATTGAACTCAGGACCTTTGGAAGAGCAGGCAATGCTCTTAACCGCTGAGCCATCTATCCAGCCCCTCTAAAAATAATTTTATTATTTAAGTCCAATACTCAGTATATTTTGTAGATTCTTTTTAGACAATTATTGGCTTTAAGATTGTCTTATAATTTTATTACAGTTTTGTTTCTACCACTTACCATTGTACTTATCAAACTGTTAAGATCAGTCTATTTGTCACTTGCCTGTTAGCTTTTCCCAACAGGAGTTTTACATACCAGTGATACCTGTGCTCAGACATCTGTTGTATGTGATAATCTAAATCTTTCCCTACATGTCTCATGGTTCTAGTGATATATACCATTTTAGAGAGAATTGAGTAGTCCGTATTTATTATTTTAGTTTATGTGTATGAGTGTTTTGCCAATGTGTATGTATATGTACTATGTACATGCTTGGTGTTTGAGGAGGCTTGAAGAGGGTACTGGATCCCCCAGGCTAAAGTAACAGATGATTGTGAGCTGGGAATTGAACTTAGCTCCTCTGGAAGAACAACCAGTGCTCTTAAGCTATATCTCTAGCCCCTGCTCTGTATTTTTTTGTTGTGTGATTCAAATAAGAATGCTCAGTGTATCTTGCCAGCCCCAAAATTAGTTTTTAAAATAAAGATATGACATTAATGCCCTTTAGAACCAGAAGTTCCTTGAAGAGGCCACAGCCCTAAGGGGAGGAGGATTAAGAATTCATCATTTATGACGATTGTTTATTTGCTGTTATAAGAATATGAAGTTTTTTTCCCCATTGTTTGTATTTTGCCTATTTGCTTTAAGGCAGGGCCTTATTTAGTCTTGGCTCTTTTTATATTTACTAAGTAACTAAGGATAGCTTTGAACTTTTTTTTAAGATTTATCTATTTATTATGTATACAGTGTTTCTGCTTGCATGTATCCCTGTAGACCAGAAGAGGACACCAGATCTCATTATGGATAGTTGTGAGCCACCATGTGGTTGGTGGGAATTGAACTCAGGTCCTCTGTAAGAGCAGCCAGTGCTCTTACCCTCTGAGCCATCTCTCCAGCCCCCAATGGCTTTGAACTTCTGATTCTTCAACTCCCACCTCCTAAGTGCTTAGATTATAGCATGTACCAGCACACCTGCTATTTTTGTGATGTTGGGAATAGAACCTACGGCTGTGTGCATGTCAGGCAACAACTCTCCCAACTGAACCATATTCTTGGCTTCATTTGTGAAAATTGGTAACAAATGAGATTGTGCTTGTAATTTTGGTTTGTCTATTTTGGTCATCCTGATAGCCTTCAAGTTTGATGAGTTCAGAAACTAGTAACTAGCCTGTGAGTGATAAAGTTGTAAATACATAACTCATTCTAGTTCTTCTGACCCTTAAGCCCAGGAATTTGGGCACCATGGGAGAAGGAAAGGGGACAATGTAAGAACCAGTTTGAGCTGGGCGGTGGTGGTGGTGCATGCCTTTAATCCCAGCACTCGGGAGGCAGAGGCAGGTGGATCTCTGTGAGTTCAAGGCCAGCTTGGTCTACAAGAGCTAGTTCTAGGACAGGAACCAAAAAGCTACAGAGAAACCCTGTCTTGAAAATAAAAAAAAAAAAAAGAAAAGAACCAGTTTGACAGGGCTCAAGTAGTGGCCCAAGTAGGCAGACTAAGGTAATTACTGAAGCATTAGCTTGAAGCCATATCTGTTACAAGTCTAGTTGCTTACTGAAACCAGGAAACTACTTGGGTTGTTGTCCCAGACGAAAAGTTTAATGGTTGTTGGGGGCAGGGACTTCAGTAGGTTCCTGCTCAACCGATTCCAGATTCTGGAGTCCAGAGCACTTAGTCAGAAGACAGAGGCTTCTCTTGTGTTTCAGCCATTCTTTTCTAAACAGGCTGCTTTCCTGTATGGGTCACTGGAGGTTTTTGGCTTCCTAGCACTAGAGCTTTCCCAGTTTTATGTGTTTTTTTGGTTGGTTTTGTGGTTGTTTTGTTTTCTTTTGTTTTTTTGGGGTGTTTGTTTGTTTGTTTTTGAAATAAATTTCTCTGTGTAGCCCTGGCTTTTGTGGAACTCACTTTGTAGACCAGATTGGCCTTGAACTCAGAGAGCCACTTGTCTCTACCTCCCTAGTGCCGGGATCAAAGGTGTGCACCACCACCATCCAGCATTGTGTAGGTGTTAATGGAGGGGAGAGGCCACCTTCCAATAGAAAACCCAGAAAAGGCTTCCTGAACCTTTTCTCTCTGCTTGGGTTTCAGCATAAGACTTTGTTTCAGGTTAAGAGCTAGTGGCACAGAAAGCAGAGCCTGTTGAGAATGCTTTCTGGATGCAGGGTCGAGCAATAATGTCTACAAAAAAAGAGAAAGGAGGGCTGGAGAGATGGCTCAGAGGTTAAGAGCATTGCCTGCTCTTCCAAAGGCCCTGAGTTCAATTCCCAGCAACCACATGGTGGCTCACAACCATCTGTAATGAGGTCTGGTGCCCTCTTCTGGCCTGCAGACATACACACAGACAGAATATTGTATACATAATAGATAAATAAATAAATATTTTTAAAAAAAAAAGAGAGAGAGAAAGGGTCACACTAGCACAGTCACCACTGTCCTGCCACAGGCAGGAGCTGAGCTGTCATTGTCTAGGTTCTAGGATAACTCCAGAATGCTCGCTCTGCAGCCTTTTCTGTTCTTGCCTGTTTGCTGAGCCCAGTCACTAGCCTTCTCAGCAATGCTAGAGACTAACACAAGCCTCAGATAAGTCCCTTTTCTTCTTAAAGTACCTGGAATTATTCTGTGATTGCTACTCAAAAAAAAAGCCTAATTGATGTCAGTGCTTATACTAGAAACAAAATTAACATATAAAATTAAGATTTCCAAATAGATTATTGAATTGGAAGAAACCAGAAAGAAGGGCAAGTGTTTTACAGCACCCATGGCATGCACTGGACAGTGAACAGAAGTAAAAGTGTACTACTATTGACTTTTTTCCTTTGTTGAAGAAAAATCTGCTTTTTAGAAGCATAATGTCTTACAATCCCAGACATACTGCTGTCTTATCTGGACCAAAAATAAATTTTCAACCTTTGGAAGATGAAATTTATGTATAATTTGTGTTTTAAAATGGACTGTATACTATATTTGCCATATTTTTAGTCATTATGAATGTGATCTTATTTTATTGAATTAAAAATCTTAACAAGCCTCCCAAAAACAGTGACCTAATTTTTTAACCCTTAACTTGACCACCTTCCAAGAGTGTGTGCCTGGAATCATCGAAAAAGGCAGACTCACTGTCCTCACCCATTTTTTCTCTTTCCATTCTTTCCATTGTCCTGCATACTGGCACTTTTCCTTTTGTCAGAGGTCAGTGACGCCAACAGTTCATTTTACTTGTTCGTAATTGTACCCTCTTCAGCAGATGAGAGTCTGACTGTAATTCTAAAAGAATGATGAACTAAGCTGAAGACCACTTTCAGCAGATCAGAGCAGTCAGTCAAGCATGAGGCATAAAGAATTACTTTTACTTTCATGAGTTCAAGTGACTGAGATGATGCATATCTAATCAAGGAGCACTAGCATTTATAAACAGTTTTACTGAAAGTTTGGGTAGAGTTCTGAAATAGAACATTTGCTTACATATCTTACTTTAAACCTTAATTTGTTTGTATAGACTATAGATTTCCCTCTATTCCTCTGGTGTCACCTTTGCCTAGGGTACTTTTGTCTCTTATTATTAAATCTCCAAATACTGCCTTATCCTTTAAGAACAAACTCAAATGCTTTGTGTCTGTTTTATATTAGCCATTCCAAGTTAAAAAGTATTTTCTCAGCCGGGCAGTGGTGGCGCACGCCTTTAATCCCAGCACTTGGGAGGCAGAGGCAGGCAGATCTCTGTGAGTTCGAGACCAGCCTGGTCTACAAGAGCTAGTTCCAGGACAGGCTCCAAAACCACAGAGAAACCCTGTCTCGAAAAACCAAAAAAAAAAAAAAAAAAGTATTATCTCTTTTCTAAGAATTTTCAAGCATTTGTTTTTGTTAGGTATTTTCATCTTCTAACTTGGCTCTGGTAATACCTGTGTACTGTCTCATTTCCTCTTGACATACAGTTTATGTTTCCTAAAGAGAGAATCAAAGTCTTTTTTTTAATATTTATTTATTTATTAAGTATACAATATTCTGTCTGTGTGTATGCCTGCAGGCCAGAAGAGGGCACCAGACCCTATTACAGATGGTTGTGAGCCACCATGTGGTTGCTGGGACTTGAACTCAGGACCTCTAAGAAGAGAGGCAATGCTCTTAACCACTGAGCCATCTCTCCAGCCCTCAAAGTCTTGATAGTATTCAAATCACCCCCAAGAACCTAGAATAGTACTTTATTCTTGGTAGACTCTTCACTGTGTACTATGAATTATTCTTCTTAATTTGTTTTATTATTTTTTATGTATATGTAAGTAAGTACCTACACATTTATACTGTATATGCCTGGTGATCACAGAGATCAGAAGAGGGTGTTGGGTTGCAGCAGATACTCTTAACCACTGAACCATTGTTCCAGCCTCTAAATTATTCTGTTTTCTTTGGATTTCTAAATTTTTCATTGGTATTGGCATTTTGCCTTTATATGTATTTGCACTGTGTACATGCTATGCCCACAGAGGCCCGAAGAGAGGATAGAATCTTCTGGAACAGGAGGTAGAAGAGGTTGTGAGATGCCAAATGGGTGCTGGGAAGAAAAACTAAGTCATCTCTCTCTAGCCTCTGCATAATGTTTTCTTATGAAAGGGGAGCTGAACAGTGACTTTAGGATGTGTGGCTCAGTGATAAATGCTTGCTTGCTTAGCATGCCCAAGGAAGGCCTTGGAACTTGTAAACAAAATGAAAACACTTAAGCCTAGTGTCAAAGATAAAAAGGAAGTATTATTTAGAAAAGTAGCTTAATATGTAATCTAAAGAGTGAGATTATCATCTAGCTGATTAGTTTAAGAAACATGTCAAATTGATCATCTCTTCACTTGATAGCTCACTGATATGGAAGAATATTATTTTAACTTAAAATATCATTGAAGTCATCGTCTGAACCCAAAAAGTTTAATCCAGCAGCAAACTTTCTCTATACAATTCCAGTGGCCTGGAACTCTTAATTAGACCAAGCTAGCTTCTTTTCTTTTCTTTTTTTTTTTTTTTTTTTTTTTTTTTGATTTTTCGAGACAGGGTTTCTGTCCTGGAACTAGCTCTTGTAGACCAGGCTGGCCTCGAACTCACAGAGATCCGCCTGCCTCTGCCTCCCGAGTGCTGGGATTAAAGGCGTGCGCCACCATCGCCCGGCTGCTTCTTTTCTTTTAAAATAATTTTATTTTATGTGCATTGGTGTTTTACCTGAGTTATGTAAGGGTGTCAGATTCCCTAGAACAGAAATTACAGACAGTTGTGAGCTGCCATGTGGTTCCTGGGAATTGAACCTTTGGAAGAGCAGTGAGTGCTCTTAACCACTAAGCCATCTCTCTAGTTCCCCAAGCTAACTGAACTCAGAGATCTACCTGCTTCTGCCTCCTGAGTGTTGGAATTAAAGGTGTGTGCCACATGTTGGACTCCTAAGAGCAAACTTAACCTTTTGATCTCATTTATAATGTAGATCAAAGAACTAATTATGTTTCTAAAATTCAGCAATAAATTATTTACAGCAATGACAGTTACTCACATTTATATTCAGTTATATAACTAAATGGCCCCATAATTTGGAAATTCTCATTCTAAATTGTCTTGCTTTATTTATTAAGGAAAATAAAATTGTAAGCAGTTGTCAATATTTATTTGTTTTCTATTGAAAATGGAATGTTTATTTTCCCTTATTTGTATACTTAAAGACAGTAATGAATATTATAGCTTATTATGCAACATTTTTATTATAAATGTGTACCTAACACTGTGGCCGTAACAAGTATTTCTAAAATATGTACAGTTCATTTGATGCAGAACCTGTTGAATCTACTTAAAGTCATACAATGCTTAATTAGAAATCCTTTTTTCTTTCCTTTTTCTTTTTTTCTTTTTGTGATTGAGTAATTGGTTTTGTTTTGTTTATTTTGTTTGTTTGTTTGTTTGTTTTTGAGACAAGGTTTCTCTGTGTAGCCTTGGCTGTCCTAGAACTCACTCTGTAGACAGACTGGCCTCGAACTCAGAGATCTTGCCTCTGCCTCTCAAGTGTTGGGATTAAAGGTGTGTACCACCACTGCCAGTATACAATAATAAAGCTCTAAGGATTGGTGCAGGAATGAAATAGCAACAGACTGATAGATACTGTAGAGTCTCATTTTTCCTTGATTTGTTGAGCAATCTATTCACTATACTTTTTGCATATTACTATTTATATTTCAAAGTGAAACATAAAAATTAAAAATGTCAAGTTGCCAGAACTTTTGGTGTTAGTCATAAAATAAAGAACATACACTGTTTTCAAATCTCAGGTTAACATTTAATGACACTGTTGTTGTTCAACATTATAACAGGAGAAAGATAATCTTTGGATGCCCAGGTATACCTAGCTTCATGACAGCACTGGCTATAAGTTGTTTCACTTAGTCTTTAAAACCCTGTGACAATTGTGCAGGTTGAGTAATAAGTAAACAGTGTCTGATGCAGAGTTTTGTAAACATGAACTTTGGATTTAGACCTAGGTTCCAATCCTAACTCTGCACTAACAAAAATACTATTTGTGAATGTCTCCAAGTATGTTTATAGAACTGCTAAAATATTCAGTGACTAAAGGCTGGCCAGAAACATGGCTTCAGCCGTTTTTCTAGTACAATGATATGGTTCTAGTCTCACTAAATAGGTCTCCATGAAGGAGATGACTTTGATATATTAAGAATTTAAGGACCGAGGAGATAGCTCAGTTGGTAAATGTTTCTGTACAAGCATTACGTCCTGAGTTTGATTCCAGAATCCAGGTAAAAAGCTGGGCGTGTTGGTATGCATTTGCAATCCCAGCGCTGGAAAGGGAGAACCAGGCAGATCCCATGGCCCAGTAGCCAGCCATGTAAGCTCCAGGTTATTGAAAGTCCCTGTCTCGAGAACAAGATAGATGTACTCAAGAAACACTACCCAAAATTGTCTTCTGGCCTTTGCATGTACATGTATATAATTCTTATATAGTTCATGCTTAGTGTTCATGTATGTGTGCTATGTTTTTACATGTTCGTGTTTGAAGGTAAAATATATACGTATCTAAAACTACTTCCAGAAGCTGGGCAGTGGTGATGGCGAGCCTTTAATCCCAGCACTTGAGAGGCAGAAGTAGGCAGATCTCTGAGTTTGAGGCCAGCCTATTCTACATAGCTAGTTCCAGGAAAGCTCAGAGATACATGATGTCTCAAAAAATTAAAAAATAAAATTAGTACCAGGAAACAGAATACATTTACACACTTAAATGTCTTTGTTATCAAAGACATGTTATCAAACATACTCCTCTTTAACTATAATAATTAAACCTTTCCCAATGATTTGGTATAAAATTAGGCTTACACTGTCAGTGTCCTTCCTGAATTGAATCTTGCATCAAAACAATGCTAATTTTGTTTTGTTTTTTGAGACCGGGTTTCTCTGTGTAACAGCCCTAACTGTCCTGGAACTAGCCCTGTAGGCCAGGATGTCCTCATACTCAAAAAGATCCGCCTGCCTCTGTCTCCCAAGTGCTGGAATTAATGGTGTGCGCCACCATCGCCCTGCAACAATGCTGACTTTTTAAAAACTATCTTTGACTAGAATTCCAAGAAACGCATAGATCTTATTGTTTTCTAAATATATTGGCATTTGAATTTATATCTTACTATGAGAGGTTCAGAAAATGCCCTAAGCTAAACTGTGTAATTAGTGTGTTATTCTTTACTCCTATTAATTTAAAACGAAGTAAATAGTGCGAGAGAGAGATGGCTCATGGGGTAGCACCTGCTGCCAAGCCCAATGACATGAGTTCAATCCCTGGGACCCACATGGTAGAAGGAGAGACTTAACTCCTTCAAACTGTCCTCTGACCTCCTCACACATGCCTAGACATATACACAAAAGCACATACACACAAAATAAAATTTTTAAAGAATAAACTAGGTAGAGGTTTCGTTGGTTTGTAGTTGTGAGTAGTAAAAATAGTAAGCATTCAGAGGCTGGAGAGATGGCTCAGAGCTTAAGAGCATTTGCTGTTCTTGCAGAGGACTTAGGTTTCATTCCCAGCATCCTCATGGAGGCTCATCACTATCCACAACACCCATGTTCAAGGGACCTAACACCCCCTTCTGACCTCCACAGGCACCATGCATATATATCCAGGCAAACACTCATACATAAAATAATAAATCTTTAAAAAATTAGTTTAAAAAAAAAACAGCTTAGATCAAAAGAATGGAGGTATTAAGGGCAAAGTAATTGAGGCTCATCCAGGCTGCCAGAGTGTTTGCTGAGGTGCTCAGAAACTTACTAGGACAAGTAGACACTGTAGGTAGCACTTAGTTGTCCCCATTTTTTTTTCATATTGGCACTTTTTAAATCCTTCCTTAAATGTGGGTGTGACCTTTAAAGGCATAGATGATGAAATACCATTCTTAGAGGACTTCATCTTGATAGCAATCATTTCCACACTTCTTGCTGAATTTGAAGAAATAAGCTGTTATGTGGTAAGTAAGGTAGCCTCACCAAAGAATCATGTGGCAAGTATTGAATGTATTCCCCAGCCATTAGTCAGCAAGAAGCTGGATCCATAGACATGTAACCACAAGAAACTAATTCTGCCAACATTCTTGAATGAGATGGGAGGCAGATGATCCCCATTGAGCTTTCAAACAGAATAAAAGCCCAGCTGATTCTCTTCTTTCATGCTTAATGAAGTTCTGGCTAGAACCAGATCATTATGCCAGACTTACAGTCTACAGCACATGTTGTTTTAACCCAGTAACTTGTGGTAGTTTGTTTTATAGCAATAGAATAATACATTATTTAACCACTTGATGTTATTTTCTTAAGTCAGAACTGTTGAACGCAAACAGTTTCTTAGGTTTTAATAATTAGGAGGGAATTGAAATTTGATGAAACACAAATACTTCTTTGGTTTGTAAAGCAAGTTTGATTTCTTACTAGGAGAATAGGTTGAGCTATATCAAGCACTCTGGGTGACAAATTTATAATATTGGTGGATTACAGGCTACTAGAATTGGGAGTATTCTAAGGATTCTTTTTTAACAGGCCATTTTTTGAAGCTGTGCATTCTTGCGCTTTCAACAACTGGCTGTATGCACACATTCTTCTCTATTCCTGGAATGCAGCTTCTTCCTGTTTGCCAAAAAATGTGTACTTTGAATTTTTCCTCAATTGGAAAGTCATCCCTTGCCATTCTCACCCTCCTCCCGGTTGAGAATTCAGGTATTCCCCTTGTGGACCATATAGTCTTTTGTCTACTCCTGACATAGCATTGCTGTATGCAGTAGAGCTCACATCTGTGTCTATTTCTTTTTTTTTTAATTATGTATGTATACATGTTGTGTGTATTTTTTTAAATATTTATTTATTTATTATGTATACAGCATTCCTTCCATGTCTGTCTGCAGGCCAGAAGAGGGCACCAGACCCCATTACAGATGGTTGTGAGCCACCATATGGTTGCTGGGAATTGAACTCAGGACCTTTGGAAGAACAGTCAGTGCTCTTAACCTCTGAGCCATCTCTCCAGCCCCCTGTGTCTATTTCTTATAGAAAATTGCTAGCCTCTTGAGATCAAGCGCTAAAGAGTTGATCACACTGTATCTAGGATAGAGTTTGGCATACATCTGAACAAGTGAATCTTTTAAAATGAAAGTCTGAAAAGGTAACCTGGAATCCAAAGCTAGATGATCCACTCATTTGACCAAAATCCAAGAGATGAACAAAATTGAAATTGTTTATTGGTGTTATGAGACAGAGTGTCACAGGTAGCCCAGGCTTGCTTTGAACTTGAACTCACAGTAGGTTTTCTGTCTAACCTTCCTAGTTCCAGGATTTATAGGCATGAGCAACCTGTCTGACTATAAATATTACTTGTAGACCTGTATAAACACAGCAGGTATGAGGAGGGGAGGGAGACAGACATAGAGATATAAAAGTTGGTAAAGGTTAGAAAACAGCTTTGTGGAATTGATTCTCTCCTTCCGCCTTATGTCACACCTCTAGGAATTGAACTCACATCATCAGGCTGATGTGGAAAATACCTTTACCTGTTGAATCATCTCTCCAGTCCCTTAAATCCTGTGTCTACTATGTCTTAATCTAAGTTTCCTCTGCAAACTGGGTCCTAAAATAAAGAGTTGCTAGTAGTTTATTCTGGGGAGTTCTTGCAGAGAATAGGAATATGTGATTAGAAAGGGTTAAGTGGAATGAGAGAGCCAATATAATTAAGTGTTCTGATGTGATAACTGCTAGAACCCTCTGAGGAGCAGAAGGGATGGAATACTATTCAGAATTGTCCAAAGGGAAGAAAGGGTGACATTTATCCTCCACCATCCCTGTTAGAAAAGTGTTTCTTGTGGTTTGCATATGTATAGGCATCTAGCAAATTCCTGGAGGTGGCCACTCCAGAATACCATTATTTCTATAGCAGAAAGCAATATGTACAAAGTTGTGGCTGGAGCAAGTTCTGGTAATCTAGACTTTTAAAACTGGCTCACTATAGTAGAAGGCAGAGACGATGTGAGGTAGGCACAAGGTTGCTAAATTCAGTTTCTGAGATGCAGATCAGTTTGTGTGGTTGGTTAAACTCAATCCACCATGTCTGGTGACATGGCCTCTACAAAAGATTTGGGTTTGGGAAAGGTGATAGAATTACTCAGAGTCAAGCTACCAAAATTGAATGGGAGCTCTACTCATTTTTATTATCAGAACTAAGTTTTACACGGTTCTGGGGAAGCTGAGGAAACAAAATAATAAAAAGAACAATAATAGGATCTGAATGGGTTGTGAACTGGAGAAGCCAAACCCAGCCAGCTTCGGAAGTACAGCTGTGAGGACAGACTCAGGAACCACTGCCATGCATACATTTAGTAGTATCCATGATGCCCATAATGGCAACAGAGTTGAAATCAGGGTAGAGCAGGCAAGAAGCAAGCACAAGCCAGTACTCATGGGCATATTTTTATCCACCTTTCCTTGTACCTTGCTGAGGTGACTTTTAAAGAACATTGACTGCTACTTCTTTCTGCCTCCCAAGCTGCTTGCTCCTCCTTTTGCTAACTGGGAACTGTACTGGGATGGAGACTGAGGGAAATAGTTCAAGCTTACTCTAAATGAAATACCAAAAATCAGTGCAGCAAGCCGGGCAGTGGTGGCGCATGCCTTTAATCCCAGCACTCGGGAGGCAGAGGCAGGTGGATCTCTGTGAGTTCGAGGCCAGCCTGGTCTACAAGAACTAGTGCCAGGACAGGCTCCAAAGCTACAGAGAAACCCTGTCTCGAAAAAACTAAAAAAAAAAAAAAAAAATCAGTGCAGCCTCTTCCCTCACCTATTCTAGATTTACTTTTTTTCCAGATTGCCAATACTTAAGCAGATCTAGGGAGGCTACCAGGTGAGGTAACCCAGCCTTCATCACAGAGGTATTGAGCTCTTTCTCTTTAGTTGTTATCATTGCTAGGTCTTGTTATTACCAGACAATGAAGCATCAGAAGATGCCCCAGTGAATCCTTTGGGTTCTGCATGAGCTCTTTCCTGATCTAACACTCCCAATAATCTACATCCACAGGTAGATTTGCCAGTGTAAGTTGGCAACTCTTGCTTTTGTTTTTCTTTCTTTTTAACTCTTAGTGATTCTTTGTGAATTTCACTTCATGTACCCCAATCCCACTAATCTCCCTGTCCCTCCATATCTGCCCTCCACCATTGCAACCTCTCCCATACTGCCCCAGTGAGGGGTAGGGCCAACTCTCCCAGACTCACACCCTCAGGGCCACACCCATGCCAACAGGGCCAGCTCTACTTGCTGCCCTGGCAGGGTCGGGGGAACACTCTCCCAAGTGCTGCAACCAGGAATGGGGAGGTGTTGTTTTTCTTTACATATCCACTGACTGCATTCCAAAACAGAAACTGTATTTTCCTACTTGGACTGTGTGCTATAAACCTGATTCAGATTAGTGATTACAAGGTTGGTGAGGAGAGGCAGCAGAACTTGATGAGAACCATTAAGGACTTAAACAGATATAGTCAGAGTCTGGGTGTAAGGGGAAGCTGCTTGATTCTAATATGGAGTTGGAGGAGTTCCTTCTTTTTTTTTTCTTTTTTTTTTTTGGTTTTTCAAGACAGGGTTTCGCTGGGAAGAGTTCCTTCTAACAGCCTCCTAGAATATGGGGTTGAATCTTGGGGCTTAACAGTCTTGATTCTTCGATACAAATACCCCTGCTATAGGTTTCATTGTCCTAGATGACTGTGGGGATTTCCTGTGAGTTGTCTTTTTAGTCGAGAGCCTTAGCCAAGCTTAATCTTAAGGTATACAGTCTACATTTGCAGCTGCGGGAAACAGGACTTTTTTTTTTTTTTTTTTTTTTTTTTTTTTTTTTTTTTTTTTTTTTTTTTTTTTTTTTGATTTTTCGAGACAGGGTTTCTCCGTAGCTTTTTGGTTCCTGTCCTGGAACTAGCTCTGTAGACCAGGCTGGCCTCGAACCCACAGAGATCCACCTGCCTCTGCCTCCCGAGTGCTGGGATTAAAGGCGTGCGCCACCACCGCCCGGCTTTTTTTTTTTTTTTTTTTTTTTTTTAAAGGATACTGACCTGGAAATCTTCAAACTTTTAAAGATTAAATGTCTGCATTTGAGAATTGGATGATTTGAGCCCTTGGTTTGTCCTTTCTTCCTTTCATCCTCCCTTCCTTTTTTTATCATGGCTTTTGTAACTTAGTTAAAGCCAGCCAGCACCAGGGTCTTAAACTTCTCATTTGAGTGTCACCCCTTGCTACTAAGCTATTTCACTCTCCCATTTCTGCTTGTGTTCATCTGCTCCTGATGGAAACTTATAATGTCGAACACACAGCATGACATTCTCACCTTTTGATATCCATCTATAGTTCTAGAATTTCACTCCAAGAACTGTGGTTTTCTAAGGGTATTTTTGTTACCAGCTGTTCTTGTCTGGGAATCTCCCATTTCCCACAGCCCTTGCCAAAAGCCTAGCTCAAATGATTGCACACAGGATGTTCATTTGGTAAATATTCCCCAAGAACAGGAAGGAGTGACACTGGGAAGGCAGGAGGGCAGTATAAGAGTTTAGACTCTTAAAAATTGTCCTACAGAGGAAGAGTAGAGAAACATACATCACCACCACCACCCCAGTTCTTAACACACTGCAGAATTCAAAGACTGGGAGTTTACACCAGAGGCACAGGTTAGCTTGTCTTCTAGACTTGTAACATGAGGGGCCTGCTCATTGGGGTTTCTGTCCCGCCCAGTACCCCACAGCCGGCAAGCCCCAAAGAAAATCACAGAGAGGTCTCCATAAGACTATAAACTGATTGGCCCATTAGCTCAAGTCTTCTTATTAGCTCTTGTAGCTTATATTAACCCACTGAAAAAGATACTGAGCCACAGTGGGGCAGATCACATCCTGCTTCTTGGTGGTCTGGGCTGGACTGAGAAAAATGGGCTTCCTACTTCCCAGCATTCTCCTGTTCTCATTGTCCCACCTCTACTTCCTGTCTGGTTGACCCACCTATACTTCCTGCCTGGCCAATCAACATTTTATTAAAATACATGATTGACAGAATACAGACAATTCTCCTATACCATAGCCTGCATATTCTTTTTTTTTTTTTTGCCTTGGCCTTGGAATTCTTTTCTTTTTAAGTTTTCTTTTCAAAATAGTTAAATATGGGTGATATGATAGTGTTCCACAGACCTTTCCACAATGTGCTGTTTGTGGATTGAAATACTTGGGGAATACAGAAAGTAGGAAAGAAACTTCAGGAGTTGATATTGGGAATATATTGGAATATAAGGTGATACTGGTAGGAATAGAAGAGAAAGAGGCTAATAAAAAGTATTTTAAAGGAACATTGGAACATATGGACTATATAGTGAGGTCAGAATGTCCTTGACCATGCTTTGCACATTTCTTCAGCATGCTTGTGTGTTCTGATGTCACAAGCATATCTCGTGGTCGTCTCAGTGGTACTTAAAAGGATTTTTTCTTTTAAGTTTTTCCTTGGGAATTTTATACATGTATGCAATGAAATATGATCATATATGCCTCCCATTTGCTCCCCTCTTAACTCCTCCTACATCCCTCCCAATAGTTCACCCTCACAATTTCTTTCCTTTTTTTTTTTTTAACAGCCCACTAAGTTCAGTCAGTGCAGCCAGTATGTGTAGGGTGTGGGGCCACCCACTGTAACATGGGAACCTCTCAGTGGACACGTCCTCTAAAAGTGTAATTCTCTTTCAAAGATGTTGTTTTAATATTTAGATTAGATTAATGAATTTTGGGCTTGCTCCGTTACTATTTTCTAAAAATGAAGTGGCTTAGATATCTTCTGACCTTGGTTCCTGTTCAGTGTAATGATTCTTTTTACTCTATCCCTAACTTGCTAAGCCAGTCTCTCTCTCTCTACTTTTACTTTTCTAAAAGGGTCTTTGAACAGAGAAGAGAGAATTTGTGGTTGTAATAATTTTTTGTTAGGGAGCCATAATCTCTTCTTTTAACATCCAGCTGGTTGTTGGGGTTTGTCCTTAGAGCAGTAATAGTCAGGTCTTTTTTCTCTACCTGGTAAAGGCCCACTGGGCATGTAACAACATGTCTTACATTTCTGCTTAGGTTTCTCTTATGTAAGTTGTATAACGTGTTTGCCAAGAGCTTTTCCCCTCTTCTACTCCATTTCCACTCTTAGCAGTCTGCAGCTTGATCAGTACACATCTAAAATATGGGGCTCAAAGCAACACAGGAGAGCAGTGCAGCATTAGGCACTGTTGAGAACTAAAACCCAGGAGTGCTTCAGTTTTCTAAACCATACCACATTTTGTTTTCATGTAGCTAAAATATCCAGATACTGCTCTATATTAAGCTAGTTCACCTCTGTCATCCACTGTGCAGCTGATTTTCATCATTCTAAAGTGTAGAAATTCCTCATTCAATTGAATTTTATTTTGACTGATCTTTATAGCCAGTTGTGATTTTACTATATAGCATCTTGGTAACTGTGCTTTCCAGATTCAATCATCTAGAGATTTTTGAATCATGCTTTTCATATCTTTATCTAAGCTCATGAGCAACATGGCAAAAACAGGCTCACTCCTATCCCCTCCTGATTGGTGCTGCTTAAAGGCACTGTTTCTGTTTTGTACCTCTTATCTGCAAGGATCTCACTTGTGTACCTTAACACACTTTACTGCCTACCATGTGCAGAAGGTGTTGTAAAGACAAACCGAAGACAGCATTCCTGTTTATGGTGCTAGCAGCATCATGAATAGTTTGATAAATCTTAGTGGAAATCATGTGGCACAGTTATTTATGATGTATCCCCTCATCTGGTAGTGTATCAGAAAAAGAGAGAAGAGGTAAATAGATGCCATATGATCTTGTATCACCTGAATATGGGACTAACTCCCACATTCAAGTAGAACTTTCAACTCTGAAAGTCTCTAGACTTCATTGATAGTCTTTTATCTGTATTTTGTAAGGCTCTGAGTGCAGCACAGTATATATAGCCTTATTTTTTGTTGCTGTCAGTGGTGGTATTTAAATGTTTGGGTTTTGTTGTTGTTTTAATTTTAACTTTTTTATTTATATTTTATATATGAGTACTCTGCATGCCAGAAGAGGGCATCATTTTTTTATAATGTCATGACTACTTTTTGTTTTATAGTAAACAATGAAAAGTTTTTATTCAATTTTAGTCATATCCCTTCCACAATTTTTGTCACTTATTGGTGGGGAGAGGGGGTGAGACAGGGTCTTTCTCTCTCTCTCTCTTTCTCTCTCTCTTTTTTTCTCTCTCTCTTTTTCCCCTCTGGCATGCCTGAAATTCACAATGTGAACCAGGCTGAGGTCTGTAGTCGGAGGCTGCTCATTTGTTTCCTGGTTGCCAGGACCCGAAATAATCACACAGAAACTATATTATTTGCAGTACTGTTTGATCAATAGCTTAAGTGTGTTGCTGGCTAGCTCTTGTATCTTAAATTAACCCATTCCTATTAATCTGTATATCTCCACATGGTGATGGCTTACTGGTAAGGTTCTCTCAGGCTTCTGTCTCCTGCAGGGGCTCCATGGCTTCTTGATTCCGCCTCCTCTCTCTTCCTCTATCTACTTTGAATTCCCACCTTGCCCTAAGCCACTGCTAAGCCACTGGCTGAAACAGCTTTATTCATTAATCAATAAAAGCAACATGTAGACAGAAAGATTTCCCACACCAGAGATCCTTCTGTTCTGCCACCCAAATGCTGGAATTAAAGGTGTATGCTGCCTATCATGCCTGATCCTATATCTTTATATTGATTTTTCCTAAGGAGAATAACTATTTTCGGTTTTTTTGTTTTGTTTGTTTTTTTCTTCTTTGAGGTTTTAAAATGCTATAGTTGCTTTTTCTGGGTTTTTATTTGTTTGTTTTGGTTTATTTCACTTATTTCTTTTTCAGTTTGCCATAATTTAATTCAAAAGAATACCAAACATGTGTTTTACCTGTTTTCTTCTTGTGCTCAGTCAATCAAATGTCATCCATGTCCTTCCTTTGTCATCCATGTCTTTCTGACATCTGTCTTTGCAGTCTGCTCTTCTTCCCTTTTGATCCAGTGACTCCACTGTACTAGCTTATTCAGTTACTGAATTTTACACAAGTATGTTTTCTTCAGTAGTCTTTCTCTGTAGAGCTGTCTCTGTAGGGCATCATTTTTCCTATAGATGTCATATCTGTTGTTATCTTATCCAAGCAAATCTTGATTACCATGAGATTTTTATCTCCTTGAATTTTGTTACTACTGCCACTTTTTAAGTCTGTGTAGCCTGCCACACTAATGTTCAATAAGTAATATTTGTGATTAATCTTAAGAAATATTTGCCTTCTCTTTTAGGCTGTGAGGATATCATTGCTGAGAGCATCTCATTAGATACCTTAATTGCCATCCTCAAGTGGAGCTCACATCCATATGGCTCTAAGTGGGTACACCGACAAGCTTTACATTTCCTTTGTGAGGAATTATCCCAGGTCATGACTTCGGATGTTTTTTATGAACTCAGTAAAGACCATCTGCTTACTGCTATCCAGTCTGACTACCTACAGGTAATCATTTATACATCTCTCAAGTTCATTGTCATTCCACATGCACAAAGAAATTCATCTGCACTCGTTATTCTTAAGGGATGGGGCAGAGAGAAACAGACTTTGCTTAGTGAATTCCTGCTTCATATTTATCTACAAAAAGCCTTCTGGCACATTGAACCTTCATGCACACTGCTCTCATGATTCAATTCTGTGAACAAGCCCAGGACTTAAGCAGCTGTGCTATAAAGAGGACAGGCCAGGGGCTGGAGAGATGGCTCAGCGGTTAAGAGCATTGCCTGCTATTCCAAAGGTCCTGAGTTCAATTCTCAGCAACCACATGGTAGCTCACAACCATCTGTAATGAAGTCGGGTGCACCAAATAAATATTTAAAAAAAAAAAAAAGAGGACAGGCCAGGTCAGGAACACAGTCTGAAAGTGAATGTCTTACCTTCAAGATGTTATTTAATATAATAATTTCCTCTGGTAGAATATCAGATACTTAAATTGTAGGCCATAGGTTAAGCAGCACAAAGCAAGAGTGAAATTTCATTTCTGATCTGTTCAACTCATCATAAAAACTCAGAGTGTACATGTTCTGCTAAAGCATAATTGTGTTTTCTGTTGTATTTTCATCCAGAAGTAATTTTCAGTCAATTCTTATGTCTTTGGCTTACTAGTTAATCTAGTGTGTAATTTAATAATAGATTTTAAATATTGCAAAAAGTTTTATAAGGTAATGTGCTTTTAAATTGTTTTACATTTAGTTATTTTTATGTTAAATACTGTATGACAGCTTTTAATGTTGTAAGCTATAAACCCTTTGAGCCATTTGTTTCTTTGTTTGTATACCAAATAAACTATAAAATGGTATCATCATAGTTAGAAAATATTAAATTTAAAAAAAAATGAAAACAACTAATTTGTCCATTGTGCTTCTTCAACATTGCTTTGTTCACAGTAATAAATACTGGAACACTTGGTCTTCGTTTGTAGAGGATCTTTGTTCATTAACTTTGTCTTACTGTCCTGGTCAGTTCCATGTCTATTGGAGTTAGGATTTGTCAGTGCTGTCAGATTGTTGTATTCAGCTATGCATCTCTTCATAACAAACAAAGCATTTTGGAGAACAGCCTCTATGTGCCATAAAATTTTAAATAAAATACGAAATAAGAGGTGCATTGCCACTTCGCAAATTGTCCTGCAAGGTCCACTTCTTAACCCACAAAATGCCTTATAGAGATTATAGACTGACTGGACAATGCGCCATTTTTGCTTTACCTGTCATTGGAGAAAATATGTTCATCTTCATCTTATCCCAAAGACACTAGCAGTATGGAAGCCTTATATAAAGATAAAATAAATTTAAAAGTAGGAAGTTTACATAATAAAGAAAAACAATTGAATGAAAAAGATTGAAATTACCCAGTAAAATAATGCTGTCTAGAGCATTCACTGTTTATAGACAACAGGACTGACTCTTAAATTTCACACTGCTGATATAGAAAGAGACATGGGGTAAGATGTGCTCCACATGTACATTATGACCTAGGAAAAGCCATTAGTGGAACTAAACATTTTTATAATCTTATTAGAATAAATAATAATCAATTTTTATTCTAGGCAAGTGAACAAGATATCCTTAAGTATCTGATTAAATGGGGCGAGCATCAATTGATGAAAAGAATAGCAGACAGAGGTAAGTTCAGAAAGTATGCTTGCACCAGTCAGGATTCTGTA
Organism: Microtus oregoni; assembly: GCF_018167655.1. NCBI lineage: Eukaryota > Metazoa > Chordata > Mammalia > Rodentia > Cricetidae > Microtus > Microtus oregoni. The sequence goes on from NW_024543210.1 coordinate 10,345,270, forward strand.
TGGTTTCAACATTCCCAGCAACTTACTGGGACACATGCATCAGTCTTGGCAACACACTGTGGACTGAAGGAAGTAGAGGATTTTACCGTCAGTAAAATACTTTAGTGGAGTTGAGGGGCAGTTGATAAATATATTAATTTTTTCAAAAAATTTATTCTCCAATTGTAAGAGGTTGTTTTATTACACTTTATGTCTGTGATAGAGTATGTTAAGTGATTCATGGAATGCTAGAATAAAAAATGTCATGTAGTGATTAAGGTGTCAGAAAGAAACATTGTTGAAGGTGTTCTGGAATTGATGATAGGTATACAATGTAAATGTGCTTTTTTTAAATGATTAAAATGATGAATTTGTGTTGTATAAATTTTACTTCAACTAATAAAGATTCTAAGGTTTGGCATGGTGGCACACACCTTTAATCCCAGCTCTTGGGAGGTTAAGGTAGGCAAATCTCTGTGGAATCTAGGCCAGCCTGGTCTATGAAGTGAGTTCCTAATCAGCCAAAGCTATTATATAGTAAGACCCTGTCTCAAAATGCCTAAAAAGGGGAGAGGGACTAAGGGTGTAGCTCAGTGGCATAGCACTTATTTAGTATGTGTGGGGCCCTAGTATTAGGGACATTTAGCATCACAAAGTGTTGCAAGGGGCCGCTTGTTCATTCTGGCTGCCCGGCTAGCTTAGCCCCAAAATAACCACACAGAAACTGTATGAATTAAATCACTGCTTGGCCCATTAGTTCTAGTTTCTTATTGGCTAATTCTTACATCTTAACCCATTTCTATTAATCTCTGTATCACCAAGTAGCTTACCAGGTAATATTCCCAGCATTTGTCTCCAGCGGATCCATGAAGTCTCTGACTCTGCTTTCTTCCTCCCAGAATGCCATTTAGTTTTCCCCGCCTACCTAAGTTCTGCCCTATTAACAGGCCCAAAGCAGTTTCTTTATTAACCAACAAAAGCAACACAAAGACAGAAAGACCTCCTACACACCAACAAAGCTGGGTTTTTTTTTCTGTTTAGTTTGTTTTGAATAAGATTACCTCCAACTGAGGTTTAATTTTTATTACATTTTTTATTGTGTTTGTGTACGTTCACATATTCAATACACAGCTCGGTGCATGTCTGGAAGTCAGAGTACAACTTGCAAAAATAGGTTCTGTCTTTTGACCAGAGATTTATTCAGGTTCTTATATATGGTGGCAGGTGCCTTTACTTACTAAGCCATCTTGTTGACCCTAAAACAGAATTCTATACTGGTCTTTTATATTAGATCGCCCATCTCTCACCTGTTAACCTTCCTCTCATATAGTACTGTATTCCTCTACATACTGAACCCAAATCAATAAGCTTTGGTTTAGGAAAGTTAAATATATTTCCCACATTTCCTGTCATCTTTCAGTATTTTATATATTTTGAGGCAGGGTCTCATGTATTCCAAGCCTGTATAAACAGGGATGACTTTGAACTTCTGTTCCTCTTAAATTTTTAGATTTATGTGTGTTTGCCTGTACACATGTATGTGTACCATGTACATGCCTAGTGCTGAAAGAGGTCAGAAGAAAGCATCAGATCTCCTAAAACTGGGATTACAGATGGATATTAGCGTCCATATGGGTGCTGGGAACCAAACCTGGATCCTCCCCAAGAGCAGTTAAGTTCTCTTAACTGCTGAGACCTAAGCAGTAGAGGAAAAGGCAGTTTTCCAATTTTTCTCCTAATTTACTTTTCTGTGACCTTCAAAAGCCTTCAGCATTTCTCAGATTTAAAAAACCACTATAAAACTACAAAATGGTTGTGATTAAAATAGAAAAATTTCTGAATTCTAACATACAGTCTATTCTCATTTATATTCTATTCTGTGTTTGCGAGTTTATCAATTTATTTGTAACCTCAAGTCTTTATTCACACACTTTCAGTGTTATTTGTGGACATGCACAGAGTGGCAAGACAAGTGTTTTGAGTGACCAAGAATTAAATTCTTGGGGTGGGAGAGATGGCTCAGTGGTTAAGAGCACTGGCTACTACTACTCTTCCAGAAGTCCTGAGTTCAATTCCCAGCAGCCAACCACATGGTGGCTCACAACCATCTGTAATGAGATCTGGCGCCCTCTTCTGACGTGCAGTCAGTCATACATGGAGGCAGAATGTTGTATACATAATAAATAATAAAATAAATCTAAAAAATAAATAAATAAATAAATTCTCAGGCCAGGCATGGTAGCTCACACCTTTAACCCGGCATTAGGGAGGCAGGGGCAGGTGAAGCTTATGAGTTCAAGGCCAGCCTGGTCTACATAGTGAGTTCCAGGACAGCCAGGACTATATAGAAGAGACCCTGTCTAAAACACAAAACACACACACAAATTCTCAGCCTGAAGATGAATTGAGACACTGATACTTTGCCTTATTTTCAGATCTACTATGAATAGCTGTCCTTTTCATGGTCCAACTAATATGTTGGTGGTGTTTTTTTTTTTGTTATGTTTTTTGTAGTGATTTTTTTAAAGATTTATTTTGTGTGTATAAGTATTTTGCCTGCATCTTTATATGTGCACTAGGTTTATGCCTACAAATGGTTTTAAGCCAGTACTCCAACCCCAGTCCTCTGCAAGACCAGCAAGTACTCTTAACCACTGAGCTGTAGCTCCAGCCCCTCTTAATGTGTTTTTACCTTTTTGTTTGTTCATTCGTGATCTCAGTTAAATATGACTGCCAATTAAGTACTAAAGTGTCTCAAATTCTGAAATGCAAGAAGACTGGGATGTCCTTATGGAGAAAATAGGGTATTTTGATAAATTTCATTGGAGGCATAAGTTACAATGCTGTTAGCCATGATTCCAATGTTAATGAATAAATATTTATTAAGGTGCTTTTAAACAGAAGCACACTAAGTTATGTCTTGATGAGTTGGCAAAATGATTATGCCCAGAGGCCAACAGAAACTAACCTCTAGGATCAGTAGCTAATTCATTGTTAATTGTGAACAACGTAGCGACATAACTACCAAACCTCAACTGCCTAATTACGTGAGGCCATTGGTCTCCTTGTTGATAGCAATTAATAATGAGGAAAGGTTGGTTGTGATGAAAGATTATATTTATTTAGGCAGGTAGTGATAATCCTTCATGGATAAAATTTTCTTTAAAGTAGTTTTGGGAGCTAGAGAGATGGCTCAGTGGTTAAGAGCCCTTGCATCTCTTCCAAAGGGCCTGGGTTCAGTTCCCAACACCTACATGGTGGCTCGCCACAATCTGTAACTCCATTCCCAGGGGATTCAATACTCTCTTCAGTCCTCCGAGGACACCAGGCTCACAAGTGGTTTTTATGCAGGCAAAAAACAAAACTAAGTAAATGAAATGCATTTTAGGCAAGGTTATAATATGTTTCTCCTGCAAGAATAAGAAAGGCATCGGGAGGCAGAGGCAGGCGGATCTCTGTGAGTTTGAGGCCAGCCTGGTCTACAAGAGCTAGTTCCAGGTCAGGCACCAAAAACTACAGAGAAACCCTGTCTCAAAAAAAAAAAAAAAGAATAAGAAAGGCAAATTAGCTATTCTTCTTTAGTCACATTTGTATATAGATGGTTCTGCCCTTGCTTGAAGGTTTTGTGTAAGATTTTATCCAGTACTGTAACAAGTCTTTTTCTGTTCTGCCATCTAACTCCCAAATAATGACACAGAGACTTCTTATTAATTGTGGAAGATTGACGTATAGCTAGGCTTGTCCCACTAGCCCGTATAACCTAAACTAACCTGCTTTTATTAATAGATGTTTTGCCTTGTGGCTTTTTATCTTTCTTTCATTCTGTATGTCCAGCTCACTCTGTGTCTCCTTGGCATGTCCTCTGTGCCTTGATTATCCCTACTATTTCCTGGAAGTCCTGCCTATATGTCCTGCCTAACTACTGGCCGTTGAGTTTTTTGTTACAACAATTGTAGTGATACATAAATAAATCTTAAAAAGAAGATCCTTTAAAAAAAATAATTGTAAGTCAGAGATATTGATAGTAAAGGACTTGCCTTGAATGCAAGGTCCTAGATTTATCTTCAACATCACAAACATACAAATTATTTTCTCTATATATATTATCTTTATATAGAGAGAATATATACATATATTTTTCTCACGTGATTTAAAAAAGATGTGTTTGCTTACAAAATAAAAATGTGAGCTGGGCATGGTGGTGCATTCCTTTATTCTCAGCAGTGAAGAGGTAGGGGCAGACTGATTTCTTTGAGTTAAAGGCCAGTTTGGGTCTACATAGTGAGTTCTAAGACAGCCAGGGCTATGTAGTGAGACCCTGTCTCCAAAAAACAAAACAAAAGATTGTCACTTATTATCAACAATAAAGATCATATTCATTGTAAAAATTATCAAATTTTAAGAAAAATGTGTAGCCCCCTCAATTACAGATATAATTAAATATTTTGAAAATTTATAGTTTTCTTTATACCAGTATCATAATTATATTTACTTTTCTTTAGATATTCCTGTCACATTAATACCTAATGAAAAATAACTATCTCTTGCTCAGGACAGAGGACTTAAATGTCAAATACTAAAGATTCACCCATGTGCAGTAACAGACCCGTGTTAAGGAAATTTAGATGCTTAGAACTAGGCAGAATGAATGTACATTAGATTTTGCTCCTTTGGATATAGGTGATTAATATATTATTAAATTACCATTATACATGAGTAGCCTGAGTTGGGCATGGTAGTGCATGTCTGTAAACCCAGAATTTAGGAAGTAGAGGTAGGAGGATCAGAAAAAAGTTCAGACTCATCATCCTTAGCAATCTATTAAGTTGGACTCCAGCCTGGATTATGTGAAACCATTCCCTTCCCCTTATCATACATGCTACCATGACTAGAAATAGCATATACCTTGCAGTGTGCCTCTTATATTAAAACTGATCACAGCCTTGATATTAACAAATTGTCATTTTTCTTACTTTGAGTTAATGTACATAAAAAGAATAATTTAGTAGAGAAGTCATAAAGAATGTTCCTACATTATAGACAGTGTACTTTCTCTTTGTTGAAAAACTTGTATATTAAATTATAACCTTTTTTAAAGCAGATGTTCTTACATACAGAGTATGGTACTAGGGTTTTATATAGTAAAGAGTAAAGTAAAACTGCCTGTAGGATCAACAAGATGGCTGAGTGGGTAAAGGTGTTTGTTGCCCAAGTCTGATTACTTAAGTTTGGTCCTTGGAACCCATGATGGAAGAAGGAACCAAATTCCAAAAATCGTACTCTGAACTTCACACTCAATGCCATGGCACATACACACCCACACACACACACATGTACACAAAAGTTTCTTGGAAAGAAAAAGACTATGACTGTGAATATTGGGATTTCACTGAAGGCTTTTCCTTTTCTGTTTCACAGAGCCAAACCTACTGAGTGGCACTGCACATAGTGTGAACAAAAGAGGTGTGAAAAGAAGAGACCTGGACATGGAAGAACTTCGAGAGGTCCTTTCTTCTCTCTTGCCCTTTGTGCGGATTGAACACATCTTGCCTATAAATAGTGAAGTCTTAAATGATGCTGTAAGTTTTGTTCCTTCATTCCTTTCAGAGAAAGAATGCCAAGCTTATCCTATATTAATTTTTATAAATAATTTCTCCTGGGAAGTAGAAGAAGACAAGATCTTCTGAGTAAATTGGGAGCATGGGGACCTTAGGAGAGGGTTGAAGGGGAGGGCAGAGGCAGGGAGGAGAGCAGAGAAAAGTGTAGCACTCAATGAAAATCAATTTAAAAAATTATGACACCATCAAAAATAATAATTTCTCCTACTAGTAAAGTACTTGAAACTAGATTTCCTGAGGACAGAAACAATTATCTGTTCGGTACAATGTTATGTCCCTAGTGTCTGACAGGGTGCAAAAAAATTGTGCTTGGTGCTGATGTTTTGTGGGTAAGTGGGTCTTGATTCCAAGAACATAGTCTTTTGTATGTTTATTTTGTGTTTTGGTTTTAGGGCTTTTTGTTTTGATTTGTTTTGTTGTTTTTCGAAACAGTTTCCCTGTGTTACCCTGACTGTCCTGAAATGTGCTCAGGAACGTAATTTTTTAAGGGAAATAATTTGATCATTTATCAGTATAAATCAGTTTGATCTCTATGAAAAGAAAAGATAGAAATTATTACCTTTGCAGACTCTTCAAGAACAGGAGCAAATCACAGGAGGAACATGGACTCATCTATGAGTGTGTTTTAGACTCAGTTAAAAATTTATAGAGCTGGGTACACTTTAATCCCAATACTCAGGAAGCAGAGGCAGGTAGATCGCTGTGAGTTCTAAGACTCAAAGGACAACGAGAGACATTGTCTTGAAAATAACAGAAAGAAGGGGGGCAATATATGTTAATTGAGTTAACCCATAATTTGTAAATGATTTTATCTCAGTTTTTTGTTGATATTTATTGAGCTCTACATTTTTCTCTACTCCCCTCCCTGTCTCTCCCATCCCCACTTCAACCCTCTCCCAAAGTCCCCATGCTCCCAGTTTACTCAGGATATCTTGTCTTTTTCTACTTTCTACTTCCCATGTAGATTAGATCTCTATGTAAATCTCTCTTAGTGTCCACATTGTTGTCTAAATTCTCTGGAATTGTGGTTTGTAGGTTGGCTTTCTTTGCTTTATGTTTAAAACCCACCTATGAGGGAGTACATGTGATAATTGTCTTTCTTTGTCTGGGTTACCTCACTCAAAATAATGTTTTTTAGCTCCATCCATTTTCCTGCAAAATTCAAGCTGTCATTTTTTCTGCTGTGTAGTACTCCATTGTGTAAATGTACCACATTTTCCTTATCCATTCTTCGGTCGAGGTGCATTCAGGTTGTTTCCAGGTTCTGGCTATAACAAACAAAGGTGCTATGAACATAGTTGAGCACATGTCCTTGTGGCACAATTGAGCATCCTTTGGATATATACCCAAAAATGGTATTACTGGGTCTTGAGGAAGGTTGTTCCCTAATTTTCTGAGAAATCGCCACGTTGACATCCAAAGGGGTTGTACCAGCTTGCACTCCTACTAACAATGCAGGAGTGTTCTCTTTTCCCCCACAATCTCTCCAGCATAAGTTGTCGTCAGTGCTTTTGATCTTGGCCATTGTTACAGGTGTAAGATGGAATCTCAGAGTTGTTTTGATTTGCATTTCTCTGATGACTAAGGATGTTGAATATTTCCTTAAGTGTCTTTCAGCCATTTTAGATTCCTCTGTTGAGAGTTCTCTGTTTAGGTCAATACTCCATGTTTTTTATTGGATTATGTGTTCTTTTGATGACCAATTTCTTGAGTTCTTTGTATATTTTAGAGATAAGACTTCTGTCTGATGTGGGGTTAGTGAAGATCTTTTCTCATTCTGTAGGCTGTCATTTTGTCTTGTTGACCGTGTCCTTTTGCTTTACAGAAGCTTTTCAGTTTCAGGAAGTCCCATTTATTAATTGTTTCTCTCAGTGTCTGTACTGCTGGGGTTATACTTAGGAAGTGGTTCCCTGTATCAATACGTTCAAGTATACCTCCCACTTTCTCTTCTATAAGGTTCAGTGTGGTTGGCTTTATGTTGAGGTCTTTGATCCATTTGGACTTGAGTTTTGTGCATGGTGATAGATATGGGTCTATTTTCATTCTTCTACATGTTGATATCCAGTTATGCCAGCACCACTTGTTAAATATGCTTTCTTTTTACCATGTGATATATTTTGCTTCTTTGACAAAGATCAGGTGTTTGAAGATGTGTGGATTGATATCCGGGTCTTCTATTCAGTTCTATTGGTCCTCCTGTCTGTTTCAGGCCAATACCAGGCTGTTTTCAGTACTGTAACTCTGTAGTAGAGTTTGAAGTCAGGGATTGTGATGCCTCCAGAAGTTCTTTTATTGTACAGTATTGTTTTTGCTATCCTGGGTTTTTTGCTTTTCCATATGAAGTTGAGTACTGTTCTTTTGAGGTCTTTGAAGAATTTTGCTGGGCATTGTGTTGAATCTGTGTAAATTATTTTTTTAAAAGGCTGTGTCTTGGGCAGTGATGGCACATGCCTTTAATCTCAGCACTTGGGAGGCAGAGGCAGGCGGATCTCTGTGAGTCTGAAGTCAGTCTGGTTTACAAGAAGTAGTTCCAGGACAGGCTCTAAAGCTATAGGAAACCCTGTCTCTAAACACACACACACAATGGCTATGTGTTTGCATATGTGTGTACATTTGTATCTAGGCACAAAGATCAAAAGAGGACATCAGAGCTCTGCAAGCTGTGTGTGTGTGTGTGTGTGTGTGTGTGTGTGTGTGTGTACTTGTACCTAAGCACAGAAACCAAAAGAGAGCATCAGAGATCTGCAAGCTAGTTTACAGGTCTTTGCAGGATACCTTGCTTGTGACATTAGTGCTAGAATCTAAATTTGGGTCTTCATGATTGCTCTAGAGCCGTCTCTAGCCCCTAAAGTAATGTTTTAGAAGAATTGCTCGCATACATTTATTTCCCCTCTTTCCAGATTACTGGAATTAAAGGTGAACTCTACCAACTTGCCCAGGCCTACTTGCCTTCTCGTGTTTTTAATTTGCTTTTTCATGATGATCAGTGATGTTGAGCATGTTTTCATATGCCCTCTTGACCCTCTTGCTTTCTTTTGAAAAACGTCTGTTAGGGATTTTTATTTTTAATTTTTGCTACTAAGCTGATGTCTTTATTAAGATTTCAACTGCTGTGATAAAATATTATGACCGAAAGCAACTTGGTGAGGAGAGGGTTTATTTCAGCTTACAAGCTGCTCAGCACAGTCCATCACTGAAGGAAGTCAGGGTAGGAAGGGATGCAGAGCCCATGTAAGAATGCTGTTTACTGGCTTGCTCCCAGTTGCTTGTTTTTCGGTTTTCTGTTTGTTTAGTCTTTCGAGACGGCATTGTATGTAAACCTAGACCGCAGTTTCCCGGCTGACCAGACCGGAGTAATCACACAAAAACTGTATTAATTACAACACTGTTTGGCCAATTCCTCAGTCATATTTCTAGCCAGCTCTTACATCTTAAATTAACCCATTTCTACTAATCTATGTATCATTATGAGGCTGTGGCATACCGATAAGGTTCTGGAATCTTTCTCCTTTGGCAACTACATGGTATCTGCCTGGCTCCACCTTTTTTCTCTATCTCTGTTTGGATTACCCACCTGGATATACTTCGCCCTGCCATAAGCCAAAGCAGCTTCTTTATTAACCAGTGGTAATAAAACATATTCACAGCATACAGAGGAAATCCCACATCACATGTGTAACAGCTCTAGCTGCCCTGGAACTCACTTTGTAGATCAGACTGACCTCGGACTCAAAGAGATCCACCAGCCTCTGTCTCCCAAGTGCTAGGATTAAAGGCATACACCACCACCACGTGGCAAATCTGCTTTTCTTTTATTTATTCATTTATTTACTTATTTGTTTATTTATTTATTATGTATACAATATTCTGTCTGTGTGTATGCCTGCAGGCCAGAAGAGGGCACCAGACCCTATTACAGATGGTTGCGAGCCACCATGTGGTTGCTGGGAATTGAACTCAGGACCTTTGGTAGAGCAGGCAGTGTTCTTAACCTCTGAGCCATCTCTCCAGCGCACAAATCTGTTTTCTTATAGCACCCATGACAATCAGCCCAGGGGCACCACTGCCCACAGTAGACTGGACCTATATCTTTATCATTCAAGAAAATGCTCTACAGACTTGCCTACAGGCCAATCCTATGGAAACATTTTCTCAGTTAAGATTCATTCTTTCCAAATGATCCTAATTTATGTCAATTTAACATAAACTAACCAGCACAATTGAGTATCTTTCACAGTTTATATAGTAATCTCTATCAGATGTAAATCTGCAAGTATTTTATCCTACTCTGAAGCTGTCCTTCACTCTTGTTTCCTGCACAGAACTTTCAGTTTGATACAATTCCATTTGTCTTTTTACTTTTGTTGCCTGTGCAAACGTTGCCTAAAAGCTTTTACCTGTGTTTTATATTATATAGTTTGATGTCTTTTAATCCACTCGGAATTACTTTTTGGGAGGAGTGAGAGGTAGGAATCTGACTTTGCTGCATTTGGATATTTGATTTTCCAAACGTTTTTTGCACAAGCTACTACCAAATCAGGCACACTTCCCAACCAAACAGTAAGTATGCCTATCATGAGACAAGTTTGAAAAAGAGTTTGTATTTGCTGGGTGGTGGTGGCACACTCCTTTAATCTAGCACTCAGGAGGGAGAGGCAGGCGCATCTCTGTGATTTTGAGGCCAGCCTGGTCTACAAGAGCTAGTTCCAGGACAGGCACCAAAGCTACAGAGAAACCCTGTCTCGAAAAAAAAAAAAAGTGCAATAATACAGGATATTATGGATATTTAAGTATTTTTCTTATCTATGAACAGGTTATCTTTCCATTTATTTGTATATTTTTCCATTTTTTTATGAATACAGCTTAATGTTCCGAAAGATAGTCTTCAACTTCTGATTCTCCTGCCTCAACCACCTGAGTGTTGGGTTTGCAGGCAGTTTATTTGGTGCTAGTGATTGAACCCAGGACTTTATGACTGCTATGTAAACTTTTACCAACTGGCTACAAACTCAACCCCTGTACTTAGGTATTTTTTTTCTTGTAGCTATTATAAATAATACGCTTTTCTCAACTTTTCATACAGCTATTAGTGTTTAGGAATGCTATTGGTTGTTGTGTGTTGATTTTTTTTTTTATCTTGCTACTTTTATTTGGTTTTTGGGGGGGTGTTTGTTTTGTTTTCTGGGTTTTGGTTTCTTTTTTTTTTTTTGGATTTTTGGTGGGGTTTTTTTTGGTTTTGTTTTTGGTTTTTCGAGACAGGGTTTCTCTGGTTTTGGAGCCTGTCCTGAAACTAGCTCTTGTAGACCAGGCTGGTCTTGAACTCACAGAGATCCGCCTGCCTCTGCCTCTAGGATTAAAGGCGTGCACCACCACCGCCCGGCTGATACATCAGCTTTGAACTATCTTTGCATCCCTGGGATGGCCACCTGATGATGGTGGATCCTTTTTCTTTTTTTTTTTTAATAATTTGCTTATTTGTATTATATATATATATATATATATATATATATATATATATATGTATTCTGCCTGCACGTATGTCTGTGTACAGGCATCACACCCCTTGAAACAGGATTTAGAAACAGTTACAAGCTGTTATGTGGGTGCTGGGAATTGAACCTGGGTCCTCTGAAAGCAACCAGTGTTCTTTTAGCTAATAGATCTTTCCACAGCTCAAGGCAAAATTAAATTTCATAATTTCTACCAGTTTGTTGCTATTTCACCCTCCTGCACAAATCCTTAAGCTTCATTATTATATATAGAAAGAATGTTTTATTTATTGTTGAAAAAGGATTTCTGGCCAGGTGGTGGTGGTACATACCTTCAACCTAGCACTCTGGAGTTAGAGGCAGGAGGATCTATGAGTGTGAGGCCAGCCTGATCTACAGAGTGAGTTCTAGTACAACCAGTGCTACACAGGGAAACCTGTCTTTAGGAGAAAAATAATTAATTAATTAATTAAATGTTTTTCCTTAGTTCCACTTTCAGTTCCCTCAGTTGTCAATGGTTTATTTCAGTTTTCAATTTTTAAATTTCTTGAGGATTTACTTATTTTTATTTTATACGTGTATTTGCCAATGTACCACACATGTTCCTAGTGCCTAAGGGAAATCAGAAAAGGCATCAGCTTTCCTGAAACCGGAGTTACAGACAGTTGCGAGCCACCATGTGGTGAATAATTGCTGTTAATAACTGAGCTATTTCTTCAGCTCTGGTTTTTCTATTTCTCCTCTTCTTTGTTATTATTCTATTATGTGTATGAATATATGTTAGTCAGGATTCTCTAGAGGAACAGAACTGATAGACTTGCAAACAATTCCTTTTTCCATGTCCTTTATACACTGCCACCAGATGATGTGGCCCAGATTTAAGGTAGATCTTCCCACCTCAGACAGTCTGGTTTTAGGGTGAGCTTTTCCACTTCAAATAATCAAGAATAATCCCTCACTGGTGTACCCAGCCTTGGTACACCTTGGTATAGCTGCTTGGGTTTTAGTTAATTCCAGATGTAATTAAGTTGACAACCAAGAATAGCCAGCACAGGGTGCTTTGTCTGCATGTGTATCTGTGCACCATGTGTATGCCTGGTGCTCACAGAAGCTAGAAGAGGACATCAGATCCCCTAGAGCTGGAGTTAGAGGTGGTTATGAACTACTATGTGGATAAAATGGAAGTTTAACCCAAGTCCACTAAAAGAACAGCCTATGCGCTTAACCTGAGCCATCTCTCCAGCTCTGGTTTTCTGTCTCTATTTCTTGTTGATTTAGTTGTGATAGGTTGTATATGGCTATGTATTGATCTATTCTACATTATTCAGTTTGTTGGCATATATACGTTCCATTTTGTTTCTGTGGAATCAATTATATAATGTCTCCCTTTTCATTTTTTTTTTTTTTTTTTTTTTTTTGGTTTTTCAAGATGGTATCACCCTGTCCTGGAACTAGTTTATAGACCAGGCTGGCCTCGAACTCACAGAGATCCGCCTACCTCTGCCTCCCAAGTGCTGGGATTAAAGGCATGCGCCACCACCACCTGGCTTCCCTTTTCATTTTTTAAATTTTGCTATTTCAACCTTTTTTTCTTTGTCTGGCTGAGGTTTGGTAATCTTTAATAATTTTTTAAAAGACCAACTCTTGGGCTGGCCAGATAACCCCAGACTTGTTCTTGCTCTGTTTGTATTATCTTGGGGTATGATGTTAACTGTTTAGAGATCATTCTTCTAGAGTTCTCCAATGAAGAAGTGATAACTCTTCTAGATATAAACCATATATTGTACACTAATATCTAACAAGTAAGAGAACATAGCCTTAAATATATGCTGATTAAAATAAGAATTAAATAGCATAATTATCATCAATAAGTGTGGTACTAGATTAGCTGCTTAACAAAACAGAGAAAATGTCTTTTGTTGCACATGAAACTGGTTCTTTTTTGGATTTTCGAGACAGGGTTTCTCCGTAGCTTTTGGTTCCTGTCCTGGAACTAGCTCTTGTAGACCAGGCTGGCCTCGAACTCACAGAGATCCGCCTGCCTCTGCCTCCCGAGTGCTGGGATTAAAGGCTTGCGCCACCACCGCCCGACTGAAAACTGGTTCTTGTTAGAACCCTTCCCTGAAGAGTTATTGGTAGCTAATGGTTGCTGGAGGATGGGGAGAGAAAGTTGTTTTCTTCAGTGATACAGCCACTGTTAAGTTGCTTATGCTCCAGTAAATAGCCCCTTTCCCACTCTTGCAAGCAACTCTGTTTAAAGTCAGTGACACTACACAGCAAGCAAAAGACATGAAAATAGAGATTCTTGGGAAGGGGCTCTGTGGGAGAAAGATGGGAGAGGGTAACAGTGGTGACAGTTACATTATATACATGTGTGAAACTGTTAAAGAATAAGTATATGAACTTTCTGATTAGAAAAAGATATTGTCTTTGCTAGTAATTACATGCATACCAAAGAATACAAAATAAAGTAGTAAGTTATTTGTCCCTAGGGAGCCAGTAATCTTTGAAATGCTGCTACTGTCCTAGGTGGGAAATACATTGGCACCTTTTTAACACTGTTGATTGCAGCAGTCTGGGGATAGCAGTTAGACATGTTAAGAGCCATCAATGTGTTCATACTCTTTGGTCTTGTCATTTCTTCTTTATGAAACTGTCCCTATTAGGAATAAATATGTGTGCATGTATTTGTATATACACTCAGATGCTTAATATTATTTAAATATTTGACAGTATTTTAAATTTCTAATAAGTCTGAAAACAAGACTATGTGAATATCTAAGAGAATATTTTGCTGCCTTGAATAATAAAAATAACGCCTTTTTGCTGTAACAGCCATCTTTCAGTAACTCACCAAAATGACAAACACAAAGGGAAAGAGGAGGGGCATGCTCTGTATGTTCTCTAGGCCCTTTAGGAAGCGTGGAGTTGTTCCTTTGGTTATATACATGGTATTCTACAAGAAGGGTGATACTGTAGACATCAAGGGAATGGGCACTGTTCAAAGAGGAATGCCCCGTAAGTGTTACCATGACAAAACCAGACGAGTCTACAGTGTCACCCAGAATGCCATGGGCATCATTGTAAACAAGTTAAATGCAGATAGAGCACATTAATCACTAAGCACTCTAAGAGCAGAGACAGTTTCTTGAAGTGGGTGAAAGGAAATGATCAGAAGAAGAAAAGAGAAGGGCACCTGGAATCAGCTGAAGTGCCATGCTGCTCCACCCAGAGAAGCAGTTTGTGAGGACTGATGGGAAGGAAGGAGCCTGAACTGTTGGAGCCTATTTCATACGAATTCATAGCCTAATATACAAAAAGAAATAAAAGTATCACAGCACCAGGAAGAATAATACATGTCTTTAATCCCAGCACTCCAGTTTCTCTTTCCAGAATTCTTCTATTCTGGCGGCCCCGCCTCTACTTCCTGCCTGGCTACTGGCCAATCAGCGGTTTATTAAAACAATACAAGTGACAGGGTACAAGACCATTGTCTCACAGCACATCAGCATTCCCAGCAAGAATGATTCTTGTATTTTTTTTTTTAGGAAAGTATTGTTGGGACATTGGTTAGGAACTCTGTGGACTGCCATGTTCTCTTAGTAGGTGCAAGTGCATACCATGCTGAGTGTTTAGTGTTGCTGTTGTTTAATCTTTACCATCACAGTAGGACCTAAGATGCTTCATTTATGGGTTCATAATATATATGAGGAAGCCACAGGGTGACACTTAAATATCTTAATCTTCTGGCTCCCTGATTCCACAACCACACAGGTGCCCTCCAGTGAGGACCTTAAGCTTAAATAAGGCATCTGTGGTCACATAGATAATAATAAAATAATTTAAACTAGCCAGGTAGTGATTGTGCATGCCTTTAATCCCAGCACTTGGGAGGCAGAGTCAGGCTGATCTCTGTGAGTTCAAGGCCAGCCTGGTCCAACACTGATACAGGGCCCATGCCTAAAGAAATCTCACCAATAAACTGAAAAGTGTTGGCATATTTTCTGATTTGGGCTATTTTAGGGTTGGTCTCAGGTCACACTCCCTGAAAGAGAACACTGTGTAGTGTCTTGTGCTGTCAGTAAGGCCAATTCCATGTTATTTTTGTCTCGGTTGAGGGTGGGTGCAAGCAAAATGAGGAAGGGGAAAAAGTCAGTTGTAAAGTGTTGTGCAAATTAATCTAAATTAATATATCTTTGTAAAAACATCATTCTTCTAAAGGAAATGGGCAGTTATAGTATTTCCATATTGCTGAAATCTTTACTACTACTAAACATTTAGAGTATTGCTATATTTACATAATAATATTCCTAAGCTCTTACTTAAATGGTGGCAAAGTTTCTGTGGTGTGTTTTATAGGTGTAAATATTGTTGTCTTCTATTATTTACTGCATATATTTGTTTATCTTTTTTTTAAAAAAGTGTTTGTTTGTTTTTAAGATGAAAAGAGGCTTGATCAGTACTCCCCCATCAGATATGCTTCCTACAACTGAAGGAGGAAAGTCAAATGCCTGGTTACGGCAAAAAAATGCAGGCATATATGTTCGTCCTCGGCTGTTTTCTCCCTATGTGGAAGAAGCAAAGGTAATGATAGAGGAGTTTATTACCAACCAGATACACAGAGATTTACTGTTCGGAAATGGCCCAGACATCTATTAATAGGGAAAATGAAAGTAAACTCTAGTTTGTTAGTAATTTTCTGAAATGTTTAATTATCAAAGATGTTTTAAAAACTTGTTAAGAGGTGTTTTATCTCATTGCCTTGTAAATCATTGTAATTACATGGCATAGCTGTGCTTTACGATCTGGAGAGCAGGGAAATGTCTAAAGGAGGCTTCATTTGCTTATCTTCCTCATAAACTAAGAGACATGGGATTTCTCGAAGTAATGTTCCAAAATAGCTGACTTTTGAGTTCAGTTTGGTTTTAGGGTAAACATTTAAGACTAAGTTTCAAGCTTGTCAGTAAATAGCAAGCCCTGTGTGTACTTTAACAGAGAGAACTCTCCAAGAAAATATAATAATGGAAAAATAACATACTAAGTTTTATTAGGTGTATTCACAGATAACGTTGGTGTGGAGTTTGAAAATCTCATAGAGTCTTAGAAATCAACAAGATTTTGTGTTTTGGCTTTTATTTGGTTTGGTTTGGTTTTTGAGACAGAGTCTCAGTTTGTATTCTCTGACTAGCCTCTAACTTGCCTCTGTCTCCAAAGTGCTAGAGTTAAAGGTGTACACTATTATACCTGGCAAAAAGCAAACACAACCAGTGCCCTTAACCCACCCAACCACACATGCATAATGTACATGTGGGCACATGTACTGTAGCCCAGGTCAGAGGGCAGCTTTGTGAAGTCAGTTACTCTCTTTCCACCTTTACAAGGGTTCCAGGGAATGAAACTAATTGAATGGTCAACATTGTAAGCAAATCTAAAACGGTAGAAAGGCCCCTTTGCTGGGTCTGGCCTTTTTGGAATAAGTGCACCCCTTGATGTTGCACATGCAGTAGCTATCTAGTCTCTTCTGCTCCAAGACTGCACTTAGCAGGTGTGGCACTGGGCCCGTGCCTAAGAAGAGTTCTTCCTCAGTAAATGTGGAATGTGTTCATATATTATTTGGTCCATTCTGCAGTTTAGTGAGATAAATGCCCCAGAACTTACTTAACAATATTGGTCTTATTTATAGATCTTTTAAGTAGCAATAATTTTTTATGAGCTATATATCCCCCTTTGTAACAGGGTCTCATTGTCTAACCCTGGCTGCTCTGGAAATCACTATGTAGACAAAGCTGGTCTAGAACTCACAGAGACTTGCCTGCCCCTCTAGCCCAAGTACTAGGATTAAAAATGTTGTCTTAGGGGGCTAGAAAGATGGTTCAGAGGTTGAGAGCACTGGTTGCTCTTTCAGAGGTCCTGAGTTCTATTCCCAGCAACTACATGGTAGCTCACAACAATCTGTAATGAGATCTGGTGTTTTCTTCTGGCCTGGAGGCATACATGCAGGCAGAACACTATGAACATAATAAATAAATAAACCTTCAAACAAAAACAGATGCTGTCTTAGGGTTTCTATTGCTATGAAGAAACATAACCACAGCAACTCTTGTAAAGGAAAACATTTAATTGAGGTGGCAGCTTACAATTTCAGAGATTTAGTCCATTATAATTATGGCAGGGAGCAGCATGGTAGCGTGCAGGCAGACATGGTACTGGAGAAGGAACTGCTACATGTTGATATGCAGGCAACAGGAAGTAGACTATCTCACTGGGTATGGCTCAGACATATTTGAGACCTCAAAACTTGCCTCCACAGTGACACACTTCCTAATAACGCCACTCCCTATGAGCTTATGGGGGCCAGTTACATTCAAACTACCACAGATGTATATCATACTGTTTGGCCTAAAAGTCAGTATTTTGTATTTTGAGCATTTTTTGTTGCATCTGATACTTAGTATATGTAAACACTGTTTATGATTTGTATATAGTTTATTTCTGGCCAATTTTTATAGTCAAACTTTTTAGAAAGTATCTTTTCGCCAGGCAGTGGTGGCGCACACTTTTAATCCCAACACTTGGAATGCAAAGGCAGGCGGATCTCTGTAAGTGGAAAAAAGTATCTTTTTTTTTTTTAAAAAAAGACTATTTATTGGCCAGGCTGTGGTGGCACACGCCTTTAATCCCAGCACTCAGGAAGCAGAGGCAAGCGGATCTCTGTGAGTTCGAGGCCACCCTGGTCTACAAGAGCTAGTGCCAGGACAGGCTCCAAAACCACAGAGAAACCCTGTCTTGGAAAAAAAAAAAAAGACTTATTATATATGCAGGCCAGAAGAGGACACCAGACCTCATTACAGATGGTTGTGAGCCACTATGTGGTTGCTGGGAATTGAACTCAGGACCTCTGGAAAAACAGTCAATGTTCTTAACCTCTGACCCATCTCTCTCCAGCCCCTGTGAAAAGAGTATCTTTTTAAGATACTCAAAGAGGGCACTTAATTCTGTTCACTACCAATTTAAACATTATGAGAAATGATAATTTCATTTTTTTTTTTTTTGGTTTTTCGAGACAGGGTTTTTCCGTAGCTTTTGGTTCCTGTCCTGGAACTAGCTATTGTAGACCAGGCTGGCCTCGAACTCACAGAGATCCGCCTGCCTCTGGCTCCCGAGTGCTGGGATTAAAGGTGTGCGCCACCACTGCCCGGCTAATTTCATTCCTTTTTATATGATGATGGTAACCTTGCTGCAAGTGTGATCTCACCTTAGTAAAGGTTGACCAGCTAGCTCCTTTTCAATGTTCCAGTCAGTGCTGGATGAGATGATGGTGGAACAGACAGATCTGGTGAGACTCCGAATGGTTCGAATGTCCAATGTTCCAGACACACTTTACATGGTCAGCAATGCCATGCCACAGTGCTGCCACATGATCAGCCACCAGCAGATGAGCAGTAACCAATCAAGCCCTCCATCAGTTGTAGCCAATGAAATTCCAGGTAAGGCAGTACCTTTTTATTTCTTTGTATAATTGCTGTTCTAACCCTCTTACATATGCTAATTCTTCCTACATTTCAGTACTCTTTGTGCATTGTTCCTGTCCCTGTGGGGCAGAATCATTCCTCTTAAGAACTGATATAGAAGAATTCAGACTTTTTTTCTGTTATACAAGAGCCTTTTCAAGGCAGGCATGATGGCACACACTGTCATCCTAGAAACCATGAGGGAAAGAAAAGCAAGAAGATCCTGACCTACATAATGAACCGCTTACTTAAAAGCAAAAACCTTAGCTGGGCGGTGGTGGCGCACACCTTTAATCCCAGCACTCGGGAGGCAGAGGCAGGCGGATCTCTGTGAGTTCGAGACCAGCCTGGTCTACAAGAGCTAGTTCCAGGACAGGCTCCAAAACCACAGAGAAACCCTGTCTCGAAAAACCAAAAAAAAAAAAAAAAGCAAAAACCTTCAAGAGGTGATGTAGTCTGTCCTGTCCTCCTCCCAAATGCAGTCACAGTTAGCTCCTTGAGATCCAGTTTCACCACACCCAGGATTGCTGGAATTCTGGTTTATGATTGACCATAGCTTGATTTATAATTGTCGTGTTCAAAAAGAGTGATAATTAGTGGTCAGACACTTAACTTCCAGCCCTTACCAGTTGCCATTGCAGTATTTAAAATAAATTCAACAAACTGTGGCATTATAAATAGCACCAATCATTTCTGCTTAGGAAAGATGACTGACACAGTGGTAGAACTTTTCATCAAATACACAGTATCTTAACTGTTAGCTTTTGTCAGTTGTTACCATATTTGGCTACTCTATATTTACTTATGTATACATTTGGTAACATTGTGGAGAGAGGAGAGAGTTTTTTAGACTCTTCTACAATTTGAAGGTTTGCTACCATGAGTGATGCTTTCTTTTTTCTTTTTGTTTTTCCTTCAGAAGCTAGATCAGACTGTTCTTGTACTCAGAGATACACCTGCCTCTATCTCCCAAGTTTTAGGATTAAAGACCTGTGCCACTATACCCAGCCTGTAGTGCTTTCTTTAAAATTGAGTCAATACAGATACATACAAGCATAACTTCATTTTAGAATATAACCTCAAGCTGGGCAATGGTGGCACATGCCTTTAATCCCAGCACTTGGGAGGCAGAGACAGGTAAATCTCTGTGAGTTCGAGGCCAGCCTGGTCTATAGAGCTAGTTCCAGGACAGCTAAGGCTACACAGAGAAACCCTGTCTCAAAAAACCAAAAAAAGAATTTAACCTCAAAATCCCAAAGCAGTCACAGTATGATTAGGAAAAGTCAACCTGTCTCTCCCATTTAGCTAATGAAACATTACCTACCAAGGTTTTGTTTGTTTTTCCTGTCCTTTCCCTACATACTATGAAAGGCTATGCAACTTATTGAAGAAGACTATCTAACTGTGTCACTTATGTATATGACTTTAGACAGAACGTTAGTTTTCTCATCTTCGGAATACAGATAATGCCTCCTCTCTAGTGTCATTGTGAGGATTTAAAGAAGTGTCACAACTATATTGATAGGAGTCTGCCTGGTTCAAAGTAAGCACTCATTCTAGCAGTTAATGTCATGATCTGTAGGCTTCATCACCTATTTGCCTCAGCTCAGGTTCCTAACTCACAGCTACTTAGTGTTCACACAACAAATGTGTGTGTTGATACCCAAAATGAAAGAGCATAGATATATTCCAATGAAACTACACTCAGGATAGCTCCAGGCTGTTTGTTTTCTCCTATTGTGTTTTGGGTTTTTTTTTTTGTTGTTGTTGTTGTTATTTTATTTTTCAAGATAAGAGTTTCTTTCTGTCACAGCCCTGTCTGTCCTGGAATTCTCTTTGTAGTCCAGGCTGGCCTCAAAGTCACAGAATTTGAGGCCAGTCTGGTCTACAGAGTTAAATTCCAGGACAGGCAGAACTACACAGAGAAACCCTGTAGTGAAAATTTAAAAAAAAAAAAATCAAAGTCACAGAAATCTACCTGTCTTCCAAGTGCTAGTATTAAAGGTGTGCACTACCACACCTTGCCTGTTGTCATAGTTAGGCTTACTGTTGCTGTGATGAAACATTACACTTCCACATCACTGTTCATCACTCAAGGAAGTCAGGATAGGAACTCAAAACAGGGCAGGCACCTGGATGCAGGAGCTGACACAGGCCATGGAGGGGTGCTGCTTACTGACTTGCTCCCCGTGGCTTGCTCAACCTGACTTTCTATGGAACTCAGAACCATCAGCCCAGGAATGCAACCACCACAGTAAGGTAGACCCTCCCCCATTCAGTCGCTGATTAAGAAAATACCCTACAGACAAGCCAACAGCCTGGTGTTATGGAGGCATTTCCTCAATTGAGGTTCCCTCCTCTCCAGTGACTCTAGCTTGTGTTAGGTTGATATAAAACTACCTAGCACACTTGTGTTAGGTAGTTTCAAAGTGCTGGTCAGAGTCACAGCTCTTGTCCTGTTATCCCCCTGTATACATGACTATCTGGTATACACAGAATGTGCACAAATGGTTCATCTGTCATCTGTCAGTATTCTTACGGTTTGCACCCTTGAGCACTGAGTCTCCTGTCAAGCCAACTGTGGTGTCCTGCTATCTCTCACTTGCGTATGTTACATGCACCTGATGTCTGCTCAGAAAGTTTCCCTGTTTTCTTTGCCTGCTTAATTTCCAGAGCACTCATTTGTCAAGATTCTGCTTGTCTTAAGAAGCCTTCCCCCTGTCCTCAGTCAAGCCTGGTGTTGCTTCCTACACTGTATTTGCTTACTTAACTTACAGTAATGAAAGCCAGAATTTTTTGAGAATAGAGTTCACACCTTTTATTCTGTAACCCTGAATGCTCAAATTCAGCCCCTGCCTAGTATGTAGTCAGAACTCAAAACAATTGACGATTTGTTTGTGGTGCTGGGAATTGAAGCTAGGCAAGCACTGTCTCACTGAGCTGCATCTCAGCCTTAATGGTGAATATATTTGATATACCCTCACCTTCTGAAAAGAGTAGGTACAAGTAAAGTAGTTTGGTTTTTTGTTTTTGTCTGGTCGGGGTTTCTCTCTGTAGCCCTGGCTGTTCTAGAACTCTTTATGTAGAACAAGCTGGCCTTGAGTTAGAGAACCACCTGCCTCTGCTTCCTGAGTGCTGGGACATACCAGTAAAGTTTTATTTGAGCTCTGGCCAAAAATGATACAACTCAGGAGCTGTGTAGTATAATCAAGAGCTTTTGGGGCACAGAGAAATTTTAACACCTCGTAAAATAATTGAAGACATATAAATTGAACATTCCCAAGAAATTAAAATACTATCTTTAAAAAGTGAGAAGATTCTGCTATAGCATGTTTCTCCTTGGGCTTGGTGGGTAGTCTTGTATAGCTCAGGAATTGTCCTGTCTTTCTCCTTCTAGTTCCTCGTCTCCTCATTATGAAAGACATGGTGAGGCGCCTGCAGGAACTGCGGCACACGGAGCAGGTGCAGAGAGCCTATGCACTGAACTGCGGGGAGGGCGCCACCGTCAGCTATGAAATCCAAATCCGAGTGCTGAGAGAATTTGGTCTTGCAGATGCTGCTGCAGAGCTCTTGCAGGTAGAACATAATACTGAAGGGGAAGAGGGAGCCTTGAATGTCAGGTGTGTCACCTGAGCTGCTTTTTCTTCCTACTTGTTCTTTTGCTGCCTCTGGTGTCTGTAATAGCCTGCAGGTTTCTCCTGGTAAGAGGAGTGTGGTAGAGCAACCTGAGCAGGGGTGACTCCACCGCTTCCTAAACTGTTGAGCAGATCGAGTCCTTTAATCACTGGAACAGCTCTTTCCTCAGCTGCAAAGTGAAGATAGAATAAAGCACCAATGTATCTGGGGCGGAATAAGCATCTAATAGGTGGCTACTACAGAATTGTATCTCAGTGGAGATTGAAGAGGAATAGAAAACTCCAGACCTCACTGCTCACTCTTTGGTTACTGGATTTCTAGTTTGACTCTTATACTTACAGGTCTTCCAAGTGTCTTGTTTCTTCTCTCTTTTCCCTTAGAAGTTGTTTTCAAACACAAGCCTAGCCAGGCAGTGGTGGCACACACCTTTAATCCCAGCACTTGGGAGGCAGAAGCAGGTGGATCTCTGAGTTTGAGGCCAGCCTGATCTACAGAGCAAGTTCCAGGATGGTCAGGGCTACACAGAGAAACCCTGTCTGAGGCGGAGGGAGGGGAGGAAAGGAGCTGGGGTGGGAGGGCACAAGCCTGAGACTCATGGAACAAGTGCCTCTATTTATTTTTTTTAACCTAGCAAGAAAAAACAAGCCCTCATTTCTAGTAATTAGATACAAAAGCAGTAATAGTTTTAGTTAAAATAGGGCTTGTAGAATAGTCTAATGATGAAAATATCAAAAGATAACTATAAATAAATTTCATCTAGTTAGTGATGCAAACTTTCTTACCCCCAAATATCATTAACCTTGATTGACTCTTGCAAATGGTTACTGTGGCATGGTTCCCTTTGGCAAGCAAATAATTTAGGTCTTTCTTTACTATTATTTCCGTCAGTAAGGCTACACAGTATGATATTTAACTTTTTTAATTTTTTTGAGATTATAATGTAGTATCATTTCTCCCTGCCCCACCCCTCCCATGTATCCTCCTCCTTGCTGTCTTTCAAATTAATAACCTCTCTTTAACTATTATTGGGGGTGTGTATGTATGTGTATGTATGTATTCCTGACTTTGTAAATACAACCTGCTCAGTGTATATCGTGTTGCTTGTGTGTATATTTCCAGGACTGTTTAGTATTGAATAGCCAGTTGCTGTGCCCTTCCCTGGAGAACAGTATTTCTCCCACTTTCCTATTGTTGCCAATAGTTCCTTGTTTATGGCTAAGACCTTGAAAGCTTCCCCCTTCAATGTTAGTAGTATATTGGTGTTTTCCTTGTTAGGATCATTTCTATTCCCTTTGCCATTTTAAATTGTATCTTCTGGCGTATGCTTTCTTTTTTAAAGTATCTTAATCTCATAAATTATGTAGAAATTTTCTCTATCATTATCTTAATCTAACTCACTAATACATAATAGGAAAGAATGATATTCTATAGTTATTTCAAATAGATACTTAGATGTTGTATCAGAAACTTTCTAGAAATATCCCTCCTTGTTTTTTGTTTGTTTTGCACGTACAAACTGCCCGTTGCCCCCCTCTCCCAGATAAGGTTTCTCTGTGTCACAACTGCAACACTGGCTGCAACTCCCTTTTGTAGATCAGGCTAACATTGAACTCACAGAGATCCACCTGCCTTCCGCTCTGAGTGCTGGGATTATTAGAGTATGAGCCACCACTGCCCAGCCCCATCCTTAGTTTTTATGTTAATCTTTTTTTTTTTTTTTTTAGCAGTGGCACATTTGAATTGTTTTACTCCTGGTGTTTGATTTTTGTCACAGGATCTTATTAAAGCTGACTGATCTGCATATGTGCCTGCTGGAATATTCAGTAGAGCAGCTTTGGCTGTGCTGCCTAGGCTGCACTCTAGTCCTTTGTATGCTCAGTAAGGTCCATTTTTCCTGAGTTCGAGGCCAGCCTGGTCTACAAGAGCTAGTTCCAGGACAGGCTCCAAAACCACAGAGAAACCCTGTCTCGAAAAAAAAAAAAAAAAAAAAAAAAGGTCCATTTTTCCTTTGGGCTTCTGACATAGAAAACCATGTTAAGCTTTTCACTTCTGCTAAAAGTTGTCTTTGTTTTTAATACCTGGCTTAACTCAACCTGTAAATTTCCATTTAATGACTGCTAATAAAGGTACAAACCTAAAACCAGATGAAGTGGCACACACATTTAATCCCAGCACTTGGAATACTGAGGCAGAAGTCAGGAGTTTAAGAACAGTCAGGTAGTGGTACACACCTATAATCCCAACAATAGGGAAGATAAGATATGAAGCTCAAGGGCAGCCTAGGCTAAAATTCTAACTTTTTTTTTTTTTAATTCTTTCTTAGAATCCTCACAAGTTCTTTCCTGATGAACGTTTTGGGGATGAAAGTCCGCTCTTGACAATGAGACAGCCTGGGAGATGTCGTGTTAACAGTACCCCTACAGCAGAAACCATGTTTACAGACCTGGACTCTTTTGTGGCCTTCCATCCACCTTTGCCCCCTCCTCCCCCTCCATACCACCCTCCAGCTACCCCAATCCATAACCAGCTCAAAACAGGCTGGAAACCAAGGCCTCCCAGTCATCACCCTTCTCGTTCATTCTCTTACCCCTGCAATCATTCATTGTTTCACTCCAGAACAGCTCCTAAACCTGGCCCCACCCCAGTCTATTTGCCAGGTGTTAAAGTAGCACCTCCCGATTGTACCAACACCACAGGCCTGGGAAGACAGACGGTTGCTGCTGCAGCAGCTGCTGCTGCCGCTTCATCAGCAATAATATCTGAGAAGCAAGTGGTAAGTCTACACTTAGATAACTTTTTCTAAAACAAAGGAGCTATTCCTCCAGCTCCAGGGACCCTGCTGGGACTTAGCAACACCCAGAAGTGTTACTGACTGGAAGCATTCCCTCCAGGGAATGGAAAGGAGAACAAGCACAAATACCTGGGGTGGCTTCCTGATCACTGCCAAGTGAATGTAGTACAGTGATTGAGCAGTGCACATGTATATCCCAGTGTCTGATCCTCTATGCAAGCACTTATGTAGCATCTTCTGTTCGCCTAAGCATTGTGACTGATAAAAGTCCTCATGCATGTCTCCACCTCCAGCCACCTAATCCATCAGATCCATTTTACTCAGTGTTGGTTGCTAGGGCAAGTAGGTGGTAGTTGAGAGAGGGTTTTTCATCTGAGCTTTGAGTTTCTAGAGTTTAGACTTCCTTTTTATGTAATAGATTTGAGAAAAATAACAATGGCTTCTAGTTCCTAGTATTCCATCATGTGCTGTCAGCAGCGTTTGGTAGAGAAAAATAAAATAGCCCCATTGTTGAGTGTTGAGCTAGTATATACCTTGAGTCAGATTATTATCCTTTCCCCTTCTGGGCCCTTCCTCCTTCCTTTCCAATGGCCAAGCCTTATAGTTACAGAAGTTCTATTTTATATTAAGTACAATTCGCTTTAAAGGCTATTTATTAATAATATGTTCACTCATACATTCCTGAATATAGTAGAAAAAATGTAAATGCCCGAATTTTTAATAATAGAAGCTAGGTGGCCCACCCACAGGGTTAGGGTTGCTTGAATTTTGGGAGTTTTGAGGTAGAAAGATGGGTTCAACGTAGAAAATTAAAAAGCTGGGTATAATGGCATGGCTGTAATCCCTGTGCACAAGAAGCAAAGAATGAGGATTGCTGCAAATCCCAGGCCAGCCAGGGCCACATAGTAAAACCCTCTCTCAAAGAACCAAACTAGTGATGTGAGAGGTAAGTAGCTTTGCATTTTAGTCTTCTTGTGCACGCATAAAGACCGAAATTGGGTCGGGCAGTGTTGGCACACGCCTTTAATCTCAGCACTCGGGAGACAAAGCAGGCTGATCTCTGTGAGTTCGAGGCCAGCCTGGTCTACAGGAGCTAGTTCCAGAACAGGTTTCAAAGCAACACAGAAATCCTGTCTCAAAAAAACAAACAGCAACAACAAAATAGCCCCAAGTTGGTTGGGGTTTTTTTTGTTTGTTTTTAATTTTTTTTTTACGTGGATCATTGTTTTACTTGCATATAGTCTGTGTATCACATGCATGCCTGGTGTCAGTGAAGGTAAGGAGAGGGTGTTGGATCCCCCGGAACTGGAATTACAGTTCCACTATGTAGATGCTGGGAATGGAACCCAGGCCCTCTGGAAGAGCAAACAGTGCTCTTAACCACTGAGCCATCTCTCCAACGCCAGACCTGTGTTTAGATCACCAAAGCCCACATAAAAGCCTGGAGGACGTGATAGCCCACTTCTAATTCCAGTCTCAGAAAGTTAAAAAGGGATTCCCCAGAGTAAGACGCTAGCCAGATTAGCCATTATCTCAGAATGGGATAAGATGAAGGAGAGAGAAGAGAGGTGGGGGAAACCTAGTAGGAGAATAAATAAATTATATCTCACCAATACAGGAAAATGTTATATGGTAATCAAGTAATCTCAATTAAGTGACATAATTGTATGTACATCAAATTTTGAGATTAGTACAGATTCATAGGTACAAAGATGGAAAGCTACATAATGCTTTTTTGTTTTGTTTTGTATTGTTTTTGGAGACAGGATTTCTCTGTGGCTTTGGAGCCTGTCCTGGAACTAGCTCTGTAGACCAGGCTGGCCTCGAACTCACAGAGATCCACCTGCCTCTGCCTCCTGAGTGCTGAGATTAAAGGTGTGCGCCACCACCGCCCGGCCAAGCTACATAATGCTAACAGCAATAACCTCTATACAGAAGTGCAGTGGTTTATATTGTTCTTATGCACATATAATTTTGTTTAATTATACTTCGTAATCTTCAAATGATTGAAAAGAAATGTGTTATTTTTTTCTTTTTTATCATTCCCATTTGTTTCTGTTTCAGTGTACACAGCCTGTGCTGAATGATTTGATGCCAGATATTGCCATGGGGGTGTCTACACTGTCACTCAAGGACAGGAGGCTCCCAGAGCTTGCTGCAGACACAGAATTATGTCAGCCAGCTGAAGCAGGACCAGGGCCTCCCCAGCATCTCTCATGTATTCCACAGAGACATACACACACGTCTCGAAAAAAACATCCACTAGAGCAGAAAGCAGATGGTAGAGAAAATCAGCAGGAATACCCAGATCTCTATGACTTCTCAAATGCTGCCTGCAGACCTTCCACTCCTGCTCCTGGCAGGCGCACTCCTTCCCCTTCACATGGTAGATATTTTGGTCCAGACTTGTACAGCCACAATAAGGCATCACCAAATGGCTTAAAGTCAGCTTACCTACCTGGTCAGACCTCTCCTAAAAAACAGGAAGACGCTAGGAGAGAATATCCACTTTCTCCCGATGGGCATCTCCACAAGCAGAAGAGTGAACCAATACGCTTGGATGTTGTTGAGCAGCCTCCCCAGAGGTCAGACTTTCCTTCAGCAGCCTCAGAAAATGCTGGCAATGGTGCAGCTCATGTCAGGGCACGAACTACAGTGGAAACAGACTTGACTTTTGGGCTGACACCTAACAGACCTCCTTCCCATTCTGCATGTAGCTCTGAAGCTCTAGAAGAGCGATCTAGTAGAAGACTGACAGACAGTGAGTCCTTGAGCCATGGAGCTCAGAGAAACACAGATCTGGAAAGGGATGATTCCATAAGCAGAGGAAGGAGGTCACCGAGCAAGCCAGACTTTCTCTACAAAAAGTCTGCCCTCTGAAAGCAGCTTCGAGTCTGTGCCTGAGATGTGAAACATCCTGTTTTATGATGTAACCCAACAACTTACCGGTTTATCGATGCCAGCTCAGTCTCACATTTTATTCTAGTTTCTATGTGTATATATGTTTATTATACATGGCATGAGGGTTACTTTGAATGCTGCATCCGTCTCTTTTGTGTGTAACAGTTGTGTGGGAAGCATCTTAAAGAGAAAGCAAGCTGGCGCTTTCTTCTTTCAGATGACTAATTTTTTTTGCACTTGTACATTTGTTTTATTTGTATTGATTTTATAACAGTGTGTTAAACTTTATTGCCACATTTAAAGGACTGTATTTTCATACTTTTTTGCATTTTATCTATCACCTACCAGTTTCCACGTGCATTGGATTGCACACTAAGATGTATTTTCTTACAAAATAGTTGTGTTTATTTTTTAATTATAGAAATTCCAAAGAACAGCACATCAAACGCTCCTGTCTCTTTCGGTGATTGTTTCAGTTCAGAAATCTTCCTACTCAGTCTCCATAAATCTAATGTCATTCTTTTTTTATAAGTCATGAAAGCCAATCTTCATTCCCCACAGCAGGAGTCCAGTCCAGGTCTTAAAATTTTTAGGTCCAGCAAAGAACAGGAAGGAGAAAAGCCTTGATACCCAGTCTGTGGCTAATGTGTAATCATAGTGCAGACATTGTCAGGGCCCTTGTAGATTCTGGAGTAGAGTTACTCATTCCAAAAGGTCTAAGAAAATTAGACCTTGGTATTAGAAAACAGTAGAGCTGGGCTTGGATAATCCCAGCACTTGGGGGGGGGGGCAGCAGATCAGATGTTCAAGGTCATCTTGGTTTACAAATGAACTGAAGACTAGGCTATGTGAGCCCCTGCCTCAAAAAAAAAAAAGTAGTGGAGATGATGTGTGCACACAGAGCACACTGATGGGCCTGGCTCTTCATGTGACTCACTGTGCTTGGGGAAGTGACTGCCTTTGATTGTCTTGCATTTTGTGGAAAACAAACAAAACCAAAAGGGCTTCGGTCTTATGTATGTCATTTGGTATTTGTAAGCATACATTTTTTTTAATGTTTTCAAAGTATGTCTGGATTTTTGGTATCATATTCAAAGTTGTATGATGCATAGTACTTTACCACCAAAAAACTATTTTGTTTTCAGTAAAACACTACATGTCCTACTTGAACTCCACCGGAGGTGCTGGTTTGGCATTTTCTGAATTACTGAGCACATGGGGATTTTCACAATCCTTTCCCTTGGAAGGGTAGTATGTGAGCTAAGGACTGCTTTTGGATTTGTCTTATTTTGTTCTTTCTTACTCTCCGATGTAAATATATTGTTATTTAAGTTTTTAATCACTTCGGCATCATTTGGACATTCACTTTGTATTTTATAAACACACATAACCGTAGCACTTAGAAGAAAAGAAACTTCCTGAACATTCTTTGTGGAGAAGGAATTTGGGAACATCTTTTCTGTGTGTGTACATACAATTAGGAATCATTCACACTCGAAAACTATGCAGGGCTAGGGAGCACGAGCTACCGTATAAATGAATTACACGCACTTTGAAGTAAGTAGGTTTCTATTAGGTATTGGCAACTCTGATCTCTCCTGAAACTGTAGTTTCTCATGGTCTTTTCCCACTTTACCCTGTGGATATACACTCAGGAATGATCTGACACTTAAACAGTCCTAACAATAGATAATCTCACAAATGGGAAGGTGCCCATCTCTGTATACCCCGGCAATCGCTGCCACTAGTTCTGTTGCCTGGCTAGTTAGCTGCTGCTCGTGCATCCGCTGACTGTGGCTGACCCTGGTGATGGAATCCTGAGCTCAAGGCTTGCACAGGGCAGGCACATCTGCTGTAAGGTGGGCTTACATCGCCTTTAAGGCTCTTCTTTCCTAAAGTCAGAAACCCACAGGGCTCTGCTCACTTTTTAAGAGTTAGTGTCTTTTGAAGCACAGTATCAGATAGCAGAAGCAAAAAGCAATTCTGTTCTGTTCCTCCCCTGTGTGTCTGGGACCTATTGACAGGAATTATTTTATACAGTTTGGGATTTTTCCAGATCAGACTGTATTTTGCAGATAACTGCAGAGAGAAGCAAGCGCACCTAAAGCTTTCTCACCTCTTGACAGGTTTTGTTTTTCTACATTTTAGGACCATTTGTATCACACTTCATTTTCCTGAAAATTCATTAAATGTGCTTTCCTATCCACACTTGTAATTATAAAAAATTAGTAGATACTGTTCATAGTATTATTTAATTTATAATGTTTGTTTTTAGTGACTTAGTAAATTACCTGGCCAAACTGTGTGCATACAGGAAAATCTTGCTTTAATCTGTGGGATTGTGGAATGGTGTGACTTTCAGAAGATAAATAAACAAATGTGGTTTTGTGTGTGATAGGATAGGTGTTAGTGGGATGTTAGACTCTGTGCCTCTGGCTGTGAACTCATCTATGAAGTTTTTTTTAATGCTGTACTTAAAAATGTGAAGTCTGGGTAGGGTCAGTCTCAGAAAAGAAGGTATTTATGTATTATAAAACAATAGGCCACAGGAACTGGCATTTTTCTTAGGATAGAAATTTATTAAGAACCAAAATCCCAGATCTCCTTTTGAGGCCAGGGACAATCAGGCCATTTGGACAATCACCATTCCAGTCCCTCTGAGTGCTGAGGCTGGAGAACCACTGCTTAGGTTCTCAAGATGCTGTTGATCCTTTTCTTGTATTTTTGTTTTAGTTCTGAAATTTTGAAAAATAACTTACATTTAAAGTCGCCTGTTGCTCATAAGGAGAAAAATTAAAATCATCTAAAACATAAATCCTAATATACCATCTCCCTTTTACACCCCCATTGACTTTATTTCTGAGTGTCATCCCTAGGTCCAAGCTGGCCTAGTGTTTTAGTGACATATTGAGCTTTTAGGGCTTACTGGATTAATTATATTTGTCTTTCTGTACCTCTTATGAACTAAACCTAATTCTTGATTTCTGCTTCCTCATTGGCTGTCCTCTGGCTTTAGGGCTTTTTGTTTTGAACATTTATCATTGCATCATCTTTCCTTGCTTGTTGAAGTTGACACAACCCTTGTACATTGGATGAAGCTGATGCTACAGCACGCAATGGAAGCCGGTGAATGCCATGTGGTGCCAGCTGGGCCGAAGCTGACCTCTCAGGTGCTTTCTCTGGAGTTGAGGATCAACACTCCCAGTGTCTACAGCAAAGGAGATTTGTCTTCATAGTACTGAACTTGCCTTTTAAGGGAAAAATACATTTCACGAAATTTGCATAAGGCCATTGTTTTACAGTGATAAGGCATCCATGTGTTTCTTAGGGCTGAGTTAAGCTCTTTGTAGTCAATAGACTATTATTGCCGCAGTGATGGGTGCTATTCCCGGGTCTGCAGTGGTTCACAATGTCTTACCATGTAGTTACTTTCAAGCCTCATTCAGATAATCTTGCTAAGAGCTATTCTGCACGCCCTAGAGGTGTTTTACTATCTTCTCTCAACACTGCTGTGTGAACAGTGCTCTGTAAAGTGTGTTATTTTGTCCCATCAGTTGTGCTAGTTTTCGTGTGGTTATTGTCTGAGCAAGTCTTTTGATTTTGTTTTCCCTAAAAAATACATATCCATGACTGTACCAATCTTCCATATTCAGAATATTATAATGCTGCAGCCATTTCTATAGAATGACTGTTTGCAAGTTTGTGTCTTGGAAATATCTTCTACTTGTGTGTTTATGTGAGCTCTGAGATCAGATAAGCTCTGGAAGAGACCTCGGGTGAACCTGCACATGACTGCAGGTTCTCTGGGTAGGCCCCAGGGAATTCTGCTCTTAGATGGGGCGGCTGAAAGCCCAAGGTTCCTGAGCTCCCCTTGCCATGTATGTGCCACATCTGGCCTCCACCACCGAGTTTCTTGTGGTTGTGCTGTTAATGGTAGAGTCAAGTGCCTTCAATGCTAAAGGCTCAGAAATCTTTCTTAAACTGATTTCATGTCCTATGCAAGTGTTTTCTACAACCTGCATAACCAGTACTTTGTAAGACTTGTTTACGCTTCAATTGTACATAGTGTTTTTTAAAGAAATATATAGTATTTTTATTTAGGTACCTCCAAACTTGAACTCGTCTGTGTGAAGCATTGTAAACGATACATTTCTCTTTTGAGTACCATCACAATTGTACAGAGGTTTTCACTGGTTCTATTTTTCTACTGTTACTGATAAGCATGTAACACTGACTATCCTACATATAGTTGGCATTTCAAATAAATGGCTTGTATAGAACCTGTGGAGTTGGACCTAGTCTGTTCTAGCAGTACAGCATGCAATCTTTTTTTAATAATTTAACTTTATTTTATGTGCATTGGTGTGAAAGTATCAGATCCCCTGGGACTGGAGTTACAGACACATGTAAGCTGCCATGGGGAGGGGGGTGCTGGGAATTGAACCTAGGTCCTCTGGAAGAACAACCAGTGCTCTTAACCACTGAATCTCTCCAGCCCCCAGCATGTAGTCTTTATCTACAGATGTGGTTGTGCCCCTTGAGGGTAGAATCTGGAGGCTTTCTTGATTTTCTGTCTCATGTTTTCAAATTTTCAGAAACATCATGATGGTGGTAGTTGTTTCCTTGGAAAGTATTTTGATTCATCAACTTACTTATATTTCACCCAGGACATTTTTTGAGAGACTTCATTGTACAAATTGGAGCAGTGATCTGAAGAGGAAGTTCCACCCATGTGTACCAGGCACCTGGAGTAGGATCAAGACATAACTTTGACATTTTAACTTCCGGGATGGGAAGACTTGGCAGAGTGACCTTTATAAAGATAGAAGACTATTGCTAGGACCAGGGGAACCAAAGCAGGGCTGAGGAGGGCGGAGCCTGGGGGTGGCAAGGGCTGTGCACACATGAGGGCTCTGGGACTCCGCCTTACCCTTCTTGGACAGGCAAAAGGTTTTGAGATTGGCCCTAATGCCTGTTTCTTTTTTTTTTAAATATTTATTTATTATGTATACAATATTATTTCTGTGTGTATGTCTACAGGCCAGAAGAGGGCACCAGACCCCATTACAGATGGTTGTGAGCCACCATGTGGTTGCTGGGAATTGAACTCAGGACCTTTGGAAGAGCAGGCAATGCTCTTAACCTCTGAGCCATCTCTCCAGCTCCCTAATGCCTGTTTCAAATGTCAAAGTTGCCACAAGCTTTAGCAGAAGATGGAGATGGGGGGAGGGAGGAGTTTTAGCCAGACTTTCCAACAGTGGGAGAGGCTCAGGAATACTGCAGAGACCCAACTGAGAGGGTTCAGGTACAAATTTGCAGTGTTTTGTGATTTGGTAACTTGGTAGGCAAGGAAGGCAGGGAGGGTCTCATCTAGAGGAAAGCAAACTGAGTATTGTAGTCATATTAATTTGGCCAGTAGTTCTAAGCAGTAGCTAAGAAGTATATTTAGGTGGAAACTCAGGAAGAATGGTCCACATACATATATTGCATGACTAAGGGGAACACTGGAAGGAAGATGAAAGATAAGGGGGAGGACCCCACCTTCCTAGGTCCTTTAAAGGAGACTCGCTGGCCCAGGGCCCCTACAAGCAGAAAGGAAACCTGCAGTGTGGTACTCAGAAGGCCCAGCCAAGGGAGCTACAGGAAATGTGGTCCTCAGAATAAAAGTGCATTGTGAAGAAGAGAATGAGAAATACATAGATGTATGTGACAATTCTCAAGAGTGCTTACAGGACTACCACTGAAAGGGACCCTGGTACTACAAGGTAGTGAGCCCCCATGTCAGTGCTAGCAGTTGAACCTGGGTCCTCTGAAATAGTAGCCAGTGCCCTTAACCACTGAGCCATCTGTCTGTTCACTTAAGAGTTCTTCCTTCTCCATACTAATTTCTTCAAGTTCAGAAGTCAGCAATTTTTCCTTCTAAAATGGTTTTCATTTCTGTTTTTTTGTTTTGTTTTGTTTTGTTTCAAGGGTATGGCAGGGGCTAGAGAGAGGCTCAAAGGTTGAGAGCACTGGCTGTTCTTCCATAGGTTCTGAGTTCAATTCCCAGCAACCACATGGGCTCACAGCCATCTGTAATGAGATCTGGTGTCCTCTTCTGGTGTGTAGGCATAGGATGCAGGCAGAACATTGTATGCATAATAAATAAATATCCCGAACCTTGGGGGAAAATATTGGCAGTCTTGTGATACCCAGAAGCTAGTATTCCACAGCATTCCAAGAATGGGGTATCCCTGCACCTTGGAGGGGTACTATAGATGTCTTATTTAGTGGCCATGCAATGGCCACTGATTGTCAGCTCTTTGAGAATTATGGATCTCTATAGCAACTGACAGCAACCCTCATCTATGACCAGAAGCCTAAGTACTTGAGAGGCAATTTGCCAGGCACACCATGTTACTACTGCCCGTCTGCCACTGTTCCTTGTCCCAGATGCCTGGCACATCACTGGTCCTTGGTTTCCAGACTACCATCCCCTACTACAATTACTTGAGACCCTTGGTAATTTCTAGGGTTTGGGTCCCTTTGCTTAGTCCTCCTATCCAGATTGCCAGTAGCTTGATGCATTTCCTGGCTACCCCCATGGACCACATGCACAAGGCCCCCAGACTCCTCTCCCCAAGTTTTCTTGTAGTTTACACTACTCATGCAGATTTGAGAGGTGTGTTCTGACAGAAAGGGTAAAAGTAGGTTGCAGGGTTCTGCCTTCCCATCTGCCAAACATATTAACTACCCAACATTCCCAATGGCCTGACACTGATCGTGTCATTGGGATTTCTTAGGAGCCCTGGCCAGTCTTAACGTTCCAGCCTGACCACTCCCTCGGGCATACGATGCTTGTCTTCCTGTGAAGTCTCCCCAGTAGCCTGAGCCACATCCTGTGGACAGCCTCGGATTTAGGATTCTAGTGACATCTCAAAACAGTGGAGAACTATGAAACCTGGTGTGCAAGTATGCTAGTGACCGCTGCTGGCTTGTGGTAGAGCTGGGAGGAAGGGGAGGCCAGGATGCTCTGGCAGAAGAGCCTCCATAGGTAAGGTTCATCGGAGAACCCTTATGGGACACTTTCTCTGCAGCGTACTGATCATGCTGCCTAGGGCAAAGCACCCAACCCCAGCTTCCTCATCCCCAATGTGGTTTACTTAATAAGCACTGGTTATAGACTTGACATGTGGGTCTCACCCTTCTGCTCACCCTTCATGATAAACCATCTTTTCCCTGCCCTCAGGAGAAGGGGACCATGTTGCACTCTCCTGAAATTCCTCACTGTGCAGTCTCTCCAGCTACATAAATATCTTCCATTTCTGGAATATTCTATTTGATATAATGTTTCCCAGATGTCTGCGGTGAAAACAACTGTTCTTCCCATTTCTCTGTTTTCTGATAGACCTACCAAAGACTCTGGGGATTCCCCAATTAGTCAGCGAGTAATGACCCCAGAGAGGTCCTAGAGTCTCCTGCCCCTCCTCAGTGTATCTGGTATTATGTTCTTAGCACCCTGTAGTCAGCCCCTGTGCTTGTCATTCTTGCTCTCCTGAAGTCCTGGGTTCAGGTAAAATGCTCCATCCCTCCTACCCCCACCTCAGCCTCCCAGGCCTCTCCAGCCTTCCATTTTCCTCTTGCCCTAACTGAGGTAAGGGTCTTATGTCTCACTTCCCAGCGCTCTCTGGGAAGTGGACTTTCTTTTTTTTTTTAAACTTATTTATTTATTATGTATACAATATTCTTTCTGCGTGTATGCCTGAAGGCCAGAAGAGGGCACCAGACCTCATTACAGATGGTTGTGAGCCACCATGTGGTTGCTGGGAATTGAACTCAGGACCTTTGGAAGAGCAGGCAACGCTCTTAACCGCTGAGCCATCTCTCCAGCCCCCAGGAAGTAGACTTTCTTATACTGACTGGGATGCAGGAAGGGCATCAGGTGGTGGCTGGCCCCTAATCCCACACCTTGTAGTTATCCTCCTTACTTACAGTCACCTCCCCCCACCCTGCCACTTCCTTCACACACTGAAGGCCTGGCTTCAGCCTCTCTCATGTCCTCCCATTCCAAGCCCTGATGGCCACAGCGGGAACAGCCATTTCCCCAAGGGCTCCACCTTGACCTGTTCGCTCCCTCCTACTCTCAGCCCACTTGTCTTAGGTAGGGTTTCTATTGCTGGGAAGAGACATATGACCATCGCAACTCTTAAAAAGGAAAACATTTAATTGGGTTGGCTTACATTTTCAGAGGGTTAGTCCGTTATCATCATGGGACAACGTGGTGCTGGAGAAATAGCCAAGTGTCCGACATCTTGGCTTGCAGGCAACAAGAAGTAAACTGTCTCACTGGGTGTGGCTTGAGCATATATGGGACCTCAAAGCCCGCCTCCACAGTGACACACTTCCTCCGACACGCCTTACCTCCTAATACTGCCACTTCCTTTTGGGGCCATTTTCTTTCACCACACCATGCCCTCCTCCTGTTAGTGACGCCTTCTCAAGTTCTCCGTTTAATACTCCCCTTTAACTTCTGTGGAGCTGACTTCCATCCTCTTCCTGTCCCCTCCAGGACAGCTGTCAGTCACTTCCTGTCTCTGGCCTTTGAGCTGCAAGTGATTGACAACATCTGTCTCATGTGCTGAACTCAGCTATGGGAGACTGAAGAAAGCCCCACAGCTACGACGTCCCCCAACCCAGAGCAACTTCAGAGATCTTCTCCTGTGTAGCCTCCAGCTCAGTCATCCCCTGGCCTTTGCAGGAGACAGATGCCTTTCTGGGTCTGCAGCCAGCCCCGTCTTCTTCCAGGGCATCCCCTCTGATGCACTCCAGCCGTCTGCTCACAGTTCCTGCTTCTCTTGGTTCCCATGAGTCCTGCAGCTGTCCTTCCCTCGCGCCTCCACAGCTCCTCAATGTCATTGTGATCACCTGTGCCCTGCACCCCACCTCTCTCATCTGTCCTCTGCCCTACCACACTTCCATCCCCTGCCACTAGGGAGCCCTCCTGCCCTGAGCACCGTGCCATCTTCCCCTCACTAGCTAGGGAGGCTCTGCCAGCGGGTCTTATCTGGAGCTTTAGAGCAGGTCCACGACCCGGAGAAGGCTACCTCATCCAGTCAGCTTCCTCAGAGAACATGGAGGCCCATCTGTCTTAGCTCTTAGTCTCATTTGTCAGTTTAGAGATTATTGAATCTCAATAGGCCTGTTCCCTCTTACCTCTGCCTGCCACCAGACACCATGACGCCCACAGCTCTGTGGCACTGCCCTGCTTTCCTTCCATCTCATTAACCACTTCCCCAGCCTGCCTCTAGCACCCATGTTGGTGTTGGTTGTCTGGCGTCTACCCAGGCCCTTTCATCCTCACTTTTCATGTGGCTCAATATGGGCTAGAGGCTCCTCATTTCAACGGCTTCAACGACCATGGAGGCTGCTACCTACAAATTCTATCCCGCCTCAACCTGTGCCCTTAAACCCTATTACATAGGGCTGGGGAGATGGCTCAGTGGTTAAGAGCACTGCCTGTTCTTCCAGATGGACCCAGGTTCAATTCCCAGCACCCACATGGCAGCTCACAACTGTCTATAATTCCAGTTCCAGGGGACCCAACACCCATGGCAAAACACAAATACACATAAAATAAATTTTGGTCAAAGACTTTGTTAGGGTCTTTATCCTATCTTATACCCAAGAGTCAACAGCCCCTTGTGAGTCATGACCTGGCTTAGCCCCCACCAGGTACTTGAGTTGCCAGTCACTTCAGCAGTCCTCAGGGGCCATAGCCTTCTGTGAGTCCCTTCCCTTGCTCTGCGGAGTGACAGCTGTGGTCAGAGAAGCCACAGTTCTGCAGGTGAGGAGTCTCCCAAGACATGGGAGGTCTGTAAAGAAACTGTTACCCTGTAGGTGGCCCTTCGGGTCATTTGAAAACACTGTGTGCTTCTTGTGCCTTTGTATGGTGGAGTGGTGACGACATCAGCGACCCTGACTTTCAGGGAATAGTTGTGGACACCCTTCCTTCCAATTGTGTCACCTAGACAGCATCCCCCAGTCACTGAACTGATTTCCTTTCAGGTCCTACTGACACTTTGCTCCCTGGGCCGTGGTAGAACAGGACGTTGCTCACTTGCTCTCTACCAGGTACCCAGTCCAAAGCACAACCATGAGGGCATAGACACCCCAGTGGGACATGCGAAACTGGGCAGAGGCTGTCGCGGCCAGGGTCCTGAGGTGATTGCCCAGTGGGACATGCAGAACTGGGCATAGGGGCTGTCAAGGCCAGGATCCTGGGGTGATTGCCCAGCCCCTCCAGGGAATTCCTCCCCTCTCGGGACTGTTGAGGGCCGTTAACCTCTGTATCCAGACTTGACTCCCGCATCCTCCCCTCTGTGGAGGAGCTAGCTCGGGCTTCTTTCCTCCTTAGGATGCCTGCCCTATCTATGGCTTCTTTCCTCCTTAGCATGCCTGCCCTATCTATTTCCCCTGGGCCCCAGGCTCTCTGCTCCCTGCTGTAGTTCAGATCTTGTGAGGCTGCACCTGAGCTGTGAGCTCTAGGCTCTGCAGCAAGCTGTTTCCATTTCCTGTCAAGCTGGCTGATGGAAAGCAGCGACCCCTTTCCTCTTACCCTCTCTGATCCTCAGCCCTGCCACCCTCCTGCCATCTGCCTTGTCTGTTCTGTGAGTTTTCCTGTGAGATCACCTCCTGTCTCTGGATATAACATGGGGAAGCTGGGCTGTAACCAGGCTTTCTACGAGGTTTAGAAAAACTTCCCTGGGTTAGATGTTGGAAAAGAATCAAATCTTTTATGTCAGTCTAAGTTCATCTTCTAGCAGCTGGAGAGATAGCTCAGAGGTTAAGAGCACTGGCTCCTCTTTCAGAGGATCCGAGTTCAATTCCCAGCATCCACATGGCAGCTCACAGCTGTCTGTAACTCCAGTCCCAGAGAATCTGACACCTTTACACCAATGCGCATGAAATAAAGTTAAATAAATTATTTTTTTAAAAAAAGTTCATCTTCTAAACCAAGGGAGTGTCCCCTCACGTTTTGGTTAGAAGCAGAAATCAAGCTGGAACTGAACTGAAAGCTGCCGCGTGGCAGCTATTACAGTGCCCGGGGCTGCTATGCTGCTTTCTGGTGAAAACGGGCCATCAACAGTCTCAGCTTCAAGGTGACATGACCATGACCACCCCACTGGCTCCCGGGAATTCTTCCAGGGTGGTTCCCAGACAGCACTGGCCTTCCATAGGCCTGCTAGACCACTTCTTTGACTTGCCCCTTCTGCACCACCAGGGTCCTCTAAGGGACAAGAACCAGTTTTCCTGGCACCAAGGACGCTTTCTTCAGGGTTTTAGCTACAGAAGCAGCTCACTTAACTTGCCATGGGGCACATCACTCTCCCTGTCTTTCTCTTTGGCAGGCCCATCACTGAACTTGGACCTATGCTAGCAGCCCCAGCAATCCTCCTTCCCACCACTGCTGTGCTACAGACATGTGAGTACAACCATTCTTAGATTTGGGGATTTGAACTTGGATCATACTTGGGCAGCAAACTCTCTTGACCCCTCTAAGCAGGTCTCCCAGACCCAGGACCAATTTTATAGACTAGCAGACACAGAATGAACTGCCTCCAGCTTTGAACCAGGGCCAGGGTAGGAAAGCTGTGAACGGACACTTGGGCTCAGTTTCTTACCACCAGCAGATGGAGGCCAGGTAGATTTAAACAGGACCAGAAAGAGTCAAAATCAAACAAAACAAAAATAAAACAAGATCAAGAACAATCAGAAAATCAATAATTTTTAAATTGGTTTAATTTGGACTTTACAGAAACCTGATTGAAATATGTTAAGTCCAGTAGTAATTTCTACAAAAATGTACATACAATGCCAGAATTCCTTAAAAGTAACTAGTATCACATTTTTGTTTTGCATAAAACATGCATTAATATCAACTGCCACATATTAGCCCAAGCCATCTCTATGAGAAGAGACAGGCCAAGTCAGTAAGAAACTAGTTGTGAACAGGTACAAAAAGAGGTTTTCTGGTTAAGTGGAGCCTTTCCTAGACAAGCCCTTAGCACTGGGCGTCTGAACTGCTGCTGCTCACTGATACTGCTGCCGAGCCATGGTTCTGACCTGCCACAGGCAGACAGCAATTTTTTGGTAGTAAATCGGACATCTGGGAAGATACAAATTTTGAGGACATGATGGAACATGGAAAGTGCAACTCTCAAGTTCAAAATATCCTCAAACTTAGAAGATCCCCAGGCTGTAGGCACCTGAGGTTTTTAACTGAGCCCTCTCTAGGAGGCTAGCTCAGTGCACACAGGCATTGCCTGCAGCCAGGAACCTTCCAGCTCTGCACAACAAGCTTCACAGGACCTGTCACTAGGGGGCTGCAGGCTACAGCACAGGGGCCATGCCATTTCCTGAGGCCTTATTTGTAGGCCCCTTCATCTTGTCCAGGAATTAGCGAGCATTCATGCATACAACTGCTGCACACACACAAAAATATCCATACTACTATGTGACCCAAAATGCCTTTAATGTACCTCACAGTGTGCTATGGAAGACCTTGTTCCTCTCAGGTGTGTGTGTGGGGGGGGGGAACTTAGGGCTTTGCAGATCAAAAGATGTCTTTCACATAGACTATGAAAAGATTTCACAGCACCTGAAAGACTTCCCCCAAACACAGAGTTTTATACAACGATCTATGCGAGGATTTTCAGACTTCATTCAGGAGGGAAGTAGCTGTGCACATTGTTTCCATACAAAAACTCGACATGTGTGCAGCTGAGGGCTTTGTCTGGAATCTTCTTCAGTCTCTTTTCCAGGACAGTGTCACTGCCCCACTCACCAACACTAAGGTCAGTCAGTGTCTTCGCCTTCAGCACAGATTCAAGGGGAAAAATAACTTAACACAGAACAGTATCAAAATAGGTCCATTTTTTAATATATGCTTCTGCATATCCCTGATAATGTAAGAAAGCAGAGGACTCGGTAAAGCACCCACATGTCACGGGGTGGGATCTGGTCATTTTAGGCAGCAGCAAAGGGACTCAGATAAGGGTGGATTCCCTGTAAGCCCTTCAGCATTCCAGTACTAACGCTGATGTCTGAGCCAAAAGAACGCTGGTGAAACTTGACTCTAAATCCCTCAGCGACATTCAGAACAAAGGCTTGCTTCCTCAGTCTCACGGCGAGTAAACCTCCCTGCCTATGGCAGACACACCACAGCAGCCCTAGTGCTCTCAAGGCTGATCCAGAGAAAGTTCCCAAATCCCTTCAAGCCCCCAACCAAACCTCAGGAAGCAGAACAGGCTTGAGGAAGCTGGGACCCAAGGCACCGTGATCATGGGGGCAGAGGGGATGGTCCCCCCAAGCAAGTTCAGGCTAACAGGAAGAGAACCTGCAAGAGAGAGAGGACCCAGAAGGCAACAGCTCTGTTGACACTTATTTGGGAGTCATAGAAAAAATTGCTAAAAAAGAAACCAATTTGCTTTCCCAAGATCAAATCAAACTTCTTAAAACATAAGCAAAAACCCTGGGTATCCCGGATAGGAAGGCTGAAGTCTGTGGAATGGGGTGCGTTTAGCTGAGTCATCGAGGACGCTTGTTGAGACACTGTGGCTACTGTTAAGGAGAAGGGAGCTTGAGGCCACAGGAAGACGGGAAGGGGACCAAGTGTGACACAGGTCTCTTTACTCCAGAGCAGGGGCATTTCCAGGATCTGAGTGAGGAAGCACGCACTCCCTCTAGCTGCAGTAATACTGCAGCCCGTCCACTCTCCTCCTCTTTTTAGACTGAAATTCTTCAAAGAACTGTTGAATGTCCTCTCTCTTAACAACCTGTTGATGAAAAGCCAAGGTTTGAGAGGTTTTGTCTGCAGCAGCGACAAAAGGTCAGAGCACTCACAAACAAGCCAAATAACCCACTGGCTAATTCCAGAGCCAGCAGCCTGGTCACAGTCTGCAATCCTAGTGCAGGAAGAAAGTCACAAATTCAAGGCCAGCCTGGGCTACATAATGAAACCCAGTTTCAAAAACTACAAAAACAAAAGAAAAGAGAATTGCAGAGGATTACTTGTGGATAAGCTCACTGCCATTGGGAACCATGTTATCCACACCTAAGCTAGCAAGTGTCAGAGCAGAAAACACAGTATGCTATGCAGTGATCTCACAGGCTGTCACAGACAAGAGTGACAGACTTACAACTTGAAGTAGTCATTACTGTGTCCACTGCTTTCCTTGCACAGCAGTGGGACAAATCCCCAGTCGAACCACATGGGTCAGAAGCAGCATCTGACATAGTGAGCAGACAGCAGCATCTGTTTACAGACATGCGCACTGAGGCCATGGATGACCATTCAGTCACACACCTAGGCAGCAGAACAGAATGACTCAGAACTCAGCTTGCATTACCTACCCCAGCATCTCCACATGTAAAATAATAAAAGCAGCACCCACCTAACAGGGCAACTTGACGATCAGCTGACCTATAGTCTATGAATCTCCTGGTACATTCTTTTTTTTTTAAATTATTTATTTATTATGTATACAATATTCTGTCTGTGTGTATACCTGCAGGCCAGAAGAGGGCACCAAACCTCATTACAGATGGTTGTGAACCACCATGTGGTTGCTGGGAATTGAACTCAGGACCTTTAGAAGAACAGGCAATGCTCTTAACCTCTGAGCCATCTCTCCAGCCCCCTCCTGGTACATTCTTAATAATAATCAGCTGAGCCATGACACAGCCCTGGCACACCTGACCTGAGACCTAAGGTCATCACTGCATGTGCTCGTCAGCACAGCTTTCCTTCAGGTCTGCTCAACTCTAGGTTTGTGCTTTCTTGTTTTATTTGATGCCGGGTCTCACTATGTAACCCTGGGTGGCTCAGAACACAAATAGATGCCCTGCTTCTGCCTCCCAAATGCTGGGAATAAAGGTGTTGTACCACTGTGCCTAGCTTGGATTTGTGCTTTCTTCTGCACTGATATCT
The DNA here is from genome assembly GCF_018167655.1 of Microtus oregoni. Taxonomy (NCBI): domain Eukaryota; kingdom Metazoa; phylum Chordata; class Mammalia; order Rodentia; family Cricetidae; genus Microtus; species Microtus oregoni. The sequence continues at coordinate 10,388,163 of NW_024543210.1, forward strand.
TTAAAAAAGAAAGGGAGGGAGAGAGGAAAACTTGTGTATCTTGAGTCTAAAATTAAAGATGATTGCTATTGCTGTATCAACAGAAAAAATGGTTGATAAAAAAAATCCTCAAAACCCAAGTCATGTTCTGGAGGCACTACTTTAAGTAATGGGCAATGGATTTAAAGCATCAAATACAAAGATGTCTGTAACGCTAACAAAATAAAAAATAAGACCAAGGAAAAACACGGATCAAAATAAGATAAACTGGGACAACCCAGCTCTGAGTCTACTGCAGTCATCACAAGACCGTGTTTTCTTAATCTATTTTTAAATACAAAGTAACACATATGCTTCTTGGTAGAAGGATGGATGGTGGGGCAAAGAAGCTGAGGGACAGAAGAGAGTGCTCCAACACATATGAGAAGGATCTGTCCTAATCTAGGGTTACAAACAGTGACAGCAATCTGTGAAAGAGAATATTATGTTCAGGCAGTGATGGCGTATGCCTCTGATCACAGCACTTGGGAGGCAGAGGCAGGTGGATCTTTGAGTTCAAAGCCAGCCTAATCTACGGAGCAAGTTCCAGGACAGCTAGGACTACACTAGAAACAACCTAAAAAAAAAAAAAAAGAAAAAAGAAAATACTATCTATCCTCTAGTACTGCAGTCCTTCCTGCTCTGCTTGTCAGCACTGGGTTACAGGTGTGTGCAATCATGCCAGCTTTTCACTAAGTTTTGGGTCTTAGCTCAGGTCCATGAGAGCTGCAAAGCACAAGTTCTTACCTGCTAAGCAGTCTTCACAGTCCCTCTAATATGATTTTTATATAGATTTTATTTTAAGATTTATTATTTATTATATATACCGTGTTCTGCCTGAATGTAAGCCTGCAGGCCAGAAGAGGGCACCAGATCTCATTACAGGTGTTTGTGAGCCACCATGTAGTTGCTGGGAATTGAACTTAGGACTTGTGGAAGAGCAGCCAGTGCTCTTAACCTCTGAGCCATTTCTCTAGCCCCTAATATGATTTTTAAAGCCGCATGATAAAATTAGTAAAGAACACGGCAACCACAAACTACACCAGGGTGAGGTTGTGAGAATCTGGAGAATGCACAGGTTACACAGGAGGCTAAGGCCCCAATGGACCCATGAGACAGTTTAGTTCTAGCAGAAAGAAGCTCAAGTAGAGACTGCGGCAAAGAAAGAAAACACTGTAACCCACGGGATGTGGACAAGCAGGGTTACCTCTAAAAACCAACAAAATGGAGCTGAGCACTGAGGCCAAGAAAAGTGGATCTCTGTGAGTTCAAGGTCAGCCTGATCTTCCCAGAGAGTTCCAGGCTAATCACCACTACGGACTAAGACTGTCTCAGCAACAAAACCTGAATCATTTGGGATAAGACTTTTAGCGCCTGACATCACAACTTGTTTTACAGAAGCAGTATCACAGCCCCAAACCAGGGCTGAATCCAGCAATACAGCAGCAGTGCACCCCAAGGGCTTCATCCTTGTGATTCCAGCATTAGGGAGACTGGTACAGACAGTTGGAGAATCTGAAGCGAGATAAAGCTATACTGAAAAACCCTTTTCAAAATACAAACAAAAAAGTTAAAAAAAAAAAAATCCCAGCACTCAATTTCGGTTGCCCTTTTTTTTTTTTTTTTTTTTTTGCTTTTCGAGACAGGGTTTCCCTGTGTAGCCCTGGTTGTCCTGCAACTCAGAGATCCACTTGCCTCTGCACCACTGCCTGGCTGCACAATTTAACATTAAAGAAAATGAGCTGTTTGTTCTAAAATAACAAAGCTATCTATGATTAAGGCTCTTACATACCGTGCCTTCATCAGCAAATCTCTTCAGATAGTCTTTAAGTTCAGTCTTCAAGTCATTGTACTCTAAATCAAAACAACAAGAAGTTCAGACAGGCCTTACACTTTTAAAACAAAACACCTGCCATTGATAGGCCAAGTTCATTAACAGTCTACACCAATGTTTTTAATTAAAACCCAGAGAAACTTGTTTCCCACTTAACTCTGGCCTTCCTTCATTTTGCTATCTGGGTCTTTACATTTAACAAAAACAAACACAGGTGGTGGTTGCGCACACCTTTAGTCCCAGCATTCCGGAGGCAGAGACAAATGGATCTCTGTGAGTTTGAGGCCAGCCTGGTCTACAGATTTAGTTCCAGGACAAGCAGGGCTGTTGTACAGAGAAACCCTGCCTTGAAAAACCAAACAACAAACACAACCAGAATTAGCCTCTCTCCATAAAGACTTCGGTGGGGCTTCCTGTTTCTCAGCAATCTAGGCCCTTAAGTAACCTTGGGCCCACCAGACAGGTTTAAACCACGCCTCACTGAAATTTGCATAGATTCCGTAGATTTGCACAGCTGAAGAATTTCTTCAACACCCCTATCACTGAAAACCTTTTAGTCAGGGTCTCAAGGTCTCTATCCTCTCTGTCTCTCTCTTGCTCACACACACACACATAAATACACCCAAAGAACAGTGATACATGCATATGAAAATATCATAATGAAGCCTAATGTTTGTCTACTAAGAAAACTCAACAGTCTTTAGTCTAATAAAGGCAAAAAAATTAACTGATCACAAAAGAGAAATGATGGATGTTATAAAAAGGACCCAAGGTCATGGACTCAAGTGGAAAGTGGCTGAGACTGAAACACTGACCTCACCAGAGCTGCTGGACTTAGGGGTATCTTCTCCCCTTCTAGCAGCTTCCTGTGAACCATTCAAGCAACCCTGAGAGACCTCTCAAAAAGCTGTCGTGCTTCCCAAGGTCAGATACAATGCTCAATGAAAACTACTTTGAAAGGATGAAACACTCTCCTATTATTCAGTATTCAGGTATCTACCCTTAATTAAAATAATACATGCTGCAGTTTGTTCTTTTCTCTCTTTTTTGAGACAGTCTCTACATAGCCCTGGCTATCCTGGAGCTCACTGTGTAGACCAGGCTGGCCTCAAACTCAGAGACCCTCCTGCTTTATCTCCCCCCCCCCCAAATGCTGGGATTAAAGGTGTACCACCACAACCTCACAACCTTTGGCAACCCTTTGGCATAATGTCAGAGGGATAGCAAGCAACCTCCACTAGCCATGACACCCCACTGGGCCATATCTGGCCTAGCTCTCAAGTTTTTACTCAGTCCCTAATCCATCCTTTGTGTTACAGATACCTTTTGTGAATCTTGTCTGAGAGTTTCCCATAGATACAAAGCATATTCAAAATTTTCTTTAGAGCCCAGCGATGGTGGCGCAAGCCTTTAATCCCAGCACTCAGGAGGCAAAGGCAGGCCAGCCAAAAGCTACAGAGAAACCACGTCTCAAAAACCCTTGGTTTAAGAGGAAATCTCATGAATCAGTTATCTGCACCTGGCATTTTATTTTCGGAAACTTCATTCAGATTGTTTTAAGCATATGGAAATCTGCTTGATAAGTATAAATATAGCAAAAAATAAAAATGCAAAGAGGCGAAGGGAAAAGTGCTTCAATTTACAGAGACTGAGTCCCCTGAAGCACAGAGTATCTCTGAGTCTTCATTTCACAGACCCGCATGAACACACACATCCGCACCGCATTACCTGTGATCTTAAGCATTATTCTAGCACGACATGCTAGTGAGCCGTTGGTGATAGCAGCAGACTACTATTGTTGATGCACAGTTAGAGCAGATGTCTACTACCTTAGACATTCTCCTGCTCAGTGAAGGACACTATAAACGTACTCACCACAGATGAGCTCCACTTGCTGGACTCTGTTCATGCTGCTCAGGGTGTCCATTAAAGGGTCCCGTCTCTCGGTGGCTTGCTCACTCTTGCCTTTGTTCTCATAAGCCAAAACTGTATCATACTCATCTGTCAGGAACAGGACATCTAGTTCTCCATACATTTTCTTAAAAAAAAAAAAAAAAAAAAAAGAAAGAAAGAAAGAAAAAGAAAGAAAATCAGTTTCCCTATTAGAACATCATTTTCAGAAAGTCAGTTTCAGGAGAATAACGATTTTATTCTTTTTGAATTCACACCTAGAAAATTGTGAGTTTTGAAGTTGCCTGACAAATTTATACTTTAGGCCCGGATCTTTTTCAGAAATCTTCCAACTTCCACAAGAGATTTGGTCTATGCAGTTTGAATGAGCCACCATGAGGGAGATGAGAACTGAACCCGGGTCCTCTGAGAGAGCAGTAAGCACTCTTGCCCCCTCTCCAGTCACAGAATTGGTGTTATCTACTAACACTAGGTAGAAAGTATCACATAATTCCGATTTTCCTGTAGAGTTCTTCTTGTAGAAGAACTTGTTCTACAAGTGTGGCTTTATATATTTGGTCCATAGGAAATTCGGCGTCCCTGGACTCCTCTATAAATCCATGAATATACTGTGTGGTGCATAATCTGAGAAACCAAGTGGAACCAGACACTCACCATACAATCTTGGCAGGTGCACAGCCTGCTGCGCCAGTTCAAGGGCCAATAGGTAGCAACATCCTTCTTCACAAACTGACTGGCTTGAAGCTCCTGAAGTCTGCAGCCAGACTGCAGCTCAGTTTTGGTTTTTTCATTCTTAAGAACGGTCTGAAATAAAATTAAGTTCTGGAGTGTGAATTTTTGTATTTTGTTTTTTGAGACAGGGTTTCTCTGTGTAACAGCCCTAGCTGTCCTGAACAAGCTCTTGTAGACCAGGCTGGTCTCAAACTCAGAGATCTGCCTGTCTCTGCTTCCTGAGTGCTGGGATTAAATGTGTGCACTATCATCGCCCAGCTGAGTTTTTGTATTTTTAAGTTTGAAAAAAATTTTTATTTGCATGTGTATAAGTGTTTGCCTGCATGTGTGTCTGTGTACTTGTGCATGCCTGGTACCCATGGAAGCTAGAAAAGGACATCTGATTATTCCATGGGACTGGATTTGCAGACAACTGTAAGCAATATGTGAGCTCTGGAAGTTGAAACCCAGGTCTTCTGGAACAGCAGCCATCACTTTTAACCAGCTGTGTGTTTTTGCATGCATAAGGAAGGCCATGCACATTCAAGTGTCTTCCTCAATCAACTTCTCCATTTTTTAGTTTTTGAAATAGGGTCTCTCACTGATTGGCTAGAATGCCTGTCAGTTGACTCCAGGGATCATCTCATCTCCAGCTTCCCAGCACTGGGATTCAGGTGCATTCTGTACCAGGCTTTGCTGTCCTTTGAGAAAGGGTATCACTATACAGCTTGGGTTAATGTAGAACTAGCTATGTAGACGAGGCCAGCTTCAAACTCACAGAGATCTTCCTGCCTCTGTCTCCTAAGTGCTAGGATCAAAGATGTGTGCCATCATGCCCAGTGTGGCTGTTTTTTGTTTTTGGAGCCAGGGTTTCTCTGTAGCTTTGGAGCCTGTCCTGGAACCCACTCTGTAGACAAGGCTGACCTCAAACTCACAGAGATCCACCAGCCTCTGCCTCCCAAGTGTTGGGTTTAAAGGCGTTATGTGGTACTAGAGATCTAAAGTCCTCACGGTTATATGCAATCAACTCTCCAATTGAGCCACCTCTACCCTTCTCTTGTCATCCCTGAGAATCAAACTCAGGGCCGTCACTCTGCTGATCATGCTACCACCCTGGCCCTTAGTTTCACTTTGAATGTGGCTTGAATTCCATACACTACCTGGCAGTCAGACTCAGAACTAGAGCTGGTACATGGCTCATTATTCTGTTCAGCTTTAACTTCCTTGCCAGCATCCTTTCCATGCTCTGAAACATCCTCTTTTTGGGTGTTATCTTGGTGACTTCCATTTTCAGACTTGATAACCTCCTGACCACCCACGCCATCAACATTCAGCAACAGTCCGTCATCTTCAGCAGACACTCTGGTGACTGTAGGTCCAACAAAACAAACACAGCACAGCTGTTGGCCTCTCAGATCAAGAAATCACATTCTGCTAAAATATCTGGACTAGAAAAAAAGACAGCCCGAGTCTCCGTAATAACCAGGGAATTAGCACTACTTTTTAACATTATGCCTGCCTCATCCAAATCAATGGTTCATTAAAAAATACTAGTCACTACATAAGAACTTTAAGGAATACACTATAGATGGACTAACTAAAGAAACAAGACAGTAAGAAGGGATTTTACTAAAAACAAGAAAAGACAGCTCTGGAAAACGAAAGTGTTTAATTGGGAAGAGGGAGTCAGAAAGGATGGGTCTAGAGAGATGGTAAAGGAGCTAATGGTGGGTAATGGGCTTGCAATCTAGGTTAAAGCATCCGATAGGGAAGAGGAAAACTAAGAAAACATGAAAGCCAGGCGGTGGTTGCGCACACCTTTAATCCCAGCACTTAGGAGGCAGAGGCAGGCGGATCTCTGTGAGTTCGAGACCAGCCTGGTCTACAAGAGCTAGTTCCAGGACAGGCTTCAAAACCACAGAGAAACCCCTGTCTCGAAAAACCAAAAAAAAAAAAGAAAGAAAGAAAGAAAGAAAGAAAACATGAAGACAGAGAGTTTGAGGTCAGCCTTGGTGACAGAGACCCTACCCTGAAAAAACAGACAGGGCTGGGGATCGGCCAGAGGACAGATCTTACCTAGCATGTGTGAGGGTCTGGATTTGCAAAACTAACAACAATCAAAAGCAAGAAAGAAATCCCAATGGGCAAAACCTATAGCTCTAGTGTCTGCAGGAACTGAGCTATATCCTGAAGGAGAAAGAACAGAAAGAGCTGTGACAGCCAGTGTAGGAAGAGAGCACAGGCACAGCTATGCTGCTTATAGCTTCTATGATCAAAATCCTTGAAGGTGAGGACTAGAAATTTAGATGGCACACCAGTAAAATGTGTTATGTATCACACTGACGACCCCCACCCTGATGGCTTTTGCTTCTATTCCATTTCTTGGTGTGTAACCCACATAATATGCTGTTTTGCCATTTGCTACAGGTGGGGATACATATACTTCACAAAATCCATATGCTAAAAGTCAACCAGTGCAGTAGTATTAAAAGATAGGGCCTCTAGAAGGTGATTAGGGCCAGGAGGTGGTGGTGCATGTCATTAATCCCAGGACTCGGAAGGCAGAGGCAGGTAGTTCCAGGATAGGTAGGGCTAGGACAGCAAGGGCTGTTACACAGCCTTCACTTCTGGCACAGACCTTGACTGTAACATTTATCTATTATTGTCAGGTCTAAGGCATCTGTTATAACCCAAGAATTATGATGCTAACCCCTTCAAAACATGTCTTACGTTTAACTGCTTACTTTAACTCTATTTACCCTTCAAGACTCCATGCAAATACTACCTCCCGCACTTTCTCTAACTGGTTGTTATCAATATTCTGCATCCCGGCATTCAGGTTCACATTTAATCCTGGTAGGCTCTCACCCAGTCCAAAAGCAAAGTGTGGAAAAGGAACATAGCTGGATATTTCCTATACCTCCCTAAAGTCCAGTTTAAAAAAGCAGCTAAAAATTCTGATCAAAGACACACATTTCACAAGCACAAATTTTTGTCACATCAACCTCACAAAAACACTTACCTGCCAACTGGCCAGCATAAGCCCACAAGAAAGAACAGCGCTTCATACAAGCCTGGCACACCATCTCTTGAAAATCCCCACTCTCAGGGGGAATGGCACCAAGATGCTGTGGATATAGAAAACCAGATGTTTCCTGTGATCTCCAAGAATCCCCTAGAATGCCTGTTGTTTTATAAACGGACACTGTGAAAGTACACTGATCATATCTCTATCAAAGGAAATGTCAAGTACAACAGAAGAATATTTTTTTGAGACAGGGTCTCAGTTTGTAGTTCTGGCAGGCTTGGAAGTACTACATAAACCAAACTGGTCTTGAACTCACAGCAATCTGCCTATCTCTGCCTCCTGCACACCAGGATTAAAGATGTGCCATTTCCCAAGCCCATTTATTTATTTTTGAGACAGGGTCTCAAATAGCAGAGGGCTTTGAACTCCTGATCTTTCACCTCCCACCCACCAAGTGTTAGAGTGACTGGCATGTCCATCATGTCCCATGGGACACAACTTACAAGGTCAAAGTTTTCCTTACCCTGCCATGGAACCAGTCTTCACAGACCACACACTGAATCATCTCATCTGGAACCTGACAAAAAAAAAAAAAATTTGTTAATGATTGTTTTGAATTCTAGGACATGGAAGAAAATCTGGCCCACAGCAGAACTAGAAAGTTGAGTAATTCTCTAGCAGCTCTGTGAGAAACCCATCTGTGTGAGAGCAGTCAAGAGAACAAATCCATTCTCCATGAAGCAGTCTGCAAGCAGTTATTAAAGTTCCTTCCTATCCAACACTAGGAAAATCTCACACACACACACACACACACACACACACACACACACGCTGTGGGGGATGATTTTCCCTTATCTTAGGCTTTCATACCAGCAGTTAAAATCTTAAAATGCTTCTGTCCCTTTACTGTGGTGTTTTCTTAAGGGGCCAAAGTAAGTAAATAAATAAATAAGATATTCAATAGAGCGATTTGTTTTTTGTTTTTCCTTCTGTCTCTCAAGTTATTGCTTTTTTGGGAGACAGAGAATCTTTTGTTTCAAAAGTACTATAAGGAACATTTTATCCCATCCGTGAAATTACTTAGTTTTAAGAGATATTTATTAAAGATGCTTTTAATTTCCCCTTATATGTAATTTGGTTCAATAACTATGGTCCCAGATGATTAAAAAGTCAGAAAGGTGGAAGTTAATTCCTCTACATACACAAAGTACTTTTGCAGATCAGTAAATATACAAAGAAAGGGCTGGAGAAATGGCTCAGTGGTTAAGAGCACTGGCTGCTTTTCCAGAGGTCCTGAGTTCAATTTCCAGCACCCACATGGTGGCTCAGCCATTCCCAATGAGATCTGGTGCCCTCTTCTGGTCTTTAGGCATACATGCAGGGAGAATACTGTATACATAATAAATAAATAAAACTTTAAAGAAATATACAAACAAAACATTAAGGACACAGAAAGCCAATGCAGAGACCATTGCAGATATCCCTCTAACTCAAAGCAGCTGTAAAGAAAAAAATTTTTTTTCTCCCACAAGACAGGGTTTGTGCAACTTTGGCTGTCCTAGAACTTACTCTGTAGACCAGGCTGGCCTCAAACTCACAGTAAATATACAGTGTTCCGCCTGCATGCATGCTTTCATGCCAGAAGAGGGCACCAGATCCCATTATAGATGGTTGTGAACCACCATGTGGTTGCTGGGAATTGAACTCAGGACCTCTGGAAGAGCAGCCAGTGCTCTCAACCTCTGAGCCATCTCTCCAGTCCCCATAAGATAAATTGTAAAACATTTATTTTTGGCTAAAACACTTTAAAAGGAACTAATAATAAACGATTGCCATATAATATAGCCAGATTTTTTTTTTTTTTTGAGATAAAGTCTTCCTTTTGTAGCTCTGGCTGTCCTGGAACTCACTCTGTATATAGATCAGGCTGGCCTCTAACTCACAGGGATTTGCTTGCCTCTAATTCCTGAGTACTGGGATTAAAGGGTCAACATGGAAAGATTGTAAAGAATTAATAATATGTAGGTTGGTAAGAATGTTAAAAAAAATTGTCAGGAGATCCCAGCACTTGAAGCCAAGTTTGAGGTCAGACAGGGCTACATATATAAGACAGACCCAGATTCATTTTGCACCAAGATGGCTCTGAAAGCGAAGGAATCTCTCACCCCTCCCAATGCCAAAGAAAAAGCAAAGGCCTTGAAAGCCAAGAAGGCAGTGTTGAAAGGCGTCTAATGTCACAAAAAGATGGGCAAGTCACCCACCTTCCGGGGTCCCCACGGCTCCTGAGGCAACCCAAATACCCTCAAAAGACAGGAGAAACAATCTTGACCACTATGCCATCATCAAATTCTTCATGACTACACATTTTTTCTTTTTCTTCTTTTTTTAAATATTTACTTATTCCTTTTTTTTTGTTTTTTTTGGTTTTTCGAGACAGGGTTTCTCTGTAGCTTTGGAGCCTGTCCTGGAACTAGCTCTGTAGACCAGGTTGGTCTCGAACTCACAGAGATCCGCCTGCCTCTGCCTCCCGAGTGCTGGGATTAAAGGCGTGCGCCACCATCGCGCGGCTAAATATTTACTTATTTATTATGTATACAATATTCTGTCTGTGTGTATGCCTACAGGCCAGAAGAGGGCACCAGACCTCATTACAGATGGTTGTGAGCCACCATGTGTTTGCTGGGAATTGAACTCAGGACCTTACACATTTTTTCCACCCAAAAAAAAAAAAAAAGGTCCTAGCTGGGCAATGGTGGTGCATGCCTTTAATCCCAGCACCCGGGAGGCCAACCTGGTCTATACAGAGAGTTCCAAGACAGCCAGAGCTGTTACAGAGAAACCCTGTCTCAACAAAACCATTAAAAAAAAAGTCCTGTCTCAAGAAAAAATACTACCAAAATATTACCAATGGCTGAATCCTTTCGGTAGACATGATCCTAATTTTAATTACAAATATCCCTGGACTCACCAACAGCTATGCCTTTATGTAACACCTACAGTGATATATATACACACACACACACACACACGAACCTATAGATGTTCACTGAAGGCTTTATAGTGACAATCTAGACAGTGTTGCTCTACTACAAAAGCTAGGCTAACTGACTATGGCAGCTATAAGGCAGACTTGTATTTATTTCCTCCTCTTTTCTTTTTGAGAAAGGGTCTCCCTATGTAGCCGTGGTTGGCCTGGATTCATGATGTGGGTCAGGCTGACCTTGAACTTATGACTGTATTCCAGCCTCTACCTCCAGAGTACTAAAACTAAAGGCAAGAGTTACCACACCCAGCTGGATTTGTATCCTGCTTACTGTGGAAGCTGATCCACAATAAACTGGTGAAAAAAGCACTTTGCACTGAATAATTCTGAGATTTTGCTTACACTGCAATTTAAATTTAAAAAGAAGCCTGTTTACATATTTACTTGTGAAGGAGGAAGGTCATTGGTTAATAAAGAAACTGCATGGCCTGATAGGTTAGAATATAGGTGGGTGGAGTAAACAGAACAGAATGCTGGGAAGAAGAAGGGAAGTGAGCTCAGACGCCATGCTGCTGGTCTCCAGGGTATACACCAGGTCAGACAGGCTGAATCTTTCCCGGTAAAACTGGTGCTACACAGATTATTAGATATGGGTTAAAGCAAGATATGAGAGTTAGCCAGAAGAGGCTAGATGTAATGGGCCAGGCAGTGTTTAAAAGAATACAGTTTCCGTGTAATTATTTTGGGGGGAGGTGGGCGGCAGGAAGGCGGTCCGTAGCTCATTACTACATACTTGTTTTACACAGAGGAAAGAAACTAATTTCTTAGAAAATACCTGAGTGTGGAAGAGGCATTTGAGAGAAAGAGGAGTTTTGGCCTCAAGAAAGTCCTCTCCAATATTTCATTTCTATGATATTTAAATAAAAAAAATCCAAAACAACAGTAACAACAAAAACCACAGTTCAGTTCGAAAGCAGTTTGAGAGCCACATTTTAAACTTCTGATTCTTTACCTCATCTTCAGGATCAGGATAAGGTCTCTTACAAATGCAGTATAATCCAAAAAAGTTGTCATTGTACTTATTGCAAGAATTTACCTTTGATTTGTCCTGAAAGAGAGTACATTTCAGTACATATTATGATCTAATATTAGATACAATCTCATGCACTATAAAAATTGTATTTTTAATAATTCTCTCTGCATTAAGATCTTTCTACAAGCTAGTCATAAACTTTCAAGTCAAAAGGAAAGTTTATTATTACAGAAATACTTTTTTCAAGCTACAGAGACCAAAAAAAAACCCCACATTTTCTCTATCCTCTTCACAGCAATTGGGAGATTTATTATTTATTTAATATACTCATATAACAAATGAACAGACATTTTCTTTTAATGGTTTTTCGAAAGAAGGGTTCTCTGTCCTATAACTGACTACATGTAGGCCAGGGTGGCCACGTTTGTCTTCACTTCTTAGGTTTTTTCCCCTTGATAGGGTTTCTCTGTGTAGTCCTGGCTAGTTTGGAACTCACTCTGTAGACCAGGCCTCGAATTCATAGAGATCCACCTGCCTCTGTCTACTGAGTGCCGAGATCAAAGGTGTGTATCACCATCGCCTAGCCTTTTTTTTTTTTTTTAAAGATTTCGCCCAGCCTTTTTTTTTTTTTAAGATTACTTTTTATTATAGGGCGAGGGTGGGGGCATGCAGGTATGTGCACAAGTGCAGGTGCCCATGGAGGCTAAAGGAGTTACATCCCCTTGGACCTGAAGCAGTTGAAACCCATCGAAGTTGGGTGCTGGGAATTGAACTCAGGTTCTTTGGAAGATTAGTACATGCCTTCAACTGCTGAGCCATCTCTCCAAACCTCAAGACAGTTCTTTAAATGCAGGTATAAAAGACAAGACTTTTAGGTTATTAGGGGGCAAAAAGGAGAAAAACTATCAAAAATTAATCCTAAAGGAGAAAACATGAAGTTTTAACAATTATTAATGAAAACTGGCATTCTCCTTCTTTTTCTCTTTCATCTGCAATTTTCCTACAACTTTTCTGAAAGTAAAGCTTTAGTTTGCTTTGCAGACAGATTCTTACCGTAGCTCTTCATCCAGCCACATGCTTTGCTCTAAAAGCCTCGGTGTACATGAATGATCTCAATAAATAAAACTCAATCAGCTTCAAGAACATCTCCTCCCAGACTTTTAATATTAACTGCAATGTACGCTGTAGATTCTCAATGGGCTATTTAGTTTTTCCAAACAAATAAAAGTGAAATGTTCAAGAATAAATATTTTGTTTTCTTACACTTTGGTAAATACCAACCTTAGTTCATTAAGTGCACTTAAAAGAATTATTTCTATTTATGTGTGTGTGAGTGTGTGTATTCAGGTTTCTACATAATCCAGAAGAGTCGGGTGAATCCCTTGGAGCTGGAGTTACAGGTAGTTGTAGATGCTGGAAACTGAACTGGATCCTTGAAAGAGCAGTCATGCTCTAAGCCGCTGAGCCATCTCTCCAGCCCCTGGTCCCAAGTACATTTGTACTCACAGTGCATACTTACAGGAAATAATTTGCATTCCAAATTTTTAAACTTGCTGTTTCCACAATCACAACGAAAATTTCTATTAAGAAAAGAGGAAGAACATATATTTAAGTTTCCCTTTAAAAGTAACTACTCTCTTAGCACCAAACACAGCTTCCCTTTCTGACTAGTCTCTAGAATCTAGATGGCCTTTCTGATGTTTGTGTATCTTATTTGAAGTTTTCCAACAAAAGCAACAAAAGACTGTAATTCTGGACACCACTACACATAAAAAACAAATGTCTTTATCACTCTCTCACACACACAAACAAATGAAATAACAAAAGGAAAAGACAAGTAGTGTGAGCTAGTAACCATAATTAAAATTTAAGTCTTATGGAAAAACCATTCCCTCCCACACTAAATCTTACCAACATGCAATTACTCTGAATGAAAAGCAGGATTAAGTAGGCACTGTGGTTGCAAAAGAATCTAAACATTTAGAAGGCATTTGGCAAAAACTGCTTTACCTTTTTGTGTATAGTTCGAATAGTTTATGACTTCCATGGCATTCGTAGCTGCAAGCTAGACAAATTCCTGCTGGTTCTTCTCCCTCTGGTGTGCAGGTACTGCAGGCATACAATGCTTGTCTCTTCACTGAGCCCTGAATGATCAGCCCCCACAAAAAAAAAAAAAAAAAAAGGAAAATGTAGTCATACAACAAAGGACCAAAGCACTATTACAAATTCCAGACCTATACTGATGCTTGTTTTTATGTAAGTTTTTTCTTTTATAGCAACAAAAAGTTTAAATCTGTGAGTAAGTTTATACTTTTAACCAGGTTTCGGAGAGTAATATCACATTTTTAATTTTAGAAGATGCTTATAATTCTACCAAATAGGATAGTCGATCCATAAACATAACTATTTTGATCTGCAGGAGTTGAATGGGAAAACATCTAGGAGAATAGTATAATGATGTCCACTACTTATTGTCAAGTAATGAATAAAAAAGGCAAAATAGAGACAAGTGATTAAAAGCAATACATATACAAGTTACAGATATTCATAATACTATTCTTTCAGATTATCTGTAAATTTAAAATATTTAGAAATTAAAAGCTAAAGGAAAAACAGTTAACACTTAGAAATGGTGAGGGGGCACATGCCCCTCCAGAGAGGGGATTTCTTTTTTTTTTTTTTTTTTTTTTTTTTTTTTTTAAAACTTTTTATTTATTTAACTTTATTATGTTCGTTGGTGTGAAGGTGTCAGATCTCATGGAACTGCATTTTCAGACAGTTGTGAGCTGCCATGTGGGTGCTGGGAATCGAACCCGGGTCCTCTGGAAGAGCAGTCAGTGCTCTTAACCGCTGAGCCATCTCTCCAGCCCCCAGAGAGGGGATTTCAAGCACACTTCAACATGCCTGGCTTTTTGTGGTTTGTGGGGATGGGGCAAAGGTCCTCAGGCTTCTGCAGCAAAAGCCCTCTTGCCAGTCCAACTCTACAGATGTCTGTTTTACTTCAACACAAAAACAGCAGGGCCAATGAGGGAGCTCTATGGGGAATGGTACCGGCTGTGTAGGCCTAGAAGCCAGCATTCCATGTGCAGAGCCCACATAAAGGTGGCGTAGACAACTGATTCCACAAAGTTGTTCTCAGATGTCTGCACATGTTCTGTGGTACACATGCCCTCTCCCCCGACACATCAGTGAATCAGCCTGAGGTTAGGGAGACAATTCGGAGATTAAGAGCACATACTGCTCTTGCAGAGAGCTAGCACTGAGTTCCTAGGGTCCATGTTGGGCAGCTCACAACCCCTGGAACTCCAGCTCCAGGGAGATCAGATTCCTCTGGCCTCAAGGGCACCTACTCTTGCATATATACCCACACAAATAATTAAAAAATAAATCTTAAAAAAAAATGCCTAGGGCTGGCAGTGGTGACGCACACATTTAATCCCAGCAGGTGGATCTCTAAGAGTTCGAGGCCAGCCTGGTCTACAAGAGCTAGTTGGGGGGGATGGGAGGGGGGAACGATGCACGACAAGTCTAGGGGCTGGAGAGGAGAGATGGTTCAATGGTTAAGAGCATTGACTACTCTTCTGGAGGACCAGAGTTCAATTCCCAGCACCCACACGGCAGCTCACAACTGTCTGTAGCTCCAGTTCCAGGTGATCTGAGACCCTCACACCAATGCACGTAAAATAATTTTAAAAACTGTCTATATTTCTAGAGATATGACTGTTAAAAACAACAACAAATTTAAGACTAGGCCCTTAATCCCAGCACTTGGGAGGAAGGTGGATCTCTGCTAGTTCAAGGCCAGCCTGGCCTACATAATGAACTCAGGCTAGTTAGAACCACCCATTTTGACTGTCTCAAAAAACAGAACAAAAACCCCACAAAAAAAAAAAAACAAACAAAACTTAAGCCAGGCATGATGATGCACACTTGCAATCCCAGCAGTACTTGGGAAGTGAAGGCAGGAGGATCAGGAATTCAGGGCAAGTCTGCTCGACATAATACCCTATCTCCAACAATAAAAATTTTTAGCTAATATATATTTTTAACTTACTTATTTGTAAATAATCTATGTTTATTTTATGTGCATTGCTGTTTTGTCTGCATGTATGTCTGTGGAAGGGTGTCAGATCTTGGAGTTACAGACAATTGACTGTTCTAATGTGGGTGCTGGGAATTGAACCCGGGTCCTCTGGAAGAGCACTCTTAACAGCTGAGACATCTCTCCAGTCCCTAGTTAACACATTTTTATGAAGATAATGGTATTAATAAACAGCTTACATCCAGATTTAGGACCTTTCTTTCCTTCTTCCAAGGAAGTGGGAGTGTTTTCATGGTGATCCTTTGATTTAAATGCCAGTAACCATCTGCGACTATTTCTGGGATGCAAGATTATTCAACAACCAACAATTTTGCAGTCCAAACCCAAGTTGGTTAAGGAAGACAAATAGTATTATGACTTCAGTCTACACCACTCAATAACTCCAAAGTTCCTTGTTCCCCAGTCCTCCACTCCACCCACGGGCACGGTTGGCCTGTTTCCTTCCACCAATTTTCATCCCGCTAGTTCCTTCCTACCCACCCTTCTCCACTTTTGTACGTAGATGTACGGGATACGTCATTAAACATAACACAGGCCCTCCAACTCTTGTTCACAAGACTGTACAAACGCCAAACTAATCCTTTTCTCTCTGGGCTTTCCAGAGTCACCTGATGTTTTGGTTCCGACACCGCACGTACACACGGAACTTAACCGGAAAAACCGTCGAGTTTAGCAGTTAAACTCGACGGCAGCCAGGGAGCAGCCCACCCTCACCGACAGATTTTCAAATTCGGCCCACTTTTCTTTAACGCCGCTTTTCTCCATCTGGCGCCTAATTAACACTCTGCAGGAGTGGGAGAAGTGGGGCGAAGGAGGTCTGGTTTGAGAGGTCACGAGGATGAGCTCGTGGAAAGCAGGCCACCAAGAGGCGACAACGAGGAGGACCGGAGCCTGCAGAGTGCCTCCGGGAGGGCGCAAGGAGAGCCCTACTGGGAACAAGCTGAGGGTGGAAGGGCAGCAGGGTCGGGGGTGTGGGAGCCCGGGGTGGAGGGCCGCCCTGGAGCCGGCCCGGCTGCGGCAGGCGGGAAGCAGGCAGAGCGGCGGGAGCCGCCGGGCCGCGCGCACCTGCGAGTAGGAGCACTTCTCCGAGTCGCTGCCGCCCAGGACGGCGCACGCCTCATTCTCCAGCTCCTCGTCCTCCTCGAGCACGTCCACCAGCGACACTACGGGCTCCAGCTCCGCCTGGCAGCCGGCGGGGCTCTCGGCTCCGGCCATCCTCAACTGTCACGGAGCTTCGCTGCGCAGCCCAGGCGGAGGCGGGAAAAGTGAGCGCCAGGGGCGGCGTGAGAAGGCGGGGCCTGAGCGCCAGGCAGCCAATCCCAAAGAAGAAGACGGAAGAAAATGGGCGGGGCGGATCCCGGGAATCGGAAGTCATTCCTTTTGCCCTCCTCTCCCTCCCGCCCCTGCCGCGGGGTGGGCTTCCGCTTCCGGGTGGCTAGTCTCTGTGGCGCGCTGTTGAAGCTAAGTGGTCGCCATGGAGCTGACGGGCGAGTACGTCGGGTGTGACGGGGAGCCCCGGCGACTGCGAGTGTCCTGTGAGGCGTCGGGGGACGCGAACCCTCTCCAGAGCCTGTCGGCGGGTGTGGCCCGGATGAAGGAGCTGGTAGCCGAGTTCTTCGGGCCCCTCGTGGAGCGGGACGCGCAGGGCGCGACAGCGGATCCGGAGGACGCTGTGGATGGTGAGCGCGGGGGCGGGGCGCCTGGGGTGTCTGGCGTGGGCAGCCTGTGTGAAGGGCAGCCTCGGGAGAGCGAGCCTAGGGAGGAGGAGGGATCGGGGATCGCTGCCTCTTTGTCTGGTCTTTCTGTCCCTCGTCCTCACGACTTTTCATTCATCACCAAAACCAAAACAACAACAATTAAAAAAAAAACGTGGCGAGCATTGAACTAGGGACTAGACGACGAACTCAGTC
This sequence comes from Microtus oregoni, assembly GCF_018167655.1. Taxonomy (NCBI): domain Eukaryota; kingdom Metazoa; phylum Chordata; class Mammalia; order Rodentia; family Cricetidae; genus Microtus; species Microtus oregoni. The sequence continues at coordinate 10,405,693 of NW_024543210.1, forward strand.
CTCCCGACGCCCCCGCTCCTGGGGGACGCAAAGGGTTGAGATAGGCAGACCTCGTGGGAGAGTGGAACGTGTGGCGGGCGGTCTGTAACCGTTGCTAGCTGGAAGGAAGATCTAAAGGGAGGGACGTTGGACCTGGGTGTTGAAAGGCAAAAAGGAGTTTTATCTGGTGTGAAATTAGAAACATGTTTGACAGAATGGGAACAGTTTCATAGGGTCGAGACCGACTTTGTTGTAGGGAGTCTTAATCCTCAGAAAGTCCTTTCTCGTGGCTGTTTTGGAAGAAGGGTTCTGGTTTTGCTTTTTGGTGTTTGGTTTTGTCTTTTCGAGACAAGGTTTCTCTGTAGCTTTGGAGCCTGTCCTGAAACTCACTCTGTAGATCAGGCTGGCCTCGAACTCACAGAGACCCGCCTGCCTCTGCCTCCCGAGTGCTAGGATTAAAAGGTGTGCGCTACCAGCGCCTGGTGCTTTTTTTGTATTTTTAAATTAATGGATGGTGGGGCTGGAGAGATGGCTCAGCGGTTAAGAGCACTGACTGCTCTTCTCAAGGACCCGGGTTCAATTCCCAGCACCCACATGGCAGCTCACAACTGTCTGAAAATCCAGTTCCAGGGGATCTGACACCTTCACACCAATGCACATAAAATAAAGTTAAATAAACCATAAAAAAATTAATGGATGGTTTCATACATGTAATGCATTGTGGTCATTTTCTCCTTCCATGACAGTCTTTCATCCTTTGCTTGAACCCCTTCCCAACAGGGCCTCCCTCATCCTTTCTTTCCTGCCTTTTGCCATTCACAAGGTTTATTTGTATGAGATTGGGTGGGTGGGTGTTTATTTCCGGGAGCCTGGGCAACCCGAGGTGACTACACCACTAAAGAAAATGTCGACTCTTCCCCCAGCAACTATTAACTGCCAAAAACTGGGGGGGGGGGGGGGGGGGGGGAGGCTCATAAGCCTCTTTCCCTTCCAGGATCGAATGTTAAGGTTGCCATCTTGTGCGGGTAACTACAGCTGCCGTCCCTATGTACAGGCCACATCATGTCCAAAGGAATGTTTCACCACAGCCCTTCCCTTCCTCTGGCTCCTACTTTCCCCACCACCCCCCTGCTGTTGTAGAAATTAACTACTAGTTCAGGTTTTTGTTTTTCAGAGATGGGTATTTTGCCTGCCTTGTGTGTATGTCTGAACATCACTTCTCTGTGGTGTTTTCTAAGGCCAGAAGAAGGCATCAGAACCCAGCAGGCAGTGGTCTTAACCACTGATTCTCCAGCACCAACTTTGTTAATAGAAAAAACATTTTGTAGTCACTATGTACCCATGGTTGTCCTTGAAACTATTAGACCTGCTGATTTTGAATTTACCTCAGCAGTGCTAGGATTAAAGAAATGTGTGCCACTATACTTGACCGTTGTTAAATTTATTTTTAATCTTGATCAACAAAATAGATATTTTATTACCCTGAGCTAAGGAGTCAGCTCTTCTATAGAGGAAGGTACACTGTACTTTTCTTTATAATGTGGATATTGATGTCATTGAAAAGAACAGTAAAAGCGGGGCAGTGGTTGTGGTGCACACCTTTAATCCCAGTGCTCTGGAAGCAGAAACAGGTGGATCTCTGTGATTTTGAGGCCAGCCTGGTCTACAGAACAGAATGAGTTCTAGGACAGTCAAGACTACACAGAGAAATCCTGTCTCAAAAAAAAAAAAATCAATAAAATGTATTAGCTAGGTGTATTAATCAGGGTTCTCTAAAAGAGCAAAACTGATGTGTGTGTGTGTGTGTGTGTGTGTGTGTGTGTGTGTGTGTGTGTGCCTTTGCAGCCTGTGGTCTGAGTAGTCCAGCAATGGCTATCTCATGACAGAAAAGTCAAGGATCCAGTTAATGTTCAGTCTATGAGACTGGATGTCTCAGCAGTCCTAATCTGGTGCTACAGTCTCAGGGAAGCTGCCAGTTTTCAGTCTGTGTTGGAGTCCAGAAGAAGTAGGCAGGTTCTAACACTAGTAAGGGGAACAGAGTGAAGGCAAGCGGGCAAATAACAAAGGCTTCCTCTTCCTTAGGCTTTCACGTGGGTTGCCACCAGAAGGTGTGGGCCAGTTTAGCCTGAGTCTCTAACCTCAGATAATTCAAGAAAAATTCCTCAGATGGATCAAGCTGCTTGGGTTTCAGTTTCAGATGTAGCCAAGTTGACAACCAAGATTAGCAATCACCTAGGGTGTGAAGAGATTAGAGGCCATTATTGGTAGAAGTGTAAAATTTTGTATCCATCTTAGAGTTCCTCAAAAACTTAACCATAGGACTGGAGAGATGGCTCAGTAGTTAAGAGCATTGCCTGCTCTTCCAAAGGCCCTGAGTTCAATTCCCAGCAACCACATGGTGGTTCACAACCATCTATAATGAGGTCTGGTGCTCTCTTCTGGCCTGCAGGCATACACACAGATAGAATACTGTGTACATAATAAATAAATAAATAAATAAATATTTTTAAAAAAACTTAACCATAATACCCCATAGTTACACCACTAGTCCTCCACAGTTAACTGGAAATATGTTTACACCAAAACTCAGTACACTGATTGTAGCAGCACTGTTGATTAATAGCTGTAAAATGGAAATAATACAAATGCCCAGCACCAGGGTAAAACATAAGCATTCTTTTAATTGTGTGTATGCGGGTAGCATGTTATATGTATAGAGTTGGTCCTCTCCTCCGCCTTCCATGGTTCCAGTGATTGAACTCAGGTCACCAAACTTGCACTGTATTTACTTTACCTGCTGAGCCATCCACTGGCTTCTGCAGTTTAGAAAATGTGAGGTATGCATGGTTTTTAGTCTCCAAAGGGAAATGGGCTCATATCACTTTACCTATCTGTATTTCTTTCAACCACTAAACATAATGTCACACAACAAACATTTATTTTAAAAGGTGATGATGAAGATGATGCAGAAGATGAAAATAACAGTGGTAGCAGAACTAACTCAGATGGACCATCTGCAAAACGACCTAAACCAACATCTTAGCAATAGCTTTTATGAAATTAAGACTGCTAATAAATTGAGTGAGATGTTGTACACTTGTAATCCCAGCTTCTTCAGAGGCTGAGGCGGAGGATCCAAAGTTGGAGCCTAGCTTGTTCTACATGTCAAGACCTTGCTTCAAATAAGAATAGATCAAGACATCAGAGCACTACTATTTCCTGATCATCATGTGCTAGTACTTGCAGAAGACCCTTGATTTAGTTGGGGAACTCACTTGTTTTCTTTCTTTGGTAAAGTTTGTAACAAAGAGAACTTCCTGTTTCAAACAAAGAAAAGTACAATAAATGTTTGGAATGAAGTCTTGTTTTCTCATTCAAAAATAGAATGGAACCATTCATAATGGATAAAATTTAAATTGACAATTTTTTAGATTTGTGTTCTCCTTTAAAATGAGTGTTGAGGCCAGGCTATGGTGGCGCACACCTTTAATTCCAGCACTCACTCAGGAGGCAGAAGGAGGTGAATCTCTGAGTTAGAGGCCAGATTGGTCGGTCTATGGAGCGAGTTCCAGGACAGCCAGAGATACACATTGAAACCCTGTCTTGAAAAACACAAACAAGCAAACAAATAAATAAATGATAAAATAAATAAAATAACCTTTGAATCACTGGGTGGTAATGGGCTTACCTTTAATTCCAGGATTCCAGAGGCAGAAGCAGGTGGGATCTCCAAATTCAAGGACAGCCTCGCCTGGTCTGCAGAACAGTTCTAGGACCACCAAGGCTGCACAGAGAAAACTCTATTTTGAAAAACAAAACAAAACATCATTAAATCTAATGGTGTATGTCCGCATCTTTTAGCTTTTATAAAAACTGCTTGTTTGTGGTGGTGGCACATGCTTTAATCCCAGCACTTGGGAAGCAGAGACAGGCAGATAGATCTTTGTGATTTGGAGGCTAGCCTGGTCACAGAATGAGTTCCAGGACAGCCAGGACTGTTACACAGAGAAACATTGTCTCGAAAAACCAAAACAAACAAACAAAAAAACTCTGCTTACCATGGTCCTAGACAATTCTATTGGAAAGAATTGATGAGAGCAGTATAATATTGTGTGTGTGTATGTATACATCTATTCAAGAATAAAAATGAGGCCCAAGTCAATAAAATTCATTGATTGCAACTTAGCTATTTCCTGTAGGCATATTCTTTTAGTCAAAAAGGAGCTGTTGAGGGTGCTGGAGAGATGGCTCAGAGGTTAAGAGCATTGCCTGCTCTTCCAAAGGCCCTGAGTTCAATTCCCAGCAACCACATGGTGGCTCACAACCATCTGTAATGAGGTCTGGTGCCCTCTTCTGGCCTGCAGGCAGAAAGAATATTGTATACATAATAAATAAATAAAAATATTTTTTTAAAAAAAGGAGCTGTTGAATAGTTTTAAAATATAAATTCCTAAAATACATTGTATGTATTTTTCTGCTATCTATCATTGGAACCAGAGTAGACTTTTAAATTTACAGTGCATCTTTCCTAGTTTTGACAATTGAAACGCAACAAGTACCTAATGAAATTAGAATAATTCTTTTGGGGGGTTGACTAGACTTTTTACCATAGGTCCTCATGCTGACCTTTTTCTTTCTCTCTCTCTTTTTTTTATTTGACTTTATTTTTATGTGCATTGGTGTGTAGGTGTCAGATCCCCTGGAACTGGAGTTACAGACAGTTCTAAGCCACCATGTGCGTGCTGGGAATAGAACCTGGGTCCTCTGGAAGAGCAGCCAGTGCTCTTAACCGCTGAGCCGTCTCTCCAGCCCCTAGATTAATTGTTTTAGTTATAATATATCTTTTGAGATTGGGTCTTGCTATGTATGTGGCTAGTCTGACCTGGAATTCACTACATAGTCCAGCTGGCTTTGAACTTGCTATATCTTACTTCTGAATGTTGGGGATCACAGGTTTGCGCAATCATACCTGGCTTTTTGTTGTTTCCTTCAAACAAGGTTTTGCCATGTAGTGAAGTTTGATCTAGAATTCCCTGAATGTAACACAGCCTGTTCTCAAACCTGTGATCTTCCTGCATCTATGTCTTAGGTGCTGGGATTATAGAGACATATTCTGGGCCTCATAGAATCTTAGACGTAACAAATCAAAATGTCTTATTACTTCAGAGATTAATTAAATCTCAGAGTAGTTATTTGCCTTAGGTTACAGAGCCAGTGATTGTTTTCTGCCAGTTTACATGTGTAACTTTTGAGGCTCGGTAGTAGTGCTTGTCTAGCATGCATAAGGCACTAGGTTTGCACCCGTATCTCAAAATAAAAATGAAAATAGTCTTTAGGGATGGGAATGTGCTTCTGTGGTAGAACATTTGCTTTAAAAACAAGCTTTCACCATGTAGCCTGGTTAGCTGGAACTTGTTCCTTAGATCATGCTGGCCTCAAACTCGACCATCTGCCTGCCTCTGCCTCCTAAGTGCTGTGTGCTAACATGCACAGCTGCAAATTGCATGTTCTAATACCTGAAATTACACTTGATGTTACTAAGGACACTCACTTTACACACTTTACATTTTAAAAATGTTTTTCCTGGAGCATGGACATTCCACTAAGCACTCTAAGGTAATTTCAACTAGGAAAAATTACTAATGGCCAGAGATTCTTACTTGTTTAATGATGTTCCTAATATTCAAGTATCTCTAGATTTACATAATCCTTTAAAAAAACTTGCCTGTATATAATTTAAAATAGTATATTTTAAATAGTTTAAATTAAGGGACCTGAAGAGGTGATTCAGCGGTTAAGAGCACTGGCTGCTCTTACAGAAGACCTGGGTTCAGTTCCCAGCACCCATATGGTGGCTCTCAACCCTCTGTAACTCTAATCCTTGGGACCTGACTTACTCATATGGTACACAGATGAACGTGCAGTGTTAAAGAAATAGTTTAAATTGATAGCTCAACTTGCTCCTAAAATGTTTATATTTTCTTCTTTGTTTAATAAAGACATTTCAATATAGTATTTGTGCTTATATAGTGTTTTGAGGTTCTGAGTTGTAGGTTTGATGGATCTTTTATTTTTATATTTTCTGGTTTTTGAGACAGGATTTCACTATGTAGCACTAGCTGTCCTGGAATTCTCTGTAGATTTGTTTTGAGAAGGCTAGTACCCCCTTTCTTATTGCAACTTCTGTATAGGTTAGGAGAACTGGGTCAAGTACAAAGCAGGGTACCATCAAATAAAGAAGAGTAGAGGTTCTAGGTTGATTATATATGCTTAGGATTAACCTTGAAAACAGTCATTTTAAACCAGTGTGTTAACTTCCAAGTATAAAAATGCCATAAAAATGCTGTAACTATTCTAGTTTTCTGGTGACCTTTGGGATCAAAACTGCTTTATTTATTTAAAGTTGTGGTTCAGGAAACAGTGAATTCTAGAAATAAGCTGTTTAAACCTTAACAAGTAGCATCTCACATTGAGATATCAACAGGCTACTGGAGTATAGTTTTAAATAGAAATTTATTCTAGCCAGAATTTTGGTAGAGGTGGTAGTTGTTTATGAATGCTTTCTTAGTCCACGGTACTGGAACACCAGGGACTGAAACTTATGTAGTTCTAAGAGCCCTTGGACTTTGTACATATTGGGTGGCTTTAAGAAACTATAATTTTATGACTGAAACAAATTTATTGAGGATTGTAGCCATCCACTCAATTAAAAAAAACTAGTATATGTTTTTTTACTCAACACCAATAAGGAAAATTCTAAGCCAACTGATATCACAAGAACTCAAAACAAAATTATATTGAGGGACAGTTTAAATCTTGGCCTTGAAGAGAATATCACTAAATCCTGAGATCTAAAAGAGCTGGATTAACCTAGAACACCTGATACATTAGGGCACACACTTAATAGTAAATATTAGCTCTTGACTTTGCTCTCTAGGGAAAATGAATTAAGTTGATTTTTACAGTATATATAATGAGATGTATACATTTATGAATACATACTGAGCACCTACTGTGTGCCAGTTACTATTGTAAGCATAGGGCGTATCACAATACAGGACAAAAATCCAAGATTCTGAGGAAATGTACATATGATCGTGTGAGAATAGGTAAGTACTGTAGGGAAAAGTTAAACTGGGAAGAATGCTTTCTTTCATTTAGGCAGTTGGAGAGATTCACTAAGGTGACATTTGAGCCACAGTTAGAAGAAAACACAGAGCACTAAGGCCCTGGGTCTGGAATTTCTGAAATGTTCCAAAATCAAGAATTAGAGCCAAGCAAGGAAGCACATGTCTGTAATCCCAGCACTCTGGAGGCAGAGGCAGGAGGATCCTAAGTTTATGAGTTACATAGTATAAGCTTTCAGAAAAGGAAAAGATGGTAGTGTGGCAGGAGCAGAATTGAGCAAAAAGAGTGGGGAATGGCTTGAAGGAATGGGGTGCTGATTAGGACTTCTTTGAGATGGGGTTTATCTGTGTGGTCCTGGCTGTCCTGGAACTCACTCTAGAACTGCCTGCCTCTCCCCCAATGCTAAAATTAAGGGTGTGGCTACTATACCCAGCCTGAGACAGGGCCTCGAACTTGCTGCCTGACTTAGGTTGTCCTTGAACTGTGCACAATCCCGAGGTACTAGACTTGAAAAACAGGTTTTGCGGGCTGATATTAGCAGCTTGGTTTGGGCAGGTTAAATTTCATGAGCCTTTTAGTAAATGTATGAAGTCTAGGCAGGCAGTGAAGTGAAACTGGGTGTAGTGATGCATGCACGCAAGTGATCCCAACAAGAGGATCAAATTCAAAACCATCCAAGGTAACCTAGGGAGAGTCCACTTCAGAAAGCAACAAGTAGGTGGTGGGAATTCAAGTAACTCTGGAGAAGGGCAGTTAAAACCACAAGACTGGACGAAATGACAGGCTAAGAAGAGAGAACTGAAGCACACCAACACGTAGTATTGGAGGAGATTCCCCAAAAGGATTCATCAAAGCAGCAGCAAACAGCTAAGAGGAAGAAGAAAAAACAGGAATTATCTAGAACTGAGCCATTCAATATATGCAGCCACTGACCACTTGTGGCTGCTCCTCTTGGCTCATGGCTCCTGAATGAGCAGGCAACTAAGGAACATCCATCAAAAATGATGGTGCTGACCTAAAAGCCAGCTGAAGAAAGTATGTCAAGGATGCAGTGTCAGAAACTTCAAAAAGTAAATCTAGAATCAAGACCTGGTCTTGGGTGCAGTGTTAATCACCAGTGAGCAGTTTTGGCGGAATGGGAGGCAAAAGTCTGACAGAAGCATTTTCAGAACAACCCAGAGAAGATTGAATATTAAGGAATGTAGGTAAATTTGCAGATGACTCGAGTGAACTTTGTACAGAAGATTTGCTGTTACTGTTCCAAAGATAAGCACAGCTCTAACTTGACTCTTCAGTGAATGCTACGTGAAAGCACCAAAGCACCGTGGACCAGTTCTTTTCAGCCCTAATGGAAGCATCTGAAAAGTATTTAAGACAAAATGACCTGAGGCCTCCTCCATGGACCTTGACATTATTTGTGTGTGAGTTTTTTCTTTTTTTCTCCCCATCACTTTACAACAAAAGAAATATTAATGCATGGTGATTTCCACCCACAGTCCAGAGTCATCTAGGACTTCATATGTGGGAGGATTTGTCACATGCTGGTGCATATTTGATGAAAGAATGAATAATGAAGTATCACAGTAAGTGCTTCTGCCAGGAATTTAGGGGCTGAAGATGCTAGGTCATTAGCACTGGGTATTTAAGAACAGACCAACACTACCCATGCCATACAAACATGTGTTTGTGTCACATGAGCAGTGAGTTACTCACGTGAGCACATTGTATCATACTCCACCAAAGACAAACTTTTTATTCCTTTTAAAGATTATAAAGCTCCAAAGCTACAGAGAAACCGTCTCAAAAAAAACCTAAATAAATAAATAAAGATTATAAAGTAGAATCAGATTCTATATTTCGGGAGATTTTTACTTTAAAACTAGAACATCTCTGGAGTCAAAAATGTATAATGGTGAATAAAATGCCATAGACATTTCTGTAGTTACCTATTTCTGTCCCAGCATTTGGGGGGGAGTATTTCATGAAAAACTAAAATGTGGTTATTTCACTTCAAGGGAGGAGTGCAGATAAAATGATGGTAGCACTGTTGGTAAAGTGCTTGCAGAATTGCTTGTTTGCAAGAATCCACATTTTTGTTTCTGGGTTTTTTGTTTGTTTGTTTGTTTGTTTGTTTTTTGGTTTTTCGAGACAGGGTTTCTCTGTAGCTTTGGTGCCTGTCCTGGAACTAGCTCTTGTAGACCAAGCTGGTCTCGAACTCACAGAGATCCGCCTGCCTCTGCCTCCCGAGTGCTGGGATTAAAGGCGTGCGCCACCACCTCCCGGCTTGTTTCTGTTTTTTAAAGGGTGTTGGGGAGCCAGGCTGTGCTCCCAGTGGAGCTTGGGATAAGTCTCACTGGCTGGCCAGCCTAGCCACTCAGTGAGCTACAGGCCAGTGAGAGAGAGACCCTGTCTCCAAAACCAAAGTAGACAGCACCAGAGAAAACACAGCCATGGCTGTCCTCTGCCCTCTACATTTACACTGTGGCAGCCAGCCTCACTTGTGTACCCTCAGAGATGAGTAAATGTAATTTATTTTTTTTTTTTTGTTTTTTTTTAAATTGGCATTCTTATTTCTTTTTTTTTTAAATATTTATTTATTATGTATACAATATTCTGTCTGTGTGTATCCCTGAAGGCCAGAAGAGGGCGCCAGACCTCTTTACAGATGGTTGTGAGCCACCATGTGGTTGCCGGGAATTGAACTCAGGACCTTTGGAAGAGCAGGCAATGCTCTTAACCACTGAGCCATCTCTCCAGCCCCAGTAAATGTAATTTAAAAAGCAAATTAACAGCCGGGCGGTGGTGGCGCACGCCTTTAATCCCAGCTCTCGGGAGGCAAAGGCAGGCGGATCTTTGTGAGTTCGAGACCAGCCTGGTCTACAGAGCTAGTTCCAGGACAGGCTCCAAAGCCACAGAGAAACCCTGTCTCGAAAAACCAAAAAAAAAAAAAAAAACAGATTAACCTCGTAAGCTAAACACTAATAATTAACTACATTTGGAAAACTATATTAATCCTACTTGAACGAGTAGTTAATTTGCCTTAAAAATATTAAATATCAGCCAGGTGTTGTAGTGCATGCCTTTAATTCCTGCAGAGGTAGGACAGCTGAGTTCACGGCCAGCCTGGTCTGCACAGTGAGTTCCAGGGCAGCCAGAGCTATACAGAGAAACCCTGTCACGGACTTTTTTTTTTTTAATATCACTACCTCAGTACTAATTTTTCTGTAAGTACAGAGCTCGTATCTGAATCCAGATACCCTGGGTTCAAATCTTGGCTTTTCTGACTTTTGCTGTTGTTTTGAGACAGGATCTCACTATGTAGACTAGACTCACAGAAATCCACCTGCGTCTGCCTCCCAAAGGCATGTGCTACCATATACTACCTATGGCTCTTCCAATTAACATGGCTTTTGCAATTATTTGCCATGTCCATGGACAGGTTATTAATTCCTGCATGCTTCAGAGTCTTGTAAAACGGCACTCATGGCAATATAACACCTGCCTCAGGAATGGAGTGAAGAGTTAATGTAGAAGGCTTCTAAAACTTCCTGCAACGTGCCTACTAATAGCACGCAAAAGATGCAACTGATTTGCAGAAATAGGTATGTCAAGCCGGGCGGTGTTGGCACACACCTTTAATCCCAGCACTTGTGAGTTCGAGGCCAGCCTGGTCTACAAAAGCTAGTTCCATGAAGGCTCCAAAAGCTACAGAGAAACCCTGTCTCAAAAAACAAAAGAAAAGAAATGGGTATGTCAGACTGTTTCCCTGGAGCAAAAGATGTGTTATTTCAGTAACTTATTTCTCTTGGTAGCCCTGGCTATCCTAAAACCCAGAGATTTGCCTGCCACTGCCTCCAAGTTCAAAGGCATGTGCCACTTCCTAAAGCATGTGTAGTGGCACATGCTTTTAATCCCAGCACTCCTGGAGGCAGAGACAGGTAGATCTTGGTGCCAGCCTGGTCTACCAAATGAGTTCCAGTATAGCCAGGACAGTTACATAGAGAAACTGTTTCAAGAGAAAGAAAGAAGAGAGATCATAAAGTAGATTCTGATGCTTTGATATAGTTCGGTCCGTCCTTCCGCCCCCCCCCCCCCCCACGGGTTTCTTTGTAGTTTTTAAGCCTGTCCTGGAACTAGCTCTTGTAGACCAGGCTGGCCTATGCCACTACTGCCCAGCTTATAGTTCAGTCTCTTTAAGATTAAAGTTTGAGCCAGGTATGGTGTTGCATGCACACCTTTAGCTGTTTCCATCCGTCCGCCCCCCCACACACGCAAAAGCTTACAGTTATATAAATTGAAAAAAACTTTCACTAATACTCATTTCCATTTTTGGTACGAGTCAGTAGGCAGTATACACAGAATAGTTGCCATTGTACAGAGCATGGGGTGAGAAACAGGTGTTGGGTGATGACCTGACTTATGGCAGGCTGCTTCTCTGCTTCCTGTTCTACATCTGCAAAGCATAGGCAATAAAGTGCTGCTATCTTACAGGGTTGCTGTAGTCCCCGGTTATTAATAAAATAGCGTGAAATGTTTTAGTATTGTCACCACTGCATACCCTGGTCTCACCCAGGAAGTCTCTTTAGTGACCAGACACAGATAGATGTTCCAACTGCAGAGATTATGTATAAGGATCGTATCTTGATCCTTGGGCTTTAAGGCCCAACCTTGGGTTAGAAAAGAATGAGAAAGATTATGACATGATAACCTTTCACAGGGTTTGATGCAGACTGGACTCTATTTCCAAATTTTTTCTGTGTGTTATTTCTAGACTTTCAACCATTTAATCTGTTCAGTTCCTACATAGTTTTTAAAAGATGAGTCATTTTGGTAGCCACCCCCACTCCAAAAAGAGAGAACAAATTCTGTGTATCTAAACAGCCCTCATGGATGTGATTATAATCCATTGGTAAAAGTACAAAAGCCACCAGTTGTGGTGGTGCACAACTGTAATCCCAGCACCTCTGGAGGCAGAGTTCCAGGACAGCCAGGGTTACACAGAGAAACCCTGTCTTCAAAAAGCAAACAAAAGAAGCATAAAAGGCTTGGGTTCTCTTTCCATACTTCTTCTCCCCCCCCCCCAAAAAAAACCCCAGAAATGTGGTAGCCATCACCTCAGTAATTTTAAACCCATTCCATTTAAGACGAAAGCAAGAAAGCAGTTAGCTCCAGCAGAATGAATTAGTGTCTTCGTCTGAAGGATTTTTAAGCAAGCCAAGTGAATGTATAAAATTTAAATTTTATGATCATGGCAAGACCCTTTTACATTTAACACAATGGAAATATTCATTGTTTTCCCCAACGGAAAAATTTCTGAATCATACTATGTTGCACATAGACTAGAAATAAAAATTCAGGTACTTTTTCAAGTTTCTAAAGACTGCAAATAACAAGCCATTATTTCACTTCCAAAATCTGAAGTCAGCAACATGATTCTTTAGTAGTTTCTCGGGCTTAAGAAGTCATTATGATTCAGATAAAGTAGTCCTCTGGTCACATTATTTTAAGTCCCTGCTCCACCACAGCTTCCTGAGATTGCAGTCTTGTGATCAGCAGAAGTCAGTGTCTGCTTTAGGTGTCAATCAGTTGTAGCCTGCTGATCTGATTAGAAGCCTTGACGAATGCCTGGTGGCGATTGCAGAGAACTGCCAAGCATATGGGTATAATACAGTAGCCCACTGTTTTGGGATCAGCTCTTGTACAAGAATAAAGAAACAAAAACATCTGTAAGTATGGTACCAGAAAAATAACTGTCCACAACCAAAAGGGCAGGGAGAGTAACCGAGCTTTCAAGGAGTGTGTCCATGTGGTTCCTTCCCGAGGCTCCTCAGGGTGCTGCTGAATGTGTTCCAAAGCCAACCTGTTGTAAGTCTCATTGATTTCAAAAACATAGTAAAATGCTGCTGCACTTGCCAGCAAATACAGTCCCACTCCAATCCATCCCATCCGCTGACGGAAGTTCATCATTCTCCATGCTCTGTGCCTTCAATGTAAACACAGAAAAAAACTACAGTTAGGGTCTAGTAATGTTGCTATGGCAACTTCCAAGTGCACTTGTTTTAAATTTGAGTTCTGGAAAGCAAGAGCATATTTAAGATTTAATAGCTGTAAACAACTTACAGGTGGTTGTTTTATATAACAGTTGTGAGCACGTAAAAATATTGGCTTCAGTATATATTGAGTGCTGCTATATATATGTGAGCCCCACAGAGGGAATGAATCATCACATCTTGTTTGAATATACACAGTACATCTTTGTTTCAGATTATCTGGGTTATCTAGTTTCCGCACAGGACATGGCACTTGACAGTTGGAATGCTTTCTGTCTTAACACTATTCATACATTCACACTGGGTTCTACTCTTTAAACCATGTCGAAGCCCCGAAGTTAAGACAGTAACTCAAACACTTACAGTGGTCCCGAAAGTCTTCCTGTTCCCCCAGCAAGCGTGCAAGAGTCACTCAGTTCTGAATAGTCAGGTACCTTTGGCATTTCAGAACAAGCCACCTTAAGAGAAAGCCTCTGGGTCGCAAAGCTTAGAGAAGCTGAGCGCAGCCGGCGGGAGCACGAGCTAGTAGTGATTAAGCTCAGCGTGACCACGGCTGGTCAGGTCACGCGGCAGAGGGCCCCATCGCCCTCGGGAGCCCCGGTTGGGGGCAGCCACCTGAAGATGCTCGGTCTCGGGGCAGCCGGGCCCGCCCCCCCAGCCGCAAGCACTGCGGCGCCCGGGCTGAGCAGGCTGCGCTAGATCTGGCCTGCAGAGCCCCGAGCTCGGCACACAGCGAAGCGCCGGGCCAGCTTGACAGCCAAGCTAAGCAGTCCCGGGTCTCACCTTCCTGTCCTGAGTGGCCCGCCCGCTCGCAGTCCCGGATGCCGCCGCAGTCAGAGCTTCCGTCTTGGGCCGGAAACGTGTGCCCGCCTCTCGTGACGTCAGGCTGTCTCGACCGCACCGCCTCCTACCATCTCGGACAGAGGCGATTGTCTGTCCCTTGAGGTGGTTGCAGCAATCGGTCCTCTGGCCTCAGCGGGCGAGGCGGGCTCCTGGCACCGGGTCTCGTCTGAAGCCCTCAAAGGTCAGACGCCTTCCCTGGGATCCGAGCAGTGCGTCTATAACGGCCGGTCTGCGGGCGTCAGAGGCGGGAGGGCGGAGGAGCCGCTGCAGGGCGGCCTGAACACCATTAATTTTCATGGGTGTTCTGTCTTCTCAGGCTCCTGGACCTCGGCGAGTTGAAAAGACAAGTGCGCACATCACTGTGAGTGGCGGCGGCGGTGCCGCCTGGGGCTAACTACGTCTTCAGTATTCTGGCACCATGACGCTGAGGCTTTTAGAAGACTGGTGCAGGGGGATGGATATAAGCCCTCGGAAAGCACTGTTGGTTGCTGGCATCCCTCTGACCTGCGGAGTGGCAGAAATCGAGGAGGCCTTGCAGGCTGGCCTGGCACCCTTGGGGGAACACAGACTGCTTGGGAGGATGTTCAGGAGGGATGAGAACAAGAATGTGGCCTTAGTAGGGCTTGCGGTAGAGACTACCAGTGCTCTGGTTCCCAAGGAGATACCTGGAAAAGGAGGTGTCTGGAGAGTGATCTTTAAGCCTCCTGATGTTGATAATGAGTTTTTATGCAAATTAAATGAGTTTTTAACGGGAGAGGGCATGACGATGGGCGAACTGACCAGAGTTCTTGGAAATCGAAATGACCCTCCCAGCTTAGACCAGGGCATGATCCCTGTAATGCGAGCCCCCATGTTGGCACAGGCATTACATGAGGCCTTTAAGCCTACCCTGCAGTATCTGAGGTACAAAAAGCTGGGTGTTTTCTCAGGCAGGGATCCTCCAGGACCAGGTGAAGAAGAATTTGAGTCTTGGATGTTTCATACTTCTCAGGTAATGAAAACATGGCAGGTGTCGGATGTAGAGAAAAGAAGGCGGTTGATAGAGAGCCTTAGAGGCCCAGCGTTTGAAATTATTCGAGCCCTCAAGATAAACAATCCTTTCATTACAGTTGCTGAGTGCCTGGAGACTCTTGAGACAATATTTGGGGTTATTGATAATCCTAGGTCACTGCAGGTAAAATACCTTACTACTTACCAGAAGACGGATGAAAAGCTGTCTGCCTATGTTCTAAGGCTGGAGCCTTTGTTACAGAAATTGGTACAGAAAGGAGTAATTGAGAAAGAAGTTGTGAATCAGGCCCGCCTAGACCAGATTGTTGCTGGGGCAGTTCAGAAGACAGTCCGAAGAGAGCTTGGACTGCCAGAGGGTGGCCCAGCCCCAGGCTTACTGCAGTTACTGACGCTGATAAAAGACAAGGAGGCAGCAGAGGAAGAGGAGGAGGAGGAAGAGGACTTCTTCGGGCTGAATTAGAAGGGTATTCGACTTGACCCAAGACCAGCAAAGATGTCATGGGTAGACAATGGAGGAATTCATGTCAGGGATCATCCCGTTCCCACCTTGTGCTGCCAAGTAACTAACCCTTTGTCATGTTCACCCTATTGAATATCTCCCCAGTGTATTACCAGCATGAACTTGTCATTCTACACTGATGATTATTTCAGTCAGAAGATCAGTTGTTCTACTAGTGCAGTGTTCCAGACCAAACAAAGTTCACTTAAACATGTAATAGTCATATATGACCAAGTTATCAGTTTTTAATAGTTTTTGAGTATTGTCACATTTCTGGTTAAGACCCTGAGCCAAGGCTGGCTACAATATTTAGGGTTTCTTTTCCTTTTTTTTCTAATAAATCAGTTATGCTTTGCAACCAAAAAGTAAAATTGAATGCTGAGGTTAAGTCTGCAGCAGCTGTCTTTAGGTCTGTGCTGTGTCTGGCGTGTTGTCAAAGTATCTGGTTCTCAATGCCATTTTCTTGGTGTTATTACATTGAATACATAAAGGAATGCTAATAATAAAATATTGTGTTTGATCTTTCTATACTTTGGGGTTCCAAAATACTACATTTCCCTTGAGACAGGGTCTCTGCTTAGCCCTGCTTGTCCTGGAACTCCCTCTGTAAACCAGGCTGGCCTCAAACTCGTGTACCCCCCCCCCCCCCCCCCCGTGTTGGGATTAAAGGTGTGTGCCACCACTACCTAGCTTGGTTTTTGTTTGTTGTTTTTAAACAGGAACCAGACTGTACACAGATGGCAAGTAGTAAGCCCAGCTCCATCACTACTGAATTTGGAGGGAAAAAGAAAAATAAGGTTTTCTGTATTTTTCCAATCCTAAAAATCTTGTGAAATCTCCTGTAGTCCCAGCACTTAACACCTGGGGAAAGGAAGATTGGCCTTTCAAGGCCAGCCCAAACTAAGTAGCGAGACCTTGTCTCCAAAGACAAAATTCTGTACATGGGGAAACTCAGTTCGCACCTGGGGAAATGGACACATCCAAGATGGAACAAGTAGTCATAGGGCTGTCCTCTCTGTCACAGGGTTGGCGTTCTCTCTACTGTCACTATGCATGCATGTTGGAGTGCAATAGAGTACTCCGGGTTAGGATACATGGTTGGTTCCCTTAGGTTCTCCCACTACAGATTGCCTTGTGGACCCCTGAAAGCTGTGACTCGGCCTTGTTTGTGTGGTAGTTTAGGACACAGCAGGCACTGTCCTATAGGTTACTCATTTGTCTCAGTGTGAGAAACACTGTGAGACCCTGAGCTGAGGAAGTAAACTACAGGATAATCTCTGGCCTGAAGGCTTATTCAGGCTCAGTTACAACAGCTGAAGTGGACACGTCCTTGGCCAGGGACTGAGGACCTGCTGAAGACCTGAAGACGATTTGGTCCAAGAAGCTGTGTCCTCTCCCATTCAATGAATGGGATGAGGCAAAGAGAAGTAGCTTGTCTATGGTTTTACAGACAATAATATAACCAATCCCCTCCCCTGCATTGGGTCTTTTTATTCTGGGTAAAAATCATGGGTAGGCACAGAGGCCTATATGAGGAGTGTGTGTGTGTGTGTGTGCTAGTTTTATTTTATTTTTTTTTTTTTTCAGGACAGGTTTCTCTGTGTAGCTTTGGAGCCTTGTCTTGGAACTCACTCTGTAGACCAGGCTCGCCTTGGATTTACAGAGATCCATCTGCCCCTGCCTCCCCGATTAAAGGCGTGCACCACCACCACCCAACTGTAAGTGCTGGCCTTTGTCAGCTATTATGTTCCATGGCGTTTGGCAGCGGTGGGAAGAGCAGATGGTGCCCCCAAGTGCTACAGCCTTTGCAAAGGCCCAGGATGCTGGACCCTTAAGCATTACAACCTTTTTCTTGTGGGAGCCTCTGGTAACCAGACCCTTTGCTCTAAAGTGGTACAGCTGTTGTGTAGAGCTAGGATGCTGGGATTCCTCAACCCTTGGCAGAGGCCAGTGTTAAAGCTCACAGGCCTTGGGGTATCTGAGACTTGTAAAGGCACACAAGCTCTCTGGAACCTCCAGTCACAAGGGTCTGCAGTTTTTCTTTGATGGCCCTGTACAGCCGTTTGTCCATCTCTGCCTCTTCAGCTACGGTGCCATTTTCTTAGCCTGCCCCTCCACTCTGCTGTCTCTGCATTCTCATCTCAGCCCCACAGCTATTGAACATAGGCAGAGACACCTCTCGAAAACCCTGGGGCAGCAGTTCTGAGATAGGCAGAGGGAGGGTGTTTGTGGCAGGGCAGACACCTCATGTAAGTGAAAGATTGTGTTTGCACCAATCAGAGCACTGTCCTAACATTAGACTGTATCTGCACCAATCAGAGCACTGTCCTAACACTAGACTGTGTCTGCACCAATCAGAGCACTGTCCTAACACTAGACTGTGTCTGCACCAATCAGAGCACTGTCCTAACACTAGATTGTGTCTGCACCAATCAGAGCACTGTCCTAACACTAGATTGTGTCTGCACCAATCAGAGCATTGTCCCTTTAACACTAGACTGTGTCTGCACCAATCAGAGCACTGTCCTAACACTAGACTGTGTCTGCACCAATCAGAGCACTGTCCTAACACTAGACTGTGTCTGCACCAATCAGAGCACTGTCCTAACACTAGATTGTGTCTGCACCAATCAGAGCATTGTCCCTTTAACACTAGTTGTGGCAGTCACTGCTAAGCTATCAGAGAAACTGTCTTTCCTGAAAATGGTTGCAGGGTTATCTAGGGTTCATTGAGGTTGTGCTAGCAATCCTCTGGTAGAAGCTGAACCAGTCCCGGCTGAGGCTGTACCCTTCAGGAGCTGGAGCAATCAGCTGCAATAGTGTAGTGTTTTTCAAGGTGCCCATGCAATGTTCAAAGCAGTGATGTCATCATAAGGATATTTGACAGTCTTTAGCAGTGATGATGTCATAAGGATAGTCTGGCTGGCCATTTGACAGTCTTTTTTTTTTTTAGTTTTTTTTGAGACAGGGTTTCTCTGTAGCTTTGGAGCCTATCCTGGCACTAGCTCTTGTAGACCAGGCTGGCCTAGAACTCACAGAGATCTGCCTGCCTCTGCCTCCCGAGTGCTGGGATTAAAGACATGCGCCACCACAGCCCGGCCGAAAGTCTTTTTTTTTTTTAAGATTTATTTATTTATTATGTATAAAACATTCCTTCCATGTATGCTCGCATGCCAGAAGAGGGCACCAGATCTCATTATAGATGGCTGTGAGCCACCATGTGGTTGCTGGATTGAACTCAGGACCTTTGGAAGAGCAGTCAGTGCTTTTAACCTCTGAACCATCTCTCCAGCCCCCATTTGACAGTCTTTAGCAGTGATGATGTCATAGGATAGTCAGGCTGGCTATTTGACAGTCTTTAGCTCAAAGCAGCCAAGACAGGAAGGGCGAGACTGCAATTGGTGATTAAGGAGTCAAATTGCCCCATCAACGAGTACTCACCGTAAAAGAAAAAGAACTTATTAGCAGTGCTTTTAGCAGCACTTTAATAATGTTTAACACCTGCTGAGTGCCCCTCACAACAGTCTTCTATCAAACGACAGGCCAGGATTTACTTCCAGGCTGCCTACTAACAGAGTCCTTGCTCTTTCTTTTTCATAAAGACTTATTTTTATCTTATGAGAGCTTTGCCTACAGATATATATCCATCATATTTATGCAACGCCTGTGGAGGCCAGAAAAGGGAGAGATGGAGCTCTCAAGGCTGGAGTCCCAGAAAGCTGTGAGTCACCATATGAGCTGTTGTTGTTAGAGATATAGTTATTGAGAACGAGCAGAGGGTCACCCAGGGCCTTGTTGGGAGACCGTGGTCGGTGAGAGACAGACAGATATGCCATGCAGAGAGAGTTTGGGTATAGAGTTTACTTAGGAGGTTATGGAGGGAAAAGGGAAAGGCAAAAATGGAGAAGGGGGACGAAGAGAGAGAGAGGCAGCAGCCACGTTTATATATATATATTTTAAAAACGCTTTAAGATCCCCAGCGGCAGTAGGCAGCAGAAATGCTGTAGGTCTCAAATGGTGGTAGCGGGCCATGTGGGCAGCAGACAGTGGGCCCTGTGAGCAGCCATTCCCAGGCAGAGACGGCTGCCGGTCCCAGAGCGGTGGCTGGTCCCAGGCAGGGAGACACATGGCAGGTGGGCAGGAGACAGAGACATGGATAGACACGATATGCAGAGTGATGTTGAATATTCAGGGGGTTATGGAGGAGGAAGGGTGAAGGAGGGGACAGAGAGAGAGAGAGAGAGAGAGAGAGAGGGAGGGAGGGAGGGGGGGAGGGGGGGAGGTGGAGGAGGAGGAGGAGGAGGAGGAGGAGGAGGAGGAGGAGGAGGAGGAGGAGGAGGAAGAGAAGGGAGGAAGCGGAGAAATGGGGAGAGAGGCAGAAGCGAAGCTGCCTCTCAGAGAGGAAGATGGAAAAGAGCAAGCTCTGGCTGGAAGCTGAAGATCAGCCTGCCTCAGCGGATGGGGGAGGGAGTGGGCGTGGCTTGTTTCTTAAAGAGACAGAAAACCCTAACACACGTCTTCAGAAGAGGGACAAAAAGAGCAGGCAGGCTGGAGGAGGCAGAGATCCGCTTGCCTCAGAGGAAGGGGGGGGGTGGGGGTGGACAGGGCTTGTCTTGTGACAGACCAGGTCAGCAGACCATAGCTTGAGAGCCAGAAACTGAACTCAGAACCTCTGCAAGTGCTCTTAACGATTAAGACATCTCTCCAGTCCCCAGAGTCCTTGATCTTAATCTGTTTTATGTTATCTTATTAACTTCTCACAGGAACATATCCAAAGACAGTTTCTATTTTACAGACAGGAAGCTTAAGGTACAGGAAGATTCAGTGCCAAGAGAGGGACACAGTCTGACTTCAGAGAGCTTTGCTTTAAAATAAATAAATAAATTTAAATGTATAAATGTTTGCTTACGGGGCTGGAGAGATGGCTCAGAGGTTAAGAGCATTGTCTGCTCTTCCAAAGGTCCTGAGTTCAATTTCCAGCAACCACATGGTGGCTCACAACCATCTGTAATGAGGTCTGGTGTCCTCTTCTGGCCTGCAGGCATACACACAGACAGAGTATTGTATACATAATAAATAAATAAATATTTTAAAAAAAATAAATGTTTGCTTACATGCATGTGTGTGCGACCACAGAAGCCAGAAGAGAATCATGGAACCCTGGAACTGGAGTTATGCATGATTATTTGCTGCCATGTGTATGCTGGGAATGAATGCGGGTCGTCAACCAGATCAGCAAGTCCCCTTACCTGCTGAGCCACCTCTCCAACCCACAGACAGCTGTTCTCCAGGTCCTCTGCATGCATCTGGTGAATATATATAAGTGAGAAAATTAAAGAAGGTTTGTATTTATGAAGCTGAAAAACAATAAAAGCACATTGCCCTTTTAAACAGTTATGTTTCAAAAACACAACAGCACTGCCAGGCGGTGGGGGCACGTGCCTTTCATCCCAGCACTTGGGAGGCAGAGGCAAGCTCTCTGTGAGTTCAAGGTCAGCCTGGTCTAAGGAGGTTCCAGGACAGCCAGGACAACACAGAGAAACCCTGTCTTGAAAAACCAACAAACAGAAAGCCACAGCAGCACTAAAATTCTGTGTTAATGTGATAGGACTTGAAGGGGAATTTCTTTTGTTTAAATAAGAAATGCTCCAAGAAATGAAAGGAAGGTGGGGAGTCAACAGCCGGGGGCCTTCCGGAAGAGCCTTCCCACAGTGTCAGCTGCAAAGCAAACAGCGGGGTGTTAGTTCTAGCCCAAAGTCAATACCTGTGCGCTGATGCTGATGTAAATAAAGATTGGGTAAATACCGAAGGGAGAACCGATAAATCCTTACAGAAGAATTTCAAATAATTCCTGTGGCTACTTCACCCTTTAGGGCGTGTGTGATAAAACACTGTGCCGGAAGCGATCTATAGTAAAAAGAGTGTGTTGTTTGTTTTGTACTGCAGTTCCAGAGGGAGAGTCCTTGAGGGCAGGGAGGGTGTGACAGCAGGCTGGACCAGGGAGCTGACTGGTTAGTTCTTCATTCAGGAAGTCCAGAGAGCTAACTGGAAGTGGGGCAAGGCTATAAACTCTCAGAGTAGGTTCCCAGTGAGCATGCTTCCTCCAGCAAAGTTCCATACTATTCCTCCAAAAAGAGCCACCAACTGGGGACAAGTGTGCAGACTCCTGAGCTTATGGAGAACATTTGTCATTTAAACCACCCCAGGAAGCAATGTATATCCTGGTCCTGGCCCTCTGCATGTAGGCTCAACTTGGTGGCTTCTGTCTAAGAATGAAGATATGAAAAGGAGTCTAGGTGGTGGTGGTGCACGCCTTTAATCCCAGCACTCTGTGGGTTCAAGGCCAGCCTAGTCTAGTTCCTGGACAGGTTCCTGAAACTACAGAGAAACTCTGTCTTGAAAAACAAAACAAACAAAGATATGAAAAGGGACAACAGTAACTTCACAGAAAGACCTGGCAGGTGCTACCTTGGCATTAACATCAGTGACATCACTGTGATACAGCGAGGACCCCTAGAGCAATGTGACCAAGCCAGAACCCCAGGCTAACGGTGACAACTCCACCAGAGAAGCCCAGTGGAGACTTTTTTTTAAAAGTACTGAAAAACTAGCCCAGACCAGAGGCAGTGTAGGAATTGTGGTAACTCCAGTCGCGTGGTAGTCTGCAGCTGATCTTGAACACATAAGGACACAAGTGGGGAAATTAAACCCAGAGCTAGGGAGATGGCTCAGGTACTAAGGGCACTTGTTACTTTTTCAGGAACTAGGTTTGTTTCCCAGCACCCACAGGGTGGCTCACATCCATCCATAACTCCAGCTCCCGGGGAATCCAGTGCCTTATGACCTCCATGGGCACCAGGCTTGCATGTGGTAGACATACATACGTGCAGGCAAAACACATGTATATACGTAAATCTAAAAATAAAAGATCCAGTAAGAGGCCTGGCTAAATTCCCTGCTGCTGTGGCAAACACGGCCACAAACAGTCTGGGGAGGGAAGGGCTTATTTATAGGTCACAGTCCGTCGTCAGGGGAAGCAGAGGCAGAAACAGAAACCACAGAAGGCAGTGGCTTTACTAGTTGGCTTTCCAGGACCATCTGCCCAGGGGAGGCACCCACCACAGTGGGATGGGTCTTCCCATGTCAGTCATCAGTCTAGAAAATGCCCCCATAGACTGCCAGCCTGATGTGGGGATCTTCTCAATTGAGGGTCCCTCTTCCTAGGTGACTCCAGCTTGTGTCAAGTTGGCAAAAAAAAAAAAAAAACAATTGGCACACTAATAGCAGGATATCTTTTTTCTTAGAGGGCACACATGCCCAGCTATAAGGTAAGACGGTAGGGAAAGGAGGTATGTGATGAGAACTGTCACACTGTCACAGAGTGGTGGTGGCGCTCGCCTTGAGTCTCCACACTTGGGAGGCAGAAGCAGGCAGATCTCTACAGAGTGAGTTCCAGGATGGCTGGGGCTACACAGAGAAACCCTGTCTCAAAACAAAAAATAATAAGTAAAATTGTTCACTGAAATACATACATCCTTGAAGTACTTACATGCAAACAGCAAGCCCTGGATGCCAGACAGAGCAATCAGCCATTAGGGCGTGAGCACAGGAGCACCCACCTTTCCCAAACGGTAGTCGTTTAACCCCCACTAAACGGCACAGAACACTGAGTAGATCCAGACCAGCCAGAGCAGGAGGGATCTCTCTGAGTTCAAGGCCAGCCTGGTCTACGTAGAGAGTTCCAGATCAGCCAAGGTTACATAGAGAGACCCTGTCTCCAAAAAAAAAAAAAAAAGTTATATTCCTGCTTTGCTCCAATGAAGACTTCATATTTGTGTGATGTTGCAGAGGCTGAACAAATAAAGCAAATGAAACAAAGGAGATGAATTACAAAAACAAACCAAAAAAAGCCATCTTTTTTTTCTTCTAAAGCTTGGTCAGATGGTTCCTTTTTAGGGAGTGGCTAGGCCTGCCGCCCAGGAGAAAAGGCCAGCCTGGGCAACTGCCTGGTCCCCTTGAACTTAGAGCAGGGCAACTGAAGGGACAGGTGTTCCCATCCTCCAGGAACAACGTTGGTCCCGGCTGTCCTCCGGAGCTAAGGTCATCTTTTTTCTCCCCACCTGGTTCAGCCACCGAGTAGAGGTGGGCGGAGACAGCATTCTTCCTGTGGGTAACCATGGATTCAGAGGAGGGCACGTGACAGTGTCGAGCCGATTGTCTAGAGCTCAGCTCCCGACTCTCCACTGAAACGTCCGGGTTAGCGCCCCTCGTTGGTCTGGCCACCCCTGTTTCATCACGGTGCCATTCATGTGTGTTTGGTTGTTGGTTGCAGCGGTGCGGATTGAAGCCAGGGCCTTGTGCATGCTAGGCAAGCACTCGGCTGCTGGGCTACATCCCCTGCACCTTGCTTTACCTACCGCTCTCATTCTTGCATACAGTCATTCAGGATCGTTCAGTGTCTTTGGGTCAGGATCGAGCCAGGGTATAGCAGGGTTGCTTGCCAGTGGCCTGACGTCACAGGCCTCAGCTAGAAGACCCTGAAGGTGCATGAGGCCCATCACTCATCCAGCTATTGGCTCTGAGCTCATGCCATTCCGTGTGCCAACATCCAAGATTTTGTCTGCCAGGACAGACTGGGTGACCAAGGCTTCCTTACAACACGGTAGGGGAATTTTCTCACAAATGGCTTTTTATTCTGAGAGGCTGTGCTGTGTTTTCCTAACGGTGGAGACAGGACAGCTCCTAGTAAGTGATCCTTGGAAGGCAGTACACCCAGTGGCTTCATCTAGGGATAGAACACTGTCATATGCCCAGCGCCTGAGACCTCTGACACTGCCTCAATCCATAGGGATCCTGGAGACAAAACATAGAGCTGTCTTACACAGGCATTCGGATAAGTGCAGTGATCCCGAAAGATACGCATACATGGGAAACATCTTGCCCTTCCAACCTTCTTTTTTTTTTTCTTTTAAACATAAAATATGCTGTCTTTTCTTTCTCTTTTTTTAAAGGTAGTGCTGGGGATGGGACCCAGGTGTGTTCTAAGTGCTGAACACACTCTGAGAGTGTGCTGTGCCCCCAGGGTTCCTCAAAATGTGTTTCATGCATAGTAAGTTCATCCCCGGGCAAATAAAAGCCTGCCATAGGCGGGAGGCTTGTTTTTGTCATGGAAGAAACACACTACAAATTCAGGCACATTCTCCCTCAGCATAGGCGTCCTTGTTATTGCTGCTGAAGACAAGAACCTGCTGAAGCAGATATTTTCCATGCTCCTTCTGACAGCCACATGGCATGTCGCTTCTTGCTGGGGTTAAGTGAACTCACATTGTCAAGCTATGAAGGAAATGCCTAGGGTTATAACCTTGCTAGAAGTTAAGCAATCGACTTTGGATACATTCAAAAAAATAGAAGGAAAAAGCCTCAAATGATGCTCCATCATTGGAATGTCATGCAACAACAAAAAAATTGAGCTAGGATTCCTACAGTTCAAAGCTGGCTGGGTGAGAATGACATTTAGCCACGGAGTGTTTGCTTGCTAGCATATACAGTCCCTGAGTTCCACAGGCACACAGAGGAAAACACAAGTCAAACAAATAAACAAAAAATACCACCCCAATCTAGGGTGCTGCATGCTATTCCAAATGGTGCCACAGTGTGGCGCCACTCTAGCGGGTAGAAAGAGGCCTCACAGCAGCCAGGGCGCCACAGCTGGCGGAGCTATGCAAGGACGTCTGGGAAGAACCTGGACTGCAGAATGCTTTGGGGTTATAAACAATTTTGCAGGTTAACTGAGAGAAAGTGCTCTGAGAAACCAGGCACTGCAACAGAGCTTGTTATTAGCCCACGAGCGGGAGCGAAAACTTGAGAAAGTCACAATGCTATAGTGGCTATAGAATCCACACTCCTGAGGGTCATGCCCTAATTTCAGAATTAGTCTTATGAAGAAAGCATTCCTGAACTTTAGAGTTTTAGATGACACCTGTACCAAAATCAATTGGCTTTAACATCAATTGATTAGGTCAGACTGATCTTACTACCTCTGCTGGGAAGTACAGTCAGGTCCTCTTAGTCTTGGCTTCCCTGTCTGATAATTCTACCCACTGGAAATCAAAGATATTGCGGGGGGGGGGGGGGAGTGAGTATCACATCTAGGACTGGAAAGATGGACCAGTAGTGAAGGGTGCTGACTGCTTAACCACAAGGTCCTGAATTTGGATCCCAGCACCCATGTAGCAAGCAGGGTGTGATCTTGACCACTGACCACCTCTGTAGCCTCAGCATTGTCAGAGGAGGAGACAGGAATCACTGGGATGTGCTGGAACCTAGCACAGCTGAGAAAATGAGGATCCTGGTTCAAGAAAAGACCCTGCGTCATAATCTAGAAGCGGTTTAACGCAGGATATATAAAGGGCTCAATAAGCCATTTTTTTGATTACTTATCATGCCTAATAAATGCAGATGTTGTGTAAATGGTTGCTAAACTGGATTGTTCAAGATATAATGGCGAGGGGGAAATGTATGCGTGTTGAGTGTAGACAGTTTTTAAAGACTTTAAGAATGTATTTTCTGGGGCTGGAGAGATGGCTCAGAGGTTAAGAGCATTGCCTGCTCTTCCAAAGGTCCTGAGTTCAATTCCCAGCAACCACATGGTGGCTCACAACCATCTGTAATGGGGTCTGGTCCCCTCTTCTGGCCTGCAGGCATACACACAGACAGAATATTGTATACATAATAAATAAATAAATAAATATTTTAAAAAATGTATTTTCTGCTCCTGTGTGTGGACGTGTGCTCACATGCATGCCATAGTCCAGTATGCCTACAGAAGTCCGAGGATGCACCACAGGACGGTGACACATGCCATTAATTCCAGCAGGGGCCGGGAACTAAGGAGGCAGAGGCAGGTGGAGCTTTGTGAGTCAGGGGCCAGCTTGGTCTTCAAGTTCAAGGGCAGCCAGGGCTGTTACACAGAGAAACCCTGTCTTGGGGGAAAAAAAAAGTCAGAGGCCAACGCACAAATTGGTTCTGTCCTTCCACAATGTGAGTCCCCAGGAATCCAATGGTCAGCTGTGTGAGCGGGTGCCTGATCCTGTGTGTACGTGTGCACGCGCGTGTATGTGTTCGTGCTTATAAAATGGCCCAAACCGTGCAGCGCATACAGCAGACAACCAGCAGAGTGTGCCTGGGATCGACATCGGGTGGACACTGGAGTCCCCTTCCTCTAAGTCAGGGTGTATCTGCTGTACCTGAGCACCGTCCTGATTGGAGATGCTGGCGGAACCAAGAGGTGTCTGTGTGAAGAGGGTGGAGGGCCGGCGCATCTCAATAAGGTGCCCTCGCTCTTTCTTTAACTATGTGAGTACTGCAAAGGTCTCTGTGATTTGAAAACTGGATAGCTGGCAAGAGTCACACCTGTCTCTCCAGATAAATGTCACGGTCCCCAGGCTCCAAGGCAATGGACGGTGGTGCGTCAATCACGCAGAGCTCTCAGTGACTCACTCCCAAGGGCTCTTTCAGTGAGTCAGCGGCCTTCCCTTTTCAGAGTCAAGGACAGGCTGCTGGAAGCGGCGGCGAAGAGAGGGCGACAACCTGTCAGCTCACCGCAAAGGCCGATGCCAGACATTCCCCAAATCCTTGGGAAAGCGGACTACCAAAGAGAAGCCTGAAAGGCACGATCTGACCGCATCTTTAGGAAAGGAAGGTGCTTTCGTTCCCGATTAAGTGGAAGGGGAAATGCAATTGATTCTCATAATGACGTGCGAATTACACAGCTGGGCTTTTCCAAATGCCCTTTACATCTGTGATCTTCATTTATCCCTGGGCAATCTCCTGCTTTGAATGACCTTTTATGACAGCACTCACTCCCCCGCCCCCCCCCCCGTGGTTAATGTTTAGTTGTGTATGTCTGGCCCTCCTGCTGGTTTTATGACCTTCTTGGGAGCAGAGACCAATGCATCCATAAAGCCCCAGCACTTGGCATGGTATTCGTTAAGACTTGTGTTGCAATCGACAGAAACCCACTGCATGCAACTGAAAGAGAAAGCGGGCTTTGTTCTGAAGAGCCCCAGGGCAGGGGTGCAGCCATGTTTTGGGCGCCCAGGAACCAGGTCCCACAATTACTCCTATCTTGCGTCTTCCTCATTAACACCTCTCACCGTTTCTCTTCATTCGACTGAAAAGCTGGCTGCCAGCATCCGCCTAGCCAACGACCCAACTTGTCCAGCCCTGCAAGCCAAGCTTCAATCACTTTCTGGGTCCCAACCTTCCCAATTCTCCAGGGCCCGGGCCTCTGATTGGTCCAGCCTCGGTGAGGTGTTCACTCTAGTCCAATCAACTGTGGACAGAGGGGTGCGGTCCAATGGTAGGACCGAGGTTGTTCCTATGGTAACCATGTGTGGTGGGGGTGGGGTGGCGCAGGAAGTAAGAAGGCTCAGTTCCCAGAAAAGGGGAGAGGGCAGGGCTGCTGAACAATAGGGGGCCACGTTCTGGTAAATTCTTGGTGTTCTGTAAATGCTCACTGAGCTGCCTTTCTTTGAACACAGTAGGTCCTTACAGTCCGTAGGTCGTCCGTCATGGCTTTTGGTATTCTGCGTTCCCTTGGCCTGGCTGCCTTCTGCTCTCCCTTGGGCCTCCTTAAAAGTCTTACCTGACCCGGGCTCAGAATACACTTCAAATTCGTCACCGAGGCCAGGCACTGCAGCTTGTAATTCCCAGCAATGCAGCAATGGGCAAGGCGACTCTGCAACCAGGTGGGCTACCTAGGAAGACTAAACGAACCAAACAGAAGCATACGCCCTTAAAAAAAAATACAAAAACGAAAATCACTGCCTCACCTTGTAGTTACTCATAGTATTAGAGCCTTCCTTCCAAATCCCAGTGTCAATAGTAGTCCCGCAAGACTGCCCCTGCCACCTGTTGATGGGGTGGATAAGAAATTAATACCGCATTGAGCAATCATTTGGCCAATGGGAGAAGTTGAGTAAACCTTACCCATTCCGTCCCATGAAGTTTCTCCAAGGTGAAATGTATCCTTGGGAGGGTGGTTCTGGGAGTCTGGGCATTCTCTCACTTGCTGCTTATCAACTTAGCTCCCTTGCTTGCCATCTGTCCCTGCTCTCTGGGGTTGCTCTTCCTTAAGAACTAGGGGCCAAATGGGCGTTTGTTTCCAGGTCTGCTCCCTAGGGAGCTAGGGATGTCCTAAGAAAACTTATTGGTCATAGTAGTCACAACATTTAAGCGGTGCATCGGGGACTGGAGAGATGGCTCAGTGGTAAAATAGCTTGCCGTGCAAGCAGAAAGATATGAGCCCACATAAAAGCCAGATGCATAGCACAAATGTCTATACGTCCAGCACCTATCTGGGAAGATGGAAAGTGGAGACAGGAGAATCCCTGGGAGCTTGTGGATCAGTGAGCCTGGAGAAAAACAACAGAGACTCTCTCAAATGAGGTGGAAGGCAAGCCAGCACCAAGGACAAGGTTGTCCTGTGATCTCCACACCAGTGCCATGGTGTGCACAAGCCTATACGCACGCGCCCACACGCAGCGCACACACACACACACACACAGCACATACATACACAGCATACACACATCATACACACAGCACACACACACACACAGCACATACATACACAGCATACACACAGCACACACACACACAGCACATACATACACAGCATACACACAGCACACACACACACACACACACACACACACACGCACACCACTGTCGTCAGAATCCCCCATCTTTGGGCTCTCCTTTCCTCCACACCGGTTCTCTCTCTATTCTGACTTTCTGGTTTGTCTCCAGACCCAGCTTGTTCTTTTCTTCTTATTCTTCTTTTAAAGAATTATTTATGTTTATATTATGTGTATGGTTGTTTTGCCTGCATGAATATCTGTGTTCCATATACCTGCAGTACCTATGGAGGCCACAGAAGGATGCTGGGTTTTCCTGAACCTGGAGTTAGAGATGGTTGTGAACTGCCGTGTGGGTGCAGGGAGTAGAACCTGGGTTCTCTAAAAGAGCAGCCAGTGCTCTTAATTGCTGAGTCATTTCACCAGTCCATATATATATATATATATATTGGTTTTTCGAGACAGGGTTTCTCTGTAGCTTTGGTGCCTGTCCTGGAACTAGCTCTTGTAGACCAGGCAGGCCTCGAACTCCCAGAGATCCGCCTGCCTCTGCCTCCCGAGTGCTGGGATTAAAGGCGTGCGCCACCACTGCCCGGCTTCTTATAATGTTTTTATTAATATTTTTAAAGACATTTCTATGTAGTCCCAAATTGTCTCAAACTAACAGTGATGCTCCTGCCTCAGAATCCCAAGCGTAAGGATTGCAAGTGTGATCCACCATGCTAGGATTCTGCTTTGTCCTTAAATTCAAACAGTTTCAACCCAGAATAGGGAGCTTTTCCTTATGGACTCTGATTGGCCTTTGGAGAGTAGTGTGTTTGCCTGCGACCAGTCGCTGGGAAGTGGGCACCTGGGCAGCCGACGCTTGTTCTCCAGGTCTTCCCCTTTCGGATTTCCAGATAAACAGAGGTGGTATGGGGCAAAGAACAACATAGAGACCGAGAGCTAAGCTCTGTTCCTCATTCTCCCCAACCCAAAACAGATCCATGGGGCTGGGTGGTTATGGGAGAAGGGCAGGGAGGGGATGGGAGAAAACTGTGGGGGTAGGAGAAGGGTGGGATGGGCAGGCAGCTCTCAGCTGAGTGGGAAGCTGTTGTTTTGGTTACTTTTCTCACTAGTGCTCCTCATGCCTGGTGAGAAGCAGTTTGTGGAAGAGGGTTTATTCTGGCTCACAGTGTCAGGATAAAGTCTGTCATGGCAGGGAAACTAGCCATTAGTCAGGAAGCAGAGGAGATGAGCGATGCTTGCTCAGCTCACCCCCTCCCCTCCCAGCTGAGCCCCCAGCATACAGGATGGTGCTGCCTACATTCAGGGCACGCCTTCCCTGTTCCGCCAAACCTTTCTGGAAACACCACTGTCATAGGTGTGTTTCCATGGTGATTTTAAATCTCATCAAGCAGACACTGAAGAGTAACCATCATCAAAACTGAAGCTAGAGCTAGCTGGGGAAACTCTGGGCAAGGCGCTGGCATCCAGGTGGGTCCACCTTTCTAATTCTGCAGCCCCGGCAGGCAAAGCCTCATGGGTTGCCAGGCTCTCGCCAGGAGAAGCACCTCCATCGCCCAGCAGCCAGAGGCCACACAGAGGCATGATCTGTGGGGTCCTCATTCACCACAGGCTGTCTGTCATCCAGATGGCTCTGAGCCTTTCCCCTGGGGAGATACACAGGGATGCTGGCAAGACCACCCTGGAGGAAATCACCACCTCGTAGAGAGTTGGGATTTTCCCAGAAGTCTCAGGCCAACAGCTCCCCCCCCCACCCCACCCCCGTTGGGCCATCTGTCAGCCCACGGTTCCGTCTCCCAATCTTTTCGATCTCCCGGCCCTTGTCTTTCTTCTCGTTTCCCCTTATTATCCCTACTCCACCACACCGTGCATCTGTCCGTGAGTCCCCCAGCTGATGGAGCTAGTCTCATTTTCTTATGACACAGGGAGCAGTGTTCTGGGATGTTAGCTTTACCTGTCAGCTGGCTGTGAATCCCCTGAGAACAAACATTCCTGAGGGATTGTCTACACTGGTTTGATGTGTAGGCACGACTGAGCGATTTTCTCCTAAGTGGTGTGGAGGGTCCCATCCACCCGTGGGTGGCACCATTCTCTAGGCCAAGTGCAGCAGTCCAGGCCGGTCCGGAATTGTAAGAGTGAAGAAACTGAACTGAGCGAGCAAGCAAGCGCGCATTTACTCCTCTCCGCTCTTGCCTATGGATGAGTTCCTGCCTTGATGTCCCCACAGTGATGGACTATAACCGGAAATAGTCAACTGAAATAAGCCCCTCCCTCCCCTCAGTTGCTTTTCTGCCGGGGTATTTTCTCACAGCCAAATGAGCTAGGACACGCTTTAAAGGCCAGGACCCTCTGAACACCAGATGTCGGTCCTGACTGGGACTAGGTCTGAAAAGTACAACCAGCAAAAGACACTTGGGGGCCTTTAGACAGCTGTGACTGGGAGACTGGGCCGCACAAAGGAGCCGCTGTGGCTGTTGAAGGTGGAGGAAGACACGCCCCTTCCGGGAGCGTGCGTCGTTGTTCAGCGTGAAGTTCTGTAACGTCTGTGCTTTACTTTCGACTGCTGTTTGTTTTTTAGACAGGCTTTCACTACGGAGTCCTGGCTAGCTTGGAACTTGCTATGTAGACCAAGCCTCCAACCCACCGAGATCCTCCTGCCTCTGCTTCCCAAGTACAGGCATTAAAGATGCCTACCATGTCTGTCTACATCTTTCTTACTTACCTTATTTATTTATTTATTATCATTAATGTTGTTGGGTTGGGTTTTTTTGTTGTTGTTGTTTGGTTTGGTTTGGTTTTTTTGAGACAGGGTTTCTCTGATGCTCTGCTTGTTCTGGAACTCACTCTGTAGACCATGCTGGCCTCAAACTCACAGAGATCCCCCTGCCTCTGCCTCCTGAGTGCTGGGATTAAAGGCATGCGCCACCACTGCCCAGCAGTTCTGCCTTTTGAACTCAGGTTGTCCGGCTTGGCAGCAAATGCCTTCCCCTGCTGAGCTGTCTCCCTGGCCCTGATCTTGGCACTTTTTTCCTGACTTTTCCTCTTATCTTTCCTCATCACCGCACAGCGGCTACCATATCAGAGACCTGGCTACCACATTACTATATATAACATCTTCCTGTCCCCTAGTTGTACCTGACTGGGTCTCTGACCCAAGCTGGGCCAATGGGCTTCCTCTAGGGAATTTGAAATTGGGACAGAGAGAGACTCAGCTTCAGTCTGGTTTATTTCTTGTCAGGAGACATGAAAACCTAGCAAATGTGAGGAAGAGGGAGTCTCTGCTTAGCGGGCCGGGCACTGATGTCCATCTACCACACAGGAGATAGAGTGAACCCAGAAAGATGCAAATAGAGAAGGAGAGACTGAGGTAACTTAAGCAGCAGAAGTGGTTCAGCCCCTGCCTCCAGGTAGGCCAAGACTCATCTCCAGTCTCAGTCCCCAAAAGACATCCCTATGTTTTTATAATAAATGGAGTGTCTACAGTGCTGCGTGGGGGCAGGCTCAGGCTGGCTAAAAAGCCAATAGTGCATTGTTACGTGACGTTAGTGGGTGGCAGTCTACAGGGCACATTTGTTCTGCAGAAACCTGCCAATGCTACCAGGCAGGAGCCCCTCCCTAAGAGCAGCATGTGCATTTCCCAGCAGTTCCAGCCCCCAGCTCAAGGCAGTTCCTGGCGAGTCCCCAGTACAACGCAGACCTTCTAAGTGAATTGGCTGCTGAGCAAACTACTATGTGCTTTGAGCACTGATGAGCTGAAGAAACGCGTGTTGCTGGCAGGAAGCCAGTTTGATCCATAACCCCAGTGCCAGGAGGATGTCCTGAACCGCCCAGAGTCCTGAGGCTTCTGTGACTTAGCCGTGGATGGGCACGAGCTCCCCCAGGCCTTAAATGCCACTGGTTCCTGGGGCTAAGTCCATGACCATCTGCATGGTAAGCGGCCCCTATCCTCCTGTTTTGTTGCTCTTCTGCTCCCATGGCCTGGCCTCCTCTGCTGCCCCACCATCCACCCAGTATTTGTGGCGTCCGTTGGAGGATGTGAAAATGATGGCAGAACCTGGAGCCCAGACCAAAAGTTTCATTTTAGAAGATTCTCTGAGGCTTTCCTGATACCCAGCTCCCGCCATGACCCGGGAAGCAGAGGCAGGCAGATCTCTGTGAATTCAAGGCCAGCCTGGTCCACAAGAGCTAGTTCCTGGACAGGCACCAAAGCTACTGAGAAACCCTGTCTCAAAAAACAAAAAAACAAAACAAAACAAACAAACAAACAAAAAAAAGAACTAGAGCTTTGGTGTCACCACGTCTCTTTGAATCTCTACTATGCCAGGAGACCCTTGGAGGTTGCCCAGACTGTCACATGTATGAGCATTGGGGATGGCTGAGGGATGACGTGTTGTGTCCCTAACCATAAGTACTTATCCTGACATCAGGGGGGAGCTGCTGTTTAAGCATAAAGGGGTGTCACCCAGAATGCCATTGACATCATTAAAGGAAGCCGCTACCCACAGACAGGCCTGGCTCCAGCTAAAAGTGGACACCAGGGGGAGTGATGGCCATGAACTCCCAGCACCAGGTCCACAGGGTAGAGAAACTGCAGGCCGAGGGCGATGCCATGGACTTGACTGTGAGGTTCCAGAAATCTTGGCTCCCATTCTAGCAGTCACACGGTTTGAGAGAAAGAACAAGTCATGCTCCACTCTGATAGCCAATCCCCTCACTTGTCCAAGCCGCTTTATCGACCTGCTAACAAAACTACAAGAGACGGCTCAGGGGGTCACATCCCTGATGCCAAGCCTGACCGCAGGAGTTTAGTCTCTGGGACACCAGCTGGCAGGAAAGAACTCACTTGAGTTGCCCCCTGACCCCTACGTGCATGCTGGAGCATGAATGTGCCTGCCCTGGTATGAATGAATATTTTAAATTTAATTTTTTTATTTTTATATTTTATTTATTTATTTTTTGGTTTTTCGAGACAGGGTTTGTCTGTGGCTTTGGAGCCTGTCCAGGAACTAGCTCTGTAGACCAGGCTGGTCTCGAACTCACAGAGATCCGCCTGCCTCTGCCTCCCGAGTGCTGGGATTAAAGGCGTGCACCACCATCGCCCGGCTATTTTAAAATTTTAAATAGGGGACTGGAAAGATGGCTCATCAGTTCAGAGCGCTTGCTCTTCTAGAAGACCCAGGGTGGGTTCCCAGTACCCACATGGTGGCTCACAACCATTCCTAACTCCAGGGATGCGATTTTCATGGGCAGCCGGCACACATATACTCAGACAAACAGTCATACACACAAAAACAAAAACCACATAAATCTAAAAATAATAATTAAAATGACTGGGGAGGGACTGCTGACTCAAACTTTAATTCCAGCACTCTGGAAGGTAGAGGTAAAGGCAGGTTCAACTCTTTGAGAGTTCAAGGCCAACCAAGTTTGTATAGTAAGGCATATATATATATATATTCTATATATATATTCTATATATATATATTCTAAAAAAGAGAAATGTCAATCTGGAGTGCCTGGTATAACTGGTATAGAGGATGAGAGTAAAGTTAGTGTCTCATTTGCTGGTCATTGTAAAAGAATCAAGTCTCTTGAAGGAAAGAAGAGAGACGAATTTGTCCCTCAAGCAGAAGTGCTCACTGTCTCTCAGATCCCGCTACCCCTTTCTTACATGGTAAAACTATTTTTAGCCAGCTTCAGAATTACTACATGCTTCCCCAGCCTCCCTTACAGATTGACACATTCTGCAACTGAGTTCTCGACATCGGGGGTGTGAACAGGAGTGATATATATATATATATATATATATATATATGTATGTATATATGTATGTATGTATTTATGTATGTATGTATGTATTCTAGGTCATATCCTTAAAGCGAAGGCACATATTGTCATCTTATATTTTATATTTTCTGGCTGGAACAGGAATGTGCTGACAGGAGTTGGTTTATGAAGTGAAAGATGGATGAGTGTTTGGGATGCTGACAAAAAGAGAAGAAGGCAGCGTGGTGGTGCTGCGTGCTTTTAATCCCAGCATTCAGGAGACAGAGGCAGGTGGATCTCTGTGAGTTCGAAATCAGTCTGGTCTACTGAGAAAGTTCCCGGACAGCCTGTCTCAAAACAAACAAACAAACAAACAAGGCAGAAAGGGAAAGCCCTCAGGATGGACTGGAGTGACTGGGAGCAGAGCCATCTAATCCCAACAGACCTTCAAGTGCAAGCAAAATTAAATTTCCATTTATTTGCAAATCAGAGAAATTGGATTTCCATTTATTTACAAATCATCCATCTTTAGGTTTCCCTCTAATGTCCAAACCCAGCCTCTACCATTTCAGGCCTCAGGGAACTCCCAGTGACTGAAAATGGGGCAAGTCTCAGACAGCAGGAGGAGCCTCATCAGGAAGGCTGGGGAGCTTGTGGGCACAGCTCCCCTCAGTCTGCCCTTGACAACTGGGAGTTGATTCAGTTGGCCTCAGTATCTGACATCTACACAGCATTCTTGTGCTTTGAGTACTTTCTTTTCCATGCAGAGTTTTGGGCTCAACTTGTAATTTTCCAGCCCTGGCCTTGGAATTGACATTCCAACCACGGATTTTCATTTTATCAGTGTAGAGCAGTAAATAAAAATCTGGGCACCAGGTATGCAGTTTGCTAAGGGCGGTTGTTTCTCCTAGGTCTCTCTCTATCAGAGAGAGCTGGGTTGTGTGTGTGTGTGTGTGTGTGTGTGTGTGTGTGTGTTTACATGTCCATCCTTATCTATTTCTAGATCTGTCCCTTCAAACTTATTCACACCAGCATCTCAGTTGATCCAGCCCTGGGGGTTGCACTGGTCCTGTTTCTCCTGGAAGTTGATTCCCATTGCCTCCAGCTGTCTCACTCACTCAGCCCCCTCCCCCCACTATGAGCCAATCCTCAGCTAACAGCTCATGCCCTCCAGCGTGGACCCTACAGGTACCCCAGCTAGTCCTCAGCTCCCACCCAGTGTTGGGGGAAGGGCCCAGAGGTGCAGTGTAGAGTGTTTTCCATGTGCCAACAAGTTTCCTCCCACACTCTGGGCCCCTGAACCGGCTCCTGGAGGAACCATTTGCCGCGTGTCCCTAAGCTTCTGAGCAGCTGGCATTGGGTTTTGTCTCCTCTCACAGAGAACCCCCAAAGAAGCAGCTGAACAGTCGGGTACAAACAGTAGTGCCGGACTCGGGAGCAGTACTAACTCCACTCCAAGGGTCCTGTCGGCTGGCGGTTCTTGGTGACTCCTTAAGAGAGGCTAGCCAGCTGACCCTCCTGACCCCATCCTCAAGGACAATTGCCTTGAGCCTGCTGACTCCTGGAGCCAGCGTCTGTGAGAGGCAGGAAGTCTGCCCTCAGCACCCTCATGCAGACACCTTCAGCACCCACGGAAATACATGAAAAGGGACATACACATAAAACATGGACGTACAGTTCTATCCCCAATGGAAAAGCAGTCCTCATGGATCTTTCTTTTAAAACTAGGCTTAATAAAAGAAAAAGATGGTTTAATTTTTTGTATTTTTAGATATTCACTGTTTTGCAAAATACAAAGCTACTCTTGCTCTTTCACATCCTAAACAGAACCCAGCTTTCTCCATCACCCTTTCTTTTTTTATGATGAATTTCTTTATCCTGACTTTGTTTTCATTGGCGTTTTGCCTGCTGCATGTCTACCTGTGTGAGGGTTTCAGAAGGACTAGAACTGGAATGACAGACAGTTGTGAGCTGCCCTGCGTGTGCTGAGAATTGAACTCAAGTCCTCTGGAAGAAGAGTCAGTGTTCCGTTCTTGCAGGAGCCTTTCGCGGCTGCTTTTGTCTCCGATAGGGTCTGTGCAGCTCAGGCTGGCTTCTAACTTGAGATCCTTCTGCGATGGCCTTCTGAGCGCTGGCTTTGTGCATACCAGGCATTAAAAAAAAATTAAAAATCAGAAAAACCTGTATTTTAAAAAACATTAAGTTTATGTTTATTTTATTGTGCGTGGATGGGGGTATGTGCGGATGTGGAGGTTAACGAACAACTTGAGGGGTTCTTTCCCTCCACCGCGTGGGTGGAACCCAGGAACTGGACAGCGGCCATCATTCTCCACCTTACTTTGTAACGCGGTATTGTTGTTGTCTTTTCACCGAACCCGGAACTCACTGATTGGCTAGAGTTAGCTGGCCAGAAAGTCCCTGGGATCCACCCATCTCCACCTCCCGGGGTTGGAATTATTCCTGCTTTTACACGGGGGCCGGGGACCTGAACTCGGGTCCATAATGCTTGCCCAGAGAGCACTTTACCAGCTGAGTCATCTTCCGCACTGGCTATGCCTCATCTTCGTACTCATGTCTGCTGTCTGGAGAGCCCTTCTCTGACGTGCCCATGGGTCCCTGCTTCCTCTAGCTGCCTCTGCCCACTGGCACTTGCTTGCTCCTCTGCCCCTCTGGTTCTTAGCCTTAGCATCAAAGTCACTGAAGCTCGTCCCTCAAAACATTCTGCACAGCCCCCTCCACTTTACAAGCACGGGATAAATTCACAGATAAGAAAATCTACCTGCCTTCACACATGCTTTTCCAAAACCACTAGGATGAATGAGGACTCACACTGAATGGTTGGCTATCTTTTTCCTCATAGGAGCATTACAGTGACGGGCACTGTGACGCAGGTGGGCTGGCAGATGGCTGGCTCAAATTCCTCAGAGATGTAATTCCTTACAACAGTAAACAACTCTTTTGTCTTTAATTTAATTTTAGTTTATGTGTATTTGGTACGACAGTGTCAGATTCCCTGAAACTGGGAGTTACAGACAGTTGTGAGCTGCCATGTGGGTGCTGGGAGTTGAACCCAGGTCCTCTGGGAGAGCAGCCAGTGTTCTTAACCTCTGAGAGAGCTCTTCAGTCCCCAGTAAACAACTCTTATGGAGTAGAGACCTGCCTTCCCCTCCATGCGCATGACTCTTGAGTTCTTGGTGACTATAAAATCCTTCATATATAATGATAAAACTGAGGTGGGCTCTGCAAACACAAGCAAAACTTTTAGCTACGAAACTTCCCTTCTTGGACATTTTAGAATGACAAAAGAGGGTTGGTTTCGTTCCTCCTAGTCCTCCTACCTTTAATTCTCTTGTACACAACAGAATGTCCGGTGACCCTGGCACCAACCAACCAGGGAAGCCCTCTAACTCATAGCTAGCCTATGCAAATTTCCAGGGTGTCCACTAGGTAGCGCTGCTGCACCGGGCGAGAAACAGTAGGAGCCTGGGTCTATTTCCGCTCCCTTTTCCACCCACTACTGTCTCAGCCTGACTGAGTTTTCTTTGTGTGTTGCCTGTTTCTGCATCTCCATTGTGAGCTGCGGGAGGATACTGATGCACCCAAAGACCTGGAACGGACCGGGCTGCCTCAGTTCCTTAGAGTTCTGGCTAGAATGGGTTCAGACTCCACTCTAGGAGACCCAAGATTTGGCAGTCAAGGTGACCCAAGTTCAATCCTTTTTA
The DNA here is from genome assembly GCF_018167655.1 of Microtus oregoni. Classification (NCBI taxonomy): domain Eukaryota; kingdom Metazoa; phylum Chordata; class Mammalia; order Rodentia; family Cricetidae; genus Microtus; species Microtus oregoni. The sequence goes on from NW_024543210.1 coordinate 10,444,337, forward strand.
AAATCCACCCCTGGCAGGGAGAGGGGGAGAGCTGGGAACCCTACCTCAGTGAGTAGAGTGTTTGCCTGGCGTGTGCGAGGTCCTAGTTTCGGTTCTTGGGACTATATAAACAGGGTATGGTGACACACGCCTATAATTCTAGTATTCAGGAGGTGGAGTCAGGAGGAGAGAAAGTTCAGGGTTACCCTCTGCTGCTTAGGGAATCTGAGGTCAGCCTGGGATACACAAGATCCTGTCTCAAAAATAAATCCACCATTAACTTTGTATAGTAGTGAGATTTTTCCCACAGGCTGACTGACATCATGCTCCCTTTCCTCACACAGTATTTTTGTTTGGTTGTGGTAATAGTTACTGGCATTTGCATGGATGAACACAACTGCGCTGGGTGGTCCCATTTAGCCTCAGGAAATCCCACAATGTATCATTACCATGTTCCATTTACAAATGAGGGAACCCGAGACTCAGTGTCCCACAGTCAGGCTCAAGGCCTGAGGAGGCATTCACTGGCCACAGGCAGAGACCACGGTTATAGACATCCTCTGGATATGCCGCATACAGGATGGGGGTCCTTCGGAAGCCTGGTGCAACCTGTTAACTCTGCCTCCAGCTTGCTGTGTGACTGTGAGCAGCTCCCCTAAGCCTCAGTGGCTTTACTGGTGAAGCGAGAGAGCCATTTAAAAATGTAGTTTGACTGCAAGCCACAAATACTGCAGCTCTATTCCAATAGGAGAGAATGAGGGTCTGCTCCAGAATGCCTAGGTGTGCCCGGCTGTGTGCAGTATATTCAGGGTGGTTGGGGGTGAGCTTGAAGGATATCAAGGTAGCAACATCTCTTTCCGACCTTTAGAGGGAAGGCTGGAGGCAGGATGTCATGGGAAGGGTGCAACCAGGCAAGAGCTTGTTGGTCATGGTCCCTCATCTGGCTAGATTCTAGGCCATTTTCCACACCCTCATGCTGACTACAGTCTTAAGATAGAAGGATAAATATTTGGTTTCCCCCTGAAGGAACCATGCAGGAGTTGGGCACAAAGGGAGAAAAAACTTTCTAGATGTCAAGGAAGTAGCTTCAGAATGGGCTGTCCTGGTAGAGGCAGAAGCCGGGGTGTCCAGTCAGGAGAGTAATCCGTAAATTTCAGTAAGGTGTTAAAGGACTCTTCTGTCATCGGGATTGAGGCAGATGCCCCTAGGTGTTCCTGACCAGTCCAGCCTGTATGCTTCTTGAAGCGAAGAGGCCTTTCCCTTCCCTGCAACTGGCCCTTCCTCGTCCTTCTGTGGCTTTCCTGGGGACATGGAAGACACTTCTGTGACTCATTTCCCCAACTCTACTGGGGCCAGGCCTGCCTGGATATTTCTGTCTCTCCCAAAAGAAAACAGAACTTTACTCGCTAATGTAAGCAGGCAAAATCTTTATCCGCTAAAGCAAACAACACAGCTCCCCTAAGCCATGCCCAGTGTTCCTAATATGGCATTGGGGACTATTCCCTGGGACCTGGTGGACACGACCATCCCATTCCCAGAAGAGGAGCAGGGACAGGTTCCAGATGGCAGGCAACGCTTGCATTCACACCAAGGGGCTTCCGAGGTAGGTTGGGGCTCTTCAGGACCAGTTGTCTAAAACAATACATGAGGGTGACTGCATTTGCATTTCCTATCTGAGGTGATGCTGCCTGCGTTGGTTTATCTCATCTGCAGTATGCTCAAACTGAAAAATTACTCCTTGCTCGTCAGAGTTCAGATGGAACTGGACCTCTTGTATGATCATTTACAACCTTCTGGGCTGCATATAAATATGGTCAGAGACCTAGAACGGCTGGGGTCTTGAAAGGGACAGAGTACTAGCCAAACAAGGCGGAGCTAGTACCCCAGGGTTTCTGTAAGAAAACACAGTCCCTTTCGTCCCCAAAGCAACTAAAAACGGAAATGGTTCCTGCTGAGTAGGCTTCACCACCCAGGAAGTTCACGTCCGGCCCTTGGAGCCTTTGGGAAACACCTGTGACTTGGAATTTGTCCCCGTAATCTCCCCAGGAGGAGCCTCTTCCAAGGACGGAGTCATAGGTAACCGATACAGGCCAGGAGGCCCAGCCCACTGTCTAGAATAGTCAGACACGCTTACATGGCTGTGCTGTGCTGTAAATGATTGCTCCGTCCACACAACTCCAGCACATCGACATACCGGGAGTAAGTCAGGTGCTCAGTGTGTGGGGACTGACGGCCCAGCTAGCTGGTAGGCTGGATAGTTGGCACCATTAACACTAGTGACTATTAAAGTTGCTGTAACACTGGAGACGTGGAAGGGAGGTTGGCAAGAAGGGGAGAGCAAGATTTGAGATTAAAGACTATTTAATAGAAAAGCCACGAGAAGGAGCTCCGTTAACCGTGGTCACATTGGGTCATTTGAGGCCCATTTTTGCAAACAACCTTTAATGAATGTGTTGTCATCACCAACATTCAAAACAGAACAAGGGTTGTCTGCGCAGCTCAGTGGTAAAATGTGTGTTTGACGTACCTGAGCTACTCTCTGTTCATGAGCGCAGAAGCATGGGAGAAAACAACAACAATCACGCTGAAAAGCTTCCAGAATCTTCCTTTCCTTCTAGCCAGGTGGAATCCTGAATCCTGGCTGTCTCCCAGAGGTCTGCCTTGCTGTTTTTACCTCCTCTCCCTGCTTCCCACTGAACGGAAAATAAGATTTCATAAGCCCATCTCAGTTATCAGAGCCTGCAACCAGAGCAGTTGAGACAGGAAGTTGAGACACACACAGGCCTGCCTTCCAGGGTAACGGGGCCACGTTAATGTTAGTGCTTATAACTGTTCTTAATGTCCCCAGCCCCAGTATGTTTTCCACCACCCAACCTCAGGATGATTTGCCTGACCATCCCCTCTCTGGACCACGAGCTTCTTGAAGCTAAAGATGGCACCTTCCTTCATCGACTCTCTGAAGTGTGAACTGACTCCATAGACATGTATTAAATGAACACTCTGAATCCAGCAAAGGCCTGGTCATAGCTTGGGGCTTAAGGATCTCTCAATCTTCATTTTTACATTTTTTTTAAAGATTTATTTATTTATTATGTATACAACATTCTGCCTCCATGTATGCCCGCACGCCAGGGGAGGGCGCCAGATGTCAGTACAGATGGTTGTGAGCCACCATGTGGTTGCTGGGAACTGAACTCAGGACCTCTGGAAGAGCAGCCAGTGCTCTTAACCTCTGAGACATCTCTACAGCCCCCTTTTTTTTTTTTTTAAGTCAACTGCTTGACTGTTTCTGGCGGGTCGGGTCTGTGACTCCAGGAGGACTGGTAGGTGCTGTGTCTATGACAAAGGTAAGCCCCAAGGCTGTCTTCTGTTGTAAATGTTGTCATGTTTCACACGTCCAGACTGTCATGATATTGATTCATGGAATCAATTTCTCCCACCAAAAGTCTTAGACAAACAACAGGTTGACTACTAACCAACTTTGTTGTTGTCGTAGTAGTAGTTGTTAAAATGAGTTTCTTTGTTATTTACTTTGGGCAGATGTGGATGTATGAACGCCACAGCACGAGTGTGGAGGTCAGAGGACAGCTGGTGGGAATCGGTTCTCTCTCCACTTTGTGGGTCCCCGGGATCAGCCCCAGGTCATCAGGCTCGGCAGTGAGCATCCTTACCCGCTGAGTCATCTCGCGGGTCCTTGATTGACTTTATAAATCTAATTTTATATGTTTTAATTTTAGTAGTGTCTGGGGTCTCACTGAAGCACGAGAGAGGCAAGTGAAGAGCAAAAGGGAAATCCTTCTGAACAGGGTTGGCAGGCCTGGATGGCAGATTCTAGGCCTTGTCAGCCTCCTGCGCATGTCCCTGGAGGCTGGCAATAAGCCAGAGAGAGAACCTAAAGGAATAGCTGTCCCAATGGGGCTTGGTACCAGATACTGGGGGCCCTTTGTAACAGTCTTGCTTCTCAGGAATGATGATTACACTTTTTTTTTTTTTTTTTTTGGTTTTTCGAGACAGGATTTCTCTGTAGCTTTGGAGCCCGTCCTGGAACTCCATTTGTAGACCAGGCTGGCCTCGAACTCACAGAGATCCGCCTGCCTCTGCCTCCCGAGTGCTGGGATTAAAGGTGTGCGCCACCACCACCCGGCAATGGTTACACTTTTGATTCCCATCCCCATCCATGTAAACATGTATACCATTTTCTCTGTCTGTCTCTCTCTCTTTTATTTCTTTGTTTTTCAAGACAGGGTTTCTCTGTGTAGCTTTGGAACCTGTCCTAGAATTTTACTCTGTAGATCAGACTGGTTTCGAACTCACAGAAATCCTCCTGTCTGTGCCTCCCAACTGCTATAAAACCATTCTTAACTTGAAGGCCATACTGAAAGCCATAGACTGGAGGGGAAGTCAGTCTGGAAGTTTTCTTCCCTTAGGAAGGAAAAGAGGTTATTTCCGTTCACAGTTTCAGGGTACAGGGTGCAGTCAGTCACAACAGCTGGTCACCTTACACCTGCAGCCAGGAAGGAGAGGGAGATGAATGTTGGTGCTTGCCTTGGACTTCCTTCTTTAAAAAAAAAAAATCGATCCGTGAATATTTCTTTCTTTTTTATTCAGCCCATGGAGATTTCTTTTTTCTTTTCTGAGTCAGGGTTTCTTTGTGCAGCCCTGGCCTTCCTAGAACTCCGAGATCCCACCTGTCTCTGCCTCCCAAGGGTTGGGATTAAAGGCATGTGCCCCAACCACCCAACCGCCTGGTTCTTTTTATTTATTTTTTTTTAATTCAGCCCATGGAATGGTACTGCCCACTTTTTGGGTGGGTCCTCCCGTCTCAGTTAACCTGGTCTACACAGTCCTTCGCAGGTATTCCCTCTAGGTGACACCACATCCTGTCAGGTTGCCGTCCTCAGTCACAGTCCCCGCTGGGTCAGAAGCGGCTGGTGATGGCTGCTTAGGAGGGTTTCGGGGCTGGGGTTAAATCCAGAGTCTCCCACGTGCTCAGTGTACAGTTCTGCCACCATTCGCCACCTCCAGGTCCCAAACCCACTATGTAACAAGATTCCCAGGAGAGCGAAGAGTCACAGCTCCTGGGTACAAGCAGGCTGTGCTCATCTTCACCAACCATGCTTGAACATGGCCTTCGGGCCACAGACTAATGACGGACACTGTTTCTACCCACGCAGGTACCAGTGACGCTCTGATCACCAAGGCATGTGGGCTGTGAGCCCCCACCTCCTTCTAGTTCTTTTCCTTTTTAAATCTAAATTTCTCACAAAGTGAGGTTGAACTGCAGTAGTCTGTCAGGCAGAGCCACTGTGGCAGGACCATGCCAGGAAAAGCAATTTAGGATCCAAGAGGCCACCAGAGGCCTCTTTCCCCATGACCCCATAGGGTGGACGTCACCGAGGCCCATGAGGCAGACTGGGGGTGGGCAGTAGTTGGTATTTCTTAATATAGTTAGCCAGTAGTTGTGTTTTCTGAGTGCCACAGAGGACCAAAGGAATGTCACGAAATGTCTGGCACAGAGGGAAATGATGGTTTTGTGAGGGATAGTTCCCAGGCTTTGGGAGCTGGTATCACAGAAGGCACTTAGTGGAGAACGGCCCATTGCCAGGTCTCACTGTGTGTCCCCACACTGGCTTCAGGCTGAAAGCAGTGGCAAAGGAGGTTTGGGCTCTGAGCTCCAGGCTCTGTCATGCTCAGGTGGCAAGTAAGCAGGACTGTTTGAGGCAGGCTCCCCCTTTTCGTCGCTGTTTACCGGCCTGTAGAAAGGGCAGCTGCTGCAGGGCTCCCTTCGAAAACTCTGCTGCGTTGCCAGGCCTCTTTCCTTCCTTCCCTCCACTGGAGGGCCCCGAGAAGAGGGAGGACAGCCAGAGAGGAGGGAGGACTTCTCGAGAGGAGAGGAGGGAGGACTGCCTGATAGGAGAGGAGGGAGGACTGCCTGATAGGAGAGGAGGGAGGACTTCCCGAGAGGAGAGGAGGGAGGACTGCCCGAGAGGAGAGGAGGGAGGACTCCCTGAGAAGAGAGGGAGAATTGCCAGAGGAGAGGGAGGACTGTTGGAGGAGAGGGAGCACTAACGGAGGAGAGGGAGCACTAACGGAGGAGAGTGAGCACTGACGGAGGAGAGGGAGCACTGCCCGAGGGGAGGGAGGTCAGCCTGAGAAGAGGGAGGACTGCCCTCTGCCTTTCCCCATCAACTCTATGTGTTTAAGGATCTCCTCACCCGGCTCTTTTCTCTGTTCTTCCCCCTCTCTCTTCTTTCTCTCATTTTCTCTCAGTTGAGGATTGAACTCAAGACGAGATAGGCACTTTATGCCTGTGATACATTCCCAGGTCAAAATGAACATCTCTTTGATATATTTGTTTTTTTTTTGTGTGCATGTGTGCCACCATGTGTGCCAGCAAGCCAGAGGACATGTGGCAGGAGGTGGTTCTCTCCTTTCACCATGTGGTTCTGAGGATCAAACTCAGGTCTTAGGAAAGCATCTCCACCCGCCAGTCCCTTACATGTCATCTCTTGGATGAACTCATCTTTCCTCCTCTGGGTTTCCGGTGCCCTTTTAAATCTCTCCCCATCTCACGTCTCACTCTTTTCAGGGATAACTATATGTCTGATAAGTCTGCTACCTTTAAGGAAATCACTGATTTAGCCAATATTATCTATTGAGATTTAGATCATTAGGAAGTCTATTGTCAGCAAGAAAATTTAGGAAAATGTGATATGGGCCCAGTGGTTTAAAGCACTTGCTGTTCTTGCAGAGGGCTCAGATTTGATTCTCAGCACCAACACTATGGCTCTTCATCACCTGTAGCTTCTGTTTCAGGGATCTGGTGTTCTTTCCCGGCACCAGGCATGCACATGGTGTGTGTGTGCATGTGCACACACGTGTGTACACGTGCAAAACACACATATAAAATCAAACTTAAGAATCTAAAAAGCACAATTTTTAAAAAGTGTGTTATATTTGTGGACTGAACTACGCCACTCACGGGCAGTGCAGAAGTAGGCTTGTCGTCTGTGACTTTGAATAGAGTTGACTTATTTCCATTCAGAGAAGAGGTGAGCTTGCGTGGGAGGGAGCCCAGAGGAAGCCAGCTAGAGAGCTGTGGTTATGGGACCGATACACATGTAAACACCTTAGCGGGGCCACAGAGGAAGCTCAGCAGTCGAGACCCTCGATTGGGTTTCCAGCACCATGCACCAAAACATCATACGGTCTGCAGTGTCTTCCACCCAGAAGCATTTAACTTGTTTCTAACTGAGATTTCAGCTCCAATTTCCAATCTGCAGCAAGGGTTGGGGACTGAGGAGTGAGCTGGAGAGCAGCAGGGAGCAGCAGTCAGCCAATCAAAGGGTAAAAGGCGTCTGCAGTCCGGTCCTTTCTGTCCCTTCATAAGGAGAACTGGTTTCAATCAGAGGAAGACAGGAGGCGTCATGACAGATGCCACAGAGGGACCCGTTTTGGATCTGGGTTGCACAACCCAGTTGTAATGAGAGTTTTCAAGGCAATTAGGGATATTTGATGTAGTCATCCATTTTCTGTGGCTATTACAAAACATCTGAGGCCGGGCACGTTATCAGGAAAGATGTTTATTTGCTTCACAGTTTTAGAGGTCCAAAGGCATGGCACTGGCTTCTGCCCGGCTTTAGTGAGGAACTTCTGGCGCCACCACCACACGGCAGATGGCATCATGGTGGGAGCCTGTGTGAGAGGGACAGAGCGATGGGAAGAGAGGAAGCAAGAGATGTTCTGGGCCAGGTTTGTTCCTTCTGTACATCCAGTTCCTATGGAAACCAACCAGGGTCAAGTGAAAACTACATTGTTCTCTTGGGACATCAGCGCCCCAATGACCTAGTCACTTTCTCCTTGGCTCTTCCTCTTTAAGACTCAACACCACACTGGGACCAGCACAGACTGCATTCAAACCTCCGTTATAGCAATTGTTTTAAATGATGGGACGGAATAATCCACAGTGTTTCGAGGTTTGGGGACTGGAGAGATGACTTAGCAGTTAAGAGCACTGCCTGCTCTTACAGAGGGCCCAGGTTCAGTTCCTGGTACCTCGCAACCAAGTATGATTTCAATTTCAGAGGATCCAATGAACTTTTTCCGATTTTCTTGAGTACAGCACCCACCCTCCACATAGACACAAAATTAAAAGTCAAATCTTTGGGAAAAAAATGAAAATTGAGGCTGGAGAGACAGCTTAACAGCTACGAGCACCAACTGCTCTTCCAGGTGACCTGGCTTTCATTCCTAGCACCCACAAGGTAACGTCATTGCCAGGGATCTGATGGCCTCTTCTGGCCTCTGTGGACAGCAGGCACACGTGGTGGTAGGCAAAACCCTCACACCTGCACACAAAACAAAATAATTTAAAATAAATGTTAAAAGGGAAAGAAAGTGTAGAGGCACACACTCGGGTGCTCCCAGTGTCCCTTTCTGCAGTCGCTTTAGCAGACTCCTGGACTCACAGTGTGCCCAGCCCGCCACAGACTTTCCAGTTTGTAATAGCTACATGTTTCCCCTTGCTACAACCTCATTATTAAGTAATATATGGTGAAAAACATTTTTTTACTTATTTATGTATTTGTTTTTTTTAAAAATATTTATTTATTTATTATGTACACAATATTCTGTCTGTGTATGTCTGCAGGCCAGAAGAGAGCACCAGACCTCATTACAGGTGGTTGTGAGCCACCATGTGGTTGCTGGGAAATGAACCCAGGACCCTTGGAAGAGCAGGCAATGCTCTTAACCGCTGAGCCATCTCTCCAGCCCTTATTTATGTATTTGTATGTGTGTATGTACGTAGGTCCAAGTCAGTGTTAGAGGGCCTCTTTCATTCATTATTATCATTGCTTTGGTTTTTCTTTTTTCTTTCTTTCTTTTCTTTCTTTTTCTTTTCGAGACAGGGTTTTTCTGTAGTTTTTGGAGACTGTCCTGGAACTAGCTCTTGTAGACCAGGCTGGCCTCGAACTCACAGAGATCCGCCTGCCTCTACCTCCTGAGTGCTGGGATTAAAGGCATGCACCATTATCTGACTCTCTCTCTCTCTCTCTCTCTCTCTCTCTCTCTCCTCTTTACTGAACTGGAGCTCACCAACTCACCAATTGGCTAGGCTGCCTGTCAATCAAACTCCAGGGCTCCTTCAGTCTTTACCACAGAGCTGGGGTTACAGACATCCCTTGCCACCCCCGGGTCTTTTATGGGTGTTTGGTATCTGAACTCAGGTCCTCATGCTTCAAAGTCATGCACTTTACCCATTGAGTCGTCTTCCTAGAAATCCAAAATATTTTATTTAGTTCAATAAACATGCAGTGAAAAACGAGGTACCTCTCCCTCCAATCTGTATTCTTATGTATCTTTTCAGAATGAAATGATCTCTGTTCGCACAAAAGTAGTAGGGTTCATGCTTCCCTGACCTTTTTTTTTTAATGTGTGTTCATGGGTTTATGTGTGCAGGTGTGTGTGTATGTGTGTGTGTGTGTGTGTATGTGTGTGTGTATGTATGTGTGTGTGTGTATGCGTGTGTGTATGTGTGTATGTGTGTATGTGTGTGTATGTGTGTATGTGTGTGTATGTGCATGTATGTGTGTGCGCACACATGTGCTTGGAGGCCACTGAACGGTCTTGGGAGTTATCTTCAGAAACACCATCCAAAATCTTTGAGATAGGGTCTTTTATCAACCCAGAGCTCTCAAGTTAGGATAGGCTGGCTTGCCAGTGACCCCAGGAACCACTCATCTCTGCCTCCCCGGTCCTGGGATTACACGTGTGTTTCACCACCCCTGGCTTTTCATGCGGGTGCTGGGAGTCTAACTCAGCTTCTCACGCTTGCGAGGCAAGCCCTCCATGATGGTGCTGTCTCCTTAGATTCTTTACTTCATGTTTCCTAACACAAAGGTTGTCTACTACAGACTCTGTTACACTTAAACGGCTTTTCTTTTCTCTTGTTTTGATTTTTTTTTCTTTTTTCTCGTTTCTCTGAGATAAGGTTTCTCTGTAGCTTTGGTGCCTGTCCGGAACTAGCTCTTGTAGACCAGGCTGGCCTTGAACTCACAGAGATCTGCCTGCCTCTGCCTCCCAAGTGCTGGGATTAAAGATGTGTGCCACCACCGCCCAGCTGTTTTGGTTTTTTAAGACAGGGTTTCTCTGTGTAGCCCTGGCTATCTTGGAACTCATTCTGTTGATCAGGCTGGCCCCAAACTCACAGAGGGACCATCTGCTTCTGCCTCCTAAGTGCTGAGAATAAAGGCATGTGCCACCACTACCCAGGTGTTTTTTCCTTTTAAAAATAACATATCTGAGAGACATTTTGATATCTGCTCTTCTGAGGGCCACAAATGAAGATGGCCATCAGTCCTTGCTTTGTTCTCTAGCTGGTGTCCCTTCTCTGCCAGAAGGGCTTCCCTGACTGGGCTCCCTGGATTACACACTCTCCCGGTTTTCCTTCCATTTCTTCCCAGCTTTGCTGGGTCCTGTTCCTCCCAGCCTCTGAACCGCCCCCCTCGGCTCCAACCTTGCCCTTTGCTGGGTCCTGTTCCTCCCAGCCTCTGAACCATGCCCCTCGGCTCCATCCTTGCCCTTTCCTCCGCCTACACTCACACCCTAGGTGATCTCATCCAGTCTTGTGGCTCCAAGCAACAACATCTCAATGCACACACCACACCTCCCGATGTTATCTCCAGCCTGAGTCACAGCCCTAACTCCAGCCTCTTTCATCGATTGCCTTCACGCCTTCACGCTTGCTGTCTTTCTACTGAATAGCTGGTAGAACTCCTGATTGGAGGCCCCAGACCGGTGCCTCCTTTTGTCTCCCAGTCTACATAGCTGGTGACTCCATTCTGCCGTCATCTAGGCCAGGATCCAAAACACGGACGCAGTTGCACGTACCACTCGGAGCAGATGCCACGGGCTTTCCCTTCCTTTCCCTCTGAGTCTGACCATGCCGAGCCACAGTCATCACTGGCCTGGGCTACTCTAACAGCCTCCTGCTTGTCTTTCTCCCCTATTCTTGCTTCCCTGATGGCGGCTCAACACAGCAGCCAGGTGATCCAAGTAAAACCAGACAAGGGCTGTTGTCATAATGAGACTCCCCCCAGCCCTTCCTCCCCCACGATCCCCTCCTAGGCTCCTGCGACTCCAGCCAGCTGGACTCTTCACTGCCCCCAGCTAACAGATTCATGCTCCACCTCAAGGTACTTGCTGTTCCTTAGTCTCGCCCCAGTCAGGTATCTGCCTTGCTGCTTGCTGACCCTTGTTGAACTTTTGTTCAAATGTCACCTTCCTAAGGTGTCTACCTCAATCACCTGTCCAGATCTCTAGCACGGCGCTTCCAGCTAGGCAGCCTCTTTCCCACCTGGACAACAGAAGAAGCTGAGGTGGATTAGGACTCCTAAGATAGGTTTCCCTGAAGTTATTGCCTGAGAGACCACCACCCTAACCTGGTCTCCACTACAGACAGCATCACAGCATCAGAACATAGTGCAGTTTGGACATCACAGTCACCAGTCTTTTGTATCCTGGAGTTCTTTTCTTTTCTTTTCTTTTCTCTGTATAACAGCCCTAGCTGTCCTGGAACTAGTTCTTGTAGACCAGGCTGGCCTCGAACTCACAGAGATCCGCCTGCCTCTGCCTCCGGAGTGCTGGGATTAAAGGCGTGCGCCACCACCGCCGGGCTGAAGTGCTTTTCTTCAGGGTTTACTCCTCAGTTAGAACACAGAAGATTTGAAGGCTAGGGACCTGCTAAATCACTTTGCAAGTGGGTGGGCCTCCCTGGTCACTTTGGAACTCTTAGCGGGAACAAACCTTTCTTAGTTACAGCTCAGAAGGCCAGGAGGAAGGGTTGGGGCAGGTTCACCGGGGAATAAAGCATCTCCTGAGGCTAGGTCTTAAAGGGGTTCCTGTGAGCCAGGGAACTTCTAGGACCTTGCACATGCTTGCCCTGAAGGCCAGGTCCCTGCCTGCACCTTCAGTCTTCTGGGAAACTCCAAGTGGGGTATTTTCTGCTCATTTTCCAGATGAAGGCAGCAGAACAACATCAGCTAGCTCACATTAGGAGGCGACCACAGGATACAGTCCCTGGTGTCCTCCCCAACCCCCCTGGCTACCCCTCCCATACTCCCTAGACAGATATTTTCCCTTCTAGGTTCATAGTTCTTGTCCTTTCGTCCCCTGGACTGCTCGCTGCACTTAACTCTGCTTTCTATCTAGAAAACGGCCCCTAACCCCAAACTCCTATTCTTCCGTCTTCCAATGTCACAGTTTCAAGTCACTCAGCAAAGAGGACAGACTGCCCTGTGCCTTGAATCTCTCACACGGCCCTCATCACACGCTCCAGGAGTCGACAGTTTGTGTGCCTCTGCCTTACTCATCTCTGGACTCCAGGGACGGCACTACCCTGCCACACCCTGGATTCCCTGCTTCTGCTGAGGACAGGAAGGAACTCCAGCGAGCACCCTGAACCACTCAGATGCCGGGCTCCTCAGAAACTCAGCCTGCACCATGGTGACTTCAGCAGGGAGACACTTTACTGTTGCCCGTGTGTTTGTTCCCTCGTTCTTTCTTTCACCGCCTCGGACTTCCTGTCCCCATTTCTTCTTTCAGTCTGAGGCTGGCCACGATGTTCCACAGAAACAACCTTCCTGAGGCTAGGAGCTGAACCTTGACGCTGTCACCCCTGGCCCTCTGGCTCCCTTGGTCCAGGGTACACAGTCCCTGCTTTCCAGGACCACCCTGCTTCTAACCCTCTCCCGTTCCTTCCTCCTATTAAAGAAAAATTAAACCCACTAGACTTTATTTAAGAAGCACCCAGATCTCATAGCAGGGGAACACCCGAGCTCCACTCTGGCTACAAGCAAAGGAGGGAAGTCACTGCCTGGGAACAGAATGGGGCATCTGTGGGCAGAGAATTACTGAGCAAAAGCCTCAGAGCTCCCGGGATTCTGGTTCAATTTACTTGATGGGATTATTATTATTATTATTTACATTTATTTGTGTGTGTGTGTGTGTTACCACATGAGAGTAGGTCAGAGGAGAACATGGGAGTTGGTTCTCTCCTACCCTATGAGTCCTGAGGAACTAAACCCTGGCTGTCAGGTTTAGCCACAGTGCCTTTACCATCTGAGCCATCATCTCCTCAGCCCCACTGACAGTATTCTTACTGTAGGCAGGCCGAGGTGATCTGATACCGAGGTTGGAGAACTTTTCTGACTCAGCAGGATTCTTGCTAAAACTGAACCAAGGGGGGGGGGGTACAAGGACACCGCCCAAGGTCATGCTCAATCTGACTCCAGTCCGGTCAAGGCCCATTTCTGCCTTTCTACTAACAACTTTCACTTCTCTGTCTTCAATCCAAGCATTTTAATCATCTCAGACATTCAGAAAATTGCCTTTATTTCCAAAGCCTAAAAGTGTCTCTCCTCACCCACGCCAAGGGAAACCCATGTGTATGGGAAGAGCCTTAATTTCTCCTTCCTATGCCTGAAGCATTCTGATGGCTGGAATGCTATCCCATGGACCGGGGCAGGGCAGGTGGCTCAGAGAATCCAGGGATTGAGGCAGAAGTCGATCAATGCCCCTTCAACTGGCAAAGAAAAGCCCCTCTTGAAGATGCTCCGTGCACTCTTGCGTCTTCGAGTCCTAGTCCCTCTTCTCTCTCGGTTATAGGGCATCCCAGAGAGTGAACCTGAGTCAGCTGTGGAAATATTACAGGACAATTGCAACGAATTGCCTCCGGGGCAATCCCCCTGGGCTGCCAAGGAACAACGACGCCCAGTGGTTTGGCCACCCTCCAAGACATACACAAGGCGCCCACACCACGACTCCCTCACCCCGCACTCTGTACTGGACACCATCCAGCACCCCGCCACTAGCGGCGGCGCCTTTAAGACTCAGCGGCTCCCCCTGGCGGCCGCTCGTGCTTCCTCCTTCGGGAGCTCTGCTCCAGGCCCCCGCGTGTGCGCGAGCACCGGGGCACGGAGGGCGGGGGACGCGGCGGCGCGCGCCCCGTGGGGTCCACGCGCGCGCGCGAGGCACGCGCAGGGGGGGGGGAGCCGGCGCCGCGGGAGGGCGTGCTCCTCCTCGGGCTCGAGGCACGGGTGCGGTCACGGGCCGCAGCCCCGGGATCCCTGGAGCCCTCAGGCAGCGCGCGGTGCTGCGGGGCGCACGTCCTGGCGCAGGCGAGCCCCCCGGGGAAGGGGGCGGGGCGGCTACGGTGCGCGCCCACCCGCCGGGCCCAGCCAGTGGCGCGGCGCGCTGAGCCTCCGCCCCCGGCCACTGCCCCGCCCCGGCCCGCCCCGCCCGCCGCCCCGCCCGGTAGGACCGCGCGCTATAGCCCGCTCCGCGTCCCCGCCGCCGAAGGAGGTGCCCGCACGCTCGCGGCGCGCGCCGGCCCCACACGCTCGGCCTGTGGGCGATTTCCTCCGGACCCAGGCTCCCGGGCCGAGGAGGAAGAAGATGCAGACCTTCCTGAAAGGGAAGAGAGTTGGCTACTGGCTGAGCGAGAAGAAAGTCAAGAAGCTCAATTTCCAGGCCTTCGCAGAGCTGTGCAGGTGAGGAGGGACCCGGCTCGGGGGACCCCTCGCCGCCGGAGCCCGGCTGCTCTCGGCGGGCGCGGGGCAGGCGACGGCGACCCGGGAAGGAGCGGTGCGCCCGGAGGCTGGTTCCGAGCAGCCGGGGGACCGCGGGGGGCCGTGGGCTGTGTCTGAGGGGAGCGTGGCCGCTGTGGGCGATGGACTCGGATCGCGGCTCTCAGGTGCACCGGGGTCGTGCCGGGAGCTCCCCGATCGTCCAGGGCGGCGGAACCCGGGAAATCGGGGAGTCCACGCCGTCAGTCAGAGGCTTGAGGGTACTTTTTGGACCGGTGTGTTTTTCTTCCTCCCTTTCCTTCCCCTTAGCAGATCAGGGTACCCGCGTTTGTGTGGAGCCTACTACGTGCCTCGAGTGTGCACAGCTCCTGAAGCTGTCATTGCATATCACCCGGTTTAAACCCAGTTGAAATGAGTAGCGATACTTGACTTGTCTGAGTTGATTTGCTGTCTCATTAGAGCCTCGCAGTAGTCTTGCAAATCAACCAGGGTGGTGATTCTGGGCCACGTGTCTGAGAAGAGGGACACCCATCAACAGAGAGGTGGGGTACCTGCCTGTGGTCCCAGGGCCAACGAGTGGCAGAGCGTAGAGAGTGATGGGCGGACCCGTGGACGGTAGAATTGTCCTCTGCCCTCTGGGCTGACCGCCTAGTTCTCACTGTATCGGTGCTTCGGTGGCAGAGACTGGGGATTTTGATAGATCTTGTTCTTAATACATTACAAAGGTGCAGAGTGCCTTGAGTCAGGTGTGCCTTGCCTCTCTGAATAGCTGCTGGTCACAGCCTCCTTAAAAAAAAAAGCCTAAGAGAATCCAGTCCCCGAAGCCTTCTGTAAACTCGGGGCGGAAGCCCTTTGTTAAGTCATGTTTCCACTTGGTAGATTTGACTTTTGAAAATGGACTTCAGTTGTACTTTTATTTCTGGTGGGCTCCCGAATCTTGGAGAATTGAGCAGTTGGTGTTCCTTATCCCTTGGTGCACAGAGGTGAGTCTGGGCTGGCAGAGAGAGGCAGGCCTGGCAGCATTACTTTGCCCCTCATAGCTGTCCAAGAGCCTGCTGCTCCCCCCCTCCCCCAAGATGGGATGTGCCTGTTTATAAGGGGGCCCTGGTTATGCACCCCTTGGTCCCCTTGTGGTTTTGGAGGAGTCTCCCAGACAGGCCTCTTAGGAGAAAGCAGGCTTTTCATGGCTGGCTGGGCATTCAGTGCATCCCAGAATTTACAAGGAAATCAAGAGGAACTC
The DNA here is from genome assembly GCF_018167655.1 of Microtus oregoni. Taxonomy (NCBI): domain Eukaryota; kingdom Metazoa; phylum Chordata; class Mammalia; order Rodentia; family Cricetidae; genus Microtus; species Microtus oregoni. Next base: position 10,460,141 of record NW_024543210.1, read on the forward strand.
AGAGCCAGAGCTTTGGAAAAGCCCAGGGCTTATGGACCATTTTTTGAAAGGACAATTGGACGTTTGTACCGTAAATAAACACAGTGTGAAACGATGCCCTAGAGAGCAGAGAATTTTGGAGAAGCCCCTCTGACATATTCTGGAAGTCCAGTTCTGACGTGAGGGGACCAGAGCTTCCCCTGCTGCCATATAATTCTTGGGAAATCTCAGTTCATCCCTTGTACCTTGTTTATTGATAGCAGGAGGGGTCACCCTTCATCTACACCTGAGGCTTGGCCTTGACCTGGCCTGTTTTACTCTGAAATTAGTAGGCTGCAGCAAAACAGTCCTAGCTGAAGCTTAAGGGTTAAGTACTCACTGCCTGACTTGCAGTTTGGCTAGCTCTTCTCCTGGGCTCTCCTGTCTTTAAAGAGGCCAGGGGAACCCAAGGCACCCCAGGGTGTCAGCCCATTGCAGGAAAATGTTCATCAAGCCTTCATTTCTCAGGAAGGGTTGTGAATTCGAGGTCTAGTTGCCTTCCTTTGCCCCAGTATTGGCTTCAGAGAGATGGCAGAAGGTCCCCGGGCCCTTCTAGCAGTCCAGGAATGTGGGTTTTTTATTAGTATAGCCTTAGATGCTTTGTAGCTGAAGCTTAAGAAGGAAAACACCAGAAAGAGTTTTTCTGTTGCTTCGGTACTTTCAAGGCAGTGCCCCCTAGTGGCCGTACCTTTAACTAAACAACTGTTGAGATAGTGACCCCCCACCCCATCCCCTTTACTGTGTTTTGTTTATTGTGAACGCAGGAGTTGTCTGAGTGGCATTGGAGACATTGTGAACGGGCACCATCCTGTTCCTGACATTCAGAGGCTGGAGGGCAGTGCTTCTGTACTGGCGGATGGTGATTTGTCTATGAATTTCCTGACAAAGAGGGCTGGGGATGTTGGGAAAAGACTTGAACTCTGTTCCAAATGTTTGGAGCAGTGTCCGTGCAGGGAGGACTCCTAGGCTGCACTGGAATGAGTGGTTTAATGGCAGGCCTTGTAAAAAAAATCCTATTTCGGGCAGAGGAGATCGCCTCCTCCAGCCCTTATTTTACAGACAGGGAAGTGGGTGCCAGGGGGGCAGGGTCCATACTTCTCCTTTTCTTTAAGAGCTCACAGTCCACCCTGGAGACCTTGCGCCTGGCTCAGAGGGCAGAGCCTCTCCTTTCAGGCACTCCTACCCTTGTTAATGTCCAAGGGTTCAGCTGCTGCTCGTAGTCTCTAGGGACACTTTTCCTTGCAAGACTGAGCTGTGTCCTCAGCAGCTGACACGGTCTGTTTTCCCTGAAGGGGGTGAGCAGGCCACTTCCATATCCTGGGAGGTGCCCCACCTGTCATATAGGCAGGTATAAAAGTCAACCTTTTAATTATCTGTCCTGATAGGATGGGGCCTCTGGCTGGCCAGCAGATGAGCTTTGGACCAACTTGTTACGACGGCCTTGTTTATTCCCGTTGCTCCGGAGTCTTTTCCCAAGCACAGGAGCGTGCTCTGGTTGCGTCTGGTTGCCCTTCCACCTGCCTCTCTGTCCCTCACCTAGGAGTGCCTGGGGAGCCCCCTCATCCCTCCTCTCTGACTTTTCCAAGATGTGCAGCTGAGGTTTCAGGGGAAGTGAAGAAGAGGAGCTGGCTTGGGCCTTGGGCGTGTCCAGCTGAGGATAGCTGCCCTGGGTTTCCTTCTTTGGTGCATAAGCCTCTCCTTCTGTTCTTCTCATTCTTTCTCCAGGGGACTGTTGTAGGTAGTGGAGAACCCTTTGGTGTGAGGTCGTGGTGAGCCTTGTCTGTGCTCACTGTCATTCTTGTTTGGTTTGAGACAGCACATCACTCTACCAGACCCTTCTGGTCTCAGACTCATGAGGACCTTCCTGCCTCAGCCTCCTGAGTGCCAGGCTTAGAAAAGTGAGCCACCACACCCAGCTCCACTGTAGTTCTTAACGATGTGTGACCTGTGACTTAGCTCTTGCAAGCTTTCTAGTAGAAATGGGGAAACCGAGGCTTGAGAACTGTGAGGACCCGTGCTGCCAGTTGGAAGGCTTCTGTGAGCCCAGCCTACCCTCTCTCCCTCCCTCTTTTCTTTTGGGTTTTTGAGACAAGGTTTCTCTGTAGCTTTGGAGCTTGTCCTGGAACTTGCTCTGTAGACCAGGCTGACCTTGAACTCACAGAGATCCTGCAATCTATCTCTGCCTCCGAGTGCTGGGATTAAAGATGTGCGCCACAACTGTCCGGCTAAGCCTAAATATCTCTCTCTCTCTCTCTCTCTCTCTCTCTCTCTCTTTTTCTTTCTTTATTTTTTCCTTTCTTTCTTTTTTCTTTCTTTATCTATCTATCTATCTATCTTTCTCTCTCTTTCTTTATCTATCTCTTTCTTTCTTTCTTTCATTCTTTCTTTCTTTCTTTTGCATACAATGTGCTGCTGGCAAGGAAGACACCATGTTGGGAGCCACCATGTGGTTGTTGGGAATTGAACTCGGGACCTCTGGAAGAGGAGCCAGTGCTCTTACCCTCTGAGCCATCTCTCCAGCCCAGCCTAAATCTCTTTATTGGAGGATGCAATCTCCTTGTTTGCCCAGTGTCTCTTCCTTGCTAAGCAGGGCCTTTTTGGAGGCCTTTGCAGTGTGTCTGGGAGGCTCTTATCCTTGAGAAGCCTGGAAGCCATCGGGGCTAGCTTAGCGTTTAAGGAATGCGTTTATGGGAGACATCTCAGACCAAATCATCTCACTGTCCTTACCCACCAGGGCCCTGTTTATACGGTTCTCGGGAAGGACCCAGGAGTTATGTGTACCAAGCGCTTTCTGGAGTCCAGGCTAGGTATCAGGCAGTGCATTGGAGTACAGTGGTGTTCATAGGGCTTGGAATTTGGTATCAACTCTAACTTAGTCCTGGAGAGTGCTTTTAGGCCTGTCCCTTCCAGTTGGGCTCTACATCCCTCCTCCCCCTTGGAGACAAAGTCTCACTATGTAGTCTAGGCTGGCCTTAAACTTGAGTTCCTAGCCAGGTGGGCGGTGGTGGAGCACACCTTTAATCGCAGTACTGGGAAGGCAAAGACAGGCAGATCTCTGTGAGCTGGAGGCCAGCTTGGTCTACAGAGCTAGTTCCAGAACAGACTCCAAAGCTACAGAGAAACCCTGTCTGGGGGTGGGGGGAGAAAAGAAAAAGAAAAGCAAACCAAAACAAGCACACAGAAACTTGAGTTCCTTCTGCCTTGACTTCCTCCTTAGTGCTGGGGTTACAGGTTTTCCAAGAGTACCTTGCAGCCCTTGTGTTTATGCCGGAGTGCTGCTAAGCTACACCCCAGCCCTATTTCATCCCTTAAAACAAGGCCATCTGGAGCTCGCTCTCTGCTGGAATAGCTTAGTATTCTGGGCTGGGATTCTGGGAGACTGCAGGATGACTGAATGAGCTGGTCTGCGGCTCGGTCTCGGCTCTTTCCCGTGTGTTTCAGTGGCTGGCTCTGCCATGGTCTCAGAGCCATGCAGGAGGGAAGCACCCTGAGTCAGGTTCACTTCCCAGCAGCACATGAAAAATGTAACCCAGCCTTGCAAATCAACCCTTTCCCCCCAGCCCTTCTCTGTTGACCTGCTGTGGGGAAAGACATCCAGTCTTTGATAAAATTGCCTAGGCTTCCAGGTCTGACTTCATAATTCACCGCCCATGTGATGATGCCCGTTTGACTTTGTAGATTTGGTGATTTTGGATTTGGCAGTTTGCCGGCAGGGTCTGTGGTATGGGCTCACTGACCATCTTGCTAGGGGATGGGGTTGGTGTAACTGAACCTCCGGTTGTTGGATCAGGTCAGGAGTGGTCCACTCTGCCTGATGGCTGTTCTTTGCCACTTGGCTCTGGTTCTTACAACCCCCTTTGGCAGGCTGCTGCTGCCTCCTAGCTGGAGAATCTGAGAAAATTATGAATGCAAAGGAGGTAGTCTCATTGTTTTTTTTTTTTTTTTTTTTTTTTTGGTTTGGTCATTCAGGAGAGTTCATTCTATGCGTTGTGAAAATGCCATCTTCATTAATAATCCTGTTACTATTATTATCTAACAGTCCTGATTTTCTCCTTTTTAAATATTTAGGACATGAGATGAAGCTCAGTCGGTAGATGGCCTACCTGCCTAGTATGCAGAGTACCTGGGTTTGTTCTCCAGCACTGCATAAAATGGGGTGTTGTGGTTTATGCTCCCGTAATCACAGCACACCCAAGGTGGAGGCAGGGTGATCAGAAGTTCAAGGCCAGCCGTGTAGCGTGTTCAGCCTGAGCTATATAGCCCTGACTGACCTAGAATTTGCTTCGTAGTTCAGGCTGGCCTCAAACTCACAGAGATCTGCCTGCCTCTGCTTCCCAGTGCAGGCATTTAAGGTGTGCGCCACCATTCCTCCCCTCCCCCGCACTCCTTTTTAAAATACAGGCACATGCTGCAAAATTCAGAGGGCCTAAAACACATAATGAGAAGCCAGCCTGTCCTTTCTTGGTCCCGAGTTCAACTGCTCAGGGAACTCAGCAGGCTGTCTCCATGGGTGTTGATGTGACCAAAGGGACGCATGCAGCCAGCCCCCATTCTCACAGTGGTTACAATTGCTTGGTGCATGGGGTTGTGTGTCTTGGAGAAATTCCACATTGCTGCTTCCTTTGGGGCTTCTGTATTGTTGCATGTGTGTGTGTGTGTGTGTGTGTGTGTGTGTGCGCGCGCACGTGCGTGTTTTTGTATTAATGGCAGTGTGGTTCAGCTCTTCAAAGAATGGACACTCTTCTTCTCCTGGGGTTGGCTTCTGCTGGCCTGGCCAGTCTGACAGTGGGTGCCCCATCCCTTGTCTGAGTGTGTATTGCCAGAGGAGTGCTGCTGGGTCAGAGGTCACAGACGCTCTACTTTTTATTGCAGTTCTGAAGCAGTTTTACTGTTTCAGTTCCAGTGGGTGACAGGGTGGGGGGGACACAACCCACATGCTCGCTGTGTGCACAGTGCCTGGCCAGAGGCAGGGGTGAGAAGTGCTGTTCTGAGTTCTCCTCGTGAGACTGAGGGGTTTAGCAGGCACAAGGCACAGCTGGGCTCACCACCCTGGGTGTCCCGTTCCTAATCATCAGGTCTCCCGGGCTCCACTGGTTTCTGTCACGTGAATTAGCAAGTTTGGGACGGTCTGTGGAAGCTTTGTAGTATGGTTCCTGACTGGATGTAAGGAGGGGTTTTGTTCTTGTTCGCTGTGGTAAACAGGCTTCTGAAGAACGCTCTGGCACATCCTTTTTTAAAAAAGTAATATTCTCTTTAGAAAGCAGATCCTTCACCGGAAGAGCCGTGTTTTGACGGCCTTCTTCCTTTCTCTTGAACCGGGTCTACCCCAGCCTTCCTTCTCAGTGCTCCTGAAGAGTGGGCCTTAGGGAGGGTGTTGGCGAGAGAAAGCGAGACCTGCTGGGCGAAGAGGGTGGTTCCAGTGCACACAGTAGGCCCTGCTTTAAGGCCCAGGCCCCTCCTACCAGCTGAAACTACAGTCTCCTAGCAAACAGGCCCTTCCTGGGAGCTGGGAGGGAGGGTGTAATTGTATGGGAGCAGGTCTGGCCATTCCCATTGGGCTATTTGAATTTGTCTGGGGCTTTGTCTTGCCTGCTCTGAGCCTTCTCAGAAAGCAGCCTTTGTGGCCTGCACCTCCCCAGCAGGGCCTCACAGGCTAGTGTCTGGGCCCCTTATGGTGCCAAGCTGCAGACTGTGATACCCCCTCCCCCATCCCACTGTACCCTCCCACCACCTGCTTTGAAGGTTCAGTAGGGTAGATCTGTCTCCAGATCGGTGAAGGTTTGAGAATCACTCCCAGGAGGGACTCCCCCCCCCCCCCCCGCCCGCCCCAATTCTCAGCACCTCTGTGTCTTTTTTAATCACCTCCCCGTCCAGGCCCATGCATGCTGGGTGCCACACCCTCTAAACCGCTCAGAGTGTCCCAGGGCACACCTAATGGACTCTGCTAAGCCTCCAGTTATCCCTGGAGGGTGAATCAGAATCCACGAGCCAAAGGCTTTCCCCGAGAGCTTCTGGGAGATACTGTTCCTCTTTCATGGCATCTGCTCTTCCGTGAGCACCCCTAACCCCATGGCTAGGCTTTGCATCTTGTCTTTCTCTTTAAAAAAAAAAAAGTAGGCTCCTTGAAGGGAGAGATTTGGGGTGCCAGTAAGTACAGCAGCGCTCATGGTTACTCAGAGGAGTAAGATGGGGCCTCTGTTGATCTCTGTGGCTGATCTGAAGCTCGTGACCCTGAAGTACTCTGGTCAGGAGGGAAGCCCCAGAGGTGGGACTGTGGAAGGAGGAAGGGATAAGGCCTGGGTTAGCTCAACAAATCCCGAGTGTTTGCGTAGTGTACCTATACTGGATTCTGCTCTTTAGCCGCCGGTGCCTGCGGAGTGAGCCCCCTCTCAGGCATGTCACACGTTGCAAGGTGCCGTGAGAGCCCGGATGCTTGCAAACTGGATAGGATTATGCCGGGTAGCTGAGGCCACTTAGTGCTCTGATAAGAGAAGGTGTCTCTGGGGAGGTGGTATTTAGTAAAAGGGGCTGAGAAGCCCCCAGAGGAAGAGACTAAAGACTCACAGAGTGGACCAAGTCCCCTGCCTAGGATCTGGCTGCTTTGGTCACGGCTGTGAGTTCCACTTGACAGAAGGGAGTTATCTAGGAAAAAGCGGGCATCTTTGGGTATAATTGCAGGCTGGTGCCCACATCCAGAGCCTGTTCCTTGAAAGTGTGATAGAGGCCATGTGGTGTGGCCGTGTGATCTTCCTACCGTCTGAAGGAGCTGCCACCATGGTCTGGGGGCTGAAGACAGGAGGGGGCACACTCTCCTACAGTCTGCCTCAGTTCAGTCTTTGTGTTCAGGAAATCAGGAACTGTGTGTGGGTCCAGGGGTGGGATGGGTGAGCTGACCTTGCACAGAGCCGAGGGCTGGTGGGAAACCCAACTGTTGCTTGCACCTTTTGGCTGTCATTTATTTGCTACTGACCAGTGCTTGCCCAGCTTGCCCAACCAAAGACATCTTGTTGGGGAGACACATATATCCACATCTTCATCTTCATCTAGCCTTCTCAGAAGGTGCAGCCTCTCCAGGAAAGCGGGCTGGGGATCTTTTTGTGGATGCCCTGGTGGATTCTTCTGGAAGATGTAAGCTGTCATCTTCTGTGTTACTGGACCTCATAACAAAACTCTCACATATAGGCAACACTGGGCTGAGTAGGCTAAACCAAGACTGGGCAGGTCCCTACTTCTTGGGACAGAGGGTTTTCAGATGGGCACATTGGAAGCAGAGGTCGCCAGGCAGGTGGTCTGTGCACATAGTCTTTGACAGTGGGATCTTGATGCCTGGATTGCTCTGTCCCTGGTGGGTGCTCACACGAGGTCTACCACGAGCTCAAGATCATTGAGATCTGATGCCTTGCTGGCGCCCTGGCCCACGGGGGAGAGGCCAGGAGGGTTACCAGGCAGGTTGCCACATTTTGGGAAATCCATTCTCCACACCTTTTAAGATTTCTTGCCTTTGGCTGCTAGTTTGCCTTGGAGTGTACTGGTGGGGCCGGAAGGAGACATTCCTGGGGCCTGGCCCTGGCCACACATAGTACCGAGTACCGGATATCTGAGGAACCACAGGGCTTGGGGGGGCGGAGATGAGAACACAGCCCCAAGGTGTTTTCCTCTGTAGCTTCCAGATGCTTAGCCAGCTGACTGTGTGGTTGGTATTCATGTGCTCCTCGACCCAAGCTGGGAAACTGGGAGGGTTGGCTTTGGGCATGTGGCTGCCAAGCCTCTGAAGGGCTGTGTTTTATATACCTCCTCTCTTCTCCCTTATACACGAGCAGCTCCCATTAGATCTCAGAGGTTGCTGGGAACCTACGCAGACCTGGCGTGATCGTAGATGGAAAACCGACTCTCCCAGGTGCATGGTGCATCTGTGTTTGCTAGATGAAAATTTAGATTCAGGGAGAGTCGGGATTCCCCCTTGGGGCTGGTTGACTCTTGAAACCACATTGCCTCCACTCCGCCTGGTCACCTTGCCTGAAACGCAACGTCTATTCATCCACCATCCACTCCACTCGGTTGTGAGCTGAGCATCCTGGGTGTGCATTTGCTCTCCCAGAGGGTGGTGGGCGGTGGAGACGGCACTGAGTTCTGAACTCAGGGCTTGGCCAGCTGGCTGTCGTGACTGCTTGCTATTTCTCCTCCCTGTCTGCACCTGCCTCCAGGGCTGGCGAATGTGGCAGGAGCTTAGTGCGGGAAAGATAGAGTCCTCTCCTGGGACTAGGCAAGAGGCCTGCAGACAGGCAGCCCTCACTCCTGCAGGCTTTTTCTGGGGGTGCTGTCCACTGTTTTCCAGGGGGCTGAGGGTGGCAGGTGGGTACCGGGGTCAGGGAGGCCTCTTCCTTGGTTTCACTTTCATTTCTCTCCTGCCACTGCTGTTTCCACCAAGCCGCCAGGCCCGGGCTGTGGGGGTGCCCAGGGCTCTCTTCCCTTTGGAGTAGATCTGGGGATGGGCCTGACGTCCTAGGGACCCATAGCTACCTGTGCATAGCAGCCACCCCTGGGGTCAAGACGGCTGAGTGAGTCCTTTTAGGGCCATTGTTTGGCCACAGCGTGCCAGGCTTGGGGCCTCTTAGGACCTGGGATCAGGGTTTCTTTACAGAAATAAAGCTTTATGGGCCTGTTGGTGTCTGGCTGGATGAATTCCTTATTGCCCTGCGCGTCCCTGCCTGTCTTTGGGACGTGGAGAGGATTCTCTGAAGGATCGAGTAGTTAGCCCTGTTCTAGAGTCAGCAGGCAGGTAGCTCAGATTCGAGCCTATCTGGGCTGATGCTACAGCTTAAAGATTTTGCCGGGGGGCTGGAGAGATGGCTCAGAGGTTAAGAGCACTGACTGTTCTTCCAGAGGATCCGGGTTCAATTCCCAACACCCACATGGCAACTCACAACCGTCTCTAACTCCAGTTCCAGGGGATGTCACACCCTCACACGACCATTCATGTGGGGCAAAAGCACCAATGCACATAAAATAAAAAAAAATAAAAATTATTTTTTTAAAAAAGATTTTGTCAGGCTGTGGTGGGGCACACCTTTAATCCCAGCACTCAGGAGGCAGAAACGGGTGGATCTCTGAGTTCAAGGCCAGCCTGATCTACAGAGTGAGTTCCAGGACAGGCTCCAAAGCTACAGAGAAAACCTGACTTGAAAACAAAACAAACAAACAAAAAATTATTAGGTTTCTAATATTCATCATGGGATTCCCAGGGCCTGCTGCCTCCATCCTGGGGCAAGCCTTAATGGTGTTGTATCCCTTTCCTCACCTTGAACCAAACTCAGCCACATGGTAGTCTGTGTTCAAGGAGGTTTGGGTACCCAGTCCCTTTAAGTCTCTAGGGGAAGGCTGAAGCTGTGGGCTGGTTAGAGAGGCCCACTTCCAGCTTCTGACTTTTGAAAATCTGCAGGTGCCCCAGTTGGTGGGGTGTGGTTCCTTCTTGGGATGGTAGAGCTGTCATGGGCCACATAGAGTGCATCGGGTCAGAAGATCTTCCTGTTAAAGCCACGGGAGCTGAGCTTCCTGGACACATGGCAGCCCTCTACAGAGCCTTGCCTTGCTTACTGCCATATGAATGGATGTTCACAATGCCATCCACTGCTCTCTGTCTCCGCGGAAATAGGATCCCTTTCTGGGGCTTTATGGTTGGTCCCTCCAGTGTGTGAAATTTGAATGTCAGTATTGGCAACTCCATAGCCCACATCCTTGGCTATACATTGCTTGCCAGAGGGTGCCAGGTGCTGATTCACCTGCACTCACTCTGGTGAGGGTGCTGGGTCTGCCAAGGAGCCCTGCCAGCTGTCTGACGGACTGTCCTGTGGTGCCGAGCGTGTCTGCCCTGTTTGTAAATGCTGTTTTAAACTTTGGCCTGGGTAGATCCCAGTGTCCTTACCTGCCATGCCCTGAGCTCTTATGTACAAGGCTACGAGATCCACTCTTCTTGTTAACTTCTCTTCATGTGTTTTCTGGAGGCCAATTTTGGGGACCCTGGAACCGTATCCACTCGAGCTAGATCCTTAGAAGGTTTGTGAAACCGTTTACAAAGATCTCCCAAACCTGGCAGTCTCTTGGGACTGTTTCTTTGGGAGGGCAGTTCCTGGGGCCTCAGAAGGGTGGCTGAGGGATTCCTATGTGTCTTTCTTTGGGACAGATGGCGTGGGTGGGTGAGGGCATCTTCTGGCCAGCCTCAGCCAGTGGGAACTGTTACACACAAGCTGACCTGAGACGGTGACTGCTTCCTGGAGCTGTAGCTCCAGTATCCTTGGAAGGAAGAAAAGATGGGACAAGGGAGGGCTGTAGCCTCAGAGGCCTCTTGGCTCGGTTCCTGTCAGACCAGGGGACAGTGGGCAGCTTGCTCCTTGGGGATCGCAGCCCCGGTGTTCCTCCTTGGGTGACTTGGCTGTGCTTCAGTCCTCTCTGGGCCTTCATTTCCTCCCTGGTTGGACTTGCTCCTGGTTCCTGTGCATCAGAGGTATTCAGTACGTATAGACTTCCCTCCTCTCTCGTAGACCATAGACTAGCCCAGGAAGGAGCTGCCCCTCAGGCAGCTGCTTCACATGTGTCTAGGTAACCTTCTTCTGCAGGGTGAAGGGTGCTTCGAGATAGAGGAATATGGTTTAGGACCTTTGAGTTATGAAGGTTTTGGCAAATGCAAGCTCAGAGAGGCTTCGTCTCTACAGCTCTGGAGCCCTCAAGTATCCCTCTTTTGACTTGAACAATGCTCAGTCAGGGTCAGTTCTGTTTTTGGCCATTGCTGGGGGCTGGAGAGCTGGGTGGGCTGGTGGTTTTCTCTGTGTACCTAAAAGGTCATGCCCCAACCTGGTCCAGCCTCTTAAAGGTCATTGACTGAAGGAGGTTCCCCATCAATTGATGGGTTATTTTTGTTGATGTTCTCAAGGTGAGTGGTATCCCTTGCCTCAATCTAGTGGTCTTTCTTTTGGCCTTGCTGGGGATTCTTTGATTTTGGGGTGTTCTCATGGGCAGGGAGGATGTGGCCGGTTCTGTGGGTGCCTCGAACCAATAAGTACGGTGAGTTGTGGGGATGGGGTGATGGTCTAAGGCGCAAGTTGATAGTATGCCCAGTCTTGCAAGCTGAAGGGTGGATCGGTTCTGAGAGAAACCTGGGTGCTGTCTGGGTCCTGTGCTAAGGGGATGTGCTGGCTCTTGTGGTATTTGATTCGTGGAGAATCTGCCTTCAGGTATAGGTGAGTCCAGGACCTCAAGTGATGGTCTTTGCTGCCTGCCTCCTGTCTGTTTCCCCGCTGTTATCTACCTCGTTAAATCTCAGGCCCACACATGGTGTGAGGTGAATCCGCACAGCTGGCTTCTAGTTTGTACAGAGAGTTGGACTGAGTTCCTTAGTGTGTTTCCTCATTTGTCCCATATCACAACCCTGTGAAGGCCGTGTTTTCAGTACCCTAGTTTCCTCATTGAACTTGCCTGGGGTCACAGAGCTTGTGGGTGTTGGAACTGGCTCAGAGTTGGCCTTGCCAACACTAGGGCCCCACTGGGTCCTCAGATCCAGGTTCACAGGGACGGGGATTCATTGTGACCTGTCCTCCTGAGCCATACACTGTGTCTGAACCAGGCCTTCACCTAAGGAGTGATGTATGCTGGGGATTGGGGATGGGACATTCCCGCCATAAGGTCTCAGTGGTGACAAGGTGAACCCCCAAAGAAGCTGCTCTTCCTAGAGGCAGTGGGATGAGGTGGCAGCCAGGTGGGGGAAGAGCCTCTCTGTTTCTGGGGTTCAGTTGCCAGCCATGTGAGGACAAGGAGTACTATATCAAGTCTGGGACTGTGAAAACCCCGGGTGAGGGCCTTGTATTTCACACACACTGTCGAGAGCCGGGACACTTCCTAAGGGGAAAAGGGTGAGCGCCCCCAAAATCAGAGCCCAAAGCAGAGCCTCAGGACTGGCCACTTGTGTCTTTAAATAGCCTGGTCCTTGTTTGTTCTATGGTCAATCTACACAGATGTGGCCAAGGAGCTGGGGTCCAAGGTTGGTGGGTGGACATCCTTGGAGAGGGGCTGGAATCTTCCTGCCGAGCTCACAGGGTCTTGGGGAGGCTTCCCCACACCTCAGAGTGCAGGAAGAGGTTGCTGTGCGGACCTTGGGGTGTTGGCACTGAAGTGTTTTGGAGTGAAACAGTCCATGTGTTCTGTAAACACATCGGCCTGTTGCCATTTGGCTGTGCTCTGCTTGGGGAGAGTTGAGCTGTCTATCTGCCAGGATCCCTGAGGATCCTGTGAGCCAGGAGCAGCTGTGACCAATCAATTGGGTCATTGGATCCAGAGGGATTGCTAGTCTAAGAGGGGGGGGACCTTGACCTGTCTGGGCCTCAGCTCCAGTGATGTGTCAACCCGGTCCTGGTGACTTGCTACTGAACAAGTCCCATGGGAGCTGTAGGAGCTCCTCTGGGGACATCTCTACCCAAAAAAGTGGAGGCAGTGGTCACCAGGCTGCTGCTGGCCACAGACCCCAGCCGTCTCCCCACCCTTGTTCAGGGTGGACAGGTAGCAGGAGAGATGCTTAGTCCAATGGGGCCTGGCCAGGGTTTGAGGCCTCATGGTCCTTCCTGGAGCCAGGGGAAGAGGAGACCTATTTGGAGCCCATCCCAAGGCTTGCTCAACCCCTATTGGGTGCTTCCACTGGGTGGCCCTGATTCCTAGGTGTGGCCCTTTGTAGAACAGCCAGGTTCCACAGCTATGTAGAGGATGTGCTGTGGAAACTCTGAAAAGAAGGGCTTCTCCAGCCCTCGTTGCTGCGGTCACCATGGACATCAGGACTTGCCTCACCTTTGTCCTGACCTCAATCCTCTTGGGCCTTGAGCTGCCCAGGGAAACAGAAACCGGGGTCAGAGCTCAGCCCACTCTGCGTCTGGCTGTGTGGGGATGTCACAGGTCCCCTGTGAGGATCCAGCTCAAAGGTCCTGGGAAGTGAGTTCTCCTTCCACTAAGCTTCTGCTTAGCTGTGGCAGCCTGAACAACCAAAGAACCTCAGAGCAGGACCAGCCCTGACTTAGGAGTCCATGGGAGGTCATGAAGAAGTCATGGGAGGTCATGAAGAGGGTCGTTGGTTAATCAGCTGATGAAGTCAGAGCTCTGGAAACTGAAACCAGGCTCGGTAAGTCGGTGCCTTGACCCATGCAATTCTGAGAAGGCTTTGGGGCCTGGCCCTGGCTTAGGCAGACTGTGGGAGATAACCCACAACCTTGGTTAAAAGGTCCTACCCACAAAGAAAGAGAGATGGAGTGGGGGATGGCACACTGACAAACCACCAGAAGTTAGGTGTGGTAGTCCGTGCAGTAACCTGGGGAGGTTGAAGCAGAAGCATCTCCAGTTCAAGGCCAGCCTGGACGATATAGTGAGACCCTGTCTTACAGGAAAAAAAGAGCAAGCGAGGGAGGGAGGGAGAGAGAGAGAGAACAAACTACCGATGCTCCCAAATCAAATGGCACCAAGGTCTTGTGGGTAAAGTGGGTCCCCTTACACTAAACCAGTTCCTCGAGGCAGTTGTGTTGCTACTGTGTGTGTTTGTGTCCTCAGTCCTGGTCTTTGTTTTTAGAAGCAAACATGAGAATGGACACGCATGCACTCATGCAGGCACCCAAGGCTCTTCTACATTTTTTTCTCTGCGTTGACTTTGAATTGTCGGTGCTTAGGAAATAACGCCAGAAGATAGGTTACCTTTGCTATCCTTGAGCAACACTGGGCTCTTGTCGGTCTCCTTCAGAGGCTAGACCTCCCCCAGGACTCACAGTGACCCTTTCCCCTTGTTTTAGCCAGCTTTGACTCCTGTAACAAATACCACAGCCTTGGGACTTCAGATAGATTCTGTTGACCCGCTCAGAGACTCGAAGTGCGGGGAAGGATTGCCGAGCTGGCTCCTGATGAGGGCTTTCTTCCTAGCTGTAAAGGCGCTAATCCCACGTGGGAGCCCCATTCTTATGATCTCAGCTAAACCTAATTCCCTAAGATCTGTCCCCAAATATTGTCTCATTGAAGAGTGAGGCTTCAACTTGTATGAGTTCTTTGGAAAGACACAGCCTTCAACGTGACCCCGCACTGCAGAGGGGCTCCACAGCCTGAGCTGGTGCCCTCCCTCATCAGGCTGGGAGGGACTTCAGGATCTGGCCTTCACATCAAAAGGGTTTCAGCTTCCAGCTGTGTGCATTTGGGGATGACGAGGCTCCCACCGAGTTGATGGAGGTGGGTTCTAGCGTAGTGAATGGTATGATTCTGATTTATTCTCATCGAAACTTTTTTTTTTCCCTAGTTGAAAGTGCATTTGAAGGCTGATTGTTATTGTCCATCTCAAGATTTGTCTAGGGCAGGTGGCTAGTGTGGCCCTTAAGCAGGAGGGGCCTGATCTTGGGCCATGACTCTCTCCTGTCTTATGTTAGGGTGGGGAGCTGAGGCCTATGGAGGGTTGAGAGCACCTAGGAGGGATCTCATGTGGTTGGTGAAGACCCAGCAAGGCTGACTTCCTCAGTGTCCCTCCCCCATTTCAGCAATGCTTCCTCCTCCCATTTGCTTGTGAGAAGAGCCCCAGATGCCCTGGCTTGCCCTGAACACCAGTTGAAGAAGACAGACAGGTGTCATCTCTTCCCTGAAAAAGAGCCCTCTGCAGACAGCTTCAAACCAAAATCTGAAGAGACTTATCCCCCACGCATGCCCACATGTCTTTCTTGTGTGTTCTCTTTGGTGTGTGCTTGTCCTGGACGCCAAGCCATTGTGCTTGTAGCATTTTGGTTTCTGATTTCTACACCTGTCAGTGTAGTGTAAACAGAGTCCATATTTATACTTTACACTGTCTATAACCCTGTCTTGCTCCCCTGACCTCTTCTCTCTTCCTCCCACCCTCTCCTTTTGTTGTTGCTGCTGGTACATTAAGCACACGGTCTCTAATAGAGAATGTCTTGGTGACCAGAGATCTACTGGCCTCCCACTGAGCACAGCCCCCAGACCCATAGAATTGTCTTAAAATTTTTATTTTGGGGGCTAGGTATTGTAGACTTAGGAGGGAGAGAGGCAGGTGGATCTCTATGAGTTCCAACCTGGTTTACACAATGAATTGGATCCAGAGGGATTGCTGGTCTAATGGGGGGACCTTGACCTATCCCGGCTTCAGCTCCAGTGATGTGTCAACCTGGTCCTGGTGACTTGCTACTGAACAAGTCTCATGGGAGCTGTAGGAGCTCCTGGGGACATTTCTACCTGGGAAAGCAGAGGCAGTGGTCACCAGGCTGCTGCTAGCCACATAGCCGGGGCTACATAGTGAGTTCCAGGCTAACCAGAGCTACATACAGAATGAGACCCTGTCTCAAAACAAAACAAAAACTAGCCTAACAAACAGAAGTTTTATTTTGGTCAGTTTTTATTATAAAAATTTCTAACATAGCCAGGCAGTGGTAGCACATGCCTTTAATCCCAGCATTTGGGAGGCAGAGGCAGGCGGATCTCTGTGAGCTCGAGGCCAGCCTGGTCTACAGAGCGAGTTCCAGGACAGGCTCCAAAGCTACAGTGAAACTCTGTCTTGAAAAATTAAAAAAGAAATTCAAAACAAATAATAGAAAGATGAATAAAATTGGCACTGTTCCTCACTTCCCCCTTTAGTCTCTAGCAGGTGCTAACTTATGCCTGTTTTTATTTTATTTATATTTGAAGCAAATCCTGACGTCTAATTTCATATATAAATTTTTTTTTGTGAGAAAGTATAAAACTTCCCAGAGGATAAAGTTAGTAGAGAATGGCTATTTCTAACTGCTGTAGAGTGGATCTTCTTACTACCTGTGTTAGGCTTTGTTGAGCTGTAATCTTATTATTGAGTTTTTAGGGTTCTTATTGTTTTCTTGCCAAGGTAGATAACAGTACGCACACATCACTATGATTCAAGTATCTTCCTTCATTTTATGATTCCTTTTAGTTAAATTAAATAAAGAAGATTGCTGGGTGGTGGTGGCACACACCTTAAATCCCAGCATTAAGGAAGCAGAAGCAGGCTGCTCTGAGTTTGAGGCCAGCCTGGTCTACAGAGAAAGTTCCAGGACATCTGGGGCTACATAGAGAAACCCTGTCTCAATGAAAAAAGGATTTATGTTTTTAATTATGTGTCTGTGTCTGAGTGGGTGTGCACACATGGAAACAGGCGTCTGTGGAGGACAGCGTTGTGAGTGTCCCATGGAGCTGCAGGTGGTTGTGAATCTGTCTGCAGCTTTACTCTGGAGGCAGGTGGAGCATTCAAATACAGGAGCCTATGGGGGCCATTCTTTTTGCTGTTGTTGTTTTTGGAGACAGGGTTTTTCGGTGTAACTCTGGCTGTCTTAGAACTCTCTGTAGACCAAATTGGTCTCAAGCTCACAGAGATCCACCCGCCCCTGCCCCCTGAGTGCTGGGATTAAAGGCGTGTGATACACTGCCCAGCTACAGCTTCTTAATGCATACAGTGGAGTTGATAGGCATAAAGCTCCAAAACTTACTGCCTTGATCACAAGGAACGAGTGCACCGTTGAGTCCCCTTCCTGAATGTGGGTGTCACATAATATTTGACAAAGGGCATAGAGTCTGGAGGTGGCTTCCTGTCTTGGAACCTGACGGCCCTGCTGTGGTCAGGATAGAGAAAAAGCAGTCCTTGCGTCTCAGGTCCAGTATGAGACCAGTTGAAATGTCCC
Source organism: Microtus oregoni (assembly GCF_018167655.1). Lineage (NCBI taxonomy): Eukaryota > Metazoa > Chordata > Mammalia > Rodentia > Cricetidae > Microtus > Microtus oregoni. The sequence goes on from NW_024543210.1 coordinate 10,476,862, forward strand.
TGGATAAGCCCGTCTTAGGAGCTGTGTCTCCTGGATAGCCTCTCCTGGCTAGCTGTGGCATCCACAGGCTGGCCCTGGGGCTGCCCCAGACTCCCCAGTTGGCCCATGTTAGTTTCTGGGCAGGTGACGTTGAGGATTAGTTTAATATTGGTTTTCTTTCTTTCTTCCAAAATTGCTTGACCATCTCAGATCCTAACTTGCTCCCCTCCCACAGGGGACTGTCCTTAGGGAGAGTTAGCCCTCTCCTACACAATTGAGGAAGTAAGGCTTCCCAGAGGAGTTGAGTGACCTCTGTTGGCCCCTAACTCCCATCCCACCCTATGCAGGGAAGGTGAACTGGCAGGAGTACCCTAAAACAAGGAAAACTTGAGTCTGCTTGGAGCTTAGCTTTTGGGGCAAGTGTTGGAGTGAGCCCGTTACACAGTATCTCACCACCTCGGCTGTGGTCATCATGAGCCTGGGGCTTTGTCCTGTGAAGAATGCTGCAAGCCCGGAAAGCCTGTTGCCCCTGGAGGGCAGCTGAGAAGACAGCAGGACTGGGGATGTGTGTCACTGCTGTGTGTGGCTCGGGCAGTGAAGTCTAGATGTTGAAGTGGCTGCCGAGATGGACTGAGGTTACTCAGGGTATCGTCCAGGCAGGCTCCCTTAGTACTCAGAGTTCATGAGAGCTACAGAGTAGCCCCACACCTCCTACGTAGTGTCCCCACACCTCACATCCACTGGCCCAGACAATGACTGGGCGGATGGGACTGACATTGCCACACTAAGGTCTGTGTGCCCCGTCTGTGCTGAGAAGCCCAGAGTGGCGTTTTCCTAGTCTTCAGAACCCAACAAGGACCCAGTGTGATGGTAGCATGGATTTAGATTTGGTCGGACCTAGGCTGTATCTGTAGCACAAATTCTAGTAGGTCTTAATAATAAAACCCAGAGTCAGATATAGGGGCTAATGCTGAAGACCAGAGAATCAGAAGAGAACTAGAGAGTTCTTTTACCTCTACCAATGCTCAAACCTAAGGGGACGATCCTGTCCTCAGACAGTATCTCCAGACTCTGTCTCCACCAAACCTCAGATTGCACGGAGCTCCTGTCTCTTCCTGCCTTATATTCCTCTCTCTGCCCAGCCATATCACTCCTGTCTCCACCTCCCCAGTGCTGGGATTAAAGGCGTGGGATCCCAACTGCCGGCATCATCTTTGTACGAGCTCTGTTTCTCTTTCAGATAGATTCAACCTTGTGCAGCCCAGGGTGGCCTAGAACTCACAGAGCTCCCTCTGCCTATCTCCTGAGTCCTGGGATTAAAGGTCGTGCCACCACTGCCCGGCCTCTAGAAGCTTAGCTTTGCTCTCTGATCTTCCAGCAAGCTCTATTTGTTAAAACACAAACAGAATACCACTATATGCATCTGTCTGCTTGTCTGAGCTGATGGCTGCTTAGCCTTCACCTTCTGCATTTGAGGACCCGTGACTCCTCTTGTGGAAGCAGAGTGGGAGGGGCTGGTGGCCCTGAGTGGTCGCTCCTTTATCTGTCAGTCCTCGTTCAGCCTCCACCGGCATCTTGAGCTATCCACCTCTAGCATACCCGTTTTTCAGATGGAGAGACTGAGGCATAGAGCACAACCTGGCTGTAGGAGGCAGGTGGTTGGGGAGGCTGCCCTTCTTACAGTCTGACTGCTGGTAGCATTTAAGCCTGTGAGGAAGGGAACAGGAGGAAGAAGGAAGATTGCCAGGTGCTATGTAGGGAAGGCCCTAAGCTGGATGTGTGTTTCTCCTCAACTGGTGGTGCTTTCCCGGGGCCACTGGAAGCACTGGTCTGGGTGCCATCTGGCCCTGGCCGGCTTCATTGGCTCCGTTCTTTCTGTCTGCAGGGCGGGGCTTGGGCTGCTGGTAAAACATTTGTTGGGCCGATGCTGTAATCACTCTGCAAGGACACTTGCAATTATATCTGCATTTGGGAAGCTAATTTTCAAGAGCTTTTTTTCCTTCCTAATTATGTGCAATCAGCCAACCAGTGCTCTTGGGATCCTGTATCCTTCGGTTGAGAGACACCTGCTTTTCTCTTCCTGCCTTCCCTTCCAGCTCTGGGCTGCCAGGACACCACAGAGATGAGAGACACAAGTAGGAAGGAGAATGGGCCCAGCTCTGGCACGGCTCCAGGTAGGAGGCTGCTGTCTGTCTTCCCCAGTAGGCAGAAGCTGATGGCGGAGCAGCTGATGGCAGGTGACTTCTCAGTTTGGATACGGGGCAGCAAGTGACAGCAAACCCCGTTCAAATGAGTTTAAGGCAGAAGGCGAATTCCTGGATCCATGCAGTCTAGCCATAAAAGGACTGGCTCCTAAGGCCTCAAATTGTTACTTCTGTCCTTCCCTACTGTGGCCCGGCCACTGGGGATCTTTTCTTAGGTCCAGACTCTGCTACCAACAGCTCTTTCCTCTCGCTCCACCTCTGGATCCTCCTGGATTTGGAAGCTGGTGCAGCCCTGCTCCAGTCTTTCCTGGTCCTACCCTGTGCTTATTTCAGGGTTTCAGGGCTTGCATGTTTACCTGCTGTTTTCACTGTTAGGTTCCATTGGTGAAACTGCCTGGCACCTGGTCAGTCTTCAGAAGCACGGAAAACGTGAATGGTTGAATGAGACAATCTTAGTAGAAGGGGGCTGAAGGGAAAGCCAGGAATCATCCGGAGGACTTTATTTTGAGAAATCGAAAGTAATTAATCGATCTGTTGTGAATTAGCCCCATGGCTCCCTCTTGAGCTGGCTTCTGACATCTGGGGTCATTCTTGCACACCCACCGGCTTCCTGAGTGGGTTGCAAGTCACAGCTGACCGTTGCATGGTCCTTAATGGAAGAGGTAGGTCTGGAGCAGGCCTCTGGCTGATGGCCTCCGCAGGCTCCTGGGCTCCATGGTAGCCCCACTCCTGCACCCTTTGAAGGGTCCTTCCTGGGACAGGATTTAGCGGTCAATAGGAAAGGGGTGTGTCTGCCGTTGGAGTAAAATACAGGCAGGTGGTCAGTGTGTGTGGGAACCGGCCTGTGGGTAGGGCACAGCAGACAGGGTGTGGACTGTGGGTGGGGTGGTGACATCTGTTAGGGGCCTCAGTGCCAGGTGGTAAGAGAGGCTGCACGAAGGCATGATGGGGCAGGACAGTGAAGTGAGTCATGCTTCTGAAGTGGAAGGTCATTGGCACAAGGTGGACATGTAAGGCAGCAGGGAGACCATCTAGAGACTGTCTGTTGGCCCACAGTACACAGGTATGTGTCCCGGTGCCTGGCAGGCATTCCTCCCTCTTCTTTCTCTACTTCTACTAGGAATAAGATATTCCTGTTTTTGCCATTTCTTCTGCACAGGGCCCTGGCTCTTGGCATTGCTGTGTTGGCTGCTGTGACCCCCGTGTCGGGCTTGAGGGATTATTGCAGATGTTTGGGGCCTGTTGTCATGACTCCCAGCTGCAGAGCCTGGCAGGGCATGAGCACTGGGAAGGAGGGAGGTGGGGGGCATGTGCCTGCCTGCTGCGAGCTGGCTCTGGAGCGTGACTCTGGGCAGTGGGGTCCTCTGAGGCCTCCGTGTCAATCTCACCTCTTCCAGAGGCCTTCCCATCCGTGCCATAGTAGTGCGATGCAACTGATTTTTCTCTCATTAGCAGATGCAGAAGCCTTTGGAGTTTGGGTGGTATTCGCTAGATTTTTTTTTTCTTTTTCAAGACACGGTTTATCTTGGTAACCATCCTAACTGTCCTGGAACTCGCTCTTGTAGACCAGGCTGGCCTCAAAGTCACAGAGATCCACCTGCCTCTGCCTCCCGAGTGCTGGGATTAAAGGCGTGTGCCACCACCGCCCAGCCTATTCTGTGGATTTTTGTCGTGTCATTTTTCCCATGCACCAGTCTCCTCTCCTGACTGGAGGTATCTAGAGCCTGCTTGGTTGGATTCCTCTCTGCACAGGACACTCACCTCTTAACAGACAGTCTTTTGCTCTGAGAGCCAACCACCTCTTTTGTGGCTTAGCAGACATCTGCTTTCTCATCCCTTTTGTTTCTTTGAAGGTTCCTTTTGCTTGGAAAGTCAGCCTCGTGCTGAGGGACAACCAAGGGGACCCAGGCTTATCCTAATTCTGGACCTTGGATGCTGCAGGGCATGTCCAGGCTATATACTCCCAGATTTTTGAGTGAGGCCAGTCACACCTTAGGGAGTGTCTTCTGTGCCCTTGACAGCCTCAGTCAGGGCTATTCCTCTGGTGTGGAGGACTCTCCCCCTTGTGAATCCAGGCTCCAAGAGAGGATTTTATCCAGGCTTGGGGCAGGGATGGGCTGAGGGACCAGAGCCAGCTCTGTCCTTAACGCTTCTTCTCCCAAATGTCCCAGAGGTCTCCTAGCAGACCTGAGCTCCATACAGCCAGGTATACAGCCCCATACAGACCACGGCACATGGCTGAGTTTGAGAGACAGTGCTGAATTTAGACCACGGCTGTGCTCTCTGCTTGCTCCCAGCCTTGGGCAAGCGTGTTAATGACTCTGAACTTGGCACTTGAGTGTGTGTTGGTCCCATGCAGCGGGGAGGCTATGGGAGTGTTCAGTGTATGAGCAACGCCTGGTACTCACAGGCACCTCCTTCACCTCGTCATCATCCCCTCCTCCCCATCCCTTCTCTCCTGTGGTTTCAGGGAGCAGGCTGAGTGGGGATGAGACAGCCCAGGTACTGCAGGTGTTGGCCTAGCATTTGGGTCATGCCCAGGCCTTCGGAATCCTCTGGAAACTGGAGAGTCTCAGACAGCAGATCAAGTTACTACTTTTTGAGTTAAGGTGCTCCGTGCATTTGGGATAGGGACTGGGGCCGGGTCCCTACACCCCCAGAAGAAGCCTGACTGGCCCCTGCAGGGCCCTGGTGTGCCTGGTGCTGGCACAGTTTTAGGTTCCAACTGGCTCCACGTTCTGAGAATCTGTTACTACACACAGCGCTTGGCAGAGTCCAGGGTGGGACCTGCCTCTGAGCCAGGAGTTGGGTGTGGCTGGCCTGGGCATCTTTCCTTGACCTCAGTGTGACCCTGGAGTGTCAGGATTGTCAGCCTTCTTCCCAATTCATAGCCCAGGTCTGAGGCCTGGGTTCTTAGGTTTCCAGGGTCCCCTTTCCAGGCCTGCTGTTCTCATCAGGGACCCCGGAAATGCTCATTGACCCCGTGGGTACTTTGTGAACCTGAGTGCCAGTTTCTTCTTCCCTTGGCCATCTAGATTCCCTTTGAATTTGTGGGCAGGTTTTCCTATGTCTCCCCACCCTGGGCACTTCAAGGAAGTGTCTGGGCGTCATAGGGAGGCAAAGCCGCTGAACGAAGAAACCTTGGTGCTGTAGCCGATACAACAAGGTGCCTAGCAGAGGTGGCCACGTCCTCCTGTTCAGAGGGCAGGGTGTTATCATGGGGGCGGGGGCGAGGGGATCCCGAGGCGGGGAAATTGCCCTGGATTAGCTGAGTGAACCCAGGGCAGTGACCAAGGTCCTGATAAGAGGAAGAAGAAGTGCCAAAGAGAGGAGACGAGGCAGTACAGTGGAGGCCAGTCAGTGATGTGGCTGGGAGCCAAAGAGTGTGACAGTTTCCAGAACCGGAGAGGACAGGCCAGGGTCGAGTCCTCCCATCCCGGGAAGGGAGAACAGGCTGACCCACATCATGGAAGGTTCCATGGGTTCAGTCATTCGCTGTGTGGATGGAATGCTGTGCTCATCCACACTGCCCATCTCAGGCTCAAGGGTGGCACTGCAGCCCCAGAAAGCAGTTTCGGGTCAAGGTCACAGCTCTCTGTGGCCAGGCGGGTATCAGAGCTAGGCTTCTTGGCTCTCTACCATACCATAGGCCAGTGCTCCTTGGGATTTGCCATCCCGAGGTGCCTGAGGTTTGGCAGTATTTAGACAATTCTCTGAGATGGGGACAGGGCCCCGCTCTGGCCCTTGTTTGATGTAAACCCTCAAGTGCCTCCTGCTGGTGAGGCTAGTGAGGATGTTGGCTCAGCTGGGGGGGGGGGGGGCAGGGCGCACACAGCAGCTCCTGGTTTGTACTCCCCCACCTTTCATGTGGCAAGGCCTGTGGCTTAGGTGTTTCTCTGGGCCAGGGTTCCACAGAGAAACCCAGCACATGACGGTGACAGTTGGGTGGGGAAAATCTGTGTCCATGAGAAGCCCCTCTCCCCAATGTCTGTGGCTTCAGGATCCCCTCTGGTGGTCCTGTGACTAGGGGCCAGGTTGAGAGGTGTGTGGTTGCTCAGGAAGCAGTTTGGTTACGAGTGCGCAGCTTTTCTGAGTGTCAGTGCCTTGCATGCATGCTGCATACATACATGCTGTATACATGCTACATACATTCTGCATGCATGCTACGTCCAAGCAGCCCTAGCAGGTGTACCCTGAAGGCTGCTGTTAGGAAAGTGTGGGCCGACGTCTCCCTTTTAGAGCCCCTGCAGCTTGCCTTGCTCTCCAGGCCAAGACCAGGCCGGGATTCTTGCATTCTTGGGACTCAGAATTCTGCATCCAGGGAGCAGGCTGCATTGCAAGCCTCAGTAAGGTCGGCTGGTAACCAGGTTGGAGGAGGCCTATGGGTAGCTCTTCTTTATAGTCCGTCTCTTCCACTTGAGGGCCCAAAAGATTTCAATTAGATTTTCTTTACTCTAAAGAGGTATGTCAGAGCTTTGAAGGGTCAGGTCTGATACCTTCGTGGCTCACCCCAGCCCCATTCTGATTCTGCTCTGGAAACTGAAGAGTGGCTTGCACGGGCACTGTAGCCCCAGATGCCTCCTTTTCCTGAAAGAGCAATAAGGGTGAGTCACTTGCTCTGCCAGTGTGGGTTCACTAGGAAGAGCCACTTCCGGGGCCCTGGCTTGTTCAAGGTCCGAGGGGTTGATGAGTCAGGTTGCTTGTCTGTACTGAGAGAAAATAACACCTGGGCCTGCCTGCTTCCCTTGGGTGGGGCACCTAGTGTGGGCAGGGTTTTCAGGATGCTGACCTTCCAGTTAAGGGAAGGAACCCTCCTACCCCCCATCCCATAAATAAAAAAGGACATATGGCAGGTTTTAGTTTATCTGGTTTGTCTCTGGTCCTGTCCAAACAATTCATATGTTTGTACTGGCTTTAAAATTCTGTTCATATGTTGTCTTTATATCGGGCCATTTCAGTTCCTGGCACTGTTAATAGGAGGAAAATCCAAATCACAGAGCAGTCGGCAAGGAAACAGGGATTCCAGCGAGGGAACAGGCAGGCAGGTGGCTCCAGGCTGAGCCTGGTACTGTAAGTCTGGGAGGTGGGTGCTAAAGCAGCCTCGAACTTGCTGGGCAGGGGCTGTGGGCATGGAAGGCCGAAATTAAGACCAGCCTCTGGGTCCAGGGCCTCACCGCCTGCAGCCACTGGTAGTGTCAGCTGGCACCGTGACTGAAGAGCAGATGTGGACCAGGCTGGGTGCCTTAGAGAAGGGGGTCCTCTGGGGAGGGGTGAGAGAAGGATCTGGTGTTACTGGCTGCTCAGCACCTTGCAGGCTGCATTCTCACACGTGCGTGGCCAGGACTTATTAAAATTCGGGGGTGTGGAGATAGGGCATACCCCTGCTCCCTGAAGAGCAGATGTCAGTCAGGACAGGCTAGGTCAGGCTGCAGGGACGGACGTTCAAGAGGGCAGGAACATCAAAGGCCTGGCTCAAACTCATACAGAGTCCACTGTGGATTTGCCTACTCCATGTTCCCTCTGCAGTGGTTCAGTGCTGTGTTCCTTAAGCCACTGTGGTCTCTCTAGACACTGTGGTTACTTTAGATCAGGTAATTCTGTCCTGTCCATTACAGAGCCCTGTCGTCCAGATGCCTGGGACATGCTTCCAGTTGGCAGCGTCCCCTGTTCTCATGGATGGGGTTGGGGGAGGCCAGTCTCAGACTCATAGTCTTCCTGCCTCAGCCTTCCACATACTGGCTGTGGGTCCTCCTGGTGATTAGCCTCTTCCCAGACTGAGACCTTCTCACCCTTTATGTCCTCAGGTCAGGAGGACTAGTTGGAGGGTCTGGTAGTCACAACGGAATGCTGTTTCCTGAAGTACATGCCAATTCAGTTCATGTTTCGTTAGCCAAGGCAAGTACTGTGGGCGTGGCTGAGCAAGATGGGCATGAGGGATAGGCCATTGTGGCACTTAGGCGTCCAAGAGAGAGGGCTACTGCTGTGGATGGTCACCGTCCTGAACCTAGAGCTGTTCCTCTCCAAAGGAGGGACCGTCCTTCCTCTCTGCAAACCGTTAGTTCCTATTCCTTCAGGGTGCACGCTCCCTGGAGTTCTGGGGAAGGGCCCTCCCGTCATTGGTGTTCAACCGGAAGACAAGATTATGAGTTTGAGTAGACCTCTGCCCCAAACTTACTAGTGCAGATTTTATCAAGAAAGCGAAAATTGCCCCTAGGCACAGGCTTTTTAATAACATTTAAATTATTAAACTTTTCAACTCTTATTGTTCCCTTTCCCGTATTGTTGAAAGTAAATGAATTTGCTCATGACAAAAAACGAGGACGTGGCTCTAGGTCATCCACTGCTGTGCTGTTGTGGTCCCCCGTCCCCCACTGAGCACTGTAGCCTGGGCCCCTCTGACCTGCCTTCCGAGGACCCAGATGTTGACACTGTCCTACAGTCTCAGTGTCTAATGTGACCATCGTGTGACCCCACCATGGAAAGACTTGGGCGCCCGCCTGATGTTCCATCCGCCCGCTGTTAAGGATGCAGTGAAAGAGAAGTCTGCCTCCTCTCTAGCCCCTCCTCCCAGCTGCCCTTGCCCTTGACCTGAAGCCTCGCTGAGATCATTTTCTTGTGGTACTTAGGATTCATTTTGTGTGCACAAGTACCCATTCTCCAGGACATTGCTCTCCACAGAGCTGTGTGAGGCACCCGGGGTTTCTGCGCCCCCAGGCTCTCCTGTGGCCTTGGAGTTGTCCCTGCAAGGTCCTGCCTGCCTGGTCCTCTCTGCTGCCTTGTGCTGTTTCTTCAGTGGCATCTGGCTTCTCGGTGGCGCGTCTCCTTTCATGTAGTCTGCTCTGGTCTTCTGCACTCACGGACAGTTTGACAGCTGGCATCCCGGAGCCCGCAGCATTCATACGCCTGTGTCTGGGTGATGCCGTGGGATGGGGGAGTCACTCCACGGCCAGATCCCTAGTTTCTCTCCCCTCCCCTGACTTTCATAGTCCTCTCTTCTCCCACTCTTTGTGGTCATGACTTCCTTTCTGAACTTTCTGGTTGCAGCAGGATTTCAGAGTCTACACCTTGGGACTTCCTGATGAAGAATTGAATTGAGTCCGACAGGTTATTTCCCTTGAGGTAAAAGCAGTAGGAGAAATGGTTTCTATGAACCTCCCTGCCTCGCCTCTTCTCTAGTCCACAGAGGGCTTAGGGGCTCAAGATCTGTTGCCCAGAGGATGGAAGTTTTTCTTGCCTCTCTGGGGTTGTGTCGCACCAGTTTGGGAAACTTTCCTGAGCCTTTGAGCATCATCCTGTCCCAAGTTTAAGTAAAGGGGTAGTCCGGGCCCCCTCCTTGTGGGCCTGCATGTTGCCAGTGAACAGGGAAGGGCCTGTGGTGTGTGTGCGTGTGTGAGCGCGTGCGTGCATGCGTGCGTGCGTGTGTGTGTGTGTGTGTGTGTGTGCGCTTGTGTCCTGAGGGGACACTCTATCAGTCCCCAAGTCCCCATTTGTCTTCCCCCCTTTTTTGTCCTCCTTCCTAGAGCTCTGAGCTGGATGACCTGCTGGGGCTCTTAGGGGAGCTTGGCCCCTTTGTAAGATTTCGGTCAACCAGACGTTCTCAGTTGCTTTCTTGTGGTGTGCATCCCATCTGTTTTAAAGTTAGAGACCTCCCCATCTCTTTGAAAGGATTGGGGTGATGTAAAATGAGGCCCGATGGGAAGTGACTACAGATGTCTCAGCAGGTAAGGACCACATGTTGAGATCATCTGGATATGAGCAGATTTCCCCATGGGAATCTTGACCATAGGGAGACAAAAGGCTGTGGAGAAACTGGTCCTACCAGGTGTAAGTGATGTGTGCCCATGACATCTGCCTTTCCCATCAGGTCCATGTTTTGTTGAGATTTGAGAACCCACCTTGAGCAGCTTTATTAGGCTGTGTGACCTGGGCCAGGTTCCCTCGCTCAGGACAGTAGCTATAGTTTTCTTCTCTCTCCAGTTGTGCTGGAATGATCTGGGAAGGAGACAGGTTCTCAGGTTGCTGAACCTCCTCCTGATGCGGTGTGTCCCCTTGCCTTGGGCATGTGTGGCCTGAGGCCTTGATCTGGGAAGGAGACAGGTTCTCAGGTTGCTGAACCTCCTCCTGATGCGGTGTGTCCCCTTGCCTTGGGCACAGGTGGCCTGAGGCCTTGTTGCCATGTATCTGGCCTCTGCCTTGTGCGGTCATGGGAGCAGGTGACACTGGCTGTCATTCCGTCAGCAAGTACAGGGAGATGGAATGAGAACCCCCGTGCTTTCAACCATAGCATTCTCTCATTGGGTTCTTTGGGGCCAGCTTCTGTTGGAGCCTAGGGCTGAAGGGAAGGGTTAGCCACATGTTTCCTCTGGCTGATCCAGATGGTTACAGTGGTCCTCAGCCCTGCTGTCTGCTGGTTCCTCTGTTGGCCCTCGGGAGGCATTTGCTAAGTGGCAAACATGTAAGAAGTGAGGACGATGACCTCTGCTGAGGGAGATCCTGCCTGCTTCCTGAGGCTGCGAGTACCCAGGCTGGCTGTGGCATTTATTGTGCCAGGGCTGGGAGCTAAGCTGCTTTTCCATATTTATAGCTCTACTGGACATCAGCCCTTTATGGACAGCTGTTGGCGGGTGGGCACCAGAACTTGGCCAGGGGCGCAGTTTTTAATTTTACTCAGTCCCTGTTTAAAGGAGTCTAGGTGAGTGAACCGTAGGTCCCCGGTTCTTCCTGGACCCCAGCCTTCTCTGGGCCCTTTCCTTGGTAAAATACACACATGGGCTGCTTCAGTTCCTGCGGGCCTGGTTTGACTCTTTCTTCCTGAGCGACAGCAGGGGCTAAGGGCTGGAAGAATGGGAATCCAGGTTCATGGGTGTGTTGTGTGAGTGTGTGTAGGAGGACTCGAGTGAGCTGAGTCCTGAAGGTTGGGGATGGCAAGTGCACACTCTGGAGAGGGATAAGACAGCCCTGTGCGCCCCACCCCAGGGAGGCGGGGCCTAGCTGGGCTTGCAGTAGGAAATGCGAGGCAGGTCATTGAAGGAAGGTGGGTAGCCAGCAGGGAGCCTGAGTGTGGCGCGCTCTGGAAAGATGTACACAGAACCCGTGAACTCAGATGGGGCGAGTGAGATGGATAGTTGGCCGTGGGACTGTGTGGGAAGGTGGTGGAGAAAGATGGAGGACGCAAAGCCCAGGCTAATTCCACAGTGAGAGAAAACATATTTGTCTTCCCGAGTCTGGCTTATTTCATTTAGCACAGTGATCCTTAGTTCCATCCGCTTCCCTGCAAACGCCATAGTCGCTTTCCTCTTTACAGCAGGCTAAAATTCCACGGATGTGTCTCTTCATGCGTTACTCTATGGGCAGAGCTTCAGTCTGGTCCCATACCCTGCCTTGTGTGTGAATGCTCAGCAGTAAACATGGGCATGCGGGAACGTCTGTGGTGTACTGACATTATGGAGGGGTAGATGAGGGGAAGAGGAGGGGACAGTGCAGCCTCCATTTACAGGTAGTGAGGGCAGTCGGATATGCCTGACATGGAAGCAGGAGGGTGGGGAGGAAGGTGACCAGCAAGGGGCCGGCATGAAGAAGGAGTAAGAACAAAGGATAGTGATGTATATGTATTAAGTGTCCTGGTGAAGCCTGTTTCTTTGCATGTTAAAAATTAGTAATAAACCAGGTGGCAGTGATGCACACCTTGAATCCCAGCACTTGGGAGGCAGAGGCAGGCGGATCTCTGTGTTTGAGACCAGCCTGGTCTTTCGAATGAATTCTAGGACAGGCTCCAGAGCTACACAGAGATACCCTGTCTTGAAAAACTAAAAAAAAAAAAAAAAAAAGGGCTGGTGTGGCGGTGCACGCCTTTAATTCCAGCACTTGGGAGTCAGAGACAGGTGGATTGCTGTGAATTAAAGACCAGTTTGGTCTCCATAGCAAGTTCTAGAGCTGCACAGTGAGTTCCTGTCTGAAAAACAAAACAGATAAACTCAAACTGAGAAAAATCTTGGAGTTTTGTCAGGTAGCGTAAGCACCCCTCCCCCAAACCCAAATACCTCCCCCAACCAAGTTAAGGATGAGAGGGATATGGGTTTGCTAGAGACCAAGGATGGTAGGAAGGGCCAGGAGTGGAGAAATGCAAGTGGGAAAGTGGTTAGCTGGTGATAGGCAGACCTGTGGCCCAGACCAAGGCATTCAGAAAGTGGCTAGCTGGTGATAGGCAGGCCTGTGGCCCAGACCAAGGCATTCAGAAAGTGGCTAGCTGGTGATAGGCAGACCCGTGGCCCAGACCAAGGCATTCAGAAAGTGGCTAGCTGGTGATAGGCAGGCCTGTGGCCCAGAACAAGGCCTTTGGATCATGGTGAATGTTTTGGGGTTCTATCTGTGATAGTTGAGGGAAACAGGGGAGTCTTGGGGCTGTCCAGGCCAGAGGTTTTATTGCTGAAGACTCAGCCTGGCTCAGAGTTAGAGGGCTCGGGAGACTGATAGTGGTTGCCAGCTTTACAGGATTCCAGCCCAGTTTCCCTGGGAATCAGCTGTCTCTTCTAGGTTGTGAAGAGAACTGGGGGCTCAGGGCTCAGTAACCTTGCCTTCGAAAGGAGGTCCTTTAAGGCTGCTGGCCAGAGAGGCCTGAGCGTTGAGTGTGCCGCTCTCTCGGTCAGTCCCACTCTTGCTCTCGGCTGGCTGTGGGGTGGTTTGGCGAGGATGCTTCTGCTGGCCGCAGTAACACCTGTCTTCTTTGTTTTCTCCACAGGAAGCGAGGGATAGAGGTTGTGCAGGTGAGTACAGATTACATCTCCACGTTTCTTCTGTATGGTGACCTCAGCACGCTTAATCTGTCTTCTTGAGAGTTTGGATGGTCGGCCGCTTTTTATGGGTGCCTGGATTGTGACATCCCGTCGAGATCTGGCAGCTTCTGTCCCCAGCTGGGTCCAGACTCAGGCTGGTGGCTGCCAGCGTTTGGAGAGTTTACAGTGTGAGGAATAGACAGGGCTGGGAGTCCTGGGGATCATGGCACTTGGGTTGGTGTTAGGAAGGGCGAGGGGACAGTAATGACTGGCTGTGTGTCCTGCCATCCTGTCCTCTGCTCAGTCTTGGGCTCCTTGGCTGGAGAAGGAAGAAGGCTGGATGGGGGAGAATGAACGATGGGAAGGGAAAGAGAGTACAGACAAATGAAGGAGGGCCAGAGAAGAATGGGGGGATGGCCCTGAAGTGGCTATCCAGGCGCCACTGCAGCCGCCTCAGGAAGGTTGGCAGGTTCGATCTCTCCGAGAGAGCTTGGGCATGGGATTACCTTTTGATATTCTGGTAAAAGACCTTGGCCCTTACGGTCATATCTTTCCAGGCATGGTGGAGTGGTGTTTACCTCCATGTAAGCCCAGAAATACAGACCCACAGTGAAAGGCAGGTTATGACAGGTGCACCAAGCTGTGCCTGATTCCCTGTGTCGCCTTCACCGTCCCTGTCCAAGATGAACCTGACTGTCCTGGTTCTAGGCTGTCCGCCCTCCCGTTTGCTTTGATAGCTGTTTCTGCCTGCCCTGCAGAGAGCGGGTCACCCAGGATGGGGACCTGACCAAGGTTGATGGCAGACATCTAAAGGAAGCGTCAAGAAAGCCTGTTGCAGAGTACTTAGAGCCCTGGTTTTTTCAGTTTCAGGAGGCCCCTGCTCAGCAGCTGTAGGAAAGGGTTTCCCCACCCAGACAGGCTCTTCCCTGGCATGCCTGAGATCTCTATACTCTGGCGGGGGGTGGAGCGGGAGCCTGGAGCTGTGACTTAGCAGGTGCCAGGCAAAAGGGCTCTGAAAGCTTTCAAGATGTGTCTGTTGTTCATTTGGGTGATGATTTGAGGGGAGGAGTGGCGGCTGGGGAGAGAGTGAAGCCAAACCGGGTGCTTTCTACGCTGGCCTCTCCCCGCACCTCCTCCTGGCGTCCCGGAGAGTCGCGAGAACTCTGCAAGAAGCTGGAAGCCAAATATCTTGGCTTGGTTTCCTGAATCAGCTGGGCTTTTGTGCACCACATCCCAGTGAGAGGTAGGCAGGGCGCCAGTCACTGGGTTAGGTGAGAGTGAGTTAGAGGATTAGGGGGACCATACCCCACCCCCTCAGCATCCATCTCCTTTGTCAGGTCCTGATTTTATGGGAGGGGGGTATCTCACGATGTTGTAGCCTTTGGAGACGACAGCTGCTTGGTGGTGAAGTGAGGATGAAGTTTGTCTGGCTAGCCTGTTTGCTCTGTGGTCATCTTTCTGTGTTAGTGCATGACCGGTTTACAAGCTACTGCCCTCCTGGTGTTGCTGGTCTTTCACTATTGTCTAAATGGGGGTCCAGGACCTAAGCATGAGGAACCTGGGCAAGATCCTGCCTGTTTATCCAGGTCCCAGAAGTCATTTCTCTTTCTGTTATCTCTTGGCAACTGCAGCAGCATCAGTGATGGACATTTATGGGGACTGTGGTGTACCCAGGAAGTGGCCCTTTGTTCTAAAGGAGCTTTGGTGTGTAACCTTTACCAGGCGTGGGTGTGCGCGCGTAGTGTGCAGCAGCGAGAATTAGCAGATTGCCTCAGCTACTCCTGCCAGGGAAGTGTCTCTGGAGATGAGGAGCAAGGCAGCCTGGGCTCAGGTTCTGGCTGTGTGGTGAGCCTGCCAGTCCACACGACGGGGCAGTCAGCAGACCTGTCCCAGGATCATGGAGGACTGAGTCAGTCCAGGTGACAGGCCTGGCACTGGGCCTGGCAGGCAGAGGCTGGTGCCCTGAAGACCTGTGCCCAGTGTGGGACCACAGGACACAGCCCTCCGTCATCAAGGGAGGCAGCAGGTCGTTGTAACCCCTGGCGGTAATGACTGGAGGTGGATCCATGGTGCTAGTAACAAAAGTGAAAGAGGGCCCGGTGGAGTTGGCTGCTGGCTGGCTCACGGGTGATGATTCATCTCCCCTCCCCGTGAGTTTTAACACTTGTTCCTATAAAAACTGAAAACTGGAGATAGAATTAAAACTCTAGCAGTTGGGAAGATTCATTGGTGGTTGCGGGAAATGACTTTTTAAAAAGTCCCATCCATCTCCTCAAGGTTGCACGTCTAATAAAGTTTTCTTTTTATGCATATCATTTGTTTTGAGCATATGTTGGTCATGTCGATCAGTTACTGATAATGATTTAGTTCGGAGGAAACTTGTGCTGTATGTGAGAACTTTATGACCGTACAGAAAGCCTTTGAAGGGGGAACAATTATGTACATAGCTCAGCAGTGTGGTAGAAAAACACGTGAGAAACTTTCCGTATAAAATACCCTGACAGCTTAGCCATCTCCAAGGGAAGAGGATTGGAAATTAGTCTAGAAGAAAAAAGAGCAGTTTTTGGTTTCGAGCTGTCTGAGAAGGCCCTGATTATGTAACCTGGAAATAGATGACGGTGGACTGCAGATCACCAGGGTATTTAGACCATGTTGGACCATTTAAAAGAGAAATAGTAACAGTTTTATTTTCTAATGTTAATATTTATATCATGTTGGATATGACATCCTCTGCAAGTATTTAAACTTATGGGACATTTCAGATGTCAGCTTAAAAACGTGCCGATGGAGACAGTTTTAAACATTAATTTTGGGGTTTGGTTTGAAGGCTGTTTACATCTCAGATCCAGGTACTTCCTCAGACAGGGATGGCGACAGGCCATCGAGAGGCTCTGCAGGTCCTCCCAGGGGGACTGGTGAGCTGTCCTTGGCTGCCTGGCCTCTCCTGATCTGATTTACTGTGAGTTCTGCCACTCTCTGTTCAGGTTAGCTCGGGAGGGGGAGGAGGCTGCCCGTGTGCCCCATGTGGGTCTCAGGAGGAGCAGGAGCCTGCTTTGTGTTAGTGCGAGGCACTGGGCAGGACCCAAGGGATGAGTACAAGATGAGGACTGAACAGGCATTGCTCTCTGTTTGACAGCCTGGACACCTGTGTGGGCCAGTCTACAGTAGGTGACCAGGGGCCCAGAGGGGCAGAGATATTGGGACCTTCACCCCATCTGTCAGGAAGTCTTCCAGGGAAGGAGCCTGACTGGTGGGGGTTAGTTGTATGCCCTATCTCAGTAGGGTCTGTCTGAGAGGCATGGTCCAAGCCCACAGACCCATCAGGACTTGTCTACCCCCACCCCCATTCTGAAAGGTTCTAACATAGTCAGATAGATGCTAAACTGGCCAGGTGCTAAGTACGGAGCGGAGACAGCCTCTGGGGACGGAGGTTACTGGATTCAGGGTGGGTCTTGGGCTTCTCTGAGGGCTCATTAGAAACCTTGTGTTTCTTTGGTCCGGTCTGTGGCTAGTTCAGGAGAGGCACTTTTCTCTGCAGGATTTCATTACCCCAAACTCAGTGGAGCAAGACCCGAGAAGACCCTGCCCACCTGCAGCTGGCGTGCTGGCAAAGCCCCTGTCCCAACAGAAGCCTGGCTTCCACCCCACGGGTCTGTTAGCCTGGGCTGTTATTTTCAAATGCAAATGAGTGAGCCACAAGTGTGAAAAGTACAGTAGCCAATTGTAGATTCCTCCTTCCAAATTCTTGGCAGATTCAGACATTGTGAAACCTCGTCTTGGGGCAGCCACTGTTTGCCAGGCTGGCAAGTAAGTTTTCCCCAGATGGGAGCAGGGCCTCTCTCCGAGTCCTTCCCGAGCCATCACCCACTTGAGATACTTAATTTATTTTTTAAATGTGTCTGGGTGTTTTGCCTGTACCTATGTCTGTGCGCCACATGCATACAGTGGCTGTGGAGGCCAGAAGAGGGCATTGGGTATCCTGGGACTGTAGCTACAGATGGTTGTGAGCTACCACGTAGGTGCCAGGAACTGAACTGGGGTCTTCTGGAAGAGCAATCAGCCTGCCCTCAAAGCTGGTGATAACCTCTTGATGAGGAGTGATTGAGGCCTAAGTGTTATGAGACATTATTAGGTTGGCATCATGGGACATAGAATAGCCTGCATCCAGACTTGGAGGCTGGGAAAGGTGTCTGTTGGGGATTAGTAGTCTAGGGAGATTGGGCTTTGGGTCCTGAGGGGGTGGGCAAGAGGCTGAAGAGAATGGGAGAGTCCAGATCACCGAGGAGCTGGGTGAACTTTGGTGGGGGCAGCGTCTGGGCACTGAGGGGCATCGGATGGGAAAGAAGTGCACTGTGGTTGAGGTGGGGAGAAGAACTCCCTGGAGGGCACAGGGAGGTTCTTAGGAAAGAGCGGGTCTCTAGCAGGAACCTGGGGTTACAGCCTGTTAAGGGGAGATGCAGGCTGGCTGTAGTTACTATGGCAACAAAGGGCGGTAGGCCAGGTGGCAGATGTGGTACCCGAATGGCCCCCAGGTGTTCCTTGTTCCTAGGTTCCAGGGTTCCAGGGGCAGGAGGAAGGACAGCCAGGGAAGAAAGGATGATGACAGGCAGCTGTGCTGAATTCAGGGGACAGAGTTCTCCGATTCAGCAAATGTTTTTTTTCATTGTTTGGTTTGGTTTTTTGAGACAGGGTTTTTCTATGTAGCTCTGGAACTCACTCTGTAGACCAGGCTGGCCTCGGACTCAAAGAGATCCGCCTGCCTCTGCCTCTAATGCTGGAACTAAAGGCGTGCGCCACCACTCCCTGGCTCAGCAAATGTTACTCGTAGAATGTTTTTGCCTAGTTTCGGGTGTATTTTAATAGGTTTATTAAAGGTACAGATTTGTCAGCCCAGTTAGGTTTCCTCTGCTGTTTCATTCTCTCCAGTGTCCCCAAGTGCCAGGCCGTGTTTCCAGATGAAGGAGATGCCGTTCCTTCAGCTCTTCCCTTTTCCCCGTGCTCTGGAGCTCATTTCAGTCTCTTCCCGTAGAGCAGGAAAGAGCCTGTGGGAAGCTTCTGGTCACCCCCATTGTAAGTAGTGACTTTCTGGGGACCACCTGACCACAGCTGACCCTCAGCAGACCAGTGCCTCCAAGGATGACCACCACAGGCCTGGGATGTTGGCATTGAACAAGAAGGTCCATGCGGCCAT
Source organism: Microtus oregoni (assembly GCF_018167655.1). NCBI lineage: Eukaryota > Metazoa > Chordata > Mammalia > Rodentia > Cricetidae > Microtus > Microtus oregoni. Next base: position 10,495,008 of record NW_024543210.1, read on the forward strand.
CAGAGGCCAGTAACGGACAAGATCTGGCTCTCTGAGGAGGTCTAACCCTGGGCCATATTTTCTGCCAGTTTGATTTCTGGGTGTGGGATTTCAGCTTCTTCCTCTTTAAAAGAGGTCGATACTTGGCACCCTGACAAGTGCTGGAGGAATAGGAGTCACTTTACGTCACCTTCGCAGTGAACACGGTGGCCTGTGAAGGGGCAAATGTGTTTTGGAAGAAGCTGGGCTGCCTCACCAGAGGGAACTTTTGAATTTCTAATTATTAAGGATTTTAGCTTGCCAATTTTTTAAGACAAATTTTATGTGTTTTTTTTCAGTGAAGGTATGAATTATTTTTTTATAAATGCAGAAAATTATTTTTACTCAGCTACTTATTTGGATATGTTAAGTAACAAATTTATGATCATCATTATGTTTTTTTTAATAATGACACATGGGGTGGAAATGTTATGTAAATTAGTGTCTGTTTGTACCAGGTTTTTGTAGCCATAAAAAAAAATTCTTATTTTGGAAGACCTTTAATAGCAGCACGGTGGAACAAGGGGCAGGCAGATCTCTGTGAGCTCAAGACCAGTCAGGGTTACGTAGTGAGACCCGGTCTCCATAAACAGAACAAAACAAAAAAAATCCCATCTTGGAAGACAGTGTGAGAACATTCTAAAGATGGCTGCTGAGTGGTGTTAGCATTTGCCAGGCAGCTTCTGTTCTAGTTGGGGTGTTTGTGTGTGTGTGCATGAGTGTGCGTGTGCATGTGTGTGCGTGTGTGCGTGTGCGTGTGTGTTTTGCTGAGGATGGACACGTCCTAGCAAATGCCCTGCTGCTGAATTAATTACCCACCATGCAACCAACTTTATCTTAGCCCTGCTTTCCCAGGCTTCCTGGAAGGGACGCGTACAGTCCTGAGTGGTCCTGAGTGGCTAGCAGGTTTCAGCTCTGTCTAACCTTTCTGTTCTCCAGCCTCAGACTCACTGAGTCACCAGGAGAAATCCTTAAAACAGAAAAGCTCTGCTTCCACTGTCCAGATGGGAGAAGGTGGCTAGGGAAGCAGGCTCCCTGTGCCTGCCTTGTCTGCATTCACAGGCATCCGGAACCCAGGTCTTCCTATGCTACGCTGAGCTGAGCTGGGACTGGGCGTCCACAGGATCTACTTGCCCCTGGTCTGCTGTCAAAACTGTCCTTGAATGGAGTGTGGCAAGCAAGTGCATCATATAAGACTGAAGAGAAGCAAAAGGGGAAATAGAAAGGGACGGAGGGAGCATTTGGAAGAGGCGGAAGCAAGGGTATGTTGGAAGGTGGCCTCCAGTTCTGGGGTGAAGTCACTATTCTAAAGTGGTTCTTGAGGTGCCATCCACCATTACTGGAACTGTGGGAGGCATTGAATGCCCCAGCCCCATCTGAGTCTGTGATCTTGGTGCATCCTGCAGCTGGAGACATTTGGTGCAGAGCGTATGAAGCCACATGGGACTGGGGCACCATTATGGTGAGCACAGGGGCAGACCTTCCACTAAAGGAATGGTGAATTGATGTGACAGCTGTCTGTCACAGTTGCAGGCAGGAGGCATGCATGCATGCATGGTCTTCTGCTTACCTCCAAACAACACCAAGTACCTTGTCTTTCTATTGAGTAGGAAGGCTGCATCTCCCTCCCCAGCCCCGCTGCTATTTCTCTGTGTGCCTTCAGAGCTGCTCAGGTATCCTCCTGCCTGTGACCCCTCCCTGCTTCTCCTGCAGATGGAACTGCCTCTTAGTTGTCTTCCTGAGGCTGGAAGTTGATGGTCTGGGAAAGCTGCTGGGTCCAGCCTGTGCGCTGTGCTTGCAGGATGGGTGACTAGAGAGTCAAGCCATTGCCAGCACTGGTTGTTTAGCAGCAGTTCTAGATTCTTCTCGCACTTCTGAGTAGTGTGTTCATGTTGGATGGATTTCTGGAAGTAACCTTACTGAGTTTGAGGCGTTTAGACCCTAAGGTGCCACAGTGGCATGGTTTGCCTGCATTCTGAGTGCTCCCCCCACAGTGTGTACCACAGTGTCCCTCATTGCCTGGGTCTGTACTAGAAGTAGGGCACTAGGCAGCCCAGGGAGGCCCAAGGCGGTTCTAGGATGGCTTGTGGTCACCCTCTCAGCATCTTGCCTCTGGGTAATGACCTTGATGGAGCACACATTTTTTGCTGTGGCATAAAGATCCATGTAAATTTATTCAGGTCCTCATATATAGTTCAGATAGGCTTATAAAATTGTCATTTGTGTTTTAAAATGAGGAAACAGAAAAGGCAAGTAGTTGCCTCAGGTTGTGGGGAGGGGAAGGAGGAGAAGTTGTTGAAGGCAGTCGGTAAGATTCTAGTTTTGTTTATTATCATGTTTAAAGCTTTCTATTATGGGAAAACCACACAGCATTCCAAAGTTGGGAGGGCATAGCCTAACGCGTCTCATACGCCTTCCCCAGAGCTTGCGCGTGTCCACATATGGCCAGCATCACTTCAGGGAGACCTCCCTGCCGCCAGGTTTCTATGCTGTCTCAGTGTCCTGTCACATCATCTAGAGATGTTCTGATAGAGACTGAGACTTGTCCTGCCCTCCTGGGAAGTCGATTGGAAAGGGTGGGCTGCCAGGTGGCCAGGCTGTATCCCACTCCTCCTGCTTCTGCCTCTGCCTCTGGGAGGCGAGGAGAGGATGGTGCCCAGCTGTAGAGTCTGGGCCTTTGGAGTGGTACTCAGACTTGTGGCTGGAGCCACTGGGCCCAGAAGGCTTGTTTGCCATGATATCTCTATAGGAGCGCTTGCTGTCACAGAGATGTGGCCACAGCAAATGTGCACATTTATTTTGGGATCTTTCCCCCAGCATTTAGCTGGGATTATAGACACATGCCACTACACCAATGAATTCAGATTATTATTTTAAAAAATTATTTTCAGGGGGGCTGGAGAGATGGCTCAGAGGTTAAGAGCATTGCTTGCTCTTCCAAAGTTCCTGAGTTCAATTCCCAGCAACCACATGGTGGCTCACAACCATCTGTAATGGGGTCTGGTGCCCTCTTCTGGCCTGCAGGCATACACACAGACAGAATATTGTATACATAATAAATAAATAAATAAATATTAAAAAAAATTATTTTCAATTTACTAGGTGTGTTTGTGTAGTGTGTGTGTGTGTGTGTGTGTGTGTGTGTGTGTGTGTGTGAATGCAATGCTGGTGTGCCAGGGAGTGCTTGTAGAGGTCAGAACCCAGATCTCAGGAGTTAATTCTCTCTTACTGCCTTGTGGAGTTGTTGGGCCTGAGCATAAGCCCCTGCACCCACTGAGCCATCTCTCAGGTTCCTTAATTAATTAATCATGCTATATTTACTGAGAGCTCACACGCTTGTGCATGTGCGTGTGTGTATGCTCACTCACATGTATATATGTATGTGTGTAAATCAGGGCCTTAAGTAACTGGGGCTGGCCTTGAACTCTGATCCTCCTAAGTGGAGATTACAGGTGCGCACCACAGTACTTGTCTTGAGTTTGCAAGTTTAGCCTTTTCCACATTAGTGTAGGCTGGCTCAGGTAGCACAATGTCCTCCACGTTGTCACCTGACCCTTAGACTCCACTGCTGGCTTTGTGTATTTCAAAGCCAGTGCTTTTCTGCGGTCCCGTTGCGCTGGGGCATTGTGGTCCCTTGCCTGCACTGGGCCCTTCTACTGCACGGCTATTAGGTGTCCCTTCTCAAACAAGCCCCGTGTTGTTACTGTTTGCCATTGTGCCAGGGCATAGAGTGCAAGGGGTCAATGAAACCCTTGTAGTTGATCCTTGCTCCAGGAAACCCAGCTCCAGTCCCAGCCACATGTGTGCCTTTAAACACACTGTACAGAGCCCTAGTGTCCCTGAGTCTCCCTGAGACATGCCCTGTTCTCCAGACATTCTGCTCTTGCAGCCGGCCACATCTGCCCCTCTCCCATCCGGTGGGCACACGTTGTTCCGTCAAAACAAGGCTCACAGTCACCAGCTCCTTAAAGCCTTCTTGGGCTTTCCCTTTCCAGGGAGCTACCCCGAGCACCCAACCTTGCAGGCATCTGAGCTCTCTCATCTCAGGGTCTCATCAGGCTAGGGGCTTTCCCTGCCCTTTTCTGTAAGTTCTGTAGGAATATGGGTTACATCTTGTTCTTCTGGGGGTTTTGGCTGCCTAGTGTACATTCTGGCATTTAGGAGCATTTTGCCAAGAAATCTTTGGAAATCAGCAGGAAACTAATTTAATATTACAGAAATAATGACTGGAGACCGTCCTCACTGTCTTATTCCCTCAGAGTGGTTACCATTGCCTTCTGCTTTCCTGTACTTTACTAACTTATTCTTTTCCCCTTTCCCTCTCTGGTTCTGTAACACCTATTTTATGGTTTCAAACTTGAGGCTTTCAGGGTTACCACGCTGGTTGTGGGGAAGGTACCTTTCATTGCTGGGTTTAGTGGTGATGCATCTGTGTGCCATGGAAGCTGCGTGATCTATACTTGGTGGTGTATGTAGCCTGCTGTTGGGCGAAGCTTGCTGTTGCTTTCCTGGGCATGGGCTGATGTATGTTTGGCATCATTTTCAAAGATCCGTCATTTGGGAGACTGATTCCAGAAACGCCGGTGGGTACCAGAATCCCCTGTAAATAGCATATAGTGTTTGCACGTAACCAGTGCACTCCAGCCGTCTCTGCCTGCCTATCACATCTAGTGCAGTGTAAACACGATGTCGGAAATAAGGAATAGGAACAAACATAGTCTGTTTGTCGTAAGCATGCTTGTAATATTCTTTCAAATATTTTTGATCTGAAGTTTGGATCTCGGATGCAGAACCTTCCAGGCACAGAGAGTCAATTGCATACATGAACTGGAAATAATTTTCTTTCTTTAAAACTTTTTTTTTAATGTGTGTGTTTGCCTGTATGTATGTATGTACACCTTATGCGTGCAGTGCTTCTCGTGGCCAGAAGAGTGCATAGAGTTCCCTGGATGTGGAGTGACAGATGATTGTGAACCACTTTGTGGGTGCTGGGAGCTAAACCCAGGCCCCCCGCAAGAGCAGCCTGTACTTTTAACCGCAGATCCATCTCCTTAGTCCCCATTTTCTCTCTTCTTTTACAGTACTAACTTGTGAGGTAAATAGCCATTTAATTGTTCTCGGAAAGGGGTGGCTGAGTTTTTGCAGTCTAGAGTGGCAAGGTTTCTGGTATTTTGCGTGTTTTACTTTTTACCTCCTCCTCCCAAGGAAACTCTAGTAAATAAGGTGGTTACAGGCAGCGACAGGAGAACACCTCCGCTATGAGAGCACACAGGGCAGTTCTGAGCCTCCTGGCAGCTAGTGCGTATGGGAAAATGGAATTAGTTACCATGGTGAAAGTCCCCAGGAGGGAGAATAAAAACCTTGGATAGGACTTTGGTGCTGGCACATGCCTATAATCCCAGAAATCGGGCGGTGGAAGTGGGGGGGATTGTAAATTCCAGGCCAAACAAACAAACAAACAAACAAACAAAATGACAGGCTCTTTCCTCAGCACGTGGAAGAACCATGTAAGTGTTACAGAGAGGAAGTTTTAACCTGGGGAGGAAAAGAAACTAGAAACAGGAGACGGTAGCCAGAGCCCATCTGGTCCCAGCCTCACTCTCCTGCTCTGTCTGGCCAGCTGCAATTCTCCAACGTCCTGCATCTCCAAAGCTCTTCTAGGGGGACTGGTAGGATTGTCTTCAGCTGTCAGTAGGGAACTAGACATGTCAGTGACCAAAGAAAACATGATGCATTTGTCTCCCACTCTAAAGATGCCAGATCTAGACAGCACAGAGCTGTGGGGGCTCCAGAGTGCTACACCGTTGTCTGTGACATCCCACCCTCACTGCTGGCCTTGTGTGGCTTCCTGTTGTTGGAGCAGCGGCCACTGTTTGTTCTCACTCTGAGCGGAGGAGGCAGTGTGGGAATAGGCCCCCACTGAGCACTCACCCAAACCTGTTTTCATTTGGTTGCCTTCCCAGAAGTCCCTGTGTTACTGCTTCTGCCCATGCCTGGGTCAGAATCAGAACTGAGCCACACCTGGTGTCATTGGGCAGGCAGGGAGTGTGATGTTTTCACTGGGCACATTGTCACCTCCAGTGACCTTAGGATGCTGTTACTGAGGAGAACGCGAAGGCGTGGAATGGGCTTTAATTGGTGAGCCTCCTGAAGATGAAGCTCACTGGGCCTCTCTCTTAAGACAGGACAAGTTACTCACCTCCCCGAGTTTCCAGCTCCTCCCCTGTAGAATGGGAGTATTGGTTGACGACTCACTCTCATGGTTTCTAAGCATTGAGATAATGCCGAGTAAGTGGGCACAGAGCTTGATATGTGGTTTGTCTTGGAAGCAATAGTCCAGTACCGTTTGCAAGTGCTAATATAGTTGTCATTAGTGGCCTGTAGAAAATGCAAGTATAGGCCAGGCGGTGGTGGTGCACGCCTTTAATCCCAGCACTCGGGAGGCAGAGGCAGGTGGATCTCTGTTGAGTTTGAGGTCAGCCTGGTCTACAAGAGCTAGTTCCAGGACAGGCTCCAAAGCTACAGAGAAACCCTGTCTTGAAAAAAAAAATGCAAGTATAAAGTGTGTGTGTGTGGGGGGGGATGAGCCACAATGAAGGGATCAGACACACCGGTCACGTCTACACTCTTTTCAGTTTGCTCAGAGTAGGGATGACCAGAGATGATTCTCCGTAGTGGTCCGACTTGTGGTCTCTGCTTCTATTTGGCAGCCCAGATCTCGCCCCTGTTTAAGGGTGGATGCTGTGCGGTGTACATTACCTTTGAGATAGGAATGGGGTACATTAGTGGGCAAAGGCTGATTCAGTTCTCTTTCAGCAATGATAGGGTGCAGAGATGTGGATGCTAGGCCCTAGTTTCAAAAACATCACTTTTCCCCAAACCCAGCATGCCATTTATGGTTCTCTGGGGAGGTCCTAGGGAGTCCCAGGCACAACAGTTAATTGCCTTTTCCAAAGGGTTTGCAAATCTGGAGCTATAGCTTGGCTCTGCCTCTCTCTCCCGACTCCCTCGGGAACCAGAATGGCCCTTCCTTCTCCACAGATTCCAGATGCTGGGTATAAGAGCAGGCAGGGAAAGCCTTTCTGCAGATGCTCTGGGGACTTGAGCTCTCCAGCATCACTGTCTGCATCTCTCTCGCTCCTCTTGAATTTTGTAGAATGGCTATAAAGCATGCCCTATAAGGAGATGCCGGCTTGCTGGGGCCCAGCCAGCAGCCGCGTCCCAGAAACTTGGTGTTGTGGGGCTTAGTCACCCTCCAGAGCTGCTCAGGAAGCTATGCTGATCCAGTGGAAATGAGGTGCAGGGCCTGGGCTGGGACCTTGTTCAGGGCATGAAGGGACACCCTGAAGGAGACAGCACTGGAGTCTGGGAGCTGAGACATACCTGTGGAGGAATTCCAGAATGCCTTTGTCATTGGGCCGTACCTTCATGAACCAGCCCTGTAGCAAAGGCTCTCTTTGCCTTCCCTTGCTGGCTGCTTTTGTTAGTAACCCTTTTAGGCAAGACTCAGGCTTCCCGTGTGGAGCCACCCTTGCTATGTGCTGCCCAGTGAGCCAGCAGCGGAACTGGGTTGGGTTTCAGAGGAAGGTGCTCCTCTGTGTCTCACTAGCCACTGGCTAGGATTCACCCCTAGTTCCAGCTGTACCCTTTTGTAGCTGTGCAGTTCTGGGCAAGTGGATACACCCTCTCTAGGACCCATCGACCAGATGGGGGCAGGCTGAAGCTTGAGATGAGGCAAGAACAGATGGGAGGAACTTGTGTATCTCAGTCCCACTGCCATGAGGCGGCTTAGGTGGGCATGCTGGACTATGCTGGGCAAGGACTTTATAGCAGCTCATCTTCTACCAATATGACTCTGGTCTTATGAAACCCACCCATGGCTAATTGCGAATTTGGCTTTGACTGGTGTGTCTCCACTCAGGTGGGAGAGGGGTGTGGTTTCCTGGTGTGGAGGAAGTCCTTGGTTTCCCTCCTCCCATCATTCCCAGTGTTTGACATGGTCAGTGGAAGCCAGGTTGGGCAAGGATGCCTCTGGGACTGAACTGAAGGCCCAGAAATAGGGCAGAATCAGCCTTACGTGGGGCAGGGTGGTGGGGCACACAGTGATTGAGCTTGGGAGACTAGTGGCCTGGGCTACTTCTCAGCCCAGGCAGCAGAGCTTAAGAGAGTAACACCTGAAACTATTGGGTACTTGCAGGATCTTCTGGGTCCATCACTCAAGGGGATTCTGCAACTTTGATATATGTGAGCCAATGGGCATAGGGACCCTTGCCCATCCATATTCTAGGGAGAAGATGAAGTGTCTTACGTCCAATGGCCGGAACTCAGCCTTGACTGTAAGCTAGGGAGTCCCTACAGCTGGACTGTTAGTGGTCCCCTTTGCATTTGAGACAGCACACAGCTGCTGTAGGATCAGGGCTCCTCTGGAGCTGCCTCTCTCTATGTGTTCTGACCTTCTAGACTTTCTTTAAATGGCTTTCTAGAAGATCCATAACGTCCTATGTGGCCTAGAGGAGCAAAATCCATTTCTTCGCACTCCAGGGATCCAGTGGTCACACATCCTTCAGTTGCAGAGACAGACTGTTCATTGACACACTTTAAACAAATTATGGCCCAGATCCTGTAATCTGTTCTCACAGGGCACCTAGCTGCCGTGAGTGCTGCCTCCTGCTGTATCTGTCTGTTGTGGTTATTTGGTTCTCTAGTTGGGTGTTGGCCCTAGTTCTCCTCTGTTGCTGTAAGTGTCCAGCTCTCATGTTGTGGGGGCAGGGCTGTGATAGTTACTGTGTATGCTACAGAAATATGAATATTTGTTGGTTTGTAGCTTGTTAAAGTAACATATACTTCCTAGGGGACACATAACCTGGACACCTGGGGGAATAGTGGAGAGTGAACACTGTGTTGGATGCCTGTGTCACGTGTGCTACCGGGATGGACGTGACACGTGCTTCTCTCTCCTCCTTCCTGTGTCACTCACAATCTAGCTGCTCCTCTCTGTCCCCTGGGGTTGGCAGGTTGCAAGGCAAGGCGTGAATGTGGACAGGGAGGGGTGGACCAGGGAGGGGTGATTGGCTCCCTGCAATACTCCTGTTGCTGGAATTTACCCAGGACTCATTGCCAGGCTCTTGGCTGTCCTGTGAGACTCTGACATGACCAAGCTCCTGACTTACTCTCTTCACCTGAGGCTTTGGAAGATGGATGGCCGTATGATTACATTGTAAAGATGGCAAGAAGGGCGGTTCTGGCCTGATCTTGTCTCCTGCCAGGACCATGTGGCACCTGCTCTCCCATCTACTGCCAGGTGATTAGCCATCACTCTACTGACCCTCAGGTCATCATGATCCTTCTCCCCACCGGGCCTGACAAGAATGACCTAGTGCACATCTGTGTCTCCCACAGAGAGGGCCTCAGTTCAAGGCTATTGGTTCCCTGACTGCCCCACAGCCTATTCACTGCCATTGCAGTGTGGGCTGCCCTGGTTGCCTCTCTGTAAAGAGATTGTTCTGTCTCTTGGGTCCCATCTTTGTCAGCCTTTCCAGAGCTCTTGACTCTTCTGAAAGTGAGGGATCTCCATCCCTCCCTGTTGCCCCAGCCTTTTATCTCGATGCCGTGTTCACACTGCAGAATCCTGGGATCTTAGCCCTCCACCCTGTGGGTGATGAATGTGTGAGAATTTCTTGATCTGCTCGAGGCTAGCCCCGTGGAAGATCTCAGTAGGGCGGATTGCCCGAGAATTCAGCTAGTTTCCCGCATACAGCCTCACTTACGTGTGATATTTTTGTGTACATTAGGTTGTGTGCATGCGTGCAGGAGCTTTGGAGTTGGGCTGACCTGCAGGTTTGCATCTTGCTTCTGACCTTGCCTGGCCTTGGGACCTAGTGTCAGTCGCTGTTCCATTGGCTGACTGCCACGTTCACGCACACCTGAGTTCCTCATCCTTGCCTCGCTGTGGCCCCCCTGGCTTGGAGAGGATCAGGTGTGAGAGTGTGGGGGTGGTGTGGGGGGTGGGGGGGATGGGGGAGGAGGGGGAGGAGCAGGCACATGCGCACTGTAGCGTGCTCTTGGTGTGGCGGCCCAGGAGGCATTCCCCACCAGGCCAGCTTTTAGCCTCACATCATCATGCTCCAAAAATGCTCGCACACAGTTTATTTAACTTTAAGTGGGGCAAATTCTGAAATGGGTTGTTTATTGTCGAAGTTGAAATTTTAATTTCTCATAAATTCCCCACAAATTGCTGTAGTACATTTATATTTATTGAATCTGTCAGGGTTGTTTGTAGGACTGAAGCCCGGGCTCCCCGTGTTTGTGGGCTGTTGCCACAGCAACACTGGGGTCTGAGGCTCTGAAGCAGAGGCCTTGTTCTCATATGGTTAGAAGGTTCTGGATTGAGCTCTGGGTGGAAAGTATTGCTGTAGCCAGCTCTGGCTGGGGTGAGCTATTTAAGATGCCAGATTGTGTTTTAACTTTGTTCCTCTTGTCTGTTTCCCCTTCCCTCAGGGTGCTTTGCCTGTCACCTCATTCTGCTCCCCAGTTCTTGAGGGATGCAGGTTCCCCAGGAACCCGGCTGTTTTTCCACAGAGACTTCTCACTGTGGGCATGGTGAGGTCCACACCTGCCTCACAACCTTGGATGACCTGAGGCCTTGTCCCGTTGTTACCCTACCCTGTAGTCTTTCTAACTCCTTTCCCTTTCATTTTTATCTGCTAGGAATGAGTTCTGTCCCTCAGCTTTGCCACACCCAGTCCAGTCCCAGTAGCTGCTTGTACTGGCCTTCTCTTTATAAGAGCTTTGGAATAGGCCACCATAGAGCTACCACTGCCATGGAAGTCTCCCTGTTCCCTCAGACCAGGTCAGGTGCAGTTTCCAGAGCACCTCACCGAGCAGGCTCTCTGCCTCTCCTTCTTCACTGCTCCTCCCCTGAGTGGGTGCTCTACCAATCTTCTGGGTGCTCAGCCACCATGTGGTGATCAGGAAACCCGAGGCTGGACTTGTCTCAAGAGCCACTGTGCTTTCTCTCTCTCTGTCCCAGGGACTGCAAGAATGACCGAGGTCCCTCAGCTTCAACAGAGGCCTCGCTGGCAGCAAGGTCTGCTTGATGAGGTCAGAACCTTGGGCCTGGCCGTCTCTGGGAAGAAGGCCTCTTAGCGGGGAAGGAACCCGAGGGACCCCATAAGAGCCCTCGCTTGTGTCTCTAGCTATCCAGTGCTTCTGCTGCCTCTGTCCTGGGCAAAGCAACACCCAGGGAATATAGCAAAGAACCCTTTCTTCTTGGAGCACACATGGATTACAGGGCAAGAGACCGAAACAGTAATGAGTGTGGGCAAAGTGTGAAGATGGAGACAGGAGAAGCCCAGTAGGGCATGGGGCTCACTGGGGTTAGAGAGTGTGGCTTGGTCAAAGCTGAGCACAGGCTACCCTCTGACTCTCTGGTTCTGCCATAGAGAGGGGGAACTGGCTGCTCCCGGGTGCAGCACATAGCTGAGTCTCACGGATGTACCTAACAAAGGAGCTAAGCTGAGAAGTGTACTCAGTGTCCCTCCCTTGTAGGTGAAGGTCGTGGGGGGGGGCAGATCTGTGCTCTGGAGGTAAGGGGCAGGCCAGAGGTGGACCACCGGGGGGATAGGGTCCTGGGTGGGTACACAAGACAACTGCACGCATTTGTGTCTCAGTCTCGGCCCAGGGTGTCCATTTACGCTACCCTTTTCCTTTTTCCCCCTCCTTTTAAAAGATCCCCCTTTATTTCCATGTAGTACTGGGAGTTGAATCCGGAGTGCTATTCTTATCCTATGTTTATGCTTTGGTAAAAAGCTTATGGAGAATAAAGGCAAGACAATCCTTGGAGGCAGAGCCTGCTGCTTTCCGTAGTTTGTACTGCTGGGTTCTCTGAAACAATGGTTCTCCTGCAGCCAGGACCAGCAGAACAGGAGTGCCCTCTTCCCAAGGCTGCTTGTTGGGAAGGTCTCTCTGCTCAGCAGGACCCAGGCTTCCCATAGAAGTCACCTGCTGGAAGCCTGCAGCCTCTAGGCATCCTTGCTCTCAGCTTCTGTAGTTGGAGCCTGGTGTCTGCTTGGGAGTAAATGAGCCGTATTTACAGGATGAGGGGATCCGTGTCCCAGTGACTTCTGCTACTTTGGGGAGCATAGGCTCCGTTCTGGCTGGGCAGTACAATACAGTCCCCCCGTTGATTTCTGTCCACCCTCCAGTTCGGAGTGGTTGTGGCAGGAGCTGAGGCTGTCTCTTTGATGCAGGCGCTCAGACCGCTGTCAGGCATTCCGAACACGTAAGCTGCGTGTGCCGTGTGACCTTGTGCCTGGCTGAGCCTCATTCGAGCTCAGAGGTCAGACCAGTGCACACCAGCACTGGCTCAGGTTCCATCCCCAGGTGGGCCCTAATGACCCCATGGGGAGTAAGTCCCCAGGCTGTGCCAGGGAGGGATGAAGGCCACACAGGAAAGAGTGCGTCAGATTCAGGATGGGATCTTTCAGAGAAGGTATTTTCCTGCCCTTGTTTTCTTCCACCTCATCCTTCTTCCTTTAGCCACCAGGTTGACTTTCTCTTCTTCCGGAGGTTTCTCTGAGTGCCCATGCTGTTTTACCTGTTGTCCTGTTTAGACTCCAGGCATTGGTCCAGGATCCTCACACAACCAGAATTACAACCACCTGGGAGATTGCTTTGTTTATTTTTCAGTTTTTAAAGAAAAGATCTTTTGTTAGCATAGGCTAGCTTCCAGTTCATTCTTTAGCCAAGGATAGATGGCCTTGAATTTCTGAATCTCCTGTTTCTACCTCTGAAGTTTGGGGGGTGTGGGTGTGTACTCATTTATATGGTGCTGGGGATTGAGCCTAGGCAGACACTCTCCTGAACTCTATCTGCAATCTTTGACCCGGGAGGTTTAAAACAACATGTAAATTTATTTTAGCGGCATTTGGAAAGACAATGTAATATGCAGTTGCCATATCCCTCCTCCGTATACATCCCTCACTGCCAAAATCTCCCCAGAGTGGTGCATTTGCTGCAGTCATCGAACCTTCTTGGACACATTATTGTCATTCAGAGTCCATAGTTGGGATCAGAGTCACTCCTGGTGCCGTGCCTGCGGCATGGGCAGCCTGCAATGACATGTACCTGCCGTCTTGGTGCTGCACAGAGCACCTCCTCTGTCCTGAGCATCCTCCATCCTCCAAGAGCATCTAAAGAAGCTTTGAGGGGAAGACACTGGTAGAGTGCTGCTCTCTGGGGTGCATCCTGACATTGGAGTGCCCTGAAGTTCTCAGGAGGCTCTGACTGCTATGCAGCTGAAGAGGGGGCACGGGTTGAAGCTGTGGTTCTGAGTTGAGGGTGTGTCCAAATGCCCAGAGTGTACATTCAGATTGGTGGCCAGGCTCACCCATGCACCTGCAGATGGGTGGTGTGTGTGTGTGTGTGTGTGTGTGTGTGTGTGTGTTAAAATATGTGTCCCTGTCTGAGTCACCCTGCTTGAGGACAGTGTTGAACAGTGATGGGGAGGGATGGACTCATGTTCTGGTTTTTCTCCAAAAGAGACCATATTGACCCCTGAGTTCTCAGGCCTGGTGTCTAGAAGCTGACCCTTTTTCAGATCGCATTGCCTGCTTTCAGTAGGGGACCAAACCAGTGGCATTGCTTGCACCACCAATCTTGGGGGGACTTGCTTTGGGAGGAGGGTTGTGGGAGCGCAGACTGCGTCAGGTGAGACTTAGGTAGTACTCTAGCCCATTCAGTCTCTCTCAGGGCATCTCTGTCCTCCCACCTGGACAAACAGAACTTCTAATATAAAGACAATCTGGATAGGTCTTCCCAAGTAGAGGTGGAAGTCAGGAATTCACAAGACCTAGGCTTTACACAGTGCCCGGGATCTGACAATCCCGTGGGAGAAGCAGCCTGTTCCTCAGCCAGGCCTGCCCAGGGTGCCTGGCATCAGTCACAAAAGCCCTTGAGTAGAAACCGAGTCGGCTCCTGGGAGTCCAGCAATAAAATCAGTGTAAATACAGCTAACATTTGGGAGAACTTTATAAAGTACTTGAAAAAAATCCCTCGCATAAACCCAAAGCCAGTTCTACAAGCTGTAAGGACAATTAATGTCCTACCTTTTGGCTGTAGAGACTGAAGTTCAGAGTAGTTCAGTTGATTTCAGAGCTGTTAAAGGAGCAACACTGGGATTTGCACCCAGGACTGTGTTGTTTCCTGCTCTCTCAGCTCCCTCTTTGGTGGCACCCTCCTGCCTGTACGCGGGCTCCTCCCATGTTCTGACTATAGAAGGGTGAGGGGGCTGGTACTCTCCTGCCTGGAATATGGGAGAATTTCTTGTGACCCACTTCATGAAGTATGTGGTGGTGGTTCTTGACACTTACCTCTACAGAGAGACATGGAAGTGTGTCCTGGTGTGGGTGGGGGCTCGGAGGTCTTTGCATGGACCAACCAGCTGAGGAGTCTGCCACCTCGAATGTTCTCTAAGGTCCTTAGATTAGGGGTATTGGGAGCCTTGACTCTTATCAAGCACACTGGGGGTCCTAGAGCAGGCACCTGATCTTGGTGTCCCAACCTTTATTTATTTACAATGTCAAGAAGGACACGCAGTTAGAGAGTATAGGACCCTCTGGTGTGGAGTGGGATCCTGGATGCATGGCTTCTCTGTGCAGGAGATGGGAGGTCCCTGTGTGTGCCGAGTGCTGGGAGCCTGCCTGGTGTCAGACCCCAGAGAATGGCGTCTGTGGTATGGAGAGACAACAGACTGCCTCACCCTCTTCCGCCAGGCGCTTCCACTTTGGTGAGGAGACCAGATGTCTCGGGTGAACTTGGAGCTCCCTTCAGTACCTTCTGGACAGTTTCACCAAAGCACTTTGCCTTCTGCTCCCACACAGGTCCTCCTGAGGGGGCAGCAGAACTCTTCCCCTCCTGTCCTTTTTGGTAACAGTCTCTCAGTTAGCTGACCTGTCTTCCTCTAGCTGAGCTTAGCCACCTGTGCTGAGACTTGCCGCCTTTCTGACTGGGTGAAGGAGCTAAGCAGCTTGCAGGAGCCCAGGCAGGCCCTCCGAGTGTACTCGAATGCACTGGGAGGCCTCTTGTCGCCGTTCAGTGCTGGCTCGGACTCTCCTGTCTCAGAAAGGAGGGAGTCGCTTGCCTGGGGGCTCTTGGAGAACCGTTTGGCGTGTGTTGTGTGTTGCTTAATTGCTGTTGGGTGGCTCGTGGTCAGTGTGCACAGACAGTAGCAGGTACTTTACTGTGGATGTGGAGAGCAGAACCGCCTCGGAGCTCTGTTTTATGGCTGGCATAGGTGGTAGACCAGCATAACCACTGGGCTTTCTTTAAAGTGCTGCAGCCCGCAGCCCATCCTCCCCTGCAAGCTCTCCACCAGCCCTGGCTCGCTTCTATTTAAGGCAGGGAGCGTACTTCCTCCAGCCTGCTGCCCCTGGCCTTTGCTTGGTCCCGGGAAGCATTCCTCACAGAGACCTTTTGGGGCTGGGCGAGGCAGCTGGGAGCTGCCTTCTGGGGAGGGGGCTTGTTTGGAGGCCTACTACTCCTGGAACCCTCGCGTACCTGGGTTTGGAGGGGCTGAGCCGAGCAACTCCAGAACCACGTTGTCCCTGTTTGCGCGCTGTCCTCGAGCCACCTTGGCATGCTGCCACCTTCTCCAGACCCAGGCATGGGGCATACCAACTCCCCTGCTCCCTGGCTGCTGTGTGCTTCCTGTGCCAGCCTCGAGAGTGCTCTCTCTCCGCAAGTTTTGTGGGCTCCTGGCACTCACCATAGTACCTAGCAGAGGCCCTGGCACAGAAGAGGTATTGGGAAAAGATTCCTGTGAACTTGTTTACTCTACCCTAGGGCCAACTTAGAAGTTGCAGAGTTATTTTTAAGAGGATTTCAAAGGGCTAGTAGGCTCTCTTAGTCTTGTTTTCTTGCTCGCTTGCTTTTCCAGTCTGAATGGTTGGACCCAGGACACATGCAAAGCAAATGCTCCGAGCTACACCTCAAATCCTTTTGTAAAAATTTGAGACAAACCCTCATGAACTCACTCTGTAGCTCAGGCAGGTCTCAAACACACGATCCTCTTGCTCAGTGTCCTTTGTAGCTGGAATGACCAAGCCTGGTGATTCTCTTGTCCTTTTCTGTCTGTAGACTTAGCTTCCCACCCTGTCTTTTCACTCTTACCTTTCACTGTCTCTATTTGTTCAGGTGACTTTGGGTTGGCCTAGGCTATCTATGCACACACCACTTCCCTTGCATTCTAGTCTTCCTGGCACTACGGGTCTGTTTCACCTACTTCTGACCAATGAGATACCAGGGAAAAGAGCATCTACTCTTTTATGAAAATTACGTGTTTGGTCATGTGCCCTTCCTTCCAGATACCCTGTTGTGCGTATTTGGAGCTATGACGGTCATTTTATGACCATGAGGTGGACCAGGTTCACCCATGGTAAACATGACAGAATGGAGATTTGGGGAAAAAAAGAAGCCTCAGTTTTTGCAAACATCAAGCTATTGAAGCACCTCACATCCCTTAAAATCAAGGCACCTCTTTACTTATGATTCTGAGCTTGGAGAAACTGTTTTTTTTTTTTTTTAAGTCAAAACTTGGCAAGTTGATGAGCACACCCTTAATACCAGTGCTTAGGAGGGAGAGGCAGGTGGATCTCTGAGTTTGAAGCCAGCCTGGTCTACAGAGCAAGTTCCAGGACATCCAGGGATACACAAGAAAAACCAAACTAAGAAAGAAAATTTGAGTGTGTCTTTAGGATGAGGATTAGCCACCACAGAAGAGAACTTTGAAAGGTGAAGGTTCTGGCCATGGAGAGCCTGGCGCCTCAGGATCTCGGTACCTGTGTGGAAAGCTTAGGTCCCTCAGGGGATGATCGCTGGGTGTCATGTTCCTTCAGACATGCTTTAAAGCAGTGGTTCTCACCCTTCCTAATGTTACAACCGCTGACCATAAAATTATTTTCATCACCACTTCATAACAGAAATTTTGCTATTGTTAAGACTCGTAACGTAAATGCCTGTTTTCTGTCGATCTCTTTGGAGTCGTGATCCACAGGTTGAGAAACCCTGCTAGAGGCATGTGATGCTCACGTATGAGAAAATGTGAAGGCCCTGGAGGGCATCAGATACCTTGGGCATAGGTGGAAAGATGGAGCAAAAGCTTCAGGCAGGGACACACCTGTGTCCCCAAGGGTCTAGAGGTAGTGCAAAGACCCTTCAGGTTATTGAAGACTCATGTTGTCTCGTTGGAAATACTTCCTCGGGCTCGCTGAGAAAGTTATTTCAGGTAGGCCCTTGCCAAACCATGAGAAGATGGCTGCCAGCACTGTATCCCCTTGGCTTATCAGCTTCCCTGAGCCAAGACACAGCTTGAAGCTCGGGGCTGGCTGGGGTAGTTGGCTCTGGTTGATCCAGCGGGTCCTGCAGCTTTCATCTGAGACTGAAAAGAACCGAAGCTTTTTCTCAGCTCCGGGGTAAGGATGAAGTCAGGGTGTTGACAGGACCAGGCTGCCCCCAGGACCTTCTGGAACAGGCCCTTCTCCAGCTGCAGATGGTCCCATGGTCCCATGCTTTCCTGACCTGCGGCAGCATGGTTCTAGACTCTGCTTCCCTCTGTCCCTGTCTTCCTGTGGCAGCCACCTTCTGTGTGTAGGTCTGTGCTGTCATGGCTTTTTTTCGTGTGTGTGTGTGTGTGTCTGTGTGTGTGTGCATGCGTATGTGTGTTTGTGTGTAGGCCAGAGGACACCCTTGAGTGTTAACCTCAGGAATGATAGCTATCTCCTTTTGAAGGGTGGCCTTGACAGAGCTGGGACTATAAACCACAGGCCACCATACTTTTTTCTTTTCCCACTTGAGTTCTGGGGATCCAGCTGAGGTCCTTGTGCTTACGAGGCAAGTGCTTTCCTCTGAGCTGTCTCCCAGCCCCGACCTTTCTTTTTCTGAAGATCAGCAGGACCATGGTGACATCACTTACTTTAGTCTGATGCTATCTGTGAGACCCTGTTCTCCAAACACAGTCACAGACGCAGCTTGTCTTGCTGAAGGACACCGTTCAACCCACGTGTCAGTCATCAGTCTGTGCGATGTGATGTTGTCATTGGCCAAGCCAATTCTTCCGTCCTAGAGCTCCCGCCCCCCCACTTCCATCCTCTGACTTGGTGAGAAAAGGGTGGTTAGGAAGGAGATAGATGGAAGAAAGAAAGCTAAGCCAACACTCTTATGTCACTCCCTTAACCCCACTGTGTCCTCACTGGCTGAGACTGAGCCTGAGGCTAGCGTTGATGCTGGATGTGCATGTGTAGACACACACACACACTTACACACACACTCATACACATACACGCACACACATGCATACACACTCACACATATGCACACTCACCAGCACGCACACTCACATACACACCCCTTACAGAGGCTCCTCTGAAGAGCACTGTTATAGTACAGCTTTAGTTGGTGATGTCATCAGAACGCTGGAAACTGATGGACCCTCCAGTGCTGTTCTTATTTATTGACAGGTTTTCCATCTACCTTGGGAGGCAGAGAGGATGTTGTGAGGCAGGAGAAGGTGCACAGGTCATGGAGAGATGGTGGGAAAATCCAGGTTCCCCAGTTTCCCCAACTTTCCAGTTGGCCACTCACTCATTTGCTGATGCATTTGACTGCTGGGTTTTTGTTTTTTTTCTTCTTCCCACCCAGTCCTCTGTGGAAGGTCCTGGAGCCCCAGAGCGCTTGGTATAAAGCCTGAGAAATGACCTGGGCTCAGCATGCTCACCACTTCCTGTATGCTGGCCTTATCGCCTTTGTGACAGGGAGGTGGCTCACAGTTTCCTTTTATTTAGGACACATGGGGTGACATGTGGTAGAAGAAACTGTAACCAGGCTGACCCCATGCAGATCCTGGTGCTACCATGGGGCCCTGAATTCGCATTCTTTCTCTGAGCCCGTTTCTTCCCTGTTAATAGGAAATGAGAGTAGCCCCCAGCCTGTGCAGTGCTTGTGATGTCCCTGAGCTAATGTCCCGCAGGCTGGTGTGTGTCCATCTCAGACCCTGAACCCAGGCCCCAAGAGCCTTGTCCCAGAAGCTGAGTTCATAGTACGCTGGGAGGGAAGGGAGAGGTGTGTGATGGACTGCCCTTCACTCTGGACCTCTCCGGTGGAGGGCGCGGTGTGGAGGCAGAGAGCTTTGTGGAGAGCCCTAACCAGGTGCCCAGACCAGGAATGGACTGGTCTGACCAGAGAAGTGAGCCGCTTTGGGAGGCAGTTAGGTGTGAGTATGGAAGGGAGCCAGAGGGAGCAGTGTGCCCTCCTTTAGGGCAGTGGGGAGTCTCGGAAGATTTTTTTTTGAGTGGGTGAGAACATTTTCAGAAGGAAAGGTATTTTGGCAGTTCTTATCCAAGGTGGGTTGTCTTTTGCCCAAGCTGGAGACTAGATTCTGAAGTTAGTTCTGAAACAGGAAAAAAAAAATAGAAAAAGCATAAAGAAAGTCTGAGCTAGAGGGCATAACTACTACATTTTAGTTCCGGTCCTCTGCATCGGCTCTCTGACGGCATGCAGGCAGAGACCCTGGTGTTTTTGTAGATTTTGAGGATTACAGTAGGTCCTAGGCAGGCCCACTCTTTGCTTTTCTGTGACCTGTGTTCTGGTCATTGGTTACGGAGCCCTGTGGGAGCGGCATAAGAAACTCGGGCCTCCTTGTCCTTGGCAGGACTCACTGGGGGCCTCAAGGGAGCTGAATTAAAAGGCCTCACTGACTTGGCCCCGTGGCTTCCTGGCTGATCACCTGGCTCAGCCCTCAGTGGGGCTCTTCGAGACTGAGCATTGACAACTGGCTAAGACAGAGGACCTTGAGGTTTGATCACAGAGGGAACTGGTCCCTGTTTACCCTCAGGTCTGGCTGGCTGTGCATGACGAGCTAGGCCTTGGTGCCTGGCAGGCTCCTGCTGGACTTGGACCGTGAACCTGCTGGACATTGAGCGCAGGCAAAGGCTCTAGGCATGGGCTGTGAATGCAGGGTTCTGAAGGGAGGTAGATCTGTCTGCTCCTGCCCTGCCTTAATGGGGGTGGATCCAGGCCCTGGGTTACAGTGTCAGAGGGCTCCTTAGCTGCTGCTGCATGCTTAGTCTGGGTCTCTCTCCTGCTAGACTGAGGACAGAGACCACGCCCTTCTTCGTACCCTTGGGCAGCTCCTCCCCCTCCTCTTCCTCCTTCCTTTTTCCTCCGAGATCTCTGGCCCCCAGATGGCGGTGCTCAGCCAGACCCCTCCCTGGTCAGTTACTGCTTGGGTCCTGAGTTTGCAGGTAACTCCAGTTCCAGAGTCTCCATCAGCTGTCAGTGCTCCTGCAGTCCCTGAGCTTTACTAGCCAGGGCTATGAGTTAACTGTTACGCTGCTTTTCTCCGTAATTACCAGCCTGGTTTAGTCACGGTCCCCTTCCTTTTGACTGGGCCTCAGCTTTCCTTTTCTGTGAAGAAGGGGTTGACTCCATCACAGACTGGTGACTCAGATGTAGCCGGCCCTCTCCTAGCTCCTGGGTCCTACCTAAGGGTTTTACATTTTCCTTTAACTCCGTTGCCAGTATGTGAGCCTGTTTCCCTTTTCTTGCACTGGCAGCCTCATGGCCGTGTCTTGTGTGGACAGTGCAGGTTGCATTGTCTGTGTGTGCTGAGGCTCCCCTGTAGCCTCTGGCCACGACTCCCTGGGTGATGAGGCAGTGAAGAGAGAAGTGAGGAACTGATTGTTTCCCAGAGTGACTGTAGCTGAGGACCTGGGCTTGATGGAGGAGGCTTTTCATCTGACCCACGCTTAGGTGGTGTGGGAAGGAATATGGGTTAGTGGACTTGGTAGCTAGAAATGTCTTAGGAATAAAACAATCAGGATGGCAACAAGGTGCATTTTGGGGGGCCATTGTGAGAGAAAGAACGAGCAAGCAATGTGACAAGAACCTCCAGCATGTTGCCCTGCAAGGCTCAGCCAGCACACCAGCTCTCTGCTGCAGGCAGGTTCAAGTTGTGGCCTAGGGTGTCCCTTGGAACTTTGGTGTACTGTGGCCTAGACCTAGCTTTGGCAACACTGCAGCCTTAGGGGTCATAGACCACAGAGGTCAGATTTCCATTGAGCCCCACATGGTTCTCGCCACCTCCTACTTAGCTGAGGCCACCCAAGTGTGGGCACATTGTCCATGTGTGGACACAGTCCTCTGGTGTGCCCTTGTTCATCTAGGCAGCACGGAGTGGAGAGACACTTTGCACCCTGATGTCATTGCCTGTGTTCCAGGTGTGCGTAGATCTCCGGTCGGAAGTAGCCCCTAAAGGAAAAAAGCGGTCAGAGGAGTGAGCTTGAAGCCCTTCTGTGTGCGTACCGAGATAGAGTTGCATCCCTGCACCCCCGCTGTGGGATCTGTTGAGCTCCTGCTCAACACCTCTGCGCTCAGAGCTCACCTGTGGCCCACTTGGCCACCCAAGGCCAGTGTTTAAATAGATGCCAAGAAGTTTCAAAGGTTTTCCTCAAAGCACAGGCTCTGGTGGGAAGCTGGCCATGGCCGCATGAGAGAACACAGGCGTCTCGGGCTTCCTGCAGTTCAGAGCTGCACAGTGGTCTTGAGGTGAGCCCCTTCGCTACTCAGGCCAGCCCTGTGAGTTCTATCGCTTGCGTTCTAGATGCAGGACCCCTAGGATTTAGAATAACACTCGCTGTGCACAGGCTACCCTGCTCAGAGAGAAGAAATGCCTCGGCTGCCAGCGGGGAGGATCCTGGAAGGGTTTTAGGAGGAGGAAATGCTTGAAGTGGGGTTTTGTGGCTCAAGGGTTCGGAGCTCCAGGGACGTTCTGGAAGATGCTGCACCTTGTTCAGTGTTCTGAAAGAATATGGAATCCACACATACAGAGGATTGCTCCTTTCATGGGCTTCATTTGCTCACGGAGGTCATGGAGCAGGGTCAGCCCCCCCTTACATACATTCCAGCTTGCCAGTAATAGCCTGGCCCTGGCCCAGCAGCTTCTTTGAATCTCGCTCCTTTCAGTGAATATAAACGACAGTAGTGTTTGAGGGCTGAGGCCTTGGGAGGAGAGGACACCTTTGAGTATGGAGCCCAGGCTCAAGAGTCAGGCCTCACACTTGGCCTACTGGCCCTGCATGTTTGCATGGATTGGGACAGGAGGCCAGGGGTCGGGGTGCCTGTCTT
The DNA here is from genome assembly GCF_018167655.1 of Microtus oregoni. Taxonomy (NCBI): domain Eukaryota; kingdom Metazoa; phylum Chordata; class Mammalia; order Rodentia; family Cricetidae; genus Microtus; species Microtus oregoni. The sequence goes on from NW_024543210.1 coordinate 10,517,202, forward strand.
ATCTGACTGACCTACTCACACTTTGTGAAGTGAGCCAGCGTTGTCGTCCATCCAGGTGAGGGTGTGCAGCTTTTCCAGGCCAGCCAGCCAGCAGCCGCTGTGAGGACTGTGTTTGGTTCTCCTGCCTCCCAAGCCCGGCTGGTTCCCACCATTTCACGGCCTGACCCGAGTGTGATGGTCACAGAGAGTGAGCGTGGCAGGGATCCAGGGTAGGCACAGAGCCACTTCCTGCTCAAGGAGTGCCAAGTGACTTCCTTCTTCCCAGAGTGCAGGGAGCATTTAAATGGCCCCCAGGGAGGCAGGGTGCAGAAAGCAGGTGAGAACTGGAGGAGGCAGGTGTGGGTGGCGCGCGCGCGCTGTCATTTAGGGGAAGTCCTAGGCCTTGGCGTCTGTGGTAAATGTGGGACGGCTGGGCAGGAATGGTGGGCCTGGTGGGCAGAGATCTGTTTGTCTTTCCCATGCCCTGTCTTGCTCTCACACCTCAAGAGGGTTGTGCTCCCTCAGACCTTGCTTTGAGAGAAAACAGCAAGCCTTGCTTCGTGAAGCCAGTCTGAGCCCAGCTGGGCCCTCTGTTCTCTCATACAGATTCCCTTAGTCCTCAGTTTTCCTGCTCTGTGAAGTGGGTGTGAATCCTGTATTGTACTTTTCCCCTGGGTAGTGAAGACAGATAATAGTTTCTAAAACGAAGACGGTTCAGTCTCAAAGGAAGGCGACCTTGTTGGGATTCGTGGATAGGCCAGCACCGGCCTCTGGTCTGAGTGGGAGGAGCAGCTCATTCCTGCCCTAACCCCTTCCATAGCCTCTCCCTCTGGTGACAGGAGGGGGCAGTGTGGTTAGGGTAATGTTGGGGGAGAGCCTTGCCAGACACAGCCATGAGCAAAAGGCAAGGCCTGAAGGGAGAGGTAGGTGGGTGCTGGTGTCTGGCACCCAGAACCTTGGCTTTTCTGTGTAAGAGAAGGCAAGTCTGTGGTGTTGAGCATGGTGACTGACTCTGACATCTGGGGGTGATAGGGGCTGGGCGGCGATCAGGGAATTTATTCTCAAACTTGGGGATGTTCTTAAGGGCTCATTTCAGAGGTGGGGGGTGGGCAGGAAATAGCCCAGAACTTTTAGGAAGAATTCTCAGAGAACCTTATTTTCTGGCCTGCCCTAGAGGGAGCCGCCCTGTCCCCTGGGACCAGGTTTCAGGTGGCTGCCTGAGCCGGGCCCTTTGTGAAAAGTTTTTCAGTCCTAAATTCACCCTCTCTCCGTCCCCTCTAACAAGGGCATATGGGTGTAATTTCCTTTTCCTGTGTTATAATTGTACCATAAGAAGCAGCTCAATGTTAAATAGTGGGAATTGGTTCAATAAATGGGACTGTATTGACCTTTTGCTGGTAATGTTTTAGCAAACACGAAGTAGCCTAGGAACGAGTTCCTTATATCATGTTATTTAAAAGTGGCATCTAAATTTGATTCCCTCATCTTTGGGGGGATATTTAAAAGAGTTAGAAGGATGTGCAACAAAATGCTATCAAATATCTCAGAAATGAAGTTGAGACTGTTTGGTATGAGTAAATGGGGATTTGATTTCTTCTAGTGAGTGTAAGTTAAATTGATAAGGAGAAAAAGATAGTTTTTGTCAAGTGGCATGGGATTCTGGCTCCCCAGGCTGCCAGTGGAAGTGATACCCGAATCCTTCCTGGCCGGAGCCCTCAGACCTGCCCTTATCTGGAAGCTGGGTTTGAATCTCAACCCTTAGCATGGAGTTTCAGCTCAGCCTTGGGTTCCTGGGGGGACTGGGGACTGGCCGGCTCCTCAGATGATTGCCCAAGTAGACACAGAAGGCATTCTCATTCCAGGTTACTTGGGCCGACCACTAGGGCCCAAAGCCTTATGGGCCTTTAGTGTCTGGCTGCCATTTCCTTCTCAGAGATTGTGAGAATCAATCTCTGTGGGTCTTGGAATACTTTAATAATTTTTAGTAAACTATAAATTTTCATTGGAAGTCAGTGTGAGTTTGGCTCATAGTCATCTCTGAAAGGAAGGCATGTATACCTGTGCTCTGACCTGTCCGTCGGTTTGACTGTCATCATTGTTCCCCAACCCAAACTCATAGAGGTCTACCTGCATCTGCCCACTGAATGCAGGGATTAAAGGCATGCGCCACTGTTCCGCAGCTGTGATGGTCTTATCATCTGTCAGCACCAAAAGGCAGGGGATGGCTTCTTGAAGGGTAAAGCTGGTGGCCAGGAAGTTTGCTCTGGATAGGGACTTCTTCCGTATTTCCCAGTAATTAGAGCAGTAACCACCCAGGGAGCAGGGGAGCAGGTCAGCAGCCTTCAGGGCTTTCTGGTCTGGTAGCCTGGCCCTGCAGACTCCTTTGACAAACAGGAGTCCTATCAGAAAAGGAGCATTGCTGATTTTACAGCCATTGCCAGAAGGAGGCTTCTCCAGCACCTCAATAATTGTAAGGAATTAGCTAATAACAGCCAGTCCCTTGTGACTGCTAGTGTCTTTCAGACCTAAATCCCTCTCTTAGACCCCCCTCCTGGACCTGCGGGAGAGAAGGCAGCTTGCTGTTGGTGATGATCCCAGAGTGTCAGAATAGGGCAGTGTTCCCTGGGGAGAGCCCTCAGCTGGTCCAAGGCTGAGTCTGATGAGTCATGAGCCACATGGATTTTAAAAAGCTGACGGTAGGTTGCGGGTGGGGAGCATGGGGAGACTGTCACCAGCAATGATAGGTCTCGGCCATATGGAGCCCGTATCCCTGCCAGCATCTTGGGAAAAGTCCCGTTTTGTTTGGACTGTGTTGGTACGAAGGGAGCTGATATTGGGAGCCAAGGCACGTTGCTTTCTCTGTATCTTTGGTCTTATCTTGATCTTTGAGAGATGCCTGCAGTTCTTCTCATACTGTCTTAGAGAAGCAGTCCTGGTTGCTGCAGGTGACCTGGGTCAGGAGCAGCTGCTCCCAGCAGTGACTATGGTTCTGTCATCTGCTCCCACAGCTCTTTGGTCACAGGGTCCTCTGGGAGGGCCTGGTTCACTCACTGGGGCCTGGTGAATACCTCCCAGCATGACCGCCTATTTCCAGACTCTAAGGATATTACTTAGGAGGGAGAAAATGTTGTTAGGCACCCTAGTGCTCAAGGTAGGTAAGCTAGGACAAGGTGTCCACTTAATTTCACACACCCATGTCTATCACTTGCAATGTGCAGCCCACTGCTCACGTGACCCGAGGTGCTGGCCTTCTCACCTGCTGGGAACAGTGGGGCCGGTAACTTAAAGGGAAGTTCTGGCAGAAGGCTACTCCAGTTTAGCTGAACCCTGCCCTTGCTGTCTCTTGCTACCAAGTAGGACTGGTAGTCTATGGTGCTGCCGGGTGCTAGGTTCCTATTAGCTGGGCCCACCCTCTACAGGGTTAGATGTCTCTGGTAGATTGCGGCTTCCACTCACAGGGCCCACAGCAGCCGTGTGGAATTGTGGTGATCCCAAGTTATTCTTCCTGTTTCCCAGGCAATACTGCCGTTTGACTCTCTCTTGACCTCCCATTCCTCTGGTTCCACATGCAGGGTTCCACAGAGTTTGTGCTGTTTGTTTGGGACTTTATGCTTGTTTATGTTCAGTTATATTCAACTCCTCTGAGTGGGGGTACACTTGGGCCATCCACCTCATTGCCCCAATGATGCACCGTGTCTGCTCTGAAGCACCCATCCCCCCATTATCTTGGTGCTAATTGTGGAGTAAGCATTGGCCACCCGGTGTGAATAAGAAACTGACACATGGTGACCAAGGCTGGAGGGCAGAGGAGCAGCCCACTCTCTTAGATACTCTAGATAGCCCAGTGGAAAGAGAGAGAACGGCCCCAGAGAAGCCACCGAACTAGACTGAAGCCTGTGACGTGGCCAGAGGTCAGTGCTTCTGGTCCAGGGGAGGCCAGTTAGGCTGAGGTGATAAAGTGACTGGAGGGCCAGAATGCTAGGGTGGAGGGGACCCTGGAGGCTGGGCCCAGCAGTCCAAACCCTTGAGCATTGGTGTTGCTCACTGCCCATTGTGTTGGGCAATGCCAGCTGTCCCTACTGCCACCCACTGCTATGATTCCCATTTGACCCTTTCACCCTTCTTGGTGGGTTATTATATGTCTACACAGCCAGCAGAGACATTCCTTGAGTCCCCACCTACTGCATGACATGAAGGGTCCCAAGGCATCCTGGCAGCAGACCTTGTCCTCCAGAGGAAAGCACAGTGCCCCAGATGGCCAACTGCCTCAGTTTCCATCATTGGGGAGGGCTCTTGCAAGCATACAAGTGAATAAGAAGGTAGAGGTGGGAGCTGATAGAGGAGCTGCGGTCACCTTCTGAGGAGGCTGCGGGATCCCTAGAGAGAAGGATAATATTTGGCAAGGAGCGTTTCTGAGTCCGAATTGGGAAACTTGGGAACCCATCTGCATAGCAGTGCATGTGATGGCTTTGCCCTTGATTGTGTGGACTTTCCACAGTCAGCTTGCTTCTGTAGGGCCCTGGAGGGTGGTTGCCATAGAAACTCTTGGTCTCTGTGGGTGGCGCGTGGCTGAAGCCACCTCCCAGTTCATTCCAGTATGATGGGGGGGGGGTTTCTGAGAGGGGCCATAGGAGGAAGGCCTGGGGCTGGGGATGAGGAAAGTGGAAAACACTGATCCCCTCCACCTTCTCCCTGCCCACCCTAGGCTTAGTGAGATCAGCCAGGGTCCCACACTTCCTTCTGTGATTGTCATGATGACAAATGACACATAGTCACAGGCCTCTGAGAGTAAATTAGGGTCCTGCGTGTTGAGTATGTGGGTGTCACTTGTAGAGACCTGGTGAACCTCAAGCCTAGCCTGTCTAGACGGTCCAGGGTACAAGCACCTCCGTTGCCATCATCCCTGGGTCAAAGCCTTCTTAGTGACTCACACTGATGCCCAGGGAGATGGAACCCTTCAGGCCCTTTGCCAAAGGCCCCAAGTCCACTCCAAGGGAGAGGGAGTGGCTTCCTAGGGTATAAAATTGTTGCTGGTGTTTGTCACCTGCTGCCCTAAACTCCCAGCAGCGTCTCATGGCTGTAGAGTGCAGACACCCTCCTCACAAGTCTTAGTGATTTGCCACTGTCACAGCTAGAGCCAGGGTGACACAGGTCATCTAGGATGAAGCTCATTGGAAGCTGCTCTCGCATCACTGTGTGTATGTGTGTGTGTGTGTATGTGCGTGCGCGCGTGCATTTGTTTGTCTATCTGACTGCCTCTATGTGTGTGCGTGCCTGTGCGTACGCATATGTATGTATGTATGTGTGTGTGTTCCACAGGGATCCTCACCTCCTCAAGAGGCAGAGAGGCGAGGGTTTAGTTGGATCCCAACATTTATTTGACTTCTGTGTTATTCTCTGGAATTCTCCCAGGTGAAGGAGGCAGGTTTTAGTGTTGCCTGTTTCTAGTGCACCAGCCTGTTAAGAGACCTTTAATTCTCCTTCATATTATGAGAACTACCAAGTTGGAAATGGCCCCCAGGGATGCTGTCTTTGGACTGAGAAGAAGTGAATGTAGAGAGAATACCACCCAGGGCTTTGGAAGAATCTATGCAGGCTTTGTGGGACTTAGAATCCAAAGTTTCTGCTTCTTATTGTCAAAGAGGGTACAAGGAGATTATTTTAGGCTTGGAGAATTCTCAGCCACTGGTGGTGGAGGCTGCCAGTTGCCATTCTGGGAGGAACAGGGAGATAAAGGAAGCATTGAGATGCTGAGATGTCTTTCCTTTTCGCACAGAAAAACATCCTGGGCCCAAAGCCAGGGCAGAGGAGAGGAGAGGGAGGTTTGGAGCACAAAGTATGGATCTAGCTGGGGGTGGGCAGCTGTTCTTAGACCACCAAATCTCCAGAACCAGAACATGGGTCCTCATCTTCAAACTTAGACCTTAGCTTCACATAGGGACAGTGGTGGCCCAGGTTCACACAGAGACCCCTGCCCACTGCTACCTTCACAGCCTCATGGTTTTGGGGTTCTTACCCGAGCCCCACACTCCATCGAGCCATAAAGTGACATCTCTAAGCCTCGTGTGTTTATGTATCCATTGAGACACAGATCACATGTTGGTTCTTGAAGCTTCCAGAGTCATCTTGTGTAACGGGGATTGTCCAACACCTTGCTGAGCCACCAACATCTTCCCACCACCCTTGGAATGTTAACTTGTAAATACTTTTTTATTTAAAGTATTTTATAGGGCTAGAAAGTTGGCTCAGTGGTTAAGAGCCCTTGTTCTTGCAAAGGAGGACCCGAGTTTAATTCTCAGCACCCACATGGAAACCCACCACCTCCACGGGTACCAGGCACACTTGTGGAGCGTAGACATACATGCAGACAAAAGCCTCATACACGGGTGTGTGTGTGTACACATGGAAAGTCAGAGAACGACTTTCAGGAGTTGACTCTCTTTTTACCTTGTGGGTCTTGCAGGTCAAACTCAATCATCTCTCGGGCCTACTTTTTTTATTTTCTGAGACAGGGTCTCACTATATTGCACTGGCTGGCCTTAAACTCAAGGAAGTGCTCCTGCCTTCGCCTCCCAAGTGGTAGGCTAGTAGGTACCACCACGTTTGGCTAGCCAGCGTCTAATCCCATTCCCTCAGGTCTGAGCTCGCTTCTATGCTGCTCCTCTTTCCCTTTGTCTCCCTGCTCTGGAGCCTACACCGCTCACCATGTTCCCCAAACACCCAGATGCACCCGTCTCTCCTGGGTCATTCTCCTCAGGCCTCACTCCCTGCTGCCTCCTTGGGGTGGGGGTGGGGCTGCATTGCTTGGTGGGGTTACTGTGACAAAGTGCACAGTCCGAGTGGGATATCACGATGCTTAGGATGCTTAGTGCCTGGCAAGGTGCTTTTCCTGAACTGCAAGGGGGAGTTGGTGCCGGGCCCTTTCGGAAGCCTCTGGAACTCTGGCGGATCCATCTTCGGCCCTCCTTGATTGCAGATGTACCTCCTCCACGATCTCTGCCTCAGTCGCCAAGTTGTGTTCTCCCACTGTGCGAATACTCAGACGTCTCCTTCTGACAGGGACAGCAGTTCTTTTGAAATGAGGGTCCACCCCACTCCAATATCTGATCATCCTAATTATATATGCAACGACTCTTTCAGAAAAGGCCACATTCTGGGGTGATGGAGGTTAGAATCTGAACGTGCTGTTTCTGTGGAGCCAGTTCCACTTGGATCAGGCCTTCTGTGGCGAGTGGCTGCTCTCCCCACCAGGCATGCCGGCTCTCTGACCTCGGCCCTGACTTTACCATACTTCTTTGTTCGCTGACGCCCTCCCTGTTGTGTTGCTGGACCAGAGCCGTGCCAGCACAAAGCAGCCGTCCAGGGGTGGCACTAGGACTCAGGAAACGCAGCGCAGAATAAAGAGCCATCTTTTGTGGGTGATTTGTTGAAGGAACAGTGTGTTTCTTTTCTGTACATGTTAGACAAAGGACGGGAGCGCAGAGGGCCGCTGTGAGTGCTTGGTGTTCTTAGCGTTCGTCCGATGGGCACACTCTCCAGTCTGCTTCGTTGAGGACAAACATGTGTCCTTTTGCACGGGGTGTCTCCTTGACCTCAGGGTCCACACTTCCTAGCGAGCTAGAATGAGTGTGGTTTGACTAAGCCTGCTGAGGACATAATCGAATGAATGGCAGGATTGCAGTTAGCCTCTGGGAGGGTGGTTGGGATCTGGAACATCCAGCCTCATCCCACAGTGGAAGATGCAGGGAGGGTGGCCGTCTTGTATGGAGTGGAGTTTGTATGTCCCAGTTTATCTGACTAGGAGCTCAGGAGTGCATGCCTCACCATGAGCCACGGGTTCACTTTGTGTGGCAGTCAGATATGGTGAGGGAGCGGATGCCTCAGGGACTGTCGGTTACTTCTTCTGATACCCTTTCTTTATGTGTAGGACTGTCCAGTCTTCTAGATGTATGCTGAGAGGGAGGGTCCCCAGATAGTCACGACTTGCTTGGAATGACAAGACTTAGGCCAGTGAGCCACACTGATGGTCGCTCCTTCTGCCTCTTCTTTGGTGTCTTTGGAAGCCATGGCTCCTTTAGTTTTCCAGGTCATGGCTGCTGGTGTGGCCGTGAGCACAGCTCTAGGAAGTCCCTGGGTTTCTTGAACACCCTGTGGCCACGTCTCCTTCTAAGGACTTCTGCAGGGCTGGAACCAGGTAACTCCAGGGTACTTGCTTGTTCTATAGCCCAGAAAGCCCTGGGATTCTCTTCCCATGCTAGGTCAGAGTCTGCAACTTCCCCCCTGAGCCACTTGGACTTGCAGAGTTTGTTAACTGGATGCTTCTGTGGTGGGACTCAGGAGCATTCCTCCCCACACCGAAGCCCAGCATGGAGGCCTAGATCTGGGAGCGTTATGGAGAGAGTATAGGGAGGAGATCAGAAGGTATGGCTGCGGGGAAGGCAGTGGGTGAGGGTTTGTGGTCAGAAAACATTTAGGCCTGTCTCTTGTGGGGTAGTGACGTTTTATGACTGACCTAATCCCTCTCAGGCATCATTCTCCCCCAGTGCAAGAGGGGGTAACGTTGGTTTGGAGGGGTGGTTGTGTAAGTGCCCAGTACCTGTTATGTGGAGGGGTGGGTGGCATGATGAACAGGTGGGCTGCTGTTGCAGATCCCTCTTGTCCCCAGGTGCTCCTTCGGGGCATGTTTGCTGCTCTGGTGGGAGCAGACGATGCCAGGCAAAGCAAGGACGAAGGGAGGAGCAGGACACAGTCCTGACCTTGGAGAGGTCTCAAAGACGGGCCAAGAAGTTTTTTTGCAGCTTACCGTGGGTATGATTGGCCAAGCCAGACTGTGTCAGTCCCTCTGAAATAGGATGCTGAGGGTGCCTGGGAGCCGGCGTCATGCCCAGGCCCCTGAACCCGAACCTGACACTTCCTGTTGGTCATCGGAGGTGGTGGCTCCCCCAAGAACCAAAACTAATGAAGTGTTAGGGAAAGTGAAAGCAGAGAAGCCCCGGGACACGACCTGGCATCTCTGCGGATGTGGCTGAAGCTTTTCCAATATCGCTTTGTCCATTGAGAACTGTAGGAGCAGATGCCAGGGCTCCGTCAGGCAGACGAGGAAGCAGTCTCAGGTGGGCTGAAGGTCACTGCTTATGGCTGCCTGCCCTCCTTCATCAGTCACAGTCCCAGGATCCAAAGGCCCCCACTGTCATGGGATCCCAGTGAGAGACCCCCCTTCCAGCCCCTCCATCTATTGATGCAGTAATTCATGTTCAGTGCTTACAGGTTGGCCTGACATAGAGCAGCTGCTCAATGGATGTTAGCCATTGACTAGATTTGAGCCCAGGCCTCTTTGCTTCTAACCTTGTCCTCTGCACTGCTAACCTGGTTACTTAAAGTCAAAGAAGTAAGATACTGGGCTGGTCGAAACTCCCAAGTAGCATAGCGTACCGTAAGAAGACTCATCTCACCTGGTCCATAGAGACCCCTGTTACTCCCCCCTAGGGGAGATTATTGCTTATACCAATCCTTTGGGGGGGCGGGGTGCACTGAGATGCTATGGGCATAGGCAGGGAGATGTCTATAGTCTCTCTTTGCTCTTACACTCCACAGTGTACTACACCAAATCATTTCCTAAGATTTCCTGTGGCAATTTGTATCCCACACATCCCTTCTTGGTGGATTTGATTAATCAGTTTTGGGTGATTATAAGTGTGTTGGCTTGCTAGCAGGATGGAGATACCCTGAGTCCCATGCTTCAGGATGCTTCCATGGGCTAGGAGTTTGGGGGCCCTTGTGCTTCCTGATGAGCGATCAGGAAATAGCATTTTGCTGGAGAGGTCAGTTCCCCCTACTGGAGTTTCAGAATCTAGAACTGTAAGACTGGCTAAGACCCCCGTGGCCGAGATGCCCAGGCAGACGCTCTCCCACAAGTAGGCAAGAACTCCCTAGGACATAATCTCGGGCCACATTGTTACCGCCGGTCACTTCCAGAAGTGTCTGGCTAGTACCCTTCTGAGGAAAGCAGAGGGGCTTTGAAATTGCATCTTGGAGCACAGGGACAGAACTGGAGTGTGGCCACTCCCCTTGCTTACTGGCCGTCCAATCTCTGCTCATTGTTTGGCCTTCTGGAATCTTCTTCGCCTCACATGTAAATGGTCACCAGACCTCAGCTGCTCCAGACTGGGAGATTAGGGGAAATAATGTCTGTGATTTGCTCAGTTCGGCACCTGGTATGGGACTTAGATTCCTGTGGCTCTGGGGAAGGGATTGCTTGGATCATCCTGGCGGACAGCCAGCAAGAATTAAATAGAAGCTAGAGAAAATCTAGCCTCACGTGATCTCGGCTGAAATCCCTGCTGCTAGCTCTGCTCAGAGTGATTACCTGATGTCTGGGTGCTATGAAAGGGTGTTTACTTGTCTCTGCTTTGCAGGTGAGGAAGCCAGTCTGAGGGTGAAGGATACTCTCTCCCTAGGCCTAGGCCTGTGCATTCAGACTCAGCCCCATTCTCTAGAGCATCTTTTGGTTTTCCCAGGCGTGAGGTGGTCCAGGAGGAAGATGTTTGTTAGGGAACTGAGTCAAGAGAACCCTGGGAGCCCCTTTCTCCAGTCCCAGCATATACTGAGAGGACAGCCAGGTTTTGGGGTGTGGTCTGTGACTCCATTGTATGTTGGTCCACTTCTGCCGGCTCTTGTTTGTCTTTATTTGCCAGTTTGTGAAGTGTGCCTCTCCTCAGCACAGGAAGAGACTGCCTAGTGGTAAGGCGGGGTTACTTCCCATCATGCTATCCTGAGCCCTGGGGCACCACTGTATACAGTAAGAAGACGAGCAGCCAACTTTGCCAACCTGGCTGCCTTTAAGGGACTTGTGGGCAGGTGGAGGGGACTCCGGGATCTCTCCTGGATGTTCTCCTGGAGAACAACCAGGTTCCTGTGTGGCTTATTCAAGGTTTCTGCCTAATGATTCTAAAAGATCAGGAAGTATTTTTCCCTTGCAGGGTAAATCTCTGTTGGTAAATTCTATATAGAATCGAAACTATAAAACTATAGTTTTAAAAGCCCATCCAGGGGCTGGAGAGATGGCTCAGAGGTTAAGAGCTCTGACTGCTCTTCCAGAGGTCCTGAGTTCAATTCCCAGCAACCACATGGTGGCTCACAACCATCTGTAATGAGATCTGGTGCTCTCTTCTGGCCTGCAAGTATACATGCAAGCAGAACACTGTATATGTAATAAATAAAGATTTATAAAAAAATAATAAAAGCCGATCCAAACCCCACCAGGGCCCATTAGGTAGCATTTGACATGATCTTTGTCTCAGTAAATGAAGAAAGATTTGGGGTAGGGGAACTTCCTGCCATATCAGTCACTTAAATGTGTGTTTCTGGGTTATCAGGTGACCTGGTCCTGGGCACTGAAACAGTGACATCCACCTATCCCCACTCCTTTCACCTGTCACAGGGTCATCGGGAAAGAGAGAGAGAATCTCTTCCTAAAGGGAGTCACGGAGCACTTCCACCTCAGGTCCTAGCCAGAGTGCATCACACCGGGTTGCTGTGGAGCCGGGGACACTGTGTTGACCTGTGTCCCAGAGAGTGGAGCTTTGCTTTCCTCCTCCTCCCTTCTCAGTTCGCAGCAAATGTCTCTACTGGGACTTCTCTGCTGCCATCTCAGCGACTTCCGAATATGTCCTTGAGGTGGGCATGCCCATTGTTGTACCAACAATCCCCATCTTTTCACTGGGGTTTCTGGGTCTTGTCCACATGGGTGTTTTCCCTAGACATCTAGGAGTGGACTTTCTGAGACAAAGGGCTTGGCGTGAGGGTTTTCAGTCTGTTCTTCACCTTGGCTCCCAGGCACTGGGCTTTGGCTGTCCTTTTTCTTTTTAGTTTTTTTGGGTGACAGGGTCTCTATCCATAGCCTTGACTGTCCTGGAACTCATTCTGTAGATCAGACTGGCTTTGAACTCACAGAGATCTACCTTCCTCTGCCTCTCAAGTGCTAAGATTAAAGGTGTGTGGCACCATACCCTGCTATGCTTTTGCAGCTTTTATGATTACTGTCAATTGTCTTTGTTCCTCGTTCTCTCTCTCTCTCTCTCTCTCTCTCTCTCTCTCTCTCTCATACACACACACACACACACTCACTCTTTTTCTGTGTGTATGTCTGTGTGTGTATCTGTGTTTGTGTCCTTGAGCACGTGGAAGACAGAGGGAGACATCAGCTGCCTTCCTTGATCATGCCCCACCTTATTTTTGAGGTAGGGTCTCACTGAACCTGGGGTTTGTCCATTCAGCTAAGCTGACTGGCCAGTACGCTGTGGGGCTCTTCTTGCCTGCCTAACTCCTACCTGTAGCCCTGGAGTTACTCATGTGTGCTCTTTACCTGCCCTTTACATAGGGTCTAGGGATTTGAACTCAGGTTGGCTTATATAGCAGGCACTTTTCAGACTGAGCCATCTTCCCCTGCTGCTCAGTGCTTTTATTTTTTTCCTCCCTCTTCAGTTTTAAATGTGTTAATGACTGTGATGTAATTGGAGCTTTCAGAGGCGGAGTCTGGACTCCAGCTTCCAGCAAGCTAGGTTTGCCCACCCACCTACTGATTAGACCAAGGAGTAATGATAAAAAGTAGAGAAAGATTTCTTTGTGGCCACGTGGGGGAGAAGAGGAAGAAAGAGGTCCGGTGACCATTCCTGCCCCCTCCAAAGTCCATCTCCAGGGTTCTGACCTGAGGTTCAGGTTTAAATATCAGGCAAGAAGTTTGCATAACTGAGCAGTCCTGGCCAAGGTGTGGCTCCACCCATCATTGTCTTGGCCACAGTCTCTCCTATAAGCTGGCCCGACAGGCTGTTAATTAGAACTGTATAGAATCTCTTCACAAAAGACAAGTTGTTTCTCTGACGGGCACTCATCAAGCTCAAGCCATGTAAAATCCTGGCTTGGAGAGCGGAGGTAGGCACAAAGGCCACCCATAGCTTTTGGTGATTGATAACCATCAGGAGAAGTGTGTGGCTTGTGGTAGGTTGGGCATGCTTCAGTGGAAGGTCACACATCCCAGAGCCTGTGGGCAACAAGAAAACTAATAAAATGAGAAAAAAGACTTACAGTCCATTTTTTTTTTAAAAATTAACTAAAAAAATAACCTGTGTGCCATATTGTATGATGATGTAACTGTCCTGTCAAAAAGGAAAATGGTTAATACAATTCTTTTTTGTTGTTGTTCTTAATTAGTTACTTCATTTTTTATTTTATGGCATTGGTGTTTTGCCTGCATCTATGTCTGTATGAGGATGCTGGATTCCTCTGTATCTGGAGTTACATACAGTTGCGAGCTGCCATGAGGGTGTTGGGAATTGAATCTGGGTCCTCTGGAAGAGCAGCCAGTACTCTTAACCACTGATCCATGCTGCTGGATGACCCTATCTCTCAGAATGTTGCTGGAAATGTTAAGGTCAGAGCATGGACTCGGGCAGGCCTAACAAGCTGGGCTTGGCCCCTCGCCTGCGGTAAATAGGCTCACAGTTCCTCAGCTGTTAGTACCGTGAGGCACTGTGCTTGTCCGTTCGCTGTCTTAGGTGTCTTAGCCCTCCTCTGGGGTAAAATGTGGTCCATTCCTCTGCCTTAATTGAATTTTCCCATTACCCTAGTCCCTAGGAACAGTCACTGGGGAACTGGGGAATTGGGTCAGGGGATACAGGCACCAGCCTGCCTCTTTGATCTGGAGCAGAGGCCATTGAGATGACCAGTATCTCTCTTGGCTTAGTTTACAAGTTTGGGTGGCCAGACTCAAGCTTCTGATGGAGGGACGACTTGTGACACTCCTTTCTGGGTGCTTATTCAGGAAGTGCCCATGTCCTCCCTCCGACTGTTTTTGGAATCAAACCCACAGGAAGACCCTGCTGTCTCTTCCTACTTTGGGGTCTATTCATGAAAGGCCCAGTGCTAGACTGCAACCTCAGGGCAGGCTCTTCTGCCAGATCCCAGGACTCTCAGAGAGCCTGGAGATCTGCATCAGGCCTTTGATCCAGGCCATTTGTCCCACTCAGCCTTGGCTTAAGACAAAACTTTTGATGTAGTGGATCCCATTTGAAGTCACAGCTGAAACCACCCCCCCCCCCCCCCCAGGCTGCATGCAGGGAGGAGAGGTGGAAGAAACCCCAGGTACCCAGCACGCCCTTTGGTGTGAACAGAGCCTGGTGTCAGCAGGAGAGAAACCTGGGTTTCGCCGGAAGCTCCGTGCCCTTGGGCACGTCACTGAACGAACCCCTGTGTGGCTCAGTGTCTTCATCTGCACCCCATGTGCTCCGTGCTTGTTAGGAACACAGTGCGTAGCTCCCCGACAGCACCGCGTGGGTGACAGTTGTCATTAACAACCACAAAGAGCTGAGGTGTAGGAGCACACACTTTGAGGATGTTACTGTGAGCCAGCACCCGTGCTGAGTTCTTGTGACATGCTACAACCGGAGGGTTGGGGTTTCTGTGTTGGTCATAATACAAACAATCAGGAAAGGGAGATAAAACACCTGACCTTTATTGAGCCTACCTGGTAACCAAGCTGGGTCCTGACACTGCTTCCATCCCAGGTACCAGCACCTGGAACCAGCTAGATGAGAACAAGGCCGGGAAACCCACCTAACCCCTTATCTCTGGGTAGCCATGAGCATCTAAACCACACTGTACTTCAGTTTCCCCATTCATAAAATGAGGGTGCTGTTAATTAACTCTTCCACGTGCTGCCCAAGGCTGTGATTCTCGACTCACCTTGCAACCAACAGGAAGAATTCATACAAACAGTAAGGGGAGGGAGATAAGACAGCAGACCTTCATTGAGCGGGCCATACTCATTAGCAAAGTACCATTATCGTGAGCAGGAAACTGCTGCCCCGGTGTTCCTCTGCGGGGAATTTGGATCTCTGCGTATAACGAGCAGGGTCTGATCACGTATACAGCAGCTGTGTGCTACGGACTGGTGAGGTTTCTTTAGGCAGTTGAAGCTCTGAGAAGGCAGTAGCCATGGAGGCCGGTCCTTGTACCTGCCTTATTCCTTCCTACTCCACCTCAGTTGTAGTTTTTGAACTTTGAAATCAGGAACACCCTACCATGGATGAAGCTTAGCGGCCCTGTGTCTTCATGGCCCTGTGTTGGGGACATGCTTTGCAGTGAAGAGCCCCTGAGGGGCCCAAATCCACAAACAATCCACATCATGGGCATAGGGAAGAGTAGCCCTGGGGAAGCAATGCAAAGTCAGGGGGCGGTCCTGTGGGAATGGGTGACGTGAGGAACCTATGAATTCTTCCTGTTTGTTATGGTGAGTCGAGCACCTTTGACTTGGGCAGCACGTGGAAGAGTTAATTGACAGCATCCTCATTTTATGAATGGGGGAACTGAAGCACAGTGTGGTTTAGATGCTCATGGCTACCCAGAGATAAGGGGTTAGATGGGTTTCCCGGCCTTGCTCACATCACTGGCTGGTTCCAGGTGCTGGAACCTGGGATGGAGGCAGATTGTCAGGACCCAGCTTGGTCACCAGGTGGGGCATGATTAAGTATTATTGTTTTGAAAGTCAGAGGTGACTGGAGGGCCACTGGGTTTTGCCAGCTTTGTCCCATATCCTACCATCCCCGCTCTCCCTCCCTCGTGAACTTGACTGCCTTTGTCAGCGAGAGAGAAACAGTAGCCCTTTGTTCTCTCTGGATTCAGAACCCTGTGTGCTGCATGGAACCGTGTCCAGCATAGCGAGACTTGGAAGTGGACACCCATGGTCAGGCCTTTCATTGAGATGCCCTAAACTCTCACGGAGAGGGACAGACAGATCACACCCCTTCCAAGGGGAGAACAGGAAGTCTCTGGGAATGTTCTGGGCACCAAGTGGTCAGAGAAACAGAATGGTGAACACACATTAAGTTCTTTATCTCTGAATCCTGCCCTCACCCTGTCTAGGAGACTGGGCTTTGGCTGTATCATTTTCTGCTGTGGAGGTTCTCTGTGATGCACTCTCTCCTTTGCAGTGTTTCCTCTGCTGTGTTCTGGTTTCAGGGGCCCTTCACTCCCACCATGCACTGTCCAGGTCTCTGATGGGACCCATCTCCTCTCGGGGCAGGGGGGAGATACTGAGGCTTCTATGAGGGTCTTTCTGGACAACATTCCTTGAGAATGGTGGTAGCTTCTCTTAGACGACTCAGAGATGCTACTTTAAGGCCAGCTATGGCGGCACACACTTGTTACCCTGACACTCAGAAGGGAGAATCAGGAGGATGCCAGCCAGCAAGTTCAAGACTAGCATGAGCTATAAAAAAAGAAAAGATAGCTGGGTGTCAAGGCTCTGGAGACAGCAGCGTGCAGATCTCTGTGAGTTCAAGGCTATCTTGGTCTACATAGAGAGTTCCGGGACAGCAAGGGCTACATAGAAAAACCCTGTGAAGAGGGGATTTGGAGGGGGGAGATGCCATGGCAGGAGGCGAGCTGGCCATGCTGCAGAGTGGAGCTTACCAGGCCTAATGTGTGTCCCAAGTTGCTGTTCTCGTGAAAGGGCTTTACTGGCATAAAAATGCTTGGAAAATACACAAAGGAAGGTGGCTGGCTTCCAGACTCAACTGTTTACCTTTTGCAGAGCAGCCAGGAACACAGGGAGCTTATTTTCCAAACAGCCCCCAGTTGTCAGGTCTACAGCCCTCAGGCGGATGCCCACCTCCTTCCCTGAGCCTCAGGGGGGTCCCTGACTTTTCCCTGGCTGGTTTCTGCTCCTGCAAACTCCAGTGGCCCAAGAGCCATCCCTAACCTCTAGAACAACAGTAATTAACATAAGCATGCCCTATGCAGTAACCAGTTTAGGCTCTGACACTATGCCCACTTCCCCAGTACATTCCAGGGAGGACTGGAGATGTGAAGACCAGCATGATAGTTCTGTCTGAACTTGGGTATTGTGCCTGCTGTTACTCTTGGGATCTCTCTTCATAGTTGTCATGATCTGTTTGTGGTGTCTGACACAATGGAACCCAGCAGGCATGGCTGTAGTTCCTTGGGTGCCTTTTCTCGTTCTGGTAGCTTCTCCACTTCCTTCAGATCCTGTTGGGGTTGGATGAGAGTGTAGTGTGGAATCAGCGTATAGAACCAGAGAGGCCCTTTCAGTTTCCTCGGAGGAAACTGAGGCCGAGGGGCCGACACTGGCATTTCTGCTGGGCCTCAGTCTGCTCCCAGCTACACGATGTGGTTGGTCCTTTTGTCTCCCTAGGTTCTCGGTGTTCTGGTCCTGGGAGATAGGAATGTCATCCCCATCTCCTTGTCTTGCTGTGAGGTCTCAGAAGACACCCAGGAGGCAGAGTCAGGTGATCACCTTAAGTTTGAGACCAGCCAGACCCAATTTCAAATAACAACAAAAGATGCTTGGGCTGTGTCCTTTCCGCTCCTCAGTCTGGTGTCTTGGCTGTATTTGTTTTGTTTGGTATACAAGATTGTCACCATGGGAGGGAAGCATGGTCCTTGATGAGTTCTCATTGGGAGGTCTCTGGTACTTTTTTTCCCCCCTTAAAATAGGAGTGACCTTTTAACATCTGTCCTGGCTGACCATAAAAAATGGAGCTAAGGACAGCAGGAAAGAGCTGGCACATTCCAAAGGCTTATCAGAGAAGTTAAAATAGGGGTGTATCTGCAGCAGGTGTGAGTGGGGCCTGAGGGGCCGACAAGACAGAATACATAGTATGAACAAGTGTGGGGAATTGTTACCATCCATAGGCCTGCTGGGACAGGGCAGCCAAAACTGTAACTATAGCCACAGAAGATAGGCTGTGCAGAAATACCAGGATTGAAGGTGGCATGAGGCCCAGGTGCAGGGACCAGAGTCCTAACCTGCCTTTCTTCTCGCCCTCCTCCAGGGCCCCTAGCTGTGGTTTTGTTAATGGACAGCAGCTATGTGGTTGTGTGTTTTGAGATCGTGACAGCAGGGGACAGAGTGGACAAGGGGCAAAGGATAAGGGTGGGCCGGGAGGTCAGATCAGTTGCTTCAGGTCTTACTTTGCATTCGAGCCGAACTCTTTTTCACCCAGATCCGAGGCACATTTTAAAATTCTCTGCCCTCACTTGCTTTGTTCGTGGTACCCTTTCCCATAGTGGTTGGGAATAAAAGGAGACAGATATGTATGTCATTAGTGTGCCGTCTCCTCAGAATGACCATTTGTAGCAGCTTTGTGTCATGAATGACGTGGGCACAGCCAGCCCTGAATCCTGGAGCTAGCTGCACTTGAGGATGGGGCTGGCCAGAGAAGCCTTGCTGAGGCCATGTGGGGGGGGTCAGCCAGGTGCCGGCGTCAACTTGCCCCCAGAGTCTGGCCTTGCAGGTGGTGGTGGCTGTCTGCTGGCGGCAGACATCTGGTGCATCAGGAAGTGCGCGTCCTCCGGCCGCCCCGGCTGTTGGCAGGTGCTCTTGGCTTGGGGTCAGGTGATACTGAGTGAGTATCAACTGGCCACTCCGGCTCTCTTGAGGCTTGATTTTCCCAGCCCTGTGCTCTTGAGAAAACAAACATATTCCTCAGCGGAGCAGGGCACACAGTGCACAGCTGATCAAGGCAGCTCTGTGCTCGGGCACCCCTCCGCTGTGGGTGACACAGCCCGGTCTCAGGGTGGAATGCAAGTGCCTGCCTTCTCAAGGCAGCGACTCCCACGCTTGCCAAGGACATCACTCCTCCTTAGAGGGGAAGAACGTGTGCTTAGACGGAGTTTTGACTGACTGGTCATTTCTCTTTATCGCTCTGAGCTCTGGTTGCCCTAGTTGGTTGAGCCGTTGAGGTGTGTTTAATAAATGCTTTCTCCGTACAGCCAGGGTATGGCATCCCCTGCTTGTGTGTTTTCTGCCTTTGGGGGATCCTACGTATAAACATGGACCTACATGTTAACATCCTCAGCTACCACGAATGATGAGTAGTGGGCCCATGAGCTCTTGTTCTGTCGGCCCAGTTGATTGCCCTCTGGGGTGCTACCTAGACCCAGGGGTCCCAGATGTGGACTCAGGCACTGAAGCGCATCTTATGTTTCCACCTTGCAGCTGAACCTCAGCCGGCCAATCGAGGAGCAGGGCCCTCTGGACGTCATCATCCACAAGTTGACCGATGTCATCCTCGAGGCTGACCAGAACGACAGCCAGTCCCTGGAACTGGTGCACAGATTCCAAGTGAGTGAGGGTACTGATGCCTGGCTATGGGGCCTGTGGGGGTTGGGGAAGGCCAGGTTGGCCATGCAGCTTAGAGCTGTGGCGTCTGTAGAAATGGCTCTGCCCCTGGCAAGCTGTGGTTTCCTGAGCGAGTGCTCAGTTGCAGGCCGGACCTCAGGCTTGAGTGTAACCCAGGTTAGATGTCCTGATCGTGGTCAGAGAGCTGCTGAGCCCAGGAGGTTTCTGTGTCTTCAGGGCAGGTATGCTCAGCACTGGCTGGTGACTCCATTTTGACCCCAGGATGGGACCCCTCTTTTGCACCTGGGGTCAAGGGTTCCTTAAAAATCTTCAAACCTTGTTCTGCATTTGTGGAAAACGCCCCTGTATTATTTGATATTGTGTATGCCTTGCTTGACCTTTCTCATGGGCCTGAGGGGTATTCCCTGCTCCCTACCCGTTTCCCAAGCAGCTCCAGATCCTGACCCCTGGATGATCTGCCTGTCACCTTCGGGTTTTCATGTGGGGTGAACTGCTGCTGTTGCCACTGTTGGCTTGCCCCATGTGTCCTCTTTCCTCTGGCAGACAGCTCGGGGGTCATGAAACAAAGTCATATTATCAGCAGAAATGCAGCTGAAATAGTGGCCGTTCTCGGGCCTCCCTAGGACACGGGGTGCTTGAACCAGCATTTTTCATCGGCAGCAATTGGAGGCTGGAGAGCCTTTCTTCGGCCAGGACAAAGGGACTGTTGTCACACAGCAGCCATCCTGCTGACAGTGTTCCTCTCTGCCACGTGTTCAGGGTTGGTGGCCTCAGCCCCCTGAGCATCTCACGGCTCTCGCCCACTTCCTGGAGACCTCTTGCAGCTACTCTTTGCCTCCTGCGTGCATTCTAGGGCCGCCCGCAGTGAGGTAGGGATTGTCCCCACGGGCCTCTTTAAAAAGTCCCTCTCATTTGCTGAGCTCCGTCTTCTCAAAGGCTGAGGCTGTGGCCATGGTCCTCCTCCACCTTGTGGAACCTCAGTTTTCTTGTTTGTAAAATGGGTACTTGCAGGGAGGAGCAGCTGGGCAGTGACAGAAAGTGCTTCCATGCTCGGTCCTGGAGGGTGCTTGCTGCTGGTACGTGCTATGCTTACTGCCTGGGTTTCTGCTGTGCAGTTACTTCTTCAGGCCCTTCTCTAGAGTGAGTCAAGCAGGAAGGTTTGCCCTGACTGACCCCCTCTCCGCGGCATGGACTTAGCCCAAAAAACAGCCAACCTGAGCCCATTTTATCTCTCTATCCCTCAGGGCAGGTCTCCTGGTCTGCTTTGTTTTATAACCAGGAAACAAAGGCTCAGAGGTGTGTGGGGTGTGGCAGGGTCAGGGCTCAGAATTGACTTCCTGAATCCTCCGCTTGTTCCCTGTGGGTGGCTTTTACACCACCCTCAGTGACCAGGTATTCATCTGCCTTCCCCACCATCCTATAGGTGCTCTGGTCACTGAGTGAAGCAGCCACCTTTGTCACCCCCCACTCATGCCTCCTGTCCTCTAGGAGGCTCCTAGTGGCTAATTCCTATGCCTACAGCTCCTTAGGCACTGGTTCACTGGCGAGACATCAGAGCCTGGGTAGTTGTGTAGACCTTTGAGGCCGAAATGTCTGCCAGTCCCACAGAGGACAGTGCTGGCACCTTGCAGGGACCCTGCCAAGCCTTGTCTGAGAACAGCAGGCCAGGTGTAAGGAGAGCGTTGACTCCAGCAGGAGATAGTCACTGCCACGCCATGTGGACTCTGCTGTAAACTACCCGACTGCCTCCAGGTGAGGAAGGGGGTGCAGGTTGGGTCATGTGGGACTCGCTTTTTTGTTGCTGTGGAGACACCACAACCAGAGTGACTTACAGAAGGGTTTATTTTAGCTTCCTGTTTCACAGGGAGAGTCTGTAGTGCCGGGACAGCACTGCAGTAGATGGCAGCCTAGCGGCCGGAGTAGGGAGCTAAGAGCTCACACCCTCCACTCAGCTATGAAGCAGGGGTGAACTGGAAGTAGATGAGGCGTTGCATTCTTGAAGCCCACCTCCAGCCGCATCCTTCCTCCATCAAGACCGTACCACCTCAACCTCCCCAGTGACACCATGTATTCATGTGCCCGAGACTACAGGGGGCATTTCTCATTTAAACCACCACAGGTATCTCTCTCAGGTCCCTGCAGTTAGAAAGTGATCGGGTATCATTGGAATCATGGCTGGTGACCTTGCTGTCCCCCTACCCTGCCACTTCTCCAGAGACAAAGGAGAGGAAGGGCTCCATAGTTTAAGCACACGGAAGGTGGAGCCAGCCTCTAAATCCATGGGCCTTGTAACCCCGACAGTATACATTTGTCATCATTAGGATGGCACACTGGAGCTAGAGGGGGCTCTGCGGTTAAGAGCACTGGCCGCTCTTCCAGAGGACCCAGGTTTGTCCAGCACACACATGGCAGCTCACAACTATTTGTGAATATTGTTCCAAGGAAGACAAAGCGCTCTTTCTGGCTTCCATGGACACCAGGCACACATGTGGTGTACAGACAAGCATGCAGGCACAACAGACATATGCATGCTGCTGCTGATAATAAAGTTCTTTAAAACTAATAATAATAATGAGGAGGAGGAGGAGGAGGCACCTTCTTCCTGGAGCAAGTGTGGCCCAAGTGCCTGTGATTTCCCAGGTGTTGCCATGGTCATGTTCATTCCCATCAGTTCCATTTTTCTGTAAAGGCTTAGTCTGGTCAGTAGTTAGCTCCGTGCCCCTTCAGGGCACTGACCCCTCCCCTGTACTCCAGATACAGGAGAGCCCTCAGCCTAGGGCAGCTGCCCTAGGTGTATGAAAGAACATTCCAGAGAACATGTGCTTATGGACTGTCTCGGAGGGAGGGTCTTGGCTGGTCCCTGGAGCCTGACATTTGGGGAGCACACACGTTGCTAACCCCTTGTCTAGGATGGGTATTTCTGGGGAAAATTCTTAGAGCAGTCTGTTTCAGCAAGAAGCCAGATACATGATAAAGACCAGGACGGTCTTCCTGGGGAAGAGACCAGCTCTTTTTGAAAAAGCATCAGGCTGCATTCCTCAGAGGCCCCAGGAGGTTAGCAGGAGTGTATGTGGTGGTGGAGGGGGGGTGCGATGGGATGATAGGGACACAGTGACACCAGCCTAAGACAGATTGAGGGACTCAGGATGATGTCTGGGGATTAGGACTCTTGGGGCAGGGAGCTTGGAGCTGTCAGTACTGACCTGATCATCTCCCTGAGAGGCACAAGGTCAGAAGCCAAGCCACAGGGACCTGGGATTTGACACTTGACCTTGACCATGCCACAGCTTTCATTTCCAAACTCTTGTTTAATTTTGTCTGTTGGACATTAGCAAGAAGGCATTGGCTTGGGACCCAGGAGGGACAGGGATGTCATAATAGGCATATTGATTTCAGGAGCAAGAAGCAGCACCCAAAGCCCGGTGTGCAGAGAGAGAGACCCCCTCCTTAAGTGTGTGTGCAACAGAGCCAAGTAAAGGGGCCCTGCCCCAGTCAGGGCTCTGCCAAAAGGGCCCCATCTGTATTCAGGTCCCCAGGGAACCGTTGTGGAAAATGATGGAGTTTGGAGATGTTCCTGATAGCCCTAGAGCACAGTGTTCTGTGGATGCTGTCCCGAGCCTCTGGTCCTCAGGGAAGGGAGGTTTGTAACTATGGCCAGCTCCCTCCTTGTGTCCAGGTAAGCAAGTGGGCGGGTGTGGGCCTGGTGCATATGCAGGCCAGGCAAGTTGGTTGCCATGGGAACCACCTCCAGTCAGTTTTCCTTTTGGATTAACCTCACAATGGAGGATCACTGGGATGAGTCAGTTGTTTTTCTGTTCCAAGGGTCATGTGGAACCTGCAGTCTGGCGCCTTTGCCCACTGCCTGAGACTTGGTTATCTGTGCACAGACATGGGCAAAGGTCCCCCAGGGCCCTCCTGGGCCAGTGGGGATGGGTGTGACTGGTACAGAGGGACCTTGGGCCTCTTGTCTTTTCCTTCTGTCTTGTCACTTTTGATATCAACTTTCTAGTATGATTGCAAGGGTATGGAGCCTTTGGGCTCCAGAATCTCCCTAGGTAGAGTATGCCAGTTGTCACCCACCAAGCATGTGGCTCTTTCGGGGGTAGTCCCTGATAAGGTTAAAGGGGAACCTGAATCCAAACTGATGCTTTTTCCCCATCATTTGTGTGTGTGCGTGTGCTCGTGTGTATGAGTTTGTGGGCATGTGTGTACATATACATACATCGTGATGTGACTTTTTTGTTTTGATTCAGGGTCTCTCTTTGGCCTGGAACTTGCCATGTAGGCTAGATTGGCTGGTTAGCCAGCTCTAGGGATCTGCCTCGCCAACACTGAGATTTTAAGTATATGCTGCCATGCTTGGTTCTGTCTGTCTGTCTGTCTGTCTCTCTCTCACTCACTCACTCACTCACTCACTCACTCACTCATATCCTTGGGATTGAACTTAGGTTCTCATTCATTGTAAGGTGAGCATTTTACCAGTTCGCCTGACTCCTCAGCCCTTCCTCTCCATATTGATCATCTGGAAGGAGGTCAGTTGTCTCCAGTATTCCTGGACACCATCTGTTTGTCTGTTTTTTTTTTTCTGTTTTTCTTTTTTTTTTAAGACAGGGTCTCACTACATAGCTCAGGCTGGCCTCGAGCTCAGCAATCTGCCTTTGTCTGCCTCCCAAATGCTAGGATTAAAGGTGTGCGCCACTTTGCCTGGCTCTGAACACATTCTTTAAAGTCATCCTCATGTGGTCCTCCTAACTCTTCCTTGCCACACTAACTTTCCACAACAGCTGCTCAAGCCTGACTCTTGCCTGCCCTGTGCGCAGGCGTCTCTTACAGCCAAGATCCCCTTCCTGAGGACCTCCTTCCTCCCAATAGTAGATACAGCTCCTGTCCCAAGCCCTCCCCACCCTGGCCTTTACTTCCTATCATTTGGAAATTAATAATTCATCATCTGCTGTTGTCCCTCCTGGGGCTACCTGCTGCCAGGACCTTTGTTCTCACTACTGCCCTCTGCACAAGTTTCAGATATGCCTGTGTGCTTTGACAATGTGTTAGGACTGTGGGGAGGGTCTAACTCGGCGTCGGGTGGACCCTGTGGCTTAGGGTAGGTGGAGTGCATAGCTCTATTGGATGCGGAGAAGCAGGGAAGGCCAGAAGGTTTGTGAGGTAGGAGCTGCCGCCTGGCACGTATGGAGGAGTGTGCCCCAGAGCCAGCAGGCTGGAGTGTAGGGTGGCAAGGCCAGAGCTCAAGAGAGTTTTGGGTCCAGGTTGTGGAACTTGGACTTTGTCATGCAGAGAGATTGGGAAGCAATACGATAGTGATAATAAGGTCAGATTGATTAGCAGAGAGAGGCCCTGTTCAGGAGTTTTGCCAGTGCAGGACACTAGGTAGTCACCAGAGCTTGGATGTCTGGGCTGAAGATGGATGTGTATGCTGGAGGCCCAGCAGGGCTCCGTGCTCAATCCCAAGTGTTCCCTCCCTCAGCTGCCAGGACAAGACAAAAGCCACACCTCCTGTGGGTCTTCAGTATATAAAGGGAGTCTGGGTCAAGAGCACTTTAATCACCTCAAGGATTCGGGAAGCAAATTTATTACCACCACCACCCCCTCCCCCATATTGGTCCCTTGGTTCTCAGTCAGGTGCCAAGAGCTGTTTATCACCTATAGGAACCCGGAGGCAGGCAGCAGGAAGCAGGTGCGTCTGCACTCAGGCAGGCTTGCATCTAAATGTTGAAATTGCCAACTTCTGGTGGCTGGCAGAGAGCATGGTGTTCAGGGCTCCTCCTGCTAGCTAGCTGATGCTCTCTTGGGTTTTTGGGACCTCAGATGCTGGAGCAGTCCCGATTGATTATGGCAGGGAGATGAGAAGGTGGCAAAGCTAATGCCTGCTCTCAGTAGGTTCTCCCTGCAGGCAAAGGACTGAGCTCAGCCCAGGACTCTTGGTTTTTCGATACAGGGTTTCTCTGTGTAGCTTTGGAGCCTGTCCTGAAACTCTCTCTCTGTAGACCAGACTGGCCTCGAACTCACAGAGATCCACCTGCCTCTGCTTCCCAAGTGCTGGGGTTAAAGGCGTGTGCCACCACTGCCCAGCAGCCCAGGACTCTTGTTTCCCTTTTAAAAATTAAAATAGACCACAATATTTTTGTTAGCATAAAATAAATTAATATATGCACATGTGCTTAAAACAGTGCCTGGCCTGGCCTGGGACGAGAGAGAGAGAGAGAGAGAGAGAGAGAGAGAGAGAGTAAGCATCAGCCACCTTCCTTGTTGGTGTTTGGTGTGTAGTAGTCGCAGTCCATGCAGACCCTGTGGTCCCTTGGAACACTCAGGCATGCTTCTGGTAACACCGTTACTACAGTGACAGCAGCCCTTTGTGCCTAGTCTTAGCTGTGACCTCAGCCAACTTAAGAGTTCCCTATTGTAATTGGAGTCAACAAGGCAGTGATTATGAAAGTGTCTCTTAGTGGGAGGCATGCCTGTGAGGGGCCCTTGGAAATGTGGGCTAAGAGGAGGTGGTCAGAGGGACTTGGCTGTGGTCCCTGGCTCTGCCCCTCACCCATCAGCCCATGTGGATTCTGGTCATGCTGCCTGCCACATAGGGAACATGTGGGAGGGTACCTATGACAGTGACCTTGGATCAACCCTGTCTCGTTCCTAAGTGTGACTGACAACTCTCAAGCCATAACTTAACTCACCCTTTCCCCTCAAGTACAGATGTAAGAGCACCACAGGCATGGAGTTAAACCCAACAGCCTTCAGTGCTGAGCAGCCACTAGCAGAGGGTCTGCATCTTGCTGGGGGAAGGCCCGGGACAAAGGTTTTCTTGTTCTTGGCCTTCCAGCCCAATTAGGAAGCCAGCGTCTAAACCCACAAGAAGTTGTGTAACGTCTAAGTTGAGCTTCTGTTGGCTTGTATGTGGGCCTCTGGGGTCAGAGTCAGAGCTTGGGATCCAGTAAAGATTTTTGTGTTGTCACAGAAGATTCCCTGCAGAGTCTGCCTTTGGCTAGTCACAGACCATGTGGGCACATTGTCTGGGTTCTGAGTGTCTCTCACTAACTGTTCCTCATCTTAACCATTGAGATAATGGAATTAGTTATGCATTTTTCAGGCAAAAAAACTAAAGTCTGAGAAAGCCTGTCACCTGCCCAGTGTCGTTTAGCTTGGTTGTGGTGTACAAATATATGTATGTGTATATACATAAATATACACATTTTTTAAACATGTGCCTGAAGGGCTTACTTTGGACAATAGCCAGTGGACACCCCTTCTCTTTCCCACAGCTGGCTGCACAGTCAGTGGCTCAGGGTCTCCTAGGAAACGATCATTTCCTTGGATTACTTCTGACCCAGCTGATGCCATGAGCTGATGAAATATCGGCTGGCAGAATCCAAGGGACTCAACTGGGCCCATCCCAGTCCCAGAGCAGCAAACTCGGTACTGGGGTGGCCATGAGGCCAACCTCAAGATGACTGCAAGTCTGGGTCACACAGCCAGTCCTCCCGTGGTGGAGATGGCCACACAATCTCTCCATTGTTTATTTAGGTTGAGCCAAGTGGTGGGGCCTGGGCACTGTTCTTCCTGCCGAGGGAGGGAACTCCATTTCATGCCTTTGTCTGGTAGTAGGCTACCCTGCCTACCCACCCCCACTCCCTGTCCCCTGCCTACAGTGGGAAGAAGACCCAAGCCCTGCCACTTAACTGTCCAGGATCTGAACCCTGACACCTGACAGGTTTAGGGTTAGGCTTGGGGTAAGGGTTATGGTGCATGCTGAATTTTAGAGATGTGTTTATTAGCGGAACATATTGGTAAGCACCGATCCCCTTAGCACTTGTAAGCTGGAGGCAGAAGAACCGGGAGTTCAAGGTCATTTTTAATGACATAGTGACTTTGTGCCCAGATTGGGTATAAGAGACTGTCTCAAGTCAAATGAACAAGCAAACAAACAAACAAAAGATGTTTCTTAGTAAGTTTTCTGTCATAGGGGTTACACACCTGTAACTCTAATACTTGAGGGACTAAAGGAGGAAGATTGTGAGATGCTGCCTCAAAAATAATCAAACAACACCACGAAGTATTGTCTAGAGTTGTAAAAAGAGCGGTTGTACTTATTATTCTACAGTTTCTCCGCTGCAGTACCGTTGACAGCTTGAACTGAGTAATCTTTTGTTGTTGGGACCTGTCCTATGCTAGCCAGGATGTTTAGTGACCTGTTTGATCTATACACTCTAGATACAATAGTACCCTCAAACATTCCCTATTGTGAGGACCAACTATGCCTCCAGACACTGCCATGGAGTTGTTGGGAGGTGTCACCCTGCTTAGACGCCATGGTGCTCTTTAAAAAGATATTATTGTCATCTTTATGGCTAGATATGTGTCTGTGTGTGTGAGGACATTGCCCTCAAGGCCAGAAGTGGGCACTGGTCCTGTGCTGGAGTTGCTGGTGATTGTGAACTTCCTGGCATGGCTGCTGGGAACTGTATTTGGGTCCTCTGCAAGCTCTTAACTGCTGAACATCCATCTCTCCAGCTCCCACTGTGATTCTTAGGAGATGGTCTCAACAACTCTGTGAGAGCTCTTTTGTGTGTATGCCAAAGCCCCAAGGGGTCTGCTCTCTGGGCTTGGGGATGGGCTCCCAGTCCTAAAGGACTGTCCTGTCCTGTGGGCTTCTTTTCATGACCCTTTTGGGGCAGAGTGGTGCCCATCTCCATCCTTCTAGCTTATGTAGGTTTGTATCTGTGCCACCCATGTGGGCTACAGTTGTCAAGCTAGAGTGGTTGGCTTCCCTGGACCTCATGTAACGAATAATGTCACGGCAAGTGTGAAGCTGATCCTCTTGGGATGAACAGAAGGAAGAATGAGGCCATCATCCTTTGAGGCCCCTCCCTGCATGTCTATGTGCATGAGATCTATACCCGTAGACTCAGGCCTCCAGCCCCAGGTCTACCATCTTTCCACTGATTGTAGCATCAGTCAGTCATCAAATGACTGCTGGAGTCATTCATTCATTCAGCAAGTCCTGCTGTATGCCAGGATTCAAAAAACATTGAAGGACCACAATAAACTAGACAGACTGGGTTGATACAGCATATGCCTCATGAACTGAGCCAACATGTGTGCCTGTGTGTATGCATGTGTGTGTTCAGGAATGGTACAAACAAAACATGTTAATAGAAGAAAAAGGAACATTCTTGCAAGCCTTCCAAGGGAAAGAGAGAGCACACTGCCCGCCCCCCTTCCCTGCAAACTGACTGTGGCAGGGATTGGTGACATGAGTAGGTGCACACTTGTTGACAGAGCAGTTCCCACCTCTGAGCTTGCCTGGGCCACTTGTCCAAAGCATGTGGCACTGGGTCCATTGTCTGCAGCACCACATGCCAGGTAAGAGTGTCTGGTGGCAACATCAGAGAAATGCAGATCAGAACAACTCTGAGATTCCATCTTACACCTGTCAGAATGACCAAGATCAAAAACACTGATGACAGCTTATGCTGGAGACGATGTGGGGTAAAGGGAGCACTTCTGCATTGCTGGTGGGAGTGCAAGCTGGTACAACC
This sequence comes from Microtus oregoni, assembly GCF_018167655.1. Lineage (NCBI taxonomy): Eukaryota > Metazoa > Chordata > Mammalia > Rodentia > Cricetidae > Microtus > Microtus oregoni. Next base: position 10,545,894 of record NW_024543210.1, read on the forward strand.
CCTTTGAATGTCATTGTGGCGATTTCTTAGAAAATTAGGAAACAACTTACCTCAAGACCCAGCAATACCACTCTTGGGTATATATCCAAAGGATGCTCAATCGTGCCACAAGGACATGTGCTCAACTATGTCCATAGCAGCTTTGTTTCTCATAGCCAGAACCTGGAAACAACCTACCTCAACCAAAGAATGGATAAGGAAAATGTGGTGCATTTACACAATGGAGTACTAAACAGCAGTAAAAAAATAATGACATCTTGAAATTTGCAGGCAAATGGATGGATCCAGAAAAAAACATATTGAGTGAGGTAACCCAGACTCAGAAAGACAAATATAATATGTACTCACTCATAAAAGACTTTTAGATATAAAGCAAGGAAAAACCAGCCTACAATCCTCCACAACCCCAGAGAACCTAGACAACAATGAGGACCCTAAGAGAGACATACATGGATCTGCATAGGAAGTAGAAAAAGACAAGATCTCCTGAGTAAATTGGGAGCATGTGGTCACCAGAGAGGGTAGGAGGGGAGAGAGGAAGAAGGAAGGGGAGCAGAGAAAATGTATAATGCAATAAAAAATTTTTAAAAAAAGAACATCTGGCAGCAAGAACCCCCTGTTCTCACACAGCTGGAGCCTGTTGGACACCAGAATGCTGGAAGGCTGCATCTGTAGGTGAGGAGCTCAGTGTCCTCCCCAGAGTTCAGCAGCTCCCGAGACCTGCTTTTCTCTGCAAGTTCAGGGTGAAGCTCTTGAGATCTGGCTGTGGGTCCCAGCTGCAAAGCAGCAAGGCGCAGAGGGCAGGGAGCCCATGGCCACTAGGAACTCATTGGCAGTCCTGCAGGCCACCTTGTTGAGGGCTGTCTGTACATTGAGTGGCTTTACTTCACTGACCAGGTAGTTCTTCTTGGCCTTTAAACTTTTCTGACCACACTTTGGAAGTAAGCTGCATACCCTCGTACATGTTTCCTTATGCATGCAAGAGAGATCTGTAGGATGAATATGTAGAGACTCAGTAGAAACACTGAGTCTGCAGCTTCCATTTTCTTTCTGATCAGGTTCTACCACCTTCAGTCCCTCCTTCAAACGCTCCTGCATTTCCTAATGCAGCCTGGAGCTACCTCCTGCAAAAGGTGTGGGGTCCCAGCAGTCTTGTCTGCTGGTTTGCTCCTGGGCACTGTGAGCCCTGGGAAGGGCTGTGCTGGCTGATCTAATGGACTTGGCTGGACCACTTTGTTCCTCACTGTGCTGAGGGGATCATGCATGGCCTGTCTTTTCTGCATCCTGTGTTGTCAGACTCTGGCCACCCCACCTTGCCCTTGAGAGTGAACACGGCTGAGGAACAGGGAGGGCTCAGATGGATTCTGTTGTACTTTCTGTCAGCTCTCCCAAATAACAGGAGATGGTGTTGGTGTAAAAAGTCAGCGTCCAAGAAACCCCCAGTCTTCTGTGAATGTGCAGTCCAGCCCACATGTCGAAGGCCGACACTGCGTCTCACTTACTACCAAGGCTTGTTTTTCTTGCACAAACTGTGACCTTTCAGAGTGCTAGACTGGTCACTGTAATAATTTCTGCACCAGAGGGACCTTGGCGGGTGAGAGCCAGAGGCTTCATGGCGGGCGAGAGACAAATACGCCATGTAGACTGCTTAAGTGGAAGTTTATTGAGAGAAGGGGGAAGAGAAGGGAAGAAGGAAACAGAGGCAGAGACCAGCTTGCCTCATCACAAGAACAGCGGGAAGAGAGCGGGATTGGGCGGAACTTGTCTCTTAAAGGGACCTTTTGCACCTATGTACAGACTACGTAGTGATATGGCAGCCATAGGACCCTGGGCTGGCTAGGGTGCGTCCTACTCGGTCACTTCTCTCCCCTAGGCCAGGGACCGTTTTGCTTTGTTTGTTTGTTTGTTTGGGACAGGGTTACTCTATAGATTCTTTGGTGTCTGTTCTGGAACTAGCTCTTGTAGACCAGGCTGGGCTTGAACTCACAGAGATCCACCTGCCTCTGCCTCCCAAGTGCTGGGATTAAAGGCGTGTGCTACCACCATCACCCAGCTTTATTTCTTTATGATCAGGTCCAGACTCCTTAGCTCTTCTGTTGCTAGGACCTCGGCCTGAACTTTTCTTTGAGACCCATGTCCACCCCAGCTGTACCAGGTGCCTGGTTCACAGATGTGTTAAGTGTCCTTCTCCAAGGCATCAGCCTGAAATAACCTTTTGCTCTTGACTTATGCCTGACTCTTCAGCATTGGTGGCCTCAGAAGCCCCCTTCCCCCATATTCCCTCATGGCCAGACTTGTGCCCGCCCCTCACCGTGCACCCCCTGTATCAATAATCCCTGCACTATAGTCACCGCCATTTAGAATGCCTTTATCTCTATAATGGTAGGTAGGAAGTGGCTATTGTCATGTAGTTTAATAGGTGGAAATTATACCCTCCCCCTCATCCTAGGGGCTGGCCTCTTGTCCGCCAGGAGGCCTTAGGCTGAGTGCTCAGACTTGAGAGAGCTGTCAGGAATACAAATGTCTGCTTACCGGAAGCTGAACTCTCCCGAGAAGCCTTTTCAGAGAGTGGGACAGGAAGCTCTCTCTGCACATCAGACAAGACCAGAGTGTGTGGAGATCCAGAAAAGACAGCTCTGGGCATGGCCTTGTCTGGCCTCATGTCTGTCACTGAAGGACCTTGGCTTTGCTTTCTGTGTGTCCCGGCATGTGTGTGAGCATACCTAATCGGCTCACAGCAGGGGACCCGTAACCACATGCTTTGTGCTCCCAGGGAAACAAGGCCACAGGCTTCTGAATCTGTACACCTTAGGACTGACTCAGCATAGGGGCCCAGGAACCTTTTCTGGTTTGTTCTGCGTATTTCAACCTAAATGTCTGGATCCTAAAAATAAGTCACTTAAAACTTTTTACTGTACAGCTATGGCACCTGAGAAACCACTAACTTAGGTAATGCAAGGGCTACAGGCCTTTTTTTTTTTTTTTTTTAACTCCACTGTTCTCTCAGACTGAATGGTGCCTCTGGGTCCTTGTGTTAGGCTGGGTCCGGGCTGGGTGCTGCTGGGCTGAAAGATGTGATCTGCAAATGATTAGAAGGCAAAAGCCTTGGCCAAACACCAGGGACTGGTAATACAGGCCGCATACAGTGTCTGTCTTTGACACTGTGAATGACTAAGCTTGGTGCCTTAACCCCTGGTATATTCTGTGTGCAGCCTAACTGTCCCTTGGCTCCTGAAAGCCTGGCTCCAGGGTTTAACTGTATATTCCACGGTTCTGGCCTACACTAGGCCTGATGCCAGCCGGACATGCCCTCCTGCACCGAGACACTTGCAACTGTGTGGATGTCTTGGAACTGTGGTGAACAGGCAGGTGATGGGAAAACACTGCCTGGGGGATGTTGATCTTGGCCTTGGTTGGTGTCAAGTCTCTCAGCAGTGGGTTGACTTTACAGCTTCATTGGTCTGCTAGAAGATCCACTATTTGTTCTCCCTCAAAACATTGTGTGCTATGGCCTAAGTCTTCAATCTCACATGGTGTTGGCATCCTGAGGCCAGGTTTCCCTTTCTATAGAACCAGAGTGTACCTTTGCAGCATGATGTCCTTCACCCAGCTGGAGTCCCATTGTCTTCCCTCCGTGTGGTCTCCTTATTTCTCAGTATGTTTCCGTTACTGCCCTGCCCATATGTATGTTAGTCCTGTGCCTCAGAATCCCGCACAGGTCCCTTGCCTGTGCCCTGTGAATCTTCCTCATAATCACCAATCTGGACTGCCACTCACTAATGCACTCTCCCAAGGGCTTCTGTCTTCGTTTATGTTAGTCTTAATCCAGGGCTGGGAACCTTGGCATAGATACTACTTCCTTCCTGAGAAGATAGACTGGGCTAAGGGATCCACAGGACTCCCGTAGTGGGAGAGAAGACGCAACCTCCTTGTGCATCTTTTCCCTGTGGGCATTCTTTTTGGCTCATGCTGACATGGGAATATTTCAGTTTGTACACCCACTAGGCTGCAGGCCACAGCCCCGTTGCAGCACACGAGAAAGCCTTCCTCCTTGGAATGAGCTGAATAGTGCTGGTCCAGATGCAGTTGAGCTGTCCTTCCTGGAGCCAGGATCTCTTGTGAACCTGGTGTCAGAGCCAGGATCCCATAGGGACCTTCTTTCACTGAGGTGCTCTGAGCCCTGGTTTCTTCGTTAGAGGGCTATTAACAGGACCTCTGTGGTAGAATGGGTATGAGAGAAGCCTGTCTATATGATCTTAGGAGTAATTCATCATGGAGGTGAGTCCAGGTCCAAAGCTTTCTTGGCTCTCACCCAGCCTGGGAGGAGTGCAGAAGAAGGCCAGCCTTTATGACTGTCAGAGGAACAGAGAGGAGGAAGATGGCACCGAGAAGGCCCAGAGTCACCTCCTTTTCATAAAGGCTCCCGTGAGAGTAATCTTCAGCAGCTAAGTGGAAGTCAGTTCAGCTCTGCTTGGGAGTCACTCCTGCCATTCCCTTGGTGGTCAGGTGCTACCAAAACACTCCACCTCCTGATTCCTGTGGGCCCATGGTTTGGACCTGTAGGTCCAAGATGCCCAGTGTGTCTCCTCCCGGAGCCAAATGAAGCTCTGGATGCTTACTCCTGCTGGATTGAGCCATGGGCTGGTATCCAGGAGATGTCTCTGGGACAGCACTCAGTGGGATTATGCTCATATGTGTCCTTCGGAGCCTGGGACCTCTTGGGACAGCTCCCCAGTGCAGAGCTGGTGATCTTGAGAGTCTTCAGGGTAGGGACAGGGTGAGCCCAAAGACTCGAGCCCAGAGGTTTGCTGAGTCCCATGTTGCAAAATGCAGAACATTCTTTTATTCTGTGTTCTACCCGCCCTCTATGCATTGATTGTCTGCGGACCCCAGCAGCTCCCCTGGGTTGCTTTATCCAGAGCTGAGGTCAGTCACATCATGGGACTGCAGGCTTGCTTCCGGGCATGGAGGATGTGTCCTAGGTTCCTCCTCTTGCTGTGTCAAACACCATAGCCAACAGCAGCCTGAGAGCAGGCTTTGTTTCCAGTTACAGTTACCGTTCATCATCCATCATTGAGGGAAGCTGAGGCAGGAGATGAAGCAGCAACCATGGAGGAAAGCCACTTACTGGCTTGTTTTCCAACCTTTCTTCAACAGCTGAGGCTCATCTGCCCAATGATGGCACCATTCATGGTGGGATGCCCCCCCCCTTTGTTTTTCGAAACAGGGCTTCTCTGTAGTTTTAGACCCTGTCCTGGAACTTGCTCTTGTAGACCAGGCTGGCCTTGAACTCACAGAGATCCGCCTGCCTCTGCCTCCCGAGTGCTGGGATTAAAGGCTGTCCCACCACTACCCGGCTGGGATGGGCCCTCTTATGTCAGTTAACAATCAAGATGTGACATTGCTTCCCCAGGCCAGTCTGGTGGGAGCAAGTCCTCCAATGAGAACTCTTTCTTTCCAAGTATGTCTAGGTTTGTATCGGGTTGACAAAATCTAACTGTAACACATAGGCCAGATCTGAGTTTGGAGCTTCTGGTGGTACTTTCTGTTGGAGAGCAAGGTCTGTCTCCCTGCCAGGGGACTGCAGAGATGTAGTACAACTGGTGCTCCCCCAGTCCGCTCATTTTTCTCAGATTGCAGTGGGAAAACTGTCTTCTCCCACCCATAGTGTGGCATCAGTGCCCCTAAGGGCGTCATCAGTGGCCCTGGAGAGCTTGTGCTCCGAGTGGGCACCTAGTTTGCCTCTGCCTCCTTATCCCTCTGACAGTGGAACTTTCTGCCTCCTCCGGACCCTACTGGGCCCAGGATGTCCATTTCTGTGGAAAGGCCAGACTCCCTTTCCTCCCTTTCTCTTCAGGATCTCACTCTGGTCCCTCGTGGCAGGCCAGCTCTGCAAGGGAATGGGTGTTTACCATTTGCCATGGCGATGGTTTGAGTCTTTCTTCCAGCAATTTGTTTGGCAATTCTGAGAGACTTGTGAAAAGTGCGTGCAGCCCTCCGTACAATAGATGAGCTGAAAAGCTCGGAGGAAAACGTGCTGTGACCGCAGGGAAGCTGGGAAAAGCCTTTGCCCCTCTCCGTCTCCAGAGAGATCTGCTCTCCCGGGCAGAGATTCTTCTGTGTGCACCGCTGCTTTCATCCCAGGCCCAAGCTTGTTGGCGCCTGCTTGTCAGATTGTTTCCCTCTCTGGTTTCATGTGGCTTCTTTCTCTTGTGATTTTGGCTTAAATTCCTGCCTCGGTGATACTGAGTTCTATTTAAAGGTCCTGGTGCAGGAACGTGGGGCCACATGAGCTTTGTTGGGGCATAGAAATGCACATCTGTGTTTAGGTGGCTTCAGTTGCTGGGGAGAACAGGTCATCATCCCCTGGGTGGTGAGTCTCTGGGACAGCAAGTGCATGCAGCCCTGCTGACACCTGCAGTACTACCAGAAAACAGTCTCTCGCCCTCTCCAGGGAAGTCTTATGTGGCCTTGGAATTTTGCTCCTCAGGTTTCTCTAGCCAGCAGACTCCTGGGATGTCCGTACAAGGACCTGCAGGGTCATCCAGGTATATCTTGAGAGATCCTGAGAAGCCCAGCCGCTGGCTGCCTAGGTCCCTGTCACGTGTTCTTCCTGACACACCAGGGTGCTTCTGGAAGCAGTGGCCTGGGAAGGGGTTTGAGGGAGTGGGTTTTTTTTTGTTTTTGTTTTGCTTTAAGTTTTTCAAAAAAGGGTTTCTTTGTTTAGCCTTGGCTGTCCTGGAACTTGCTCTGTAGAGATCCCGCCTGCTTCTGCCTCCCAAGTGCTGAAGGACTGACTGGGACTTTCAGGGCTGGCTAAGACTGTGGAGGAGTTGGGAACCGGCTGTAGAGGTTCCTCTTCACTGGGGTGTCTGCTGTACCTGGAAGACACCCCAGCACTGGCACTTGAGTTATGTTTTGAAGTCTCTGAGCAGGATAGGGAGGAGGGGGGCCGGTGAGTGGTGAGCTTGTGTGTCAGAATGCTTCCATGAAGAAAAGCAGTGACGCTTGCCCCATGGGAGAAGCAGGGCTCAGGAACAGCACCTAGGTAAGCCGAGACTAGGAGAGAGTGGCAGTGGGCACAGCAGTGCGGCCTATTGGCCATTCTTCATTTATCTGCATAGCAGCTGTATAAGCAGCCACGGGGCAAAGGGAGTCAGTCTCAGGAGTGGGCACTGACAAGACTCTACTAGAGTTGGTGCCAACACAGAGGCCTCCCCAGGTGGCGCACATCCAAGGGAGAGAGGGAGAGGAGAGGACAGAAGGGAAGTCCTGTGTGAGTTCATGGGAAGGACAGTTGCAGACCAAGTGAGTATGACTCTGGCTTTGCCTTAGATGCTCTCGAAGTGATACTAGGAACAAAAATAGGCTCTCTTAGAAAGCATTCAATGGCTCCTTCTGTGTTGATAAAGCTTATTGAGAAGCAGCATTGTGGGTATTTTCTCCTCTGACCTTTGCTAACCTCAGCCTGGGGTGTGGACCAGGGTGGGGCTGGCTTGAATGCAGCGGTGATAAAGTGAACTTGTGTGATTATTTTTTGGGGGGCAGGGCTGTCTTGACCATAAGCCTGGTGACTTAGCAATTCATTCTATCATAGTTTGGGCACTGAAATTCTGAATTCAAGATATTAGCAGGGTTAGTTCCGCCTGGAGGCCAAGGGAGGATCTGGCTCATACTCACACATACTCAGTATGACTGCCCACTAACTTGATAATGGCTAAAGACCCGACCCCATTTCCAAATAGGTCCTTATTCACAGGTGCTGGGAAGGGCTTTCCTTGAGCCCAGCCTTTTTACTGAAGCCCTCTTCAGCATCTTGTAATTATATCCTCCAAATTATAAATGTGAAGAGCCAGAGAGGACAGTCTCATTTCCATATGTCAACAGTTGCTCTGACTCATTCTGCCTAGGGCTCGAGCAGTCACGACAGAGTGGCTTTTCTTGTCTATTGGTGGGTGTATACACATGTGTGCATGTTTGTGTCTCTGTACATGTAGGTGTGCGTGCGTGTGTGCGTCTGCATGTGTGTGCGCGTGCATGTGTCTGTGTGTGTGCATATTGTGTGTGCATGTGTGTGCATGCGTGTCTGTGGGTGTGCATGTTTCTCTGCATGCGTGTGTGTGTCTGTGTGCACGCACATGTGTGTCTGTGTGTGTGTATTGTGTGTGCATGCGTGTGTGTCTGTGTTTGTGCATATTGCGTGTGCATGTGTGTGTGTGTGTGTGTGTGTGTGTGTAGGCTAGAGGTCACCCTCAAGTGTTCATTTGAAACTGCCCACCTTGTTTTCTCTTACTCCTCTGGAACTTGCCGAGTAGGCTAGGCTGAGTGACCAGCAGGCCCTAGGGATCTGCCTGCCTGCTTTCACCTGATGCGGGGATTAAACTCAGATCCTCGTGCTTGCATAGCAAGCCCTTCACTGGCTGACCCATCTCCCCAGCCCCTCTGCCTTTAATTTATTGAGTTGTCTTATAGCGTCTTGTCTCCCATGTAAGTGTCGGCTCCTTCCAGGATGATGGCAGACTCTTCAAAGGCTGTCCCCTACTCCAGTTTCCCTTGAGATCAAAAAACGGCTCCATATTGGAGGGGAAGTCCTCCTGGCCGACACCTTTCTAACAAGGTTGAACACCTAGTGGTATGGCCGGAGTAAGTGGCATAGTCCTGTTCGTCACACATTTCCTTATCCATTGGTGCGGTAGGCTGGGCTGGCGCTCTGATGGAGCATACCAAGCAGATGGACCAAGTCTGGATTCAGACAGAACTCTTACCAAAGGGGCACATGACCTCATCAGAGCACAACTGCTCTCCCCTTCTGCGCTCAGGCCTTAGGTACACTCTGCTTAAGTTCCCATTGTGCCTATGCACAGATACACACCTCTGTGCTTCTTCCTTCAGGAGGCAGAGAAGAATCCCAGCCAGACCCCAAGCCTGCCTTTGAGTAGACAGATGCAAGGTCATATGTCCTCTTCTGGGCCTTTATTAGTTTAATCAAAGTCATGTCATGGGGGAAGGAGGGAGAAGAGCAGATTCGTGGAGGATTGTGGGCGCACAGCCCTGTCATTACTCTTGTTGCGGCCTCCCCCTCCTCCTCTAACCGCAGTGGGCTTTTCTTTCAGGAGTACATTGATGCTCACCCCGAGACCATCGTCTTGGACCCCCTCCCCGCCATCAGGACCCTGTTAGACCGCTCCAAGTCCTACGAGCTTATCCGCAAGATTGAGGCCTACATGAAAGGTATGGACACATGTGGCTCAGCCTCCTCTGCAGTCATGGGTTATTAATGTTCGAGGAAGGGCAAGGGATCTTGTCTTGAGCACTTTGGCACAGGAGGGAATTGAGTTCTGGGGGCAGCCATCATAGGTAGGGAGGAGCTATGTTCTCCTTTGCAACCAGGGTTAAGAAATACAAGCCAAAGAATGCTTCTCGAGTTCTGACCGCTGCAAAGGGTTTTGCTGTGCTGAACCCCTGCGGGGAGATGAGGTGTCCTGATAGCACTGTGGTCAGGGAACAGGCGTGTGTGCGGAACCACTCACGTGGAGTGGAGTTATGTAACAGGGCAAAGGAGACAAGGGGAAACCAGGTCTCTAATCAGATGCAGAGAGATGCTGCTGAGCATCAAGGGGTACAGGCTGTTCCCCTGGGCGGAGCCTCCCCTGCCTGTGGAACATCTGCCAGCTGCTGGTTCATCTCCAGAGGTCTTGTCTCTCTGTCCCACCTGACCCCACTGGGGAGCAGAACAGCCCCAAAAGAGAGCAGACAGCCGTTACGAGGTGTGTTTCTGTAAGACGGACATTCTAGAAAGACCCTCATGAAAGGTAGCTGCCTAGTCTGTCCCCGGCTGAACTGTTTTGTTTTCATTCTAAGCAACAGAGTTCTTTCTTTGCTGAACTCTCCACCCCCACCCCTGACTGCCCCTCACACAGACCATGTCTGTGGCCTAAGCTGCCTTGAACCCTGACCCTAATGGTCCTTTGCTGTGGGGGCAGGGCCAGTGAGCTCAGTCCGGTAGACAGGACCAGAGGTAGTACTTAATAAAGGGATTGGGCTATGGGAGCATCCATTTATTGGGTAAGCACCACATGCTTGGCCTGAAGCCTCCCGTATTCTGTCTGTCAGTGCTGTTTGCTAGGCACAGTGATCCTGACCATTTTCCAGATGAGTCCTGGAGCCCGCATTAGACAGCTTTTTGTTGCCATAGCAAAGTACCTGAGCTAAGCCTTCTGTGGAAAGGGAAGGCTTAATTGCCTCATGGTTTCGAAGGTGAAGTCCAGGCAGTGCAGTGCAGGGCTGTTCTTTGGCTGTGTTCCCTCGTGGCAGGCGACACTGGCAGGGACACAGATGGACTTGTTGGAGACTTTAATGAGTGGGAAGTCAGGGTCTCTGCACCCTGATTTCAAGGACATCTCAGGGCTGGTGCGAGCATGCATCTCATGGTCAAGGAGCCAGGCTGTGGTGCTGAAGCTGCCTTAGGGAGCCTGCCCGTTGCTGGGAGGTTGCAGACAGGCTGGTCTGAAGATGTCTGGGGAGTGTTCCAGGGAGAACCCAGTGGTTAGGTGACAGGGTAGCCAAACCCCGGGTGGATCCTGCTGCTACCTGGGGCATTCCCTATTGTGCCCCCAAGATGGTGGTCTCTTTCCTGAGCCTTTGGGACATCCTAGCTTGTTTCCTAGATAAGACTTTATTAAACACCGCTTTCTAGTGCTTATGTTTCTGTCTAAGATGGAAGTGGGCCTCAAGCCAACAGTTCAGGCTTCTTCGTGAATGACAGTTCACCCTGCTGGGGGGGGGGGGCGCTTCAGTGGGCTGAAGTTCTAGAAGGGTCAGCAGTGGGCCATCTGCCCAGAACTGGTCTGAGCGTTAGGCCGGGCCTTTTTGACCTCAGGAAGCTAACTCTTTGTTTTACTACAGCAGCAGTTCTCAACCTGTGGGCCATGACTCCTTTGGGGTCAAACAACCCTTTCATTGGGGTCTCCTAGGACCATGGGAAAACACAGATATTTACATTATGACTCATAACAGTAGCGACATTACAGTGATGGCATAGCACTGGAGTAATTTAATGTGGGGTCACCACAACACAAGGAACTGTACTAAAGGGTCGCAGCGTGTTAGGAACAACAGCATCAAGTACGGAACTGTGGGCTCTAAGAGTTTTCTGGGGTGGGGGTGGGACACAGTGACTTAGATTCAGAGGAATGTTGGAGGGCTCCTTTCCCTAGGTCCCTGTGGAGAAGAACCTCTCTGAGTGGGCAGAGCTGGGGTAGGCAAGGCCTGAGCCTTGGGCTGGCCTGCAGACGAGGGTGGTGAGGGCATTGAAGGAAGCTGGCAGATGGTGACTTATGAAGGACTTTGAGAATGCTAAGCCAGAGAGCAGAGTGGGAACTTGGTTTTTGTTTCTAGACAGTATTGTGCTGCTTGAATGAGCGATATGAAATTCTCAACAGGTTGGTATAGACACACTGAAACAGCTTTTAACCGTCCCTGTGAGGGACACCTAGGTTCTAGACCTTTTGATAGTGGCTCACATCAGCACACGCTTGGGAGGCTGGAGACAGGCCACTGGAAGGAAGACACCAGGCAGAAGCCATTCTGCTGGATCCGGAGCCACAGTCCCAGGCATTGTCTCCTAGAAGCCACAAGATAGGGGGATTTATGTAGGTCCTCCCAGGCGGGCCTGGCCTGCCAGGGCTTGTGAGAACCATTGACTATACCCTAAAGCACTAATGGTTCTAGACTGGCAGGAAGTATTGAGCAGGGAGGCTGAGTGCTGCACCCAGAATTTTCCTTATTGTCTGCACCAAGCCAACTTGTATTCTTCCAGGAGGGCAATGGGCCCTGGCCTTTCTGAGCCCTTTCCTGCTAGCAGGGGGCGGCTCCACGGCAGTGCCCCTGGTGTCTCCCCGCTGAATCTCTCCAGCCCCTCTGCAGGTGCAGGGACCCTTCATGGGAAGCGCATCCTTGTGCCTGTGCCCCAGACCCAGCTTTCCCGTGGAGGAACACATCCCTTTTTAGGCTTGCTGTAAACGACCATAATTACCCCTGAAATTCCCTCAGATAATTATAGCAATGCAAACGACAGGGCTTTTGTTTAGAGAGAAGGGGCTTGGTTAGCCCTTCCTAAGCTGCCAGCACCCCCAGGCTGAGGCGGCCCTCCCTGTTCTCTGAGACCCAGCCTTCAGGGAAGCCAGAGCTGGGAGAGGCTGCTGCAGAGCCTTTGGCTTCCCTGGACTAGGGAAGGAAGAGGGCTGTGGCCCCTGGGGAAGACGCCCCAAGAATAACATAGTATCTAGGCCAGTGTCCACGCGTATGTGGCTATCATCCCCATGCAGAGCATTCCCTAGGAGAACCATGCCCTAAAGGGTATCAGGGTGACCGGAGGCCTTTGGCCTCAGCTGTCAGAACACCAGACCATCTTACCGCCTTTATATAGTCAGTGCCTTGTATGGGCTCAGCCTCACCTTCCCAGAGCTCATGTCCTCCTAGGGCCGGGAAGGGAAGCCAGACAGATGGTTCTCTGCCTTATGTCCGCCAGACTCAAACCTAAGTTGCTATGACAGCAAAGCATAAGCAAAATAGGGCTTCCCTTGTTCTGTGTAAAGGCCCAGAGGATGAGTGCACAGGCAGCTTCAGAACCTCATTCTCTGATTGCATGGCCCTCCCGGTCCACAGCGGTGGCTGAGCCTTTAGCCGTCACATCCTGAGATCTAACTGTTAGGATGGGGATCAAAAGGGAACAAACCCTACTTACTTTTCAGAAGGCTCTGGAAGCTGCAAGATATTGTTCTCCCAGTGGCCAGAACTAGCTGGATGCTGAGCTGCAAGGGAGTCGGGAAATAAGTCTGGGCAGCTGTTTGCCCAGCTGAAATCTAGAAGGGCTGGCATGAATCTGAGGGAACACTAGTTCATCTGCCAGGCCACACCAAAAATGTGAGCTCGTCCTTTGGAGACCTGCCTTTCTCATGGACGAATAGCATTTGGAATGGCCCTTGAGCTCCTGGCCCGTGTGGGGTGTGGCCTCTGCCCCTGAGCTCAACAGCAGTTCCCTCAATGAGCATGTGAGGCTGGGCGGCTCCTGCATGACACATCCAGGCCTAACCCAGGACTCATTCCTATAACTATCCGTGGAGATAGTCACTTGGCGACGGGCCTACACCTGTGCCTGTATCCACCACCACTCCCACCCCTTGGGCAGAGGCACAGGCCACCCTGAGCCTTATTTCAGCTTAGACTAGAGGTGGAAGCTCCCAGAAACATGACATTGCCTGACGCAGGCCGCGGGGAGCTAGGGAGGCGGAGGCCGCGATGACAAACCATGCATGCATTTGAAGGCCAGTTCTCACAGGGCCAACCCACTGTGCCACACAGGGCCAGGGTCCAGAGACCAGTCCCCAAAGCCAAGGCTTGGCTCTGCTTGCCAGGCTGAGCCGTTATAGGCATAGCTCTAGCCAGTTACCTAATTGACTGAAGCCATGTGTGAGAAACATCTGAGTGTCACTGGATGGCGTGGGTTTGTGTCCTTGTCCTCAGGGATAGTAGATATGAAGGGTCTTGGGGAAAAGGCTCCTTTTTAGGTCTCTGAGGACATCGGGGTGAGGTTGGCCTTTCCTGCCCTCCTTTTCCCGTAACCTCCCACATGAGCTGGGGAGGTGACAGATGGCCTGTCCCGGACACTAGCCTCCCCAGGGAGGGGCGTGCGTGGTGCAAGCAATCTTCTCTTGCCTGTGGTTTTATGGGAATTTAATCATGGTTCATCTGGGAGGCAGTTTGGAAGCAGGACTGAAATTGAGTAATCTTGACACCAAGGGGAAAGAGAAGAATGTAGCTTAGAGCTCTGGAAAAAGTGGCTCTCTAAAGAGGGGTGGGTGTTGTGGGTGTTGTGGGTGAGGGTGCGGCTGTCCGTCCTAGGAGAGCTACTGTCATCCACCCGCTCTGAGCCATGAGCCGTGCTCCAGGCGGCCGCTTGGCTGCTTGTGTGTCTTCCCGAGATGACTCTTACAGGAAGGCTTGCCCGTTTTAGAGACGAGTGCACCTGTGTATGTTGAGCTGGATGACTCGGGGTTCCAGGAAAGCCAGAGGCAGGTTTGGGGAGGCACCTAGGCTGTCTGGGTTGCTTTTAGCCAGGGTTCCTGAGCCTGGCTCCTAACCACAAGGGTACTTTGGCTCCTGCGTGCCTGCCCAACTCTATAGCTGTTAGGGATAGTGCCGTACAGGTGCTGGGGTCTATGGTTAATAATTCCCAGGTCATCCGATTGGGCCCCTGCCACCTGGTTCCCAGGAGTGAGCACCATCTAATATAAAAAGTGATTCTGACTGGAGAAGGCCCCAGATGTCCACTAGATGCTCTACAAGTGGTTGGTTACCAAATCCCTGCCCTCTGTAGTTACTGGAAAATAATATAATTGTTCTTTGCTGGAGCAGCCTATGTTACTGCAGGGAGCAGGGCTTTGGCCCTGAGGCCAGAGTACACTGTGGATAGATCACCTGGGAGCATAGCCTCAGGCTGGCCACTGCCACCCATCAGGTCCAAGCTGTGCCTGTTCACCAACCTGGTGGAGTCATTGTTCATGGCAGCTCCCATTGCCACCCAGGTTCAACAGGAACCAAAGAAGGCTGTGTTCCTTCTGTGTTCTGTGTCCCCCATGTTAAGGGCTGTAGCCTTGCGGGAGTGGAAAGACAGTGAATTAAAATGAGACTTGGGAACAGAAAGCAGAGTTGAAAGATTTTTAAATACCGACAGTCTAGCCAGAAAAGAAGCCATTTTAAAGTTTTGGTTAGGGAAGACGGAGTCGCTAGAGAATTCAGGGCTATGGAAAGAAACTGGTTGTGTGGGGATGAAAGCGCAGACACTTGCTCCCCATGATCCCCAGACCTGACATCGGCAGCACCAGGGCTCTGGACAGCTGCATTTGTGGCTGTGACACCTGTTGAGTTGTCCCTTGTAGCCCCAGTGCTGCACCCTCTCATCCACTTGGTGCCTCGGGCGGTGCCAGCAGAGGGGGGGGGGGAGTGTCAGATGTGTTGGGTCTTATTCCAGGAGTGCTAAGTGAATTGTGACATGACCCCTATTATGAGATCCACCTCGATTTTGTAAATGGAAATATAGAAAATCAATAAAATAAAATATAATTATTCTTAAACTTTTCTGTCTAGCCATCTACGTAGTGGTCCCCACCTCCCCCATTTTGTGAAGCTTCTAGCAAGAGCTCCACCCAGTACACTCGAAAATTCCAGACAGGTTGCCCCCAAAGGTCTCCATACTTCCAGCAATAGACAACATCTTTTCTTGAGTTTTCTGTCAGCCTGCAGGACCTTCCATGCTGCTGACTCAAATATTTTTTTCAATCAGTTATTTTGTTTTATGCATATGGGTGTTTTTCCTGCATGTATGTCTGTGCACCGTGTGCATGCAGTGCCCATGGAGTTGCAGACAGTTGTGAACTGACATATGGGTGCTAAGAATTAAACTGAGTCTTCTAGAACTAGTGCTCTTAACATCTCAGCCAACTCTCCAGCCCTAACTGCTCTTCAGAAGCAGCCGCTACCCTGAAATCCATCATGATTTGCAGAAATATGTGAGATCTATACACATTTAAAAAATAGGCAGAAGCCGGGTTGCACTCACATACACTGCTACAGCCTGCACCCCCTTCGTACCTTCCTTGTCATGTTTCTGAGTCAGTGTTAAAAAGAGGGAGAGCGAGCCTACCTTTTCCGAGCAGCATGATATTCCAGCGTTTAAGCCACTCAGTCATCATTTGTTTGAATATTTGGGTGCCTAGGGTTATCCAATTTTGTTTGGACTAACTTTTTTTTAACGATGTTTCTCCATATTTCTGTAAAAAGTATATCTCCAGAAGTGGGATTTCTTGCTTGAGATTCCAAACGTGCTCACATTGGCAGACCTTGCTGTATTACCCTTAAACCGTTTGTCTAACCACACCAGCCTGTCTCATCTTAATACCATGATTAGACGGCTTAGCACCTCTTCTTGTGCTTCTTGGCCATTTGTATTTCTGTTCGAATGAATCCTCCATGGTGTTTCCTCTTCTCTGGGGTTGAGAGAAGAGTTGTTGCTCCTTTTCTTACTATTTAGGATGCCGTTGGAATGGAGAAGAGTGTTTAAAAATACCATTTTGTTCATGGCGAGCATGGTCTCTGTGCTGCGGCCAAGCTGACATCTCTGCTTCCTGGAAGAATCCTGCAGAGAGAGCACTAGAGAATGGTTTTATGTGTCTTGGAGACACGGGGGGGGGGGGGGGGGGGGTGCTGCAGCAGTTCGGGAGTTGAAGCTGGGAGCGGAGTGGGGGTAGCCCCGGTTAGGGTCTAGGAGGACCGTAAATCAGTGGGGACAGCTGCCATTGAGCTAATCCACATTTCCAGCAGCTGGTCAGGGTTCAGGAATGTCTGGCCCTGTCCCAGCCGGTGTCTGGCTCCTACCCTCCTGGGCTCTGAACATTCCCAATGCAAATAGCTGTATGGCTCCCAGAGAAGGAGTCAGGTCACCATCTTGATCTGGAGGCAAACCTCTCACCCAACTGCCTGTGGCATGCTTCCTCAGGTCACACTGCTGGGAAATGCCACACCCTGGGCATTTGTTTCCTCCATCCTGCTCCCTCAGCTGCAGTGGCATCCCCCCCCCCCCACAGTAGTTTACCTGTAGCCAGGGGGCCAAGTTTTGTTGTAGTTGTCAGTAGGGAGGGAGATGGAGCCAGAGGCCTTAGGGCCTCTGAATCCTTAGGGAGCAGAACAGCAGCTGTGGCCGCGGTGGAATGCTCCTCCTCATCCCCGAATGGCTCCAGATGACCCCAGCCAGTTGCCCTCCTAGGAGTTATAGTGACTGCACGTATAGGAACTAGTTCTCAAGATAGCCTGTGCTCTTATCATTCGGCACCTCTGCTCTCTTTAAATTCTGAGGCAGCGTCTCTTGAGCTTGTACTCTGTCTGCCTCAACTCCCTGAGTAGCTGGGGTTGCAGGCTTCAGCCACTACGCTCAGCTCTGAACTCCTAAGGATACCAGTTCTCTTGAACTAGGGCCAATTTCGGTGACCCCATTTTACCTGGATACCTCATTAAAGAGATCCTCCCTGAGCTGAGAGGATTGGGGTTTCCGTGTGAACCCCAGGACTTGGGCACAGTCCTTTAGTGTGAGCTACCTCAGTAGAGAGAGCTTGAGAAGCAAGCTGAGGTCTCCAGCTATAGGAAACCTACAGCAGCAAGGTATTGCTGGGAGGCCTCAGATGCCAGGGAGCCACAAGTTGGGGGCAGAGGATTGTTTGAAGAAAGGCTGGCTATGGCTGGGAAGAAGTCCAGGGCTAGTCTCCTGCCCTAGCAGAGCAGGCCTAGATAATAGGGTGCTGTGTGAGCTGAAACAGGGCACCCCGGATACCCTCTAGAGGGTGCTAGCATATTGCAACTGTTTTCTTGACAGTTCCCAAATGCCCAGCATGAATGTGTAGCCTCCTGTGACCCATCAGCAGGCCAGGAGGTGAGGGACCTAACTGTCCCATCTTACAGATGGGGGGCCAGGTAAGAGAGAGGTGTGGTGACCTGGCTGGACGCACAGGTGGCCGTCACAGGACTGGCTCTGGGGCCTCCGGTAATGCTTATTACTACTGCCACTTTTTATTTTGGGGGATCCTTCTTCCCCCAGATGGCTTGGTCTCCACAGTTTCCCAATCCTGAGCATCAAAGATGTCAGTGCTGAGCATATCCACTGCCCTCCCTCCTGGGAGCCTAGTGTGCCTTCCCTGTGCCCTGGAGGAGCGTGAGGACAGACCACCAGGCTCTGCCTGCTGACTTGTCTCTTCTGTGTCACACACAGCGCACTTCCTCCTCCAGCTGTACTGCAGCTCTGCACACATACAGGGGTGACTTATTGTCACCCCAGGCGACTGAGCAGAAACCCAAGCTCTGGCAGGCTGCCTGGCCATCACTCGGGAGGCAGAGGCAGGTGGATCTCAGTGAGTTCAAGGCCAGCCTGGTTTAAAGATGAGTTTCAGGACAGCCAGGAATGTTACACAGAGAAACCCTGTCTCGAACCTACCCCGCATCCCCCCCCCCCAAAAAACAGATACTGCCTGAAGAGGGGACCAGCCAGGGCTGGGAAAGCATGGGCGTTCATGGTTGGTGTCACAATGTAGTACTTCCATCCGTTGGGGACACAGTGTGGAAGAACCAAAGAAACATCCATTCCCGTGGACCCCCAAACCTCACTCCTGGGAATTCAGTCTGTAGAAGCAATTTGCCACATGTAAGAGCCACATGTAGGAGAGATGTCCCTGACGTTGGCTGTGATAGAGAATAATCACTACGTGTCGGGGGGGGGGGGATTTCACCAGTCAAACAGCCAAAGATACAAAATCATAGGAATGGAAGGGATGGCAGTGTTCTATGAAAGCAGAAATGAAAAAGAAAAATTCATGTATTAAAAAACAGCAAAGATGAGAACAAAAATACACTGAGGCCAGCCAATGAGAGATGGGCTCTTGACTTTGAACTCGGACACCTGACACGCCCTGGGAACCTGGGCATGGGTCAATGAATAACCATGACTTAGGACGTTGTGTCCCCCTCAGCTGGGCACGGGCTGTGTGCTCCTAACAACCCAATTCTGCTCGTTCAGCATCCGCCAACGATTCAGCTAGTGAGTGGTTTGGCTCTGGGTTAAAGTCAAGCCGGCCAGCTTGAGAGCGGTGCCTGTGACATCCTCTGTGCCTTCTCCACTCACTTGTTACCTGCAAAGTGGACAGGACACTGTGTGTGACCTGGGTGCCAGTGCCGTTCCTGTGTGAGTTTCCTCTCTGGGCTGGTGAGAGCCAGCAGCTGGGGCTAGCCCCTCCCCAAGGGCCCTCCAGCCTCGTGCTGTCTGTGTGAAACAGCGGAGTGGGAAGCTGGGATCCTCAGAGCTTCTCAGGGGCTGATGTTACAGCCCTTACAGGGAGACAACCCACCATCTACCCAAAAAAAGCAATCCCGTCCAGAAATAAGACGACAGATAAATCAACAACAGTACCCTTCCTCCGGGAGCCAGAAATAACCTCTCCGGCTCCCAGCACAGACTTACCAAAAATTCTTTTATTCAACCCTCACGTTGGGGAACAGAGCCACTGGTGAGGACACCCGGCATTTCCCGTGACTGAGCCTGGAGAGCCTCTGCGGATGCTTCCCCTTCCTCCGGCAGTGGGTACATCTTTGGGAACTGAGGAGGTGGACAGCCAAAACTCCTGCCCTGATACTGCAGGGCCTGGACCTATCCTCACCTCCAGCTCAGCAAGGGGTTCTGGGTTCACCTACTGGGCTGATCCCAGGAGCATCCTTGTCATTGGCTGTTGCTTCTGCCTGGGAGCCCATTACTGTGTCTCCCCAGCTCTGTTCAGCTAGGCTCTCCCTCATATTGGTCATGTGCACACCCTACCTCCAGGGACACCTCAGCACTCCCCTTAGGTGTTTTGTTTCCTTCCAGCCCCCTGCCCTCCCCCGTATCTGACCTCTGTACCTGGGTACCACTGTTTTATCTGATGCTGTATGTGATAGAGGCTATCCTTTGCTGTGCTGGATGGAACCAAGATGCGAACAGTAATGGTTTCTAGTCCACTGTGATTTCACAGGTGCGCCGGAATGACTCTGGCTACCAGGGCAGTACAGGATGTATACTCTCTGGTGTCTGCTTTGCAAGACTGCTTTCACTCAAGACTGATCTCGTGGTAGCAAGTCAGCAGCTGGGCCCAAGCTTATTATAGGAGCCCCTACTGACCATGGCATTGGTACAACCTTGATTCCAGTGTCCTTTCCCAAGAGGAGGCCTCGGATAGGTAGCAGTTCAGGGTGTGGATAGCCATCTCCACATTGGCTAAATGAACTAGAGCATCAGTAGGTGAGTGTGTCTCTCTTTCTTGGCCCCTCGTCCTCCCCAGGCTCACCTCTTACCTATTCAGGAGTTCCGAAAGGCAGAACTAACTGATCTGTCCAGTGCTGGATGTGGCCTGTTTTCTGTGTAGTTCATCTGAACTTCAAACACCTCTGGGAAGAGATGGACGCTCATCCTTTCTCTACCCTCACCTTGGGTTCAGTGGGGGTAAAGAAACCCCTTCTGCATCTTGTTCATTGATATTTTTACCATGAAGACTGTTGGGTTTTATCAAATGCTTTTCTTAGCTTTTATTTTATAAGTGTGAGTGTTTTGCCTGTATGTATATGTATGTCTTTCGTACCACATGCAGTCCTGGTACCTGTGGAGGTCAGAAGAGGCATTAGATCCCGTGGAAGTTTAGTTACAAATGGTTGTGAGCCACTGTGTAGGTGCTGGGAACTGAACCCAGCCCTCTGCAGGGGAGCCAGTGTCTTAGGATGTCCATCTCTCTCTTGCACCTCAGATGCTTTATAACGACATCTGTCGAGATGATGGCACAGCTTCCCACTTCTGTGACAGTCCCTAACCCATGGAAGATGCGTTCTAACCACCCCCCAGCAGTTGGCTGAAGCCTCAGACAGTACTGGGCACTGGGTTCACTGTGGTTTTCCTTATTCACACACCCCTACAGTGCACTCTAACATACGGTCCCAGGAGTAAGGCTCAGTATCAGAGTACTGAGCCTTTGTGAGTCCCCAGGTTGATCCCCAGCACCATGAAAGTTTAGTTTATAAATTATGTATAGTGAGGGATAAATCGTAACTCTCTAGTGAATAGAACAGTCGTGACAACAGCTACAGTTAATTGTCATTGCCCCTTTTCAGAAATTACATTTATTTATCGTATGTGTGTGTCTGTGCATACACATGCCTCAGCACATATGTGGAAATCTGAAAATAGCTTGTGGAAATCAGTTCTTTTCTTCTGCATGAGCTCCAGGGATCGAACTATGGGAATCAGGCTAGGTAGCAAGAGTCCTTACCCACTGAGTCACCTCAAGCACTATCCCCTCTTTAAAGACAGAGTTTCACCATGTAGCCCAGGCAGCCTTGAACTCACAATCCTCCCACCTTGGACTACCAAAGACTGGTAGGTGTATATCAGCGCACCCAAAAGTGTCCATAGTCTTTCACTTTGGACCTGTTTTAAAGGATAAAAGTATTTTGAGACACGACAGCCAATTTAATAGCCAAATTAGCTCCTGAATGTGTGCAGCATGGGGCACACGCCTGGGCACAGGGACAGTTCAGGTTGAGTCCCACTGCAGCGGATGGGCAAAACTCCGGGACCTCGGCAGGGCATACAGTTTAACCTGTGTGAGTTACTCTGGGTTGTGGGGGACTGAAGGGGATGGAATCCACGGATCTGTGATGGGAGGGGTTCTGTGGAGTAAAGAGTTGGTTTCCATGGATACATGTTGAAGCAGCCGTCTTGGGAGACTTGCACAGGGTGGGGATTGTGCTGTTGGACACATGGATTGGGCTTTCAGTGGGTACTTCTTTTAAAAAAACAAATTTTAATTAATTATTTGAGATTTCTTAAAAACGTATTTTGATCATATCCATCCTCTACTCCTTCCCCTAACTCCTCCCAGATCCATCCCCATCTGTCTCCCCACCCCACCACACCCCAACTTCCTCTCTCTCTCTCTCTCTCTCCTCACTGAGTCCCGCGTTTGCAGCCATGTACTCATTGGCATGGGGCTCTCCGCTGACATGTATGACCTACTCTTGACCACGCCTGTTACTCCCTCCCCCAGAAGCTGTCACCTGCCAACACCTATTCAATTAGGGGTTGGTGCTTGTGAGGCCTCCTCCCCTACTCTTGACTGGCTGGTTCTCATCTAGGTCTTGTGCAGGCACAGCCACCGTGAGCTCCTAAGTGCGTCTATTTGGAATTTGAACTTTGCCCAAGGAGAATGAGCTGAGGAGGAGGAGGAGGAAAACACTCTTACTATGGCCCGTAGTGGTGTTTTTCTTGAGGAAGATGAGCCTGAATCTTGATTTACCATGCTGATGGGCCATGGGGCCAGGTGCTCTGGGACAGCACTTGCTGGCTTGTTTTGGACTGGGTTTTCCAAGTCTGTGAGGAGTGGGCTACCCTTGCTCCACTAACACTCAGCCTTCCCAAGTCCCTAGGCCCCGTCCTGAGTGATCCCACCTCCTGAGAGCTCATGGTCTTTTCAGGGATGGGGACTATGACAAGAAGCAGCAATAACAAACAAGTAATTAAATAATCAGTAGGGATTGAAAATGTATTTGCTTTCCTACCAGTCATGAAGAAGTACGAATACTTATATAAACCTGCTTCCATGACTTTGCCCCCAGTCCAACAGTGTTAGAACTCATGGAGTGGCGAGGGGGGAGGGGGCAGTGAGATCGGGTGCCTGTCGCCAAGCCTAAAGACCTAAGTTCGATCCCCAGGACCCACATAAGGGAAGGAGAGAACCAACTTGGGAATGTTGTTCTCTGATCTTCACACATGTGCACCGCATGTACAAGCCCCGTTCCACACACACAAATAAAATGCTTAAAAGGATTCCACAGAATGAGCATCAAAGATGACAGCCACACCCTCTGGGACCCGTGGGCATAGCAGGTGCATGGCTTGGCTATCGAGAGGTACAGGGAGAATAGGAGATTTGTTGTAAAAGGAGCGGCGGGCTGCGGCCCAGTTCCCGGCTAGCTTTACCCAAAATAATTACACAGAAACTGTATTCATTTAAACACTGCCTGACCCATTATCTCCAGTCCCTTATTGGCTAACTATCACATATTGATCTAACCCATTTCTAATATCTGTATTGTCACGTGACTGTGGCTTACCGGCATGAGTCTAGCCACCGTCGGTCTTGGGTAGGAGAAGTATGACGTCTGCTTGACTCTGCTTCTTTCTCCCAGCATTCTGTTCTGTCTGCTCTGCCTATCTAAGCTGCTGTCCTATCAAAAAGCCAAGGCAGTTTCTTTATTAACCAATGAAAGTAACACATGATGACCCTCCTACATCAGAGGTTGAGGAGGGAGCCTGATGCATCTGTGTGAGGGGCTAGCCTTCCGTCTGACTTCAGTTTCCTCCTTGGAGGGTGACTTTGCAGGCTATAAAGGTGTTTGGGATGCCATCAGCACAATGCAGAGCCTATGTTCAGAGCTAACCACGTGACATCGATTGTCTCTAATGGTCAGGAAAACAAGAAACTGATTTGGGAAAGGGCTACCGAGCTAAGGAGGCGACAGCAATGCATCAGGTTAATTTTCAGCGTACAAAATGGCATTCGGTTAGATAGCTCTCTGTGTGTAAACATAGACTCAAAGACTTAGAATTTAGTAATTACAGCTGTAAATTTCATTGCACCTCACATTTTCCAGTTAGCTTATAAGAATTTTATACCGACAGAGCACTGGAGATATGGTTCAGCCGTTAAAGGCTAGGCTCATAACCAAAACATCAGGGATTTTTGTATTAGCAGAAAATGTGAAAAACTACACCGGGCTTATTGTGCACACATGCACACTGGGCTGTAGAGTCGGGAGGCCGTCAGAGTCAGGGACTGGGGGTGGGTGAAGTGGGTGACTGTGGGTGACTGTGGAAGGGTGTGCTGACCAGACTCCCTCTGCCCTAGATGACAGGATCTGCTCACCGCCCTTCATGGAGCTCACAAGCCTGTGTGGAGATGACACCATGAGGCTGCTGGAGCAGAATGGCCTGGCCTTCCCCTTCAGTATGTACACCGTAAACTCCGGGGTGGACATCCCTTCTGTGGGAAGGAGTAGTGTTTACAGTTCCCCTAGTATTGAGCTTGCTTGAAGCAGTCGAAGGCCCTGGATACAAGAAGAGCACACAGCCCTGGGTCTCAACCTCTTCCTGTACCTTGAGAGGGTCCTTGCAGGTTGTGGGGAAGGGGCTCTTCCTATCTGGCCTGGGTCCTCTGTCCATGTTACCCTGAGCACAGGCACTGCTTGACACAGTGACTGTCATCTCCTTAGGTCCCACCAGCCCTTTGTGCCTTTTGCCTAAGGCATCTTTAAGAGTTCCTTACCTTCCCTATTGCCCCCCAGACAATAGCAGGATCTAAGCAAGGCTGGGCCTGGTTAATACTTAGCTGGGAGGTTCCTATCCGGAGGGTCCCAGTCCCCCTTGTCTGGCCATGTGGTTACAGCCCTGTTGATTCCTCTCTGCTTCTGTCTCTCCCACACAGTTTGCAAAACCAGAGTGGCTCATGGCACCAACTCTCATGAGGTAAGTGGAAGACTTTCCTGTCCGCGCTTCACTGTCGCTCTCCTGGGGCCCTGCTAAGCTCTGTTGCTAGAGCCGCACCTGCTGCTGCTTGCTGTCCTGGTTTGAGTAGCGACACGTAGGGGATGTAGGTCAGCAGAAGAACCGCCATGGCTCTGCCCTGTCTTCCACTTCCTGTCCCCAGTCCTAAGGCTGCCTTCCTCACCTTAGACCCTGGCTTAGTCTGCCTGGGATGAGGCTTCCTGCTGGGCAGCTTACACAGCAGACACGCCTCCCAGCTCAGAAGGCCACAGCCTGGTTCTGGTGAGAGCATACCCTCTCGGTGTGTCCTCCTAGGCTTTGCCTGTGCGTAGACCTGTGAGGGGAGATAGTGAACTCTCGTGAGGGCTCTCAAGAGGGACCCATCCTTGAGATCTCATCCAAGCCTTACCACCTAGATTCCATCACAATGGGGCTAAGGTCCTCCACATGTGTATTTGAGAGACACACACCTGCAGTTTGTAGCAGAGCCCACGGAAGTCACCAGGCTAATGAGTCCTTGGTTTTCTGGCCTCTAGGAGTGTCTCAGGGCTGCTGCTTCAGCTGAGTTCGAGACTAGATCCCATACCTTCGATGTGCTGAGGCCCTTCCTTCTGCATGGGTCCCCTCCCTGCCTTGGTGTCAGGGAGTCCCAGTGCCAGTACAGAGTCTCTGGAGAGACAATGCTTTGGGGATGATGGGGCAGTAAGCCTGTGAGGACTGGGTAAGAAGGGCAGAGGCTATGCAGAGAGCCCTTGGGTCCTTGTAGTCTTCTTAGCCCCTAAGGCCCCACATTCTCAAGGCTGAGCTAAGTAGCCCTGTGGGGACAGCCCACCCAAATAGCCCTGCTGTCAGAAGTACTTGCCAGGAGAAGACTAAAAGTGGAAGGCCAGATGCCATGGCTTTTACCGTCTCCTGGCTGATGTTTATGGGGAGATGTCTGTGAACAGTGTCAGAACACCAGGGGACAGGCTATGCCAGGGGGTGGCCCTGCCATGGGAAGGGAGTCACCACCAGCTGCAAGGGCAGCTGTCTGCTAAGGTCAAGAGCCCTGGGGAGGGGGACCCTAGCTGCCTGGATTCCCAGCCACAGCTACACCCTGAGGTGCAGCTCGTGGTTGAGCCAGGGAGGGGGCAGGCAGGCTCCAGAGCAGACGCAGTGCTGTCCCCTGTCACCACCAAGGAGCCTGTGTCAGGAGGGGACAGGGGACACAGCTTTGGGACAGTGCAGAGCCAGCACTCCTACCAGTGCTGCGTGTAACCTGCTGTGCACCTCCAGGCAGTCGCTGTGCCTCTCTGAACCTCTGCCCATGTTTATAATTGGGGATTTGACAGTTGTCAAATGTGGTGAGAGAGTTACTGTGTAGTTTGCCATGGAGCCTGGCCCACGTTGATGATTTGATTATTATAGGAACATCTGCTCTGTATTGGGATTTATGGATTCAGATTGGGGCAGGTGTCTGTTGAGTCTCTGGCATTCAACCCCTAGGTGTGGTCATCAACCCCCAGTGAGGCCAACTGACCCCCCCAGATGTATGCAGATACATGCCCTCTAGCACTGGGTGCTCTCCCAGTTTACAGCCAGCAATGTGCACCCCATCCTTGGGTACATGAAGGCTCACTGCACATGGGGGTGCAGGAAGTTAGTTACTTTGACGACTGTCTTCTGTGGAGTAGGAAGGGTGGGGACCAGCGCCTCCTATCTGTCAGGGATACCCACTGACATCAAGTGCAGCCAAGATGGAGAGCACACTGCACTTAGAGAGCCATGGATAGCAAACGGGGCTTTTCATGGGGTCTTCATTGGTAGCTCAGCCTGGTGAGCCATGCCCCTGCCTCTTCCACCGCCAGTGTCAGCCCTCGCCGACCTGTTTGCTTCTGTGGACCTGGAATCCCCAGGCATTTGTAAGCCAGTGCACACACGTGAGCTCCATGGGGCAGCCAGGCACTCCTCCCTCACTTCCCACTCAAAGAACTTCCATAACCCACAACTCAGCAAAAGCCCCATGGCCACGTTTGCTGGTGGACATTGCTCATAGCAAGGAAAGTGAGACCTAGACTGTTCTTTCCTGTATAGTGTGTTGGCACGAGAGGTTTCAGTGTGTGTGTGCGTGCGTGTGTGTGTGTGTGTGTGTGTGTGTGTGTGTGTGTCTGGGGGGGTGGGAGCGGGTCCACAGAATCTGTCCCACACGGGTCCTCTTGTTCATATACGAAGGTTGAAAGGCATCTCTTGCCATTCCCACCCCAACACACACTGGCTTTTGTTCGCGGCTTGGGAACTGGCTTCTGTCCTGCCCAGCTGAGCTGTGTCGGCAGATGTGAGGCTGACATTTGGTTCAGGTGGCCATCTGTCCAGACCCATTAGCCCTTGCTCAGCAGGCAGAATGTGCCTGGGTTCTTTGCTGGCCATGTAGTGACCTAACTCAAGGTACTACTTCAGGTGGGTAGGGGCCACCCCTTAGTCCCGTCATCTGCAGGGCAAGTCATGCAGACTCCAGACCCAGCCTTGGGGTGGAATAGAAGAGGGCACAGCTGCCCTCCCCCCACACACTCAGCCCCCGTCAGAGTCTTCTTCAACACGTTTGTCCCTAGAAAGCCAGGGCCAGGCTGTACTCTAGTTCACTGAGTATCATGAGACTGCAAGAGGGCATGAGAGGTGCCAGGCAGACCCAGTTCCAGCCCAGCCTCTTACTCGCCTGCAGATCACTCACTACCACGCAGGGCCTCGGTTCCTTTATCTGCAGAGATGTGCCTGGGTGCCCATCTCAGGCACTGTGAGCGTAATGCCAGGGGACCCAGTGCTTTGGTGATGTTATAACCCAAGGTGACTCTGGCCCAAGGCCTCCTACTCCTGGCTGCTTCCCGTCTTTACCTCTTGGATCTTTGTGACTCAACCTAGGGGGCCCCCATTCCTCGGGATGGGTATAAGGTTCTCAGGAGTTTTGTACAGCAGACCCAGTGGGTACCGGGTTTCTCAGCGCCACCCCATCCCCCACAGCATGAGCTGCCCAGTTCACAGGTGTTCCTGCCCACTGTTCCACTCACCCTGCCTTGAAACTGTTCTTTGGGAGTCCTCGAAGAAGGACTCATTGTCCCTGAGGGTCTTGGAGGGACCCTCTGGAGAGCAGCCTTGGACTTGGTGGAGGAACCCCTCATGTGGTCACCTCCATCCATCCTGGGCACCAGCTCTTTGTCATAGGGCCAGGGAGCAGTCGTGGTGGTGGTGCCCAGGAAAGTGACAAGCCCCTCACTGTGTCGGAGGCAGGAAGCTGATGGACTCTGATGGAGCTTTTGGTCTTTGTTTCCCCAGATGGCCATTGTGTTCAACCAGGAGGGACTGAATGCCATCCAGCCGCCCTGTGTGGTCCAGAACTTCATCAACCACAACGCAGTCCTTTACAAGGTGTTTGTGGTGGGCGAGTCCTACACGGTGGTCCAGAGACCCTCCCTCAAGAACTTCTCTGCGGGCACGTCAGGTAATTCGTTGTCCCTCGTATTGTCACTCTGTGCTCGGGGCAGGGCCATGATGGATACCCAGGATCTGTCCCCGGGTATTCCTTGCTATTTCTGGGTGAGGGAGAAATGACTTAAGTTGAAAAAGTTGTATACAGTAGATGGATTAAAAATGTCCTGAAGAACCAATGAGAGACCATATGCCATAGGCACTGTGGGGCTCCAGCCCTCAGAGCCACTGCCAACTCTAGCGAATTTCTAGAAGCTTCCTATCCCTCAAGAATTTTCCTGGACCCATCCAGTGATGATACTCAGGAGTATGCCATGGTTGGTGTGGCTAGGCAGGCGTGGGAAGTGAGGGAGGGAGGTGACTACCAACCCTTCTGTATGCTTTCCAAACGAGGACCCTGAGTCTGAATTATCTGCGGCTTCCGCAGCTGTCAAGTATATCAGGGTTTCCAAAGCAGGCAGCAGCTACAGAGTCACAGAGGTCCCTATGGAGGCCCTCAGGCAAGTTTCAGTGGGCATAGTCACTCCTGCCATGCTGCAGTGACCTCCCCCTGGCATCCCTTGGATGTCACATGGTAGAGGTGTTTGCATGACTCATTGTCATTGTCCCTGAGGGTCTTGGGGATGCTCTGGAGAGCAGCCTTGAACTATACATGCTCACTTCCATCTGTCTTGGGTACCAGCTCTTCTGAGCCGTTCAGTTAAAGATGTCCTGACACTGGAGCTGCTCATAAGAATGTTCTAGCAGTCCTGAAACCCCCTCTAAGGCAAGTTCCAGAAGTTTGTGGGTCAGGACAACATAGCTCTCCTTGAGGATTTTTTGGACACTGGATTCCCTGGTGAGGCCAGCTCCAGCAGAGTAAGCAGAGGCCTTCCTCAAGGCCCCTGGAGGGCCCTTTCCTGGAACTGACTGTCACCATCCCTTTGGGGCTTGTTGCAACGTCTCCTCCTGTTGTCCCCTCTGAGGCTTCTTCCCTGGGTCGCTTTCCTTTCCATTTAACACAGGAGAGGGCAGGCACTTTGCAGCTATGTGTGGATTCTCATGTCCTTGCTGAGACCAGGTGGTTTGGAACAGCCCCATCCTGACACTGGTCATGTGTACCACCAAGAGATACTCTTGCAGGCTGTGCGACAGATGAGACCAAGGCTTTCACAAAACATTTATTTGCCTATCAGAGTATTTCTTAGCACAAAGGGGTCCAGTTTCCATCCCCAGTACCCCCCCCCAACACACCACACGTACATGCACACGCCACACAGTTCTGCCTTGCTTATGACACGCCCTTTCCTTTCTTCCCCAAATCATCTCATCTCTGAATGAAATGTGGCATCTGATCTCCGTTCCTGCTCCCACAAAGGTGTGTTTGTTCACTGCTTCCTCCTCTCCTTCCTGGTTATAAAGCACCAGGGCCAGTTTCCGCCTTGGCACTGGGAGCCCGGAATGACGAAGGCAAGAACCTGTCAGTGTGTCTTCTCTCGTGACTGTTTCTAGGCCGCGAAGCGCCCTGAGCCATAGCATTCGGAGGTGGGCTGGGCATCAGAGTGGCATTCAGTGTGTCTGCCTAATCCGGAAGTGGCGTGGTTCCAACTTTGGCCTGCCTATTCTCAGCCTGACCAAGACCTCAGGCTTCAGCAGCACATTCTCCTGACTAGTTGGGAAGGGGGTTTTGAGGCTCTGGCTTCTTTCGAGAGCCAACACAAACTTCCAGCCCAGGCCACATAGTGTGGCAGGTCCCTCAGCTTCCCATGTCCTCCTTGGGCTCAGATTTCCTGACTTGAGATACAGACAAGGCCATCTTCACTCCACGGCTGCTGCTCTCCTCTGGTTCTCACGTGCATTTCAGTTCTTTATGTGCCAGTGTCTAAAGTCATGTGTGTGACGTACTTAGCCACGGCACCTTACAGGTACCTGGACTGGAACCCACGGACGTCTCACTAAGAAATATACAGCAAATGTGCTCATGTTCTCTGCCTGTGGTTCACTCTCGTGGCTTTCGGCTCCTTCTTCCTGATGCTCTTTCATCCTGCACCTTGACCCTGAAGCCATATTGCCTTGGGCTTCTAGCTTTGTGTAAGGGTTCTTCTCTCCCTCTCCCGCCTGGTCCTAAGGATACTGAGAGAGTGGTACCTCTTGCTTCTTTGAAAGGATGACTAAGTATTTCCAGGGTTGTCCCAGTCACTTGATGCTATTGCAGGGTGAAAGCAATATGCAAATGAACAAGTGAAGCTGTGCTCTCCAAGGAGACTTTGCAGATGCAGATAACCTGGGTCTGTAGTTTGTGGAGCTGACTCCAGGACGCCTGAAGTCATAAATGCTGCTTTTATTGCACATGGCTGTAGACTCGCCCTGGGTGGTATGCTAGAGGACCAGCCAGGAGCCAGGCAGGTTCATGAGCAATCTGAGGAATAACACCGGAGAGACATAACCGGAGGGACAGTTTTATTGGAGATGACATCTTCAGGGAGCAAAGGTTGGGGATGGTGAGAGAGCCCTTGAGGACTAAGCAGGTAAGCTGCAGAAGCTGGCCCCTGTGCAGGGTGGTCTTCAGTGACAGGATGGCAGCATGCAGCATAGGGAAAGATGGGAGACTGAACACAAAGGTTGCAAAAGCATGGTCCTAGCCTGCATTGCTGAGATGTCTGAGCCAATCTGGTTGTTCACCCTTCTTGCAAATCTGTTTTTGTACTCTCTCTCTCTCTGAGAGCAAAACTACCCTGTGACCACCCCTTTGCCCCCCCCCCACTCTTATTGGAAGTTGGGTGGGTGGCCCCCATGCTGAGAGTTTGGGCGACTAGTCCAGCAGCAGTCCCTGGCTGGGGCTACCAAATCATGAGTGTTCCTGGGAACAAGAGCCTTGCTGCTAAGGTTAGGGAGCAAGGCTCAGGCCCCTCCCGTCTGTTAGCAGGACCAGCTACCTTAAAGCTTTCTAAGGAGCCAGGCACCAGGGTTCTTTGGTGGGACCAGACCCCTGCAGCCCATCTCACTCCCCGCAGTCTCTAGATGACAGGCAGTGGCTAGAAGCTGCTCACTCCCTCCGTTTGTACATGGTGAGGTGCTGGGCCTGTGCCTCAGCCTGGGACATCTCTTGCTTAGTAGTCCTTAGGCCAGCGTGCCCCAGGGCTGCTGTAGCAGTTGGGGTAGAGGGCAGGTTCCCTTTAAGATATATATACATTTTGTCTGTCCATATGAAACTGCTGGGGACATAATCTGCCCAGTGTAGTGGGCATCACAAGTCCCCAGCATTCTTACTAGACCAGCCAAGTGCCCGTGGGCACCGCTTGCAGAATCCTACCGGTTTCCCAGCATCCCTGAGCACTGCTGTAGCTACCTGCGCTGGTGGCCTGTCCTCACACCACATGCCTGCTCTGCTGTCCTGGCCTTTGCTCTTGGGGACCTATAGAGACTTGGGTGGGAGGTACCCTGAGTCTAGGAGGCTCTAAGAGGAGAAGATTGACAGTGCCTACAGAAGGCCAGAGAGCCATGCTAAGTGATGAAACCCTGCCACCCCTGAAGGTTCACTGTGCCCGAGAGTAGGGCCCCAGAGTGGGCGTGCTTGACACAAGTCCCGCAGGGTGTTTATTTTTCCCAGGCTCCTCCCCAGGACCATCTCTCATGCCCTCCGTCTGGACTGGCTCTGGTCGGAGCAGCGGGAGGACTGTCGGGCACACCGGGGTGGCCAGGGGCCTCTGTGCCCCGCTAGCGGGAAGGATGCCAGGTACTTCAGCGCCTGCCTGCTTGGCTCTGCCTGAATCACTTCCTTGTGCATGATTTTTATGGCGCCATAGAGTCGTGAAGCTGCTGGGGGTCATGGCAGCCACAACAGGCACCTGAGCCCTGGCACACAGGCCCTCGGCCAGTGCCCATCCTATCCTGATGCCTGGGGGCCTGGGTCCCAGGGGTGATCACTGTGTCCTGCAGGGTGGGGTCCATGACACCTCTTTCGCAAGAACTTGAGCGGGGGCTGTCAGGATCCCTCGGGGGCTTCTAGTCCAGAGTGGCCCTGTGCTGTTCTTGGTGGGGGTGGGGCGATAAGGGGGTAATGGCCAGAACTCCACCCCTAGGTTTGTGGTTGTGTGATTCTTGCTCTATCGTGTCCATGCTTCCAAGTGCTTGAGATCATTGCAAGCTGTCTACCCAACATTACTTCTCCGCAGACAAATCGTGCCTCACACCTCAAGGACGTTTGTACGGGGGGCATAAATGAATGCACCATCCCGTTCCTGGGACTGAACTGCCTCTCTGGTGTCCTGTGGGGCTGAGGGGGAGTGGGTGGCAGCAGCAGGAACAGGACATGTGAACTGGAGGAGACTGGGATATTGCAAGGCTTTCCTGGGGAAGCCTATGAAAGCCCTCATCCAGGTTCCTATTAAATCATTGGGAACCAAAAGATCTCTTTGGTAAGCTCACGTACCAGTGGCCACCTGACTGGAGCCACCTGGACCAAATGGCATTTATTTTAGTAGGCTTCTTCCCTTAGGATGGACCTGTGATATCTGGGTGCACAGAGGGCCACTCCTGTTGCCCCTTCTCTCCCCAGCCTTCTGAGCATATATATGCCTGCCCAGTCTTAGGTCTTAAGGAAACCCACATATGGTGCTATAAGATGGTGGTGAAGGTGTCCCAGGAGACCATTCATTATGTGTAGGAGGACAAATTGAAACTGGGGTGGCACACATCCATCTGGGATGCAGCTGTGGGTGCCTAGCTCGCCAGAGCCCTGGGCTCAGCCAGAAGCCACCTAGAGCGTGCCTGGGGTGGTGCTGCCCCCTGGTGTCGGCGTTGCTGTCTTCAGGTCTAATCCGCTCCCTGTCTGTGTTTTCAGATCGTGAGTCCATCTTCTTCAACAGCCACAACGTGTCAAAGCCAGAATCGTCATCGGTCCTCACCGAGGTATGTCTCCTCTCCATGATGGCCTGACATGAGGCCATCTGAGCCTGAGCCCAGATGAGAGTGTGTTCTGCCCAACGAGTGTCCTCTGCAGAACTGTCTGGCATGCCAGGGTGGCAGGAAGAACCCTTGTCCTCACATGACCAGCCCACACAGTCGTGTCAGTGGGCATCACGGCCACATATGTGCCTGGCATGGGAGCACAGTGGGCCTGTGAGGACTGCTCACAGTGGGGCAGCTCTCCCATGGGGTGCCCTCACTCTTGACATTGTGGCTGGGGTTGAGTGAGCATCTGCTTCAGGTTTAACGGAGGCCTTAGTGGCCTCGCAGCAGCTTTGTGGACACGGAAAGGATGTCTCTGAAAGCTTGGGGACATCACCAACTGAGCTCACATAGGCAAGCAGGGATTTGATCCCCACCTGTCTGATTGCAAAGTTGAATCCTCTAGAAATGTCATTCCTTGCTAATGACGTAAAATACCTTAGGGCCACAGTCTTCTCTGATCCTCCCCCTCCTAAACCCTCCCCCACCCAACTCTGACCTCCAGTGGCTTCCCACCATACTCTGAACCCAGAGCCTCTCCTGAGGTGCCGCCAGGTGTTCTGGGAGCCCTGGGTGGGTCCTTCTTCCTCTCCTGGTTGGACTCAGTAACAGAAGCTGCCAGTGTCTGATGCCTGACCTGGTTTCACGGCCCTGGCTGGGTGTTGTGTTCCAGACTACTGTCTGGAGCAGCCCAGCAGTTTCTTTGTTGTTTGGTTCAGGGTCTCACTGGGTGGCTTTAGCTGGCCTTGAATTCACAGATCTGCCCACCTCTGCCTATCTAGGGCCGAGTTTAAAGGTTTGTGCCCTTAGCTCAGCTAGTTGCTTGTGTTTCCTTTGAAGATGCGACTCTATGCTCAGAAATAAAGTGTGGCATTGACAGGGACCTGGAAGTCAGAGGACCGCTTGGTAGAGTTGGTTCTTTCCGTCCCTATATGTTATTCTCATGACTGAACTTAGGACTTCAGCATGGCAAGCCCCTGTCCACACTGAGCCATTTCATCCGTCCACCTGTGTCAGCAGACGCACAGAGCTGGCTGTGCACCCTGAGAGGTATAAGTAGCATCTTCTGTGGGTGAAGGCTTTCTTCCCCACGTCTCAGGATCGCTGGCACCCTGTCCCTCCCATTCAGCCACTGGAAACCAGCTCAACAGGGTGGCAGAAGGGAGTTGACCTTGCACAGCCTTCCTGAGGGGCTGTACTTGGTGGTGTCCATGCACAGTACAGGGCTGCCGGCCACTGGAGCCATTAACCAGTGCCATAGGAGCCCTGTGAGAGCTAGAAGCAGTGAGCCACCTGAAGTCACCTTCTTGAACCATCACCTATTGGCCAATGGCCTGTTTCTTCGTCTGAGAATGGAAACGGTCTACCTAAAGCACAACAGGTGTAGAGTCCCCCGTACACCCGAGGCCTGAGATCACCCACACATCCACTCAGTGCCCGGAACCCTTCAGAGCTGACACCTCGTGAAAAGAAAAGAATGCAGAATACCAAGCACAGCCTTTTCCCTCTAGGACACCTTCAAGCTGGACTGGCAGTTGATTCTATTCCCAGAAACCAGCGGCCATGACACTCATCCTCCCCTACCCCGAAGAGTGCCATGCGAAACCTCTGCTAACCTTGACAGGCCCCCCTCATCCCCAGACAGTGCCTTTGAAAATGGACCTAGCTTCTCCCTACACTTTCAGGGGACTATTAAGCATAGTCTCCCAGGATGTAACACAGTGGCAGGCCCTGGGTCACACACACACACACGGCCTTAGGATCCATCCCCAGTGCTGCCATAATGGGGAAGGGGAGTTCTCATCGGCCTTGCCTGAGGTCTGACCTGAGTCGCATCACCTGCCTGAGCCTCAGTTTCTTCATCTTGCCCTAAAGTACCTGAGATCTGTGAGTTACCTAGCAGTGCCTGTGCCCAGTGTGTACATCTGTAAATTTAGCATAGGAGTTAAGGGTCACCAGGTCAACCCACAGGAGCGCCTGCTCGACTATTCTCTTCCTCCTTTCCCAGAACCTCACAGCTCAATTGGCTTGGATCCATGGGCCCATTTCTATGCCTTTATCTAGTCCTAGGCCGGCTGTTTGGTTTTGGATAATCAAATGGCTTCAGGAGGATTTCTGAGATTCCTCAGCTGAGCTGAGAAAGTACTTTTTATAAACAGCGTGTCACGGGGCTCTCCAACAGGCAGTGGCGAGGGCTGCCATGGTCCCAGACACCACACAGTGAGCCTCAGATATCAACTGAGCCTTATGGCCTAGGTATTTTTATTAGCCTATTCATTGGGGTGGAAAAACAAGGTCCAGGAGGGCCATGTGATTGATCAGGGCCACATAGCAGGGACAGGAAGGCCAAGGCTGGTCTCTGACTTGGTTAGAGCCATGGGCTGGGCCAATCCACTGACCCATGTGGCCAGGAAGCTCAGGCAGAGCTGAGTGCCCATGGTAGCCAGATGGCAGCTGCCCTTGAGGAAATACTTTCCCTAGGTCAGGCACTGGACACCAGAGTTTCAAGTGGAAGGGCCCTGATGTCTATTTTAAGATTCTTTGTATTAGTGGCCAGGACTGTTTTATCTGGCTGTTGTCCTAGTTACAGATACTGTTGCTATGATGAAACACCATGACCAAAGCAACCTGGGAAGGAAAGGGTTTATTTGGCTTACTCTTCCAGAGCACAATCCATCATGAAAGGAAGTCAGGACAGGAACTCAAGCAGGGCAGGAACCTGGAGGCAGGAGCTGATGCAGAGGCCATGGAGGGGTACTGTTTACTGGCTCGCTCAGCCTACTTTCTTAAAGAACCCAGGGCCACCGGCCCAGGGATGGCACCACCCACAATGAGCCCTGACCCCATCAATCACTAATTGAGAAAATACCCTAAGGCTTGCCCACAGCCCGATCTTATGGAGGCATTCTCTCAACTGAGGCTTCTTCCTCTCCAGTGACTCCAGCTTATATCAAGTTGATATAAAACTAGCCAGGACAGTTGTCTTGTTTTGAGATAGGGTCTCACTTTGTAGCTCTGGCTGGCCTGGAATTCTCTATGTAAAGCAGGTTGACCTTAAATTCACAGAGATGCCTCTGCCCCAAATGCTGGGATTAAAGGTGTGCATAACCACACCCAGTGTTTTCTGTTCTTTTTAAATTGAGATAAAAATCCACATGTATAAATATTTTCAAGTTTTTTAAAGATAAATTTTTATTGTATGTTTATGAGTGGTTTGCCTGCATGTATGTCTATGCACAACATATATGCAGTGCCTGCAGACATCAGAAGAAGGCATCAGATCCCAGGGAGTGCTGGCAACCAAATCCATTTCCTCTGTAAGAGCAGCCAGTGCTCTTAACTGCTGAACCATCTCTCCAGCCCTAGCAACAGTCACACTCCCAATGTCATATAGACACGTCTATATTTCCAGGTCATTTTCCTCACCTGTTCCCATGAACTCAGTCCCCATGCCTCCCAACCCAGCCCCTGGCCACCTTGGGTCTGACCTCCATCTGCATGGATTCAAGCTGTGCTGGGCATTTTATATATGCGGGATCCTGACTGATTCCTGTCACTCAGCACAGTAAGGATAGACCACATTTCTCTGTGTGGAAAGCTACAGTGGGTTCATTTGTCGACTAATGGGTATTTAGGCTGTCTGGAACCTTTGGCCACTGGACAAGTGCTGCAGTGAACTGGTGCTCCTTTTAAACCCTAAGTAGACTATCTGAGTCCTAAGGTGTTCTGTGCTTAACCTACCTTCCTTCCTCCTTCCCTTCCTTCCTTTTTCTTTCTTTCTTTATTTATTTGGATTTTTGAGCCAGGGTTTTTCTGTATAGCCCTGGCTGTCCTAGAACTCGCTATGTAGACCAGGCTGGTCTTGAACTCACAGAGATCCACCTGCCTCTGTCTCCCGAGTGCTGGGATTAAAGGTGTGCACCATCACCGCCTGGTTTAAGAATTTCTCTTCCGATTCATGTGCCTTTGTGTGTGGAGGTCAGAGGACAGTTTTCAGGGGTCAGTGCTCTGTTTCGTCCATGTGGGTCCCGGGGGTCAGACTCAGATCACAAGGCTTGGTACACAATCTTTTACCTGCTGAGCCACCTCTCCAGCCCAGTGCACTTAAAGCTTTCGGCACAGTTTTGTTTTTCACTTGGGCTTAAGCCCGCCCCATCCCCCATAACTTGATGGAGGAGGGTTTATTGGTTAATAAAGAAACTGCCGGGCTGGAGAGATGGCTCAGTGGTTAAGAGCATTGCCTGCTCTTCCAAAGGTCCTGAGTTCAATTCCCAGCAACCACATGGTGGCTTACAACCATCTTTAAAGAGGTCTGGTGCCCTCTTCTGGCCTGCAGACATGCACACAGACAGAATATTATATACACAATAAATAAATAATTTAAAAAAAAAAAAAAAAGAAACTGCCTTGGCCCTGATAGGACAGAAAATTAGGTAGGCAGAATAGACAGAACTAAATGCTGGGAGGAAGAAGGCAGTGAGGTAGACGCCATGCCTCTCCTCTCCAGGCAGTTGCCATAGCTCTCCTCTCCGAGATGGATATAGGTTAAGAATCTTCCTGGGGGCTGGAGAGATGGCTCAGAGGTTAGGAGCACTGCCTGTTCTTCTGAAGGTCCTGAGTTCAATTCCCAGCAACCACATGGTGGCTCACAACCATCTGTAATGAGATCTGGTGCAGAATACAGTCTATATAATAAACAAATAAATAAATCTTTTTTTTTTAAATCTTCCTGGTAAGATATCACCTCGTGCTGCTACACTCATTAGAAATGGTTTAATCAAGATGTGAGAATTAGCCAGTAAGAGGCTAGAGCTAATGGGCCAAGCAGTGTTTAAAAGAATACAATTTGTGTGTTATTATTTCCGGGGCTAAGCTAGCCGTATGGGATCCGAGCGGGAACGTAGCCTGCCGCTCCTTACTACAAGAACTCAGTGCTTACTGGCAGTTAGTGTGCACACTATTGTGAGTGACTTCCACAGGAGGCCATGTAGTCTGTGTCCTTGTATTGAGGAGCCAAACCTCCTCACAGCCAGACCTGTGGAGTCCCCTCCCTGGTATCCCTTCCAGCAGATCTAAGATGGAGGCCTGATCAATCCCATTGTACAGATACGCAAACGGAGGCACGGGCCTGGTACTTTCCCCACATCCACAGAACTGAGAAATCTCTGATGGCATTTAAATCCATACCCTTACCCTGCGGTCCCTCTCTGGGCCTCCTCTTCCTCGGGGGTCCTGGCCGACAGCTGTATGTGAGGTCACATGCCTTTCCCAGGCCATCCACACTAGAGCAGAAAATGTGTGACACTGGAGATGTCGTGGGCAGGGCAGGCTGACTCAGACTAGAGGCCTGTGGAGAACTTTGCAGGAAGCTGGGCTTAGAGTCAGGCAAGATCATCTGCCAGCAGCGTCTTTGGGAGAGCACTGGTCACGTGGGATGGGATGCTGTTTGCAGGTACTTAGGTCATCACAGCTGGGAAGAGAAAAGCACATGGCTGCTTGGGTTCCCTAGGCCCTCAGCCTTACTCCTATAGGATGCCGGCAAAGATGGCGCGGTACCGTGGTGCTGGTCAGTACTCCTGTGCCCCATCTCTCCCTGACTGGTTCCTGGTCTTCTCTGCCTTCAAACTCTGGCCCCGGTACTCTCTTCACCTCTGTCTGCTTCTGTAACAGTCCATCTCCATTCTCGCTCCTGAAAGGACTGGGTTTTCAAAACCGAAAATCTGGATTCAAATCCTGCCCTGTCCTTCTAGCTTCTGTGACCCTGGACCAGCCCCTGGCCCCCTGTACTGATATCAGCCTCAGTAGTGCATGAGCACTAAGCACCCTGCTTCATACACTAGCCGTAAGCACCCTTACGTAGAGTCCTTGGTCTTCCAGACCCTGGCAGGCTTGGCCGTGGTGGGTTGGTCCCACCTGCTGACCAGAAGGACGGTAGGTCCTCTCATGAGAGGGGACTACACCTGTGTGATATCTTAGCCCCAGAAGCCTGACTTGTGTCTGTATTGACAGCTGGACAAGATCGAGGGTGTGTTCGAAAGGCCCAGTGATGAGGTCATCCGGGAACTGTCACGGGCACTGCGGCAGGCGCTGGGAGTGTCACTCTTTGGCATTGACATCATCATTAACAACCAGACCGGGCAGCATGCTGTCATTGACGTCAACGCCTTCCCAGGTGAGCAGCAGAGCAGGGTGACCCTCCCCTGGCTACCTGGTGTCTTCAGGGGGTGGGAGATGAGTCAGCTTGACTGGAGATGGGAGAGCCCACCTCATTCTGCAGTCTAGAGCAAGTGCTACCTTCTGCAGTCTCGGCTCTTAAGATGCTGTCAGTGAAGCCCTGGATGGCTAACTGTGGGGGCACGCCCACCTAAGCACCCCACTGTATTCTCTCACCCCCATCTTTCGATCCTGTCGTCAGCCTTAGCTGGGACTGGCCTAATCAGCCCATCCATTGGCCCTACTAGACCCAGAGGAGTAAAAGGAACTTGGAAAAGACTCAACCCCCTATCATTCACGGGTAGGGAAATGGAGGCCCCTCCAGTGGAAGCATTCTTCTGACGTCACACAGCATGTAATGGCAGGGCCAGCCCCTCCTGGGCAGGTGCTGCTTCCAGTGTCCTGAACTGCAAGGCTGAGATCCAGGCCCACGCCCTGCCATGGCTTTCCCACTCTAGTGCCTGCTGCCACAAAGACCGCCACTCTCCGTCCCCTCCCTGCTCTCTGCTGGAACCTCACCCCGCTGAGTATCCCTCAGTCTCCACTCAGTCAGGTGCCCTGGGGAATAATACCAACCGAGCCCTATTCTAGAACCACTGGGCTGGCTGGGAGAGCAGGTCTAATGTCTACACCGGCGCTCACAAGCTCCTGTGTGTCCTGGAGACCCCAAGACCGGTGGCCTGTGCATCATCGCTGCAGCTGAGAGGTCTAGAAGTCTGCCAGCACTTGGGAGGCTAAGGCAGAAGAATTGCCATGAGTTTAAAGCTATCCAGGGCTACATAACAAGACCTTGTCCTAGAATCCTGGGGTGGGGGTTGGGGATCAGATGAAAAAGACTTGGAGTCTAGCTTTGGGTCTCCAAGGCCCCAGAGCAGGGCCTTGTACTTCTCCAGACCCAGGTATCCCTGCCTCAGCTGGCCCTACGCTCTCAGCTCATACCCACTTCCACCCCTCCAGCCTCCTGAGTAGCTGGCAATTTAGTGTTCCTAGCTATTCTTCATTTTCTTGATGTGGAGGAATAGCAAGCTCCCCCTTGCTGCCCAGGGGCATGCGTGACTAGGAAGCCACCTCACCAAACCCCAGGCATCCTGGATACTCAGTGCCTGTATCCCCTTAACCGCTCAGAGAGTGCATGAGCCACTCCACAGCATCACAGTTCACAGCAGAAAACTAGGGACCCCAAAGAGCCCAACAGCTCTGACATTCAGCTGGCATCTGCCAGAGGCTATGTGTCCTGCTGTCAGCCCTCACAGCACAGTTGGGAGGAAGAACATGGAGAGTAGAGTGCCCGAGAGTTCCTCAAAGGGAAGGAACCAACACTGCAGGTGGACCAGCTTGGGTACCAGGAGGGGTGAAATGGGACGGGACAGGGTCAGAGGGGAGCCTCTGGGGCCTGGATCCAGCCAGCATACTCAGACCCAGCCCATTGAGTTTCCCAGCTCGTGGGTGGAGGCGGTGGAACCTCTGAGGAAAGCTAGGGTATAGAGTGGGGAATATAGTGCTGTGTCAGAAGAATCATAAAGAAGTGAAGATGTGGGGTGATCCAAGAGCACACAAAGCTCACTAATGGGTTGAGGGTGAGAGACAGGGCCACTGAAAAAGCCTTGGGAGGAGGGGGGTACACTCTTCCACTAGTGGTGGGCAGCCCCTCCCAGCTCAAAGAATTCAGTGTATCGTAGAGGCAGGAGAGCCTCTACTGTGTTCAGGGAGACAGTCACCAAGAGCCAGCGTGAATACAGAGTCTTCTGCCAGGGGACCCTAGGGCTCGGTTGTTCCAGTGGAATGGGGTACGGGGGTGGGTCTGTGACTACCAGATCGATGGTAAGCCTGTGCCGAGGGATGGCCGAAGGGTCCTTTAGTCCCAGGGGCCTCAGGCAAAGAGAAGCTAGTGTCTGAGAGGTGACTCGGTTTACAGTCCAAGGTGTAGAACCAGCCCTCTGGGCCCAGCAGAGGTACGGGCTTGGTCCTGCTTCTTCTCGGGAAGCATGTGGGGCACTGGGGTAGGTGGAAGCTCTGTCGGAACACCCAGCTTGGGAGATGAGGAAACCTGAGTGGCAGAAGCAGCCTGTGCTACTGGCCCTGCTGTGTTCTGTGGCACGAGGAAGCTGCTGTGAGCTCTGCTTGCCCATGAGAGGTGATGCTGGGAGCTAAAGAACCGCATCCATGGTTACAGTCCCCACAGGACTAGGACCCATAGTCCAGAGCCTCCACACTGACCCTAAGGCCTTTGATGTCTTACAACACCGGGGTTCTGATCTTGGCCCACTTCTTCACTGTGATGGTCTAGGCAGCCTCACTTTAGCGCCTACTTTCGCTTCTGTACGAGCGAGAGCATTTCTCATGCTGCAGACAAATGGGTTTGCATGGTGCTGGGCGTGGAGCTGGCACCCTGCCCTGCTAGTTTTCACCTCCCAGGCTGGAAAACGCCAACCTACCTCAGCCTGTTTATCACAGGCCCCCAAGGAAGTGGCTGTTATACTCTGGGACGTTTCCCCTCGCTCACTGATCTAGTCTACCTGGTCCCCCGGGCCTCATCTGGGAGCAAAAGCAGAATGGCTACTAGGGAGCAGCCTCCTCGGTTTCTTAGCAACTCGACTGGGTCCTGGTTCCCCTCCCTGTATCATACCTAGCCTCATGTCTGTCCTGCCCTTCACCCTCACTCCCAGAGCTAGCAGCATACTGAGTCCCACAGTGGGGCCTCTCGGTACTAGGTGTTAAAAACAGATAATATCAGAGGATCTGGGTCGCACCGCAGTTCTATCACGTAGGAGCTTTGTAACCTGGAGCCTCACAGAGCCTCCAGGTCTCCTGTAAGATGGGCTGAGGAGCATGGGCAGTGAGCCAAGGACCATGAAGCTCATAGCCCAGTGATTGGCACTCTGACACTCTGGGAACACCAGCACAGAAGTGTTGCCATCTTCCCCTCCATGGTTGGCACTCCTTCATCTCCTGTCTACTTGGAGACAGAGTGTGAAGACGGCATTGACATGTGTAATGATGCGTTGTGCCAGCCACCTTGTTAGCGTCACCATGAGTGCCCTTGCTTTGGGCTTCCTCAGAATCACAGGGTGGTTTGCCAAAAGACACAAGATAGCCCAGGGGCCTGGCCCCCACACAGTTGCTACCTCAGCTTCTACCTATAGTATGGTACCAGTTCTCATCGAGACACCTCATTCCGAGAAGGTGAGAGATCTCGCCTCCTATCTCTTTGGAAGTAGTTTGTTGGAAGTCACCAAATCCTCACCCCAAATCTGAAGCCTGCTGGGTAATTCCTGGGGTCTCTTCTGGCATTGTGTCTGCAGTGTGCACACATGTATGAGTGCATGTGTGTGAAAATGTACTCCTGTCCCCATGGTTACCATAAGTTTCTGTGCCAGAGACGGTGGACTTGGCAGTCTGTTCCTAGGTGCTGGTCCTCAGAGTCTGGGACACAGATTGCATCCCTGAAGGTGTTTGGGGCAAGAGGGAACAGATTTGGTTTGGGCTGTGGCTTCTGGCTCAGACCCACCCAGGTCTAGCCCTCCTGTGTGGAGAGCTGGCCTCCTGTGTTTTGTGGACAAGAAAGTTGAGCCTCCAGATAGGATACAGTGACCAGGACCCAGGTCTGAGGCCAGACTCGCAGTTTATCAGTAAGCGTATGAGGAATACATTCTGGCATTGCCGTCTGACTGCATCATGTCAGTGTTGGCTGGTTATGTTCCTTCGTTTTCCGTTACTGGAACAAAATAGCCAAGATGATCAGCTTAAAGAGGAAAGGTTATTTTAGTTATTTGGGTTTTGAAGGTTTCAGTCCATGATGATTTCTCTCCATTGATTTGTGCCTGTGACAGGGCAGATATATGGGAAGTACTGGCAGAGGCCACTGGTTACCTGAGGGGAGAGAAAGTGTGTCTGAAATGGCTAGCCGGTCTCCTTAGCAGGCTCTTCCAACTCTTCCCAGCAGCTCCTTGAGCTAATAACTAATGTTTTAACATGTGAACTTTGGAACGTGCACTACTTACCCAAACTATAGCAGTGGGTGAGCCAGGGAAATGCCCAACGAAAACAAGATTCATCTTTATCAGCTGGAGCTGTGGAATTTCACACTCAGGGATTAGACAGTGGTCAAGGGCCAGCTTTGGGGACCGTGTGCACCAGGTTCTGTGGCTCCCACCACTCTGCGATACTGAAAATGCCCCCCAAGTCCCAGGAGCCCGTTATTTCTGCTTCTTTCTCCTCTCATATTCCCTGGCTAATGCCCAGTACCTTCTGTCTCTCCCCTCCAGGCTATGAGGGTGTGAGCGAGTTCTTTACCGACCTCCTGAACCACATTGCCACAGTCCTGCAAGGCCAGAGCACAGGTGAAGCTGCCCTGGAGGAAGTGGCCCCGCTGAGGCACAACAGGCTTCTAGCGGAACAGGCGGGCAGCCTGGCTGGTGAGCGGACGTGCAGTGCCAACCCTGGCTGCTGTGGCAGCTTAAAGGGCCAGGACACAACCTGGAAGACTGAGACCGAAGCAGGAAACATGGGCGCCGGTGGCTCTGCCAAGCTGCCACATCAGAGACTTGGCTGCACCACCGGTGTGTCACCCAGCTTCCAGCAGCACTGTGTGGCCTCCCTGGCCACTAAGGCCTCCTCACAATAGTCACAGAGCCCAGGACCCAGAGGGGCGGCGCAGAGCGTGGAACACACTCACTGGGCCAGCAGCTCCGAACGGGAACACTACTAAGAATTCCCAGTGATCTGATGCTTCTCTGTTTTAAATTTTTACCTGATTTTCTGATGTTATGATCGGAATTAGGGGGGGGAGACAGAGCAGAGCACCAAGTGGTCCAGCATCGAGGATGCCGCCTGAGTCCTGTGCACATCTCCTCACTGAGTTTACACACGCTTGTGTTCTCAACACTAGGTCTGAATGTGAAGTGGGGTGTGTGCATGTGTGTGCGGTTGTCATGCAAGTGTGTGTGTGTTTGTGTGTGTGTGTGCATGTCTGTCTGTCTTCATGGCTGCTGTGTGGGCCAGGCTTCCAGGTACCCTGGAAGGAGCTCGTATCTGGCCAGGCTGTTGCAGCTAAGCAGGCAAAAGGATGAATGTTTCCCCCATTCCTCCCCTCCCCACATCTGCCCACACCGACCTCACCGTCCTTTTTTCTCAGATGTGGTCTTTTCCAAAGCTAACCCTTGCCCCTGTGCAGCTGACCCTTCTTCTCCAAAGCCAGGGAAGCAGTTGACCCCTTGGGAGCTCTGTACTGGGGGTCTGGGCTGTAGGAAGGGAAAAGAAGCCTCCAGTGGGTGGAGCCAAAGCCCCCTAACTATTGCCAGTCTTTACTGGTTCTGTAGAATACACCAGGCTACTGTACTCTCCAGCCTGGCTCTATTGCTCACTAGGACCCAGGAAGGAGGCTACCTAGCTAGGAGTCCAGGGGTCTGTTGGGACCCAGGGTTTGTGCTGGGATTTTGAACAAATCATTCCACGAGTCTCTAGGCCTCCACCTCCTCATCTCTTCGAGGTGGCTCCTGAGACAGGAAACTGAAGAGCTGACCTAGTGTTCTAGCCCACGAGGATGCCTGCTTTTCCATGCCATCATCTGGGTCCCTCTTTTTAGGTGAGAGGAGGCCGTCGCTAGGGCTGCTCCTGTACACACACACCAGCCCCTTCTGGTACAGCAAGGCCCAGCACAGCCCTACTGTGTCCACAGCAAGTCCCTTGCACCGAGCACTAGGCAAGCCCCCAAGGGAGCTGTGCCCCACTTCAGACTCACTCTGTCCCCACAGCAGCTGGCAGACTCCCCACTGGCCCCAGTGCCCACAGGAAAGGATACCTGTGGAGCCCTGGATGATCAGCCCATGCCCCCCCCCTCCCGAGGGTGATCTTGTGTCTTAAGATATCAGCTCACTTT
This sequence comes from Microtus oregoni, assembly GCF_018167655.1. Taxonomy (NCBI): domain Eukaryota; kingdom Metazoa; phylum Chordata; class Mammalia; order Rodentia; family Cricetidae; genus Microtus; species Microtus oregoni. The sequence goes on from NW_024543210.1 coordinate 10,590,533, forward strand.
GCAAAGAGAACTAGGCCTTTGGATTGTCCTTAGGTCCAGATAAGATGGAGGACACTAGAGGAAGTACCCTGCAGCCCTGGGGAGGCTACCAAGTAGGGCCGTGGTTGAGCATCCTTCGGGTGAGGAGGGGCTGGTTGGCTTTCTTGGGAATGGAACCCCGGAACGAACCACGTTTACAGGACCTGAGTGTTGAACCTGATGTCTGTATGTCGCCTTCCCAGGCCTGCCTCTGAATACGGGGGTGGGAAGTGTGGCCGGCTCTCGCACTGCTTTGTCTCCAGAATAAACTACTGAGATCAAACTACACTTCATACGTGGTCACAGTCATTAAAGAAAAGATGTTTGGTAAGACACGTTGGCTTTTCAGCCTTCAGAACAGGCAGGGTGAAGTCAAGGGTTCCATTCCCTGGAGCTCCTCCTCCAGGGTCACACCTTGGGCGGTGTGGCGTTTTCCACAGGTCTCTGCGGGTATTGGGGACAGTTACGCTTTTCCAGGAGTGGAGACGGGAGCAAGGACTTGGGGCCACATTCTTGCGGGTGCTTTAAAGATCGAGAAATGTGACTTCCCCCAACATGGTGCTACAGAACACTAGCCGCTGGTGTCCATCCTCAGAGAGATGAGTGGGGTCTAGTCAAGGTCATTGCTGGTTCACAGAAGTGTCTAGATTTGCCACGCACTGTGGGTAGGCTAGCCTGCAGAACTGGATCCACTGAATCCTCAGATTATTTAGGGGGCTATGCCAGGTGTGAGCCCCATCGGTGTAGGAAAAACCACCCTGAGCCCGGTAGATTGATGGGGGTGCTGGAGAAACGGTAACTGAGAATGCTTGCTGTGCCGCCGTGACACAGGAGTTCAGACTCAGCACCTGTGTAGCAAGCCAGGCATTCAGCTTGAACTCTTAACTCCAACTCAAAAGTATAGGGAATAGGGGCTGGAGAGATGGCTCAGAGGTCAAGAGCACTGACTGCTCTTCCAGAGGTCCTGAGTTCAATTCCCAGCAACCTACATGGTGGTTCACAACCATCTGTAATGAGATCTGGCGCCCTCTTCTGGTCTGCAGCCATACATGGAGGCTGAACACTGTACATAATAAATAAATCTTTTTTTTAAAAAAAAAAAAAAAGTATAGGGAGTAGGGACGGGACCACTGGGGCTTGCGGAGGAAATATGAGCCCCGGGTTCAGGTCCTACCTTGGAGTGGGCAGAGAGTATTTGAGACAGATACTCTAACTGTCTTGTCTTTTGGTCTCTGAGCATTTACAGGGTCCCCACACACATACTTTTTTTTTAAGGCCACAGCAAGAAGCTGAGTTTTTAACAGCTGGGGCAAATAGTGTCTGGTGGACAGGCATTCGGAGACGGAAGAACACAGCCTTTCTACTGGCCCTGCTGACTATAGAGCTGATGCCCTGGAAGGGCCTGCCGGCCTTTTTACAGTCCCTGTGTAAGTCAGTCACGTGACCAGTAGGCTCCTAGCACTGCTCCTGTCGTTCCAGAGCTCTCACGCTGGTCTGAAGGAGCCCACCTCTAGTAAGGGTGGGAAGGTGCCATGGCTCCTGGTGGGAACTTCTGGGGTCGAGGGGCTCCCAGTTTTCGGTAGGCCTACTACGGCTACTGCTGCTACCATGCTCCAAGGCTCCTCCACAGACCCTCCCCTCATAAAGGCCTGAGCCTCAACCCTTCTTCTCTGCCAGGCCGGTGCTGGCCTGCTCTCCTGTGCAGAGGAAGGCTGACTACCACAGCAACACGGCCCCTTCTACTTGGGTCCTCTTCCCTCTGCTTATGACCGGGAGGTACCTCCCACACCTCATGAGGTACCTTTCTCAGAAACGGTTGAGTTTTCTTTGCTTCCTGGATCTAATGAAACTTGGCATCTTGGAGGGGCCCCTACAGGACATAGGAGGTGACATCTCCCCGAGGCTCCCTGCATTGAGAGCTCACCCAGGCTTTTTATGGCACTGTCCTACCTGCGGAGCTAAGCAGTGACCACGCCCGAGCTTTGTGGCGACTCCTGCTTGCCTCCTCCCCCCACTCCGCCCCACACTGCACCCGTGTGTCTTGGGCACATCTGCTTGCCAGATGCTCTTGGACAAAGCCACTGCGCACTGGCTCCTGCCCAGCCTCTCTCTTTACTTCCTGTGGTAATGACAATGCAGGGGGCTCATCTTTGGGATGGGGTCTTCTGGTGACAAAGTGTCCCTGTGTTCTGTTGCCACTTGGTCTTGGTGCTGGATGTTTTTGGTCTCTGGTAGCCTAGTGGGAGTTCGTGTAATTACATAACTGTCAAGAGATGTCTGAGCCTGAAGAAAACCACGTTTCAGCAGTGACCTCATGCAGGGTGTGCCTTGCCTCAGGGGCAGGTTGCTGCAGCAGTGAGAAGCTAGGGCTCGCTGGAAACATTTAGACGCTGGAAACATTTAGGCAAAGACCTCCTGCCCCCTACCTCTGTCCTACCATGTCCTCCACTGCTGTAGGAATTTGGGGTCTGTGCTGTCTCACACAGTCAGGCCCTACCACAATTCAGTACAAACTGAATTCCATACTGGGAAACCGAGGCTCTGGGAGGGTCAGAAAGGCTGGCCAAGCACTCTAGGTAGTGAATTGTAGCATGAATTCTAATAGGTACTGATAATAAAAACCCAGAGTCAGGTATTAGGGGGTGAAAGCTGGGGGATCAGAGAGGTAGTATAGCTAGCCACTAGAGAGACCTTTTACCTCTACCCGATCCTGTCCTCAGACTGCATCCTCAGACTGCAACTGTCTCCATCAAACTTGAGTATGAGCTCCTGATTCCTCCCACCTTATATTCTTCTTTTCCTGCCTCCACCTTCCTAGTGCTGGGATTAAAGGCGTGGGACTCCCAAGTACTGGGATTCAAGGTGTAAGCTAACACCACCTGGCCTCTAGTGACTTAGCTCTGCACTCTGATCTTCAGGCAAGTTGAATTATTAAACAGAATATCACCACATTGAATACGGGTGGACTGAGGCAGGGTTTGGACCCTTGGGACCTGGCTCTCAAATACCAGCTGGGACTCTGGAATTAGCTCTGCCTGGGGTAGCAGTGATGTCCCTCCCCCTTGGCCAATGCACATGCTCTTGCTAGGCAGACTGCTAAGGCCGAGCCCAGTCTCCATCATCCCCACCTGGAAGTCCCTCACCTGCTGGCTTTTAGTTGAGGTGCACAGGCGGAGAACATGAAGAGATAACATTCCCGTCTGAAGCCAGCAGAGCCACTCGCCAGCCCAACAATCAGAGGTTGCGTTGACTGTAGGAGGATCTGACTTACCCCGTGAGACATCGGGTTTCCGAAGCCAGGGTTTCATCGCAGGTTTTGTGTGCAGGCGTGCTAGGCCGCATAGATATGTTTGATGAATGATTGAATGATTGGTCCTAGTAGCCGGCACCCATGGGTCCAGCACCACATCCCAGCCTGGCATGATTGCATGACCTACAAAATCCTCATGCCTAAAAGTTTGGTGTGTCAGCTTCATCTGTGACTTCAATGTGCTATTTCATCTGTTTCCCTATTCTCAAAACTGGACCCAAGACCTGTTATGTTCTAGTATACTCTTCCTGCCCCATACGTCAGACACCCCATGGTCCCACGCCTGTGGTCATTGACACATGAGTAGCACAGAAGCCATGGTGGGGAGTCCAGCATTGACCTGGTACCTGTGACCAGGCAGAGGTATTATCCTGGGGCCTGTCAACCTCTGCCCAGCACCAAGGCAGTAGATGACAGCCCAGAAGGACAACCTCAGCAGAAACTGCCCAGCTCAGGCATGGCTGGGAGACAAGTGAGCAAAGGGTGATGGGCCCCGCCCTGGGGTGGTGACCATCCTCACGTCCCGTCTGGGCAGTTCAGCACCTCCATCTACAGATAAAACGGAGGCTCAGTGATACAAAGACGCTTGCCTGTAGATGGCCCAGAAAGGAGTACCCCAAAACACACACTCAGCCCAGCCATGAAACTACCCAGTCCTTCTGCTCATCTCTGAGTGGAGGGGGAAAGAAAAAAGTCAAAGAAAAGGAAAGAGCCCAAAGCAGGTTTATTCTGTCAACAAATTTTATCTGGAATATCATAGTCAGTTCTCAACTTTCACCCAAAGGTCAGAAGTTATTGCAGTTGTGCCCCGTGGATAAGGTGGAAGAGAAACTTCTAGAAAGCTGCCTGTGTTCAGAGAAGGAATCTGTGTTGACAGTCAGAGCTGTCCTGCAGGAGTGTCCAGGGCAGGGGCTGAGAACAAGAGGGGATGAGGGGCAAGAGGGCAACCTGGGCTCTGGTGGCCAGAGGCAGCCTCCCTACTGGGAGCTGCATTCAAGCCACGGGACCAGGGTCACAGGGTGCCTTGAAGCCATGGCTGCCCCCACCAGCCGGTGCCTCAGCCCCGCCGCAACGCTTGCAGCTGGTGAGCCACCTTCTCCAGCTCTGCCTCGATGGCTGACAGGCTCTCTAGTTCCTGGTCCTAGGAGGGAACAGACAGGGTCACTTGGGACTGGCCCAGGCTGGAATCATCTACGGCACAGTCGGTCAGACTGGCCCTGCTGTTTGTTAGCAGCTGGTCTCAGACAAGTGGCTTGTGTCTGAACTGCGGGGAATTTCTCAGCATTGCAGGCACAGTGATACCATCCAACAATGCTGGGATACTCTGGGGACCACTATGTCCAAGGCCCTCGTGGGCTCTTATTCAACCCCCATTTCATCCATCAACTATGGACCAATAGGAATTTGTTCCTTCGGGGTACATGGTTCCATTTGGGTCCCTTCCTCAGTCTGGATACCAGTGCTGGCTCCTGGGATGCAGCCAGTCTGGTTTGATCTGTCTCCTACAGCCTCTGAACCTGCTGGGCTAATGATCAGAACTGTGTCAACACAGACCTGCTCAGGGCTGGGCTCTGACATTTTGTCCTAACCCTAGAATCTCCCACGCTCCGGTCAGGACAGTCAGGGAAGCAGGAAACCCTCCTCTCAGCCTCTAAGTCTCAAATTTGCTGCCTTTCAGCACAAAGTCTGCAGGACACTGACAGAGACTACCCTGGAAATAGGGATTCTAGATCCTTCTATCTGAGAACAAGCCATGGAGGGAGTATGAGTTCTTTGTTGCCGACGTTTCTAGCAAGACTACCCCCCACCTCATCCTGTCTATAACACCTGGGGTCCCTGCTTCTTCACTAAAGGTTCCCTTTGTTCATGAGTAAGAAGCTTTAATGGGTGGGTAAAGGGCTCTTAAAACTGCCCATCTTGTCTGGGACCAGGGCAGGAGGGGTAAGTAGTACAGAGCAGTTCATGTTACCCTTCCCCCACCTCCAAGGACTCCAGACCACTGGCCCCTCCTAAGAGGAACCCATTGCTTTCAGATCTCAACAGGATCCTGCTCCGGTTGGAAGATGGGCAGGACCTAAAGAAGGCTTCTGGGTGAGCAGAAAAGAGCCTTGAGTTCCGGGCTGAGGGTAGAGCAGGTTCCCCATAGAATCCCAACTCCCTCCACAGCACCAGCTTAGCCAGGTCCCACAAAAGCCTCCTCTAGCTCAGGAGGCATCCTGCCTGCCGAGAAGCCCGGCTCTCACCTCCTGTGGGGTCACGTCCCTGGGTCCCTGTACCACCCCTGCAGCTGCCCAGGTGGCTTTGTGTAGACCAGGGTTTTGTAAGTCATGTGGTAGTGAGAATGAGGTGAACTGAAGAGACTCCATACTCCCACTTCACAAATGGGGGAACTAATGAGACTCAGAGAGGGAAGAGAGGGACAATGACCTGCCCAAGGTCACACAATCAGGACCAGGTGGAACCCACATCTGCTGGCACCTCCATGCCTCCCTGTCTGCTCACCAGGTTCCGGCTAGCCCTGCCCCTGCTATGCCGTTGTAGGCTATATGTGAGTTTAAACCCAGGAGGAGGTGTAATCGTATTGCCTAGGGACCAGAACAACATGGCCACCAACAAGGCATCCCTTCCCAGTTCCCAGGAATACAGGTGCCCTGAGAGGCCCCAGGCCAGTCCTACCAAGCTCCCCATCCACATGCCTGATTCCCCATTACTGCCATGTCCTGCTCACACACCAGCAGAGGCAATGTCCCCACTCTGTGTCCCTCAGGCACATCTAAGGCCACTGTCCACCTGGCCCAGTAGCTCTATTGTAAGCAAGTGTCCCCTATCCCATGCCCATCTAAGGGAACCATGTCCCCTCAGTGGGGGAGGGGATGCTGGGCGCAGCTGCCCTTGGCTATACCAACCTCTGCTCTGCGGTTGGCGCTGCCTTCCTCTTCCTTCTTTTCCTCAAAGTCGCCTCGGGCCTCCACACTGTCTTCTCTGGAAGATGGCCTCCAGCCCCGGCGCAGCTGAGGCCTGGGGTCCCTGAAGCCATAGGCCCGGGCCCGGAAGGAGAGCTTCATGGAGCGATCAGGATCGTCCTCCCCCTCCAGCCGCTTCTCTGCCGTCAGCTCCTTGGCTAGCTGGTCCATCCTGCTCCACCGCTTGTCCTCCCATTCTCTGGGTAGATGCTCCTCTTCCTCCTCCTCCTGCTTATGCTCCAGCTCCTGGCTCTTCCTGCCTGGAAAGAGACCTTGGGGCGGCCCTGCCATCACGTCTTCCCCGTTGTCCTCTTGCCGAGAGAGCTCCAGCTCCCCCTGGGGTGACAGAGCTTCAGAAGCTCCAGTCTTTCCAGCTCCATCCACTGCCTGAGATTCCGACTGACCTGGAGTGGGTGGTGGCAAGAACTTGAGGAAACGGTTGAGGAAGGGCTGCCATTTCCCCAGACCCTGTTACTCCCTCAGATCCTCTGTGCAGCCACTTCTAAGGCCAAGCTCAGCCTTCGGAGTCCGGCCAGCACCCCCCATAGCAGCCCCATCGGAGCACAGAGCAACCTTGTATTATGCTTTGCAAGGCCCAATACAGTGGGGGAGCCCCTCACTGAACCTCACCCTGTCTTCCCTGCATTCTCCAAGCACCTACCCGAAGCCCTTTCTCCCTCTCAGGTGTTTTGTTTAGGAGTCAGACAAACTGCAGTTGGAATCATAGCTTTGATTGCCAATTAGCTGTGTAGCCTTAAGCAAATTACATGACCTCTTTGAGCCTGCTGTTCTCCTGGACGGTGGAGAGGACACCCATCTTTCAGCGTTGTTATGGAGGTGGCATAAGGCCACCCTCTCCCAGACACATCAGTGAGGTCCTGTCACTGTACATACCCTCATCTTGCTGGATCTCCTGGTATTCGGTTTGGGAATGGGAGCTGGATGTTGCGGTGGGGGCTTCTTCAGGCCCAGACTTCTCTCTAACCTCCTTGTGCTCTTCCTCCTCCTGCTTGGCGTTTATGGCTTGTTGCCGGACACTCAGGCCTGTCTCGCTGTCCCCCGTAGCCTGCGGGTCCCTGTGCTCCTGTTTGGGGAGGCTGGCCGGTGGCTGGGTGTTGGTGGCTGTGTCCTCCTCAGAAGCCTGACTGTTCTCCACCATAGAGGACTTCTGCCTGGGCTCTGGGACAGCTTGAGGCTTGGGTCCCTCCGTGGTTCCCTCAGAGCCATCCTGTTGCCCCTCGTAAGAGTCCTCTCTCTTCTCCACGGCTTCCGTAGACGGAGTTTCTGCTGTAGCGTCTGTGAACACAGGAGAGAGTCAAGCTGAGGACCCAGCTGCTGTCCAGGACTCCCGAGGCCAAGTTCAAGCCTGCCGTCAGATGTCTTGGCTTCCAGGAAGCCCACCCTATGAGAAAGATTGGGGTCACCCTTTCATATTTTATATTTAATTTGAAGCTTGTTCTGAGGTCAATTGAATTGGGCTGCTTTAATTCTGCTTTTCCAAACAGGATTGGAATTTTGAAAGCAAAAATGGAACCCCAAATCAAAATAAACATAATTTAAAATGACCCCAGAAGATAGAACCCTGAACTGTGAACTAGGGCAGCAGCTGGACGGCGGTGTGATCTGGGCGAATCATTTAACCTGTCTGTGTTCAAGCCTATCCCTGCACATCTTGAGCGCTGTGTGACCAGTACAGGCTCCACTGAAAGGTGTTTTCTTAAAGACAGGCTTTTAAGAGTAACAATCCCTCCTGTTTTTGGATTGGCAGCTGCTGAACAGAGCACCACCAGGCACATGCTACTGTCACCAGGGCTTCAGGGCACCCAGGCCACAGAACTCAAAACGATCTTCAGAAAGCCAGGACACCTGTCATTGCTCAGACTCTGGAGGTCCACCTTGCTCATTCCTCCAAATGCCAAGCTCGGGGTCTCCGCATTAAAGCTTTCAGCTGTGTGTGCGTGCGCATACACACACACATGCATACACACACACACATGCACGCATGCATACACACACACACACACACACACACACACACGACACTATTCCCTTCTCATAGCACCACAGCAATCTCGACGCTTGTTCCCATGGGAGCAATATGTGGGAGTCTGCGCACCATGGTGACAGTGCAATTGATGTGGGGTGCCTGACACCAGCTGATGTGGGGTGCCGGGCACACCTTTATGTGTCCATAGTTGGCCCAGAGGATGACCATAGACAAGTTTCTGGGAATTGGCCTTTCTGTCCACTTTGGACACAAAAATCCCAGCTCTGCAGTTTGTCGCTCTTCCATGGTGGGAAGCTGGTTGACACTGCCCAAGGATGCCTTTTTTACTTCCGGGTCGATGACCCAGGTCATTTTGTATTTTGAACCCACTCCTCTGGACCCTCCTTGCACACCTTCACCTAAGGTGGTACCTAGTCCCAGGAGGATGGGAGCAGGAGACAGGGGCTTTGTGGCAGGGGCTATGAGGTTGGCCCAGGGTTACTCCTGCCTCTGGAGCAGGGGACTGGTGTGGGGCCAAGTTGGGGGCTTTGGATAAGAAAGAGCCAGGTTCGAATTCTGTTGTGGTATGAACCCTGTGCAAGGGACTTAACCTTCCAGGCCTTGGTTTCCGACGTGTAAAGGGAAGGGAGCAATAGCTGCCTTCCTGCTCTGAAGAAGCAGTGCCCCCTGGGGACCACTGTTCTTGCGACCCCTCCTCTCCCAGCTGGCCACACTGACCTCCATGCTTGGCCTCGGGGCTCTGGTTCTCGAACATTTCTGAGAGCTCGTCCTCGAAGCTGCTGTGTTGCTGCTGTTGTTGCTGTGGCTCCTCTTGCTGCTTCGGCTGCTGCTGGGCCCGCTCCTTGGCACCTGGTAGGAGGGGACAAGGAGATGTCCCATGTGGCCAGGCCCTGACATATCTGTCTATGACTCTGTAGGCCTACTTCAACCCTGTGAACATCCTGTGTTCTTAGAGAGAAGCTGAGGGTACAGGTTCTCAGATGGGGTCCATCAGGCTACACCACCTCTCTGACTCAGTGTCCCCAGTGGGGAAGGAGAGAAAGTTCTTCTTGTACCTTTGAGAGCAATAAGGGCCCAAATGGAATAGACGCATGTCTGTTCCAGCAGGAGAGCAATGAGAAACCCTCAGGACCTATGACATGACAGCAGCGCTGGGTTTCTCATGGGCTCTCTTTATTCAAGAAACTCCAGCTCTGGAACCCCAAGTCTGGTCCCCAGAGAAGGTGGGTGCTGTGCCTATCTCTGAGCCCAGGGCTGTACCTACCTTGAAGCCCAGAGTCCCTTTGCCTATATATCCCCTGTTGCTGTTGCTGCTGCCCTGCTGAGTATCCTGCAGCAGTGTCTGCATCAGGACACAGCTCTGCAGCTATGCAGTCAGTGCAGGTGAGGAAGCTTGTCCGACTCAGCTGCAGTGGGCTTCAGGCCTCCCCTGGCCATGCCCGTGGTTTTGTGACCTTGAGCAACGAGGGCTCCTCAAGGTCAGATGCTCATTTATAAACAGACTTGTAGTAGATGTTAAGGCAGAGGTCCCAGGGCAAGAATATTATACAGAACCCAGGAAGGGATGGAGGAATGGTCATGATGGTTGAAGACACACTCAGTGCCTTCATAATGGAAAACTTCATAATATAGATACTGTGTGTTATTAGATACATATGTATAAGGGTATAGAGTAGGGCCCATTCCTCTCTAACAATCTCTGTTGAAATAATTTTTAAATGGAATATCCATCCAATATTTAATCTTAAAATTATCATTAAAATATCTAATGTTTTGTTTAAAAGCATCACCCTGGAGACCTGGAACACCTAACCTCCAGCCATACTTTAACCCTGGCTACCTCCTGAGGAACGGGTAGTGCCCTGTGCATGGACCTGGTATGGTGGGTGTGTGGAACATGCCTGCAACCCCAGAATTCCAAAGGCTGAGGCAGTGTTAGCTACAGAGTGAGGCCCTATTTCAAAACAAAGACAGGACAAAACTGATCATAAATACCCCAGCGCCAGCCACCATCCCCTGTATGCCAGGGGTGGGTTCTGGGGCTGGGGCTGTTCAGTTGGCGGAGTGTTTACTTAGCATAGGTGAAGCCCTAGGTTCCATCTCCAGCACCACATAAAACAGTATAATAGCCCATGCCTGAAATCCCAGCCCTCTGGAGGTGGAAGATTGGAGGGTCTGAAATTCAAGGGCGTTCTCAGTTATACGGTAAGTTTCAAGTCAGACTGGGCTACATGAGATCCTGCCTCAAAAAAACAAAACAAAACAAAAAAAAAAAAACAAAAAAAAAATGGGAGGTTGGTGTTTATTGCCAAAACAGACCAGCAAGTGAGAGGAAAGGGGCAAACTCCCACAGGGAAGGAGGATTGCTAGGGTTAATTTTTTGTTTGTTTGTTTTTCAAGACAGGATTTCTCTGTGTGGTCCTGACTGTCCTGGACTAGGCTGACTTTGAGCTCACAGAGATCTGCCTGCCTCTGCCTCCAAGTGCTGGGATTAAAGGCGTGCACCACCACCACTGGTACTAAGGCTAATTTTTGCTTGCTTATCACCCAACTCTCTCTTTATTTTCACACACAGCTCTCACTGCCCCAAAGACCCCAGGGTGGCCTTGGTTTGAGTTGGGCAGAGATGACAGATTCATGCACAAGGCACTGAGGGCGTATCTCACAAGCCTGGCTACTTTACTCAGAAGGCAGCTTGGGCAGAAGCAGAGCTGGAGCCCGGCCCCTCCAGGTCTCCAGGGCAGTGCTTCACTCTCCCTCAAACCAGGAAGTGGCTGGGGATGGGGCTCTGAGAAGAGCTTAGCTCTCTGTCCTGGCCGGCTGGCACTCCCTCAATGCTGTGAGCCCTCAGCCTCAAACCCTGTCTGAAAAGCACTGGATTTTCTTAGTCTCCTGGGAAAAGTCACCTCCCAGTCTAAGACACACTGTAAGTCTGGTCTGTGTTGAGGGACTAGCAAAACCCTGCCTCCCACATAATCCAAGGAGCAAAGAATCACAAGGAAGCGAGAGCTTTCTCTGTGTGTGCTCACTTCTGGGTCCGCAGAGAAGAATCCTTGTGGCCTTCCTGGATGACCGCCCTCCAGAGGCCAAGGAGTGTCAGCAGAATCGTGTCTACTCTGAACAAGGTGTACTCACTGTGTGGCCTTGGGGAAATCACTCAGCCTCTCTGAGCCTTGATCTCTTTAGCAGTCTGGACTGCTAAAGAGTCACGTAGCATGAAGCACCCCACCTTTCTGCTCAGCCTCCACCCGCGTTCTCTCCTGCTCTGTTGCTGGTTTTCCCCCCAGAACTGTGTGTGGTGCTGAAATACCTTGGAGAGCCAGGTCTTGGAGTTCCTTCAGCAAATTCTGGTGTCGCAGGATGGAGAGGACCCTCTCATCTGCAGGGAGAGGACACAGTTACCGGTGGCTTCTAGAGGACAACCCCGAGAGATTAGCATGGACACTTTTAGCTAGCTCAATCATTTATTCTGGAAACTCAGCACCAGGAGGCAGTGGGAAGCCTGCATCTTGGTAGAACACTTTGGGAATTCCCCATATCCAAGACATCAGTCACCTCCCTGCTGCAGCAGAAAGGTCACCTGCTGACTCTACGCTCAGCCCCCACGGAAGGAGCTGTGGACTTCAGGCTCCACTGAGCCTGAGTGTGTAAATACTTCCCACTTCCATGTTGCCTGCCCTGTCTGTTCCTCCTGACATCCTTCATTTTCTACCTGTCCATCAGTAGTGCTATCATGTGTTAGACAAACTGGATTGTCATCTTGGAAAGATGTGGTCCTTCACAGGCCCACTTTATACCCTCTATCGCAGATCCAGAGAATGGCTACTGGTGTCAGTAGGACTCCAAACGCTGGGAATACAGCCCACAGAAGCCTGGTCCACAGGGTGCCCAGTCTGCAGGCTGCTGTTCCAGGCCCTTCATTCTGCCATGTGTTCCCTCTGAAAATCTACATGCCTCAGGATCAGTCCCAGGAGCTGTCACCTCCTCATGTGTGCTCCCCAGATGCCAGCACAGACCAGGGCACTGGGGCAACGACTGCTGGAGGAGATGATTAATCCTGTCAAGAGACACCCACCCGCACCCTGGCCTCCCAGTCCCTCCTCCAGCCTCTTGCTCCTACCTCCTTGGAGGATCTCCAGACACTCAGAGCTGACAGGCATGGGGCTGGGCTTGGACAGCGAATCAGAGATGACCTCCACAACACACTTCATCACCTGGGAGACAGCAAGGCAGGCTGTGGCTGGTACAAACATGGAGCTTAGTCCCTGAGGTGCTAAGGCAGCTTTCCCAGGTGGGCAGAAGAAGAACATTTATGTTATCTGCAAGAGGCCCTGGGGCTCACCTCTGCTTCCTTAATTAGACCTTGTAGAGCCGTAGAAACAGAACACACACACACACACACACACACACACACACACACACACACACACACTGTGAGCCAAACCAATCACATGGGCATGCCAGCATGTGCCTCCAGGGGACCACTGCTGAGGGAGGAAGGGGAGTATATATCTGCCATCTTCTCCCTCTTTGGGTAGTTCTCTAAGGACGGTGCTGCGTTTGAGACCTAAGAGGACCTCTGGGGATCCAGCAGAGTCCAAAGGATCAGCTCCTCCAAGATGTCCTCCAGGCTGTCCAGTGAAGAACACAAATCTACCCCGGCTCGAATTTGCCAGAAACAGGACCACGTCTCATTCTGCAGCCACACTATGTGACTCCACATTGTTCCATAGGGAAAAAAACCTTGGCTGGATGTGGGATGCCAACTAGTTACATCTCAATGCTCATGCCAGCCCAAGACATGTATGTCTCTGAACGTTGTATGAGGCGCAGCAGGTAGAGAAGCCCATGGCAGATAGCTGGTCTCTGAAGACGGTGTGCACCGTGTGGAATGCTAGCTGTGTGATCTGGAGCAAGTGACTAAGTCTCTCTGAGCCTTGGTTTCCCCATATGTAAAGCAGGGATGAGAATGCCCACCCAGTGGAAAACACTTCATCACGTGGGAAGTGCCACACACGCTTAGGGAGAGAACCACATCAGACCTGTTTCCATAGCCTGTAGCTGGGTGGAGGAGCAGGAGGTGCCAGACACGCGTCAGGCAACACTGGCAGGGAGCGAAGGTGTGGGAGGCTGTGTCTATGGGATGTGGAGACATCCAACCCATGGTTCCAAGATAGCAAGTCAAGTCGGCAAAGGCAGTCGGAGTGTGTAGTCATAACAACCTCCGAGCAAACACGCAGGTCATCCCTAGCTGCTGGTACCTCTGACTCCAGCTGCCTAGCTATGGTGGTGGGAGCAAATCTGGCAAGCAGCTCCCAGGAGCATGTGCCCTTTCTCCCCAACGCCAGACTTTGCATAGAGAACACCAGGAAACCACCCGCTTTTGAGGGCAAATACCAAGAAACAGGAGTTGGGTAGGGGTCTCAAGAATACTGGGAAGCAGGGCGTTGTGGTGTATATCTTTAATCCCAGCCCTCGGGAGGCAGAGGTAGGTGGATCTCTTTTAGTCTGAGGCCCACCTGGTCTCCATAATGAGTTTCAGGACAACCAGGGCTACTGTCAAAAGAGACCCTTTCAAAAGAAAGAAAGAAAGAAAGAAAGAAAGAAAGAAAGAAAGAAAGGAAGGAAAGAAAGAAGGAAGGAAGAGAACATAAAAAAGAACGATGATGAGATAAGAAGGAAGGCTCTAGGGAAATCTCCGAGGGCCTACGAGGTTCCTGTGGCTTCACCCATGGATCGAGACACTTACAGAAGCTGGATTTTCCGAGGTTGCACAGCTAAAACGATGGTGGAAAGTTAAACACTGGCCTGTGTACAGTTACCAACAAATAAACAAGAAAATACAACTGAACAAATAAACAGTGAGCTCTTGGGTGCCTTTGGCTTTTAGCTGTGGCCTCTCACAGAAGACAGCCCTCAGACCACGGAGAACAGAATTCTCTGATGCCCAAATGGAGACATCCCGATCCTGGGAGAACAGCCCTGGTTCTGATGAGGGCGCAGTCCAAAGATTTGGTATGGCTTGTTTCTCACTGCCAGACGAGTCCCTGGGCAGAGGCAGGAGGCAGAAGCGGGAGGCAGAGCAGGGAGTCTGAGTGACAAGGTGAGGGCAGAGCCAGGCAGGTCTGTGGACACCTAGGACAGGAGAAGCTATGGTCCTGGCTCAGACTGGTGTCCCTGGTCCCAGGTCTCAGCAGGTGAGATGTGGGCCACTTGGGAAGTCACTGCAGCAGGGCAAGCAGAGATCTTTGATGTCTTCTTGTGTAAGCTGTCCCCAGCTCAGCTGCTGCAGTGCTGCCTTTGGCTCTATGCCAGCCTCCCTCCTGCAGCTGCACAAAAACTGGCCAGGAGGTGCCCACAGGGCATCCTCCCTCTCCCAAGGTACCCCAACGTTCCTTCTTACCTTAGTGTCCCCTTTTGTCATGGGGCTGTTCACAGGGAGGGCAAAGACTGGAAAGAGAAAGACAGAGAGATAGAGAGTGAGAGATTGCTAACTGGGTTTATTTCTCCACACCAAGGAAAGCCCAGTTCTTCCCTATTGGGGTGGGGGGGGGGCACTCGCACTTGCTCTCCTAATACTCTCCCTTACACCGATGCCCCAAACCCAAATAAGTCACCAGCACTGATTCCTGTTTCCCTTCCCTGCCGCCCCAGGGGTTGGCCCTCAGAGACTGTACTAAAGAACCTCAACCCTTCCCCACCAGAGGAGGGTGCATGCAGAGCTGAAATCAAGTTTACTCTGAACAAGACCAACCATATGGTGGGACGGGGTAGGTAGGAACAGAGGCATGCAAGGGGAGAAACCCCAGAGGTGGTGGCAAAGATCTGGGGTGGGGGAAGAGATCAAGGGCAGACTAAAGGGTGGAAGGACGGGAGGACTGGGGAACTAGTGGCAGTCCTTTATCTCCTCCAGTGACCTTGGTTGCGCAGAGCGCCACACCGGTGGGTGATGTGGAGGTGGGTGGGTAGGGGGAGCTGCCCCGCTGGGTTGGGTCAGACTCCACAGTCCCCACAGTCCATACGGGTGTGGTGGGAGACCGGAGGCCACACTGAGTCTAGCGGTTAGAGATAACCCGCGCCCTGACTGGGTGTTGTCCATGGTACTGAACCCTCGGGCGCCGCAAAGGACCTGGGGCAGGAGAGGGGACCCTGCTACCGAGCCTAAAGCAGCTCACCTTGTCCAGAGCACAGCAGAAGCGCCAGAACCGCGGCATAGCGCATGGCGAGTCGAGTGGTGCGGGTCGGGTGGATGAACTGCGGCAGGAGAATGGCAGAAGTGGGTCTATGGTCTGTCATCTCGAGCTCTTGCCCCAGCGGGATGACTGCGGTAGCGGCGGTGGTGGCGGCGGCGGTGGTGGCAGCAACAGTAGCAGCAGCAACGCTATATGCCTCTCTTTTATACACACCACACACACGCACGCACGCACGAGCACGCGCATACACACACACACACACACACACACACACACACACGCGCGCGCGCGCGCGCGCACACACCCAGGAAATTACGTCATAGGACCGCCCCCTGAGTCCTTTCCCTACCTTCGGGTCCCGCCCCGCCTCCAGGCTCACCTCTGGCTGCCTCCACCCTGCCCCTTGCTAGTGGCAGTGAAGAGTACCGGCTTCAGAAGGGGGCCCAGCTGAACTTCCACCTGTCAATTTGCTGTGTATCCGTGGGCAAGTCACTCCTTTCTCTGAACCTCCCATTCCTCCCCAGTTCACCGAGGTTCCTGTACCTCTTTCTCCAGGCGCTGAGTTTTCCTCTGCTTAGGTACTATTCTCTTGATTTCACCGCCTGGAGGCACGTTCACGTTTCAGAACTTCCTGACCCCTGCCTGAGTGAGGGAGGCCTCTCTTTCTAGCAAGCCAGTTTTGTGCCTCACATCCTGTCACTGTGTGTATTTATTTGTTATTTGATAGTGGTCAGTGGTCACTGCTTTCACAGTGCTGAGAGCCCCCTCTGTGGCTTCACCCATGTTCAATGTATGGACTGAAGATTCAGCCCACACATGGCTGGGTCCTGAGTTCACAGCTCTCAGGCAAATGAGGCAGATTGGGGGGCAGTTTTCACCGTCAAGCTAAAACAGAAGTGATCCATTCTAGTCCAGTAGCCCAGGGACACCTCTACCTCCTACCAGCCTCGCCTCTTCCTATATGTTCTCAAAACCTGGATATTTTAGGTGCAAAATTTGTCTGCTGCTTTTAGACAAAGAGAGCAGAAACTAACCTCATGCCCCAGAAGAGCAAATTAAGACTCAGAAGTGGACAGTCCCGTGGCCTAAGTCACACAGCATATCCACAGTGGGGTAGGAGGAAAGCCAAGTCCTTGGGTCTTCCTGTGTGGACAAGGCTGATACTGGGTAATGTTGCTGGAGTGTGAGGTGCTGCCAGTCCTCTCCCAGAGGCTCAGTGGCCTGGCAGGGGCTCATTATGAGCATGGACTCTTTTAATTTTTCTTTTTTTAAAATTAATTTATTTTTATTTTATTGGTGTGTAGGCAGTTTTCCCATCCTAGAGGCCACTTCCAAATTACCATACAGTAGTTCATATTAATTATCGATGTTTGGCGATAGATCAGGTTTGTTTCTGACTAACTCTTACATTTAAATTAACCCATTTCTATTTATCTAAGTATTGCCATGTGGCTCATGGCTTTACCAGTCTTCTAGTATAAGACTAGACCTGGACCCCTGGCTGCTGTCTCTCCTGACTCCGCCCTTCTTCCCCCAGCAGCCTCATTCTGGTCACCTCACCTACACTTTTTTGCCTGGCTATCAGCCAATCAGGGTTTTATTAACACCGAGCATAATCCATAGCATTAGGGTCTTGTCTGTATGTCTGTGTGAGGGTGTTGGATCCTGGAGTTACAGTTGTGAACCTCCATGTGGGTGCTGGGGAACATGAACTCTTTCTCATAGTTCCACTAGGGTCACTTGGAACTGAGCCAAAGAGACATTTCATTGTTCGTCAAACACTCCTTGAGCAGCTACTGTGTGCTCTATGCCCCATGCCTGGAATATACCAACGTGGAAGGAAGATCAGAACTCTGCTGTCTTGAAGCTTAGCTAAAGTGAGAGACAGACAACGAGCAATGAGCTGTAACAACAGAGCACATTAGACAGGAAGTTAGAAGGCTGTGGTGGCTATGGCAAAAAGGAGAGCCTCTGAGTGGGGTGAGGACCATCTGAGTAGGGTGAGGACCATCTGAGTGGGGTGAGGACCATCTGAGTGGGGTGAGGACCATCTGAGTAGGGTGAGGACCATCTGAGTGGGGTGAGGACCATCTGAGTGGGGTGAGGACCATCTGAGTGGGGCGAGGGCCCTCTGAGTAGGGTGAGGACCATCTGAGTGGGGTGAGGACCATCTGAGTGGGGTGAGGACCATCTGAGTGGGGTGAGGACCGTCTGAGTGGGGTGAGGACCCTCTGAGTAGGGCGAGGACCCTCTGAGTAGGGTAAGGAGCCTTGGAGTAACAGGCAGTGAGATGGGCAGGCTTCCTGATGGTGGCAGCTCGAATGAGGACTGGGAGGAACTGAGAGAGAGATGTATATATAACAGGTGGAAAACATTCTAGGGAGAATGGGCAGCTTGTATGAAAGCCCAGGGGTAGCCCTATAGCCAGAAGGGGTGAGGCAGAGAAAAACAAAGCCAATGTAACCAGAAGGGAGCAAGCCTAGCATCTGGTGCCAGAGGGGAGATGGTGCTGAGTGAGGGTCCTGTGGAAATGGACTTTGGTTTTTAGTCTGAGGGAAAGGGAGTCATCAGAAGTGTGGCAGCAGAAGGCACCAGGGGCCGTGGTATTACGTGGATATAGCCAGTATCTGCAGGGGCCGTGGTATTACGTGGATATAGCCAGTTTCTGCAGGGGCCATGGTATTACGTGGATATAGCCAGTTTCTGCAGGGGCCATGGTATTACGTGGATATAGCCAGTTTCTGCAGGGGCCGTGGTATTACGTGGATATAGCCAGTTTCTGCAGCCCTGACACCCTTCCACCCTCATCGGGCCAGCTGCTCTTGGTGACCAGTGAAGCCCTTTGAGCAGCCCCCGATCCTAGGTAATGCTGGGCCTCTCCCTGACTGTGGCTCAGGGTGTCTTCGTGCTGACAGGCCCTATCAGAGGTCCTGGGAAGAACAACCCTGCCAATACCCCAGGGAATGTGGCAGCTGCTTATCTGGTGGCACACTGGCATTGGGCAGAATCAGCACTCTCTGGGCCCTGCTTACAAAATCATATTTTTCAAACACACAGCCTCACCAAGTCTCTTATCAGGCCTCTGGATGGAAAAACTCTGTTGCCTGGCAATGAGGCTTTATCTGTGAGCTGCGCACCAAGGACCGTGTGAGGTGGTTTCATTAGATCTCCTCCCATCTGCCTCTGCAAACAACCCTGGAGGCCTCCAATTAAGAGTTTGTTGTTTTTTTTTCTTGGTTAAATGTTTGCTTTCCTTTAATAAAGGTCTCAGAGGGTGGGTGCTGTGCTTTGAGGTGAAAAACCCCAGGACACATAGCAGGTTTACTTTGGAGGGTGCGGCACCAAGCCCAGTAGTGGACACGGATGTCGCTGTCCTCGGTGCTGAAACGCTGGTCCTGCCGGGAACGCCAGGCTTTAGTTGGGACTTAGCTAACAAATTAGAGGGATGGTAGGATTGTAGTGTTAAGACACTATGTTCCTCCAATAGCTTAAACTTTAAACAAATCAATAACCATTACTGAATAATTAGGACTGTGTTTTTTTCTGAAAACAATTTGTGAAGCTTTACAAAATTCCCAAGAGCTGGTTGTTGTTCCCCTCTGAGAAACAGAAACCTAGAGGGATCCGCTCTCCTCATCACACCCCTTACAGCAATGCTTTTATGGTCTAAAGACCCTGCTTTCTCTACAGGAAAATCATTGGCGCTCTTGAGAGATCGGGCCCTATGTAACCCAGGCTGACCCCAGACTTGCTGTACAGCAGAAAGCAGCCTTTAACTCCTGATTCTCATACTTCTACCCCAAATGCTGAAATCACAGGTGTGTGCCACCCTGCCCCCTTCCCCTGTGTTCATTACAGTAGTCAAAACTTCCATACTTTCATTAATATTTTTCATCCATTTGAATTGGGTTTTTGTACAGAGCGAGAGGTAGGGTTCTAATTTCAGTCTTCTACACGTGGGTGCCCATCTTCCCAGCACTGTTTGTTAAAGAGGGCATTTTGTTCTCGAGCAGATGTGTGTGGGCATATAGGTTTCTTCCTGAGTTCTCTGTTTTATTCTGTTTGTCTGTGAGTCTATTTCGATGTGAATGCCATGTTACTGTGGCTCTGTAGGTTGTTGCTGTTGTTGTGACAGAGACTTTTCACGTCTTTGAACTTAAGACCTTCCCACTTCAGCTTCCAAGTGCAGGGATTACAAGCATGCACCACCATACCTGGTCACATTAGCATCTTTTTACATCATTTAATAAACATTGTCCCAGCTCTACCTCATACTAGCTAGATGACTTTTGACAAGTCAATTCATGCAATTGCATTCTTTCTCTTTAAGATGGGGGAAACAGCTAGGTATGTAATTATAGTACCTGTAATGCTGAGGAAGGAGGATCATGAGTTTGACTCCATCTTGGGCTGCATAGTGAGACGCTGCCTCTAATTAGTTAGATTGGCTGATTAATTCATTTATAAACTGGTAGAAGCAATGGAAAAGATTTAAAATGGAGAGGATCTCCAGATTCCTCTCTTCGGTGACATGTATTCTCTGGTTCCCTGGTCCCACTTCCCACATCTCCACAAGTCCTCTTCCTAAGCTCTCCACAATAAACCAGAAAATCTGGGGAACTTAAAAGATGACTTAGCAGTTAAAAGAGTTTATTGGGCCTGGGTATGGTGGCACATGCCTTTAATCCCAACACTCGGAGGGAGGCAGAGGCAGGAAGATCTCTGTGAGGTCCAGGTCAGCCTGGTCTACAGGAAAGTCAGAACTAAACAGAGAGATCTACTTCAAAACACACACACACACACACACACACACACACACACAGAGAGAGAGAGAGAGAGAGAGAGAGAGAGAGAGAGAGAGAGAGAGAGAGCAGAG
This sequence comes from Microtus oregoni, assembly GCF_018167655.1. Taxonomy (NCBI): domain Eukaryota; kingdom Metazoa; phylum Chordata; class Mammalia; order Rodentia; family Cricetidae; genus Microtus; species Microtus oregoni. The sequence continues at coordinate 10,610,901 of NW_024543210.1, forward strand.
ACAGCACTTACTACTCTTGGCAAAGACACTGGTTCTTCTTCTGTAATTCTGGTTCTAGGGGTTCTAGTCCCCTTTTCTGACCCCATGGGCTCCTTCACAAATACTGTGCTCATAAACTCACACAAGCACAGACACAAACACATAAGTAAAATTGATAAAGAAACTCTCATTAAAAAAGATTCCCACATCATATCTGGGCAGTGGTGGCACACGTCTTTAATCCTAGCACTTGGGAGACAGTGGCAAAAATATCTCTAAGTTCAAGGCCAGCCTTATCCACATAGTTCCAGGACAGCCAGGTCTACACAGAGAAATCCTGTTTCAGTCCTTTTTCAGATAGGTCATGCAGATGTTCCTCCCTAAAGCAGTAATCTTGGGACAACAAAGTCTACTGGGTTAGCCTTAGAACTGGGGAGCCTGCCACCTTGGATAGCCCCAGAAGGCTTCAGCTGTTCTCACCCTTGATGAGGGAGGCCAGAAGAAGTCAAATGCTCCTTCCCCTCAGCTCTAGCACACATGGTTCTGGTCCAGTGGTGAGATAGGGATCTCAGAACACTAATCCTGGCACCCTGCTCCTGAGACGATGAACACTAATAAATAACACATACTAAAGTCAACCGGGGACAGTGGCAATGAGAGGTTAAGGGCATTTAATACAGAAGGAAACCTGAGTCTCAAGTCCATTGTCCTGGAATCACAGGCCTGGGAAGGTCCTTGGTAGGTCACCTGTCCCCTATAGTTTTCTCATAGCAAGAAGTGAGAACGAGAGCACATACAGAGAACTCTAGGACTCTCTGAGCCTTACCCCGTATTCCAGCTAAGGACAGGTGGAGGGGGAGAGGTGTGGGGCCCAGGAGCTGCTATGAGTAGGGTTCATGCTGCAGCCTAAAACACACACACACACACACACACACACACACACACACACACACACTCAAGAATTCAGACACATGGGATTACACATACAGACATAAGTACAATATACATGCAAAATAAATCATTTTTAAGAATTAAGCATATACCTCCTTTGTCTCTCTCTATATGTATCTGTGCCTAGATATTTGCCCAAGGGGGACAAAAGCATTCAAAAACTTGTACATTAATGCTGACAGGCATGTTATTGGCTAACACTTGCCCCTTGCAAATGGATGTACTGGACATGGTATGCACACTGGTAATCTCGGCACTTGGGAGGCGGAGGCGGAAGGATCAGAAGGATTCAAGGCTGGCCTGGGCTACATGCTTGTCTCAAGCAAACAAACCAAACCAAACCAAAATGTAGACAGATCAAATTATCTACCAATAGACAAGTGGGAAAACAAGTTGCAGCTTTCCCTTATAATAGGTCACTGTTTGGCAATAAGAAGCAGGAGTGTGTCTGTGATCCCAGCCCTCAGGAGGCTAGCTAGGAAGATTGGAATTTTAAGGCCAACTTGGGCTACATAACAGCGTCTTGTCTCAGAACAAAAACTAAAATAGCAACAGAAAAACAAAAGCCAACTAGACAAACAAACATGTAAGGTGATACATCTATTCGCAGTTTTGATTGTGGCTCTGGCTGCACAGTTATACCTGCATGTAAGATCTCACTGAACTGCTGGGCGGTGGTGGCACACGCCTTTAATCCCAGCACTTGGGAGGCAGAGGCAGGCGGATCTCTGTGAGTTCGAGGCCAGCCTGGTCTACAAGAGCTAGTTCCAGGACAGGAACCAAAAGCTACGGAGAAACCCTGTCTCAAAAATCCAAAAAAAGAAAAAAAAAGATCTCACTGAACTGTATAATTTAACTATGTACAAATATATGTCAAATAAGGTTGTCATTGTTTTTAAAGCCACTGTAAGAGCACAGGGATTATAGATAGAGGAGTCTCCAAGCTTCAGTTGGTTTGATCATTGTAGGAGAAAGCAGCTGTTTCTATCTGACCCATGCAGAACCAGGGGCCCAGAATGCTGAGCACTAGTTATGGGCTCAAATGGTCAGCTTAGTGCAGAGCCTATAGAAAATTCCACATTCCTTCTCTTTGTTTGGCACTCCCGTAAAGTACTGGCTGTGCTCCCTGGAGCCACCAGGGCCTTTCCCCACACCCTGAGCTCAGGGACTGGGTGTCCTTTCACCTGAAGATGCAATCTCAGCTCCCCGCCCCCTCCATTCTGTCTCCTCTAGCAGCAGTCCCTTCAGACTGCCTTGCAACTTCATTGTAGAGAAGCCGTGTCCAGGGGAGAGTGAGATTGGTATGAACACAGTTGCCTAATGTTCTGATCTGCATAGGGAAGGGCAGCCTTGCCAGGGATTCCTACCCCTGCCCCAGTGTTCTGAGGAACCTTCCAGGGCCAACATCCCAGGAAAGCATGGGACAAGGGGTCATAGTAGAAGCAAGAAGGGTTGAAAGATAGTAAAGATTAGGGTAGGCTTCCAGGCTGGCCTAAGCACCCATCATTTTCTGTCCTTTGTGTCCTATCCCAGCTCTGGGCACTCACACAGGCGTAGAAAGCAGAGCAAGGGAGTCAACAAAAGACAAACAAGGATAGGCTCCACACGTGGCAGAGCTGGCTATGTGTGTCAGTATCCTGCCTGGGGAATGGTTAGTGCCATAATGACCTGCACAAGGCTCAGATGACACCAATCCACCACTGCTCCCGTCACCTTGCTACCAACACCCTTCACACACTGTAAAAACCAAGGATGGGACAAGGTGAGCTGAAGAAAGAGACCTTGAATCCTGTGATGTGGGAGTGTCTTCTATCTATCTATTGCTTTCATTGGTTAATTAATAAAGAAAACTGCTTGGCCTGATAGGGCAGAATTTAGATAGGCTGAGTAGACGGAACAGAATGCTGGGAAGAAGGGAAGTGAGACATACGCTATAGCTCTCCTCTCCAAGATGGACGCAGGTTAAGATCCTTCCCGGTAAGTCACCACCTCGTGGTGCTATACTCATTAATAGAAATGGGTTCATCAAGATGTTAGAGTTAGCCAGTAAAAGATTAGAGCTAATGGGCCAGGCAGTGTTTAAAAGAATACAATTTGTGTGTTGTTATTTCAGGTATAAAGCTAGCCGTGCAGGAGCTGGGCCGGAACACAGCCTGCTGCTCCATCTACAATCCTGGGGATGGATGGGAGAATGAGATGGGAACAACCGGGCCATCTGCATTTACCGGGTACCTACTGCATTCTATGTTTGAGTCAAGCCTTTCCAGGCTTTAAGTCATTCAGTCCCAGCAACTGCCCACTGTCCATACTACCACCACCAACATGAGGCCTCACCTTACTGGCACTGGTCCAAGATCACAAAGCAGAGAGGCAGAACAGGCCTTTGCCTCAGGTAAACTGACTCTCAAGTTCATGGCCTGTGCACAACACTCTCTACCTCCAACCCATGCAGATCCCAGGTCTTCCTGTTTCCCAGTCTCAGCCCACTAGAAGCTCACTGAGAAGTTCCATGATCAGATTCTTCCTGCCCCTCTGTCCACTTGAGCCATCCTAGGATTCCCCCATGAGTGCACAGCACCTAACAGTTTGTAAAGAAGTCTTCCGTGACTTATCTAGTCAGTGTTCCCAAACTCTTGGGTGAAGAAAGTTGTGACTATTGTCCCCACTTCAGACTTCAATGGTAACAACAGTGGGGTTCACTTTCTTGGAGACACATGAATATTTACAAACAGGGGCCATTTTATCTGTATGACAGTCTTGAGAAGTAAATGTGATTAGAATCAGTTAACCCATGTGACACAGAGGTCTGAGTTTGCAAAGCAAGTGAGCAGCTGGGTCATTGCTTCTGCCCAGATTTGACTGACCCCAGTGGCCCAGCTCTCCTGCACGTTAGCATTGCTCTTGATCCTGAGCTGGCATTATCCTACAGATGCTGCATTAGTCCACTTCAGGAGGATGGTGAAATCAGCTTCCCCAGGCCTCCTGGAGGGAGGCTCCTTGTCTAGTGTCTGCACCCTTGGTCCTTCAATTTCCCAAGTCAATCAACTGCATTCCTTCACTCAACAGGAATGGCTGAGCAATGGCTGCCTCTCGGCAAGCTCTGGATGCTCGGCTCCTGAATGTCTGTGAAGCAGACCTTGCTTAGTGGAGAAGGAAGAATGAGGTGGGTGTCCTTTGTACATGCCAAAGAACAGCAGCCCCACCTCATTTCCTGTGCTCAGCACAGAGAAAAACCTATTTCAGGTATCGATAGTCAGCGGTTTCCATGGATACAAGATCATAAGAACTAGACTGAATCAGGGCAAATCAAGTGTTTATGTCAGTCTTTGATACTATCCACTTCCAACCTCTAATCCACTTGTATGTAGAAGTGTCTCAACTCGTTCAGTGGCTTTGGTACCAAAATACATGAACTGCAACAATAATTGCAGCATCTAAAAATAAGTCATTTATTATGATTTATTATAAAGAATATATCGTAAGCACTATCTCAACACAGAGGCCCTTTGAGGGGCCTGCTGTTTTTATCTACTGAACAGGTTGAGATGGTTGCATTGGAGAAATAGCAAGTCATTCTAGGAAGAGAATCTGACTCGGCATGATCCAAACATACTCAGTGTGAATAAAGATACTCACTCCTCTCTGGACTGCGGTGGTATTTTAGTTGGCACAGAGCTTGACTTGCAAGCATGAGGACCCAAGTTTGAGTCCCCAGAACCTACATCTCGAAGAGTGAGGAGGTGTAGTGGTGCCGGGGAAGTAGAGACAGGTGGATCCCTGTCCTTGCTGGTCTGCCACTCAACATGACAAACTCCAAGCTAATATACGTGAGGCTGTCTCAAAAAGATTAAGGTGTTCAAGGTGGCTGGTTCCTAAAGAACAGCACCCAAGGCCCTCCACAGACACCTGCACACACACACACACACACACACGCACACACACACACACTCCTCTGGGGTGACTTTCCATGATCCATTTAGCTCCAATCTTTGTCATTTCTGTATCTTTTATACATGACATGTGGCCTGCACTCAGAGCCTGACCGCACAGGCTCACACACGCAGGCCTTCCTGTGGTGCCCACCCTCCCAGGCTCTACCTTTGCCTTTGTTTTAGAATCATGAGCTCAGAGGAGCTTGGGACTGAAGTCCAAAGGAGCTGGTTCAAGTCCACAGTCTGACGCCCTGCAGGCAAGAGCTGTGTGGGTCTGACCCTCCAATTGCAGGTGCCTCATGTGTCAAATGTGATACTGAACCCACCTCTGGCAAGGCCAAGATCCTGTGGTTTACTTGCGTACTGATTTTTAAATCAGACTTAGGTAGGGGGTTTGGTTAGCCATATGTCAAGACTTAAACCTAAAGCCTCTGTTCCCAAAGTGGGGATTCTCCTGCCTGCATCAAGCAGCCTTTGCTGTGGGGAGGCTGCAGGCTCCAGAGTCCAAGCCTGGTTGTTAGGAATATTTCTTAATATTAGCTCCCTGAAGACACAAAAATTCCCAATCAAGCCAAATCAAAACAAGCAAAATTAAAAAATATCCAGATTTACTGGGAGATCTGTGCTCTCGGGTGGCCCCAAGGAGGAACCGAGAAGCCAAGGAAATGCGAACCTGGGAGGAAGAAAGAGAGACCACGCTTTCCTCTTTCGGGAGATCCCTTAAGTACCCTGGGAAGTGGTCCTGACCCCATCCCCAGGAAGGAATCAGAATCTGGCCTGCTGGGATTTGGAGTCCAGACCAGGCCTTGGGGCTGGGATAGATGTGAGGGACTGGGGCCTACGCTCCCAACTTGACACTGGTGTCTTCTGTTTCCAGGGCTCTGGAGAAGGCTAGCTGCAGCAGGTGCCTAACAGACATGCGTCTGTGTCCTCAGGTGTCCTGCCTTCCGTGAGGAGCATGCCTGAGCCAGCAAGCAGCCTCCCTCCCACGCCACATGTGACCACCATCGCCACCGTCTCCCATATGGAAAACTGTTGCCGCTTGCTTACTCTTCCCCCTCCTTTTCCAGCGGAGGAGGTCCTTCCTTCCAAACTGGGAAAGGTGACCAGAAGAAACGAGTTTGCAGTTGTCCTGAGACACATTCGCCTCCAGTGTTTCGCCAAGGCTGTTTGTGGGGGAGTTCCATATGGACCGTGACAGCTGTTGTTTCTCGGCTTCAGCCTCGGCACCCCTCAGTCTGTCACCCCTTGGGTCCCTCTGACATCAGCTGCAGCCTCTGCAGAGAGGTATTACACTCACTGCTGGCTTCCCACCTGGAGCCCCGCCCCCCCTCCCCACCCTTCCCCACCCCCCACCCCCGTACTGTGTCTCAGCTCACCTGTTTCAGAGCTTGCCTTGGTGGAAGGCAGAAGTATGAGAGTCTTCAGGGATGAGCCTGTCAGGTGACAGAGATCATGTCCCAGCCTCCCCATCATTGAGATGTGCCTTTTACACACTTCCGCAAGGAGTTTGAAGGAATCAGTGCCCCAATGTCCACGTCAGTGATGCCTTACAACACAACTGAATGGCTTGTCCTTCCCTGTCTCGCTGTCTGCTCGCCTATGCTAGTCTCCAGAGACGGCCTCAAAAAAGCAAACAACAACAACAGCGAAAACCTTTGATCTGAGTCTTTGCCTCTGCTTCAAAGAGAAATCAAACCTAGACCAAATATGAGCTAGACTGGCAGAGACTGTAGAGGGGGAGAGTGACCCTACACACAGGGCTAAGGAGCCAGGCACCCTGAGCTCCCATCCCCCACTGCTGTTTCACCAGCACCAGGCACCAGATGGACGAAGGAGAAGGAATGTTGGCAGATGTTATTTTATCAACTCTGGGAAAGAGTGGTCACTTGTCAGTGTCTTGGCTTCCATGATCATTCTCGGTGATGACAACCCTATGCCCGTGCCTTGAACTGGGGGTGACCATAGGACTCAACCCTATGCCTGTGCCTTGAATTGGGGGTGACCATAGGACTTTCTTGCACAATGAAATATGAGCAGAAGCTGTGTGTTTCAGTTCTGGATGAATGTGTGTTAGGAGTCAGGGTGTGCTGCTCCCCATCTACACTAGAAGGCCCCGTGCAGTCTGTGTATGGAGGGGAAAGAGCCAGCAGATGAAGCGTCTTGATTGTTGGGCCACCTCATAAAGGACAGGACCCTGGAGGTACTAGGCCACCAATTCGTCTGTTAAAAAAAAATACAACTTTTGCTTAGAGTCATTGAGATGAAGGAGGTGCTTGTTACTGCACTATAACCTGGCTCATCCTGACTGATACACAAACCAAGCTCCACAGAAGGCTTGGCTGCAAAGGTGGATTTAGAACTGGGGCATTTCTCATTTCATGGCTCTCATGGGGAACTGTGAACACTGCCCTGTGTGTAGACAGGAGGAAATCAGGGTGGCTGTTTCCATTCTAATCAACCTCAAGTGAAATCCTTCTGTGTTCTGTCTCTAATTCATCGTTATCTGTTTACCTATGTATATAAAGAAGAAACTGGATGCAACCAAGGGTTCCTTGGAGGTGTCGTGGATTTGGTGAAAGGCATGCATATTCTTGTCATCTTCCTATGCTCTTGGGAGAAGACAGCTGCTTGACGAGTTCAGCTGGAAGATGGAAGCATCTCATCCCAAACCCCTAGATCTGGACCTCACTTGTTCCGACCCATCCCTGTCCAGATGTGCAGGTCCGGGACACTCATCCCTGCCACACCACCATCCCACAAATATTCAGGTCCCTGGTATGACCAGCACAGCCTAGACACTCTACACATGGCCGTGTGCCCAGGTGTGTGAGCCAGCATTTCCCCACATAGCTCAGCTGGCTCACAGAGCCAGCCTGATGCCCCTCTGTGTGAAGGATACAGGACCTGAGACTGAAGGTGATGACTCCAGCCCCAGTTACATCCTTGTCTCTGAATTGTCTTTCCCATAACTCAAGAGTGGCCCAGCATTGCATTGCCCTGCTTGGACATGACATAGCAAAAACCACTTCCGGTGCAGAGTGGATCTGGTGAGGGGGTGGGAAGGCCTGGGAAAAGTCATGTGTTGTGCAGGGCTTGAGAGCAGACTTCAAAATGCTAGGAAGCCCTAACAGGAAAGGAGAGATGGGTCTTATTTTCAATTTTCTGTTTATCTAACACACTTGCTTCAAGGCGACAGGATTAGAACTTTGTCTTGCTTACTTTTGTGGCAACAATAGGAGTGTGTATGCAGTAGGTGCTCACTAGATGCTTATTGAAAGGCTGGAAGTATCACCTGGAGCTTCCAAGAGAGAAATTTCTGGAAGAGCCATTGATTTGTCTCTGTACCGTCTGAGTCAGCTACTTCCCTCTTAATTAGAGTCCAGAAACAGACTTCCTGCGGCTTGGGGACCCTGTGGGTCTAATCAGAAGCAATGGAAAGTGGGTATAATTGCTTGGGAGGCTGGAGGAGGTGGGTGGCTGCTGAGCCAGACTGAGGTGGGGGCGGGGTGGGGAAGGCACTAGGAGGAAAAGTGACTCTCCTAGTTATATACCCATCACCCAACATCAGAAGCCACGAGAGCGCTCGTAACAGCAGCTGGAGGGAGGAATGGCAGGCATGGGGACTCACTGCAATCACAAGTTCACATGAACCTATGACAGAAAGGGGGCCTGGGAGGTTAAGTGTCCTGCTTTGTCCTAGAGATAAGGCAGACTTGAGTTGATTCTACCACTCGGGGAAAAAAATCCCAAAGTCAGGGCCATTTGGGGTTTGTCATCCAATGTGGGTGGTTAGTCCACTGTAGACCTGGCTAGTGAAGTCTCACTGGTCTCCATTCTAGGGATCAGAGACCTGGTTCTGAGCCCAACACCCTCCGACTGAGCCTGCTTGGACTCCATGTGCCATAGCTAAAGGCTTTGGAGCCACACAGACGCAGGCTCAGAGCCTGCTCCATCCTTCACAGCCCTGAGCTCCACAGTCTTCCTGAGCTTCACTTGTTAATGAGGTCCCCAGATGGCCAGTGATACTTCTCAGCCTTGCTACCCAGACCTGAGACAGGGCCTGGGGAGATAACTCAGCCATTAGGAGCACTTGCTGCTGTCGAAGAGGACCCGGATTCGGTTCACAGCACTGGTATCAAGCAGCTCCCAACTGTATGTGACTTCCGGATCTGCTCTGCCCTCTGTGTGTACCTGCATGCTCTCTCTCTCTCTCTCTCTCTCTCTCTCTCTCTCTCTCTCTCTCTCTCACACACACACACACACACACACACACGAGTAAATAAATAAAATTAAAACAAAAAGATCTGAGATAAATTAGAGGAACCCAGGCCTCTCCGGAGGCATTTTGTAGGTGGTCAGCGTTGTTCAACACTGCTCAGAACATTAACACTGGGAGGGCCCTTTCAAGGCTCACTTTTTCCTTCAAATAAGCTAAGCTATTGAGATGCTAGATGATTTGACCTTTTGATTGACAGCGAATAGATCCTTCTCTATGCTTGGCTGCCTTGAGCTTCCCTGACTCAACAGAACCCACAGGTGCTTGCATGCCTCTCCAGGGACTAATGAGGCGGAACCTCCCCTACTCAGCCTCCCCCACACACTCCTCCAGCATCTTCAGAGGCTCAGGGAAGCTTGGCTTTGAATCCTGGCTCCACCTCTTATCAGCTGTGTGGTCTGGTCAAGTAACTTCGCCTGTCTGTGCCTCAGCTCCTCATCAGAACGTGAAGACAATTCCTACCACTACACCATAAAACTATGTCTTGAAATCATGGCAGAGTCCTCAAGTACAGGCAAGAACACCCATGCACATTTCACTATTTTCTTTAGACTTTAAAAAATATTTGTTTGGCCGGGCGGTGGTGGCGCACGCCTTTAATCCCAGCACTCGGGAGGCAGAGGCAGGCGGATCTCTGGGAGTTCGAGGCCAGCCTGGTCTACAAGAGCTAGTTCCGGGACGGGCACCAAAGCTACAGAGAAACCCTGTCTCGAAAAACCAAAAAAAAAAAAAAAAAAAAAATTTGTTTTTCGTGTATGGGTGAGTGTTCTGCCTGCATGTATGTCTGTGCACAGTGTGCATGTCGGGTGCCTGAGGAAGCCACAAGAGGGCATTGGATCCCCCGGAACTAGAGTAAGAGAGAGTTCTGAGCCACTGAGACATGGCTGGTAGGGCTGGAGCGATGGCTCAGCAGTTACAAGTGCTCGCTACACAATCATGAGGATCAGAGCTCAGATTCCAGCACAAGTGACAATCTGGGGCTCCCACCCCTGCTTATAACTCCAGTTCTGGAGAGGGCAGAGACAGGAGGATTGCTAGAACTTAGCCCTGAAAACATGAGCCCTGGACTCAGAGAGAGATCCGGCCTCAAAGCAAGAGCTGAAGAGAGATTAGTGGATGCCCTCTTCTGGGCTTTGCATGTGCAAAAGGGCACACACGCTCTCTCTCTCACACACACACCTGTGATATATATATATATATATATCACAGAGACATATACACATAAGCAAATAAATAAAAGCTTCATTTTTAGCTGTGTGTGTTCATGTGTGTCTCTGTGGGTTCATGCACCTGAGTGCATGTGCCTGTGGAGTCCAGGGAAGGATGTCAGATGCCCTGGAGCACAGTTGCTGGTACTGTAAACTGCCCAGGGTAGGTGCTGGGAGCAGAACTCAGCTCCTTAGGGCAGCAAGCACTAATATTTCTAGTCCATGCAAAACCAAATCTTTTTAAAAAAAAATTGTGGGGTGTGTGTGTGTGTGTGTGTGTGTGTGTGTGTGTGTGTGTGTGTATGACCAAAATACACTGTGTGAGATTCTCCAAGAATTGAAAGCATGGTTCAGTGGTCTGGAGAGATTGCTCAGCACCTCAGTGCTGGTTGTCCTTGCAAAGGACCCAAATTCAGTTCCCAGTAGCCCCATGGTGGCTCACAACTGTCAGTAACTCCAATCCCAGGGGATCTGACGCCCTCCTCTGTCCCCGTGGGCACTGCATGCATGTACTGCACACACACATACATTCAGGCAAAATATTCACACACAAAAAAAAGAAAATCTACTTTCGGAAGAATTGAGAAAGCTAACAGTTATGTCAGCGTGCACTCCAGGGTGCACTTGCTTCCCCTCTACTCTCCACAGTGATCTAGCTAAAGTTGTGCGTTTTTAAACATTATAAAATAAGAAACTGGTCTTTCTTCTATTAAAAAAATAATATTTAACATTTTAAAAAGAAACTGGTATTGCTTCCACTGAACCCTGCCCTGTGCCAGAACCTTTGACAAAGCCAAGATGTTGCTTTTCTTCACTGCTGGGTCTCAGCCCCTGACAGGAAGCATGGGAGGAAGGCTTTCTTCTGGCTCTCGATTTGCAGCCACTGTCAATCACGGAGGGGAAGCCATGGCTGTAGCAGTCTGAAGTTGCCTGCTTTTGTCTCCACAGATTAAGAAAGAGATAAGACAGGGTACTAACTGGACTGCGATCACCTGAAGGCTCGATTGGCGCTGCAGGGTCCCCTCATGTGATGGAATCCATGCCAGCTGTTGGTGGGAGACCCCAGCTCCTAATTGCATGGATGGTTTCTTAGGCTCCTCATGACGTCATGCCACTGGTTTTTTCCAGAAAGAATGAGAATGATCCAACAGAGCACCTGGCTTCAGGTCTCTTAACAGCCATTCCTGTCACATCCTCCTGAGCACACAAGACAGCTGTGTCCAGCAAATGCACAGCAAGCCAGGCCTATTAAAAATCCCTTTTAGGGCCAACAAGACAGCTCCATGGCCCTGGGTGATGGTGGCACACGCCCTTAATCCCACCACTCAGGAGGCAGAGGAAGATGGATCTCTGTGAGTTTGAGGCCAGCCTGGTCTACAGAGTGAGTTCCAGGACAGGCTCCATAACTACCGAGAAACGATGTTTCAAAAAACCAAAAAGCTGGGTGGTGGTGGCGCACGCCTTTAATCCCAGCACTCGGGAGGCAGAGGCAGGCGGATCTCTGTGAGTTTGAGGCCAGCCTGGTCTACAAGAGCTAGTTCCAGGACAGGAACCAAAAAGCTACGGAGAAACCCTGTCTCGAAAAATCAAGAAATAAAAAAATAAAAAAAAATAAAAAAGAAATAAAGACAACTCAGTGGCTAAAGTCAGGTGCTTCTGAGCCTGAGTATGAGTCCAGGATTCACACTGTGGAAGCAGAGAACCAGCTCCCACCATGATGTGCAACACACAGACAGACAGACATACAGAAAGACATACAGATACATACAATATATATAAATAAATATAGTAGCAATTTTATTTCCATTTAAATAAAGCAATGTGGGATTTGGGCATGGTGGTGAATACTTATAATCCTAGCATTTGTGAAGCAGAGGCAGGAGGCTCAGGACATTCTTGGCTACATGGTGAGTCTGAGATCTGCCTGGAGCACAGGAGGCCATCTCAAAAAAAAAAATAAAATCAAAGGAAGTGAAAGTGGAATGGAGGGAAGGGAAAGCAGAGGGAAGGGGGAGAAAAAAGGGAAACATAAATGAAAGAAGATCTGGAGGGAAGGGAGGAGGAGGAAGAGGAGGAGAAGGAAGGTCACACGCTGGGGATGGGCAGATGGGCTCAGATCTTGGCTCTTCATCTTTGGTAAAGAATATTCTGCTTGTCTGTGCCTGGGCATGGGGCAGCGGTTGTGCTGTCAAAAGACAACACATGTAGGCGGGAGTCTCACTGACTCTTTTTTATCAGTGCCAATGCAGAGCGAGCATTCCTATTTGGTGAAATGGCGGTTGAGTGGGATTGGCAGTGGAGGACTAGGAAATAAAGGGACAGAAATAGGCTACAGTGAGCTGCTTTTCTGCTGTGTGTGAAGCCAAGGGGACTTCCTTGTTTCGCTGGCTCAAGTGGACAGGAGCCTCCTGTCTTCAAGCTGGGCAATTCTGGGGTGGATCTGATTCATTAAAGCCCTACACTATGGTGTTAGCCTGAGTGACTCCATTTTGGCCAGGTGTGCCAAGTCTCGGCGCTCAGCTATAAACAATGAATGGCCTCCTGTCATCACAATAGCGGCAAGGGGGCGCCGTGTCAAGGTCCCAACATACCCCGGACTCTGAGGTACATTCCTATGGTGTTAACTTTCCTGTCCCCATCCTCAAGAGTTAGGGCAGGGAGGAAGCTAGAGACTGAAACAGGTCTAGGTTTAGCTCTGTTGACCTCTCCCTCCCCATGGGCCTTCAGAAGCCACTGCCCCCTCCCTGGGCACCGTGTAGCTCTCTACGGCATCCTTAAGCCACTCCCAGAGTTCCTGCAGGACCTAGAGGCTCTTGTCCTGATGAGAACAGTGCTGCCGTCCCATAGATCAATCCTTGCACTTGGAGGAGGAAGAGATGTCAATTCAGGTTGCCCATCTGGGTATAGACTCTCACACAGTGCTGCAGCCCATTCCTCATAGTCCCACATTCTTTAGGGTCTCGGCAGGGCCTACTGGGCTCCTGGCATCCCTTGGGAATGGTGACTTAAGTGGCTGGGTCCTCCAGTGAAGTCTCTTTTTGGATCAGAGGTGCAGAAAACAAAGGCCCTGGGAGCTGGAACAGGTAGGAGTGACTGTCTGGGGAATGGACTCATCCCCTTAGAAGCACCATGCCCTGCAAGAGATGCTCTGGGTACCTGGGTGCAGGTGGAGGCAGCTGTTTGCTTTGGCCTCCACCCAGAGTCCAGTTTCCAGGTTGCTTGGCAACCCTTGTTCATTTAATCACCATTGACTCTGAAAATAAAACTCAATTTCCTTTATGACGTGAGCCAAGGGACCAGATGATCTCTAAGTTAAGCAAGCCGTGTTACTGCCCAGGCTTATGACAGCAGGAAAGATTATAGGGGAGACCTGGAAAGCCTACCCAGGGTGCGATCCAATGAAAGCCTTCCGTACAATAAAATATTCTACAGAAGAAGAATGATAATGGAGATGCAGGGTCCCGACAAGGTCATGTTCTTACAATGTACATGAAAAATGGCAAACAGCTTGCAAGCCGTATGTATTGTATGCAGTTGTTTTAATTTTGGAACAACAAAATGTGTGTGCCTGCCTGTGCCAGTGAATGAGAACATTCTGGAAGGACACATGGCAAAGCAGAATTTTCACTGTGAAACAAAATTGCAAGTCATTTTAATTTTCTATTTTGGAATCTGGAGAGGTGGCTCAGTGGTGAAGACACTTGTTCTTGCAGAGGACACAGGTTCGATTCCCAGCACCCAAAAAGAAACTCATAACCGCATGTAACTCCAGTTCTAGAAGGTCTGACATACTCTTCTGGCCATACATGTGGTACACAGACATACATGTAGGCAAAATGCTCATACACATAAAATAAAAATAGCAACATCTAGAGCTGTTAAAAATATTTTCTATTATTATTATTAAATTTAAAAATACATGTGCTCTTCCTTTCTTTTTGAACTATGCTGCCTTGTCCCTTTTAGAACAGAGAATTGCAGCATTAGGAACTCAGGGCACAGACCTGCAAGGGCCCACAGGGGTTGAGACTATGTGGACAAGGTCTCAGTCTATTCAAGCTGCTGTGACAAAATGTCATAGGTCAGGTGGCTTAGGAACAACCTGCTCACAGTCCTGGAGTCTGGGATATCCAAGACCAAGGTGCTGGCCGACTTGATACCTGGTAAGGGCCTGCTTCCAAGCTTATAGATGATGCTTTGTGTTTGTATTTTAATTAAAAACTGTATTCTATTTATTTATCTTGTGTGTATATGTGCGTGCACACATGTACATGGGTATATGGGCACACACATGCCATGTCACCTGTGGAGATCAGAGAACAACTGTTGGAAATTGGTTCTCGCCTTCTGCCGTGTGGGTGCGGGGGATTGAACTCAGGTCCCTGGACTTGGTGGTATGTGCCTTTACCAGTTAAGCCATCTCACTGGCCCTTAGCAGATGCTTTCTCTCCTTGTGTGGTAAAAAACATAAGGCATCTCTTGGAAGTCTCCTTTATAACCCAGTTCTTCTGCCCCAATGATCTACTCTGCTCCTGAGGCCTTGAATGTAAACATTACCACTCTGATGATGAGGCTTCAACATAGGACTTTCAGGAGACCTTAGCAAGCAGAGAGGGTCAGGCTGAACAGGGAGCAGGTGGAAGAAGGGAAGCTGAGACTCCCTCCAGGGGTAATCTGTGCCCCTACACACTGTGATGGTTGGTTGGCACAACCTAGAGACGCTTGAGAAGAAAATCTCACCAGGGGATTGGTGGGTGATTACCGTGATTAGGATTGATTGAGATGGGAAGACCTGCCCACTATTGGCGGCACCATTCCCTAGGCGGTGGATCCTGAGCTGTGTAAGATGGAAGAAGTGAGCTGAGCACCAGTGTGCATATTAACTCCTTAAGCGTGAGGGTCTGAATATTCGTTCCCTCCAGAAACGCGCTGCCTGGAAATGCAAAGTGCCAGGAATACCAAGGAGTAGATGTCAGAGTTGCAGTGTCCCACAGCAAAGGGGCTGTGCTGGCCATCCTCATGTTATTAGGATTTCCATGGTGCTGGCGTGGAGCCTTCCCTGCACGGAGCGAGCAGTCAGGAGAGGGACCAGACAAGCGGTCTGGGTAGCAGCTGGCAGGAGGCTACATCAGAGATGGAGCAGCTAATTCATTAGTCACACAGGCCCACTGAACTTCTGCCATTATCCCTTTCATCTCCCTGCCACTGCGTCTGACCAAGGCAATAGAGAGTAATTTGGTGAGTGGCAATCTAATCCAGTCTGCAGCAGCCCAGAACACTTTGATGCCCAGGACTCCAGTTGGCCTGGGTCTCTGCTTATCTGGAAAGCAGCTTCCTGCTAAAGTGGTTCTCACATCCATCTGCCAACCGTCATCCACCAACTGGTACCCACCACCTGCCCATCCTCCATCCCCAGTCCTCACAACAGGGCTGTCTAGGATGGATGCAGCTCAGGCCTCTTGTGGGGAAGGGCTAAGAGAAGGAACCCAGTGACTTTAGAGAGGCTTCTCAGTTTCCTGAACAAAGGGTACCGGCAGCCCTTCATCTCAGCCAGGCTGAGATGCCACTCAGAAAGGTGACCTTGCTTGCAGCGTAGGAACCTTCATTCTGAGCCTTCCTGTTCCTATCCTTTCACCTCCATACATCGCTCTTGCCATCTGCGATCTGTCCTTGGGCAGCTCCGTCTTTCCGCTCCATCCAAATCTCTCTCAGCCATCTCCTCCTCTGGCCACCATGGGGCCACCAAGTTCAGGCCCACATAACTTCACGCCAGAATTGATGCCCCACCCCCGACCCTCATGGCCCTAATCTTGATGTCCTCTCTTTTCTGCTGTGTCACTGGGGGAATCTTTCTACAGAGCTGATCTAGCCAGATCTCCCTGTTGCTGAAAACCTCCAGTGGCCCCTATCACCTGCTGCTGCTTGGAAGTTCTTTCTAGAAGCCTCCAGGGGAGGTGTGTAAAATGATCAGATGAGTACCAGGACTGGATCACAGCCATTGGTACTACAGTGGTCTGCCTCCCTGTTGCTCACAGTCCTACCATATTTTTTCACTATGTGCAGGATAAACTCAAAGCACATGTGTAGGATCCAAAGCCCTCCACTCTTCACCCGCAGCTGCCTCCCTTCCACACAATGTCCACCCACTATCTGCCGTGCAAACACACTTCCATGCCTCAACGTTAACTCGCCTCTTCTACCCACAGGTCCCTTGCACACGAAAGTTGCTCTGCCTGAATCTTGCTTCCACATACTCTTCCCGTACTCTGGTGCATCTCATCACCCAGACTCTATTGATAGGGGCAGTTTCCTGTTCTGCACCCTAAAAACATGACTGCGCTTCGTGTTGTTAAAAAAAATCTGCACGTGCATGTTATTAATAGCTTACCATGCACACACTGTTGATGCTTTGTTCTGAGTTAACCCCTTCCAAACCTGGCGCCCCACAGAGCACAGGGTTGACACAGACTAACACTAACTAGACTCAGCACTTCAATAAGTCTGAACCCAGACTGCCACAGAACGGGAAGAGTACGAGAGAGGATGACCAGAGAGGCTCAGACATGACAAGTCTCACCTGACCTGAAACAAAGGATTGAGCTCTAGGGTGATTGACAGCCTTTGGGTCCATCCCACCCCCTTGTATAATCTACTGGCTGGAGATGAGGCAGGAAGGCAGATTATTTTTATGTTGATTCACTGTCTTCCCTCTGAACAAACACATATATGTGTGTGTATCCTGATATATATCCTGATATATATATACACACACACATAGATATATCATATATATATATATATATATATATATATATATATATATATATATGTCCACAGAGGTCAGAAAAGGTTGTCAGACTCCCTGGTGAGCTGAAGTTACAGGTAGTTGTGAGCACCCTTACTTGAGTGTGCTGGGAACTGAATTCCGGTCCTCTGGAAGAGCAGCAAACCTTCTTAAGTGCTGGGCCAGCCCTCCTTCCTTCATTAGATACTTATACTCAATAAAATTTGTCTTTAATGGCCCTAAAAGTTAAAAATGTAAGGAAATGGTTTAACACGATCAAGAGCAAATACCTCTGGTTTTATATTCCTGTTGCTGTTTACAGTCAACAGCAGTGGGTTTTCTTCCAACCCAGGTTAGGATGAAGTGGCCCCTATCCTTTGATCGGGCATTAAGCTTGTGAACCACCAAATACCCCAGTAGCAATAGGTTACACCAAAAGAACGGACATTTTCTCTTATGTCATTTCTTGGTACTAGGAAAGATAAGGCTTCTGTATTTCCCACTGTCCCCATGTCCCATCCTTGGATATGTATTAGTGTCCTTTTAGCTGCTGTAACTAAGTACTATAGACCTGGTCATTCAAATCAACACAAATTTATCATTTTGCAGTTCTGGAAGTCAGAGTTCAAAATAGGTCAGCCTGAGCTAACCTAAGGGCCACATTTCTTTAGGAAGCATTTGCCCAGGACCCATTTCCTTGCCCTCCCAGCTTCTGGAACTTTCTGAACTGTCTATGACTTCTCTCTTCCAGCTTCCAGCACATTGCCTTTTATCCCTTCTTCTCTGACCCTTCTGAGGCCAACCTAGGCTGCATGAGACCCTGTCTTAACAAGACAAAATTAAACCAAAAGCAGTTAGCCTTCCCTCCTGGCCTGTGCTTCTCTTCTGTGTGGGTTGTCCTTCCGCCTCTCTCCAACACGGGGCGGTGACAGCTCTCTTGGTCCGTATTCCCCCACCTTGTATTTGAGACATTGCACCTGCTGAGGGCTAGGCATTTCCCTTTAGCACATCAAGCTATCATGGAAGGTTATATTTATGAGATTATAAAATACTGTTCCAGCCTGTATTGCTGAAAGTCTGGTTTCCTTTGTATATAAGTTGTCTTTTCTTTTTGTCCTTTGAAGACCTCTCCTAACTCCAACTGAGCCAGTTTCCCTCCAGTGTGTCTAGTGTGAGCTTGTATCTCTTCTGCTCAAGGCTCTTTGGATTACTTTACCTTAAAGCTTAACTCCCCCCCTCCCCAGATATCCTAAGAAGTTGTCATGGTTACCTGATGACCAGAGCATCCACGCCACCTTGTAGAGATCAACCAGTAAGGTCTGTGTCACCTGGAGGGAGTGGAGGCTGCTTTATTGTGGAAATTATAATGTCTCCCCATAGAGAATGCCATTCTCAAGCCTTGCCCTGGACTTAGGGCAGAAACAGTTATCTGTGTCCAGTTTATCTCACCAACAGCAATACTGTTGAGACTGCCCAGTGCTTGCCTTCCCCAGGCTCTGTGCCAAGGGCAGCACAACTGCTCTGCCTTGGGGTCATTCTGAGGGAAGCTCGGAGGAAGGATTTACAGCACAAGTCCCAAGTACTGCTCCAGGTCAAACCTCTCCTAGCTCAGCCAGGGATGAAATGAGGTCTTGCAGGCTAGGATAGCAGATGTGGGTTTGAACCCGGGTCTCCCGAGCCCCTCCTCTCTGTCTTAATAAAGGCGACCCTGCAGTAAGAAACAGGGTGTTCTGCAGCTCCCAAGGAGAGGATGGCCCTTGCAAGCCCGAGGGTGGGGGCCCTGTGGGTTTTGTTACGGAGTAGCACCCCCTAGCGAACTGGAAAAAATTACAAAACTGATTTTTAAAGAGGGAAACAAACCCCAAACACTGGAGGAGAGAGGAACAGAAGAGGAACAAGGTGGGGACATGGGGGTAGGAACTTATTTTAAGCCCTGTGGTGTGTTTTGGACCCTCTGCCTGGTTGTCTTTGATGTTACTGAAGACAGGCCACCATTCAGCAGGGGATCTAAGGACAGATGGTCAATAAATGTGACCAGAGGTCAGGTGGATCTAAATTCCACAAGAAGTCTGTGAATAGGGCCAGCTACCCAGTGCCCATTCCAGGGTCTGACTGAGGCTCTTCAGAGAGCTAGAATGTCCTTGTCCCAGGAAAGCCAGTAGCCCTGATGGCTGGGTGGGGCATATCGACCCTCAGGGCTGCTCCTCTGCAAAGTTGGCTTCATGGAGGAGCTTTGAGACTTCCTGCCTGTCACCTCCACTTCCCCTTTTACCAAAGTAACTGTACTTATTCAGATCCGCTCACCCCGCGGACCAGGGCAGAGCTGGGTCTGTTGACTCCCATCCCTACTGTTCCCATGAGCCAGTCACTTCTAGCTCTTTCCCAAGCCTCTGTGATGGTTAATCTTTCCTTTTAATTATTAGTAAATTATTTTATGTGCATAAGTGTTTGGCTTGCATGTATGCCTTGTACCTGAGGAGGCCAGACTAGGGTGTCTGATCTCCTGGAACTAGAGTTACTAGTTTTGAGCCACCATGCAGGTGCTGGGAATCAAACCCAGGACCTCCGGGAAAGCACCCAGTGGCCTTAACTGATGACCATCTCTCCAACCCCATGGTAGTCAATCTGGATGGCCAACTAGATGTGATTTGGAATCACACAGAAACAGACCTCTGGGCATGCCAATGAGCAAGTGTTTAGACTGGGTTTGGAGATGGAAGACACACCCTAAATATGGACGGCATCCTTCCATGGGCTGAATAAGAAGGAGAAGCCAACTGAACAAATGCATTCATCTCTCTCTGCTTCCTGACTGTGTGACCGTGGATGTCATGTGACCAGCTGCCTCAATCTCCTGTCACCATGACAGCTGCCCCCCCCCCAAACATATGAATTGTACTCCTTCAGACTGTGAGAACAATTAGCTAAATTAACCATTTCTTTGTGTTGGGTGTCTGATCACAGCAATGGGAAAGGTAGTTAATATTCTCTCAAGGGAAGTTCACATTTAATGATAGGCACCACAGTACGGCTGTCTTTGGATTTTATACAATTCGTGATTTAACTGCTGGTTTGTAGGAAGAACGGGCAACAAAGGAACACTCAACTATAAAAATGCAGCTGCAAAATGTCAGAATCAAACCCAAACAGAATAAAACTCAGGACAAACAACTTTATTTCTTCCACAAATAAATCGCAAGGGTCAAACGGAGGGAGGGGGAGCATAGAGAGATTAAGACATGTATTGTCTTAGTCTGTGCTGCTGCCACAGCATACCTGAGACTGGGAGATCATGAAACATAGAATTAATTTCCTACAGCTCTGGAGGAAGGAGGGTTCTAAGGTCAAGGCAGCAGCAGGTTGAACATCTCATGAGAGCTTCTCAGCTTCAAGACGGCATCTTGTTGCTGCATCTTCCTGAGGGGAGGAATACAATGGCTTCACACGGAATGCAGAAGAGCCAAGGAACAAATGCCTGTGACCTTTGGTCCCTTCACGAGACACTGACTGCATCGTGAATGTTGTGTCTTCATGATTTAATTACTTTCTACAGCTCCAGTGTGTGTATGTGTGTAGTGATGAGGAGTGGCGGGCTGCGGCCGGCTCCCGCATGGCTAGCTTTACCCAAAATAATTACACAGAAACTGTATTCTTTTAAACACTGCTTGGCCCATTAGCTCTATTCTCTGACTGGCTAACTCTCATATCTTGCTTAACCCATTTCTAATAATCTGTGTAGCACCACGAGGTGGTGGCTTACCAGGAAGGATTCAGCATGTCTGACCTGGCGTCTGGCTCCTTGCCTTCTTCCTCCCAGCATTCTGTTCTGTTTACTCCACCTACCTAATTTTCTGTCCTATTAAAGGGCCAAGGCAGTTTCTTTATTAACCAATGAAAGTACACACAGACAGATGACTCTCCTCCATCGTGTGTGTGTGTGTGTGTGTGTGTGTGTGTGTGTGTGTGTGTACACGTGTGCAGTGCCTGCAGAGATCAGAAGAGGGCATTGGATCCCCCAGAGCTGGAGTTAGAGGCAGTTGTGAGCCACACCACATGGGTGCTGGGGTATTGGCAATCGAGCTCAGGTCTTCCAAGAGCGGTAGGTGCTCTTAACCACAAAACCATCTTGCCAGCCTAGCTCTGCCTTCTCTTAAAGGCAGAGCCTCCAGATGAGCCTGTACGTGTGACACTGATGGTCAGACTGGCTGAAGGGCTCCAGGGCTCCACCCATCTCAACCCACCCTCCTTGGAACGAGGCTTATAGACACACACTGCAGAAACTGGCTTCTTCCATGGCTGCTGGGAATCCAAACATACATCCTCATGCTGTGCAACAAGCGCTTTCCCCGTGGAGCCACTCCCCAGACCCCATCTCAAATTGAAGCTTTTCCTTTACGAAATTCGAGGGACATGGGAGATACAACCTGTGGCAAACAAATGCAAGGTGTGCACTTTGCTTAGACGCTAGCTTGACCAAAACTAACTACGGGAGAAGAGGGCATTTGACTAGAATTCCCATGGTCTGGAGAAACCTGTGCTGTCTTTAGAAGTGCTATGATATTACGGTGACGTTAAAAACAAAGCACCTTTTGTAGATATGAACTACAATGTAAAACATAAAGTGTATTCATAATAACATGGGAAGGAGGCAGAACTGAGTCTGGGGAAGAGACCAGAATTGATAAGTATGTGGGATTCTTCTTAAAGTCTATTTCCACTAACTTTATGTATTTAACTATATTTTATAATTTTCAAATTAAAAGGTATTTATCTTGTGCATATGAGTATTTTGTCTGCATGTGTGTCTGTGAACCATGTGCATCTCCATAGAAGTCAATACTGAGCATCGGACCCTCTGGGACTGGAGATAGAGATGTCTGTGAGCTGCCATGTAGGGCTCTCAACCACTGGGCACTGAGCAATCTCTCTGTCCCCTGTGTGTTTAACATTTATCTCAGCAGAAACAATGAAGACAGGAGAGAAAATGTGATACAAAAAGCCAAACGAAATAGGGGTTTTATTTTCTTATCTTTTCCTTTGTATGACTACTAGAAAGAGTGATAACTAATTCAATAAAAATGTGCATACAAAGTAGCAATGGGACCCTGACAGTGTGTTCTGGTGGCCCTGGTAGATAGAGCTCTTTTCCCCAGTGGCTTTGAGTGCACAGGAGTTTTCTATCTTTCTGAAGTCCCCACAACCCTGTTAAAGGGACGAGGTAGGTTAGCCTGTGTGCTAAACTGCTCGGGGTTGAAGTCACAGCCTGTCCCCTGCAGGCACCCTGGGAGCTTTCCCATGCTCCACGGTCCTCTCCCAGGACTGGACACAGATCAAGCCTTGGACACCAGGACTGGCTGCCACAGACACTGATGGATAGCACCCTCAGGTGCTGGCGACCTCTGGCACTCGGCAGGTGGCCTCTTGGAAACAGAACCGGAAGCTGGCGGAGCAGCCTATCCTGCAGGAAACACTGAACCCAAACAGGAATTATTAGCGTGTGCGCCCCAGGAAGGGCAGGTGGGGTGTCTTGGCTGGAAGTGGACAACTGTTCTATTTCAAAACCCTGGCAAGAGGCTGATCTGAGGGGACGGGGCCAGGGCAGCGGTCGTCCCTCGGTCCCTCTCTTCAGGCTTAGAGTAATGTTTATACAAGTCAAGCCTGAGTGCTGACGTGCTGGGGGCAAGTCAGGCGGGTGGAGGAGCAAGGACAGCAGCAGAGGACACCAGTGCGCTGTGTGCGCGAGGGACAGGCTGGGCATTTAGCTAGTGGAGTGCTTGTTAGAGCTGGGCTCAGTCTGCAGGCTGGGCGGAGGAACAAACGAGAGAGGGCAGGGGGTTACATCAGAAGAAATATTTGGCTTTGTCAGAAATGAAACCAAGGTACCATTTTGGGCCTTTCAAGTTGGAGAATAAATCAAAAAATTGATAATGGTCCAGATAAAAGATGACCCAAGAGACATACCAACTAAACGCAATGTACAGTCCTACAGTTGGACCCTAGGGTAAAAGAAAGGACATCACTGGAATCCTTGAATTCTGAATCTGGATTGTGGGTCACGATCATTTCTGATTGCTCTGTAATTGTGTGTTGGCGATGAAGGAGGTCGGTAGGAAAATGCACTTTGAAATCAGGACAGGTAAAGGACTGTGAGGGCTAGAGTTTACCCAGATCCAGAAGGGAGGGGGACGGGAGGAGCAGCAGATGACTTGGTTCTTCTTGCACTGCTCTCTCGGGAACGCTTTGCAAACCTCTATGTTCGCAATGCCTGCCATGGTGGTGCGTACATTTAATCTCACACATCAGGAGGCAGAGGCAGGTGCATCTCTGTGAGTTCGAGGCCAGCCTGGTCTACAGAATGAGTTCTAGGCCAGCCAAGGCTGTGTAGTGAAAGCCTGTCTCAAAAGAGAAAAATTGTGTATTTTATTTCTGTAAAGTTTAAATTACACTTCAAATTCTATGAAATTTAAATTTTTCATTTCTAAGACAGTTTTTATTTTAAAAATCCTATAATTGAGCTGGAAGATAGGTCAGTCAATAAAGCACTTGTTGGGGACTGAAGAGATGGCTCGGTGGTTAAGAGTATCTGTTTCTCTTACAGAGGACCCAAGTTCAGTTTCCAGGATCCATATGGAGGCTCACATATACTTATAATTCCAGTTCCAGGGGATCCAATGCCCTCTTCTGGCCTCAACAGACACCAGCCCTGTATGTGGTGCATAGGCATACATGCAAGCACTTAAACCCAAAGCATAATAAAATAAATGATTCTTTAAAGTGCTTCTTTTATAAACATGAAGACCTGAGCTCAATCCCTAGCACCTCTGTAAACACCCAGTGTTGGGGGGACCTCTCCTGTAATCCCAGAACTACAGAGATGGAGACAGGAGGATCCCCAAGAATGGTTGGACAGTCGGGCTAGCTGCGTGAGCAAGTCCCAGGTCCCAGTGAGTGACTTTATTTCAAAAAACAAAGTGGAATCCTGGCAGTGGTAGCTCACATCTTTAATTCCAACACTCAGAAGGTAGAGGCAGGAGGATTTCTGAGTTCAAGGACAGTCTGGTCTACAGAGTGAGTTCCAGGACAGCCGAGGCTACACAGAGAAACCCTGTCTTGAAAAACCATAAGATAAACAAACAAGCAAAACAGAGCGGACAGTTCCTGAGGAAGGACACCAGAGGTTGACTTTTGGCCTCCACATCATAGGCATTACATGTACGTGCATACATGTACTCATAGCACATACATTAGCATTCATATTTCCACATACACCCATATATTCTCTGACCCCAGACCACTCCCACCCCTAACAACCCACCACCCACTCCAGCCAAAGCAATTTTATAATGCTCAGTGCAGAATGATACTTTATAATGGCCAGGTGCAGAGGATGAAAACTCTTACCCTAAAGATAGGAAAGGAAGCGGGCCTCAGTGTTTTAGAGGAGACTTGGGCAATTGGTAGTACAATGTTTCGCCTACCAAGGTCACTTCTAGGTACTCGGTTTGCAGAATTTGGCTGTAGTGTGGGCTGCCCTTACCGTGGAATGTCACTTAGTCCTACTAAGGAAGGGGATGCTAACACAAATTGCAACACGGAGCGACCCTGAGGACGTCAGGCTAAGAGCAATAAGCCATCCACAAAAAGACAGGTACCATCTGATTCCCTGAGGACATCACGCTAAATGCAATAAGCCACCCACAAAAAGACAAGTGCCGTCTGATTCCACCTATATCAGTGACTAGAATGGTCACAGCTACATCCATAGGAAGCAGGAAGCTGGTTCCCATGGTCTGGAGGGATGGGGAAGAGTGACCTGGTGTTTAAAAAGACATTTCAACTTTGTAAGTTCCAAGAGTACTGTGGCAGAGTCACACAGCAACACGAGCACACCAGCACCCCTGGGCCATACACCTAAAAATGGCTAAAATTCTAAGTTTTGTGTTACATATATTTTGCTACACACAAAAAAAAAAAAAGAAAAGAAAAGGACGTAACCATGAATGTGCACAAAGACCCTGCTTTGTCTGAAGCAGTCTGTATGCAACCGAAGATTAACTTAGTAAGTGATGTCCCTTTCACAGAGCTGGCACCGTGTAACCTTGGAGATGCTGTTTTGAAACAATGTCTAAATCCCATGGCAAGTGTTCTTTGTGCATTGCATGGAAAAATGTTTCTAAGACACCGTGTTCAGTGCCAGCTGGAACCAAACTCTTACCTGTTGGCACATTCGCGGATGCATCCTCTCTAAGCTCCCTGAGGTCCCAGTTCACTGGCTGTTGTTTGCCTGGTGCAAGGACAGTACTGACACCCAGTGAATAATAACGAGGGTTTGTTCAGTGACCGAAGAGAGAACTGAGGAGACAGGACCAGAAGGTTTACTTCAAAACCTCCAGCTGTACTTCTTTGAGATGTCATGCTTAATTTCCTTCTTCTTGCCTGTCTGCATGATCTAAGAGTTCCGCACAGAACACTGATCGCTTTTTGTAATAAAGTGCTTTAAAAACCATTCAAGCAGCTACTCAAAGCAAGTGTGGATTATTATTAAAACCACAAATGCATCAAAATACACTGTATGAAATTCCCAAAGAATTAATAGAAATTTTTTAATTTATTTACTTGTTTGATTTTTGGTTTTTTGAGACAGGGTTTCTCTGTGTAGTTTTGGCTGTCCTGGAACACACTCTTATAGACTAGACTGGCCTTGAACTCAGAGATCCACCTGCCTCTGCTTTCTGAGTGCTGGGATTAAAGGTGTGCACCATCCTCACCCCCTTAAAAATATTATTTTTGAAAAGCCCACAAATGGAATTACTTTTAAAAATTGTGAATTATTTAAAATGATAAGCAAACTAAAATCGGGAGGAATGTCCTCCTCAGTGCCTTTGGGGACAAGATCTCTCAGGCCAGGGTTCAAAGTTCCCTTACACCACCTGGGAACTTCAGCTGGTCGTCAAGATGCATGCCCATGCTCAGCCACAGGGGCCAAGTGGGAGGCGTGACAGCATAAGCATCCTCTTTGGTCTCTGCCAGCTCCTCTGAAGGCAGATACATTGACCATGAGCCTCCTCTTTTAGTTTGCCATGGGCCTGGAAGTCATGGCTGGGCTGGGAAGGAACTAAAGATCATTGCCATCACTTGGCAGACAAACAATTGGCCTCAGGATGCTGGAGCCAGTAGAGTTGTCGGGTTACGGAAGATTTCTTTGGTTCTGTACTCCCCCTCTCTGCCTCCCTGTTTCTGCACGGCCTGGTTCCAACCACCTGGGGACAGATTGCTGAAGGAGGCAAGGCCAGCAAGCATCTGCCGTTCATCCGTCTGTCCGGGGAGCCCTCCACTGAGTGCAGTCCCCGCCAGGATGATGGACGGCTGCTCTCAAGGCCTGGCGGGACCTGCAGCTTCTCTGACCGGGGATGAGTCCCAGATGATCCTCTCTCCCAGAATAAGAGCCTTCCCAGGTCCGTTGGAAAGAGCCTGTGGCTCGCTCATCCCGTGACAGCTGCTGACAGGACCCAGACTCTGCTTTCAGCCAAAAGCGAGTTGAGGATGTGAAGAAAAAAAGAAAGAAGAGCAGACCTTATTTTGGAGAGTGATTTTAGGTTTGCAAAAGCGGAGCAGAAAGAACAAAATATAGCGATAGACAAGAAGAAGGGATGGAGACCAACTGCCGTGACACAGACATGCGGCCTGTGCCCTCCCTTCCTGAGTTCCCTGTGAACACCATGTGTTGTGTTGTGTACTCATGACAGCAGCTGAGCCAACAGGGTTCCGTGATCATTCTTGATCATTCCCTAAAGTCTGCGGATTACAGAGCTCTTTCCTTTTTAAAACTGATGAAATATAACATACACCAATCTCACCCATTAATCAGTGCTCGGGTCTGACTTCCGACACCCTCCCAGCACTTGTCATTTTCTGGTGTGTTTTCATTTTTATAAGTTCTATTTTATTATTTTTTAACTGTGTGTGTGCGCGCGTGTGTGCGTGTCTGCGCACGTGTGTGAGTGTGAGTGTGCGTGTGCGCACGCTGTGTGTGCTTGTGCACATGTGTGTGCACGTGCACGTGTGTGTGCACGTGCGTGCCAGACCTGGAGTTGCAGGCTATTGTGAGCCATCTGATACAAGTGCTGAGAACTGAACTCCAATCCTTAAGGGTGGTATGCACTCTGAGTTACTAAATCATCTCTCCAGCCCCTTAAGATATATATTTTTAGCCAGCTATAGGGACGCACACCTTTAATCCCAGCACTTGGGAGGCAGAGGCAGGTGGATCTCTGTGAGTTTGAGGCCAACCTGGTCTACAAGAGCTAGTTCCAGGATAGCTAGGGCTGTTACACAGAGAAAGCCTGTCTCAAAAAAACAAAAACAAAAATTAAAATTAAAATCAGTGTGTGTGTGTGTGTATTTTAAGAACCATAAGGAATTATCCTGTCAGTGCTTTCTACCCTTGGTACATTTCATTTGAGAACATACTTCCAACATATTTTTAAATAAGCAATGTTAAATGAAGTATTGCTCACCATCACTGCGATTCAGGATCAGCCTCAACGTCCTTCAACAGACGGATGAATAAAGACAATATGCCGTGTCTACACCATGGGGTATCCTTCAGACACACAGAAAAAGAAACACCGTCACTGCAGGAAACTGAAGGGACTGGCGAGGATCATGGTAAACCAAACAATGGGAAGACAAGGATGATGTGTTTTCTCTAATATGGGGCTAGAAAGATGATTTAGTGACTAGGAGACCTGACTGAGTTTGCAAGGGACCCACATCAGGTGCTCACGACCACCTGTACCTCAGGGATCTGATGCTTCTGGACTTTTCGAGCGCCTGCACTCAAATGTATGTGCACACACACGCATGCACACATGCAAATATACACACACGCCTGTACATACACACACACACACATACTTTTTACAAATAAATCATTAAGATAAGCAGACACCCTCAAATCAGGAGAGGGTTTACTAAGGTCTTGGAAAGACCACTGATGGGAAAGGGTTAGAGGGCGGGGCGGAAGGGTAGGTGAGTGGGTGAACACCATCAGTGCACAGTGCAAACTTGTGTGGTGATATAGCCGTGAATTCGCCAACCTGTGCAATTGCTGTGTTAATGATAATTTTACAACCTCATTCTTTTGGGCCTAGCACGGCCAGTTCCAAGGCTTCCTCACGACTGAAGGCTGCCAATCCCCACTTTGCCCTCCTTTTCCTTATGGCCATGCCACCAACCTGCCACCAGAATGGGGACAGGGCTTTTGGCACCGCTCCTGTTGCTGCTTCTGACTAACAGCTGGCTTTTGCTGGACTTGATTAAGCTGGACCCACCTGGCTTAGGCTGGCTGGGTTGTGACTCGGTCTCTCTGTCTCTCAGTGTCCTGTTCCTCGGCTCCTCCAAAGCTGAAGCTGGATGCACCCGGCCAAGGGACCTGGGCTCCTCACGGTGCAGTCAGTGTGAATCCTTTGGGATGCCCTGTGATCTGAAGACAAAAGAGCCTGAATAGCCGTGTGCTAGTTGACTTTAGTGTCAACTTGCTGCTGATTAGAACTGGCCCAGTAGGGAGCCTCACCCAAAGCCTTGCCCCAATTTCCTCATTTGACGTGGGAAGCCCCACTCCCAAATGTGGACATCACTGTCTGGTTAGAGCCCAGATCAAAAACGCCATGGCGATGACTCCTTCACTGATATCAGGACCAGTTTTCCAGGCTTCCAATGCTGACTAAGGACCAGTGGCTTTCCAGGAGCCTTCCCAGGTTGGGATTGCGGTAGCCTCCAGTGCCAGCTTTCCCGGGTTGGGAATGCGGTAGCTTCCGGTGTCAGGCAACGCCAGGGTTCTCAGCCTCTCAGGTGTGAAATAACTTGTTACTATTTTAATATAAGCTGAATTTGTACATTCTTTTAATCTATGTATTCACTCTTTCGGTTCGTTCCTCTCAAGAACCCTGAATAATACAGTCTACTTCCTGAGAGACTACAGTTTAAGACACAGCTGTCTACGGAATTCGGTACAGAAATTCGGTACACAAGGACACCTACTGTCTTACTGATTCAGTAAAACTCCGAGAATGTGCAGAGGCTTCCCATCTACACCCTCTGCTCCTGGACATTCAGTTTTCCCCACCATTAACATCACTAGGGAGCTGCGCTGGCTATGATTGGTGTACAGTAGTACAACATATCCTTTCTGCCACCATAGGCACAGTCTTCCTCTTTCTCAGCATCCCTCACTAGACAGCTGCATGGTTGTGACTGGCGGTGTATGGTGGTACAGTATATCCCGTGTGTTACCACACAGGCCACCTTCCTCCCTCTCGGCATCCCTCACTAGAGAGGTGCACTACTTATGATTGACAGATGGTCCCCATGGTGCACAGCTCACACCAGTGTGCTAGGTGGAGCCTGTGGATTTAGACAGGTGCATAATGCAGTTCCATTATCCTAAAAGTAAGCTTTCTTGTAAGAAAATATTCTTAATGTGCTTGCTAACTCTCTCTCTCTCTCTCTCTCTCTGTGTGTGTGTGTGTGTGTGTAAGTGGAGGAGAGGACTTATATTTGAATGTGCTTACAGAGCATTTATGGGTGTGTCATTTCATACTTGTTTAGTCTATTCATATAAAATCTTGCTATATAGTTCACATTAGCCTCAAACCTGCAATCCTCCCCGTGGGCCAGGCCTACAGGCCGGAGTTACAGGTGTGTGCCATTACTCCCTGATCCTTTGCATATTTCAATTTGTATTAACTTATTATTAGCGCATGTGTGAGGTCTGTGTGTGAATCTGAGTGCGCCTGTGCTGCTGCTCCTGCGGAGGACAGACAGCAGGGGTTTCCTTCCTTTGCTGAGGTCAGGTGTCTTCTTGCTTCTCCCAGGCTCAGTGCTCCAGGGAAGCTTGCACACGAGGTTCCAGGTGATTTGCCTGTCTCCCTCCCCCATCTCACTGTGGGGCTGCTGGGATTACAGATGCACATCGCAACATCTGGCTTTGTACGTGCATTCCAGACACTGAGCTTAGGTCGTCAGGCTTGCTTGACTGAGCCATGTCGGGTCCTCACTTTTTATGCATTTTGATGTAGAACCATGGAAATCCACTGCCTATTTAGAACGTGAGAAAATAAACACCATGTAAAAGCTTCATTCACTTTTTCCCCATTGTACTGTAACTGAAACAAGACCTGGCCAGTCTTCAGTGTTAACACCCTGTACTAAAAATCAACCAGTTGAGGGCAGAACCACTGGGGTTGAGCCCTCCCTGTGGCCTTCTCGTACAGGGGTTAGCTGGGCCACAGCCTCCTTTTGGGGACTCTTGCCCTGTCTGGTCCACCAGGCCCAGGCTAGGACCAGTTTCCATCTGCCACTGAAACAGGCAAGCAGCTCTTTGAGTTTTTGCCAAGTGAGCATCCCAATTACACGAGAATCACTAATTGCCCGTGGCGGGCTCTTCCCCGGTCACAGGCATTAACTGGAGACAAACCTACCAAGCTGCACTGTTCATTATCCATTCTGGCTGTTCCAGGATTTAATTACACTCTGGCAGGGAGAAACAAACCACATGAGACGACGGGAGTCTGCAGAAACCGCTCTTCTAGAAAACCCCGGAAAAGCCGTCCCCTCCCAAGCACCTAGGATTTCCCCCAGGGAGCAGGGGACACCAAAGAACGGAGCCTGTGTTCATTCAGCCAGCACCTGCTGCGGGCCAGGCAGACTCAGGCATTCTCAAATCCGTGATCTCCCCTAATCCTCGTAATCACGGCTGAAGATGGCTCCTGTTTTGCAGACAGGAAAACAAATGGGAGAGGCCACACAACTCGGCAAGCTGTGTGAGCTGCAGGCTCGCCCGTCCGCTGCCGCTGCCGGTGGCTGAAGGGCCGTCCTAATGATGGTTTGCCTCCCAAAAACACCACTGGGTGTTGTTTCTTCTCAGCATAGGTTTTGCTGAGCAAGAGCTGAACTGTCCAAAGCCTAGAAAAATTGTGTGCACAGTCACACACATGGGTGTCCTGGTCCCAGCCCCATAGGCAGAGGAGCAGTGTGGCTGGCTTTCAAGAAGCTGGCCCTGGTGCCACTGCGCCAAGCTCATTCCTGACCTATTAACTCCCAGCTCTCTCACTTGCCTCTGGTTGCTTGAGATCTCCCAACAGTGCATGGCAAGGGATTACACGGATCTCACAAACGGCATGTCCATAAAGAAAGGACATGTAGCTGGATAGACGCTCCCTAGAATAGAACACGGTACCTGGGAGTCATCATTTTTATGGGATTTTTTTCTTTCCAACTACACTGGCTTGTGGCTTTTTTTTTTTTCAAAATCACTTTGATAGACTAATTGAAAAAAAAAATGTCCAGTGACTTGTAAGTCCCCTCCTGCCTTTCCCCTGTCTTTCCGGTTTCTTTCTTTAAGAACTAGAGTCTAGTTGAGCAGTGGCACACGCCTTTAATCCTATCACTTGAGAGGCAGAAGCAGGCAGATCTCCGTGAGTTGGAGAACAGCCTGGTCTACAGAACTAGTTTCAAGAGAGCCACGGCTGTTACACAGTGAAACCTTGTCTGGAAAAAAAAAAAACAAACAAACAAACAGAAAAGCAAAAGTGTTGGGGGCGACTGCTTTTTCATTTCCTGGCCACCCAGGAAATAATCACACAGAAACTTTATTATTTGCAATACTGTTTGACCAATAGCTTAGGCGTATTTATGACTAACTCTTATATCTTAATTAATCCACTTCTATTAATCTGTGTGTTGCCATGTGGCTGTGGCTTACTGTCAAGGTTCTGGTGCATCTGTCTCTTGTGGGTGTCTACATGGCTTCTCTCTGACTCTGCCTACTCTCTCCAGATATTTCTTCCAGCATGGCTTTACTCTACTAAGCCATTGGCCAAAAGCAGCTTCTTTATTAACCAACAGCAATAAAACATATTCACAGCATACATCACCTCCCACATCACAAAAGAAGAAGAGGAGGAGGGGGAGAGAGAAGGGAGGACGAGGAGTCTAGGGATAGCTGGATGGCTCGGCCGGGTTCTATCCGTAGCGCACACATGGTAGAAGGAAAGAACCCTAGTTATCCTCTGACCTCCACATGGGGACCATGATATATTCATGTACAATTGTGCAAACAAACACACATACATGGTGAAACAATTAGAAGAAGTAGAAGCTTAAGAAGTCTTTCTCTGTCCTACCAGTCAGCTCCTAAATGATGACATGGAGATTTATTATCAATTATGAAAGTTCAATTTTAGCTTGGATCTGTCCCATGAGATCTTAAAGCTTAAATTAACCCTTATTTTTATTAATCTACATCCTACCACATGGTTTTTACCTCTCTTTCATCTTGCATCTCCTGTTTCCCCTCCATGTCTGTCTGGCTTCTCTGCCTCTCTTCTTCCCAGAGTTCTCTCTGTGCCTGGAAGTCCCATCTATACCTTCTGCCTAGCTATTGGTCAGTTAACTCTTACTAAACCAATCAGAAGACACCTTGGAAAAGACACATCTTCACATCTACACTTCACAAAGTGTACAAAAAGATTATTCCACACCAGAGAAGGGGAAGGGAAAAGGAAGAGGAAGAGGAGGAAGAAGAAGAGAAGGAGGAAAAGGAGGCTGGTTTTACACAGTGTAACTGAAGGGAGAAGACAGAGGGACGTGAGCCTGTACCGGGTCTGATTTTGTTCCTGCTGGCCACAGTTTGTGCTGAAGTTCAAGTAGCCCATTGGGTAGATGGTGAGTGACATTCAGCTTGGTCACCCATTCATACCAAGGGTAAGACCACATAAACCAGTCATTGCCCAGCAGACGTACCTGCAAGCTCAGCCAAGATCAACTGGCTTGGGCCAGATGACCAGAGCTTTCTACTGGCCTAGGAGCAATAACGTGTTTCAGGTCACTGAGCTCGAGGCGTGACTTTTGTCAGAAAACAGTACCTTATTGATGGGGTCATTTGTGCAGTTTATTCTCAGGCGACAGCCATGTTGGGAACAATATGTTCCCAGTTTCTACTGCCCAGGAATGGACAGAACAAGGTGGTCCCAAGCATCCTGGAAAGGACCTGATGGGGAGGACACTCCTCTTGCCGTGGCTCCCAGGCTGCAGAGCTGGCTACTTGGGGGTGGAGTCACTCTTCCTGTCCCCCAAATCTGTGAGGCTCTGGCTGACTGTTGTAAGTGGCTCTCAGATGTTCCCCACAAGCTTACACTTCAGTGGGGATGGAGATCACTCAAGCCTGTAGCCAAGTTCAAGGAGCAGGACCCTGGGAGATGCTTCATCTTAGACAGCTGTTGGCCGTGAGGCTCTGAGAAGCCTCCTACGCTTTTCCGAGCTCCAAAGCGTCCCATATGTGAGGTGGCATGTCACAGTGTGATGGAGCTGGAGAGGCCCAGGCTTTCTATTTGTTTCAGCTGAAAAGCACACTCCCTCTGTTAGACAGACGGCTCCGCGGGTAACGGCCTTTGCTGAGAAGCCTGATGACCTGAGTTCAATTCCTGAGGCCCGCTTGGTGGAAGGGAGCTCCAGCTCCCCCAGGCTGTCTTTCTGACTTCTACATGTGTGCCATGCTATGCATGCATGTGTTCCCACACAAGTACATAAGTTTAATTTTAAAAAGTTTTAAACCCCATACTTAACCAGGGCATCAGACATCAGTGTTAAGGATTCTTGGTGACTTTCAGACAGGTTCCCACCCCAGGCCCAGAGTAGGAGCCCATATCTACTTGGGCTAAGACACAGCCAGCTACACATCTTGGGGTATCACAGCATGAAAAAAATGACTAGGCAGAGGCCCCTGAGCTAGGGTCCCAGTCTGAGCTACTGGCTCTCAATTCTCTAGCCAGCTGCAGAAAACTGAGCGGAAACCCCATTTCCAGGCCTGTTACAATGAGGGATTTAGGTCAGATGGGCCACTTGGCACCCTTCATGTCCTCAAAGGCCCCCTGTTAGGTGGAGGCTCACTTTCGGTACTGTGGAAATGCCAGCGAGTGGCCCTATGATCCTGGAAGGGGTGAATCTCACTAAGACGGCGGAGTCTGCCTTCTGTGGAGATCAAAGCTGAACCCAGCTGTGCAGGGTCTGCAGCCTCAACCACAGGAAAGAGCTGGATTCTACCAGCGTGGCAGCCTACTGTCCACAGAGACCGAGGTAAAGCCGGCATAGTCTGGTAAAGGCTCTAGGAGGGTTGTTCTCTCCTAAGAGACGGCCAGAGAGAAGATCCGCCCTAGTCTAACTTAGGCCTCCTGCTCTGGGATCAGCCATTGCCAGAACTTCTGAAATGCTCACTCAGCCCTCCAGATTTCTAGTTAAAACAGCCAGCTTTTGTAAAGTTTATTCAAGGAGCAGACACAAAAGATTCTACCTTCCTCCACAGCCATAACAGACCCATGAGGCTGTGAGGCGGCATGCTGTGTGTGGATGCGCCTGTCTTTCTATTCCCTGTTGTATGTGGGAGCAGAGAGCGCCTCGCTGCTGGTGAAAATCCATGCAATCTTTCTGAAGGGTAATCACATGACTTGCAACCCAGTGGGCTTTGATGTGCCCTGGCCCCGCACTTTTTTCTTTAAAGCCAAGGGAAAATTGGAGCATCCAGTTTTTCATGACAGCGTTACTGTAAATGGTGAATTTCCCTCTCCTAAGCATCCGATGTTAGTGCAATGGGGAAACTTGGTACAGCAGTGGCTGAGGATATAGAGAAACAATCTTAGGTGGTGCGTAGCCGTTTTAAGACTTGCATAGTGTGCTAGGTCGTTGTTGACACAAGCAAGGGTCATTTCGGAAGAGAGAATCTCATTTGAGAAACTGCCTTCAGAGACTGGCCTTTAAGCAAGTCTGCAGGCAGCTGAGGCATTTTCTTGATTGATGATTGATGTGGGGAGGGCCCAGCTCACCGTGGGCAGTGTTGCCCCTGGGTTGTATAGGAAAGCAAGCTGAGCAAGCAATGAAGAACTAACTGGTAAGCAGTGTTCTCCCATGGACTCTTCTTCAGTTCCTGCCTCAAGATTCTGGGGAAAAGGCCAGACGAGGTAAATTAGGGGGGAGTTTCAATATCAGTAGACTGTGAAGATAAGGAATTTCAATGAAGTGAATTTCAGAGAGAAATCTGAGAATGAATAATGACAGCATTTAAAATGGGGACAGAACGAAAGAAAGGGGCCTCTAATCATACAAGAAGGATCGCTAAGACACTGTAAAATTATCATTTGCAGCTATCGACGTGATAAGCTGAGTGAGCGCCATCTAAGCTTCCACACGCCTGCTGGACTTTGTTGCTAGTGGGAAATTCGCATTATCTTTGGGTATCACCCTATCCATCAAGCGTTTTAACAGCAAAGAGGAGATACAGTGTGTGTATATGCATGGCATATGTGCATGGTGTCAGCACAGGCCTGCACAAACCACGGGGGCCAGAGGAGGACACCAGGTGTCCTGCTCTATCACTGTCCACCTTATTCTCTTATTCAGTGAGGGCCTCTCACTGAACTTGGAACTAAACTAGCAACCAGAAAGCTTCATGGAGCTGGGCGGCGGTGGTGCACGCCTTTAATCCCAGCACTTGAGAGGCAGAGGCAGGCGGCTCTCCATAAAATCGAGGCCAGCCCTGGTCTATAAGAGCTAGTACCAGGACAGCTAGAACACACACACACACACACACACACACACACATACACACACACACACACACAGAGAGAGAGAGAGAGAGAGAGAGAGAGAGAGAGAGAGAAACCCTGTCTCAAAAATAAAAAAGAAAGAAAGAAAGGAAGGAAGGAAGGAAGGAAGAAAGAAAGAAAGGAAAAGAAAGCTTCATGGATCCTCCTGCCTTCGTTCCTTTCGGTGCTCGGATTACAGGTGCATGTGTGGCCATATTCAACTTTTTATATGGGTGCTGTGGATTTAAATTTGGGTCCTCGTGCTTGTACAGCAGACATTCCTACCCGCTAAGTCACTCCCCAGAGCCCAGAGATTATTTGTATTGCAGGATCAAACCGCCTCATTGATGTCGGTGCCTCTTGAACTGATGTGCTGTCCTGGAATTTCCTATGGGACATTTTACCTCAAAATGTTGATTCTGTATCATGGGTCTCCAGAGCCAGGCAGTGTGGTTAAAACAGTGAGTTCTGGGTTAGGTGGGAGACCCTGTCTCCCCTCCCCAAAAAGGAGTAGAACGGTAAAAGGCACCCACATTGACCTCTAGCCTCTATGCATGCACAAGCAGTGAGCATACACATGGGCACAAGCACATGAGCACACACACACACACACACACACACACACACACACACACTTGTGTGTTCACCTGGATAGATAGCCACCATGGGTAGCTATTGTTTTTACTTAGCCTTCATCTTGCCTTCTTTGTCTTTTAGGCCCTGCTGGGAATGGAATGCAGGATATCACACATGCCATTCAAATGCTCTGCCACCAAGCTACACCTCTGACTGTCACCTAGATGGGAAAACTTCACAAACCCGCCACAGCTACCATCCCTGCTGAACACTGTAGCTATCCTGTTTCCTCCTAAGTCAATAGAGTTGTCACTAGGAAATGGGGGGAGGGACAGTACTGAGGGGCTTGAAATTTTACAATGAACATCCATTTGTGTATTGTGTATTGGTGTATTGTGTGATACAATTAAAAATGGAAATTGTGGGCTGGGGTGGAGCTGTGTGGTGAAACTCCGCAGGAGAGGGCAGGAGAGAGAACTGTGTGTGTAACATAACTTGCCCTACAGCTTTTCTTCTCGTGCTTCTGGGCCTTTCTACAGATATGCATACACAGGTGAAGAAAAAAGCCTGGAAGGGAACAAACAGGCCAAAACGTTGCCTGACTGAAGTGAGTGAGTGGGCCTGTGAATGAGTGATGGAAGTCTTTGAACTTGTGTCTTCCACAATCAAGGGATGCTACTCAAACAATCAGGGTGAGGAACCCACAGGTCTAATTTTATGGCTGAAAATACAGCAAATAAATGCTCTCGTTTACCTACTTTGGGAAGGCCATTTCCTGCCTGGGTGGTTGGTGTCTGTTCCTAGAGTCCAGAGACATGGATCAGACCTAAGCGGGACACACCTGCTTCCTCTCACCCTGCCGGGGGGCCATCACCCCTCATCAGAGTGCACCTGGCTCTGCCCCAGGACTGTGTGTCATTTGAAAGAAATATGGCAGCTTGCCGCTGGGGACTAAAAGCTATGGGAAGGTTCTAGCCAAAGATGTGCAGTTGAAGGCCACATGCCAGACAGATTTTAGGGACTGCTTGTAAGGAAGTCGTCCAAAGCCATGGCCATGAGAAAACAGGATACATGTGATCCTGACAGTGAGTAGACAGAGGATCTTGGTGGCTGTCCAAGCCTGTCTGCATGTCTGTACATTTATGGAATCCAGGGAGAGTATTTGTCCAAGCCACCTGTGGTCACAGTGAACTGAGCGCAACTCTCGCCATCGGCCATGGGCGGCATCACCTTGAGCAAGGACAGAGCTTCTGGGGGAAAGGGGGGGATGAGGTCCGTGTCGAGTGGGCAGGGGAAAGTCAATAGCAGAGGGTTCTTGTCCAAAGCCGAGGGCTAGCGGTGCCTGAGAACCATTATCATCAACTAGAGGGCAGGTCCCTCAGTTGTCTCTCAGCAAAGAGCACTACCCAGTGGGATATTTAGATGTCTGTGTTCCTGGGAGTGGACTTACCAAGGTCCCCTCCAAGGGTTGTGTTTGTTCCACAGGGCGGTGATAACTGGTTGACAGTGGGGCAGACCATTTGTACTTCCTGTCTCCTCCCAGTTGAGAACAAACCAAGCAACAAAACTGACGCCGAGTGGGCTTCACCACTTCAAAAACACCCTTTATGACAGTGCCGTTCTCTCCATTTCAATAAATGAGAGCAATGGGGGCTGGAGAGGCCGTGTCTCGCCAGACTCTGCAGCCTGTGCCCACCAGCCAGACAGTCGTGCCTGCCCTTAGCTTCTGGTCCTTTTGTCACTCAAATAGTCCTGGTTTTGGGGGAAAATTTTTTTTTTCTACAAACCTGTTTTTGTGAATTCTTTTTTTAAAAAAAAATAACAAAAATGAAATCCAAAACCAACTTTCATTGCATTTATTTACATTTATTTATTAGTGGGGAAGGCATGTGTGTGTCATAGTTGTGTGTGGAGGTCATAGGAGAGCTTTTGGGAGCCAGTTCTCCCTTCCACCATATGGGTCTGAGGATCGAACTCAGGGCGGCAGGCTTGGTGGCAAGCTTCTTCATCTGCTGGGCTATCTCACTGGTCCATGCCTTGAGTTCTGAAAAGTGTCTTGCGCTACACTAGATTCTGGGTACAAGTGTAAGGAGAGAAGAATCTGAAGGCTGGAGTTCAGCTGGAACTATGGAGCCTTGGTCCGGTGATAAGAGGCTCCTGTGCAGTGGGCCCGCATCACCAGGAGGGATGCTGTTAGTGTTCTTTTGCTGCTGTAGCTGATTACTGCAAATTTAATGACTTAAAACAATATAATTTACCCTATAGTTCTGGAGGTCAGAGGTCTGAACCGGGCTCACCGGGCTAAAGGTCTGGGCAGGACTCTTTCTTGCCCAGGACTTTGGAGAGTCGAGGGGTGAATCCATCCCATGTATCTTCCAGCCTCTGAATTGCCTGTGTTCCTTGACTCCTGGTCCCTCCCTCCACATTCAAAGCCAGCCCTATGCTGCTCTGTCTTCTGCATCAGGCATATTCCAGCTCTTCCGCTTCCCTCTTCTGCCGTCAGGATCCTGGGACTCAGGGAAGTTTGCTAGTTCAGGTTAATCCTATTTTATGGTTTCTCAGTCATACCCGAAACATCTCTTTTTAACACTGGTTACAGAAATGAACACATGTGGATGTCTTGGTGAGTGGACGGGAACATTATTCTGGGTGCTGTTGACTCCTAACCTGGGGTTTGTTTGCTTGCTTGCTTGCTTGCTTTGTTTTTCCTTCTTGGGTGGGTGGAGCCTTAGCTTTGGTTTCACCGAGAAAGTAGCAGCTAAATCATCAAGCTGGGGTATGCCAGGGAGGGAAATACCTTAGCAGAGGGAATGTCTGGGTGAAGAGCAAGCAGGGCACATTGCTGGATTTGTTAGTTATTGATAGAGATTTGTCACAGTAAAAACCTGGGGCCTTCATTCGGGCTTCCCCCTCACCCCCACCCCACCCCACCCCCGTGCATCTTCCCCTAGGAGGAGTGGCAGTGTGTGCTCACTGGTATTTCAACATCAAAGCAGGTCAGGTGTCACGCCCAGGCTCAGGGGCACAGGAAGCCAAGCTTTCCCCCAGGCAAAGGCAGCAAATGGCTGGCACAGCATAGACCCCTACAGTGAGGAAGTAAGTTGAGCAGTGGCTGAAGCTGGAGGTAGTGTGGCCAGACCCCATCGGCCTTGAAAGGCCAGTTCTTTCTTAAGCTAGTGGTCAGCTCGTGAGGGAGGCGCTGGGTCTCTGCCTTGTCAGTGGAACCCCCTGACATTGTCAACCCCCCCCCCCATGGAATCTTAATATCACAATGCTGTTATGTACTGGTATGTCTAGGCTTCCTGTATAAAGGCAATACAATAATTTTGCCCCCCTCTCTGTCTCTCTGTGTATGTGTGTGTGTGTAGGGGGTGAATAAGACAAGGACATTGAATCCAGTGTGGATGGAGTTACAGGCAGTGGTGAGCCGCCTCACATGAGTCTGAGAATTGAACTCAGGTTCTCCACACCATGCACACTCTTAACCGCTGAGCCAACTCTCCAGTCCTGCTTTGATAAATTCTTACGGCTCTCCCTCTTGGGAACACCCACATACCTGTCTACTTTATTTCTCTTCATTGCTGTGGCTTTAGAACCCAGAGAAGCTGTGTGAATTTGAACAGTGATGAGGAGTTAACCTTGAACATGGAGATTAAGATTAAGAAGGGGGGACTTTTGATTTCCTGGATTTGGTGTTATCTTTATGCAAGATTCCTCCCTGCATGGTCATGTACTGGGGGCTTGAGTGCAAGCTGCTAAGATTTTGGGAAGTGAGTTCTGGGGACCTTGACCTAATAGACTGATCCCTTGATGGATTCAAAATATAGAGGTGCTGCAATGGAGAAGTTGAGGTCTTGGGGGCCACAGGCCACCCTGTCCTCTGCCCTATCCACTGTATATCCCTCTGCTTCCCGCTCCACTGTGCTCCGTCCCTCCCCACCACGCACTGATCCTTCTCAAACTGTGACCCAAAATAACCCCCCGCCCGAAGTTGCTTATGCAGCTTTTCTGTCACACCGATGAAAGTCAGTACATTTAGTCTTTCTGGTTAACACACGTGGGCAGAGATAAAGGTGTAGCTGTCTTCACCTCAGCCAACCAATCACCACCCTGGGAATGCTCACACTGGGCAACGATAATCTCCAGACCCCAGACAAACACAGATTGCTGAAGGTTCTCTCTGTTCAGAGGACAAGGGATCACTATGCAGACATGAAAAGAGGTTTTGAATCCTAAGTCCTTCTCTTGGCCCACAGTCTCTTGGCCTGGCTCTGCATGTTCCCCCCTCCCCCTGGTTCCAGTTCTGCCCTGGCCACACTGGCTCCTTGTGGTTCTGAGCATACTGTGTGCGTCCATCCAGATGTTTTGCCCACTGACCCTCCAGCAGAGAAAGGCCACCCCATATCCTTCTTTCCCCAGCTACCACAAAAGCGCCACCTCCCTGCTGTTCACTTCATACCCATGGCCCACTTTCCTCTATTCGGTGACGGAACTCTAAATGACAGTTACAGTTTGCCTTCCCCGCTTAGCTGTAAAATCCCTGATGGCAGAGACATCTGAGAAATGGCTGGGACACAAAACATTCATAAATTCAAATTATAGCCTTACTACCATTTAAAAGAAAATTATTCCAGATCTTTTTTGCTTGTTAAAAATACAAACAAACAAGACCATGATGGGTACACCCACTGAAACAGTCTACCTGAGCTAATAGGAGCTCACCAACTCCAGCCGGACAAGGAAGGAACCAGCATAGATCCAAACTAGTCCCTCTGAATGTGGGTGACAGTTGTATGGCTGGGGCAGACAGCGGGGCTCCTGGCAGTGGTACCAGGATTTATACCTACTGCTTGTACTGACTTTTAGGGAAGTTATTCTCTTTGGATGGACACCTTGCTCAATCTAGATATAGTAGGGAGGACAATGTGCCTCACCCTCTCTGAGGAGTGGATGAGGGGTGGGGTGGAGAGATAAGTAGAGGGAATGGGAGGAGGAGAGGGAGAGAGAACTGGGATTGGTATGTAAAATGAAAAAGATAGTTCATTTTCTTTTTTAAAAAGGAAAATAAAATAAATTTTAAAAAATACAAACTAACGTCAAACAAAAACTTGGAGTCTGACTTGTGGAGGCACACTACTCCTGAGCAAGGGGCCTGCCTGGAGTGTGGCTGATGCTGTGGGATAATGCTTTGTACACTGTAAAGAGTTGTCATTCATATTGGTTTAATAAAACGCTGACTGACAGTATCCAGGCAGGAAGTATAGGCAGGGCAATCAGACTGGGAGAATTCTTGGGAAAAGAAAGGCAAAGACAGACTCAAGCCAGATGCAGAGGAAGCAAGATGAGAAGGCCTTAATGAAAAAAGGTACTAAGCCACATGGCTAAACATAGATAAGAATTATGTGTTAACTTAAGTTGTAAAAAGTAGTAATAAGCCTGAGCAATAGGTCAGTTTTTAATTAATACAAGCCTCTGTGTGTTTATTTGGGACTGAATGGCTGCGGGTCCAAGCTAGACAGAAACTTCTGTCTATAGGTTGATATGCCCCATGTCACGCCATTGAAGAAAACTGGTTCCCCCATCCCGACAGCTACCAAGGAACTAAGAGGACTTGAGGGATTGAGAATATAATCAAAATATATTATATGGAAGAGATTGAATTTTTTTTAAATCTATTTATTATGTATATAGTATTCTAGGGATTCTGCCTGCATGTATCCCTGCAGGCCATAAGAGGGCACCAGATCTCATTACAGATGGTTGTGAGCCACCATGTGGTTGCTGGGGACTGAACTCAGGACCTTAACCACTGAGCCTTCTCTCCAGCCCAAGAGATTGAGTTTTTGAACAATGTTAAGATTGTTAAAGGCCAGGACATTTGAAGTCAGACCAGCTGCATTTTGCCTTGTGATATGGCCATAAACCCATTGGGATGAAGGGCAGAGTATAGCCTGGACAAGAAATGCCCCCGATAGACTCACACATGTGAACACTTGGTCCTGGTGCTGCTTCGGAAGGTCATGGGTACTGGAAGTACAACAGTGTGGACGAGACTGGGGGTTTGTAACCTTACTCTATTTCCTGCTCTTTTATCTGTGTGTGATTAAGATGTGACCTCTTGGGTTCATGCTCCTGGTGCCACACTCTCACCATATCTATGAACATCTAGACTTCTAGCCCTTCAGATCCAAATCCCCAAATAAACTTGCTGTGGGACAATAGTTTTACCCTGTAAAGATGTGTTTCTTATACTTGTTTAATAAAATGCTGACTGGCTAGTAGCCAGGCAGGAAGTATGGAGGGGGCAACCAGGCAGGAAGTAGAGGCCGGCCTAGGAGAACAGGAGAACTGTGGGAAGAGGATTCAGTTTGCAGTCATAACCCAGCCGCAGAGGAAGCAAGATGAGAGCCACGTGGCTAACACAGACAAGAATTATGGACTAATATAAGTTATAAGAAGCCTGAGCTAGCAGACCAATCAGTTTATAATTAATGCAGACCTCTGTGTGTTTCTTTGGGACTGAATGGCTACAGGACTGGGTGAGACAGAAACCTTGGGCAACATAAACTCTTCCTTCTGATCATATATATTTTATCGGATTACATATATCCTGAAAGGAATACCTGGAAAGGTCACTCTGACTTGTGGTTTGAGAGGTACCATCCTTCATGAAGGGAAGGCATGGCGGGGGCCATGCAGCCATGAGCTACTTGCTCTACATCCTAGCAGGTTAGGAAGACAGAGAAGTGGGGCTAGACTGTAGCCCAAGGCCTGCCCCTAGTGGCAGACTTCTGCCAGTCAGGTCTGACCTCTACAGTGCCACCTGCTGGGGACCAAGAGCTATGGAGGAGTTTACATACAAACCTTAACAGCTATCCATGGCAGGCCAGGCTGGTTTTGAGGGTTCTGCTATACAGCTCTGTAGTTACACTGGCTGCTAGCCACCGGTGCAATTCGCCTTTCTCCTCAGACAGATCATTCCTTAGTGCTAAGAGACTGAAGTGGAGAAAGATCCAATGTTTCTCCATCAGGTTTCTCAAGGCCAATCACATCCTCAAGCATCTTGGGCCATTGGTCCTTGACTCTCAGGCATCACCAGCTCCTTCCTTTGTACCCACACTGAGGTCCACTCCGCAGCTTCCAGCACTAAGTTGCCCCTGGCAACAGGGGACTGGAGCCC
This sequence comes from Microtus oregoni, assembly GCF_018167655.1. Taxonomy (NCBI): domain Eukaryota; kingdom Metazoa; phylum Chordata; class Mammalia; order Rodentia; family Cricetidae; genus Microtus; species Microtus oregoni. The sequence continues at coordinate 10,654,428 of NW_024543210.1, forward strand.
AGTGAGGTCTAAGGAGTGTGCCCTACCCCACAGGTAAGCTGGGCAAATGGCTGGACTCTGGCCCCTTCACATTGTACTCCCCAATGAGAGATCAGTCTCTGCCATGTGTTTAAAGTTCTTTCCTTGGAGCCTGGTGGTGGTGGCACATGCCCTTGATCCCAGCATGCAGGAGGCAGAGGCAGGCGGATGTCTGTGAATTTGAGGCCAGCCTGGTCTACGAAGCAAGTTCCAAGACAGTTACACAGAAAAAAAACCCTGTTTTCAAAAAACTAATCAAACCTAACAAAAGTCTTTCCTTGAAAAATTTTGTTAAGTGGCAGTAGAAATAGTGGTTTTCATAAAGGCCAATGTCTAGAAAGGGAAATTTTGTTTTTTGACAGGATTTCTCTGTAAAACAGTCCTGGCTTTCCTGGAACTCACTACGTAGACCAGGCTGGCCTTGAACTCACTGAGGTTCAATTTGGGACCTGCTTCTGCGTGTCCCAAATGCTGGGATTAAAGGCATGTACCACCATCACCCAGCAATTCGAAAGGGAATTTTTAAAATCATCTTGTTTCTCAACTGACACCTATCAATAATACAAAGCAGTCCGAGAACTCCGTGCATGTCTGGAATCCCTTTGAGTACATGTACTGGACCTAGAAAGACTCCACTGACCTTGCCTTACTGCGAGCCCTCTAATGAGGTCAGTTTCGCATTCCCTTGCCCAGTTTGTGAGTGGTCAAGAGTAACGAGTCTGTAACTCAATTAAAGACAAGTGATGGCAGAGCCACAGTCCCGGAAACACTTAGTCAAACACCACCAAAGCCAAGAATGTGCAGAGTGGACAAAAGACTCACAGATGTCACAACAAAAGCCCGGAGGACACAAAGACGGGAAGTCCGGCAACACAACCAGCGAGCATGTGCTGTTTTCCATTTTAAGGGTGGAACCTGGTTTTAATCATTTTCCAGAAATGTTTCCAAATTAGGAGAAAAAAATCTTAAAATCCATTAACAAGACTGAATTTTTCCCTTCTGTGTCAGAGATAGACCTGACTCCACAGTTCAGACTGTGATGCATCATCCCCAGTAAGGCTCCTGCTATCCATCTCTGAGATTCAGTGCCAAACTCTATGCCAAGTCCCTGTTTATATGATGTGAAACACCTGCCCTTTTCATTTTTGCCACACTGAAAACAAAAGCCCAATCATACCTAATATGACCTCAAAAACTTGATTTGAGGGCAAGAAGTAGGAAAGAAGCATTCCATAATGTGCAAGGGTCTAGGGCTTTCTGCTCCCTGCAGGCCAGTTCTAGTCACGGCAATGGTGTCACCAAGGTTCTCAGCTGGCACCAAGTGGCCCAAGAAAAGGACTGCTCCCACTCACCAAGAACCATGTGTATTAAGTACATAAAAGAGACCACCAGGACCAGGGTGACAAAGCACATGTGACTCTAGACAAAGATGAAGAGGAAAGACAATTCAAAGATTATGCTGGTCATACAGAAAATGTCCCCTTTCAAAGGTTAACCACAGTGTCCAGCTATAGTGTTGGTAAACAGACATCTTGCACATGCTCTAAGCAGGGGCTACAACACCCATGAACTGACTCTGAGATAAATGCTGGGGAAAAGCAAGATAACACAGAGGCAGAGAGCAGCACAGCACGGAACCACTGCTGTCACTTAGCGACCGTGGCTGTGACTTCCAGCCCCACTCATTACTAACCATTGGAGAGGTCTTCTTTAAACAGGGATTAAAAATCATTATTTAAAAGAAAAATGCACAGCGAAATTTATTTATGTATTTAAAAAGAGTTATACCAATCAGGAATCTAAAATGTAAAAATTAAATATTTGCAGTTAAATATATGAAAATATAAAGCACACTAAGTTATTAAAAAGAAATCTTTTTATTTTTCTTAAATATAATTAGTTTCCCTGATTATAACCCATAATCAGTGTCACCTAAAATATAGAAATGTCTCTACAGAACAACCACCCCAGGTCTCTCTCTCTCCATATTTAGGGCAATTGTACTCAGAAAAAGCAGAGCTGAATTTGTCAAATTACTGTCTGCATTTAGAGACTCTCATGGAAATAAGGGAGAGTCAGACACCAGAGTAATAACTTAAAATTAAAAGCTTTCCACCATGAAACCATCTTGTGCACTATTCCGAGCAGTCTCAGGTGTTGGTCTTCCTGCAGATCCCAGCTCTGGACAATGGCTCGGCTCACTTGCCATACGGTTGGTCATGGTGCATTTCTGGTGAGTAAGTCAGCAGGACAATCATGACCCAGAGATGAAGCAAAGCCTAGAGGGAGGAAAAACAATTCATGTGTCAGTCAGTCTCTGTCTAAGGACTGTGCAGGGAGGACAGGGACCATGCCTTGTCTTTGTACCCCTCTAGGACAGAGTCTGAAACACAGCAGGGGCTCGGTACATGTTTACTGGCTGATCAAAGGAGCCAATGAGCTCAGGAACAGAGAGCTGCAGACTGCAGATCTCCTAGTTGAGAGGAGAGGCCTGAACACCAAACACTTGTGACTCGCATGATTCTGCAGGAACAGCCAAGCAGGTGACTGTGCAGAGCTGGGAAAGCACTGTGAGGCAGACAGGTGTTGGCTGGCAAGTCCTGGTGAGAAAGTTAATGACTGGTGATCTGAGACAGTTTAGCCAGCTTTGGTGAAGAGATGGGAAAGTACCCTTGACAGGAGCAATGAATCAGTGGCAGAGGTTGAATTTGTGACAAACTTCTGGCTCCCTCGGGACAGTATGAATGACATAAGGATCCATTAGTTGGGATGTGTAAATTCTGTAGGCAGCACACACAGCATCTAATTCCGACTGGTACCCACAACACTCACGGTGGCAGGTGCCTGGACAGGCGGCCCCTGTGTGGTGCACTTTGAATCCTTTCTGATGTCCTTCCTGTTTTTCTTCCTCCCCACCCATCCATCTTTCCTAAACCTTTTTATTTGAGGAATAGCTCTTCCCTTTAGTGGATCACATAGAAATTTCTTTTCACAGTAGGCCCTAACCTCTTAGAGATGCCCCACTTAGCACAGTGAGTGGCTTGTCAGCATAGCACACATGAACCAGAACCCAACTACTGCAGCTGGTTCTGTGCAACTAAACAGCCCAGAAGGAAACAAATCAGCCTTGAGATCCTTCTAGAAAAATAAAGTAAAACACATGAAAATAAAGCAACTTTACAGCGTTAAAATAAAAATGAAATCAGTTGTTTTTACTGTACTTTTGTTGTCATTAGACAGGCTTAAAAATGGAGGCGACAAACTACATTGCAGCTAACTTTATCTTCAGAAAAAGCCTCTGAGCAATTTATGTTCTCAACATAATAAATGGCTAACTTAAAAGTTCAATTACCAAAAATGAGTTCTATTTTCTTTCAAAGCTAATTAGTAAAATATGAGTAAGATTAGCAGCCAAAACAACAGACAGAAATCAAGTATACATTACTTTTTCAAATAAATTTACTCACCATATAGATAATTACAAACACTCGTGCTATGGGGTATCTTCGGAGAAAAATTCCCAGGCGGATACTGTACAAACAGGTAAGAAAAAAGGAATTATACTCAAAGCAAATCTTCTTGAGTTGACATCCTTTTGTGTGTGTTTTTGTTTCGAAACAGGGTTTCTCTGTGTAACTGTCCGGGAACCCGCTTTGTAGACTAGGCTGGCCTCAAACTCACAGAGATCCACCTGCCTTTGCCTCCCGAGTGTTGAGATTAAAGACATGTATTGCCACTGCCTGGCTAATATCCAATGCTTTTGTTTGTTTATTTGGTTTTGTTTTTGCTTTTGTTTTTTTGAGACAGCTTTCCACTGTGTAGCCCTGACTGTCCTGGAACTTGCTTTGTTGACCTGTCTGGCCTCAAACTCACAGAAGTCCATGTGCCTCTGCCTCCCAAGTTCTGGAATTAAAGATGTGTACCACCGCCACCCACTCTAGCTGATGTCTTTTAAAAATCACTCATTCACACTATTCCTGTGACTACCACAGAGGAAATTTTTATTGTAGACTCACATGATCACATAAAATGACCAACAGGAAGGGCAAACAAATACTTCAATTGTTATTTGAAGTTAGCTATTAAAACTTCAGTACAAGCATTTATTTGGGAATGTTGATCTAAAAACTTCTGCATAGATACGTTTTCCCAAGAGGACTAAACCATAGGAATTCAAGGAGGGCCAGGTTTGGTGGTAAGCACCTTTAATCTCAGTACCGGTAGACAGACCTGTGTGAGTTTGAAGCAAGCCTGGACTACACCTACAAAGTGAGACCCTGTCTCAAACAAACGAAACAGAAAAAACAAACTCAGGCAGACACGTGCATGAATGTGGCAGAAGCAGTGTGATATCCACCCTCTCTGCTCACAGCTCTTTGCAGGCTGCTCCTTTCCTTCCTCTTATTGTCACTAGAGCTCTCACACAGGGAAGTTTTCTACAGGTGCTATGCTGAATACACGTGCTTTATTCGGACAGTGACTAAAGTCCTGTGGCTTCAGAACTGTCTCTGTCTCTCTTTTTGAGACAAGGTTTCTCTGTATAGCTCTGGGTGTCCTGTAACTCACTCTGTAAACCATGTTGACCTTGAACTCACAGAGATCTGCCTGCCTCTGCCTCTTGAGTTAAAGGTGTGCACCACCACCCAGCTATTATTTATTTATTTATAAACACCACTGCAGAGAGGACCAAAGAGATGGCTCAGCAGTTAAGAGCACTGGGTGCTCTTCCAGAGGTCCTGAGTTCAATTAACAGCAACCACATAGTGGCTGATAACCATCTGTAATGAGATCTGCCACCCTCTTCTGGCCTACAGGTGTACATGCAGATATAGCATTCATGCATATAAAATAAATCTAAAAAAATATTAAAAATAAATATTCTTTCAAAAATAGTTATACAATTAAAAAACAAAACAAAACAGCTCTATTCTGATTTAGAAAGGCTAAGAAAACATTACTCTTATCATACAATCCATTAAGACCAAGTCTAACTATAAACACTCAGCGGAAAATTGGCATATTAGAGGGTTTTTTAGATATGAAATTCATCAAGGTTCTAGGTAAACTGTTAAAATATTTTCTTTATAAAATGGATGCTTGTGCTGGGCAGTGGTGGTGCACACCTTTAATCCCAGTACTCAGGAGCCAGAGGCAGAAGGAGCTCTCTGAGTTTGAGGTCAGCCTGTTCTACATAGCTCTACAGGACTGGATTCATAGCTACTGAAAAAACAAAAACAACAACAACAACAAAAAAAACAGAGGAAAAAAAAAGGAAAAGTGGATGCTTGCAAGCATAAAAAGTCTGTATGTAAATGCATAACATAAATTCTAAATATTACTTATGGGCATACATAAAACAAGTTATATCGTACACTGTTCAGCTCTATAGTGAGCATCTTCAAACCCACGATGAAGAACTGAATGAGACACCACAAGGACACTTTCAGTGAGCTGTTCTGAGGAAGTCTCAATATATGGTCCAAGCTGGTCTTGATCTCACGAGCTCAAATGATCCTATCTGTCTCCTTAGTGCTGGGACTGGTTTCAGTGAGTGATGACAGCTGCAGCCATGCAAGGTGGTGCCCTCCTTTAATCCTAGCACTGGGAGGCAGAGACAGGTGGATCTCTGAGTTCGAGGCCAGCCTGGTCTACACAGTGAGTTCCAGGACAGCCAGGATTACAGAGAAACCCTGTCTTGAAGAATAAAAAAAAAAGAGAGAAAGGAAGGAAGGGGGGGGAAGGAGCGGGTAGGGAAGGAAAGAAGGAAGGAAGGAAGGGAGAGAGAGAGAGAGAGAGAGAGAGAGAGAGAGAAATGAATCTACCTACTGCTCTTGGTAGAGTTTGTTGGAAGAGGACGGAAAGGACTGAAAATGTTCAACAATGCTTAGGCACTGGCCGACTGCCTAAGACAACTTCACAGCTTGGGAGTATCACAAAGGAATAAGGGAACCGCTACTTTAAATATTAGGGCCAAAATAAATATTAGGCCAAAGGGCTCAGGGTGGCTGTACTACCTGGAAGACATTATTAAAATAGTTGAGGCCGTCACTCATCCTGAGTGGCAGTGCTTACCTAAACTGGTCAATGGAGCTAGCAGCTTTGCGAACTTTTCCATACATTCCTGCCAGATTAGTTTCTGTGTCATTAAAAAGAACAGGAACATTTCGCAGGCGTGTCCCTGTTTAAATAAGAGAACAGATTAACATACTGATAGCAAAATTGACTTTCTAAGAAAACTAGAGTTGAAAATGTATCATATTGTAAAAGGAAGAATTTCTTAAGGCCAACTTTCTAAGCACTGCCCTTAGAGTAAAAGAAATTATAACACAGATCAACTACAGAAAATGCTTCAATTTCCACAAAATTTTACTAGACACTAAAAAGTTCACAATATCTGGTGCTTGCAAGAAACAACATTCCTGGGCCTTGACTTTAAGAGAGGTCAGTGGTTCTGGACACCAAGAACGCTGGCTCCTAGATTCCTAGATGGGCACTCCAGCTCCACCCCACTCCAAACATCCAACTATCTCTTTCTTCTGGATCACTCAGGACACCAACTCATGTACCAACTATGACTCCAGTCTCTTTCTCTCCATAGCCAACTCCTTCTCTTGGTGTCTTCCCATTCTGGTATATAACAATTCCACCCTTCCATCCACTCAAGCCAAAATCCTTCACTCTTTTTTTTTTTTTGCAAGCTTTTCAGTAAACTCTACCAGCTCACTTTTCAAATAAATTCTCATATTCCCTCCATCCCCCACCAATCCCACTCTGACCACTGAATCACATCACCATGCCAGGTCTGTGTCGTCCAGACATCATAATACAGAACAAATCAGATCCCTACCTTACTTAGAGTGAAGTCTTTATGCAGGTCTATGCAGCCTTCTCCAAGTTCTCTGAATTCACCTTATACTACTCTCAGCCTCACTCCTTCCTGGTCCTGAATCATCAGAGACACACGCCCCCGATGCTTTTGCATCTATTCTTCCGGTTACTTGGAACACTTCCTCCAGGCCTCCTTGCAGTTCACATTCTCATCATTTGGAACTTTGTTTGTTTTGCTTTTCTTTTTTTTTTTTCAAGACGGGGTTTCTCTGTAGTTTTGGAGCCTGTCCTGGAACTAGCTCTTGTAGACCAGGCTGGCCTCGAACTCACAAAGATCCACCTGCTTCTGCCTCCTACGTGCTGGGATTAAAGGTGTGCGCCACCACCACCCGGCTCCTCTTGGAACTTTAATAACGTGTTGCTTTTCAACTGGATTTTTCACTGGCCACCCTACTTACATTACAACTGATCCTCATACATGGCATCCTCTTTAAATTTTTTCATTTTTAAAGGAGTGTTAAAGTCAAAGAACTGAGAAATTTGCTCTATGACTGCATATGGGTTTCATGAAGTCATGAGATTAAAATTCTGATATTGGTGCTGATGTACTTATTTTGAATACGCATCTTAAAAATCTTCAAATTTTGTTATTATTAAAGTGCATGGACAAACATGCAAATTAACACAGACTTCAACACTAATAGCCATTTAATAAGGGATCATGAAAACACATTTCCTTTAAATGTCCTGAAATTTCTAAACTACGGAATTCCTGCCTTGCTTGTCAAGTGTCTTATTATTCCAACACGCTTCCCAATCCAAGGCCCTATTTCTCCAAGTCTGACAGCTGTGAGGCCTAAGTCCATATACATCTTTCTAAGGGTTATCCTAACAGCCCAGGGACCAGGTCTCACACCAAGAAAAGAATCATTACAGATCCTTGAAAAAATGGTCTTTCTGTAATTTTTCAAAATTATGTTTTGTTGCCATGTTCTTTCCAGTGTTACCTTCACCACTGTCAATTCCAGACATGTTAATGGAGGATCCGCTGCTGGGCCCAGTGGAGACAGAGTGCACCTGCTGCTCCAGGCGCTCTAGTTGGAAGACTAAGGAGTTCTTTTCTGTGCTGAGGTTCTCTATCATGGTCTGCTTCTGGATGACTGTCTCTGTCAGCTGATGGAGTCGGCTTTCTAGCTCCGACTGGCTGCTGTTGCTTAAAGTTTTGTTGGTAAGCTGCAGGGGAAAGTGTTCACTTAATCAGTTCATAGGCTCAATGGTACATGGTATAGAAAGGACAAAAGGACATGAACTGGGTCTTCAAATCTGTACAGTGATAGAGATTTCTCACTGGCTAGAAGTGATTTTTGAACTACATCAGTAGGTCGCACACCAGCAATTAAAGAATGTAACAGAGAATGTAATATTTCCTAGAACGTATATAACACATAGTATATATGTATTATTATGTTAACTTCTTTGTTATTAAGAGACCGAGTCTCCTTTTGTAGCTCTGAACTCACTACATAGCCCAGGTTGGCCTCAAACTCATGACCATCCAGCCTCAGTCTCAGAATACTGAGGTTATAGATAGGTAGGTAGCACCAAGCTGAGCTTCTCTTCTGGTTTTGCAAGATGAATGCAAACGTGACATGAAGACACACTGTAAACTGCACTTCTTACTGCAGCTGGCATGGTCAAGTTTACAAGCCACAGTTCAAACTTCTTCAGTGGGATTCCAAATCCACAGTTCAATAGTGTGGCACCCTGAAAAATGAGCTCTATGATCCCCTCGCCAAACAACTTTGGACAGAACAGAGCATTTCCATCACCAGACACAACCCACTTTTAAAAGTTTGCTTTTGCCTGTTCCTGGGTTTCCTGGAAGTGGAATTTCAGGGGAATACAGAGCAGACTTAGCTAAACTGCCACATCATTCTATACATTTTTATCTTTTTGTTTTTATTTTATTTCATGTGTATTGGTGTTGTGCCCACATGCACGTCTGCATACCGTATTCATGCCTACTGGTCATGAGGGCCAGAAGAGGGTACTGGATTCCCTGGAACTAGAATTACAGATGACTGCTGAGCCACCATGTAGATGCCCCGAATTTGGGAGACTGAGGTAGAAGGACCACAGCACATTCAAGATCAGCCAGGACAAAACCGCAAGACTTAAATATTTGTCTTAAAATAGATAGGTAGGTAGTAGGTAGGTAGGTAGATAGGTAGATAGATAGATAGATAATAAAATAAAGGGGGAGCCAATTTCCCCAATGCTGTGCAAAAGCCAGCAGCACGGGCTGCTTGCTCTAACCTGAATGCTGAGCCCCTATCTTGGGAGTGAGTGGGACACATCCTAGTTACCTGTTAGCTACTCACAAACTCATCTAACCCTCTGGAAAAGGTCTGTTCAAGTCTTTTGCCCTTACGGTGGCTGTTTGCTTCCCAGAGCTGGGCCATGTAGGACATGTCTGAGGAAGCATGAGGAAGGCTGAGGAGGCGCAAGAAGCCTCTTCTCCCAGTCAGTGACTGTCCTCCTCTCATTTCTGTACGACCTTTTTTTTTTCTTTTGTAAGCAGAAACTTAAATTTCGATTAATTCAATTTATCAGTTTGTTTTCTATGACTAGTACCTGTTGTGCCTGCTCTAAGAAACCTTTCTTCTTAGCTGGGCAATGGTGGTACATGCCTTTAATCCCAGCATTTGAGAGGCGGAAGCAGGTGGATCTCTGAGTTTGAGACCAACCTGATCTTCAAAGCAAGTTCCAGGACAGCCAGGGCTACACAGAGAAACTGTCTCGAAAAACAAAAACAAATAAACAGAAAATAATGAAAGAAAAGGAAAAAAAAAACCTTTCTTCTCTTAAGTTGCATAAAGGGTAGCTCGCATTTTCTTTCTAGGCCTTATAGTTTAAGCCTACCCCCATCAAAAAGCAACTTTTTGAGGCTTGTCATTGTGGCACAAACCTTTAATTCCATTATTCAGGAGGCAGAAACAGACAGATCTCTATGAGCTTGAGAGGCCAGCCTGATCTATACAGTGAGTTTCACACCAGCAAAGTGAGACCCTGTCTCAAAAAAAATTCTTTTTTTTTTGTAAACTTTACAAAAGGGACAATGATTAAGGTTTATTTTGTCTATGTTTTTTCTTCGTCACAGAATAGTTATAAAAGCGTGGAAAGTATATTATTAGTTTATATTATATATTACATTCTTTTACATTTTTAGAATTAGGAAAAATATCATGACTTTATAGATATCCTACTAATTGATACTACAAAGATTAGTCAATTTTTTGTTAGGAAAAAGAAACCACATGATAATCAGCATGCTCAAACTGAGATCAGAAGTCATGCAGTTTTGGAGATAAGTCCAGCCTCAGATGAAGGGGCTACTTCTACAGAAGAAAGCCATAGTGTATTGCAAATGAAGACTCAAGTGGTGTAAGATGAAAAGTCTACAGCAGCTCAAACCCTCACATAAAATCCTGAACGACATGGAACGAGAAAGCCGTACTGAAGCAACTCAGGTCACGCACTTCCCTCATTCCTACCTGGTTCCTTAGTTTTTGAATTTCTTCCTCTCGATCTTTAATTCTGCTTTGCAGGGTGCTCTTTGTTCTATACAGATCTTCTTCCATGTAATGGAATTCCTAGTGTAAGGCATGAATAAATCAATAAGCATGCTCCATGCCATCTCCAGAGCCCAAACCCCACACTGACTCATATTGAGCACTCATTCCATGCCACAACCACACAGAATGGACCAGGCATGGATTTGGATGGGTTGATGAAAACAAGTCAGCATGATGCTGTGAACACTGCCTCTGAAATACATGCTAACAGGATAAATCATCAGAAAATACAAGCTATTCTTACCTTACAGCAGTAAGAAAGACTGCACCATCATTTGTGAATGTAAGATTTATTACAGAATATTACTATTGATCATGACAACAAACTGAAGAAGATATTTGCTATCTATGATAAAGACTGATGCTGTCAGTAATTTAATGTTCATAAATGATTTTTAAAAATATGAAATAAGGGCCGGTGAATACAAGGCTGACAACCCAGTAAAGATTTACTAGGAGTGTTACAAGAATTCTTCCATGTTCTAGTCTTTACAAATTCAAGGTTAAACTTACTTAATAAGGTACACATTTAATCCTAAAATTAAATACTTTACATCTGGGATCTCTGATGAGTGAGTAGCCCTCAGCTATGGTCAGCTTATGCTTCTCTACTTCATCCTTTACAAATGGCATTTGAGAGGGTGCAGAGAAACATCTGTCACAATAAATCAAATGCATGAAACTGCTGATCTTTAATACATAGCAGCTCTTTGAATAAACTGAAATGCAATTCTGAAAGGACAACTAATCTTACAATTACATTACCTAAGACAGCCTGCAACACACATGCCTTGCAGGTCTTTGCTTGGTTTTTCTCCTGTTACTTTTAAGTATTATTCCCATAATAAGTTCTAAAGAAAAATTCATGCCAGGCAGTGGTGGTACACGCCTTTAATCCTAACAACACTTGAGAGCAGAGGCAGGAAACCCTCCCTAATAAAAACAAAACAAAACAACAACAACAACAAAAAAGAAGGCTTGATAGGTAATGGTGCTTACAATTCAAGCCTGACAACTTGAGTTCAATACCTAGAACCCATGCAAATGTGGAAGGAGAAAACCAACCCCACAAGTTGTCCTTTGACTTCCACAAGCAAGCAGTGGCACACAGATGGCATGTATGTGCCTATACTGATACATCATGCATATAAACAATAATAATATCCATAAAAAAAACTAAAGTAGGTGGGATGGAAAAGCAAAAGGAACTGGCAAGCTCCTACCTTCCACTAATACTTGAGCCTGTGCTATCAACTCTCCTGGGAAAGAGGTCCCTCTCCTTACCTGTTTCATCCGGTCCAGCTCCATCTCCAGCTCTTGTTTAGAGGCTTTCTGCCTAGCTATCTGGTCTTGCAGATCTTGTAACTGTTCTCTTGTTGATTCTGCTTCACTAACCTGCTGAGCCTCCACATCCTAAGAAGAATCATGCACACAAAAGCAAAAATTAACAGTTCTGTTCAACATAAACTGTACAACAATCACATGTTGTAGACAGGGCTCTGCAGCTCCCAAAGGGAATCAAATCAGCTATCTTCACTATGCAGTTTGGCTAGGAGTGAGGGAATGACCAGGATGCCACAGCTGTCTGGCCCACAAATCATCTAGCTTATTAGTGCCCGGTAGTTTGCTAGGCAATGCTTTCATTTAAAAGCGAACACTTCCAGAGAGCTGAAGTATGATGCCAAAAGAGACTTCACTATATTAGTTTGTAGAACTTTAAGACAATTCTGAAGCCATTTCTGACAATTCTGAGCCCTCTCAGATCCCCCCTGGGAACCAAGGACCTAACAAATTGCCCACACATGTACTGAAATGTTGGGAACTTTCCATCACCTCCCTGAGTCCTTGTGAATGTTCTCCAAATAGAACTCAGTTATTGAATAGGGGAAAGATAACCCTTAGGTGTTGACTCAGTTACTGATGTTTTGACTTAGGCCCTGGGAAAGGGGCAAAGTGACCCTCAGATGTTTTCCTTATCTCATCTGATCTGGCAACCACTCTCCAGCCAATTACTGGTAATAGCCCTTTTGAATAAGCTAATCATAATAGTTAAAGAACAACCCCCAGACACCCCCTTCCTTCTGTGGTTTTTTCCTTTAAAAAATAGCCTGTACCAGCCATTCAGGGTCTTTCTAGCCTCCTGAATGCTGAAAGACCCTGTCATGACAGAATTAATAAAATCCTCATGCTTTTACATCAGCTGTGGTGTGAGAGATGGTCTCTTGGGGCGACTCCTCTTTGGCGATTGGACTCTAGGGTCCAACAAGTTTCACTGTAAGTGGTGTGCGCACCATTAATCAGCACACAGAGTAACTACTGACCTCACCGAGGTTAGTATGTGAGCTGCTTCCAGCTTTACTTTGGCTACCCAATTGCATATCTCCCCATATTTCTTACTCTCACTTTTTCAAATTCAAGTGGAAACCAAGAATGTTAGTGCACACCTTTAATCCCAGCACTCTGGAGGCAGAGACAGGTGTTCTCTGTGTAACAACTCTGGCTGTCCTGGAACTCACTTTACAGTCCTGGCGGGCCTCGAACTCAGAGATCCACCTACCTCTGCCTCCTAAGTGCTGGGATTAAAGGTGTGCACTACTGTCACCCAGCTGTATACCTATTTTTAGTTAAAAAAATATTGTGATGCTTTTGAATGGTGGTAGGTATGCCCATCACCATGTGTATCTACCTGTAAGTAAGAGGACAAGGTGGAGTCAGCTCTTTCCTTCCATTTTTTTACAACACATTTAAAACATCAATTTATTGTTTATTGCCAAGATTTATAACAAATTATTTAAAAGTAAAGGCCAATTTTTAGTCCCCATTTAGTTACTTGTTTCATTTCACTCTACGCATACTAAAGTCAAATATGTGAAAATACCTGTTAATGCTCAACATTACTATAATATATCTGATTTATGATAAAAATTATATATTTTTTATTTTTTGAGACAGGGTTTCTCTGTAGCTTTGGAGCCTGTCCTGGAACTAGCTCTTGTAGACCAGGCTGGTCTCCAAGTCACAAAGATCCGCCTGCCTCTGCCTCCTGAGTGCTGGGACTAAAGGCGTGCACCACCACCACCCAGCTGATGCAAAAATTATTAACACTCAGTTAGTACATCAATTATCACTCTGTCAAGCAGCTTATTTTTATAATTCAGAAATAGGTTATTAGGACAGTCAAAGATGAAATTTAAATTCAGGGGCAGACCATTTTACTTGATTGATCAAAATTTAAAATCAAACAGCCTTCATTCTATAATACTTCAAAGAAATTTAATGTATGGTTTTTGAGAAATACCTACATTGCCAATATTACAATTTGATACTTTTAATCAGAGATATCTACACTGCCCATACACCATCTTCTAGCATTACATCTGATACTTTAAATCATAATTATTATAATGGTCAAAGAAGTTTAGTTACTAGTTACTATCAATTTACTTATACATAAGCCAAGTGTGCTTACCCTTTCCACCCTCTCCCAGTTTTTGAAACTTTGATGTGTTGATTTTGGTTTATACTCAATATTAAATTCCTATGACGGCAGTCCTGATCCATCCACAGAAGAAGCAAGATGTGACTGCCCTGCTGAATAAGGTACTGAGCCACACGGCTAACACAGCTAAGAATAATGGGATATACAAATTATAAGAGTTAATAAGAAACCTGAGATAAATGGCCAATCAGTTTATAACTAATGTAGAACTCTGTGTGATTTCTTTGGGACTTAATGACTGAGGGAATCAGGCAAGACAAAGAAAACATCAGACAACAAATGGTGCCCAGTGTGTGGACACCTGCATCCACAAAAAGCCTGACAGAGCTTGGGAAGTTAATTCTAGATAGAAAAGAATAGAGTTAAGCATGGCTTATTGATAGCAGCATTTTCTCATGTGGGCTCTGCTTGCTAGAGGCAAGCACTCTCATTTAAAAGAGGCTTCCTGACTCAGCTTTAGCTGAAAAACCTTGCAGCTCTTTAAAGAGGTCCTGCCACGAAACAATTAAATGGTGTTGATGAAAAGCTGACCGCATACTTTCTGTTGGTGGCAGGGACCTTGAAATGCCATAGGATTGTGGCAATAAACACATAGTACCTCAGTCATGAGGCTAGAATCTCAGAAAGCTAAGAAATAGGCTGGATCTAGCCATCAAATCCACAGCTTTAATCCTACCCATATTGCTTAGCAAATTAAAGACTCATGTGGTCATAAAAAGAGAAATATACAATAAAGATAGATTCAAAGACAAAAAAAAACTCTAAATGGTTTACAGTGTGTTTAAAAATATATGCAGGCTTGAGAGAGAAAAGAAAAAGGTTAAAGTCCTTTTAAAAAAAAGAGAGTAGTTGGGTATGGTGGCACACACCTTTAATCCCAACACTTGGAAGACAGAGGCTGGCAGACCTGTGGGTGAGTTCAAGGCATGGTGGCACTCGCCTTTAATCCCAACGCTTGGGAGGCAGAGGCAGACAGATCTCTGAATTCAAGGTGTGGTAGCACACACCTTTAATCCTAGCACGCAGGAGGCAGAGGCAGGCAGATCTCTGTGAGTTCAAGGAAATTCTGTCTCAAAAAGTCAAAAATTAAAAATAAAAGAAATAGTGGTTAAAATAAAACCACATAAAGATGAAAAAACACACAGAGAGTCTGGATACTGTATGTTATTATGTTCTCTTTGAACTGTTTGAATGCCGAGGAAGGAGCAACAGATGCTAAAAGATATTTGTTTATAAAAATAAATAAATATATTTGTTTATAAATGCTGCTGAATTAATCCAAGATAACTATTTTGAAAATACCTTGACTTCAAAATTGAAGTCAAAAGATATGTTACTTTGGAGAAGAGGTTTTGATTTTGTTTTCACAGAAAATGAGAGGCTGTGGATTTATTCTGAGGTAAGAAAAATCAGGTTTGATCAAGGAAGACACCTGAGAAATCTCCAGTAGGAACAGATGGCCCAGATGTCTGAGTTCTACATCCAGAACAGATTCAAGACTGCTGCCTGAGATCAAGATTCACAGTATACTCCAATCAGGACTTGATCATAATTCTAAATTTTCTATCGGTCCCCATAAGATTATCAGTGCCCCCAACCAGCAGGAAGTATCCTGGAAAACTACATCCACATCCCCCCAAAATGGATTATGGATATTTTCCTTTGTTTAAAAAAAAAGAGAGGGGGAAGTGGTGTGTGAGAGAATGGTCTGTATTCTGTCAATTATGTTTTAAATAAACTCTGATTGGCCAGTAGCCAGGCAAGAAGTATAGGCGGGACAACCAGACAGGAAGTAGAGGTGGGTCAAGGAGAACAGGAGAATTCTGGGAAGGAGGAAGCCCATCCTCTGCAGTCCTTGCCCAGCCACAGAAGAAGACTGCCTCGCTGAAAAAGGTACTGAGCCATGTGGCTAACACAGACAAGAATAATGGGTTAATATAAGTTATAAGAGTTAATAAGAAGCCTGAGCTAATGGGCCAATCAGTTTGTAACTAAAAATTAAAAAAAATTTCTTTGACACTTAACATACCACAAGTTGATGACACTTTCAGAGCAAAGCAGAACTGGACAGTCCCCTTCAGTGCTTCCACTGAACTACTGAACTGACTGCTCCGTCATGCTACCTAATGAACACTGATGTTCTTTAGTTACAAGCGTAAAGACATCTACCTACATGAGCTTAAAAATTGATCTGCACAAAAGAAATTATATAAAACAAATTGGTTTTTAAAAAAATACAAAAGTAACATCTGTCACTTCTGTCATGCTGACAACTTGACATATATACACATGCAGAAAGTTCCAACTCGTCATCTGTGCTCTAATATGATGAACAAACTGCCACTATGTTTTCACTGTCAGAAAGTGTATTCAAAATATTTCATATACTAAATACTGCAATAGCCTCTGTACATATAAATGATGCTTATAATAGTTTTTGCTTTGATTAAAAGAGTCTTAAGCTAACATTAAGTACACTAAAATCCACAACAGTTCAGAAATCTATGACCTTACAATAAAGAAATCCAAAATGCACAACTATAAAAGCAAGAAAGCCAGGAGGTGGTGGTGCATGTCTTTAATCCCAGCACTCAGGAGGCAGAGGCAGGCGGATCTCTCTAGTTCAAGTTCCAGGATAAGTTCCAAAGCTACAGAGGAAATCCTGTCTCGAAAACAAACAAACAAACAAACAAACCAAAAATAACCCAAGAAAACTATAAAACAAGGAATAATTACTGTCATGCAAGACTTAAACTGAAAATTGCAAGGAAATGCAATTTAAATCAGCAAGCTCAAATACACTCAAAAGGGTCAACAGCGAGGTCTACCAACAGCAATAGACTTAAAAAAGAAAAAAAATTCTCTTTGCTAACATAAATCCTATCTTCCAATCTGTCCTCCAGTTGAAGAGATTCGCTCTTCTACAGTTGTTTTAATGAAATCTTTCTTCACAGTTAAGTTGTAAGCAGGATAGTTTTCATGTACCTCTTGACAAATCTGCTTCAAGTCAGCATCAGCCAGTAATTTCTTCACTGTTTCCTTCAACTCTTCATCTGTAGGTGGTTTTTTCAATTTTTTAATTTTTTTTTTTTTTTTGGTTTTTCAAGACAGGGTTTCTCTGTAGCTTTGGTGCCCGTCCCGGAACTAGCTCTTGTAGACCAGGCTGGCCTCGAACTCCCAGAGATCCGCCTGCCTCTGCCTTCCGAGTGCTGGGATTAAAGGCGTGCGCCACCACCGCCCGGCTCAATTTTTTAATTGTTCATCATCAGATCTTCAGATTCAGATTCTTTTTGGAACTGGTTTGATTCTTCTTGGTGGCGCTGCTATCTGCCTTCTGAACATCAGCACTCTCTAAAGATTTGTTACTTTGAGCAGCACCTTCCATTTTGCTTTTTCTTTGAGAGCTGTCTTTTTTGATGGTTGCTCCTCTTCACATTCTTTCTCTCCATCTTCTGAAGACTCTTCCTTATTTTTCTTCTCATCTTCATCTCTACTGGATTCATCTGACAGAATTTCAGGACATTTGGTTTGCTTTGACTTCCTTGTTGTTCCAGAACTGTTCCATTTCTTTTTACTACCTTTGCTTGAAGATTTTTTTGGATTTTGGCAATGGTTTGCCAGAAGGCTTTGGATGCATTAAGAAATTCCAGATCCTCTTCACTAGTTTGCAGTTCATGCCTGATCTAAACCAAGAGCTGCACAGATGCTCTTTACCATGGTATTTCTAGACTTTTTGGGTACTGCCTTTTTTAAACAGAAAGCCACTGAACCGACCTACGTTCTTCTTTAATGAGAACACTGCCTGCTCTGTTGTAAAGTAGTTTGTGTAGATTTCTAAGTTCATCTGTTTTTTTTTCTTACTCAGAAAGAAATGCATCCTTTCAATTTCACAAAGTTTCCGACCCTTCCTTTGTGCAACTGTAAATGGCTTTGTAAGGAAGATACTTATATTGTCATCAATCTTTCTACTTTCTTCTTTTCTCTCTTGCCTTCCACAGTGAGACTCTCTTCTCTTTCTTCCTTCTTCTCCTCACCCTCCTCCCTGGGGCCCCACATTTTGGGCTCCTTCTCAGACACTGGATGCGCTGGGCCATCCTCTCCCTCCACAGCAGAGAGCACTGATGCCCTACGCAGCTGGAGATCTCAGGTGCTGGGTGCGCACGAGGAGGCCACTCTGGAGTGAGAAAGTGCGAGGGCAGAGGTTCTTGCTCCGGCTTCTCAGAATCAACAATATTTTCAAAATGGCCATTCGGGAAGCAGAATGGGAATGCCTTTCCTTCCATTTTTACGTAAATTCTGGGAATTGAACGCTGGTATCAAGGTTGCACAGCAAGGGCCTTTATATGCTGAGCCAGCTCTACTAACAGCTTCTTAATTCACTAGCCTACTACAGATTTTGCAAATTTCTTGCGCAGGGAAGAAGGTAGATCAGTGTCATTTATGATACTGGCATGAAATGTTAAAAACAAGTCATTTTTATATTCTTACCCCCAAAGCATCAAACAGACATGAATAAATTTAGCTTCTACACAATTTCTAACTAGATGTGATTGAATTCTTTGGAATTCATATTTATTTACAAATTTAAGTGATTCCACTTTAAAAAAAAAAGACTAGAATGTTCATTACCCTGCACTTAATCTCCTATCACCAGAGCCCTCCTATGCTATTTGTGTCAAAGACCCCATATTCATGTAGAATAAATGGCCTAGTTTACTGTTTTGTGTTAGGGGAATTGGACTGAGGGCTCCCACATGCTAGGCAAGCAAACTATTACTGAGTCATAATCCCAGATTGTTACTTTTAGATTAAACACAGCACTTATTAGACTATGCATAAAACTATATAATTAGTTTCTGAGTACATGCTAATATCAGGAAACATTTCGGTTTGATAGAAAACCCCGAACTAATCTGTTTTTAAGTGGCAGAATTTAAGACCCATACATTTAAAGAATCTTGTTTGTTTTCTGGTACAGTTCAGGCTTTTATGTACAGGGCAGCATGTGGTAAGTACTTCACCTGTGTTTGTTACTCCTTAGAGTTACAATTACTCAACAGACAGGACACTGTAGATACAGATTTACATGGTAGTTAACATTCTAGCAGAACAAAACACATTGTTTCAATATGCCAGTTCCCCTTAATGCAGAAGCATAACCCCTCAAACTGATGTGGTTGGGGTAAATGGTTGTCTGGGATGCTAAGCAGTGAGTGTTACCTGCAATTCAGATCTCAGCTGATGTATCTGGCCCTTCAGCTTCTGGATCTCCTCCTTTTGCATCTCCTTCTCATGCCGAAGTTCTTCTAGCTCCATGCTGCCAGCAGTATTGCTATCTAGGCCTTCAAAACTGGAGCCTTCCTTTAAACTGTTTATCAATTTTTCTTTAGACTGTTGTAAAACAGAGAGTATAATTAAGCAAAAATGATATCTTATTATTCTTTTTATAACTGTTTTGCCTGCTAGTACGTCTGTGTGCCACATGAAGGTCTGATGACCACAAAAGTCAGAAGAGGGCACCAAATCCTCTAGAACTAGTACAGACTGTTGTAAGCCACCACCTGGGCACTGGGAACTAACTCATCTCTTAGAGTAAAAAATGTTCTTAACTTCTGAGTCATCTCTCCAGTTCCCAGCTTGTACTTTACTTCATTTCATATTATTCATTTTTTTGTGGTGCCAGAGAGTGAGCCCGGGGCTGCACACATACTAAGCACACTTTTCACTGAGCCTTATTCCCAGCTAGCTTATACAGTGTCATCTCACCACACAGAAACAAAGCCACCAGACATTCATCCATAGAGGAAATCCACAAGTAATTAAAGCCACAGGGATAAAATTACAAGAGATCCTTACCGTATTAACCTTGGATCTTTTTATTTTGTTTTGTTTTTTTTTTGTTTGAGACAGAGTTTCTCTGTGTTACAGCTCTGGGTGTCCTGGAACTTCACTTTGTAGACCAGGCTGGCCTTGAACTCACCGAGATCCACCTGCCTGCCTCCCAAGTGCTGAGATTAAAGACAGGTGCTTCCACCACCTGTCTTGTCCTTGGATATTAGAACTCAAGATCTTGTTATGGTTACAAATGTTTCTAAGACTTTTCTACTATTTTCTTTTTATCCCAATCATACTCCACTTAAGTAATGCTTGGGTAGCATCTAAGATGCGCTTGGCAATGTAGTGACACCAAGTCCCATTCTGGAAAGCGCCCTCTGCCTCACAAACTAAACAGGAAATTAAAAGCACCCAGTAGAAGAATACAATGAACTCAAGCAAGGGGAAATGGTCAGATTATTGCAGAGTTCTGAGGAGGAGAGAAGGCTTCACTTGAAAGTCAACGTTTACACTGACATTAAAATACGGCTGTTTTAAAACATACAGAGAAAACTCCAAAGCAAAGTGGTGTGAGGGAAAGCACTGTGTGAGGCAGCTCAGAGTTTGGGTCAATTTGTAACGGTTTCAGATGCCAGGCTAAACTTTTATTTATTTTTGTTTTGTTTTGTTTGAAATGGAGTCTTGTACTATAGCCCAGGTGGATCTTGAACTTGTGGCAACTCTTCTACTTTAGCTTTCTAAGTGCTAGAGTAACAGGCAGGTGCCACCATATCTGGAGACCAAATTATTTCATTTGACTTGGTAGGCTAAATCCAATTACCAGACAGTGGGCAGGGGAGTGCTGTCACCAAGATGCATTTCAGGAGGGATGATCGGGAAGTATTGTATAGCAGGTGTCCAAATGATGGTCCATGGGTCAATCTGGCAGCCTGTTTCTGCATAGCTCAAAAGCTAACCATGTATTTCACATTTCAATAGGATTATAAGAAATAAAAACAAAGAATATACTGTGGCAACCATTTTAGCCCATAGAATATATAATACTTACTGGGCACTAGGTAGTGGTGGCAAACACCTTTAGTCCCAGCACTTGGGAGGCAGAGGTAGGCAGATCTCTGTGAATTCGAGACTAGCCTGGTCTACAGATTGAGTTCCAGGATAGGTTCCAAAGCTACAGAGAGAAACCCTGTCTTGAAAAAAAAAAATTTACGTTGGTCCTTTACAGAAAAATCTGTGGATCCCTGGCATGAAGGATGAGCAAGAAGAAGAGATCTAAGACTTATAAAGATCAATGTATAAAGTGCCAATTCTCAACCAGTAAAGATCAATTTTTACACCTTTAATACAAAATTTTAAAGTTATTCTCCTTTCAAAGAATTTTTCCTTTTAAGTGGAGGAACTGTAGGCATTTTCATTTCTTTCTGCAAACTTTATTTTTCAATTTGAACATCACCATTTATATGCCACCTCCCATCCAATCACAAGACCCCAGCCTGGCAACTCTCACACCTGCATCCAGTCTTTGGCCTTTCATTATGTCGCCAGTCAAGCTGTCGTTGTCTTTATGTCTTTATCTCCCAGAGCATATCGAACCTGCCCTTTCTGAGAAACCCAGGGATTCCACAGGTCAAATCCAAGAACTCTACCTAGTCCTCATCACATCACAGAAGCTGCCTAACTGCCCATCATTGTCCTTAGGAATTCTTCCCTGGCCCAACTTCTCCCTGGTTCCCCAAACTCTGGTTGCTCTCTTCTTAGGAGTTTTCTTTGCCCAATTTGTACATGCTGATGTTTAGAACTGTATAATTAGTCCTAGGCCTTCTCCCCGCAAGCTACACGCCATTCACGATTGATTTTACCTACACCCCAATTGATGCTATCTCTTGTGGCTAACACCCAGACCTTCTGCTGAGCTTTAGGCCTGAATTTCTACCTTCCTGACGCGTTCACATCAATGTCCTATCAATTTTTCAAGATCATAATTTGTCCTAATAGCCTTCAACCCTAACATGCCATCATCCCTCTTTGTTCCTTTCAGAGGACAAGAAACAATACCCTTACATGCAAACAGATACCCTGAAGTCATCCCAGATTCTATCTGACTTCTTTCCCTTCCCTCCAATTAAATTTCTAATTTAAATTTCTCAAATATTCTATCTTCTACCTAGTAGCTATCCCATTAGCCACCCTCAACTTTACACACCTAGATCAGGCCCTAACACGTCTTATAATCACCTGTTAGCATCTGCTTGCCTCTGCTCTCATCATTTCACTTACCCCTTTCATTACATCTATTGAGTATCAGATATTGCTTTAGGATGCAATGAAGACCAAGATGATGTCCAACTCTTACCTAAGTTCTTTACTGCTGCTACGCTTCTTAATTTCAAATCTTATAATGCTACTCAGTTTCTTTAGCACCTCTCCCCCATCACCTACAGGATAAAACCTGAATGGGCTTTCACAATCTGGTTTCAGCCTGTCACTGGGTTTTTTTCACCATCACCTAAACTCTGGCACTAGTTCCCTAGGCATACTGTGTTCTCTCTGGACCCCTGCTTCTGGCACGGCTTCTTTATCTAAATCTCTACCCTATGTGAGCCTCCCTGCTCCCCCTTCACAGTTATCTTTATAGTGTCAGCTCAGTGCAGTGAACACTGGCATCCCTTTCTCTCCAAATCCTACTGTACTGCATCAATGACTTTACCCTGTAAATTATTTTGATTTTTTTTTAAGATTTATTTATTATGTATACAGTGTTCGCTTGCATGTATGCCTGCAGGCCAGAAGAGGGCACTAGATCTCGTTACAGGAGGTTGTGAGTCATCATGTGGTTGCCAGGAATTGAACTCAGGATCTTTGGAAGAGCAGACATTGCCCTTAACCATTGAGCCATCTCTTCAGCCCCCTATTTTGATTTTTTTTAAAAAATCTGCTAACCTGAATGTGCCCTTAAATCAAAAAGAATAAACAAATAAGTAAATAAAGTTTTGTAAACAAGTGTGTGTGTGGTGGGGGTGCATGTTTTTACTGCTAGCTGACAGCAATGTTTTCCAGGACAAAACAACAAAGAAGCTGGTTTGGAGTTGAGGCTCTCAACACCTAAAGAACCAAGCAGCAAGAACCTGAGGTCAGGAGGTGAGGGTTAGAGGCATGCTTGAAGTCTCATGGGGGACAAGTATAAGCAGAGTGAGCAGACAGCAATATAAGGTAGGAAAGAGGATATAGGACAGACTTAAAAGGGACCTTTACTCTTTGAAGACTAGGAAGAGAACCCCAGAGGACTAGAAACAAGGACACGAGAAGACAAACTAGAAGGTAAGGTAATGTTGCACAGAAGACTGGATCTCCAAGAAGGTGAGAGCTGACTGTGTCATCCAAGTCAAAGTCAAAGTGTATGCAAACACAACAAAATATAACAGCAAATACACATTCAGGTCATTCTAGACGTTTTAGAGAAGAAAAGTTCAGAAATGTAACAGATAGAAATTATATGATGGAGCAAGGAAAATAAGTTCTTAATAAGTAAAGACAGTATAGTCCTAACCATTCTGATGTATCTGACATTGAGACAAAACAGGGAACGGCTCAAAAAAAAAAAAAAAAAAAAAAAAAAGGAAAGCAAAACATAAAACCATCTTTGGGAGGGGTCCCAAAACCTAGTTCTCAGTCTTCCACTAAGTGACCACACGCTTCCGTGAGCTAGGACACAGCACCAGTAGTCACACACATAAAAACAGCAAGATGTATGAGAAGCAACTAAATGAAGCAGGTGGATGGAACCCATGCATAGACAGACAGACCACACTAAATAAAAGCAAAAGCGCACATTTGCTCTCTGATGAGAAGCTGAAGGCTACATTGGTGACTTCAGTTTTTATAGGAACCACCAAAGGGATATAACATACAACAATAGCGTTATAAGAGATAAAGGTAGCAAGCTGAAGATGTGAATCAGGCAGTGGTAAGCTCAGAATTTCTACCCTTTCCAAAAGGTCCTAAATGCAGCAGGGCAATGCAGCTAACACATCACCTCACAGTATCTAGGGTGCTGGTGCCTCCCAGCGAGGGGTACATCAGAGTGTACACTCATGCTTACCTGGAGTATTCGTGTAGCTTTCTGCTTGTAGTCAGTCAATTCCTGCTTAGAAGACTCCAAGCTTGACCTGTGTAGCTTGACTTGCTGCTGGAGCTCATCAACCTTCTTCTTCTCCTCAGAGTACTTTCTTTCTGCCTGAGTAACCGCTTCTGCCAAATTCTGACGTTCCACTTCCATTTTATTAAGGCGTGCAGTGAATTCACTCTGTGGTAAATTTTACATTACACTTATCCTATCATTTAGTTTGAAATATATTTATATCCATGCATTCAGATATCTTTAGGGATTTATTAGCTCTAACCAACAGTAAGGTGAAAAAGAATAGAAAAATATATAAAGTTGTGGCACCCAAGCACAGCAATGCATTAAAGTTAACTAGGACTTTGTTCAAGGTGCAACAAGGTCTATTCTGAGGTTTAGTGAAATGGAATTTCCAATTTTGGTGCTGGGGATCTGTTTTCTAAGAAATGTGCGAGAAATGGTGCTGTACACCTAACTCTAGTACTTGGGAGGCAGAGGTAGGAGAATTGCCACAAAGGTGAAGCAACCCTCAGCAGATCAGTGAAAGCCACTATTTATTTTATTTAATTTTGAGCAGATTTTCTCACCAAGGCTAGACTGGCTGGCCAGAGAGCTCCACCCAGAACTGAGGTCACAGATTTGTGCTACCATACACACCTTTTTTACATGACTCCAATCTCAGGTCCTTGTGCTGGTAAAGCACGCATGTACTAAAGCCTCTCCCCAGCCTCCACTTCATTATTTTTTATGGCCTTAACAGGGTTTCCTTGTATGGACACGTCACAGGTTGTTTATCCCAGCAGCAAGCGACATTTGTATTTGCAGCTTTGCCCAGATACGAACACTGCTCTACACAGTCAGCAAGCTTTATGTGAACACACATTTTTTAATCTCTTGGGGAGATATGTAAAGTAGAACTGCTAAACCATAGAAACTCTATGTCTCTCTGTTTAGCTTCTTGGGGAACAGCCTATTCTTAGAAAACTTTTGAATATTTTTAGAACAATTAGGTATGTGACTAAATTTTAAGGAATATAAATATAAACCAAGTATCCCTGAAGACAGTTTCAATAGCTGAGTGAATGAATTGCAATATGCTGTAAGTGTAAAGTACATCAGGTTTTTGTTTGTTTGTTGTTGTTTGGGTGTTTTTTCTTTTCTTTTTCTTTTCTTTTTCTTTTTTTTTTTTTTTTTTTGAGACAGGGTTTCTCTGAATAACAGCCCTAGCTGTCTTGGAACTAGCTCTTGTAGACCAGGCTGGCCTTGAACTAACAGGGATCCACCTGCCTTTGCCTCCCAAGTGCTAGGATTAAAGATTTTTGCCACCACCGCCCAGTAAGTACATCGTGTTTTAAAAACTCAGAAGACAGAAGACAATGTAAAATATCTCATTAATATATATTTTTCTTCGAGACAGGTTTCTCTGTGTAGTCTTAGCTGTCCTGGAACTTGCTCTGCAGACCAGGCTGGTCTCAAAATCAAAGATCCACCTGCAATTGCCTCGTGAGAGCTGGGATTAGGACTGTACTGCCACCACCTGGCCTCTCATTAATATTTTCTAATATGAACTACAAGTTGAACAGGTTGTTTACCCCTTATTCAAGTATTTCATGACCAGAAGTATTTCAGAATTGTTTTTTTCAGATTTTAGAATGTTTACAGATGCAAAATAAGAGTTTGAAACCTTGACTGTCCAACAGATTCATCCTTGAGTCTTATAAAAACAAACCATTAAACCGGGCATGGTGTTGAATGCCCTGAATACCAGCCCTTAGGAAGAAGCAAGTGGACCTCTGCAATTTTTGAGGCCAGCATGGTCTACATAGTAAAGTCCTTAGTGACTTCCAGGGCTACATAGTGAGACTCTGTCTCAAAAACAAAACAAAAACAAAAACAAAACAATCCCCCAGCTGGGCAGTGGTGGTGTACACCTTTAATCCCAGCACTTGGGAGGCAGAGACAGGTGGATCTCTGTGAGTCTGAGGCCAGCCCGGTCTAAAGAGCTAGTTCCAGGACAGCTAGGGCTATTACACAGAGAAACCCTGTCTCGAGAAACCAAAAAAAAAAAAAAAAAAAAAAAAAAAAGGGGCTGGAGAGATGGCTCAGCGGTTAAGAGCATTGCCTGCTCTTCCAAAGGTCCTGAGTTCAATTCCCAGCAACCACATGGTGGCTCACAACCATCTGTGATGAGGTCTGGTGCCCTCTTCTGGCCTGCAGGCATACACACAGACAGAACACTGTATACATAATAAGTAAATAAATAAATATTTAAAAAAAAAAATAAAGTACATTTAAAAAAAAAAAAAAAAAAAAAAAAACCAAACCAAAAAGAAAAGAGATGTAAATAGTACGTACAATTTTCTCTTGAAATAAATGAATCAGGTTAAACTAGAACTAGACAAGGTTAAATAAAAGTAAACAAGATACCCCAAGCTGGCATTTACTGAATTGGCAATGGTTGTTACAACCAAATTCAATGACAGATGCACAACTCTAATGAACATTAATCATTTTAATTTTCTCTAATATGTAAAATTAATTTAGCAAGGATTAAGATAATTTTTTCAAGTATCTAGGCTTCTGTTCGACAAATGCATGGTAGAATTCTGCTGAGGAATGAATGTGCTATGAAGTACAGAGGCAACCCCCTGCCTGAGCACCAGAAGAATGCAGTATCTCCTTCTGACCTGCATCTGTTTGTAGCTCTCCTGCTCTCTCTTCAGAGTGGCATCGGCTTCATGCAGCCTCTCCTGAAGAGTTTGCAGAGCTTGGTTCTGTAGACTACTGCCTTCATTGTGATCCTGCATTATTCTAAAAGAAAATGATCACATCAAAGAACACACTTCCACAGGGAGCAAGCAACCAGGTGCCATAATTCCTAGAGCATCTGAATTAGTCAAACCAAATAGGTGGCGTAAGTTTTTTCTTAATTATTTACTTAATTGACTGGTGTTTTGCTTGCATGTATGTCGATGTGAGAAAGTCAGATCCCCTGGAACTGTAGTTACAGACAATGTGAGCTACCATATGGCTGGCTAGGAATTGAACCCAGGTCCTCTGGAGGAGCAGCCAGTGCTCTTAATCTCTGAAGGCATCTCTCCAGCTCCAATCTAGACATTCTGAACAGAATATTTTTGTATTTTTAGGACAACTATAAGTGCATACCATATATTAAATGTATGGATGGCACTATGCTTTTCAAATGTTCTCAAGTTTTCTAATAATGTATCTCAATGGTTAAAAAATGAATCCATTTTAATCACTCACATTTCCAACATTACAAGAAATTTTCCCTCTTGTGAATTTCTAAGGAAGCTGACTGTTCATAAGTTGCAAACACTACAATCTTAGTGTCCGTGTTCTAGCCTGCCCTTCTTGACTAGCAGAACTACCTACCGTGACTTCTCACTCTGCAAAGCTTCCAGTGCTTCCGTGCGGGAACTCAGCAGCTGGTCAGCCTCCTGTAGTCGCACTTTGAGCACAGCCAGCTGGGAATCCTTTGCAGCCACTGCTTCAGTAAGGTCATCGACTTGGGCTCGTAGTTCCCGAGTTATTCGATCACTTTTTGAATGGTCAACATTCCATTTTTCAACTCTTGCCCTTGCCTTATTTAATTCTAGAAAAAAATAAAATTTCTGTACTCAAGCAAAACAGAATACATCTTTTTATGATATGCTTAGTGATATATGTAGTCTGCCACCAAAAACAATTTTAAAAGTATCGAAATAAACTTCACAGGGTTTCATGAAACATTAGTTTCAAAACATATCATGTCTTTATTAGTCCAGGCAAACCAAAGCTTTTTTTTAGTCTTTTTAATAATCTTATTCTGCCTTCTTCAGTGCCTAAATAAAACTTCCCATTGTTCCATCACACTGCTGTCACTGGCCCTAGGAACCAGGGTAGACATTTCCTTTATCCTTTCTTCCTCAGCCAGTCATAGTATTCACATCCTCTCTGTCGCTACCACACCACAGACACGTTATTTGTTTTCTTTTTTTTCCCAAGGCGGGGTTTCTCTGTATAGCCCTGGCTGTCCTGGAACTCACTCTGTAAACCAGGCTTGTCTCAAACTCAGAGATCTGCCTGCCTCTGCCTCTTGAATGCTAGGATTAAAGGCATGTGCTACACCTGGCTATTAATTTTAGAAAGAATTAAGTTTACGTGTATGGGAGTTTTGTCTGCATGTATGTATGTGCATCACATGCATGGCCAGTGTACCTGAAAGTCAGAAGAGGACACTGAATCCCCTAGAACTGGAGTTAAAGATGGTTGTGACCCACCCTATTGGTTCTGGGAATACAACTTGGATCCTCTGGAAGAGCAGGCAATACTCTTAACCACTGAGCCATCTCTCCATCATGTCTAAAGAATTAGGGATTATCTACTTGTAGTCATGTCACTTTTCACATAGAATTCCATGTTCATTTACGGTTCCTGAAGCGGCAACACTGTGACCCTGCCTACTAGAGTCCAGCACTTAACCCCAACTTTGGTTCATGACATAGTTCTCCTTAAAATCAAGAATAAAGTGAATAATTAGATTTTATTAATATCCAGTTTCTACTGGTTCTTAAATTAATAATTTACACATATAAACCCAGTATTTGTTAGGCTGAAACAGAAAGACTGCTATAGGTTTGAGATTAGCCTAGGCTATAGTGTAACGTTGTTCCCCCCCCCCTTTTTTTTAATTTAGTGATGCCTTAAAAATCTGAACTAGCCAAAATTCTGTTTTTTTTTTATTATTGACAGATTTTATTAGGTTATCATTAAATTTGAATTGGTTAGCTAGCTGTTCACTGTACTTTATTATCGTTTGGGGGAGATACCCGTTAAGAATTTCTCTAAAATACTTGACACATATTCTAGAATTTCAATTTTGATCTAAACAGAATAAAATTCTTTCACAATAATGATACAGCACAAAAGGATCTTATTAAGTAGATACTGAGCGGCCTTTTTTTTGTGCTCATAGAAGAACTGGTTCTACCTTCTTGAGTTTCTTTGGATCTCTGAAGTAGTGAGGCCATTTCCTGATTTAAAGACTGGACTTCATTCCTAAGCAACTGATTCTCCAGGCGGAGATTAGACAATTCATGTGATCTGTTCCCATCAGGGGGTGCCTGGCTGTGCTCCGTGCTGGGGGCCTCAGATGCCGTGCTTTCCTTTGAGGACTCCTGGTGGCCTTCAGGCACTGAATCAGAACTATTCACTTCTGCAAAACAAGAACACACTTGGGTACAATAGCACTGTCACTATGTAAGCAGACTCACTTGCTTTTGGAACGCCTCTTGGTGAGTTGGTTGCTATAGTTAGGATCCCATAAAAATATCATTAGTTCCTAATAAAAATCTATTCTCATAAATGGAGTCTACAGACCTGCAAGGATCCTCAACATCTGGACACACTGGAAGGAAAGGAACAGAAAATAAAAACAATTCTGGAAAGGAGAAAGCCAAAAATAATTTAAACACTGGATTTCCTTATTTCTGAAATGGCTTTGAAAAAAGGGGATATAAGTGTCAACACTAAAAACACTGAGAAGGCACAACAGAATTGCTGTGGGGTTCAAAGCAATAAGACTAGCACAATAGGTCACAGCAATTTATGATAACCAAACCGAAATCAAAAGATCCTTCCAAAGGATGAGTTTAATCCATCTTGTTTTTAATTTTAATTAACTTTGATACAAATTCACACATAACTTATTTTACTTTTATTTTTAATTTTTTTGTTTTGTTTTGTTTTTAAAACGGGGTTTCTCTGTGTAGTCCTGGCTGCCCTGGAATTTACTCCGTAGACCTGGTGGCCTCAAACGCAATGAGACCACCTGCCTCTGTCTCCCAAGTGCTAGGATTAAAAGTGTGCACTGCCACCGCCCCGCTTACTTTCATATTTTTAATGTGTACAAATATCTGTCTGTACACCTTGTAAATGCCCTGTGTCCATGGAAGCCAGAAGAGAGTTACAGACAGTAGTGACCCACAGCATCTTGTGGGTGCTATGAATCCAACCCAGGTGCTCTAAGAGCAGTCAGTGCTCTCACCACTGAGTCATTTCTCCAGCCCCACATTTAAATTACTTTTTAAATTACATGGGCAGAAGGGAACTTTTCACAAGGTTAGATAGACAGTAATAACAAGGTGAAATCCAGGTGGTACATACTGTAATCCCACCTCTTGGGAGGTTGAGGCAGAATGATTACTGTAAGATTGAGGCTAACCAGCCAGGTGATAGTGGTGCACGCCTTTAATCCCAGCACCCGCGAGACAGAGGCAGGCGGATCTTTGTGATTTCCAGGCCAGCCTGGTCTACAGAGTGAATTCCAGGACAGCCAAGGCTACAAAGAGCAACCCTGTCTCGGAAAAACACACACACACACACACACACACACACACACACAAAATAAAAAAGATTGAGGCTAATCTATGAGATCAAGGCCAACCTAGCCTAGAATAGCTCTCAAAACTAATTCATAAATAAGATCCAAGTTTATGGCACATGCCAGTAATCTCAGCACTTAGGAGGAACTTAAGAGGATGAGGCAGGATGATTACAAACTCTAGATCTTGTCTCAAAATACCAACAAATAAATAAGTAAAGAAAGACATTTCCCCCAAATATCTGATTACAGGCTCAACAAGAAGAGGCTCTTGCTGCTAAGCCTGACAATCTGAATTAAATCCCCAGGACCTACAAAGGAGTGAACGCATGTAGGAGAGAAACAAATCCTTCAAACTGTCCTTTGATCTCTATGTGCTTCTGTGCATAAGTGCACCCACACACCTCAGAAAATAAACATAAATATTTTAAAATATTGACAGCTCTTCAGTAGGTCCAAAAAAAGTGGGTTAAAGATCTGAAAGTATAATTTACAAATTTAATGCAAGGATTTAGATATATGTGCATCTATGTGCCAGTGTGCACACACAAGCACACATACACACACACACACACTTGGACTTAACTGAAACTCACAGGCTATTTTATATGATTTCAAAGTTATCAAGTTAAAATTTATAAAAAATAGGAAAATTTCATACCTGTAACCAAGGGAAATTTTTTAAGTAGCTCAAAGTCAAAAGAAAAATCATAATTAGAGTGTATTTATCATTTACACATAATTTGTAATAATCTACATGTTATTCAATAGATAAATTGCAAAACAAAGACTATAGGGTAGCCTAAAGATAAAAACGGTATTAAGATCTCAAAATCTCGCCCCTGTAAAAAAAAAAAAAACTCAATTCTTCTTTGGAGTCTTAAAGACACCTTTTTTTCTTCTTTTTTGAGATAGGGTTTCCCTGTGTAGTCCTGGCTGTCCTGGAATAGACTTGGGCTGGCCTCAAATTCAGTGATCTACATGCCTCTGCCTCCCAAGTGCTAATATTAAATGCATGTGCCACTAAATCCCGCTTCCAAATTCTTAAAAATATGATCAAACAGGAAATCAGAATATTGACTCAATATTAAAGAATTGCTAATTCTACTTTTCTATTTTGTAGTACTAAGATCGAACACCAAGGCTTCCTGCATTCCAAGCAAGTGCTGCACTATTTAGTTTTATACACAGACCTTAATTATTAGTTTTTATTTTTAGACAGGATCTCACAGAATTTTCCAGGTTGGCCTTTAATTCATTCTGTATCCCAGGAAGGTTTTGAACTTGTTATCCTCCTGCCTCAGGCTCCCAAGTAGCTAGGATAATAGGCTTACATACTGTGCCTGGCCAAGAACTACTAAAATTTTAAGGTGATAAAAGTATGTTAGTATTTTTTAGAGTAACATAGACAAATGCTTCATAGGGGAAAAAAGATGTAACATCTAACATAAAAAAGGATAGGAAACAGGATGGTGTAAACAGAATACAAGTAAAACTGCTGGGGATGCAGCCTGGTGGTAGAGGCTGTCTAGTGTATGCAAGCTTGAGTTCAGTCACGGGCATGGCAAAGGTCAGCAGACAACATTCACAATCCCTACTCTAACACAGTATTGACTAATGTAGACAATGCTGTCACCCTTATTTACACCACACATTGGCAAAGATCCTTCTCTTACACCTGTGAGGACAGATCCTACAATAGTTGGTAAAGAATATTATTCAAACATTTTAACTTAGGATGACACATCCAATCTGCTTGATTCTGAAAGAAACAGGGCTGATTAACTACCAGGACTTTGGCTCCCAGGATTCTCTTCAGTGGGCTTGGTGGTGGTTACACTTGTGTCCACAGAACCGACGCTTGAGGACTGAGAGCTTGGAAAGACGGGCACTTTGCCCTTCTCTTTCTTGATCTCCACTCTCCCCGTCGGCTCCTTCTGGGAGCTGTTAAGAAAATCAAACAGCAGCTCATCATCAGGCTCTGACTTTTTCCTTCGAACAAACTGCGACGAAGGCCTAGGGACAGATGCATGTTCAGTGGGATGGGAGGCCTCTCCGGATGGCCTGGCTCCTGCTTTCACGTTTGCTGTGCCAGCTATGACGGTGGCTTTTTGTTGCCGGATGTTATCAGCAGCTGAGGAAATATAGTTAGCTTTAGGTCCAGTCTGGTATGTTGAATCTGTGTTTTGCTGGTGAAGTTCAGGATAGTCAGTATTTTTGCTATAAAAGATGTTGCTGGTATTCTCCTTTCTGAGAGCTGTTGCAGCCCCTTGATCAACTCTGTTTAAAAGATCTTCTGCCCTTCCAGCAAGATCAGCAAACCAAGACATGATGGCAGCAGGATAATCCTACTGATGAACATGTTAAAAAAAAAAAAAGGACAAGATATGATCAGTTTATCATCTGGAAAGAGTTCCAGGTTGAAATCCTAACCTGTCTGTTACTAGCCAGGCAACTTTGAACAAATTACTAATAGAAGATGAGAAACTTTACCTTGAAAATATAGGACAGTAGGTACACTTCCTTACAGAATGTTTTTGTAAATGTTCTGTGGTGGGTTTGTGCTGTGCTGCCCAAGCTACCGTGAACAAACTGTCTTCCTATCTGAACTCCTATCTATAGTTGGGGCTACAGGGACTCATCACCATACTTAGCTCAGAATGGCTTTATAATCAAACAATAGGGGAAAATACTTTTTGAGATGCTTGGCATACAGTAACCCCCTCTAGTAACTTCTGCTATCATTATTACAACTACTACTATTTTCCTTATTATTTCAATGAAGGACAAATCTTAACATAGCAAAAACATATGTGAGAGACTACATTATGTTCCCCAAAAGTCCATATACTTAACTCCAAACCTAGAGACCTCAGAATGTGACTTTATGGAGGTGAGGTCTATAAAGGTGTCATTTAGACTGATGTCTGTATTAGAAGAAATGTATACGCAAACAGTCATAAAGAGAGAGAAGGTAAAACCAAGCTAGAAGATAGTCATCTGTAAGCCAAAAATGAATCCTCAGAAATCAGCCTCGGGCAAGACATCTGGGCTGGCAAAAGTGCTTGCCCTGAATCTTGACAACCTGAATTCAGTCCCTGGAACCCATAGGGGAACAAGACAGAGGACTCAAGAAAGCTGTCCTCTGGCTCACAATTCCAAGTGCACACACAACTAATAAGTAAATATATATACAAAGTCAGCCTTGCCAACACCTTCATCTCGGACTTAGAAGAGTTAGAAAGATCAACTTTTATGGTCTAATCTATCCAGCCTGGGACACTTTTTCATGGATGCCTTAACAAATCCATGCAGGATTCAAACAACAAAGAAAATGCTTAGCAAAATTCCACTACAACCAAATAAAACAGTTCTCTGAAATTTGTTTCAAAGGGCTGAACTTGGGGAGAAAAGCCCTTCTGACGATTACAAAAGTTATGACTGTTAAAGTGATTTATATATGAATACAGGGGTCTCAAGTAAATTTTTAACTATATAAATACTTAGTACCTACCATGTGCATGTTAAGCTGAGTGCAATTTTTTTTAAATGACTATCTATCCAACACATTTGGACACTTATAGGTGCCACATAGGTCAAGGCAATGAAGTAATTAGCCTTCATGCTATAGTAGTATAAAGTAAACTGCAAAGTCAACAATGACTGATGAATGTAGTTAGCGTTCCTTTGCCCTGGAAATGTCAATTCTAATGCTTTCTTCACTAGCATCGGAGTTATCTTTCCTTATCACCTAAGCTAAGCCTTTTAATTCCGTGTGCACGCCCTTCTTTTGCCTTACAGTGCTTCTGGTTATTATAGCTGTTGCTTTTAAAACATCTGTCTCTCGCTCTTGGGGGAAGGGGAGTGGGTGGCTAGACACAATCCCTGTTTGGCTCACTAATGAATTCCCAGAGTCTAGCCTACACAGGCACTCCTAGAAACACTACTGGGGCAATTCATCTTTATCTGCCAAGGGCTGTGCAAACACCATCACGGATAACCTTCTCAGCTACAGTATGGGGTAAATTGCAATATCCTCTAAAAAACAAACATGGATATAGTTTAGCAAGGTCCCAG
Source organism: Microtus oregoni (assembly GCF_018167655.1). Classification (NCBI taxonomy): domain Eukaryota; kingdom Metazoa; phylum Chordata; class Mammalia; order Rodentia; family Cricetidae; genus Microtus; species Microtus oregoni. Next base: position 10,688,825 of record NW_024543210.1, read on the forward strand.
AGCTTAGATGACACCTCAGATATTGAAATCTAGGTCAATTCAGTGTCAAGCCCACCGTTTAACCCCTTCCTCACCACATCTAACCTCGTCATGGAGTTCACTGTTTAAACACATTCTTCAGAAAACTCATTAGGTGTGTATTTCAGTTTACGAGAAGTCAAATAAAAACGTTAACGTGACATGCATTCCGACTTATAAAACTCCACACAAACGTAAAGTAAAATTTGGTGATGAAAGAGAGAAAATTAACTCTCCCAATTAAAAAAAAAAGCCTAAAGACAACGTATCAATTAACGTCTTGCCTCCCATCTGAAAGTTAACGGGACTTTAAAACACGACCGGGGACCTTCACGTGGATTATAGACACCGAGCTAGGGCCTGGACTCTTGTCCTGGTGACAGACTCCAAGAAGGGACTTCGGTGGCGCAAAGCAACCTGGAAGGTCAGATGTCACACAGAGGCAGGGTCAGGGGTCAGCGGTCAGGCACGGCTGTCTGGCCGGCGGTCTGACCAACCCTGGGTGCCCGGCAGGCGATGACACGACCCACTGCGCCCCCACAGCAAGTTTGCGGGGGGTGGAGGACAGTCAGCCTCGGTGGCCGGAGCCTACGGGACTGTGGCGTCCCCTTCCTCGGCCCTGGGCGAAGACGAGCACGACGGCACTCGGGAAAGGCGGAGACCGGGTCCCACAAGCCAAGCCGTCCCGACCGCGGCCTGGTTGCGCCTCACCTGAGGAAGCCGAGAGACAAGGCCACTGCCTGGTCGCCCACCCGGGCCGCCACAGCAGCGGGCTGCTCCCGGACCTGCAGGCTACCTCTTCCGGGAGACGTGGAAGGGCGGCGAGGACCTCAAAACAGAGTGGCCGCCCAGCTGCCTGAGCGGCGGAGAGCCCAGCGCCGCCGGCCGCCTAACAGGCCATTCAGGCGGCGGCAACGGCGTCCGCGGGGCCCTAGCGCCTGGCCACGCCCCTCTCCCGTTCGTCGCACACGAACACCGTGCGTGTGACGTAAGCACCGCCTGCACGCGGCTGGCACAACATTGAGGGTCACGCCTACGAAGGGGGCGTGGCCCGTCACAGGCCACGTAAGTGACAGGGGCGGGTCCGGACTGAAGTGGGTGGGATGTGAGCAAATGGTGAGCCCGCCCAGGCCTCTAAACTCCTCCTCCCTCTGGAATCCAAAAGTTTCATAGATGAGGATTCTGAAACAGGTTGGGAACACAGAAAACGTGAACCCTGGGCGTGTGGGATGTTTCAGTATACAAATAGTTACTCACAAAGGCCTAAGTTCCAGCCACATAGTAGAAAGAGACAAACACACACACACACATTAAGAATATAATCTAAAATAGAAAACCTGACCTCTGATTCCATGGAGCTTGCTTTTAAGGGGCAGAGGTGGATATTAGCTAAACCAATGATTGAACAATAATTTCAGAGCATCACCAAGGTTGTAAATCAATAAAAACAGGGAGACATGACCAGAGGCAGGAAAATAACTCAGGCTGTCATTTGAAGAAGAGATAACTTGAGCTGAGACCTAAAAGACAGAGTACTTCCCATAGTACTATATTTATGTTCTGCCTACAGTTCACAGACTCTGAAATCATTGTTCAATAATAAAATCTGTGTTCAACCATTTACTAGATGCTGTATCTACTGGGTGAACAGAACAAGGCTAATATCCTAATGAAAAGTCTACAATATATTCTCAAGTGTGTGCATTCAGGCATTGAGGAAACTAAGGCTCAGAGATGTTAATCTGTCTAAGACTGTGTGTCCTGAAAAGGGGGTCCATCTCACTCCAAAGTCTGGGCTTCTAGACTCCACATTAAATATTAGGAGTAATTACAAACCATTTTCTTCCTGTCAAGTCAGTTTAGTCCAGCCCAGAGCAGCAGAAGCAGATAGTTGCTCTCTGCGTTTAGAGCCCTTATGCAATGGAGAAAGGTTTCTGGGATCCTTGAGCAGAGTTTATTCAATTCTCACAGCACTTTCGGGATGCACTGTTCTCACCGAGTGGCCGGTGGTACCGCAGCTCTCAGCTAGTGAGCTGCTCTTCCTGTTAAGGATTATTTATCATCAGTGGTTGCCAGGTGATTGCAACCCATCCCAGGATGGAGATATCGTTTCCTGTTCCTCTGATGTTGATTTGATCAAATGACCCATCTTTGCTGATGGAGTTGCCTCAGTCCAGACCCCGCCCCGAGAAAGCTCACCGAATGAGAACCCCTCCCCAGAGATGCTCAAGACTGCTCCCACAGGGTATTTAAACTGCCCTCCGAGAAAACAAACGTGGTTTTCTGGTCTTCCTTTCCCATCTCCTCTTTGGGGGGCTGGAAGACCATCCAGGCGCATGGTATTCATTATACCTGGGCTTTTTCTAATTCGGTTTAATTTGGTCAGACTTGGATTATTGTGTTGGCATAGATACTTATCAGGGTGCAGAAACTTTTCAACTGTGATCCAAATTAAAACAGTTATTTTGTGGACTCACAGTTCCAAAGGGTTCGAGCCCATGGCTGTCATGGCATAGAGCCTGGAGGCAGACAGGTATGGCGCTGGTCCAGTAGCTAAGAGCTTTTATGTTGATCTGAAAGTTGGAGACAGAGAAGGGGGGAGAGGGAGGGAGAGAGAGCCAGCTGGGAATGGGATGGGTTTTTGAAACACAAAAGCCTATCCACAGTGACACACCTCCTCCAAAAAGACTACACCTCATAATCCTTCTCAGAGAATTCCATCAGATAAGGAGCAAGCATTCAAAAATATATGAGCCTATGGGGCCCATTCTCATTCAAACCAAGCACACCATGTCACAGTTGAGATTTAAAATCTAGGTTAGTGTGACCCCAGAAGTGCTTAAAGCAATGTTTTTTAACCACTGAAAGGTGAAAGTGAAAACAGTTGAGGCAGAACCAAATCTTCCTCTTCAAAAATATTAGTGCCAGGCAATGATGGTTTCACACCTTTAATCCCAGCACTCAGGGAGGTAGAGGCAGGTGGATCTTTGTGAGTTCAAGGCCAGCCTGGTCTACAGAGTGAGTTCCAGGACAGCCAGAGATACACAGAGAAACCCTGTCTCCAAAAGCAAAAAAATATATATATATATTGGCAGTGGCTGGGTGATAGTGGTGCACATCTTTAATCCCAGCCCTTGGAAGTCAGATACAAACAGATCTTGATGAGTTCCAAGCCAGCCTGGTCTACAGAGTGAGTTCTTGGACAGTCAGGGCTACACAGTAAAACCCTGTCTTGAATATATTATTCACATATACATATATATCTATGTGTATATGTGTGCGTGTGTGGTATATGTGTGTATGTATTTTTGTGTGTGTTTGTATACACACAATGGACAGGCTGCCAAAAGAGTATGTCAAGGACTGGAGCTATAGCTCAGTTGATAGTGTGTTTGAATAATAGGCATGAAGCATGAAGCTCTGACTTTGATCCCTAACTGTGCATAAATTAGGGCTAGTGGTGCATGCCTATAATTCTATCACTTGGGAGATGGAGGAGGGAGGATCAGAAATTCATATTCTCTTCCTCTTCCTTCAAAGCCAGGACATGCTATCTCTGGTATGTGTCAGGTCCAAAGAATTTCCCCAAATTCTGGTGATTAGGCAAAAGCCAGTATTCCTCAGGAACTTGTGAAGTTGGTTTCCCTCTATCAAAAGGAGCCATTTTCTTTATCACTGGCAGAAGAAGTAAATAGTTATTTGTGGTGCCCCTTAGCATATAAGTACTTGCTGGCCTCCAGGCTCCCTCAGTATCACAAGTACGGTTACAGAGTCCATGATGGCATCCTAGCTCTTCTCACCTCCTCCCTACCCTAAACCCAGTTCTGGGCTTCCCTCCCCAGCTACTCATTCTCCTTATAACCCTGCTATTTCGGCTATGCTCCCTCTTTGGCTGACTTTCTCCTATCTTTGTCTTCCTCTCTCTGTCTCGCTCCTACCCCTCCCTCTGCTCTCCTGCATTCTTCTCTCTATGCTCCCTACCCTTGCAGCTATGCTCCTGCTTTTCTCATGGCCTGGTTTAATCTTCTGGCCATGTTCAATCTATTACTTTCTCTCTCTGCTCTGGATTCTTCCAAACACCTCTGCCTGTCCTCTCTATCATATCTACAACAGAACCCTTCCCCTTACCCATACCACAGAGTGGTCATGGCATCAGTTTATACACTATGAGTCTGTATCTCTCCTAATGCTGTCCTAACCCTGTCCCACCTCCAGGCCTGACTATAACACCCCATGGTTTCAAGGTTCTCTCACCTTGGAAAGTTGATCCTGAAGGATATTTGTGTCAGCATCTTTCCCAAATTAACCAGCCGATCTTGATCTGACCTGTAACTGACTTAAAAAATAAAGTGAAGCAGCCATTTATTCCAGAAGGAAATTTTATGTTTGATTTGTTTTGGCCTCAGAACAATAATTTTTTAACATAAATATACACTGAGATGGGCAGGCAAAATGATTTTGTGTGTTGTCAAACCCAAGGACTGATTTAGATACCCAGGACCTTCATAGTAGAATCTCCGCTTTCCCTGGCAAAAGGAACACATGACTACCTGTGGTGCCAATCAGTGATCAAAGCCCATGCTGGCCTCCAGGCTCCCTCAGTATCACCAGTTTCTGTTATACATTTTATTTTATTTTAATATTTATTTATTTATTTATTTATTTATTTATTTATTTATTATGTATACAATATTCTTTCTGCGTGTATGCCTGAAGGCCAGAAGAGGGCACCAGACCTCATTTACAGATGGTTGTGAGCCACCATGTGGTTGCTGGGAATTGAACTCAGGACTTTTGGGAGAGCAGGCAATGCTCTTAACTGCTGAGCCACCTCTCCAGCCCCCTGTTATACATTTTAAAGACCATCCGACCAACTTGCCCTTCCCTCCCCTAGCTTCCCATCCTCCTTAGAGTCCACATGATGTGTTCACTGTTCTCTCTCCATTTCTATTCCCACTCTTGCTTTTCTCTCATCCTCTCTCTATCCCTTGTTATCCACCCTCTTATCCTCCCCTCACTATTCTCTTCCTATCCTTTTTCTCACTGTGCACTGTTCCCCATCTATTGCTATCTTGCTATTTCCTCTATCCTCTCCTGTTCTCTCACTCTCTCAGTCCTGGCAATGTTCAATCTTTCTTTTCTCTCTGCGCTGAACTCTTTCTGTTGCCTCTGGACAATCTCCCTCCCTTATTCATAATCAAAACATCCCAGTCATGGAGCAGCCATGCAGACAGTTTCTTTACTACAACCCTCGCACACACTCTGCAAGAACACAAGAGCTCTTAACCACTGAACCACCCCTCCAGACGCAAGCTTGAATTTTAAAAATTAAGAATTAATTTTGAAATAGAGTCTCAATGCATATTCTTGTTATGCAGACCAGACTAGCCTTAAATTCACAAAGAACCACACGCCTCCTGGGTGATGGTGGTGCACGCCTTTAATTCCAGCACTCGGGAGGCAGAAGCAGGCAGATCTCAGTGAGTTCGAGGTCAGCCTGGTTTAAAGGTGAGTTCCAGGACAGCCAGGGCTGTTACACAGAGAAACCCTGTCTCGAAAAAAAACATATATATATATATATATATATATATATATATATATATATATATATGTTTCCATATATATATATATATATGTTTCCATATATATATGTATATGGAAAAATCTTAAAATGAGCCTCTCCACTGACGCAAATAATTCCAATCAGGCCAGATTAGACCCAATCAATGCCCATGTTTACTGCAGCGCTCCCTGGTGGCCAGAAAAGCATGGCGGGGTGTAGGGGGGGAGAGAGAAGGGGGGTTCACGCAAAACCCGAAGACCACGTGTTCTTTTTTTTCAGAGGCAGCCTAAATTGTCTGTGGGTGTGGTCCTGACCCTCCCTGGGGAGGGGGCAGCGCTTGGTGGGCTTTTCTGGAGGTAGAGTCTGATCTAAGGCAACTCCCAGGACAAGGGCTGAGGGAACACTTCCCAGGCTCCTTGGATATAGTGGTGTCAGAGGGCTGGGATCTCACTTTTGACCAAATATCCCAGAGTCCTTGGATACAGGGGTGTCGGAGGACTGGGGTCACACTTCCAATCAAACAAAAAGAAAAGAAAAAGGAGAAAGAAAGAAAAGAAAATTGAGGGAAATGAGGAGATGGATCAGCAATTAAGAGTACTTGATGCTCTTCCAGAGGACCAGAGTTCAGTTCCTGGCACTCCTATTGGTCAGCTCACAACCACCTATACTTCCAATTCCAGGGCATCTGTGTGATACCCTATTATCACACACACACACACACACACACACACACACACACACACACACACACTTGTTGGTTCTCTCTCTCTCTCTCTCTCTCTCTCTCTCTTTTTTTTTTTTTTTTTGAGACAGGGTTTCTCTATAGCTTTGGAGCCTCTCCTGGAATGAGCTCTTGTAGATCAGGCTGGCCTTGAACTCACAAAACGCTCTTTGTGCACTTCTAGCTACCAACAGCAGAGGGCTCTCAATACTTAAAAATCCATCTGTGCCTTCCATGGAGATTGCCAGGTGAAATAAGCCGTGTTCTACTCTTTTGTTCACAGATCACAGAGTACGTGTCCATGAGTGACATTTTACATTCCCAGATGTGACAGGTAACTCTGCTGCTTTCCTCGTGGCTAAACTGCTCTGAGAGACTCCACCAGTGAGCCCCCGAGGAAAACTAGACCTACCCTGGTACTGTTTGTTCATATCTCTGATTCATGTGTTGGAAATTTAACCCCCAGTGTAACGATGATGAGGGTGGGCCCTTTAAGAAATCATCAGGTATACTGGCCTGCAATCACAGTTTTAGGAAACTGAGTCAGGAAGGGCAGGAGTTTAGCTATACAGCCAGTTCAAGACCAATCTAGGAGAGACCCTGTCTCAAAAACAAGTGATTAGGTCATCAGGGAAGAACTCATGAATTTATGTTTTTTGTTTGTTTGTTTTTTATCATAGGCATGGGTTAACTATTGCTGGAATCAATTTCTTTTCTTTTCTTTTTCTTTTTGTTTTTTTAAGACAGAGTTTCTCTGTGTAGCTTTGAAGCCAGTCCTAGAACTCACTCTGCAAACCAGGCTGGCCTCAAACTCACAGAGATCCACCTGCCCATACCTTCCACGTGCTAGGATTAAAGGCAGGAGCCACCACTGCTTGGCTAGAGCCAATTTCTTAAAAAAAAAAATAAGTTTGGCTCTCTTCTCTTGCACCAATTTTTAGACTTTTGCCAGATTTCCTCATTCACGAATTCCCTAACGCATTCATTCTTTAAGCCTCTGTAAGACTTACCATGTATCGAAGTTGTCACTTTGCTTGCCTCTCCCAACCATTTAGGCTTTGAACTCTGGGGCCCCAAACTTCCCAGATTTGATGAGAATATTGATCTATTTTATCTATATCTTGACTTTGATGTTAAACAGTTATGTAAGCCCTGGATACTGGAAGAAGCTGTGTGAACAGTACACTGGATTTCTGAATGTTTGACCTTAGACATCCCCGTGAGTTCATAGCGATCTCAGTTAGCGTCAGTGAGATGGCCCAGTGGGTAGAAGCACTTGCTATTGTTCTGAGTCCAATCCCAGAACCCACAGAGGAAGGAGAAAACCAGCTCCTAATAGTTGTCCTCTGACCTTCAGTGCATGCTGTAGTGTGCATGCCTACACTTATACAAAGGATAACGTATGCACACGCATATGTACACACCTCCCCACACAATAATTAATACAACATTTTTAAAAGAAAAAAATAAAATTCCTTGCTGTGGAATAATCCTCTTGTACACTGTGAAGATGTGTTGCTCTCATTGTTCTCATTGTTACAAAAAGCTGATTGGCCAGTAGCTAGGCAGGATTTTGGGGGCAGAGAGAATGCTGGGGAAAAAAAAGGGTGGAGTCAGTGATTCACAAGTGTTTCAAGCCAGACTTGGGAGAAGCATCCTGGGAAGTTGATAGATGAGGTAAAGAAGCCTTGGGGCAGCACACAGATTAATAGAAGTGGGATAAGTTGTAACAGCTGGCTGAAGACAAGCCTAAGCTATCAGTCAATCATTTATAATTAATGTCTTCCATGTGGTTATTTGGGAGCTGGCTGGTGGGACGCAAAAGTTCCTGATGCTATAACCATATCTGAGATTATGTATTTATAAAAGCTCATTTGGCTCATGGTTTTGGAGGTTCTGATCTTGACCCAGCTGGTTTTGTCACTTTGGGCCTATGTTGAGATAACTATGGAGGCACCTGATAGAGTATAACCGCTTAAATCATTGGCAGAGCAGAAAGGAGAAGTAAGGGGCCCAAGTGCCATAAACCCATTGAAGACATGCTCTCAGGGACTCACAGACCTCCTGATAGGTCTCCTGCTTCCATAATGTTCCATCAATTGCCACTGGGGCCACACTGGTGACTTGGCGATAGCTAAAGTCTAAGCTATACCCTTGCCTTTTAGAGACACATACTGTGACATTGTTTTTATTGAAATAATGGCTGGTACATTAGTTTTCTATTAATCCATGATCAGCTATCAAAACACAGTCGGCTGGGCGGTAGTGGCTCATGCTTTTAATCCCAGCACTTAAGAGGCAGAGACAGGTGGATCTCTGTGAGTCTGAGGCCAGCCTGGTCTACAGAGTGAGTTCAGGACAGGCTCCAAAGCTATTGAGAAACCCTGCCATGAAAAACCAAAAGGAAAAAGCAGAGTCTTACTACCACTGAAGGGACTCTGGCCTTGCTCTCCTCTCCCAGTCCCACTGCCTTGCTAAAAACTGTTAAGTTACATTCCTAAGGCTAGCCCCCAAGGTCTATTCTCTTATTTGGCCACTTCCTCCTCCAGAGGCTGACTGCCAATGTACAGTTATCAAAGTATTAAAATCTAGCAATCAAAACCCCCCCTTTGGTTCACCTAATTAATATGCCGAATCAGAATACACACCTAACAAAGACCTCCCTCCTTTTTATCTCTAAAAATGACACCTGCAAGGTCATTTGCTGCTGTCTGAAAGCAGCCACTTTAACTCCCCCCCCCATTAAAAAAGAATCTCACGGGCGGTGGGGGGGGGTGATTTTCAGGCTAGATGTCTTTAATCCCAGCGCTTGGGAAGCACAGGCAGGCAGATCTCTGAGTTCAAGGCCAGCCTGGTCTACTAGAGCTAGTTCCAGGACAACTACACAGAGAATCCTGTCTCAAAAAAACAAAGGGAAAAAAAAAATCTCTTTGTGAAAACAGGTGTTTGGTTGTGGTTTGTGCGTGACGGGGGTCTGGGAGGGAACCTGTGATGTGTGGGGGCAGTTGTTTGGGGGGGGGGGTGTCTCTAGCAACTGTCCACAGCTTTTGTGGTCGAGAGGCTGCCTACCACAGGCTGCCTTCTAGTCGTCTCCAACTATTCAGTCCTTCTGATGTAAAAATCACATTCATCAGCCAGGCACGGTGGCGCACGCCTTTAGTCCAAGCACTCGGGAGGCAGATCTATCTGAGTTCAAGCCAACCTGGTCTACAGAGCGAGTTCCAGGACAGCCAGAGTTACATAGAAAAACCCTGCCTCAAAAAAAATAAAACAAAAAACCACAAACAACAGCCAAAACATTTTGTTACTTCCCAGGATCTTAGCCATCTCATCCCAGTGTCGCAGGCAAAGCCAGTGTTCCTCCATCTTGTATTCTTGCTGAGACCTTTTCAGGTTTAACTAGAATTTGATCTCCGTAATGGAGAACCCAGTGGAAAATTACCAAACTCTATTCTAGGAACCCGAGGTCAAGATGCCCTGGCCGTCTTCACTTCTGTTAAACTATCCGCTTGGGCAGAAGCCCCTCCAGCTAGCCGCTCATCTTAGGTTCCCTTACACCGCTTGCTTCTCCAGAGGCCCCCTGCAGTCGTAGACCCAGACGCCAGGACTCTGTTTTTGTCCTCAAAAGCAGAGTCTGACACTCAGGGCTACACTTAGGTCCAGGAGGGCCCGAGTGTATTCTCAGATGGCTGGAAGAAAGACGTTCAGTTGGCTGTAAACTGCTCTGAGAGGTCATTTCTGGTGAGCTTCCCACAACACCAGTGTCCATCAAGGTGCAGGAGCTTACAATCTAAATCACATTGTGTCTTCAGAATGGTTACTCAACATGAAAATCCATGAACTGAAAAGATACCAGTTATCTGCGCTGGGGAGATGGATCTGTGGGTCTGATGCATAAACACGAGGCTCAGAAATCAAGATCCTAGGACCCCGTAACCAGTTGGGTGTGATGGTGCCTTCCTGTCCTCTGCGTGGGGAGGCAGGGACAGCAGGAGTCCTCTGGAGCTCACTGGTCAACCAGTCTGGACAAATCAGCACATTCCCGGCTCAGGGAGAGATCTTGTCTAAAAAATATGGTGGAGAGATTAATAGAGGAAGATAATATCTCCCTCTGGTCTCCAACACATGTGCGCACACTTGCATGCACACCTTTTATGCACACCCACATGAACACAAAGGAACTCAAGAAAAGGTCAGTTATCTGCTCTGACCCTGCACACAGTGGTGGAGCAAGCTACTGCTCATTGGTCTAGATCTTCCTAGCTCAACACAGGACGTGGGGGAGGGGAGGGGGAACAACACGGATGCACATTGTTTGTGTCCCTATTGAAGCTTCTTGTTCTACCCTTTAAGTTATTATTCTCCGTGAAAAATAGCCTGACTTTACTGGGAGGTATATATATCTATCCTAGGAAATTGTGGAAATTGAAAAGCCCAAGAATATAAAATGTAGGTTCCAGAAATAGGAATGCAGAAATAGAAAAACACCACGTTGTAAGCCTGGGAGAAGGAGAGCAGGCTGTCAGCAGCTTTCTCAGAGATTAACTATTAACACTGGGTTACTTTGCTTTATCACCCATAGCTCCGTCTGAAAGGCTGAAGTGACCCTCTGCAAACTGAGAGTCAGCTTTTAGATAACCCCCTGGCTGCTCGTGACCAACAACTGAGGTGAGCTGAGTTAACCTTTAAATGATGGGATGTACTAGAGTTTTTGATTGTTCATCGTCCCCTCCCCTCCCCTGCTACGCACACAACTGGCTGTGTCAGGCAGGGAAAGTGCAGAGCTTGGGGAAACACCATCGGAAAGTGCCAGAGAGAAACAATGGGCTAAATACAAACCCGAGTTTAACTGAAAAACCCTGTTAATGGAAATTTTTAAAAAAAGCAATTTGTATCTGAGTTTTCCTTTGACATTGTAAAAATTCTTTTATTCATGCCTAGTTCTTGCTTCTTGCTCTAAAAAGGGAAGTTTGGAATCCACCCATTGCCACAGCTACAGCCCATCTCTGGCTGTGGCCACAGCAATACCTCATAAGCTTTGTGTTTCCCATGGTGATTTTTTTTCTTTTCCTGGAATAAAGCTTGCTTCTTTGGTGGTCTGGTCTCTCCCCCCTACCCCCAACATACACATACACATCATTGTACACGCCTGGACCTAACAGAAATCCAAAGGTTTATTTTACCTTTAAAAATTAATTCTTTTTCAAGACAGGATTTCTCTGTAGCTTTGGAGTCTGCCCTGGAACTCCCTCTAGACCAAGCTGGCTTCGAACTTACAGGGCTTGAGCGTCAGGATGAAGATCAGGCACCGCTCTGAGCACAGTACCACACGGAAGAGAAAACGTTAGTAACTGGCCAGAATACTCTGATTAGGGGAGATATAGGGCGATACAGAGCCACCGAGTCGGAGCTGTGTCACCAGCTTTAGGACAGAGACTATGTGAGCCCGACTAGGCTCTATAGCACGTATCATAAGGCAAAGGGATAAGTAGTGGCGAGAGTCAGAATATGGAGACTTAATCAGCAGCGTAGCGACTTTGGGAAGAGGAAAAGAAGTCCTCACCCCAGACCCTGGCATCCATATACCCAAAGAGTCTGGAATGTTTGGGTGGAAGTTCCCTCCCAAGTCCCGTCCCCTGGAGCTGCCTCAGTCCAGACTCCACCTCTGAGAAAGTCCGCCAAACAACGACTCCTCTCTAGAAATGCTCAAGATCACTCTCGCGGGGTATTTAAACGCCTCCCCCACCCAGAGAACAAACACGTGGTTTTCCGGTCTTTCTTCCCCTTCTCCTCTGGGGGGAGAGGAGGCTGGAAAGTCGTCCAGGAGTGTTTGCATCCATTAAATCTGGGCTTTTTCTAACTCAGTTTGGTTCCGTCTCATTTGGATTATTGCATTGGCAGAGCGGCTTATCCGGGTGCAGAAACTTTTCAGTCAGTCCTGTGACCGCACACTTCCAAGTTGTTTTTGCTTTGTTTTACGAGGCAGTCTTTCTCTATGTAGTTCTGACTATCCTCCTGGAACTTACTCTGTAGACCAGTCTGGCCTCAAACTCACAGAGATCTGCGTGCCTCTGCCTCCCAAGTGCTGGGATTAAAGGTGTGTGCCACCACTGCCTGGCCCAAGTTCTTTTTTTTTTTTAAGTATATTTTATGTATATGAGTGCTCTATTTGCATGAATGCTTGCATGACAGAATAGGGATCAGATTCTATTAGAAATGGTTGTAAGCCCCCATGTGGATGCTGGGAATTGAACTCGGGACCTCTGGATGAGCAGCCAAAGCTCTTAACTCTGAGTCATCTCTCAGCCCCCACCCCCCAATTCATGTTTGAGGTACTGATATGGTGGGTGATATGGTACCTCAAATGTAGAGGGGAAAGTGGAATGAGAAGTTTGCATAATTGCATATTCTTAGTTAAGGATTATCCCTTATCTTTGTTCTAGAGTAGTTGGTGCCATCATTGCTTGAAAGGATCAATTCCTGTAATGTGGCTACTCTTGCCCCACGGGGCAGCCTTATGACTAATTGTGTATGCTCTGCTAGGTTTGGGGATGCTAGAATGAGTTTTCAGTCTTTCCTCACTCCAAGGTAACTGGAGGCCTGGCTCAGCAGAAGGGTTTAAAGAAGCAAAAGGAGCTGGGCGGTGGTGGCGCATGCCTTTAATCCCAGCATTCGGGAGGCAGAGGCAGGCGGATCTCTGTGAGTTTGAGGCCAGCCTGGTCTTCAAGAGCTAGTTCCAGGACAGGAATCAAAAGCTACAGAGAAACCCTGTCTCAAAAATTAAAAAAAAAATGCTAAAGAAGCAAAAGGAGACAAGGAAGGAGAAAGTGGAGTCTGTTAAACCAGAGACTAAACCAGGTTCTCAATCTATGGGCTGAGACCTCTTTGGGGCCAAATGACCCTTTCACAGGGGTCACCTAAGACCATCAGAAAAAATAGATATTTACATTATGATTCATAACAGCAGTAAAATTACAGTTATGAAGTAGTAACAAAGCTAATTTTAATACGGGAACTATATCAAATGGTCACAGCGTTAGGAAAGCTGACAACTCCTGAACTAGACTATCCCTGCCCCGCTCACTCCCATATTCCACACGGCCTTCTTTAGCATGCATGAGATTTTTCTCAATAAAAACTTGAAATGAAAAAGGCCATACATAGCAGTTGTGGATGTTCCAGTCAGCCATAGGGAAGGGACTGCTGCTCCACCAAGGTCACCGTTCCTCTGGGTCACCAAGCTCCTTGACACACTTGCCTAGCTGGTCAAAATTGACAGGGGGCTAGCATAATCATTTTTATTTTTATTTTTTTAAATTATTTTTTATTTTATGTGTATTGCCTGCATGTGTGTCCGATTTTGGATTTGTAGACAGTTGTGAGCTGCCATATGGGTGCTGGGGGAATTGAACCCAGGACCTTTGGAAGAACAGTCAGTGTTCTTAACCACTGAGCTATCTCTCCAACCCAATCATTTTTATTTAAAAATAATTTAGGTAGCCGGGCGGTGGTGGCGCACGCCTTTAATCCCAGCACTCGGGAGGCAGAGGCAGGCGGATCTCTGTGAGTTCGAGACCAGCCTGGTCTACAAGAGCTAGTTCCAGGACAGGCTCCAAAACCACGGAGAAACCCTGTCTCGAAAAACCAAAAAAAAAAAAAAATTTAGGACTGTGGTGACACATGCCTTTAATCCTAGCACTCAGGAGGCAGAGGCAGGTGGATCTCTGTAAGTTTGAAGTCAGCCTGGTCTGTAAAGAGAGTTTTAGACTAAGCAGCTTACATAGTGAGACCATGTTTCAAAAAAGAAACACAGACAAAAACAAAACAGTGCATAGAGCTGGAGAGATGGCTCAGTGAGAAAACCGTTTGCTCCACAAACATGAGGTCCTGAATTCAGATCCTTAACACCCGAGAAAAGGCTGGGTGTGATGGTAGATGCCTGAAGTCCCAGAGCTGGGAAGGGAGAGCGGGAGGACCCTGGAGCTCACTGACCAAGTGTTTTGTTTTGTTTTGTTGTTTTTCAAAACAGGTGTCACTGTGGCTTTGGAGCCTGTCCTGAAACTAACTCTTGTAGACCAGGCTAGCCTTGAACTCACAGAGCTCCACCTGCCTCTGCCTCCTGAGTGCTGAGATTAAAGGTGTGTGCCACCACCGCCCCGTCTTGACCAAGTCTGTTGAATCAATGAGCTCCATGCTCTGTGAGACCCAATCTCAAACAAAAACAAACAAACAAAAAAATGAAAGAAGGGAAGGGGAAAAAAGGATTATGTTTGGGGTAAATAAGGAAGATGCCACTATCAACCTGTAAAAACCACAGTTTATTTCTGGAGCCATTTTGAATAACCATGGCCTGGGAACATAGATCTAGGCTACCCCAAATTCCACATCCCAATGTGGAAGCAGTTTTCACGTTTTGTTTTGTTTTTTTTGTTTTTTGTATGATTTTACAGAGCAAAGAAAGTCATGAATCAAGGTGAGTTTACAATGCATTGGTGGGTGCCCCAGAGAGGCAGTATGCTGAGATGCGGGAGCTAGTCTATAGGTCTAAGCCTGACGCATTCTTGGCTCTTGGCTCAGCAGAAGCTTGTGTTCTGCTAAGTTAGTAGCTTTGAAGAGGTTTGTTCTTTTGTAAATTTATTATCACAAGGTATTAGTTCAGGTACAGAGTGGGGCAAGACATGGCTTTTCCAGAGGCCTAACACCAGCCTAAGATAATCAGCCTTTAAACCTGCAGAATTCCACTCCCTCCACAGCACTGAATTCCCATTGGTCCCTCAGTCTCAGCAAACACAGATACTCCTACTGGCAGCTTTTAGTTCAGCCACAGCTTCCTTTCAGGAGTTTTCATTTACAAACCTCTGGCCTCTACCCACACATGGACTTACACGCATGTGTGAACACACATGGAGATGCACAAATACACACACACACACACACACTAAACTAATGTGTTGGACTCTAGTGTCCAAACACCGAGGAGGAGTCGCCCCCAGAGACCACCTCACATACCACAGCCGATGCAAATGCATGAGGATTTTATTAATTCTGTCATGACATGGTCCCTCAGCATTCGGGAAGCTGAGAGACCTCGAATAGCTGGTACAGTCTACTTTTAAAGGGGCCACAGAACCAAAGGGGGTTGTGATTGGCTTATCCAAAAGGGCTATTACCAATAATTGGCTGGAGAGCTGTTGCCAGATCAGATGAGATAAGAGGTCATTCTGACCCCATTTCCCAGGGGACAGAATCAAAACATACATATATAGGTAATTGTTCAGGAACTGAGTACATGCATGTGTAGCTGTTAGGTCCTTGGTTCCCAGGGGAGGAGGGAAGGCATTATGGCAAGGAGGCTGAGAGGTTTCAGAATTGTCAGAAATAGCTTCAGAATTGTCTTAAAGTCTTACAAATGGGCAAAAAGTTACAGAAGGACACACATGGCCTAAATACATATAAAACAGGGGTAATTAGTGAACTGATTGATTATTTTACTTTTTAGTTTTTCGAGACAGAGTTTTTCTATAGCTTTGGAGCCTGTCCTGAAACTCAGTCTGTAGACCAGGCTGGCCTTCGAACTCACAGAGATCTGCCTTCATCTGCCTCCTGAGTACTGGGATTAAAGGTGTTCACCACCACTGCCAGGCAAATCAATTGATTTTTAAGAGTCAAAAACAAATAGGATACAGTCTTAAGATTCAATAAAACTGATAGTATATATATGAATGTTTGTAATTAAATAATTTTATTATTATTTGTGTGTGTTGAATAGTTTTATGGTAACTTGACACAAGCTAGAGTCATCCTCGAGGAGGGAACTTTAATTGAAAAAAGCCTCTAGGAGCTGGGCGGTGGTGGCACACGCCTTTAATATGAGCACTTGGGAGGCAGAAGCTGACAGATATCAGTGAGTTCCAGGACAGCCAGGAAAACCAAAACATTTTTAAAAAATGCTTACAACATGATCCCCCCCCCCTTTTTTGGCAGGGGGAGGTGTTTCAAGACAGGGTTTCTCAAACCCTGTCTCAAGAAACCAAAAGAAGAAGGAGGAGGAGGAAAAGAAAAGGAGGAGGAGGAGGAGGAAGAGGAGGAGGAGGAAGAAGAAGAAGAAGAAGAAGAAGAAGAAGAAGAAGAAGAAGAAGAAGAAGAAGAAGAAATAAAAAAAGAAAGGGTCCTGGAATTTGCTCACAGAGATCCACCTGCCTCAGCCCCCCAAGTGCTGGGATTAAAGACATGTGCCAACACTGCCCAGTTGGTATTTTCTTGACTAGTGATTGATGAGGAGGGCCTAGACTTTTGTGGGTGGTGAAATTCCTGGGTCAGTGGTCCTGATATGAAAGCAGGCTGAGAAAGTCATGTAGAGCAAACCAGTAAGCAGCACTCCTCCTTGGGCTCTGCACCAGCTCCTGTCTTTAGGTCCTGTTTGAGTTCCTGTTCTAACTTCCTTCAGTGATGAATCTGGAAGTGTAAGTGAGTTTGAGGCCAGCCTGATCTACCAAGTGAGTTCCAGGACAGCCAAGATTGTTACCCAGAGAAACCCTGTCTCAAAATACTAAAAAAGAAAAAAAAGAAAAAAAAAAAGAGCTGTCAAATGTTTTAGTGCATGTGTGTGTGTGTTGCACACACGAAGGTCTCATTTGTCTGGAGGTCACCAATTCAGCTAGACAGACTGTCCAGTGAGCCCCAGGATTCCACCAGTCAAGCCTGTTTTTGTTTTTACATGCCCAGTTTGTGTGAGGGTTCTAGATACTGAACTTAGGTCTTCATGTTTCAAAGTCTTCATGTGGGGGGCTGGAGAGATGGCTCAGCGGTTAAGAGCACTGGCTGTTCTGCTAGAGGTTCTGAGTTCAATTCCCAGCCATCACATGGTGGCTCGCAACCACTTACAATGAGATCTGGCGCCCTCTTCTGGCTTTAGGCATACATGCAGGCAGAACATTGTATACATAATAAATAAATATTAAGAAAAAAAGAGTCTACCTGTGTAGATGTGAACAGAGGCTAGAAACAGAGGAAGAAGCGTTTACTTTGGCTCATATTTTCCAGGGGCTTTAGTCCACAGTCCCCCGGCTTCGTGTTTTTAGGCCAGAAACTGCTCATGGGGAGTGAAAGGTGGGGAAGTTGGGATGGTAGCGGGTATAGACAAGGGAGGAGAGGGGACTAGTGGAGGAGGAGAGTTGAGTCTGTGGTCTTGTTTTGAAATATTTCCCAATAACAAATGATTCCTTAAAAAAAAAAAAGCCAGAACAAGCCCTGCTTACACTATTGTACCTGAAGCCACAGCCAACATCATAAAAGAAGAAAAACAAAAGGCATCACATTGAAGCAAATCATCCTGATATTGTCAAAGCATCTGAAGTAAGACCTTTCTGGGGATTTGCATAAGGAGTTTTTAAAAATTAAAAAAAAATTTTTTTCAACAACAGGAGCACTTGCTCAGGCTCGGGAATATGACAGAGATGTGTGAGGGCCTGGCCTGAATGACGGAAGAGAAGGAGAGGACGCTGGGTGTTTGCTACCGTAAAGCGTCCTTACTGGGTGTGTTGAGTCAGCCTACAGCAGCATGGGCTGTTAAGTTTCATGTTGATTCAGGTCTCACTGGGTTGAGAGTCTTTGGCTAAGCATAGTGCATTGCCCGACGTTTTCTGCTTCCTGTTTTGAATTTGTATTTCCTCAGAAGTGCTCTAACTTTCAAACAGATGCTTGCTTTAGAGAAAGAAAAAAAAAGAGGAACTCAGTTCTCACGTTAACTATTTTCTTTTTGAGCTGATGCTAGCTATCATGTGTGCATCTTGCTGAACACCACAAGCCAGTCTTACTACTTGTGCAATTTGGACACTGCTAGGGAAGTCGGGGTTCCAGTACACCAACAGAAAGCAATGAGGGGTTTCACCAGCCCTCTTCCAGCCCATTAAGGGGTTGGAAATGGGTAGACAAGAAGAGATAAGATTGGTAGTAGTTCTGAGATATACTAAAATCTAACTTTGAAAAAGAAGGGTAATTTTGGAGAAGGAAGCATAAGAAAAGGAGCCAGGCAGTGGTGGCACATGCCTTTGATGCCAGCACTTGGGAGGCAGAGGCAGGCAGATCTCTCTGAGTTCAAGGCCAGCCTGCTCTACACAGCTAGTTCCTGGATAGCCAGGGCTACACAGAGAAACCCTGTCTTAAAAAACAAAAAACAAAACAATAACAAAAAGGGAGGGCTAGTGATAACAGGATCTCATCCACCAAGTCAGGGTGTGACTGCTCAGATTCTGCCTGGCCTTGCAGCTTCTCTTTCTCCTACCTTGGGGTATCTTGGCTGTGAGCCAGCTGCTCATTAGGCCTTCACTGCTTGAGCCGAGGTAGCCTGTATCCTTCAGGGCTCAATTCGTGTGTTTGAAAAACCAAGGTCCTGGGCTGTTCATGGCCAAAGATATTCCAGCGGTAAAGTTATACAACCAAAAGTCAGAAAGGGAATTCAGGGCTGGGGACGTGGCTCGGTGGTAGCGCTTTTCTAGCCAGTGCCGCTTAAAACTAAACGTGGTGCCCGTGCCTGTCATCCCGGGACTTGGGAGGTGGAGGCAGGAGAATCGTAACTTCAAGGTCCTTCTCTGGCTACACAGCGCATTTGAGGCCAGTTTAGGTTCCATGAGAACTGTTGGGGGGGGGGGGGGCGGTTCTATTCTAGAAAAGTCACCAGCAGTTGACTGGTGAGGGCTCTTCAGGTCAGCTCCTCATTTGGTACTCAGTCAGCATTTGCTAAGGGCACAGGATGTTTTGCGGAACTGGGTGAAAGCGCATCTCGGAACCTCACTGTGGGCTAAGCAGTGATTTCTGAACCAGACATGGTTTCGGGAAGCAGAAAAATCTGTTCAGGAAAACAGCAGAGCCACGTGAGAGAGGACAAGAGCAAATGCCGGCATGTCCGAGTCCCACACAATTGTAGGCTTCATCCAACAGATACGAACACATTCATTCCTCACAACAGAGAAGGGACGTGTTATCGTTAGTCCCATTTCTCAGCCAGGGAAGCCAGGCACAGGAAGACAATTAACACATTCAAGATTACTAGTGGCCGGGCAGCGGTGGCACACGCCTTTAATTACTGCACTCGAGAAGCAGAGACAGGCAGACCTCAGTGAGTTCTAGGCCAGCATAATCTACAAAATAAATTCCAGGGCAGGCTCCAAAGCTCTCAAAAAAAAAAAAAAAAAAAGAAAAAAAAGAAAAAAGCCAACAATAAGCAATAGATCTGGATTTAAACTTTTGTTTTGTTTTGCTGTTGTTGTTTGTTTTTTTTTTTTTTTTGGTTTCTTGAGGGTTTCTCTCTGTAGCTTTGGAGCTTGTCCTGGAACTCACTTGGTAGACCAGGCTGGTCTCAAACTCATGGAGATCCGTCTGTGTCTGCCTCCCGAGTGCTGGGATTAAAGCTGTGCACCACTACTGTCCAGCCAAGTCCTACAACAAACACTAATAAACAAACAGACCTTGGGAATTTGGTGTAAAGAGCCTCCCTTTAGGAAAAAGTCCAAGGGTGGACCTCAGGTAGGCAGAATGAACTTGGTACCTTTGAATTTCAGCCCTGAGGCAGATTTGACTGGGTAGGTGGGAGTCAGAGGACAGGGAGTTGTGACAGAGAAAGCTGGGAAGGGAGGCAAGAGGCCACAGGAAGCCTTGACTTGAGCAGATAAGTAATCTGAAGTTTGAATATTGAAAAATTGAAAAATGCTATTCTAGGACTGGAGAGAGGGTTGCTCAGATAAAGGTGTCCATTGTCAAACCCGATGATCTGACGTAGATCCTGTCCCTACCTGAAGTGGAAAGAGAACCTACCCCCTGCTGCGAGCCCCCCCCCTCCCCCACGCACCACTCCACCATCATCTGCCTGCTAAGTAGTTAAAACTTAAAAATGTGGCTCTAGCTGGGCTGGGCGGTGGAGGCAAATGCCTTTCATCCCTGCACTCTAGAGGCCAAGGCAGGCAGATCTCTGTGAGTTCAGAGTCAGCCTGGTCTACAGAGAGTTCCAGTTCCAGAACAGTCAGAGATACACAGAGAAACCCTTCTTAGAAAAACCAAAATAAATAAATAAATAAATGGGATTTTTTTTTTTTTTAAGGGACTGAGGCAGAATGTCTGCCTAGCACGCACAAGGCCTTAGTGACTCAAACATTAGCAAATAAACACTCTGGTCACTGTGTGGAATTTGAAGTGAAGTATCTAAGGAGGGGGGATGGGTGTTATAATCTGCAGGTCCTGCTTCTAATGACAGAAGACATTTAGTCCTGATGCCTTCACCCTCGACGACCACGGAGGATCCTGAGGGATGGATGACTCTAGGTAGCCAATCAAGTAAGTTCTCTGTCATTTTTTAAATCAATAACCCAAGTAAAATTTTACCCTTTTTAAAGATCTTGCTGGGCAGTGGTGGTGCACACCTTTAATCACAGGACAGGCTCTGAAAGACCTCCAGAGCCGGAGACTCTCACTCAAGTCTTGGGATAACACGGCCCCCAAGGAACTCGTGAGAGACCATCCTTGCAGCAATCACACGAGGTTTATTGACAGGACAAGAACCAGTGTACTAGGGCCGAAACTCATTTCCCATACAAGGGTAGAGAGTTCTACCCCAAGTAGCTGAGAGAAGGGGTATTTAAGGGAATTTTAAATTGTAATTTTGGATTACAACCCAGTAATCCAAAGGGGGTAGGGAGGGTGTCATTGGAAAATTCCGAAAATACCAGTGATAATCACAAGGGGGCTAACTCCCTGTTTCTCAAGATTCTTCTCAAGATTATAATCTAGAGGCAGGCGGATCTCTGTGAGTTCGAGACCAGCCTGGTCTACAGAGGTAGTTCCAGGACAGGCTCCAAAGCCACAGAGAAACCCTGTCTCGAAAAACCAAAAAAAAAAAAAAAAAAAAAAAAAAAAAAGATTATAATCTAACTTTATCTTCAGCTAGTTCCTGAAACAGAGTCACTGCAGCTAACCTAGATTTTTGGCTTTATTTTTCCTGCTAGAGAGGTCTGGATTTATTCAGGTCTTTCAGCTCCATAGCTGCAGAGAAACCCTGTCTTGAAACACCTCCCCCCCCCCAAAAAAAAAAATCTCTGATGCAGTTTGACAACTGAGAGGTTTTACTAGTTTAAAAGGACAACCTCACCAAACAAATTTCAGTAAAACAAAAACACGAGTTATTAAGGTATGTACCTGCAAGTTATAAAGGTGTGAGGACAAATATAAGTTATCAAACTTCTCTCTCACGCTGCCTTTCATAGTCTTAAAGATACTTTTCATTATATAAAAACATCTGTCACAGTTATTCTGACATAAATATGCTGCTGTTTATACAATGTATGTGTCTAAAACTTACGTTTTCACAAGAATTCTTTGAGTTCAAGAATTCCAGGGAGCTGAATTGAAGGATTCACCTTAAACAGGTAAGATACACCTCTCTCAATTCCCTGGTCCTAAATTTTTTTTTCTTACTAAACTTAACTTTGTTCTCTGCTCTGCCAACACCCTGCTATGCCCAAGAGACACTGGACAGTTTCACATCACAGTTCCACAGTTGGGAGTAAAGCGACCAGTTGCCCCAGGACGTGACCAGCACGTGACCAGCACTCAGCTATCTCAGGCCCCCTCAAGAAAGATTTCGACACCCACAAATAAGCAGGAAGCAGTCTTGAGAATCCGCCATCCCAATTCTTTCAACCTGCTATGCCTAACTCCCCACTTTTTTATTATAAGATGGAATGTTGTAATCGGCTGGCCTGGTCTGTCACAAGCTCCGCCCACTCCTAACCTCCCCCTTCCACCAAGACAAGCGACCTCTGTCTCTCTGTCTCTCTCTCTTTCTCTCTCTTTTTCTGGAGAGGCAGCTTCTGCCTCTCTCTCTTCTCCACCCTCTTCTTCCCCCTTTCCTTTTCCCCTTCATAACCCACTAAGTAAACTCTATGCCCAAACTCTCTCTGCATGGCTTATCCGTCTGTCTCCCACGAAGGCCTCAGGCCACCCGCCATAGAACCCAATGAGGCCTCAGATGACCTGACTCCACTCCGCGTGGGTCTGGTCCCCCACATTTATAAATGATAGCAATGAAGCCGGGCAGTGGTGGCATACGCCTTTAATCCCAGCACTCGGGAGGCAGAGGCAGGCCGGTCTCTGTGAGTTCGAGGTCAGCCTGGTCTACAAGAGCTAGTTCCAGGACCGGAACCAAAAATGCTACGGAGAAACCCTGTCTCGAAAAAAAAGTAAATGATAGCAATGGGGATGAATGAAGAAGAAAAACAGGACAATGACTGAGCAACTTGGATGAATCCTAACATCCCCTCATTTTAAAAAGTTAATTTTTGTTTCTATCATAAGAATGTCTAATAGGCAGTGGGACCATGAGTCGAACCCAGGTCAGTCTAAAACAGAGACCAAAATTGACTTGATCAGATGACGAGATTCATTCATCCATATTCTCTCTCTCTCTCTCTCTCTCTCTCTCTCTCTCTCTCATTGACTTTAGTTAGGATTTTTGTTTTTTTGTTTTAGAGACAAGGTCCCTCTGCAGCCCTGGCTGTCCTGGACCTCACTATATAGACCAGGCTGGCCAAAGGTCCAGCTTTGATTTTTAAGGCCTGTCTATTCACTTACCTGCAAAACGCGGTTAGTGTGCACAAGCAGTTACTGTTTTTCTTTGGTCACTGGAAGCTCTGGGAAAGAGCCGCCTCTCATCTCCCTTTGTGTTGTCGACTGAATCCTGCTTCCTAGATTGTAGGGCTGATGTCCCCATTTCCAAGGTGTCAGTAGGGGATGCTTTTAGCTCCTCACGCCTGCCTGCATATGCTTGGCAGTCCCCTCATCAAGGCCACAGCAACCCTTTCTACTCCCAGCCACTGAAACTCTCCACCTCTGAAGTGCTCACTGTCCTGCTGGTCCCTCTTTGCTGCTGGACACAGTCGCAGGGGCCTGGCTGGCTGACTGTGTTCCGAGGTCTCTGAGGTGAGGATCCAAAGGTGAGTTACTGGAGGCACCCAGAATACAGCCTGCCACGAGTTCAGGGCTTACAGCAAACTACCCGCCGTTGTCATTCCATGTAAGCCTTTTTGGCAAAGACTTTACAGCGAGCTGTGTCCCCAGCCTTGTAACACAATTTATTTAGTTAGCTTTTCTGAAACAAGGTCTCATCTAGGCCAGGCTGGCCTTTGAATTACTGATCCTCCTGCCTCTGTCTCCTCAGCACCCGGATTATAAGCATAGGAAGCCATGCCTGTCTGTTTAATTAAATTAATTTAAATTGAATATGTAATTCAATTAACATATATTTTTACTAAGCACCTACTATGTGACAGTAGTTACTATTTCATGTTTGAAGGTTTAGAAAATAAATAGTTAAGTCCTTGCTGTCAAACAATTTAAATATTGGCTATCAGCTCGAAAACTAACGAGCTTAGTTATTCTCTTTAGTTCTCTTCCTTTCTTCCTTTCTTTTTTTCTTTCTTTTTGTGCTGAGGATCAAACTCAGGGCTTCACACATTCACAGCAGCATTTTCCCAGCTGGCTATTTCTCCACTCCCTCCCTCCCTTTTATGTTTCTTTTTAACATTTATTTACTTATTATTTTGATTTTTATGTGCTTTGGTGCTTTGCCAGCATGTATGTCTGTGTGAGGGAGTCAGATCCCATGGAGCTGGAGTTACAGACAGTTGTGAGCTGCCATGTGGAACAGAACCCGGGTCCTCTGGAAGAGCAGTCAGTCTCTTAACCACTGAACCACCTCTCCAACTCTTTCTTTTTAATTTTTAAGGCAGGGTCTTGTTCTAGGCTGTCCTGGAACTCAATTCAGGTTGGCCTCAAACATGTGGTAATTCCCTTCAGCCTTCCTAGAATTACCTCCAACTTAGATACTAAGATGGCAAAGCTGACTGAAGGCTAGATCAAGAAAGGCATATAGGTGATTTTAAGTCAACTGGCTTCAAACCGATCCTCTGAGGAGGGGTTACCCTCATGACCGTAGAAACCTTATGATCGAAAGCAGAAAGATATTTTGGGAACTGACGACTGCATAAAGGCAAAGGCTGGAGCTGGGCCAGTTGTGAAATGGCAGGAAATGAAGTCACAAGAAGAACCTAGGATCATGGGATATTAGTACCACCCCTTATTCCGGAGGGATGCAGATGGTTTTGCGTTGGAGACTGTGATATGAAGTTTTTGAAATAGTGGTGATGGTAGCACAAGCATGTGGGTGTCACTGATGCCAATGAATACACTCTTTGTAATGGGTATAAACCAGGCGGTAGTGGCACATGCCTTTAATCCCAGTACTTGGGAGGCAGAGGTGGGAGGATTTCAGTGAGTATGAGGCCAGCCTGATCTACAAAGTGAGTTCCAGGACAGCCAAGACTGTTATACAGAGAAAACCTATCTTGAAAAACAAAACAAAACAACAAAACAAAACAAATTGTGAACTGGGCGGCAGTAATGCATGACTTTAATCCCAGCACTCTGAAGGCAGAGGCAAGCTAATAATCTCTGAGTCTGAGGCCAGTCTGGTCTACATAGTGAGTTCTAGAACAGCCTGGGCTACACAAAGAAACCCTGTCTTAAAAAAAAATAAATGTGTGTGTGTGAGAGAGAGAGAGACAGAGACAGAGAGAGACAGAGAGAGAAAGAAAGAGAGAGAGACAGAGAGACAGACAGAGAGAGAGAGCAGATGCCAGCAGATTCCAGTTAGTCTTGCCTGAATGCACAAGGGCTTAGAACTGTCTACTGTAGCATGGGTAACCTACCAGGGGCCCTAACCCTGAGTGAAACCGACACAGAGACCAACAGAAAGTAAAGAATAGAGGTTTATCTTGGTTTGTGACTTGGTTTCTGGTGAGGGCGTTGTGCTGTCTTGGGACGTGGTGGAAGGGAAGAAGAGCTCACGCGGTATGAAGTGAAGCAAGAGAAAGCCGAGGAAGTCAAATTCTCGCGGCAATTTTCTCGAAAGATTACTAACCTCCTCCCACAAGAACCAACCCACTCCTAAGAGAAGAGCATAACTTCCCATAGTGCAGCTCTATAACTACATACCTCTTTTTTTCTTTTCTTCTTTTTTTTAGTTTTTTTTTGAGACAGGGTTTCTCTGTGTAGGCCTGGGTTCTAAACAAGTTTTTCTTTTTTAAAAAATTGTTTTTATTGTTTTCTCCATTCCCTTCTTCCCCTTCTACCCTCTCCCGTGACCCCCACGCTCCCAATTTACTCAGGAGATCTTGTTTTTTTTCTCCTTCCTGTTTAGATCCATGTATGTTCCTCTTAGGGTCCTCTTTGTTGTCTAGGTTCTCTGGGGTTGGTTCTGAACTTTTTTTTGAAACAGGGTCTCTCTGTAGTTTTGGAGACTATCCTGGAACTAGCTCTTGTAGACTAGGCTGGCCTTGAACTCACAGAGATCCTCCTGCCTCTGCCTCCTAAGTGCTGGGATTAAAGGGGTTCTGAGCTTTTAAAGACCCGCATCTCTCAGCATTGCCCCTTGGGGGTTAAAGCAGAGAACTGTGGTTGATGTTGCTAAGCCACAAATGCAGAAACTGGAGCTCAGTGAGCAACAAGGATTGTCTGAGGTTACACAGCAGGAAGTCCTAGAGCTGGGATTGAGATCCCCGCAGTCGGGGCCCAGAGTCCACACCTTCACGCAACAAGTCAGACAGAATGAATGGCTAAAAACATGCATGAATGGGTGTGTTCAGCCCTCTCTCTGAATTGGTGGGTCTAAACAGGGAGGGGTGGTGCACACGCATGCATGCGTGTGTGTGTGTGTGTGTGTGTGTGTGTGTGTGTGAGTGTATTGCCTCTCCTAGAGAGTTTTTGGTAGCATCTGTAAACATTTTTTGGTTTGTCACAACTTGGCGGAGGGGTGCTACCTGCACCAAATGACTAGTGGCCAGGCATGCTGGAAAGCATCCTTTAGTACACTGGACAGCTCTCCCCATAGAATTGCATACCCCAAATGTCCATGGTGCTGGGCTAGGGAAAGGGCTCTCACTCTAACCCAGAGTTTTCATACTTTCCCCAGCTCCTGCTGCTGTATAATCTTTTGTTGCCTCTCTCTGTGTCAGTGGTTTTCAAAATGTGGGTCAAGACCTTTTAGTGGGTCAAACAATGCTTTCCCAAGGGTGGAATATCAGATACTTACATTACGATTCCCAGCAGTAGTCTGTGAATTACAGCAATGATGTAGCAATGAAGATGGTTTTGTGCTCGGGGGTCAACACAACGTGAGGAACTGTATTAAAGGGTCGCAGTCCTAGGAAGGTTGGGAATCACTGCTGTGTACTCCCAACTGTCCTGGAATCGGCTATGTAGCAGACTGGCCTTGAAACTACAGAGGTCCTCTTGCTTCTACTGTAAAAACCCAGTCTCTCATTCAGTCTCCCATTGTTTGATTGTCTTTCACAAGAGTTATTCTGGAATGATTCCGTGCTGGTATCTCTGGGGAGCCAGGAGGCTGCCACACTCTGACGTTACCTTCTAACATCCTGTCTCACCAACCTCCGACCTGGAGCCACAACCAGGACTTTTCTGGCAGAAATTCTGCTGTGGTGGTTCCCATGCCTATGTGTCTACCTGGAGTTTGGAAAGACTTTAAGACAATCCTGAAGCCATTTCTGACAATTCTGAATCCTCTCAGCCTCAATGCCATAGTGCTTCCCCTCCTCCCCTGGGAACCAAGGACCTGACAGCTGCACTTGCACGTACTCAGTTCCTGAACAATTACCCATATACGTATGCTTTGATTCAGTCCCCTGGGAAACAGGGTCAAAATGACCTCTTACCTCATCTGATCTGGCAACAGCTCTCCAGCCAATTATTGGTAATAGCCCTTTTGAATAAGCCAATCACAACCCCCCTTGCTTCTATGGCCTTCTTTAAAAGTAGCCTGTGCCAGCTATTCGAGGTCTCTCAGCTTCCCGAATGCTGAGGGACCCTGTCATGACAGAATTAATAAAATCCTCATGCTTTTGCATTGGCTGTGGTGTGTGAGGTGGTCTCTGGGAGTGATTCCTCCTCAGTGTTTGGACGCTAGAGTCCAACAGTGTCAGACTGCGTGGAGCCGGGTGTGTGTGTGTGTGCGCGCGTGTGCGCGCGCGTGCACTGTGTTGGTGTTTACTCAACCCAGTGGTGCTTTCCTTTGGCTCAATATCGATCTTGTGCTGCTGTTCCAGGAGTGAGTACCAGAGTGGTGGCAGTTCTCAAGGTCACAGAATCCTCCCCCCCTCCCTCCCTTCCTCCCTTCCTTCCTTCTCTCCTTACTTCTTTCCTTCCTTCTCCTTTTCCACACCTTTGTCTTTATTTTTTAAACTGGGTGTCATGTAGCCCAGGCTGACCTTGAACTCAAGGCAATCCCCCATGCCTCAGGCTCCCTTGCATTGGGATTTACAGGTGTTCTCCACCATACCAAACTACCTTGTTTTCCTCATTAAAATTCTCAGTTTACACCCACTGCTCAAGGGATCACCTAGCCTAAGTAGTGGCTAGTGTTTAGGGGACATTCAGTTGATGCCGAGTATGGGAAAACCTCAGAACTGAGAGCTCACTCAGGTCCTGCAGCTTACAGTGGGCGTGGAACTGAAATCTAAATCCAGACAACTTGAAAGCAGAGCTCACCTGTGCTCCCGCGCCTCTCTGATGTCACCTTGCAGGTCTCCTGGGCTGACCATCACCCTGGCAACCCCCAGAAGCTCCTCCCATTGGCTATCCACTGACAAGTACTACTCTTCCGGTCCACTCAGCTCAACTGTTGCTGAGGGAGAGCAAAGGGGCTGGACCAGACTCTTTGTCTAAACATATCAGGCTACAGGTCACCACTTTCTGTTCATCATTAAGGCTTAAACAGTCAAAGTCCACCATTTACTGTCGGTGAAAGGGAGTGGTTAAGGACGCAACTTGGTATCTCCAACAGGACAGTCAGTTCCCAAGGGGAAGAAGCAAAATCCTATTTCTCTCAGTACTTCATTACAGGTGGCATTTAAAGGGGCCTGGTAAATACACTGAAGGAGATGAATGAGCTTCGCATATTCTTGGTGGAAGACCTGAAAGCGTGATTGGTCACGAGTTAGACTTGAAGCCCAAGGTCACTTTCAAGCTTTGGACCTAGGCCAGAGAGCTGCGTGACAAAGGGTCAGTTGTTGTCTTCAAGTCGAAACCCTTACAGTCTATTCAAGGTTGCCTTGTTTGCAAAAATCACCAGAGATAATACTAAGCAGACAGGTGTGGCTATAATCTTATACATTTTTATTAATCAAGACAGGGAGTAGGTCTGAAGATTTACTGGGACAAACAAACAAAAAAACCAAAACACAAAGCCCAAAAAACTCAGGGCTGGGGAAATAGCTCAATTGGCAAAGTACATATTTTGCTTGTATGAGATTGTGAATTTGATCACCAGAACCCATATATTAAAAAAATAAAAGCCGGGTATGATGGGGCATGCTTGTAATCTGACTGTTAGGGAGGAGGACAAAGACTGACTCCTGGGACTCACTGGCCAGCAGGCCGTCCCAGTCAGTAAGCTCCAGGCCAGATAAGATAGCCTGCTTCAAAAGTGAAGGTAGATCTGGGCATAGAGAAGCATGCTTTTATCCCTACACTGGGAGGCAGAGGCATGAAGATCTCTCTGAGGTCAAAGCCAGCCTGGTCGACATATTGTGTTTTAGGACAGCCAGGACTAGAGAGCTCCTGTCTCAAAACACCAAACCTAACCAAAACACACATATAGACAAAAATAAGGTGAATGGGTCCTGAGGTTGACCTCTGACCTTTACATTTATATGCATAGTGTGTATATGCACCTTCAGGTAGTGCATACACACACACACACACACACACACACACACACAGAGAGAGAGAGAGAGAGAGAGAGAGAGAGAGAGAGAGAGACCCCTGGAAGGTGGCCCTGTCTTGGGTCCTGATATACTCATATACTCATGTAGGAAGGCACCGATTCTATTTACTGAGCGATAGCTCATGACATTTGCACACACAGTGTTTTCTTTCTCCAGCTCACGGTGACGCCCAACACTTGAGACATAACTGCAGATTAGGATCTTGATTTCAGGAACCAGACTGCTATGGTTTGCTTCTGCCCCTGAAAGTGGTCTGGGAGCTTGGTAAACAATTAAGCTCCATGATTTTGTCAGGTGTCCTGTCTGTAAAGTTGGAGTGGTCATCCATCACTCGGGGTTGTGATCACAGGTCAAGGCAGACCAACAGAATCACAACAGTCCTGGGGGTGGACGTCAGGCGAGTTTCGGGAGGCTCATACACTGACAAGTCAGGAGACCAGTGAGTTCGAGTGATCCTTCAATGCTTCTAGAGTCCCCAGACACCTAGGTGCTCAAGCCTAGCTCATCATACAAGTGCACAG
Source organism: Microtus oregoni (assembly GCF_018167655.1). Taxonomy (NCBI): domain Eukaryota; kingdom Metazoa; phylum Chordata; class Mammalia; order Rodentia; family Cricetidae; genus Microtus; species Microtus oregoni. The sequence continues at coordinate 10,718,495 of NW_024543210.1, forward strand.
GCCCAACCCTGGCCACAGGACCCTGAGCTCCGCCCACAGAACCCTGAAGCCCCGCCCACGCATGCCGGGATTTGTAGTTTTTCAGGCTAGCCGGCCTCAATCTCAGCTTCTATTGGTTTTCTTGAACGCCACGTCCCGAGATCGCACCAATCAGGGTATGTAGGCATCCGAGCTCTCGAGCGGTGGCGGCGCAGCTCAATCACAGCGGGGCGGACTCTGGAGGTGGTTGGTTTGAGGCTGCGTGACGCCTGGAGTTCCCACGGTCCTGCAGTCACAGCGGCGGTCACCCGCCCAGGTAATCGCGGGCCCCCGGGAGGACCCACGCCCCACGAGAGGTGACTTATGGGCTCTTAGCTAGGTTTTCCATCCCTCGACCCTTTCTGAGTAATATTTCCCTCCTGGGGCCACCCAGTCCGAGGCTTGTTTGTGTCGCGACTGTGTTTTGCTGGAACGGCGGGTTTCCCTGGAGGGCTAAACTGAGGCAGAAGGAGGAGTCGATTCGCTGAGGTCCCATCGCCGGGCAGGGCCTGGCAGGGTTCCAGGTGATTGTTGATGTTTTTAACTTGGAGCATTGCATCCGTGGAAAGGGGCAATTCCCGATCTCAACAAAAACACCTCTGTAGAAATACCCCAAATATTCCTTCCAAGAAGAGCTGCTGAGTTTCAGGATGGCTCACATCCATCTTGAAAGTGAAAGCTGGCTTTGTGTGGTCCCAGGTCCCTGTTAAGGTTAGGATTATTTTGGGCCAGCGGTTTAGACACTGAGGGCTGGAGGATGGAACTTATGTCACATGCTCCGTTTTATAGATGAAGATGAGTGGTCAGGGCTTAAGACTCGCTCTATGATCTGTAACGACTGGAATATTCTTTATTCTGGGGCTGCAAAGCAACCATTTATTGGGCTGTAGTAGGCTTTTGTTTGGTTTTGGCTTTGAGACAGAACCTCAAACTCACCGTGTATCCCAGGCTGGTTTTGAATTCAGTGACTTCCCTGTCTCATCTTTCTGCAGGCCAGGATTACAGGACTGGGCCATCATGCTATATAGTTTGCTAAGATTTTTGAGGCGAGTTTATTTTGTCAAGGATAGAGGTGTCCTTTGTGTGCAGAGCAATACTCAAGTTTCATTTAGGAGCAAGGACTTCGTGCAGAAGGGAGTGAAGTGAAATTGGAGCGCTGGGTGATGGGCAGTGGCTAGTGGGGTGGAGGAGGAGTTCACATTACCTGGAAAACAGCAAGGCGAAGTTGTGGACAGTGCTTTGGATCTGTAATTGTGGAGTCTGTTTGGAATAAGGAATTATATGTGGGGAGTGAATTGTTCCAGGAGGGGAGAGGCAGGTGCGTCTCGAATGCCCTTTAGTGGGGCAGGAAATTTGGGTGTTGTCCTGAACACCCAGTGAGCTGCCTTTAGTGTAGATTTCTCTTTATCTTGAAGTGTTTGTAGCATAGACAGTGTTAGAGAGGAGGCCACACCGAAGACCAGAAGGGCACCACAATAACCCCCAGGGGAGTTACAAGGAAGTAGTCCTCAGGATGCCCGGGATGTTGCTGATTGATGGGGATGTGTTCCGTGACACGTGTCAGTAGTCTCTGTTGCTGTGCCTACACCATGGGGGGCTGTCACAGGGAGCGGGCTGGTGTAGGGCACTCGCTGGATGGCCTGCTAGGTCTGGTTAGAGATGATGTGGTGTTCTGCCCAGCCATCCTGGCTGCTGCCTCATAGAATGTTTTCTCTTTATGGTAGCTGGGAGGACTCTCTGGAGTAACCGGTGAAGGGTCATGCCTGGCACATAATTATAGGTGACTGGCAGCCCAGTGGCTTGTTGTTACCAGCGTCGCCAGAAACACATGAGTCACAGCGTTGTGACCGCTCCAGTGATGGGAGCCCTGCACTTGCTCTTCTGGGTCCTCCATTGTATATGTGATGTGGCCGCCATTAGCAAACACATGGTCACATTTCACCGTGTTGAAGGGAAAACTCTTTCTGGAATTTTCCTATGACTTTCTTTTGGAGATATGCTTATTATTATTATTATTATATTTTTGAGAAAGTGTCTCTATGTAGTCCTGGTTGTCCTGTAACTCCCTATGTAGACCAGGCTGGCCTCACAGAGATAGGCTTGCCTCTGCCTCCTGAGTGCTGAAAGGTGTATGCTACTCCAGGCCCTGATTGTTATTTTAATTTAATTTTCTTTTTTGAGACAGGGTTTCTCTGTGTAACACCGCTAGCTGTCTTGGAATTAGCTATGTAGACCAGGCTGGCCTTGAAGTCACAGAGATCCACCTGCCTCTGCCTCCCATGTGCGTGATAGCATTGCCCGGTGTGTTTGTTATTTTTATGAAACAGGGATTTGCTCTGTAGCCCAGGCTGATCTTGAACTTGCAGTGGTTCTCCTGCCTCAGCCTCTAGAATGCTGGAATTTTAGATTGTGATAACACTCTTGGCTCCGGCACTATTTTTTTCTTAATTGTGTGTGTGTGTGTGTGTGCACAGCTGCATTTGTCCCATGGCTCATGTGTGGCAATCAGAGTACACAGCTCACTTCAGATTAGCTGGTCCTCCAGTATCTGTGTGTGTGTGTGTGTGTGTGTGCTCGCGCGCGCGCACAGTTGCATTTGTCCCGTGGCTCATGTGTGGCAATCAGAGTACACAGCTCACTTCAGACTAGCTGGTCCTCCAGTATCTCTCTGTGTGTGTGTGTGTGTGTGTGTGTGTGTGTGCGCGCGCGCGCGCACAGTTGCATTTGTCCCATGGCTCATGTGTGGCAATCAGAGTACTCAGCTCACTTCAGATTAGCTGGTCCTCCAGTATCTGAGTGTGTGTGTGTGTGTGTGTGTGTGCGCGTGCGCGCGCGCGCGCGCGCACAGTTGCATTTGTCCCTTGGCTCATGTGTGGCAATCAGAGTACACAGCTCACTTCAGATTAGCTGGTCCGCCAGTATCTCTGTGTATGTGTGTGTGTGCACACAGTTGCATTTGTCCCGTGGCTCATGTGTGGCAATCAGAGTACACAGCTTACTTCACACTAGCTGGTCCTCCAGTATCTGAGTGATTCTCCCATTTCCTTCCTCCTTGAGTGGTGTTCTGGGATTACAGATGCATGACTCAGTTTTTTTCCCTGGGTTCTAGGAATCAGGCCATCAGCTTTTCTTGGCAAATATCCTTATCCACGAAATTATCTCCATGACCCTCTGATATAATTTTTTAAGTTGCTTAGTAGACCAAAATCAAATCTCAGTTTATGATGAGTAAGTTGTCACGAGCATTGATGGTGTTGAAATCCGAATGATTAAATAAACACATGATGAGATTCATTTTTTTTTAACCAGAAAAGCTTACTTAGATAATTATGTATCCAGATTAGAGAATGTAAACTTTGATGCCATCAGGAGAAAAGATGAAAGAAAACGAGGTTGCTGTTTGTCTTAGAACAGTGGCTCCCAACCTACTTATGGGTTGCAGCCCCCACAGTGGGGGTCACACATCAGGTATCCTGCATATCAGATATTTTCTTTACAGTTCGCAGCAGTAGCAAAATTACAGTTATGAAGCAGCAATGAAATAATTTTATGGTTGGGGGTCACCACAACATGAGGAACTGTATTAAAGGGTCACAGCATTAGGACGGTTGAGAACCACTGCCTTAGAACAAAGTAGCTACTTGGAAAAAGGGTGAAATCAAAAGCCCAATGTTCCCATCACTGGAGAGAGAACCAGGTGGATCTCTGTGAGTTGGAGGCCAGCCTGGTCTACAAAGTGAGTTCCAGGACAGCCAGGACTGTTACACAGAGAAACCCTGTCTTGAAAAACGTACACACACATACAAAAAAGTCAGATTTCAAGGCTGGGTGTGGTAGTGCATACCCTTAGTGCTAGCACTCAGAGAGAGTCTAGTGAATCTTTTTGAGTTCCAGGCCAGCCAGGGTTTTCTTTAAATAAAATTAACAAACAAACAAACAAACAAACGAAAAGGTCTAACCTCAGAGCCAACATATAAATATGAAAGCTTCCTTTAGTCATTTTTGGAAAAGACCACAGGCTATAATGAAACCAAGTTTCAAAAATAATAATCATGATTTAAGAAATTCAAATTTCAGGGGCTGAAGAGGTGACTTAGTGGTTAAGAGGACTCTTAACTGTTCTTCCAGAGAACCTGGGTTCAATTCCCAGCACCCACATGGCAGGCAGCTCACAACTGTCTGTAACTAAGATCTGACACCCTCACACAGACATACATGCAAACAAAACACCAACATACATCAAACAAACAAATAAATATAAACTAAAGAATTGTTTTTAAAAAAATCAAATTTCGGGCCGGGCGGTGGTGGTGCATGCCTTTAATCCCAGCACCCGGGAGGCAGAGGCAGGGGGATCTCTGGGATTTCGAGGCCAGCCTGGTCTACAAGAGCTAGTTCCGGGACAGGCTCCAAAGCTACAGAGAAACCCTGTCTTGAAAAACAAAACAAAACAAAACAAGAAAATAAATCAAATTTCAACTAGGCATTAAAAACGAAAGTCTTAAGAAACTCAACCAATCATTGGAGGTTATGTCAGTAGACTCCTGAGGCTTCCTACTTGACGGCTTTGGTTCTGTTTGCCTGGGAGTATGTTAGATGCTTGTGGTTTCTCTAATGGTAAAAAAAATGCTTTTTTTTTTAAAGGCGAAGTTCTCCCTGTACAGCTCTTAAAAATGAACATGTGCTAAGGGTTTGCTCAACCTATTAATAAGAAAACTTGTTGAGGTTATTATAGCCAGTTCAGAGGGCGCTCCAAAGTGCAGCCCTGACTGCAGCCTGGAAATATTGGAGTGTGAAAGGGGTGGGGTGGCCTGGGGTCAAAGGAAGTCAGCATAGCCTCCCTTTGTTGGGACATTTGCATGTCTGCCTGAGGGTTATTTGCACACATGGCCTTTCTCCACAGTAAGTAGGCAGACAGTCGTTTCAATGGAACCAGAATTAGGGGGCCTGGTTAGGTTAGCTAGTAGGGTTAGGTTAGCTTGTTAGGTAGGGTTTCCCTGTGTGACTCTGATTATCCTGGAACTCAATAGGTCAGACTGACCTTGAACTCAGAAATCTGCCTGTTTCTGTTTCCTGAGTGTTGGGATTAAAGATGTTTGCTACCAAGCCTGACTGCCAATCTGAAATTCTGAGTCATCTTTAGTTACCCGGTGAGTTTGAGGCCAGCCTAGGCTACCTGAGACTGTCTCAAAATACAACAGAATACAATACAATAAAAGAAAACAGAAAGCCAACACAGTAAAACAATTCTATTTAAGGAAACTGCCCTAGCTGGCCGGAAGGAGTTATGCACACCTGTGATTATCTTGGAGTTGAAGGCAGAAGGATTGTGTGTTCCGGGTCAGTCTTTGCTCTATAATGAAACCCTGTGTCAAACCCAAGCAAATCCAGCACAACAAAACAAGCAGACAGTCCAGACGGGCTCTTCATTCATAGTCCATATCACTGTTTACAGAGCTGTTTACTTTAACCTCCCAGAGAACAGAGCACAGTGAAGACTTGCCTGTTTGGAAGTTCCTCAACAATATCATCATCCTGCCAACCAGCTTCTTGGCTTGGCTTGCTGCATCTGACCCAGAGCCAGTATTGAGTGGTAGCTGTCAGTGAGAGGTCACACTTGTGGTAAGGCGGGTGTCATACCTGGCTTTGAACTTGACCTCTCTACTTGGATGACCCTTCCCTGGCCTTGCCTTTATTACCTGTGGCTCACGACAGTTTATCTTGAATGCTCGCTTGTCCCAATGTCCCTACCTGAATTAAGCCCATTTGATGATATGTTTCTTGAAGTTGAGTCAAGTCCTGAACTTGACTTTCTGGCCTAGTGTCCTGCTGGTGAACAGTACAGTGTCATGGTGGGTATAGCAACTGGGAACTGGGAAAGTTCTTGAGGTTTGTCAGTTGACTTAGGGAGTGTGTGGCTCTGGGTCTCCATGGTGGGGCACACAAGTGCTCCTCCTCGTGCCTTAAAATGGCACATGAGAGGTCCTGGGTGGCCTGGGGAAGGTCTGAAGACCCACGCAGTTTGAGCCCCAGGCTGGAGCTGTTGTCGGTGTCTGTGGTCATGGATGTACCAGGATTTCCAGCTCAGGTGGTGCAGTGGGACAGGCACAGCCCACTCAGCCTGATTCATGTCCCCGATCTGCAGGTTTCTCTCCGCCTCCCAGTCTTGGTTTCCTCCTCGTCTGGAAGGAGCCATGTGGGTTCACAAGGATCATCCACTGTGAGGATGAGTGACCTCTGCCTGTCTGCTCCTCCTTCCTACAGCGCAGTGACGCGCGCGTGAGAGGACCGGAAGACAAACTGAAAGCAGCCAGGAAGGGCTAGGTTTGCATGGCTGTTGCAGTGCCCGCTTAACCGAGGTAGCTAGACTGGCTGAGTCTGCTCCGCTGCTGCTCACAGTCAGGGTGGACAGTCATCTGGGTGTCCTTGGGTCTGCTTCCAAGGTTCCCTTGGATTCTGAATAGGATGCTCTAGTAAGTCCTTTCCGTGAAAAGGCATCGTTTGTATAGACCCTAGGCTTACCATCGTGTAACTTTAATTAACTCTTCCAGGTGCTACGTTAGTTGTCCTGTTGTGCTTTGGAGATAGTGACACATTGAGCATAGGTGCAGCCCCCATATGCGTTCATATATACCGGATGTATGTGATGTGTTTATTTGTATGTGTGTGTACACGCATTCATGTGTGCCAGTGCAGGTGTGTGCGTGCTGCAGGTGCCTGTGGAGGCCATGGGGGCAACTTCTGGTGTTGATCCTTGCCTTCCAGTTTGAGTAAGACAGAGTCTTTGTGGTTCACTGCTGTATACGCCAGGCCGTCTGACCCATGAGCTTGTGTGTGTGGGTTCTCCTGTTTTTGCCTCCAGTCTCACTGTAGGAGTGCAGGGGTTGGTTACAGGTAACTGCTACTACAGCCAACTTTGAATGGATTCTCTTGATTCAAACTTAGATCCTCAGAAGTGTTTTTGATCCAAGCTTGGTTAAATTTGTGGATCTGGAGACTTTGGACATTGAAAGCCATGTGGATTTGATTTCTTTTCCTCCTAAATATGAGGAGAAAAAAAAAATCACATATCAATGCCACCCATGGAATGAGCCCGTTTTTGGGACTAAGTCCAACTAACCAAACTCAGCAGAGTCTGATATAAACCAGTAACCAGTTTGGTGATTTTGATGGGAGATTATAATAGCCATTCTGGCTGTCCTTGGGGCCAAAGGAGCCCATTCTGTTTCTTTGAGGGCAAAGTCAGCAAACTGGCCCATAGGTCAAGCTTGCTACCTTTTTTTTTTTTTTAAAAATAAAGTTTTATTCAAACAGTCGTATTCATTCCTTCCCATATGGTCTATGGTTGTTTTTATGAAATACTGGTTGGATCATATGATTGATTACGTTGGAGACAGTCTGGCTTGCAAAACCAAAAATATTTACTGTCTGACCTTTTACAGAGAAGCATTGCTGACTGGGCCTTGGGGAAAGCTTCCGGGCAGCTGAAGTGAAGCCAGATAAGTCCAGGGTGAGGCAGTGCTGCTGGTGCTCATGTGGACCTTCGGGGGGGGGGGGGGGGCTCTGCAGAGCTTTGGGGACAGGAGCTTCTGCTCTTAGGTGTCCTCTTGCTTGTCCTTTGTCCAAATATGCCTCACGATGACCCTAATCAGGGTTAACAGTAACAGATCAACAGGTCCCTGTATTGAAACCACCTCAGCAGCTCTCTAACCCTGTGTGTTGTATCATAGTCTCCAATCTACCATACCCCAGTGACCAAACAGTAAACCTGGGAGCATTTCCTAGATTTACTTCTCCTTGAACGCTGTTGTGTGGTGAAAGAAGTGGGAATTTAAGCAGGGCGTGGTGGTGCGCGCTGTAATCTCAGAATTTGAGTTGCTAAGGAGGGGCGGACACTGAGGCTTGGATTGCTAAGGTGTGGGGGGAGGTGGAAGAGAAGGAGGTAGGAAAAAGAGGAACCTTAATTTGCACTCACTGAGGTTTACAGACTCAGAATCTGGTGTTTCTCTTTGGAAGTGACCAAGCGTTCCAGTCCCAAGTGCTGGGATGCTGAGCTTAGGGCCCAGGAGGATGGGAGCCCATGGGGCTCGTGCCTGAGGTCTCTGCATCCAAGTGCAATCCAAGGCTGGCTGCATCCGTGTACCCAGGCGTGCTTTAGAAATGCAGGTCCTTCATGGTCACAGTCTGTACCTAAAGAGACCCTCCTGTGGACTGGTGCCTGAGGCAGCCTCACTAGAGGCTCCGCCCCAGGTACTATCGCTTCCTTCCCCTCTCTATGCAGTCACAGGGCCTCCTTCCTCTCCTCTCTACTTTGTCTCTTCTCTGATATGATATTGGGAGGGTTAGGTCAGAGGATGAGCTTCTTCAGCTTAGATATAGACCGATGCTGTGTGTTTTCTTGAGGGCGGAAGCAAGGCAGAGCCTGCCCCACAGGTTCCTTTCTGCTGAGACCTCATACCTCTTATCACAGGGTCACAGGCTTGGGCGTGCCGTTTCAGAACACACACAGTCAGGACACAGGGAGAAGCTAATGTCACAATGGGTGGTGGCCAGCCTATGGCCTTATTATACCTCCTGGATTAGAAGGGTCTTTAAAATTTTGGCATTAGCATGTGTGGTGGGACATGCCTGTAGTCCCAGCTTTTCTAGAAGCTGAGGCAGGAGGATTGTTTCCCAGGTGTTGGAGACCAGCCTGGGAAACACATCAAGACACTTGTTTTAAAACAAAACAAGTTTTGGCATTAAAGTATAATATAGGCTGGGCAATTCCTTAAGCATAAAGTCTTGAGAAGCAGAACTCTGGGGCAGAAACTAATGGGACAGGAATCTAGAACACCAAGGTCTTTGGCCAAAGAATAACTCTCCAGAGACAATGGCTGTGCCACTTCAAACCCTCTTCTGCTCTCTCCCTTCATTCCTTCTTTTTTTAAAAAGCAGTATTTGTTTTTATTATTAATTATATGCAAGTATGTATGTGTGTGTGTGGGTATGTGCGCATGAGTGTAGGTGCCGGTGGAGCTTGGCAGAGAGTGTCAGACTCCTGGAACTGGAGCTAAGGGCAATTGTGAGCCACCCAACATGGATGCCGGGAACTGAGCTCCGTTCTCTTGCATGAGCGGTCCATGCTCTTAACCTCCCCTTTGGTAAAACACATGAAAATGTTCGCACCACCTGGTGCACAGACGCATGTACTTGTTGAGTGTCAGACAAGACAGGAATGAAAGTTTGACTATAGCTTATCCAGATGTCTCACACTTAAACTGTCCATTGCCATTGTCACTAGCGTTGACACCAAAACATAGCTCTCACTTCAGAGGGGATACAAAGTTTATTCTGAAGCTAAAGATGAATGACCATGGCCCAGAAATACCATGTAGAAATGGTTGCTTGTGGTTTTCATTAGGGACAAAACAAAGAAAGTCATTAAAGTATTTACCACATGTCGTGGTGGGGGCCATAGACCTCAGAGGAGTCACTCCTGGAGAATTGAGATGCTAACTGAGGACATTCTTGGCTTTTGAACTGGTGGACTCTAGTAGTCTGCTAAGCCTACATTGAAAGGTTTAGATAGTCACAAGGACATTAGTTTAGACACAGGGGAGGAAGGACAATGGATGTCTTTCAAAGGGCTAGGAGTAGCCCAAGGTAATTTGGCTTCAGTCTGCAACATTTTAACTCCATAATCTTGAAGCCCAGTCCTTTGTCCTTTGATCTTGTAGAATCTTTAACACAGGTGCAGCCCCCCCCCCCCACTGTGTTTCCTTCCTGGAAGCTTGAGTTCACACTATTGGTCATTGCACTGAATTTTCAAACTTTATAAGTAATCTACATTGGAGCTGGTGAGATGGTTCAGTGGGCAAAGACGCTCGCTGCCAAGCCAGCTGACTGGAGTTCATTCCCTGGGATGCAGAGTGGAAGGAGAGACCCGACTTCCTAAAGTTGTCCTCTGGCCTCCATAGCATGGCAGTACTTGCCCCACCCCCATGAATAAATAAAAAATATAAATACATTTGGCAAGTAATAAACAGTTTTTATAAGAGGCAGTTTAAAAGATTTCCCTCTTCCACCCACCACCCAGCAAAAGAAACTCCCGATCGATTTTATGTCGCTCTGCAGATTTTCCTATGCTCCGCGAGGTCCTGTGTGTTCTTGCACAGACAGTCGAGAGTGTGCTGTAGACTTATCACCAGCACGGGATTGCTGGGATGTCATCTGCTGCATTCTGAGTGGTGATAGGAACTTGAGAAGTTGGCCTAAGTGCTTTCTGGGTAATTGGTTGGTTGCGGCACACCTGACTGGACTGGCCTTTGCCCCCCACCAGTGAGTGACCGCAGCTCCAAGAGTTTCTCCTTCCGTTTTCACTGTTACCTCAGCACATTCCTCTGCTCTAAGCAGTCTGCCCTTTGACTCAGTTGCTGGGATGTTATCTCCGGAAGTCCTTGTCCCTTTATAACCAGCTCTGCGTTTTCCTTTCTAGCCTTCGGTAGCTGATACTGGGGCACAGAAGGGTGCAGGATGATCTGGGCCGCTGCCGTGCTTCTCAGCCTGGTGCTGGGTGCGGGTGCTCTTCCCGTTGGTGTGGATGATCCCGAGGACAGCGGCAAGCACTGGGTGGTGATTGTGGCGGGCTCCAATGGCTGGTATAATTACCGGCACCAGGTAAGAAACTGAAATTTCTTTATCACTGACTTTGTCTCCCCAAAGTGGTGTGGTCATTTTGGAAGACAGTTTTGCCTTAGTCTGATGCAGGATTTCCTTGCCTCCCTCAGCAGTGGCCCTCAGAACCAGGTGTTACTCACATTTTGGGTCTGTACAGTGTCTGAGGTAATGGCGGCATCACTTGCCTGCCTGTCACCATCGCCACACATCCTGGGGGCAAGATTGCCAGGTGAGAGCCCTTGGGCTAATACCTTCATTTACAGAAAGGACACTGAGGGCTAAAGAGGGGAGGTGACCTAACTGAGACCCCATGGAAGGAGGCAAGCAGGGCTGAAGCTCTGGGGAACACAGTCCTCGAGTGTCTGTCCTTACCTTATCTCTCCTGGTGTTTCCTGTGGAAGTGAGAACTAACAACAGTTAACAGTCAGCCTCCTGCCGGGAAGAAGGGGTGACCTAGGGAAAGCAGCTTGGCAGTCTGGGAGAGAGGGTGAAGAAACAGTTACCCCGCATCCAGAGATCCCACTCCAGGGTGTGGGCCCTAAAGGAACAAAAATATGTCTGTGTAAAATCTTACACTAGTATCAGCCTTACTCACATCAGCCAGTAGGAACATGTGAGTAGGAACATGGTCAGGCCACAGAAGGGGCGGAGTAAATACGTGCGCTTCAGTATGGATGAACTGTAAACACACACTAAAAGAAGCCGGTCACAAAGACCACACAGCTGAGTCCATTAAATGGCACTTCAGACTAAGAAAGTCTGCAGGGACAGCAAAGGCTGGGCTGAGCAGAGACTGGGGAATGATGCTCAAAGAATTGGAGGTAGTGAGACTGTTCCCCAATTAGAAAGTGGCCAGGGCTGCACTGGTAGTGAACCGGAAAGTACCGCACTATATTTTAAAGGCAGACTTCTATGTGACTGGTTATGCTGTCTTTTTTAAAAGGTTTATATAGTCGGGTGTGGTACCACATGCTTTTAGTCCCAGCACTTGGAGGCAGAGGCAGGCAGATCTCTGAGTTTGAAGCCAGCCCTAGTCTACAGAGCAGACCTAGTTCCGGGACCGTCAGGGCTATGTAGAGAAACTGTCTTGAAAAACAAAAGCAAAACAAAAAAGTAGATTTAAACCTTTCATGCAAGATGCATAGATTGCCACAGGATCATGTTGTGAGCATTCTGAGGTCCTTTAATCCTCCTGGTGGGGCTGTGTGGAACCCAGCCTGTTCGTATTCCCCTTTATCCACAACACTTGAATGGAGGTGGCCAGCAGTTTGCCCAGTGTGGTGTAGCTGGCAGGCGGGGCTTGGGGGTGGGGGGTTGGGCAGGATACAGAACCAGCCAGCTGGCTTGAGAGCCACCTGCTCCAGTACGAGCTGCATGAGTCATGGAAAAACTAGCAGCCGCATTTGACAAAGCTTGAAATATGGAGGAAGGGCTGACGAGTTAGTCTGCTCAGTAAAACGCTTGCCATGATAGTACTAGGACCTGATTTCAACCCCTAGAATCCACTTATAAACAAAACCGTGGAATTTTGGGGTATGCTCGTACTCCTAATTCAATATAAGGAGGTAGAGCTATGTGGACCCCGGGACTCAGCCAGCATTGTCTACTCCAGACCAATGAGAGACCGTGTCTCAAAAACGGGGTCTGTATTGTTGGGGGGTAGCCTGGAGAGGTAGCCCAGTGGTTAGTAGCACTCACTGCTCCTCTAGAGGACTCGGCTTCCACATCACAGCCTCCTCCAACTCCAGCTCTGGGGGATCTGATGCCCTCTTCTGGACTGCATGTGTACATACAAACATGCAGACATGTACACACACAAATAGAAATAAAGTGAGTAGCACCCGTCCGAGATCAAGGCACCTCTTATAAAAGAAAGTATTTAACTGGGGTCTTGTGTACAGTTTCAGAGGGCTAGTCCATTGTTGTGGCAGGGAACATGGTCTGGATGTAGCAGGCGGAGCTGGGCCTGGCACCCCCCAGTGACACACTTCCTCCAACAAGGCCTCACTTCCGAACCCTTCCAAGCATTTCACCAACTGCGGACCAAGCGTACAAATATGGGGGCCATTCTCATTCAGACCACAGCACCTGAGCAGCAACACCCCAGGTTGTTCATTTGCCTCCACATTCACACACACACACACACACACACACACACACACACACACACCTCTATACACAATGTATATAGAGAATTAATTTTGACATCTTATTTAAACCAGATATCCAAATGAATATCAACTCACCATGTAATTAATATAAATACTATTGAGATAGCCTATGTTCTTTAAAGAAGTTTTTATCAGATTTATTTGTGTGTGTGTGTGTGTGTGTGTGTGTGTGTGTAAATGTGTGTGTATGTGTGGGCACAAGCATACTATGGCACGTGCATGGAGGACAGAGGATAACAGAGGTGTTGACGCTCCCTTTCTACCATGTGGGTCCTGGGGATCGAACTCAGGTTGTCAGGCTTGGCAGCAAGCACCTTTGTTAGTAGAGCCAGTTTGCTGGCCCCTATGTCTTTTCTTGAAGCTAAATCATTGAAATCCAGTCTATATGTGAGTTCCAGGGTGTCTCCGTTTAGACTGTTCATGGTGCAGGCACTTGGCTCCCAACAGTGGCTGGCTGTTGGGCGGTTGGCATAGAAGGAGTTTTGGCCCTGTGTGTGTCTGGGGTTTGTCTGTAAGTCATCAAGGGGTTTGGCTTAGGTGAAGTTCTGACTCATCTTGAATGGCCTGTGTGTGCTGGCCAGAAAGGAAATTTGGCCTGATTAATGGTTGTTATCATCGCCGATTCCTTTCCCTTTGAGGGCGAAGATAAGTTAAGCACAGACCGCAGGCAGCAAGCCTGCTGCTTCAGCAGCTGCTTGGTGTTTATACAGCCAAGTCAGGAACACACCGGTTAAACATTTTCAGCACCTTAGCCACAGCTGGTTCTAACTCAGGGCCACCCTCCTACTTTATAGAATTCTCTTCAAGACAGGGTCTCACACTGTTGTCCAGGCTAGCCTTGGCTTCAAAGCAATCTTCCTGCTCGGCCTCCTGAGTGTGGGATTGCAGTCAGAAAATACCATGCCCAGCTGCTCCCAGAAACATTTTCTTTAAAAGGGAGAGCTGCTGGTTTCCCTGGAAGAATATGAACTATTGAGCTAGGAGGAAAGGAAGAAAGGGTCCAGATGTAGCTGGAGCTGTGAGTCCGTCTCCACCCAGGAAGGATGGATCTGAGGCTGTGTGGGTGCCTCCGTGCCTGGTGGACTGAGTGGGTGCCTCTGTTCCTAGTGGACCCAGCACTGGAGGTTCAATCAGTCAAGAACTCTCCCTTTTTCCCGTGCAGGTTTAACTGGATGTGTTTATAGAGGCTTGAGGTTGCCCAGGATCGACAGGAGGCCTCTTCCCAGCTCTTGCTTTGGTTTCATACCGTGTCTCACATCCTTGCCAATGGTTCTGATATGCACTATGGTGGTTATTTCTGCCTAGTCTTTTTCAGATCAAACTGGATTTCTGTTTTCCAAACAGGAATTGGAGCAGTGGGGGCTGGTCTTGAGACACTGGTTGGTCACTGTGTGTTTAGCCTCTAGAACTGAGGACAAACAGGAAGCCTCTGGAAGCCCAGGGTCAGAGGAGGAGGTCAGGGTGAGGGGCTAGGAGCAGGAGGGGACAGAAGAGTGAGACGGGCAGCCTTCAGATTGGGGAACCCCCTGATCTCACAGAGGGGCACACAGAGAGTCTAAGGAAGGTGGTCAAGGCTAGGAAGAGGGTCTAGCATGCGGGAACTGAAGCCTGATTCTAGGATGAGGCAAAAGGCAGTGGCTGGAAGTAACTCAGGAGCCAAACTCGCAGCAAATGACTCGTCCTCCTTTTGGGGCGTTCATGAGTTCAGACAGTGAGGTGCGATTCATGGCAGTGACAACATAGAGATACTACCTGTCCCGTTACAATAGCACCCACATTCTGGAAGGAGAATGCCACCCCTTACTGGGTGCCAGGTCCAGTGCCAAGCACTTGGTGTGTATCATCTCATTTATCCTCAGACAGCTCAAGAGAGTGAGACTTATTCAGGTCCATTCTCAGACTGGTAAACTGAGGCACAGAATGGTTAGACACCTTGTATAAGGTCACACAGCCAGCAGGAAGCACAAATGGGATCTGAACCACCAGGCAACATGGCTCCACAGCCTGCGTCCATCACTTCCCTCTACTCCCACGGCCCAGGTCTCTTTCATTTATCAAGTTCTGTTTTACAATCATTCCTTTCCCTTTTATTAACGTGTTTAAAGTTAGCACAGAAAACTAAACTGTCCTCCCCATAGCATCTCCTGAGGCTCTGGGTGTCTGGTGTAACATTCTAAACTGTCCTCTCCCATAGCATCTCCTGAGGCTCTGGGTGTCTGGTGTAACATTCTAAACTGTCCTCCCCATAGCATCTCCTGAGGCTCTGGGTGTCTGGTGTAACATTCTAAACTGTCCTCTCCCATAGCATCTCCTGAGGCTCTGGGTGTCTGGTGTAACATTCTAAACTGTCCTCTCCCATAGCATCTCCTGAGGCATTAAGATAGAGTAGACTTGAGCTGGCTCACCATTCTATTTAACCTTTCTTTACCTGGGGGCCCATGGTGATAGAGAATCGGGAGGAAAGGCCAGCTGGCATCAGATTAACAAAGCTGGTTCCTGTGGGAACTGCTAAGTACCAGATGTGGGTCAGGGTGTAGCTTGGTCAGGCGTGTGTGTGTGCATGCATGTGTGCATGTGTTGGCTGATTTTGTGTGTCTACTTGACACAAGCTAGGGTCATCAGAGAGGAAGGAGCCTCAGTTGAGGAAATGCCTCCATGAGATCCAGCTGTAAGGCATTTTCTCAATTAGTGATCAATGGAGGAGGGCCCAGCCCATGGTGGGAGGTGCCATCCCTGGCCTGGTGGTCCTGGGCTGGAGAGATGGCTCAGTGGTTAAGAGCACTGACTGCTTTTCCAGAGGACCAGGGTTCAATTCCCGGTACCCACATGGTAGTTCACAACTGTCTGTAATTTCAGGATCTGACACCTTCACATAGACATGCATGCAGGCAAAACACCAATGCACATAATATATATATATATATATACATATATATATGTATATATATATATATATATATATATATATATATATATGAATAAAATCAGGCTGAGCAAGCCATGAGGAGCAAGCCAGAAAGCAGCACTTCTCCATGGCCTCTACATCAGTTCCTGCCTCCAGGGTCCTGCCCTGTTTGAGTTCCTGTCCTGACTTCTTTTAATGGAGCAATGTCTAAGTGTAATCCAAATAAACCGTATCCTCCCCAATTTGCTTTGTGGTCATGGCGTTTTGTTGTAGCAATAGAAACCCTTACTAAGATTTTGTGTGTGTGTGTGTGTGTGTGTGTGTGTGTGTGTGTGAGAGAGAGAGAGAGAGAGAGAGAGAGAGACAGTTGGGAGAACGGGGGAAGGGAGGGAAGGCAAGGGGCTTCTGTAGAATGAGGTATGGGAAAGCTGAGTATTCCATGTGAACTCTGGCAACACAAAACCACAGCGAGGGAAGAGCCAGCCTGTTAGGTTCCAGAACCTCCTGAGTGTTTTTACATGGCAAGCGTGGAGAGCCCTAGTCTGGCCACTTAAACTCAAGATCCATTTGACACAATTCTATTTTCCAGATAAGTGCTCCTTGTAATAAAATGGTTGCAGCCGCTTCAGATGTCACCTCCAAACAGAAACTCTGTAGAGGAAAAAGAGACCACTTGTGCCTGTTGTCCATCTGGCTCTCTCACAAGTGATAAGCCTTCTCCTGGGAGTCAGTGGGGGACTTTGCCCTCCCTGGCCAGCAACAGTTGCATCACGTGTCACACGCTTGTGTTAGCATCAGTTCCTGGAGAAGGAAAGGGAATTTCTGGGTCTGACTCAGAGACGTTCCTGACGGGATTATGCAAGAATGGCGCACAGTGCAGAGAGACTGGGATAGGGATGTGGGGAGAGCGGGAGTGGGTGAGCAGCAAGCTTTATTAGAAGGACAACTTACAAAGCCTCGTTTTCTTCATTTTGACAGGACCAGGCAACTAAGATTTGATGGAGACTGTGGTGGGTGGTGCTCGGGAGACAGAGCCAGGAGGACGGATCTCTATGAGTTTGAGGCTAGCCTAGTCTACATAGTGATGTCCAGGCTAGCTGGGGTTACATAGTGAGACTCTAATAAACATTTTCTTTTTTCTTGGACACAGGATCTCTCTACGTAGCCCTGGCTGTCTGGAACTCACTATGTAGACTAGGCTGGTCTCAAACTCACAGAAATCCACTTAGGATTAAAGGTGTGTGCCACCATGCCTGGCTCATGCAACTGTTTTGATAGAGAAGTTGGGTTGGCCCCTAAGGGGTATGGCACCCTGAACCCTGTGAACCTGCTTAGCCCCTTCACTGTAACCATTATGGCTGCCTGGCTCAGGACCAGTCAGCAGACCCTTCCAGGAAGGGCCAGGCAGTAAATAATTTGAGTGTTTGGAGTGCAGACAGGCAAAAGGGAGACTGGAGGGGACAGGAGCCAGGTAGCAGGAGTTCGGGAGGGGAAGTGGCAGGGAGCAGACTGCCAGCCGTACAGTTTGTCCTTTAGACAAACTATTCACTTAGGCTGATGTCTTGGAAGTTAGTCCTCATTGGTGCAACAGTCAGCTGCTTGTGCCTGGAACAAAGCATCCTTTGAAGACAGGGTGAGGGTTTGGAAGCGCTGGGTAGGGCTGGGATAGGGGGCTGCTGGGCCCAACAGTGATGAAGATGGGAGCGTTTGGGGTCTCCGCTGTATGACGGGAACAAAGGATATCAGCTCACTTTACATCTCAGCCTCTTCCTTTGGACTTGGTGGGAGGCTGGGAAGGCAGGATGTGAGTCAGGAGGGGAGGAGTTTATAAGTACCTGCCCGGCAAGCATACATGTCAGAGAGCCTTTCCTCATGAGGAGGAATATAGCACACGCCAGCTGTTAAATACAGCCTTTGCTCTGAGTGCTCTGTCTTACTGTGCTTACGGTGCTTACAGCTGGTGGTGATGGGTGATGCCCACTGTACATGTGACATTGTGAGAGGCTTCACTATCAGGAGGTCACGGGATTCCTCAGTGAGCCTGGCCAACTCCCAGTGTCAGCTTTGAAATCAGCTGAGTCACAGCGATCACCCACTTACTGCAGAGGTCACCATCAGCCCAACATCACCTCCTGTGGCTTTTCTGCTGTTTCCACATGATCTGAGTTTGCTGAACTCCGCTTTATTTCATGTTAACTCAGTGCAGAACCCTTTGACTTTCCTAAGGCAGGGGCAGCCCCAACTTCACTTGGAAATCACTGAATGTAGGAGGCAAGGCATGGAGCAAGGTACTTGGGTTCAAACCTTGATCTCATCCCACTTATAAAATGGAGTGAGTGGCTGCCTGTTAGGGCGGTCCTGAGGCCCGAGGCAGCCCTGAAGTGCACCAACACAGAACTCACCCTGAGGCCTCTACCTTGACCAAGGCATTGTTTCTGTGCCATCCTATCTACTTCCGACTCACAACTCCGCATTATTTTAGTAACTTGCAGAGTCGTGCAAACCTTACCACAAACCAGCACCAGAACAATTCCATCACCCTGTGTACCCCATATGGTCCCCTAGAGTAGTTCTAAGCAACCACTAATAATCTACATTCTGTCTCATGCATAAGTTGCCCTTTCTGATTCTATATAAAAGATAGGATCTTGTGTAGCCCAGGCTGACCTTGAACTCACTATATAGCTGAAGATAACCTTCAACTTCTAATCATCCTATTGCCGGGGTTACAGGCGTGCACCATCACAGTCAATGTTTTGCAATGGTAGGGATTGAACCTGGGGCCTCGTGAATGCTCGGCAAGCACTCCACTGGCTGAGCTACACCCCCAGACCCCCGCTAGAACTTTATCTATTCAGAAGTCTGCAGGTTAGTCTTTGGCTTCTGTCTTCCCTTAAATGATGTCACGGAGCACAGTCCACAGTGCCGCAAGTGTTGGTACTGCCATCCTTTTTGTTGGGACATAGCATTCCACTGTGTCCAAATGATGAGCAGCTTGCTTGTCCATGTCAGGTGATGGACATTGGGCCTGCTTCTTATTTCACTCCCATGAACAGTGTTGCTGAGATCACATATGTATGGTCTTTATGAGGATGAGTGTTTTGTTTCTTCTGGGTGGACACCAAAGGTAACTAGAGGCATTGTTAACTGTGCAGTGGCTTCCCACAGTGACTGGCATTGTACACTCCCATGAGTGTATCTGAGAGCTCCTGGTCCTCACTGGGTACTTGTTATTGCCTGTCTGGGTGGGACGTGACAGCTTGTGTTTCTCTTGTGACTAATGATGCTGAGCTTCTTTCTCGTGGACTTAGAGCCATTGGGTAAGGTGTTTTTCAAGCCTTTGCAAACTCTTGAGGGTCAGACATTCTTTGTGTTTTATATGTAAGCCTTATTCAACGTAGGCTTTGCAGATCTTCTCTATTCTCAGGTCCTCATAATGTTTTCTTTGTGGCTTTTTTTTCAGTGCTGGGCATGGTACCCAGGGCTGTGTGTGCTAGGCAAGTGCTCTACCACTGATTTACACTCTACCCCTTCACTAGCATTTCTTTTAAAAAGACTTATTTATATTTTAAATTGTATGTGTGTGTGTATGTGTGTCAGTATGTGCGTGTGAGTACAGGTTCCCACAGAAGCCAGAGGCTCCCCTGGAGCTTGAGTTACAGAAAGTTACAAGCCACCCAGAATGGGGTACTGGGAAGTGAATTTGGGCCCGCTGACTGAGGCATCTCTTCAGCCCTTCCTTCAGTGATGTTTTTGAAGCACTAAGTTTTAAATTCTGTGAGCTCTAATTTGTTCATTCTTTTCTTTATGGACCTTGCTTTTGGTGTCATATCTGTGACATCGACACTCAAGGTCATAAAGATTGTCTCTTGTTTCACTTAAGTGTCCTTCTAGCCGGGATCCACTCTGGGCTGCCACGGTTCCTCCTTTTGCATGTAGCTGTCTCATTAGATCCAGTACCATTTTTGGAGATTCTTCTTTCCTTAGTGTGGCTTGGAAATCAGGATGTGAAAGGCCTTCACCTTTGTTCTTTTTCCTAATTATTTGGCTACTGTAGGTCTTGTGCAATTCCATGTAAATTTTTCTGCTCTCTCTCTCTCTCTCTCTCTCTCTCTTTCTGTCCTTCCTTCCTTCCCTCCCTTCCTCCCCCCTCTTTTTCTTTCTGGAACTTGCTCTGTAGACCAGGAACTCAGAGCAATCCACCTGTCTCTGCCTCCAGAGTGCTGGGCACCACCATGCCCATCTAAGATACGACAGACGTTTTATTAAAAAAAAAAAACAACTTAATTTTATATGCTTTGGTGTGAGGGTGTCGGATCCCTTGGAACATGAGTTACAGTTTTGAGCTGCCATGTGGGTGCTGGCAATTGAACCTGGGTATTCTAGAAGATCAGCTAGTGCTCTTAGCTGCTGAGCCGTCTCTCCAGTCCCAGGACAGACTGCTTAAGTGACTCTGGTCACAGAAAATTGACTGCTTAGACATGATAGCTGCCTTGGTTTGTGTGAATCCTGGGCAGAATCTCCAAGTGATGTCATTCTTAGATCCTACATGACGTGTTTGTGATGACTGATAGCTTGTTTTGTTTCTGTCTAGATTTTAGCCCTTTGCTTTCTCTTTGGGAATTTCTCTGCTGCTCTTTCATGAAGAGCCATCAAGATCTTGACTTCTTCCTCTGTGACCTCCTGTGCCCCAGCTGTAAGACCTTTCTCACCTGAGGACTAATGAGATAGGGTCCTGAAGTCAGTCCAAGGCATATTGAAGGTCTCACACTTAGCTGTCCTCTTGTCCGGCAGCTCCTGAGTGCTGGACCCATGCATGGGTTCCTACACAGTCACAGCAGATGGATGTGATGACGAGTATTCGCCATCACACAGGTCCATCTGAATGGGCATCTGCAGGCAGAAGCCGGGCATTGCAGATGCTTTATTTCCTTCATCACCTGCTGTGCTGCATGGGATGCTGTGTGCAGTGACGGTCTATACGGCAGTGCCTGCCTATGGATGTTGATGCTGGCCACAGCATCTCTCCATGTTTGTGCAGGTGTCTGTTCCTAGAATGACATTGTCAGTGGAAAGTTAGGCAACCTGTTTCATCCCTGATCTCAATTGTTGTGCATAGAGTACAGCGTGTGTCATCTGAAACAAGGCATTCTTACAGGGATGGCATCTGTTCCCCTTGATGGCCTTCTTTTGTTTCAAATTATGATAATAATAAGACAGGATCTCATGTTGCCTAGGCTGACTTCAAAGACACTGCATAGCTAAGGATGACTTTGATCTTCTTGCCTGCCTTTACCTCTCCAAAAATGTGGTATTACAAATGCAAGCATGCCCCCCACACCCAGTTTTTGTGGTGGTATACTTAAACATAGAGCTTTTGGCATCCTAGGCAAGCACTCTGCCAACTGAGCTACATTCCTAACTGTCATCATCATCAAAACAGCATTTTCCAAACTGTTTGCTGTGTAGTCCAGACTGGCCTTGAACTCCAGTTCCTCCTGGACTACTTCCAGAAAGCTGGGATTACAGGCATGTGTCACCAGTCTGGCTTCTGAGTTGGACTTTGAGACATCACACTTGCCTGGACATTGACTGTTGGATGAAATAGAAGCTGTGAACGTGTTGCTTCGTCCGTCTGGGTCATTCTCTTTGAGGCCTGAACCCATGCTTTTGCTCTGTCGTGTGGTCTGAAATATGAAAACAAGTTGCTTAGGACTTTCAAGGGCCCTTGTTAACCTGTAGGTGTGACAGCATGTGCCTGTGTGTGTGCACACCTGTGCCTGTGTATTTACACCCCTGTGCCCGTGTGTACTACCTTACTGTCAGGTAACTGTGAGTGATAAGAGCGGGAATCGTTTAAAGTTGAAGTTAAAATTAAAAACGAATGTTTTAAAAAAATAATGATGTTAAACCTTGACCAGTAGGGAATGAGTCACAGGGAGTCCTCTGCAAGCTAGAGATACCCCGAGATGGCCTCCTTCCCTGCGATGTCTAAAAGCCAAGGGAATTATTTCTTCCAGGCAGACGCATGCCACGCCTACCAGATCATTCACCGGAACGGGATTCCTGATGAGCAGATCATAGTGATGATGTATGACGACATTGCCAACTCTGAAGAGTAAGTGGGGAGCTTTGAACTTGGCCATGAAACGGAATTTGAAAACACTGTGAGGCTTATGGGGCTCCTTAGGACAGTGACACACTGTGGGAATGGGAGTGGCCCCAGGCGAAAAGTCACAGGGATGTCATGTGTTGAGCTCTCAGCATGTTTTAGGGTGCAAAAGGAGGTACTTGGAGAGGGTTGTAGCGCTGAACCCTGAGGTTGGGAGCCTGTCCTTAATCTCTGCACTTAGCTAGGCACCCCCCTGTACAGGTTCCAGTCTGTGCAGGGTCTCCTGCTGTGCTCCTTGCTGGCACGTGTTCTCTTGCACACTTGCCCGAGTGTTCTGGGAACTGAGAAAAGACAGGTTGTCCCCAGCTAAGCAGCTCTTGGGCTCTGGCGGAGTCCCTCTTGATTGTGGTAATTGAGCCTGGGTGTTCAGCTTTGCTTTGTGTTCTGTTCGTTTGGTTTTTCTAGACAGGGTTTCTCTGTGTAGCCCTTGCTTTCTAGGTGCTAGCTCTGTAGACCAGGGGGCCTTGAACTCACAGAGATCTGCCTCCGAGTGCTAGAATTAAAGGTGTGTGCCACCACTGCCTGACTTCTCCTGTTTTTTGTTTTGTTTTTTGAGACAGTGTTTCTCTATGTAACAGCCCTGGCTGTCTGGCTGCCTGGCTGTCCGGAATTCGCTTTGTAGACCAGGCTGGTCTCAAACTCACAGAGATCCTCCTGCTTCTGCCTCCCGAGTGCTGGGATTAAAGATGTGCACCGCCTGGCTTGTCTGTTTTCTGAGAGCAGTGTTGTTTGCATGTTCTTATGCCAAGGTGCTCTGATTCCCAGCAGGGGCAGGACGCCTGCGCTTCGGCTCCTCCCCTGGGTCTGAAGATCTCCTTTCCTCTCTGCTCCCACCAGGAGTACTTGGGTTCAGGTAGCTGAGATCCCTAGCTGCCCAAACCACATGTGTTGGTGCCTATCCAGGCAACAGGAAGTGTCTTCAAGAACAGAGCTGTCTGCTATTTGTTCCTGTAATGACACGTTTTGTGTTACAACTGTGTCCTTTAATTTTCAGCAACCCTACTCCAGGCATTGTGATCAACCGACCCAATGGCACAGACGTGTATAAAGGCGTCCCGAAGGATTACACTGGAGAGGTGAGGGCTTTGGGTTTTAGTTTATTATTTGTTTTACACCTTTTTGCTTTATTTGCCTTCATCTACTTTCTGTGATTTTCTTTTTTTGTTTGTTTTTTAAAATTATTTTTATAGAGCTATATATTTTTCTCTGTCCCCTCCCTTCTTCTCCCCTCCCTATCAGCCCTCTCCCATGGTCCCATGCTCCCAATTTACTCAGGAAATCTTGTCTTTTTTTCTACATCCCATGTAGATTAGATCCATGTATGTCTCTCTTAGGGGCCTCTTTGTTGTCTAGGTTCTCTGGGATTGTGGAAGATAGGTTTTTTAAAAATTAATATTCGGATACATTCCTCACTTAATGGTTAATTTCCTTCTATTTTATTCATATTATGTAAATTGGCATTTATGGTCTTTATATGCTCTTTTTCTGAACTTTTTTTTAAGATAGCATTTTTTTCATTTTCCTTTTTCTCTTTCTCTCTCTCTCTCTCTCTTTCTTTCTTTTGTTTGTTTTTGTTTTTTGAGACAGTGTTTCACTGTAGCTTTGGAGCCTGTCCTAGAACTAGCTCTTGTACAGCAGGCTGACCTCGAACTCACAGAGATCCGCCTGTGTCTGCCTCTCGAGTGCTGGGATTAAAGCATGCACCACCACTGCCTGGCTTTTTTCTTAACTTTCTAAGGACGTCTTAGGAGGCAAAGAAACATTGACCCAAAGCTTAGCATTTCTTTCAGTTTTGTTTCACTTTATGGTCCCTTAAAATCAAATGGAAATTTAATATATATGCAATATAGTTAATCCATTTTAAGAGAGAATTTCTTTCTCTATAGGTTTATAGGGATATGTGTAAATTCTTGGCGGTAGAATTGTAGGTGATATTTTCCCCTTTTTATCTTTTGTGGTTATTTTTTGGTTTTGATGGTCAAGTATCCTTGGGACTCAGATCTGAGATTGCAAGCTGGAGGCTAATGAAGACCTTCACTTCCTCTTTTGACCTTTTGAGTATTTTCCTCCTGTGCTGTCAGAGTCTTTTAGTTTTTGGGGGGTGGTCCCCCAGTTCATAGTTATTGAGAAGGAATGAAAGGCTCGCAGAGTCGCCACCTGCCCCAAACAAGATAGCATTTTCACAGTTGACAGACCCCGGGGCCTCGGGAATGTCATCCCTCCTGGTGTGGGAGTGTTTGCTGTTGAGCTGGGTGCCTGGGCCTGACACAGACTGTGAACTGTGCTCAGAAGTGGCAGCTGCTCTGGCTTTGACTCCCTATTGATTCCTCGTAGGATGTGACCCCGGAGAACTTCCTCGCCGTGCTGAGAGGCGATGCAGAGGCTGTGAGGGGCAAGGGGTCTGGAAAAGTCCTGAAGAGGTACCGTCTGTTTTGTGGGTTCCACACTCTCAGAGCTGCAGCCGTACACAGAGGACCTGAAGGGGCACAGTTCTTTGCTCCTGTCACTTTTGAGAAGTTAGAGAGGACAGCTTTGTCCTGTCCCAGGCCACACAGTCTGATGCGTGGTTGGTGTGTTTCTTTGCCATATACCCCTGAGATCCAGGGTCTCTCATGTTTTTGTTCCCCTTATGACTTCATGCATATACCATTAAGCTCCAAGCCTAGCCCGCCTGCCTGCACACACTCCTCCCCGACGACTGCCTCCCTAGCACAGCTTCCCGTTATTTATTTCTTGATACAGGTGCCACTTAATTTGTCCAGGCTGCTCTTGAACCTGTAGTCCAGCTCAACCTCCAGAGTTAGCCTGTGCTTGCATTTGTGCATATGTGTGTATCTTCTGCCCCTTTCTGCCTTTTGGAGACAGAGTCTTGCTATGTAGTTCTGACTGACTTGGAACTCCCTAATAGACCAGGCTGGCCTCAAACTCAGAGATCAGTCTGCATCCAGCCTCCCAAGTGCTGGTATTAAAGCCATGTGCTACCAGGCCCTGTTCAAACCTCTTAACTTTTTGATGAAGGCAGCTTTTCGGGGACATGGACATGGAAACAGGAAGGGGAAGCTGTGGGGTCTCTGGCTCACGCTCTTCCGTCCTTTCTTGGCAGCGGTCCCCGGGATCATGTTTTCGTTTACTTCACTGACCACGGAGCTACTGGAATCCTGGTGTTCCCCAGTGATGATGTGAGTTCTGCTTACCATTTTGATCGTGGGTTTTTGTCGTTGCCATTGTTATTGGGTCCTGGGGATTGTATGCGGGGCCTTGTGTGTGTTAGCCAAGTGCTGTTCTATTGAGCTATGCCCTTCACAATTTCTCTTAACATTAAACATTGATTTTTACATTTATCTATTTTATGTGCCATGTCACACATGTGGTGATCAAAGGACAGTTTTCGGGGGTCAGTTCTTCCAGCCTGCAGGTCCTGGGGATCAAACTCAGCTCATCATCAGGCTTGGCAGCCCGCTCTTTCCCTGGCCAAGCCGTCTCACTTCCCCCTTCTTAAGTCTTTAAAGATACATGAAAAGGATAGTTTTATTTGCCTTTAAGATTTAAAGGAAAGTAGAAAACACGGCCTGTGTGTTGAGATTAAACCTACGACGTGTTTTCTGATGTTCCACCAGGGTTGGTGTCAGTGCTGTGTGGTAGGGAGTGGGGAACAAGTGTTGCAGCTGGAAGGCTGTATTTTATTTTCTAGCCGCTGCTCTCCCTGCCACAGTGTCAGTCAGGACTGAGTACATCACAGACAAGGTCTAAGAAAGCCTCCAAATGCTGAGGACGAAGCTGTGCGCAGAGAAGCGTCCTGTCCTCTCTTGTCTGTCACTGTGTAAATGGAAGGCCTGAGATGGCTTCTGGGTTTTACTGCTCACCCTGGTTTCTTTTACTGATTGGGAAGAGGACTTTATAAGGTGTTGGTGGCTTCTCTAGGATGCTGGTCTCAATGCCCAACTTCTTACCTTGCAGCTTCATGTCAAGGACTTGAACAAGACTATTCGTTATATGTATGAACACAAGATGTACCAGAAGGTAACTTCAGTTCCCCAGTGCCTTGGGGAGGGAGGAGCCCGAGGAGGGTACAGGAGCGAAGCCCACACTGGCACAGCTGGCTCTTGGACAGGTCGCTGGACTTTCTGGGTTTCGCCTGGTCAGCTTTGACCAGTGGTGTCCCAGCGTTCACTGTACCTCTTAGAGAGCTTGTTACAACATGGTGTGGGCCTCAGCCCCAGCTTAGTGTTGGCAGGGGCTGTAAATTACCCGCTGTAGGTCCAGAGAGCACAGGCAAGAACAGTTCCAGAGACTGCCCCAGTGTGGGACAGCTGGGGAAGAACACCTACTACCTTACTCTCTGTCCTCTGTAGAAGCTGTAGAGGGTGGGGTCAACATGATCTTAACACAGAAAGATGGCCGATGTGTGGCTTGGCTCTCTGGAGCTGCTCGCACTCAGATACCAGAACCAGCGTCTTCAGCATTGGGCAGCTCCAGTCCTCCTGTGTTCTGCTGACTCAGTCACGACTCCATTAGTGAAGAAATGTGATTGTCAGATGGCTTCTGTAGCCTTTGGCAACCGCTTCTGTACAGCGACAGTGGCTCCCCGATCCCAGAGCAAAGGATTGTGGGCAGGGATGGGAAGAGTGACAGCCAGTGGCCGGCACTGCCTACTGGGCGCTCACCTGCCCTGGATCCTTGCAGATGGTGTTCTACATTGAAGCATGTGAGTCTGGATCCATGATGAACCACCTGCCTGATGACATCAATGGTAGGTGGCTGTTCTTTGCTACTGCCTGCTGGAGACCAAGTGTTTCCCCTGTACCTCTTAGACACTGATGGTAGCCTGATAGGCTGACGGGGGACATGCTTGTGGCCAGATCTGGCTTCTTTTGCTCTGTAAGTGTTGATAGAAAATAAAGATTCTATGGGACTTGGAGACTCGGCTTAGTGGTCAGGAGCATGGGCTGCTTTTGTAGAAGACCTGAGTTTGGGTCCTCAGAGGTGCATAGCCGCCTACAACTCCACTTTCAGGGGAACCAATGCTCTCTTCTGGCCTCCTAGTGTTCAAGCTACATGAACAGGCAAACATTCATACTCACAAAATAAAAGTAAAACAATTCTAAAAACAACAACAACCCCCCAAAATAATGGTATCAAGAAGAGTCTCTATGCAAGCTTCCCAATGCTGCCCAAACTAGACCAGTCTGTCTGATCTCAGGCAGGTAGGCGACTTGGTCCTTGAACATGGGGACAGTGACTGCCTGCCTGTTAAAGAGTGACATCTTAAATGCAGACACTTTAAAGGTCCTGCCCAGCTGAGTGCTTTGAGACGGAGTCCCCATAGTCCAGGCTGATCTCAGACTTGCTGTATAACTGAGGATGTCTTTGAACTCCTGATTTTCCCTCTATCTCCCAAGTGCTGGGATTACAGGCATGTAATCCCATGCTTGGCTTTTTTGTTTTGTTCAGTTTAACTGTTTTTCAGGCCTCATCCCTTCTCAGTAAGCACTCTGATCCCACCCCCCCGGCCCCCATTTTAGTGTTTTCTAAATAATTGTCAATCCTCCCTAAACCAGACTGGACCCATGTTCTTTGTGTTCCCCAGTTTGTTAAGACCTGTCAGCCATCTTCCCCGAAGTTGTGTTCTGAACACACACATGTACACAAGATTTTGCTCACAGCTGCAATAAGAGACCCTTCTTGGCTCTCTTCCCTCCATGTTTGAGAGGAGCTATTGTTCAGAATGGACAGAGCCATGCTCTCCCTGTGTTGAGTATAGCTTTGACGTCGCCAGCGGAAAGGAGGGACCCCAGTTTCAAGGGTGGTCCGAGGCCAGAGTAAAACAGATCTCACATACCCCTTTACTCTCCCGTAGTCTATGCAACTACTGCCGCCAACCCCAGGGAGTCCTCTTACGCCTGCTACTATGACGAGAAGAGAAACACGTACCTGGGGGACTGGTACAGTGTCAACTGGATGGAAGACTCGGACGTGGTAAGGCCTTTCGTCAGGACCGCTCAGCCCGCCACGGAGCAGCCCTCCCTCCGGCTGCAGGTCCTCCAAGGGCTTCTGTGCTTGTCTTCCTGCAGGAGGATCTGACCAAGGAGACGCTCCACAAGCAGTACCACCTGGTGAAGTCGCACACCAACACCAGCCACGTCATGCAGTACGGGAACAAAGTGAGTGGGGCCTCACTTCCTCGCTCCCTAATCCTGGCGCCTCAAGCACATTCATTCAGAACTTTGTCTCTTGATAAAGAGAAACGGGATTCAGGTGTGCCATGATCTCAGCATGGCTCTGCCTCACGGAGCCTCTCTGTCCTGGGGTCTCGGGCTCAGGAACCAGACGTGCCCGGTTTGCACTTATAGGTCTGGGCGTTAAGCGTGAGCTCTGGACCTGTGTCCTTCCTCATTTGTCAGAGACCTTGCTTCCAGGGTAGCCGGGACACCAGACAAGGTTGTGTGGGGGAAGCCCTGAGCAAGGGCCTGTCCCCTGGCAAGAGACGATGGAGACTGAAAGCGTGCATTCTGTTTCATGGCTGTCCCACTGAACCCTGCATTTTGAATGTCAAGCTGCCCGTCCTTAGTTCTCATTGGCTGGAAGTTGGAGACTGTTCACACAGCCCACCGCTAACTCTGTCCAGCCGGGACCAACATGGTCAGATAGTAGTACTCGGGGACCTGTTCTCTGGCTGCATGCAGAAGGCTTGAGCCTTGGCTGGGAAAGAAGGCTTTGGATGTGTAGCTTGGCTGAAAATTAAAAAACTTAAAATGGAGCTTCCAGTGTGCCATTCCCCAGGCCTAAGAGCTTGCCAGCTGAGATCTGTTTTCAGGTGCAAGCCCTGGCATTCCAGAAGAAAATTCACACAAGTGTGGCCAGGTTGCTTTGCCCTGGCTTGGCACTTGGATGGGTGTGGGAGAGAGCAGGACAGGGTGAAAGCCAGACAGGTGACTCAGGTGCCATGCCCTGCTGTGTGGCTTTGCTTTCAGCTTCCCAGTCTCAGTACTGGTGTTCAGCTTGGTCCATTTCTTGTCTGTCTGTCTCTCTGTGAATGGTGGATCTTTTAGAACTTTCTGTTTTTCTGTTTGTATTTTGGTTTCAGTTTTAGAATGAGTGTTGCATTAACGTCGCTTGCTTTGATAATGAGAAAGCTTAAGCTATTTATTCCCCTGGGGTTAGGTCTGTCTTGACCTGTGCAAGCAGATTAACAGACTGGCGCTTGCATGCATTTTGTTAGCGTCTGAGGCCCAGTGTCAGCCTGGCCCGTGGCCCTAGCTCTGCCATTCTCATGGGACCCAGACTTCAGCTTCAGCCTGGACAGATGCTGGAACCTCCTTGCTGCTGGTCACTGGGGGCAGGCAGGGGAGCAGGGGCGGGGGCAGGCAGGGGAGCAGGGGCGATGAGCAAGCGCACTCAGGATTCCCCAAGTTGAAATAAACTTTAAAACTGTGGATCTGCTGCTGGCTTTGCATATGGAGGAGCCCTTGCTGCAAAGCACACTGGGTATTTTCGATGTTCTTCAGTGGTGGATTTCAGCCACACATGTGGCTGCCCGTCTGTCTCTGCCTGAGTTGACCATGTGGGCCTAGCCTGCTTGTCACAGCTGCTTAGCTGACCAAACGGTTTGTGTTTGTGTTCTACCCTTCCTCCAGTCTATCTCTAGCATGAAAGTGATGCAGTTTCAGGGTATGAAACACAGAGCCAGCTCCCCCATCTCTCTGCCTCCAGTCACACGCCTTGACCTCACCCCCAGCCCAGAGGTGCCCCTGGCCATCCTGAAGAGAAAGCTGCTGCGCACCAATGACCTGAAGCAATCCCAGAATCTCATCGGGCAGATCCAGCAGCTTCTGGATGTAAGTAGTGGTCAGAGGGACTCTTCTGAGAGGCTGGGCCAGTTGAGACCGAATGTGTGTGTGCGTGTGTGTGTGTGTGTGTGTGTGTGTGTGCGCGCGCGCGCACGTGCATGTGGCCGCTGGTATACACACAACCAGCACCCAGAACTTGGCCCATAGAGAAAGGAGTGCGGCTTCTTTGCTCTTGGAAAGCAGAGCAAACAGCAGAGCGGTAAGCTGTCTTCATTCTTTATGATGACTTTGGCCTCTTGAGTGTCAGGAAGGAAAGGATTGGAGGTCCAGCTTCTCAGAATCCTTCTAAGATGCTCTGGCCTTTTGGTGATCCCTTCTAGATGTTTCTATCTTACTACTTCTTGACTTAGTCTTTTTGTTTTTAATCCAGTCTATAAAATTGTCTCATGGTCACTTCCTGAAACTGTTGTCTGTCCTTTCACAACTGTTGCTATGTTCAGAAGTTGTTGGGATTGGCAGGAGGATCGTTTTGATCATAGCTCTCATTTGTTCCCGTCTGTTCCGACGAACTCACTCTGTGTTAAAACTTGTCCCCAGTCAACATGGCACTCTGATGAACACGTGGACAGATTAAAAAAAAAAATCCGTGTTTGTTTTATTTTATTTTTTTTCAAGTAGAGTCTCATGTGTCCCAGGCTGTCCGTCTCCAGCTTGTTAAGTAGCAGAGGATGGCTTCCAACTTCTGATTCTCCTCCCACCTGAGTGCGGAGTCCCATCATCCCCAGTGTATGTGGTTCTTAGGATTAGGAACTGAACCCAGGGTTTCATGGATATGGGCAAGCCTCTACCAGCTGAGCCACATCCCCACTCCCCATATATATTTTAAAAGCTTAGCTTTAATTTTTGTTTTTGGAAACTTGTCCCCCCCTCCCCCCCACTGCTGTGAAAATAACAACTTGAGTGGCCTAGATGTGTTTTTTGTTTGTTTGTTTTTGTTTTTATTTTTTTGAGACAGGGTTTCTCTGTATAACAGTCTTGGCTGTCCAGGAACTTGCTCTGTAGACCCAGCTGGCCTTGAACTCACAGAGATCCGCCTGCCTCTGCCTCCCAAGTGCTGGGGATTAAAGGTGTGCGCCACCACTGCCCGGCCAGGATGTATTTTTAAGTGGTGTCAAACACAGCGGAAATAACTGCCCTTCTACTTTCTAATTTTTGGTTTCTTAATAACTTTTATTTATTGATCCTAGGGAGATTTTGTCTATGGCACTTGTTATATCTATTGTTACTACTTGAAGAATTAAATAGTTCAGGCAACATGTCCCATGTCTTAAATACTAGCACTTGGGAGGTGGAGGCAGGGAGGTCAGGAGTTCCTCAGCTCCGTACTGAGTTAGTGGTTAGAGCTCACCCTCAGTTACACGAGACGAAACAACAATGCCATTGAAAGGGCATTTTGTCTTTATCCTCTGGGTAGTCACAGAAACTAAATCAGAGTTTCCTTGTGTTGGCTTGAGCAATTGTGTACATTGTAGAATTTCTCTGGTGTCTGCTGTAAATCTGAAAACTATTTTTAAGTCTACACACTTACTTACTGGATTCAACAGTTTCCTGGTAATTATTGCACTGTTATATTTTTATACAAAACAAAGAATTAAAAAGCCAAGATAAAAACCCATTTAACTTATTCAGAAATAACCATAAGAAGCTCATTTTGTGCCCTTGTATATTTTCTGAAAAGAACCGCTTTTCAAAAACAAAAGCACTTTGTGTGTGTGTGCAGCATAGCATTGTATCCCATTTATAGACTTTTCTGTGCCCAGTGTGAGGGGAGGCAGCTGGACACTGTGCTGATGTTTACTCTGCGGCTATGGGGTTTGGGTTGAAGCATAGGAAAGCCGTTACAGGGCTCACAGAGCTCAAGGGACCCTGTGTCCAGGACCACACGTGGGCCCAGCACACTGTGTGTGATGCATTCAGCCATGAAGGAGAGAAACACTGTGTGGGTCAGAGACGTTGACGGAGAAGTCAGGGTTGGGTTCAGCAATGTCTTCTTCACAGCGCTACTCTATCCTCTGGGAGGAACATGGGGCCCCTGTGCCTTCTATGCCACCAGCTGTGGTTTCCTGGGCGGGCAAAGCACCGCATCAAATGAGGAGGCTAGTGGTGTGCTTCGGAGATGGGTGTAAACCAGACATGGCTGCCCTCCCTCCAGGCGCCAGGGAGCAGTGTTTCCATGGTGGTAGGAGGCGAAGAAGGACAGATCTTTGCAGTGTCACAGAAACCACGCACACTTTCCATCTTTCCCAAATACATTTATCGACCTGCTTCAATCCTTTGTGGGTTGAAGGCTGTGCCAGGAGACTTCCTCGTATGTGCTTCTTACTGAAGGGCCCAGAGAGAGTACATTAAGCCAGAACTGTTTCAAAATGCTGTCTCTTCTTCCTAGGCCAGGCACGTCATTGAGAAGTCCGTGCAGAAGATTGTCTCCCTGCTGGCAGGGTTTGGGGATACTGCTGAGAGACTTCTGTCAGACAGAGCCTTGCTCACAGCACATGACTGCTACCAGAAGGCTGTGACCCACTTCCGCACACACTGCTTTAACTGGCACTCCCCCACGGTGAGTCCAGGTCCTCAGGCCTCCCTGCTGCTGAGATCTGAAAGCTAAACTCAGGTACATTGGCTTGTGGAAGGTTCTGTCTGGGCCTTAGGAACCTGGATGCCCAGGTTCACGGTTATATGTCTAGGTCCCAGACAGTCTGCCAGAATCACAGGTGACAATTCCCTTTTCTGTTGACTTTGAAGGGTCCTTGTTTCTCTTGATGATGTGGCCCTACCTCCACCTGACTCTTACATTTGCCAGACATTGGCTTCTTTCTCCTAAGATTTATTGCTGGAGCACAACCTGGTCCATTGAGAGGGAAGAACGATGCTTCTGCCAATTGTAGTGCCAGTCAGCTAGTTGCCCCCTAGAAAGTCCTGGGGTTCCAATGGAATGCTTGGATTCTGCTGGAGAAAGGGGGCAAACTGTGGCCTGTAGACCAAGCCCTGGAAGAGCCTGCTTTGCCATCCATTTTGGCGATTGTGTGCCATTTCTCTCCTCAGCTCGGTTCCCAGAATCAAAGGCAAGGCCCCCGACCATCAGCCCTCGCCGTTGAGTCTACCCTGAGACTTGACAGCACTTCACAGGCCCACCAGCCCCCTGAGATTGTGTGTGGCCCTTACATATGTGCATCTCTCTCAGGAGAGTCTGTCAATACCTGTAGATTGTCCTAAATAGACCTAGAACCCCTGGTTGAGGGAACTGGCTTTGTGTTTGAACACAGAAGCAGGCGAGCTGACTGCGTGCCGAGATGCTCACATGTGCTTCTTTGTTCTCTTGCAGTATGAGTATGCCTTGAGGCATTTGTACGTGCTGGCCAACCTCTGTGAAAAGCCTTATCCGATTGACAGGTAAGGCAACACTTAGCGCCGGGAAGATGGGCATCATTCTGAATGGCTCTGGAGCATGCCACGGGCCTAGGAAGACAGACAATAGTCCATGGCCCAGTTTTGTTCTGGGGCCCCTTGTCAGTGGAATCAGAGGGGCTGGGTTCCCAGTGGTGATGACCAGGGACTTTGTCCTAAATGACTCCTGCCCAGGATGGAA
Organism: Microtus oregoni; assembly: GCF_018167655.1. Classification (NCBI taxonomy): domain Eukaryota; kingdom Metazoa; phylum Chordata; class Mammalia; order Rodentia; family Cricetidae; genus Microtus; species Microtus oregoni. The sequence goes on from NW_024543210.1 coordinate 10,751,853, forward strand.
TTATGTCTTGCTTTCTTCAGGGTTGACCTAACTCACCAAAGTCATCTTCCTGTCTCTTCCAGGATAAAGATGGTCATGGACAAGGTGTGTCTTGGTCACTACTGAGCAGCTGCCTTCCCAGGGCTTCGTAAAGAGTGAACACAGTCCATTGGAATGTGTACCGACCTGAGACCGAAGGGGTGGAGCCAGAGGCAGCTAAGCCTAGCTCCTGGAATGCTGCCAGCCCCTCCCAGGGCTTTCTTTCTGAAGACACTGACCACTAAGAAGCTAGTTCAGGCAGTAAAGCACTCTGGAGAAAGGAACTTTTGCTTCTTAGGAGGTTTTTTTTCGTTGTTGTTTTTTTTGTCCTGTAGCTTTCAAGAGCAAACTCACTGTGGCTTCTGTCGCCATTGAAGGAGTCTCCTGAGAAATTCGAAGCTGAAACCACTTTCTGTCTTCACAGTGATTTTACTGAGTGGGGTGTGAGCCTCTAAGGAGAATTATTTTTAGAAAATATAATTTTTGATTGCTTTTGTATTTTATTCTGTGATAATGGATGTTTTAAAAAAACAAGTGACGTGAGATGTTTGTTCCTGGCCTCTGGTTTTTTTGGACTCTAGCGTCCAAACACCGAAAAGGAGTCGCCCTCAGAGACCATCTCACACACCACAGCCGATGCAAAAGCATGAGGATTTTATTAATTCTGTCTTGACAGGGTCCCTCAGCATTCAGGAAGCCGAGAGACCTCGAATAGCGGGTACAGTCTACTTTTAAAGGGGTCACAGAAGCAAGGGGGGTTGTTCTTTGACTATTCTGATTGGCTTATTCGAAAGGGCTATTACCAATAATTGACTGCAGAGCTGTTGCCAGATCAGATGAGGTAAGAGGTCATTTTGACCCCGTTTCCCAGGGAACCGAACCAAAACATACGTATATGGGTAATTGTTCAGGAACTGAGTAGTGCGAGTGTAGCTGTTAGGTTCTTGGTTCCCAGGGGAGGAGGGGAAGCACTATGGCATAGAGGCCGAGAGGATTCAGAATTGTCAAAAATGGCTTCAGGATTTTCTTAAAGTCTTACAGTTTCATGGTCTGTGTTTCACCCATGTGGTGGGTCCTGTTCCCCTCCCCCACTCTGTTCTCCACTGCTCCACACTCTGTAAACTCACACACACCCCCAATGCCCTCTTGCTTTTTTCTTGTTCTGGAATGTTCAGTTCTTCTTCCCCTTCAACTTCAAGGGCCTTTCCATCTCTAAGTTTGCTTCTCCCTCGTCGTCTCCCTACCTGTTATAGTTTGAATGGGGAATGTTCCCAGCAGGCTCCAGTGCTGGCTGTTTGGTCCCTCACTAGCAGCACTGTTTTGGGAAGTTCTGGCCTGGCTAGAGGAAGGCCGCTGGTGATACACTGTGAAGGGTGTGCTTGATCCCAAGGTTCTTCCTCTCACCCAGTTTCTTGCCCACTGAGAGGTTTTGAACCCCCTCTGTCTGCCATATACTGCATTCCTGCCACCATGATATTCTACCCAAGTAACCGTGCACCAAACCCCAAGACTGTGAAGCAAAGTATTAGTAAGTCCTCCCTCCCCTAAGTTGTTCACCATGATGAAACAGCCTGACTAACCTGGAAACACTATCACAAGCAAGCCATTCTCGGGCCGTCTGCGTCATGCCTCTCTAGCGGCATGGTCAGGTACAAAGGGGGGCGACAGGCCCCTGGAGAAGGTGAACTCCCCAGGACTGAGGCCACCCATACTCTTTCTCTGGTGCAGCACACTCAAGGTCTAGAGATGGGTTTGTTAGAGATGTGAAATTAGTGCTGCTGTATCCATTCAGGGGATACTGTACTGCAGTAAAAGGAGTGATATCTCCACAGGGGACAGAATTAGGCCAGTTGAAGCCAGTTGCTAAAAACATGTACCATAGTGCTGGGCGGTGGTGGCACACGCCCTTAATCCCAGCACTGGGGAGACAGAGGCAGGAAAATCTCTGTGAGTTCGAGTCCAGCCTCGACTACAAGAGCTAGTTCTAGGACAGGCCCCAAAGCTACAGAGAAACCCTGTTTCGAAAAACCCAAAACCCCAAAACCATGTATCATAGCTTTGTTGATGTGAAATGTGCAGAATAGGCAAATCCTCATGGAAGCTTATTGGTGCTAGGGATGGAGGAGGGAATGCTTGCGGGTGACTGCTGATGATATAAGCCTGCTCCCTCAGCCCCTCTTACAGGATCTCACTATGTTGCAAGGCAGGCCTAGAATCCAGGAATCCTCCTGTCTCAGTGCCCCCTTCCCCAAATAGCCAGGACACAGGTGTGCTCCTTCATGCCTGGTTCAGTTTCCCATCAGAGATAGTGGAAGGGTTAGGAAGCGACTGTTTTGTGGCTCAGCAATGCGAGCCTAGTGAAGCCTCAGACACCGTGGGTTTGAACTGTGTGGGTCTGTGAAGGAGCGAGGTTGCTTTTGGAGATCTGTTTGAAAACACAGATGGCCCATATAACCGAGAAATAAAAAATATTTACACACACACACCACCTACTTCCGTCAACAATAAAGAGACATGTAAACAGAGTAAGATAGTGTTGCCTCATAGGTGCAAAACCAGCCGGCTGTCAGCTCAAACTCAGGACCTTGGGACAAGGACACAGAGCTTATCTGTCTCTTCACTTGATCTTACCTCCCTGTGAAGAGTGATTTCTTGCCCCCCTCACCCCTTTCACCAAATACAGCACACAAAACATAAAGTCCTGGGCTATGGGGCTGGAGAAATGGCCCATTGGTTAGTAAGAGCACTGGCTGTTTTAGAGGACCCAGGTTCAATTTCCCAGCACCCACATGGAGGATCACAGTTGCATGTAACTCTAGTTCCAGGGGACCCAACGTTCTTGTCTGTCCTCCACAGGCACCAGGCACACATATGGTGCACAGACATACATCCAGGCAAAACAGTCATACACATAAAAAATTAAAAAAAAAACATTGAAAAACAACCCCCCTAAACCAATGTTATGATCTACTATGTTAGTGGTAAGGTCAACAGGGGCTGTTGCGAGTTATATTTTGAGGGTGTCAGATGTTATATACTATGGGGCTGGAGTGATGGCTCAGTAGTTAAGAGCTCAAACTGCACTTGCAGAGCACCTGAATTGGGTTCCCAACACCTAAGACTTACAACTACCTGGAGCTCAACCTCCAGGGGCTTCCGACACCTCCTTCTGGCCTCCTGCAGCACTACATACACCTGTACATACCCCTGACACATACACACACATAAAAGTACAATGTCATAGAGTTCTATGCAGATTTTCAAATGCTCAGGAGGTTAGATTATTTGCTTTAACCAGGAGAATTAAGTGGCATGTGAGTTAAGTCTCAATAGAGTAAAAGTCAGATGTAGCAGTGTGTGTCTGTAGTTCTGGTCACTGGGGAAGCTGAGGCAGGAGGATTGCTGAGTCTAGGAGTTCAAAGCTAGCGGGGGCAGAATAGCAAGGCCATGTCTCAAAAACAGCTGTAAAAAGGTCATATAGATGCGGGGAGAGGGTCAGGGAGGAAGGATGGCGGGGAGAGAGGATGGGGGGAGAGAGGATGGGGGAGAGAGGATGGGGGAGAGGATGGGGGGGGAGAGAGGACGGGGGAGAGAGGACGGGGGGGGAGAGGATGGGGGAGAGAGGATGGAGGAGAGAGGATGGGGAGAGAGGATGGGGGGAGAGAGGATGGGGGAGAGAGGATGGAGGGGAGAGAGGATGTGGGGAGAAAGCAAAGGTAAAAAGCATCACTGGGGCCGAGGATGTAGCTCACTTAGCCCTGGGCCAGCACCAGATAAACTGGCCATGATGGTGTACATCTGTTTTCCCAGCAGTCCTCTCAGGATGCTAAAGGTTGTCCTTGGCTGCTGATAGTTCTAACCAGCTATTTGTCTTTGCAGGACTAACACTGGGAGTCAAGGAAGGCTTCCTGGAGATGGGCTCTGAAGGATCATATAGAGCTGAGGGCAAAAGAATTCCTAAGAGTAATAGCGGAGGGTAGAAGGGATGGTTCTAGGAATCATCTAGAGCCTGGGGCGACGAGAACAAAGGATGCTGGACTGGTGAGCAGAACTTTGGCCCCTTCAGAGGACTCAGGATTTGCAAAAGGGCTTTTATTAACCCCCAAGTGGATCTTGTCAACACCAATGACCCATGGTGTTTGCATCAGGAGATAGGTCCTTCAGTCACCCCCGCCCCCAGTCTTATGGCATTGGCTGAACTTGTCCATTTCCCTGGAGCTGACTTGGCTGCTTCCAGTTGGGCTCAGGAGCCCTGGCAGCCTGAGCAGTCTGGTAGCTGAAGACAAGCTCTGAGGCAGGGATGTTGGGAGGGCTGTCTTCAGCACACACGTGGAGAAACTCCTGAGATCTTGGGTTGGTGTGGAACATCTCAGCTCCAACCTGAGGCTCAGGGAGCAAGCAGCTGGGGCCAGGAACCCCTTCATCAGCCAGTCCTGGAAAAAGTGAGCTCTTCTCTAGGACTAAAGAAGGGGATGGGACGTGATCTGGGGAAGGAAGGTGGAGGGAATGGTCTGAGGGGCTGGGTGAGCAGGGTCGGGCTTGTTTGCTGCAGCTGACTTGAGAGCCTCTTCCTCCTGAGCCTCGTTTTGTCGTTATTTTCCTTACTGTGCAATGAAGAACATGGTGCCTCAGGCTGGAACTCTGCCCTGTTGGTTTAGGCACGCTCAGTGGGTGGCAAACCAGTGTGACCAACACAGGCACCTATGTTGGGAGTATGTGTGGCCAGACACTCAGATGACTGAGTTTGGGAGTGGCCACTGAGAGCCCAGTCCTTGTCCCTCTATCCTCCCAGTCTAAGGAGATCCTGCCACCACAGCTCAGTGGTGGGCCATCTCATAGGAAGTTGGGCTCCCTCACCACTACATAAGGTTGGCTTGAGCCATCCTGGCCACCGTCCAGGGGTCGGTACACAAAGTGGAAGTCTCGCTTGGGCTCGCTACGGAGCAGATAGCCCTTGATGCGGTGTGGCAGTGCCTCGTCGGCCAGCTGGAAGCAGCGTCCATCCACCAGCACGAAGAGTCGGTAGTCTTGGGGCTGCGCCACCTCAAACTTCTCGGCGCACTGTGCACACAATGCCTGGGCTTCTGTGTCCGCCCGTGATGCCAGTGTCCGTGACTGCTGCTCAGGCTCCAGGTAGGACACACAGATGAAGTCCTGCAGGCAAAATGGAGGAGGCTTGAGGTCACTAGGCTTGGCCAATTGCAGCCTGGGTCACCCTCATCCCAACATCGGGAGCTAGGGCCAGCAGAAAGGAGCATGGCACTGGACCTGTCTTTGCCTTCTCTGGGACATGGGGGGGGGGGCGGGTCTCAAACAGCAGCTGAGAGTTGGGGCATCTGTGCCTCCTTATGCTGCCATTGAGCCTGCAGGGCTCTGGGTCTCACCTCCCCACTGGACTTACCCTAGGTGATTCAGTTATGTTTCAAATATGGATTTAGCTATTGTGTAAATGCATGATGTATGTGTGTGCCCCAAATGCCCATGTGAAGTCCCAAGACAACTTTGTGGAGGTGATTCCCTCCCTTCCACCTTTACATGAATTCCAGGGATTGAATTTGCATTGTTAAGTTTGCCTGGAGAATACCTTTACCAGCTAAGCACCACTTCTGGCAGATTCAATCATTTTAAACCATGGCAATAAGGGAGTTACAACTGCCCCACTCTTCCCACCCCAACGGCCAGCCATCATCCCTCCCTTGTCACTCCCGGTCCAATCATTCATTCTGTACTTGCCCACGGGAGGGCGGTCCCAACTGCAAGGTAGCAAGACCCACACACTGCCCCCAAGTCAGTGTGAAACGGTGTGTGTGTGTGTCTGCCCTACTGTGGATGGAATGGCAATATCAGTCACAACCATGAAAACACCAATGACCATGTTATAGGGAGGTGTGCACTTACAGGGTGCCAGAGTCTTCTGTCCCTTCCAGAGGGGAAAGGTGGGACAGAGGTCTATTGGGAGTGAGAGTGGGTCTATTGGGTTGGCACTGGCTCATGCTAATAGACACCAACGTGGGGCAGTCTATGGTACGCAGCTCCTTCTAACTCTGAGTTCAGCAATGCAAGTTAAAATTGCCGGGAGTGTTTACACCATGGGAAGTGGCAGAAGCAGAGACCAGAACTTTCTTTTCCCTCCCCATTGGTTCTAAGAAGCTGTTGATTCGAGAAGGGAGTAGAGATGCTGGTTTGGCAGCTCAGAACATGGATGGGGGTCAGAACTCATTCCGTTCCGTTAGCCGACATGACTAGGAAATGGAGTTTCTGAGGGGGCTCGAGACCACACAGCAAGTCTGGGTAACCATTACCCCTGAATGATTAACCTAGGACTTTCTAGGACAGAGGCTTATTTATGTTCTCTTTCGCTAAACTAAAGAGGATGGATGGATAGGCTCAACTCTTAGTTCAAAGCTGAGTCCAGAATTTAGGCCTCCTGCCTCTCAGAGGACTGGACTCCATTTTCTATGCGTAGTCTACACAACCATCAATAGTTCTGGAGGGTTGTCTGGCCGCCTGGTCCAACTCCTTCCATTTTCTATGCATGGCAGCCCTGCTGTGTCCCAGGTTCTGGGTTGTGTATGTCTGAGACACATGAACCGTGGGCATTGTCCTCCCCAACATGACAGCTTCATACAGAGAATTAACAACATGGCACAATGGGTGCTGTAATGGGGACGCGATGGCAGGCAGTGCAGGGCAGAGGACTGGTGTGTGTGTGTGTGTGTGTGTGTGTGTGTGTGTACTGGGGGGGCTGTCAGGGGAGTTCCTCAGAGGAGGGCTGTTGGAGATATTGGACAACCTACTGATAGAGAAGAGATAAAACAGCCTGGGCGGATGCTGGGTCGCAGGGAGCTGATCTGGGCTGTTCAGGGACAAGTGGGTGACTAGATTTGTTGCAGCCTGGGGTGTGTGGAATGACTGTTCCTCCCATGCCATTTTGCCCACTGGGTTATAACACCTGCTGGTGGCATTTCTGTGCCTGCCCAGGATCTGTAGCTGTGGGCAGATTTACAGTCTGGGGCTTTGGATTCCTCTGTGGGAGGCCCACCGCTCACCCTAAGGGTAAGTAAGGCTGGCAGGCCAAAGCAGCCAAACACAGAGCACAGGTGGCATCTCTACAGTCCGGGGCCCCAGTCACTATGGTCCCCAGCATTACCTGCACAGAGGAGCGGGAGGCCCTGGCCTTGTTGAGCGTGCGCCTACGTTCCCAGCGATGGATGGAGTCCTGCACCTCCACGCTCAGTTGCCTAGTCACTGTGATCTTGTCATAGTTCTTGATGTGCTCCAGGGCCCCGTAGGTGGTGGTCAGGTAGTAGGAACCTGAGGGGTCAAGGATACAGACTGAGCTAGGAAGGTCTGGATCCCCCCCCCCCCCCCCCCCCCCGCCACACACACACACTTGGAGGGAGCTGCTCCCAGCTTCCGACATGCCCCTCCTGATATAGCTACCAGGGGGCATCCACACTCCACAACCTGCTCCAGAGGCTTCACGCAACTGTAGTGCACTGGGTAGCCTTACCAGTTGATACTTTACAGTACAGACTAGCTCACATTTTTCCTTAGCCCATTTCAAGAAAGAATCATTTGGAAAATATACATTTATTTCATATATAACATATATTTATATATAATTAACATAACGGGTAACAATTATATATTAAATAATTATATACATATATAATGTATAACAACTATATATTAAATAATTACACATTTTAATATATGATTGTTACACATAATACATATTATATACAATATAAAACAAAACGATTATATAAATCTTATACTATTACATAATATTATATATATTTAATATAACACATATAAAACATATATTACTACTTAGCCCTGGCCTGAAATTCATGGTTGGGACCAGGCTAGATTGATCTCATAGAGATCATTCAGCTTTTGCCTTCTGAGTGCTGAGATTAAAGGGATAGTTTACCACACCTGGCTGAGGGTATTTATTCAGTGTGACTATATCGAGTAGAGGACAAAGAAACCCGGCGACACCTCCAAGCCTGTAATCCAAACTCAATATTTTTAAAGTAATATTTTAAAATGAGTTTTTAAATTTAAAATAAAATTTTAAGTGTTTTAAAATACATAGGATGCATAAGAAACTGAGAGACAGGGATGCTTCGGGTGGGGAAAGAAGGCACTGGGAGGCAACTCTCTCACTGTATCATACACATGCTTTAAAATATGTGTATGTGTTATGTATTATCCATGAATATATTATCTATATGTGTATATGCATTATGTATTGTCCATGTATGTGCATATATTCATGTATTATATGTGTATTGTATTATCCATGAATATATTTTCTATATTATCTATTGCATATATTATCTATTATATAAAAAATTTTCAAAGATGTACAGGAAATTTTTTCACTGCATAAAGTTTTTAAGGATTAAAATAGTAATATTATTGATGCTAGGCATCCATAATCCCAGTACTCAGGAGGCAGAAGCAGGTAAATCTTTGAATTGGATACCAATTGGTCTACTAGCAAGTTCAAGGGCAGCCAGACCTACAAAGTGAGATACTGTCCATTTAAAAAATGTTATTATGTTTAAAACTTTATTTTGTATACACATGTGTACATATATTTGTGGGCACACTCGTGTGGTGGCCAGAGGGTCACTTGCAGAAATCAGTTCTCTCCTTCCACCACATGAGTTGCAGGAATTGAACCGGGGTCCCCAGGCTTGGCAGCAACTGCCTTTACCCACTGAGTCACCCACCAAAATATTGGCCCATTTAAATTTTTATTTAAAAATATTCTTAATCTCTAACGTTTCCTCTAATTGAGGTTTTAAGGTATTTCAAGCTGTACAAACCACATGCTTTCTCTATGCAGCCTTTACTGTCCTGGAATTTGCTCTTTAGACCAGGCTGGTCTCAAACTCAGAGTGCTGAGATTAAAGGTGTAGGCCACCACTGCCTCGCTAGAATTTTAAGTTCAAAGGCGATATTCTGCAGATGTTCATCTGCTCATCAGCTTGTTAGGAGTTGAGAACTGTGTGGAGATCTTTTGCTTTAAAGGTAAGAAGCTGAATCCCAGAAAGAAAGGCTGACATGTCCAAGATCACACAGCACACCGCCCACCACCCCTCTCCCTCTCTCATCCTGCTTTCTTCCAGGCCCTAGACACATTCCCGATGCTCCCCAGACTGCTCTTTCTGGCTATTAAGGCCAGGACAATGATTTTGGACATAAGGCTGATTCTGCCAGTGACCCACCCCAATCCATCTTCCAACCCTAACTTTGCTGTTACCTGAGGAAGTGGCCCTGACCTGAAAATGCTTACTTTCCCAGACTCCTTAGGCAGGCACAGCCCTGGGTCCTACCCCTGTGGCAGGGAGAGCTCAGCTTTTGAGTCCCAGGGAAGAGTGGGGCACCCTGAAGCAGCCACTGGCTTCTCAATGTGTAAGGTATTGGGCTCAGCCATGCTTAGGTCATACAGTTATATGAGCTCAGACAATAGTTCTGGGGACTTCTGGTTTTCTCAGAGGCAGAAGAGAGGAACTCCAAGCCCTCTTGGGGCTCTCTTGCCCTGTTAAACCCTACACATCCTTCTAGCTATTTTTGGTAGACCATGTAGTACCTGCTAAGAGCACTAGGTGGCAGGCGACACCACTGTGAATTTTGTAGACGGTTCCTGGACTAATTGGAAATCCCCATTGGTGAGATTAACTGTGCACAGGCAGCTGTCAGCAGGCCTGGGGAGGGTGTTTCAGCTAAAAGGTCTATGAAGACACTTGTAGGAGAGGTTTGGCTTCTCGGTTTGTTCCAGCTAGGCAATTCCTCTGATATGGGGTTGGGATAAGGAGTGAGTATAAGAAGGGGGTCCCACCAGCTCTTCCAGCTTCTCACAGGAACCCCCTGATCCCTCCTACTACAAATGCCTGCTGCAAAGACCATAGGACCCAGCTACCAGAGCTGTGCTAAATCACAGCATACTGCAGCCTGGAGGGGTCAGGAGAACAGATAGGAGATACAGTGTTTCCACAGGCAGGGGGTGAGCCAGCACAGACACCTGCACAGTGCCCCAAAAGGACCTCTTCCCCTGGTATCCAGGACTTTCATGGCTGTGGTCTCAGAGTGGGTGTCACTCTTTCATCTGGCTAGAGATCCTTGCCCAACTTCCTCAATCTCTGAGTGCTTTCACGGGGCATGGAAACCAGAGAGGAAGCCTCGAGGAGATGGGGGTCGTAAATGTGGGTGCAGAGCGAGGGGCTTGCTCATTCTCATGAAGCTTCCATCTCTGCATGGCAGCCCCAAGGTGGGCATGGGTGGTTCAATGATGCCGGCTTGGTAGATGGATAGGTGGATATGTGGGGGATGGGTAGATAGATGACAAGTATGTACGTGTGGATTGATGAATGGGTAGGTAAGTTTATGGGTGGATGCACTGGTGAATAGATAAATGGATGGGTGGATGGATGGGTTGGTGAATGGATGGAGGATGGAGAGATGGATGGATAGGTAATGAACTGGTGGATAGTTAGCTAGACGGACTAATGAAGGCATAAATGAGTAGATGGATAGATGGATGAATGGATGGATGGATGGACAGATGAATGGTGGTGGGTGGAAGGGTGGACGAATATACGGATGTACTGATGGTGGGTGGAAGGGTGGACGGATATACAGATGTACTGATGGACTGAAAACAGTTACTTCTGAATTCCTGGACTTCCCAGGAAATAAGTTTCTCCGATGACAGGCAACACTTAACTAAAGAGGAAAAAATGCAAGCCCCGGGTGTCACAGCCACAGCCCGAAGCTACACATGACAGCAAAGCTCTCAGCTTTCCCTGGTCCCCCAGCTGTGAAGACCTCAATGAAGCACTTAGGCCAGGCTTTCTGCATCCAGAGGTGGGCAGATGCAAACACATGCAAAGGTGGTCAGCCTCTCTCAAGAACCACAAAGCCCAGAGGGGACACTTGTGCCCGGGAGGCTAGTTCCATTCTTCAAGGGTAGACGCCCAGAGGATGTGTCATGGTCCCTCAGAGCCTGTAGCAGGGCCGCTGTATCTCAAGGGATTCTTAGGGAGGGGTGGCTGAGGTCCTAGCCTGAGGAAGTGGTGGGTAGAAGGACAGGGAAGGGAAACTGAGGGATGGGGCAGCAAATCATACCCCTCCTTCATTCAGCCAGGGAGTAGAAAACCCTTAACCTCTCAGCAACTTCCTCCTACAGACAGAAGTCCTGGCCAGGGTTGGATAAACAAGTGTCCCAGGGGCCACTCCATCTAAGACCTGATTTCTACTAATCACATGACACCTTCTGCCACTTTAGTCTCTCGTTAATACCACCAACTTTGCTGTGCCCTCCAGGAAGAATGCCAACCCCCCCCCCTTTTTCATTTGTTTATTTTTGAATCGGGGTCTCACTATGTAGGCCTGACTGGCCTAGAACTTAACTATGTAGACCACGTTGGCCTTGAACCCACAGAGATCCACTTACTACTGCTGTCTGAATACTGGAATTAAAGGTGTGTACCACTATGACCAGCTTTTTCCTCTTTTTTATCTGCTGGCTCCCACTCGCCCTCCAATGTTCAGTCCAGGTACCACCTTCTCTAGAAGCCCTTCATGACTGCACTGTCTGATCGTCTGCTCCCAGTCTCTGAACTTCCTACCATCCCAGTTTTGTCAAACTATGGTGACAATTTCTGTCTTCCTGATCAACAAGCTATTTAGGCAGGGCCTGCGTGCACGTCCCTCAGCCTTAACCTGAATCCGGCCCTATCGAAGAAGCCCTTGTTGGGCCACCCGGCTTGGGAGCAGGTGACGGGCCTGAGACGGCGGTGGGTGTGGGGTGACCCTGACTCACCCTCCCCCAGCTGCAGGGCGGGGTCCATGAGCTCCATCATGTACTCCACGTTGAGGAGCATCTCAGTGAGGTTGCTGCGGGCCAGGACGTACATGAGGACAGGCAGGAAGTCGTCGGCCCCGTAGGGCTTCCCTGCAAGGAGAGGGTGAAAGCTGTGAGTGCCAAGTGCCTGTGAACCAATTAGGGACGGGGGGGGGGCACCCTGGAAGAGCCAGGTTTCCATATTCTCATGGCTCAACAGCGAGGACCCTAACAGTTCCTAGGGGCAGCCCCCTGAGGTTTGTGGCTCAGTACAGGGCGTCAAGAAGGAACTGAGAAAGCTCTGGGCTGGGGCAACAAAACTCTGGTTTCTTGCTCGTTCCTCATTCTTCTCCTACGGTTATCCCTGGCTGCTTGCTGGTCATTAAGTTCTTATTGCACATCATAGGCCCCGCTAATGTGGTGTGGGCTTCTTCAGGGAAAATTCTTCCCCATTTGCAAAGACTGAGATCCAACCCTGTGCCCAAGAGCTACCTCTGCCTGAGATCCACCATGATGCCTGAGATCCATCATTAGCCCTAAGACCCACCTCTACCTGAGAGCCACTCCTGTCTAAGATCTAGCACCCTCTGAGATCCACTTCTGCCCCGGGATCCACTGCTGAGATCTACTCCCGCCCAAGGTGGTGTCTGAGATCCATCCCTTGAGAACATCACCATACTTGAGATTCATTCCTGCACCAAGATCTATTACTGCCTGAGATCAATCACTACCCCCGAGATGCACCGCTGTGCCTGAGATCCACCACTACCAGTGGTCCAAACTGAGCCCCATTGGTGGAAAGATGCTTCACGACAGACTTTCCAAGGGAAAGGCAGAAATAGAAACTGGCCTGCAGGGCTAGCCTATTTCCATAAGGTAACCATTTCCACAGTGACCAAGTTCAAACTGCAGACACGAAGATGGGAGGAGATGCGTAGCTAGCTCCCCCCAGCTTGTGCCAGCTGCCTCCAGGGCACCAACAGGTCCAGCCTCGCGAAGGGTAGGGCAATGCTCAGAGCTGGGAGCCTGTGCTTGGCTGTGTTGGTCACTGTTGGGACTAGATGTCTGTGTGTGTGTGTGTGTGTGTGTGTGTGTGTGTGTGTGTGTGTGGTGTAGGCAAGGAGCATGTACGTGGGCACTGAGGCCTGATGTCTGCTTAAGGACCAGCACAAGCTGTGAGCATAGGTGGAACACATCAGTCAACTCCTAGCTGACTCTTCCAGCTGTACAACAAGTGGCAGGAATTATGCCCTGGGGTGATGGGTGTAACTGTGAAATAATTCCCCTGTGATCTGAACACCTGGCTTGCATGGATCAGAGCTCACACCCTGCCAATGTCAGCCTGTGGTTCCTGGTTTTAGCTTCTGTCTTTCCCAGTTCCATCTGTTCACCATCTGCAGGCACACGATGAGCTAATCACACTGCCAAGAGGTGGCAGAGACCTTCTGCACATTTTATGGGCTGGGGGACTTTAGAGAGAGTGAACTCTTTCTCTTCTCTCCCCCCCCCCCCCTCTCTCCCTGTCCTGAACTCACTCTGTATACCAGGCTGGTTTTGAACTTGCAGAGATCTGCCTGCCTCTGTCTCCTGAGAGCTGGGATTAAAGGCGTGGGCCACCACCTCCGAGCTAAGAGTAAACACCTGCTCAGGAAAATAAGCCAAAGAGTGCTCACCTGGGTACCCTGCAGACTAGGATAGGTAATTAGGAAGACCCTAGCTCAGTCACTCTAGCTCTGCAAGATTAGACCTCTCCCGAGGCTGCGACAAACCTCCGTGAACACTGGAGGGCAATAATCAACTCAGTCTGTTACTCAGGAGTGTGGTGTGCGTCAAATGAGAAGCTGACGTTAAGTACAGTCTTTTGGGGGCATTATCTCTTAGAAAGGTGGCATACAGCACCAGGTAAGCATATTATTGTTTTCCTAGGCCATACATACACTCTCATTCCCAGCTATTCAACCGAGTCTCTGTTACCAAAGTGGCTGTAGACACCGTGCCAATATACTGATACAGCTGAAACAGAAGCACACACAGAGAACCAGGGGCCAGCCAGAACGGGGGTAACTGTGGCCTCCAGAGCGCTGAGCTAGTGGGAAGGATTCAGCAGTGTGTCACCTTCTCTTTCTCAGCTCACTCCCGGTTTTGCTGAGTGAGCTTTTCCTGAAAGCAGGTAGCTGATGCACCAGCCCTGGGGCAGCACGGGGCTCATGACTAAATTGTTTGGACCTTTGCCCTCAGACATCACTGTGGCTTCTAATACCTTCATTTCTCCTGGAAGTCATCCCTGAAGACCCCCACCAATAGGTCTGATGCCCTTAAACATGGGCTTCTGGGTCCTGTCGTGAAATACTGGGAAAATTAACATCACGTGGGAACAAAGGGTCGCTTTACTGGAGCATCGGGTCCAGATAGATAACAGACACCTGGACACCTCGGGACTTCACCCCACTTCATTTGCTCCAGTAGCCCATGCTGGCTTCAGCCGGTGGGGTTGGTGTTTCTGTTAACTTGTTTAAAGCTGGAGGCAGAGGCACAGAAGAGCAGGGTATTCCTTGAGTCTCCTGCCTGCCCAGCTCTCTGGCACCAGTGCTAGCCTCCGCATGCCAGGGCTTTATCTGGCTCGGGGTTAAGGACTGTGCTGGTTAGCTTTAAATGTCAACTTGCCACAACCAGTGGTTCTCACCCTTCCTAACACCGCAACCCTTTAATACAGTTCTCTATGTTGTGGTGATCCCCCTCCCCCACCATGGAATGATTTTTCATTGCTACTTCATAATGAATTTTGCTACTGTTATGAGTCTGTAATATAAATATCTGTGTTTTCTGATGGGTTTAGGCGACCCCTGTGAAAGGGACATTCCATTCTAAAGGGGGTTGAGACCCACAGACTCTCTGGAAAGAGAGTATGGCTGAGGAATTATCTGGATCTGGACGGCCCCTGGGTATGTCTGTGGGGAAACTGTCTGAAGGGTCAACTAATGTAGGAAGACCCACCTTCAAGGTGGGTGGCACCATTTCATGGGCTGGGCCCTAGAACTGTCTCTGGGAGAGAGATCTAGCCGAGCACGGGATCCTCGCGTTGGTTCTCTCTGCTCTTGGCCCTGGATGTGAGGCTCAGTTGCTGTCTGCCTTGGTATCACTGCCCTGCAACAGTGGACGCTGGAGCTGGAAGATGAAGTAAACCCTTCCTCCGCTGGTTCAGATCAGCAAACACCTGGATACCCAGAGCCTCACCCCACTTTCTATGCCTTCCTGGTCCATGGTGGCATCAGATGGTGGGGTTTGGACTGCCAATCCAGATGTCAATGCCTGGGACATTTGAAAGCCATATCAGCATGATGAGTCTCAACAACAAACATGGTGACTTCAGTCAGTAGAATTCAGGGTCCCCTCCACACGCCACACGCAGGCAATGTCATAAGCCCCTAGGTCCGCATTAAGAATCCTCTTCCCAGCCAGTTCTCCAGCTACTGTCCCTGCCTGAGCCATCAGTGGATTCTTGGGTCATGTGGCCTTTGTCAGGAGTTAGATGATGAGGGAAGTTGGTTTTCATTATCAAGCTATTGGCTTTACATCCCACCTTCTGGGCCTATGAATCCAGTCCTTGGTCAAAGCCAACTGCAGCTTCTAAAGAGTCGAACCCAACTTCACTACTAAAGACATGGAGGACAGTCCTTGCACCTTCCAAGCCCTTTCTGTGCCTTCTACATCCATCCATCCATCCATCCATCCATCCATCCATCCCTCTATCAGTCAGTCTGTCTGTCCGTCTGTCTATCTATCTTGTATTTTGTTTTTATTCCATGTTCACATATATGTCTGTGTGAGGGCAGTTGTGAGCTGACATGTGGGTGCTGGGAATTGAACCCAGGTCCTCTGGAAGAGAAGCCAGTGCTCTTAACCACTGAGCCATCTCTCCAGCCCCCGTCTTTTGCATGTATATTGGTTAGAATCTTCAATTGGGTACCCTCTTGCCATCCTGTCCTCTCTGAGGGTGCTTTGGTCATTCTTCCCACTCTAGGAATGGATTCCCTTGCTATCTCTGATGATTCAGAGGTACCAAAGGTTTTTTTTTTGTCAGACATACAGAATATAAATCTAAAAGCCTAACAGCTCTTGCCATTTTTCACAAAGTCTGCAGAAACCCCATAGCTCCCAGGTATGACAGATGCCAAGTTTATTCAAAGTCATTGTCTCTTTAACTTCCCAGCTTGCCTGACCCAGGACCCTCAAAATTGTGCTTCGTTGCCATCCCCAGAGCTGGTGCTTGCGCAGGATGACCAGCTGGCGCAGTGATTACAGGATAAGTCTGGCACGATGTGGCTCCAGGGATGCATTCTGGCCAGGTCTAGACTGGTGTGACAGCAGCTATCTTTCAGGAAAGGATGGCATGACCAGTTACGTCTGGCTCCTGTCACTCAGAGTGTAGCCCTCTTCTTGCTGGCTCAACTGTTCCCACCCACAGTCAAGCTGTCGTATTTCTATTTAAATGGGACCTACAGGCTGGGCATGAGCTTCTCTTCCCTGTGTGGTGACGGCAGGAGAGGCAGGTAGTGGGCTTCTTCCTCAGAGAGGAGGGCCCGAGGCCCCAGGGTGGGTAGAGGGCTAGGTGGTGGAAGGCCCTAAGTGGCCCACAGTCTAGGTATCCTGAAGCCTAGGAGCTCAGAGGTCTAGTCTGAGGTCTAGGGGTCAGAAGTCTGGGGAGCCTGAGGTCCAGGAGCAGTGCTTGGGCAGGTGTGGTGGGGTTCTTCTGAACACAGGGTAGAGATGAGCTCAACACAGGCTATAGCTGTGGCCGAAGGGCTCCCAGGCCTTCAGCACAGGGATGTTGGCGTGTGGATAAGGCTACAGCCTGACACCTGACAGCATGAGCTTCTGGGAACAGAGAAGGGAGTGCAGTGGGGCAGGGAATGGAGGGATGGGGGAGGAGCCAAGTCTTGAAACTGACCAGTGTCAAGTCTGAAGAGAATCTGAGTCACTTGAGATGTAGCTAAGAAAATATCACCCCCATGTAACTGTGATCATATTAGCTGTCAACTCCATAGAATCTACAATCACCTGGGAGGTGGACCTCTGGGTCAGTCAGTCATAGGACCTGCTCATATTAGATGAGGTGAATCATCTTTACTTGGGTGAGACCCGGGCCTTGTAGGCTGCAGATCGTAAGCTGAGCACTAGCCAGCATTTATTGCTCTCTTTTTTGACTGTGGAATGCAATGTGACCAGCTGCTTCAAGCTCCTGCTGCCATGACTTCCCAGCCAAGAAGAACTGGACCTTGAACTCTAAGTTTATTGTTTATATTTTTTAAAATTTATTTATTCTCTATACAGTGAGTGGTGTGTTTGCATATATACCTGCAAGCCAGAAGAGGGCATCAGATTTCATTAAAGATGACTGTGAGTCACCATGTGGTTGCTGGGAATTGAACTCAGGTCCTCTGGAAGAGAGCAGCCAGTGCTCTTTACCTCTGAGCCATCTTCCAGCCTGAACTCTAAGTTTGAAAGACCCCATTTTCTCTTCTGCTGCTTTAGTCGGAGAATTTGCTCGAAGCAGCAAGAAAGTAACTGAGTCAGCAACTGTGAGGAAAGTGTGACAAACACTGCGGCTTAGGTAAAAAACGATGCAGAAAGGAAACCTGCATTCTCAGATGCCAGCCTCGGGGCTGCAGAGATGGCTCAGCAGGTAAGAGTGCACGCTGCTCTTGCTGGGGACCGGAGTTTGCGTCTCAGCACCCATATTAGGCAGCTCACAAGCGCTGTAACTCCAGCTCCAGGAAGCCCATCGTCTCTCTGTTAGAGCATCTATACTCATATGCACATATTCAGCACACAGATACACACACATACACATGATTAAGATAATAAAAATAAATAATAGAAAATCAGTGTAGACAAAGAAAAGAAAGGCCCTTGAAATGTAACACATTAGAGAAAACTGACGGTAGCTGTTGCTAGATGTTAATTCCTAAGCCTTTTTGAGCTCCCAAGGACCTTTAGAGGTAGGTGACAACCTGCAACCCAGTTAGAGATGCTGTGTCTGCAGAAGCTTACACAGGGACACACCCACAGCTGTCATGAGAGCTCTGCAGCCTGTCTGGCACTCCCAGAGTCTGTAACATAGACTCAGGATAGCACCGACCGGGCAAGGGTCCAGAGAGATAACCTATGTGATTTGAGAGAAACTGTGTGTGTTTAGGAGGAGAAAGCACTTGACAATTTCTGGGATAAAAACGCACAAGGGTACCTGGGCATCCTTGTTTCAGTGAGCCATTTCCGTTGAAAGATCTTAAGTTTGAAATCAGTCTCAAATGACAGGTTAAAAATGTCCTGGGGTGTCACCCAGCACTCACGGCAAAAGCTGAGCATGGTGTGTGTGTGTGTGTGTGTGTGTGTGTGTGTGTGTGTGTGCATGTGTGTGCACACATGCGTGTGTGTGTGTGTGTGTGTGTAACAAGTAGATGGATCCCTGAAGTACACTGGTGGGCCAGCCAAAACGAATTGATGAGCTTCAGATTCGGTGAGATACTGTCTCAAAAAAAATGAAAAAGCAGGTAATAATTGAAAAAAGATACCTCTGCTAGTGCACATGTACGGGGACAGACAGACACACTCCCAGAAATTTTATTTCAGACAAAACCCATGCAGAATACCATGTGTGAAACTGGTGGAGGTGGGGCTGTTGGAGGAGGGGCCAGCCTGAGCGCAGGTGTCTGTGTCCCACCTTGGTAAGTCCCCAGATGCTTCACAGAAGGTTGGGATCTACAATGTGGTTCTGAGGTAGGAGGATAGAATAGGGAAGGAGGGTTCAGAGGCATCAAAACTGACATATCAAGAAGCCAATGACAGAGGAAGGATGGAAACCCCTCTTTCACTTGGGATGATAAAGGAGAAAAGCCCAGTGATCTTCAAGAGCCAGAGAAGGTGCTGCTATGTAAGCCACCTGTAAAGGACAGGGATGCTCAGAGCCTGGGGCCTGGAGCCTCGGACCCTTCCTAGCTCTCTGGCCTATTCCCATCCTTGGATTCTTGACAGTACCCTTTTCTTAATCAACTGTCTCTGTTTCTATTACTACCCACGTATCCTGGTTCAATTCTTTGTTTCAGCATATACGAACCCGGAAGTCTCAGTGGGTGTCTCCTGATCTCTGATCCATGCCTATAATACCCAACCTTCTCATTCCCAGGAACATGGTGGACAGACAGTGGCCTCTGCATCAGAACAAGCATACTTGGGATCACATAGCCTAAGAATGGGGAAACTGAGGTTGAGTGGTAGGTAACTCCACAGCCCCTGGTTAACCCGACAGCTTCTGGGTACAGCACCCACATGGTGCCCACACAGAGGTCCCATAGGTTTACCATACAAAATTAGGGCATGGACGTGGGAATTCAAACACAGAACCATGTGGGTGGGTGAGCTGCTTCTTCCCAAGTGAAGATGCTGAGGGTCTGAGTGGGGCAGCCCAAGATGGAGTTACAGCAACTGGGCTCCCATTTCAGGGCTTAGCCTCCATGGTCGGGAACTCAGTGTCCCTTGACGAGATGCCCACTGGTTTCTAGTCCCAGTCTAGACCTTGGCCTGAGCCTCATGGCTCAGAACCTCTGGCCTGGGCTGCCTGTCATCTCATGTCCCACTGGCTCGGTCCTGCATTCTTTCTACTGTATCTGGCTGGCCCTCTTCTACAGTAACATCTTCTTCATCCTGCTTTCCTCAAAGCTGGCTAGTCTCCTCCTTGCTCTCAGGGCAAGCTTTGAGTCACTGAATTCATAGTTAAGCAATGCTGGTGTCTGAATGTCTGTCCCTGCGTCTGGCTTTGTAAAAGAATTTCAGGAAGCCATGGTCTTCAGGGAACTGGGGCTCAGAGAATGAAACGGCAGAGTCCTCAGTTTTGACTTCACCCCAGTCTTGGAAAGCCTGGGGGAAATTACCCCTCAGTTAGAAATAGCCACAGGCCAGACAGGCAGTTAGCGAGTGTGAGCATCCGGCGGCGCACTAGTCACAGTCCACCCATGCCCCAGAGCCTACACCAGTCTACACAGGAGGAAACTGAGGCTGGTGCCTGCATTACCAGGACCGTCATGCAACTAGAGGCATCAGGGCACAGATGCCTAGAGAGACATTTGGGTTCCTATGCACGCCCCTGCCCTCTCTTTCTTTTTCTTTATTTTTTTTAAATTTATTTATTTATTTATTATCTATACAGTATTCTGTCTGTGTGTATGCACCAGACCTTATTACAAATGGTTGTGAGCCACCATATGGTTGCTTGGAATTGAACTCAGGACCTTTGGAAGAACAGGAAATGCTCTTAACCACTGAGCCATCTCTCCAGCCCCCCTACCCTCTCTTTCTGACTTGACCCAGCACACTGCTTCCCCCACACTCAAGCAGGATGCCCCAGGCCTTGCTCCTGTTGTCGCAGAAGAGAAGCTGTGTGACATCCCTAGTTTGTTTCATCAGTCACGAGGGGGCCCTGACCTTCAGCTTCCCACTGCCGCCATCAGGCGTGCTAGGTACCTTCCCTGGGTCCTGGGCCTCTGGGGCTGACTGTGTAGCCTCAGAGTAAGGCTCAGAATCCTGGAGGCTGCCCATTGTTGCTGCCCTTTTCAGGCAGGATTCAACTGTAGCCCCAGCCTAGGCCTGTTTCTTGGTCTGCAGAACTGCACAAGGCCCCCAGCCTCCAAAGGACAAACTCGTCCCTTTGCTTCTCACCACACATCTCCATGGCAACACAGCCATCACATAGCTTCATCCCCGTGTGGCATTTGCCCTCCAGGACCTCAATTTGCTCTCTCTCAGTTGCAGGACACATATTGGTCCTACACAAAAGAGGGCTTCCAGCCTGGAGCTGCAGCCTCTGCCAGGCTCAGGAGGGAAACTGGCTAGGGTGAGGGGACCTCGTTCCATGCCCCAGTGCCACGCCAACAACCGCTTTGCCAGGTGGCTCATTCCTAAGGAACATGCAGAGGAAGAGGGGTCTCTCGACTAGCCCCAGGTATGGCACCTGCTGGTACTAGGCACCAGGGTCAAATGTCACAGCTTGTTTCTAACATCAGCAAGTGATTTAAGTGTGGCTCCGACCCCCTAGAATCCAGCTTTTCTTCCCACGAGGAAGCTAGGCTGACTCAAAGAGATAAGTGACTCATTCTAGGTCCTACAAGTGGGAAGGGCAATCGGAACCCAAGTCTAGGAGGCGTGATACTCTTCCTACCGTCATCTGCCAGGGCCCATGTACAACTAACTACACAGGAGGCCATCAGAAAGAGGGCATCTAGCTAAAGGTCTGGGTGTGGGATGAACTCTGGCCAGCATTTTATTACCCATGGAGCATGGGTTCTGTTTCCCGTGTACCTAGAGGAGTGCTGTGGTAAACTGGCTACAAAAGGACCTGGTCACTCCACTCCTTCCCCTCCTCCCTGGACCCCCTGCAATGCGATATTGACAGGTCAGAATGCCACGCCATCATGATGCCAGGTCTACTATGCTGGGCTCCAGCTGGCCACAGGTATACGCCTAGGACAACATATTGGAGGATGAAGATATTATGGTCTGAGGTTCACCCAGAGAGCCTACATCCAGGTACCACCTGGGTGTAGATGGGCCTGGTCATCTTCCATCGGCAGCTCCCGGTGACTTCAGTGAGTCTAGACCAGTTTCTCTTTGGTGGTACAGGGAGTTACTAGCATAGCTGGACCCGTCCCCTCTATGTGGACACAAGCTAAAGAGCCAAGAAGGCGACCTTTTGGAAGTGCACATTGCAGATGTGATTGGCTGAGATGAAATCACACTGGAGTAGGGCTGCCCTGAGCCACTGTGTCCTGTGTCCTCCTAAGAGGGGAATGTGGACACGGAACACATGGGGGAGTACTGAGTGAAGACTGTTGGATTTTCAGACTGGAGTGAGGCTGGATCAGATCCTACCCAGTGCCTAGAGCAAGCGCAGCCCCGCCCCTTTGATCGTGAACTTCTACCCTCCAGCGCTGAGGCACAGCGGTTCTGGGTTTGAGTCACCACGTTTCAGTACACAGGGCGCCTTCTCTTGGTGTGCATGGACACAGGTATGACCAGCTTTTTCCCTGCCTCGTGGGCAGCAGGAAGCACCGGTTCCTCCTTGCCCACGTCACCAGGGAATGCTTCCTATTCCCATCCTGCCCTAGTTCTATGGGAGGGACCCAGCCTGCCTACCTGGGTTGCCAAGGGCCATGGAGTCGTAGATGAGCTTGCAGGTCTTAAGCAAGATGGAGATCTTCTTCCCCGGCGAGTAGGCCTTGTGCATGCTGCTCAGCTTCTGCAGGATCTTCTCCATGACAGCCACCTCAGGCACGCTGGTGGTCACGCCCAGGTCGGTGGTGGTGGTGGCCAGGATCACCAGCTGGTTCTCCTTGAGCTGCTGCAGTGAGCCGTCCCGGCTGTGGATCTCCAGCAGGCTGGAGTTGATGGCGTCCTTCAGGGGCTTCAGGACACACTTGTACAAGGCTGACTCCACAATGGCCTCTGAGGGGAGGGGTGAGAGTGCGAAGGTGAGGAAAGCAGCTGCGGAGGCCCTGCCACCTGGCTCTGCTGCCTGGCAACACAGCCCTTCCATCCCTGGTTCTTACCTAGCTCTGATACGCAAGACAGAGAGACACACTGCAGAGGCACTGGCACCAAAACCTCCCATGCTTAATATTCGGGTCTCTCCACTGCAATGTTTCCCCCAGAGCCAGCCTAGAAGCACAAACTTCAGAAGGCTCTGGACACACTGTAGCTGTGCAGTGGACAACCTGGGCAGCTGTGTACTAAGGGTTTGGGTGCCCAGTAAAATTATTCTTTGTTTTGTTTTGGCTTTTCAAGACAGGATCTCTCTTTATATCCCTGGCTGTCCCGAATTCATTGTCGACCAGGCTGGCATCAAACTTACAGAGATCTGCCTGTCTTTGATTTTGATTTCCTTTTTTTTTTTTTTTTTTTGGTTTTTCGAGACAGGTTTCTCTGTAGCTTTGGTGCCTGTCCCGGAACTAGCTCTTGTAGACCAGGCTGGCCTCAAACTCCCAGAGATCTGCCTGCCTCCCCAGTGTTGGGATTAAAGGTGTGCGCCACCACCGCCTGGCTCTGTCTTTGCTTTCCGAGTGCTGGAGATTAAAGTTGTGTGCCACCACTGCCTGGCTTGGTAGAATTTTTCTTTTTCTTTTTAAAATAACTTATTTTTATTTTATGTGCACTGGTGTTTTGTCTGCATGTAAGTCTGTGTGAAGGTGTCAGATGCCCTGGAACTGGAGTTACAGACAGCTGTACGCTGCCATGTGAGTGCTGGAAATTGAATCCGGCTCCTCTGGAAGAGCAGTCAGTGCTCTTCACGGCTGAGCCATCTCTCCAGCTCAAGGTAGGCTTATTCTTCATGCCTCTTGCCCTTCTCAAGTCCAGGAGACTTGGCTCATCACTCACTCCTGCTTTCCTGCCCGCACTGCTCCTCCAGACTGCCAGGCCTGCCTCTGTCCCTGGGCTTCTGCATCTCACGTTCCCCTCACTACACAGTTATTCTCATGGCTTGCCCTTCGCCATACGGCTATCACTGGAGTCAAGCTGCAGTCTTGATCCCCCTGTGCGGTGGGAGTTAAGTAAGCTTGGCTCTTACTAGGTTAACTGAGGTGGAGGGAAGATACACCCCAAATGTGGGCAGCACCTTCCATTCTGGGCTTGGGTCTTAGGATGAATAAGAAGGAGAAAATGGCTGGACACCAGCATTTATCACTCTTGGCTTCCTGACTGTAGATGCAGGGTGACCAGATGCCTCCTGCAGCCACGACTTCCCTATCACAAAGGACTGTACCCTCAAACACTTCCTTCCTCCAGTTGCTTTCATCAGACATTTTGTTACAGCAACGGATGGGTAACTAATACAACTGGCCCCACCCCAATCCAGAACAGGGATAGCTCTGGATCACCTCTCCCTCTTCATAGCTCTCCTCCTTGCCTCAAGATCCATCCATTCCAGGCCAACTTTAGCCTGACCTACCTTTCCCAGGGCCTCTAAACCTCACTTCCTGCCTGTTTGACGCTTAGGTCATCTTCCTCCATGGCTTCCTGACTTTTCTGCAGATTACCTGACACTTGTCACAAGAAGAGCTCACTGAGTCTAGGAGGGACTTTGTGATCAGCCTGCTGCCATTATTTTCCAGTACAACAGATGAGGAGCTGGAGGCATAGGGCTCTGTCAAACTACTTATATAACTCACTTCCTCCCCAGACGAGCTCTGTGGGGTAATGCCTGGGTCTCGGGGACATGGTAACTGTTAGTGGAAAAAAGTCAGGGGTTGTGTGGGTGGCCTTCTGATGTACCACCCTGAGCATCCTGCCAGGTGCGCCCTTTAATCTTAGTGGGGTGCACACATAGCTACAGCCTCCCAAGGACACAACACCATAGACTTCAACATACCACCCACCACCTTCCTTCTGTGCCCTAATACTGTGGCCTGGTGACTATATCGGTCCTCAGGAGCCAACGATTGAAGCCCAGCCTCCTCCAAGGAAGGCGGTGCTTAACAGTCTCTTTTCCTAGGACCTCTCACTATGAATCATCATCCTGCAATATCAAAGCATCTTTGAGATAGGGTTTCTCTGTGGCTTTGGAGCCTGTCCTGGAACTAGCTCTTGTAGACCAGGCTGGTCTCAAACTCACAGAGATCTGCCTGCCTTTGCCTCCTGAGTGTTGGGATTAAAGGCGTGCAACACCACGGCCCAGCCAAAACTGATGCTCTTAATCACTAGGTAAAGGAGGAAAGGTGCAGGACCACAAGGAGGAGGTCGGTGCCTGCAGGGGCAGTAATGGTTATCAGGTAATCCCCAAATCTCTCAATACAGTTTTTTGTTTTGTTTTGTTTTGCTTTTTGAGAGTCCAGGCTGACCTCCAACTCACTATATAGCCGAGAATGGCTCTGATCCCGCCATCCTCCTGCCTCCACTTTTAGTGCTGGGACTACAGGTAGATGCTGTCACACCCAGCTATTGCAGTGTGGTCTCCCTGAGGATTTTCAGTATATACACAGCTGTGGACATGCCACAGGGAAACCGATCACCAAGAATCCTAATTGCAGAAAGGTTTGCAGGTTACTGGGTTAGAGGCTGGTGGGGGAGTGGAGGGTTGTTGTTGGTGGGTTGCCTGATAGGAGTGGTCAGGAAAGTGGGCTGCTGCCTGGAGTTGGCTCCCTAGAAGTGGAGCCTGAGAGAGGGATTTGGGCCCGGCAGAACTGTGGGGCAGTAGGAGAGGAAGAAAAACGAGGCCATTAGGCAAGCAGCTCCAGAGGCTGTTCTGTGGCCAGGGCTGCCTGAGGGTCCTAATGCACCGCCCCCCTCCCACTCTCCCAAGCTGGCACTGACCGAGTTCCTCCTCCGAGTACAGGTTGGGCTCTACCAGGGCTTTGAGTTCTGTGCTCTGCAGCAGGTAGCTTTTGAGCTGGGTCATCATGGTGCGGATCTCCTGCAGCATCTCGGTGCTGGATGTCTGGCGGGCCATCATCTCCAGGCTGTACACCTTGTAGTCCTGCACGAGGCTGCCAAAGTAGGAGCCCTTGTCCTGCGCCAGCTCCACCACCTTCTTATACAGCTTGCGGTCGCTGGAGAGGAAGGCGTGGAAGACGCTGGCGAAGTTGACGAAGCTGAGGCGGTGGCGGGCCTTGTCCAGGATCATCGAGGGCTTCTTCTTCACGTTGGGGCTGCTGAACTCCAGCTCCTCCTCTGCACTGCTGGTGGAGTAGGAGTCTTGGTCGGTGGCGGAGGCAGGCACACCCAGGCTGTCTGAGAGTGAGGCCAGCGAGCCCTTGAACTCTGGAGAGCTATGGGGGCAGGTGCTGGCCTGGGTATGGGGGTGCTGCATCCCGGCTTGCGGGGCTGGACTCAAGCCTTCCCAAGGTGCACCAGGTGCTGGTTTCTCAGAGGATGCCTCTCGTATGGGGTGCTCAGCTCTCTCCAAGGGACTGAGAAGGGTGGAGGCCAACTGTCGAGAGACCCGCTTCTTCCTGGGTGGCGGAATAGGGGGTTGTTTGGCCTTCCCAGGAGGCACTGGTATATTGTCAGCATGGCTGGCTTTGGTCTCTGTTTCCTGGCCTTGCTCTGTGGCCCTTGAAGGCCTGTCCCCAAGACTGCTCACGGTGCCTTTGGGAGGCAGGCTGAGAGAGGCTGTCCTGGAAATACTTGGGTGGTCCCTGTCTGTTGCAGTCCCCACATTCTGGCTATCCAGAGACACCCTTTCAGAGACGCGCCGTCTGGGAGGAGCTGCTGGAAGAGCCTTCTTCAGGGGCAGTGGAGGGGGAGGAGCTGGCTGCAAGGGGCTGGGAGCTGTTCCAGGCTTCATCTCTTCTTCCCCAAAGGGGCCCAGGCCTACAGCTGGAGGTGGGAGACTCTCACAGGCTGTCATGGGTGGTTGGTTTGGGTGACCTGGGGGGCCGGGCGCATGGGGTGCAAGAGGAGAGGTGGGTGTTAGTGGGGAGTTGGGCAAAGGACCAGCAGGTGCAGGGGGCACAGGAGGCACAGGAGGCCGGACAGGACCTGCTGGAGGAAGGCTGGGTACCGGGGGTGGAGGTGGGGGACGGCGTGGGGACCCCTTAGAGGTGGGTGAGGTAGCATCCGAGGTGGCAGGCACAGGGCGTGGAGGGCAGCTGACAGGTGGTGGATCAGTCGGTAGGGTGCAGTCCTCGATGAAAATGGGATTCACAAACCACAGGCGGTCATTTCCCACAGACAGCTCGATTTCACAGGAACAGTTTGTGTAATGGGTTGTGGGCCGGATGCTGGAGGCTGCAGGGGCCCCAGGGGCTGGGCCTCTGAGGGGCTCGACAAGACCTCTTGGAGGGTTCAGCGAGGAGTCCCAGAAGCCTGAGGGAAAGAAGAGCAGAGGCAGTCAGTCCTCCTAGCCTTGGGGGAGAGGCCCTTGCTTTTGTGTAGGTTTGTTTTCCCTTCTTGGACTCTGAAACTTCTCCCACCACTTCCTGCCTGGAGGGGAAGTCCCCTGTGTACCCACCAGCAGAGGGTGGAGGAGAGCTGGGAGGGGACATGAGGAGCCCAGCTTCAGTTCTGTGCCCATGTGAGAGTTTGCTATGGAGAACTATGATTCGGGTGGGATTGACCGTGGCCTTGGGCATGTGGGAGGAGGGCATGGTGGGGACAGAGGGAACAAAGTTGTGCCTGCAGCTCTCCAGCTGGGTACCCTGGGCAGACTGTGTCTTAGGTCTTGTTCTAAGACAATGGGTGTCTCAGCAGTAACACTACAGGGTGCTGGGAGGGAACCCTATGGTAGGCAGGGGCTAGAACTCAGCTGGCACACACAGGAAAAGGGAACCAGAGAATTATGGGTGATAGAATTGGACCTATAGCTGTCCACTATAGGCTGCTGTCTGTGACTTGGGAGGGTCTTGACACTGAGGAGCTAGACTATGGGACAAGTGAGGACACAGCTCCTACCGTTGAGCAAGCCCTGCCCTGCTGGCTATCCACCAACCAGTCTTCATAGCCTCATTGTGACTAAAGCCACCAAGGCAAGGCTTGGCTTGAAAGAGCTTGGCCTCTGGGTACCACATACCAGCAAACACTCAGGGATGCTCAGAGCCTCCCAAAAGACACAGGGGTCTGACTTCTGGAGAATAGGCTACCCTGAACTCATGAGAGTGGCTCTTTTTGGAGAGAAGCATTGTGTTCATTTTAAGTTCATTTAAGGAAGAGCCTGAGCCATGCTGGGCAGGACTCTTGGGAGAATGGTGCACACGGCTTCTCAGTAAGATGCCTATGTGAAGGAGTGCTAACGGTGTCACCAAGGAACGAGGGCTGCAGTTGTACAGGGACTGTATTGATGAGCCCTAAGCACAGGCTTTGTCCCCACTTTACAGATGAAGGCAGTGACGTAGCTAAAATGTTTTCACCGAGGTCACAGAGTGCTGGAGGTGGAACCGGTCAAACTAACCCGTTGCCTCCTTCTGAGGAACTTGCACCACTTCCCACCTCGGTTGCTCTGCCTATCAGTGGGTGGCTGGTGGCTCTTGCCCCAGCTAGAGATGTGCTAAGAACATAGCAGCACCTTTGTTTTGTTTTCTGGTATTGGGGATTGAATCCAGGGCCTCCTACATGCTAGGCAAGTGCTCTACCACTGAGGTATATCCCTAGCCCTTAGTTTTTTGTTTTTTGTTTTTTTTCAAGACAGGGTTTCTCAGTGTGACCTTGGCTGTCCTGGAACTCGCTTTGTAGACCAGGCTGGCCTTGAACCCACAGAGATCCGCCTGTCTCTGCCTCCCAAGTGCTGGGATTAACAGGGTGCTCCACCACTCCTGGCTTAATGTTTTCAAAATTTGAGAAAGAGTTTCACTAAGGTACCCTCTTGAGGAAGAGACCTGGTCAGTCATCCTCATCAACTTAGACCATGAAACCCAATACGGACAAGTTCAACAGAACCACCATACATGGGCTGCCCATGCCTGCTTCAGCATTGCCAGGGCATACACTTCATTCATCTTAATTTGCCCAGGTTGTCCGTGAACATTCAATCTTCCTGCCTCGGCTTCCAGAGCAGCTGGGATGACAGGCCTGCACCACCAGGCATGGCCACAACAGGTTCTTGACGTGAAAGGAAAAGTCAGAACATGGCAAGGGCGTGCAGAGCCAGCTCTATTGATGGCATGTTCAAAGACCTTGGTGGCCTGAGGCTGTATGCCCATCAATGTGAGCAGGGTCCAACCCCATGATAGAACGCAAGCTGAGATCTACCCAACTGTGGGCACCAAAGAAGCATGCTACTCACCATGGAGCTCAGCTCTAGAAAGACTCTGCAGCACCTGGCAGCCAGCCCAGAATACCCAGCTGTCACCACAATAACAAGATGACGGCCTTTCATGTGACTTTCTATAACATGCAAAGCTCCCTCCCTGTACATCGTAGCCACAGAGTAAGACGTGACCAGGCTAGGTTTTTTTTTTTTTTTTTTTTTTTAACATAACCTGAGGGCCACTCTTCATGATGGCCAGGCTGTGGCTTAGCTGTCCAGGACAGCACCCGACCTCTGAGTGACCAACTCTGGGTACCCAGAACACACATATGCTTATTTTCTGTGGAGTAATCATTGAAAACACTGTACCCAAGTCTCTAGGAGCCCAGTAGAGCGGTCCAGTCCCCTTGAAGTCTTGCTAGCAAGGAGCCTCAGGCAGCCGGGAAGGTGAACTATTCAGTAGTCCCAGGAAGCTGAGCTCAGTTCCCTCCATGTCCCGTAAGACATGTGGATGAAGGACAAAGTCATGGGGTAGCTGATGTCCGGAACTCCCAGTGCCTGGGTACACTCTCCCATCATTGCTTGCTGAGGACACTCAAGGCCTGGGAGATACGCCCCATATATCTTTTCTAGAATTGTCTTCTGGGTCTTCACTCCATCTTCCATTCACTTCTTTCTGGACAAATGTGCTGCCCTACCTTTGTGTCTTAGTGGGTACTGTTCCCTCTGCTTAGAATGAGTTCCCTCCCTCTCTGCCAGGTGCCAGGTTCTTGCTAATCTTCTAAGACTGGCCTTCTAAGTCTTAGGAGACTGATATGTGCAGGATGCCTGTGTCCCTTAGTCCTACTGGGTTCTCTGATGGCAGGGACCAGCATCAGACTGCCATTCCATGCTTTTGTCTGAGCGCTCCATCACACTGTGGGCTTTAGAAGGCAGCACTGGGGCCTTTTCCTTTTGTGCATCCCCAGCTTCCAGGATGGTGCTCCAGTGAGCAGGGGGCAGGCATTGGCACCCAACACTAGAGAGTGAACTAGCTTAGTCAAAGCAGAGCAGCATTCTAGGGTATGGGACACTGGCCAGTCTCACTTGGCAGGCTAGGTGTGGACAAGCTGAGGAATGGGAGGATGAGGAGATGAGACAGTGAGAGAGGAGGGAAAAAGAAAGCAGAGGAGCTCCAGGTGGGGAAGGACTGTCAGCCAGCTTATCACTGGACTGCAGGAACAGAATAAAAGAACACAGCTCCATATCTTGATAGCATCTCACAAGTGTGGAGCAGGCACTGGGGGCTCTCCTGAGGTCCAGGGCTCAGGCTGCTGCTTGCCTGCCCCCAGGACAATTAACAGGGCACAGGCTCTTCAAGGCAACACTACTTCCAGGGGAAGGTGATGCTGGGCACTGAGGGGCCACATATCAGGGCCTGCAACTGTGTAAGGGAAGCAATGGGGCGGTCAGTTCAGGGCTTTATGCTTAAAACAAAACAAAAAAAGGAAGTTGAAAAATTTTTCTGCAGCTTGCAAAGAGCCAAGGCTGAAGAAGCAGAACCTTGTGTCATGCAATCCCAGCAGTTGGCAGGGACTGGCGGCACCATGCCAAGTCTTGGCTCAGCCGCTCAAGTTCCGGTAAAGAAGGGCCTGTCCCTTTGACTGAGGTGTAGGGCCATATATCATACAGGCCCATATACATTGTATGGCAGTTAGACTTCCAGGCCATAGTTTGCACCTGGCCTCACAGAAGGCCGCTACAGACAGAGGGTCAGCAGGATATGCCAGTGCTGTTCTGCTCCTTCTTTGTAATCTGGAGGATGCCTGGGATAGAGACGTTAATTCGGCCTATGTGACAGAGCTGGCATACAGAGCAGGAAGATGGGGAGACGTGACAAAATGGGCATAGAATAGGTGTGGATGTGACCTCAGATATTTGCCTAGTTACCTAGGCAACAGAATGCTAATGAATTTCCCCCTCAGTTTATGTTTTGGTATAAAAGCTGTTTGGAGTATAAATGCGGGTGGATTTTCAGGATGTGAATTTAGGACTTCATGAAGATCACTGAAAACTCCCTCCCAATATAGTCATGTAAGTTATATCTTTAATCCCATACCTCCCCTCTGGTCCAGAGAAATAATTTATGGTCCGGGCTGGCACTGGACCCCGACACTGAGGCAGCCATTTTGCTGGTACCAAGGCTTTCCGAACCTGGATAGGGGGCATGTCTTGCCAGCTTCAATCCCTGCAGTGCTTGGTAGACCTGTGATGTGCCAGCTGCTGGATTGTGGTACCCGAGGGCAAAGTAATGATTCCCATACCATGGAAATGGTTGGGAAGCTCTGGGAACCTAGGGAACACATATCTTTGTAGCATCCAAAGATGGGCTGTTGGACTTTCGCTCAAACTCCAGTGTTTCTCTTGGTGTGTATGTGGGCACCTGCAGGTACATATGTGTGCACGTGGAAGCTGGAAGACAACCTCGGAGTGAGACCACCCTGCTTTCTGAGGACCTGAAACTCACCAATGAGCTAGTCTAACTAGCCAGGATCCTACCTGCTTTCATCTCCTCAGTGGTGGGATTACAAGTCAAGCTGCCATGCCCATTTTTTTAAATGTGGATTTTAGAGCTCAACTCAGATCCTCATGCTTACGCGGCAAGCGCTTTAGTGATTGAGTTATCGACGTAGCTGTCTCTCCAGTCCCCCGATCACAAACTTTTAACAAATCTTTATTAACTAGGAAATAGTCTCACTGTATGCTATAAAGGAAAAAAGCAAGGCACACACACACTTGGAAGAGCTACACAGTATGTGACTTTCCTATCTTTAAACCACTAGTATCTACACGCCTCAGGCATGTTGGAGAGCCAGGACACAGAATCATCTTCCCTCTTGCATTTAGAATTAGCTGCAAGCAGCTGAGTCTCACGTTAGTTTTGTGGCCCCTGCTGCACCCAGGATGACATTCTACAGAGCCTGCACTGTTGAGCATTGGTATTTCCAAGTCTAAACTTGGCTTTTCTTGTGTCAGCGCATAAACAAACACTCAAGAGCCATCCCATGGTGCTGAGCCTGCAAGAGAATAGCTCTGCTTTGGTGACATCATCCCTGTCCAAATAGCTTAGTCTACTCATTAAAACCAAACCAAGTACAATAAAATACAGTCAGTGACATGGAGAAAGGAAATATGTTTCAAAAACTAAGAATGATTGTGAGACCATTGGGTGCACTGAAAACCCAGTGAATCTACCGTTGACTAGACATTTTTTGACTCTGGGTGTGAGCAAAACAACTAAAAGTCACACCTATGTTCACACAAAACACCAGCGAGAGGCAAGGTGCAGAACTGTATTTTTGCAGCAGTGGAGGGATCATGTATGATTTTCAGCCTCGTCTTTTTCTGGTCTTGTCAGTTAAAAAGAAACCCACAACATGCTGGGATTTCATAACAAGAAAAAGATGTCTTAAAAAAGAAGTGCTCGGAGGGAGGGTACGGTGCAGAGGGAGGGCTCAACATCCAACACAGCCCCTTCCCTTGGCTAAAGGGCACCGTGCTATTTTCCACTGGAGCCAGAGCACGGGGAGGAGGGAGCTGAGGAGCAGGAGGCAGTGCGCAGGTTGAAAGGATATGTTGGCAATGGCTACAGCTGAAGACATAGAGAAAGCCCTGGGTGCGAATCCAGCTCCTATCACATGCTCTTACAGGAAGCCTTACGGTCCATATCCCTCTGTCATCAACAGGAATATCATCCACATAACTCACCTATTCAAAACTTCATAACTGTCATTATAATAACTGCTAGGGTGTTTTAGCCACGCCCCCATCCCAGGAAACTCCATGCCCCTTGTCTGTCACTCCCCAGCTGGTGGATTAAAAGTGAAACATTCCCTGGAGGGGCAGGTGTTTCAGCATGGGATCTCAGCAGTGATCCTGAGTGGAGGGAGTGGGTCACTGGCAGGTGGGCCTGGAGTTTTATAACTTGGTTCCATTTCTAGCTTCCTCTTGCTTCCTGGTGGAGATGTGAGATGCCCCAGACACACATTCCATTGACATAAACTCTTACCATGAATTGTATCCTGCTGTGGAACAATCTCTGTACACCGTAGATACGTATTATTCTCACTGGTTAATAAAGAGCTGACTGGCCTATAGCTGGGCAGGAGAGCCAATCCCAGGAGGATGATGGGAAGAAGAAGGGCGGAGTCTTGGGAGTTGCCAGCCAGCCAGAGACAGAGGAAGCAGGACGCATACAAAATGAGACAACAAGCCATGAGCCACATGGTAGCAAGTAAAATAATAGAAATGGGTTAATTTAGAATGTAAGAGCTAGTTAGTAATAGACCTAAGCTATCAGTTGAGCATTTATGATTAATAATATGTCTCTGTGTAGTTATTTGGGAACTGGCTGGCAGGACAGAAAAGTTTGCATACAGTATTCCCTCAAATTATGAGCTCAAACATGCTTCTCTTCCACTAAGTTGCTTCTTCCAGGTCTGGCAACGTGATAACCAGCTCTAACCTGATGGTGCTATGTCCCTGGCTGCTCTATCACAGGCAGTTAGTGACACTTCCCCCAGAGTGCTCAGACCTGCATAATAATTTACACATAATTCCCCTGAGATGGCGAGAGAAAATGTGGTACCAGGCATCCCTATGGGCTGCTGACCTTTGCCCTGGAATACATGTAATATCTAGTGGCCAGCAGGTGAGCTAACAATAGGATAATGGTGTTTGTTTCTACTGTGAGGTATCTAACCACTCACTTTCTGCTTTTTGTAAACTCACTTATCTCCATGGGACTGGGATAAAGTGGTCTTTTTATTACTACACAAGGGGAAAGAGAAACAACCGAGGGAGTAAAGCAATTTTCTTGCCCAGCTGTGGATCCCACAGGTCACTGTACACCTTTGATAACATCTCTGATGTACACCTCTATAAACCCTTCCTTTAGCCCCCTTTGGCATTACACGCTGTTTGGCTCTACGTCCTTCCGCTAGCAGCAAGAATAAATTAATTTAATCTAATTTTGAATTGAGACTAAGTCTTTGGTCTTTCCCAGCAGATTTGACTGCCACAACAACACAACCTGGTGACGGCCAGCCTGCTTTCCACATCTGTGGATTTGCCTCAGCTGGGCACATTTACAAGGAAGTTTCACAAGTGCTTCTGAGTCTGGCTTCTTTCATTAAACATCATGTTTCAATCCATGTGGTGCCATGAGCCAGTGTTTCATTTCTGCTTAACGTTGAGGAAGCTCTTTAGACACCTTGAGTCCCATGGCTTCCTCTACCAAAAGTGTGTGTGGTGTGTGTGTATGAGTGTGTGATGTGTGTTGTGTGATATTTTGATTGTGTGCTGACAAATAAAGTTTGCTTAGAGTCAGTGGGCGGAACTAGCCACTAGCTGAACATAGAGGTTTGGAGGACTGTAGACAGAGAGGGACAGGAAGTAGTAAGACTCTCAGCCCCGTTCTGGTGGAGGAATGGAAGGAGATAGGAAGTGACTGTGGTTGCTCCCTGTTTCCTCATCTTTCAGGTTCTTACCCCCACTATCTGATTCCCAGTTTTTATTGATAAGATTAATTAGATTAATGCTAAGTGTGTGTGTAAAATCTAATAATGAATGTATGCACCTAAGTTGGTGAATTTGCCTCCCATCATGCTTTTGACTAGATCAAGAGAACACTTGTCCTCAAGCCCCTCCTGCGCAGCTGGTAATGATTATCCCAGTTCTCCCTGGAGATCCTCTAGAGGAACAGTGGCTATGTGGGCTGGGGCTGGAGGCAGAGCCTGGAAGGCTGGTGGGCTAAGGAACAGGGCTCTGACTGAGCAGGCTGCAGGGTACAACAGGCTGTGGTACAGAGCAGAGGTTGTTGCTCACAAAACCCGAAGGCCCCGGACTCCACTTCTTAGGAATTCTCCATACAAGTTTGAGTAGGTTTCCGGTTTCTCCTTCAACAAGTGTGTCCAGTCCTTGGCCAACAGGCTGCATGAGTCCTAGGATAACTATGAATGCAGCTCAACACACAACTATAAAGTTACTTAAAACATTAAGAGTTTTTTTCTTTTTGTAATTTGCATGTTCTCTTGTGTGAACTCTGCAGGTGACAGCCTCCTGTTGCAATGTCAGAAGGTTGGACATGCTTGGTAGAGGAATGACGAAATGGCGCAGCACAGTGCCTTAGGTGCCTGGGCCCTTGGCAGATGCTCTCTGCAATTATCATTGGAGCACACAAAGCCTGGCATGGCTGCAGCATGCACATGCCAGGGCCAGGCGTCTGACGGTTTCAGGTCTCCATCTGTTCCGGAGAGGGACTGGAAAGCCAACCTTTCCCTGGCTCTGGGGAAACGTCAATCTGCTGAGTCTGACTCTGTCTTCAGCACCTGGGAGACCTCATCCGATCAGAACCTTCCAGGTGGTTCTGTAGGTGTAGCACACTTGTTTTTAATGCCCCATTCCCCAAGAAGCTGCTGGCAGGCCAGTCTGCACCACCCTCAGCTTCCTGCATGATGACTTCCATCTCCATGCCCGAGGCCACCCTGTTCCAGGCAGGAATTTGGTTCTCCTAAATTGAGTAGCTTGTTTCCATCCAGCAAGTGCTCCCAGGAGGAACCTACAGGGAGTCTTGGACATCAGCCCCAGGGACTCGTGCCTGAGTCTCAGAACAGGGCCGATGAGTATATGTGAAGTTCAGTGCCCATCCCAGTTACTCAGTTACAGTACAGCAGATTCCGTTAAGGGGCGGTGTGGAATGGGTTTGAGCTCTTCTTTCACACCACTATCCCCAGACCTCTTGGGGAGAAGGCTAGAGCCTGGCCTTGGAGCTGAGGTGGGGGATGTCTTCTCTGGCCTGCTTCCTCTGTGACCTGACTCTTCAGTCTGGGCTAATTTTCCTCTGTTCAGTCAACACTGTAACTATCATGCCAGTGTTTCTGGTTCTGGGAGTCAGTTGCAGACAGTATCCTGTGAGCAGCTGAGTCGTAATAAAGATGCTCTGTCTGCAGACATGCCTTGGCTCTGGGCGCTGAAGTCCTGGGCCTCTGCCCCACGAATGGCCACAGAGGCTGTTGAAACATCTGCCTTAAACACGCTACTCTGTACCACACAGAAGTAGAAGAATTTCTGTCCCCAACATATGTAGGTTTAGTGTTCCAGAAGCTACCAGCCTAGAGATCTTGGCTTCTTCAGAGCTAGCATTGATGAGGCCCAGTCCTAGGTCAGCATCGATCAAACCAGACCTATGCCTGCAGAGACCTCAGTATGGCTAGACACCCAGGAAGAGTCCAGGAAGTCTGGGCCACTAATACATTCTTTTATGCAAAAGAATGGAAGTTGGAGATGCTCCTAACTCCACCTTAGGGTTGGTTGGTTTGGCAGGGAGAAGGTCAAGGACATGAGGGGTACACTCTAGATCCCCATCACACCTGTCCTGGCTAGTTTTATATCAACTTGACACAAGTTAGAGTCATCAGAGAAGAGGGAGCCTCGATTGAGAAAATGCCTCCATAAGATCAGGCTGTAGGCAAGTCTGGAGCATGTTCTTAATTAATGATTGATACGGGAGGGCCCAGCCCATTGTGGGTGGAGCCATCCCTGGGCTGGTGGCTCTGGGTCTTATAAGAAAGCAGACTGAACAAGCCATGTGGGACAAACTAGTAAGCATCACCCTCCCTGGCACCCATATGCATCCACTCCTATCTCCAGGCCCTGTCTGAGTTCCTGTCCTGACTTTCCATGCTCATGAACAGTGACGATAAAGAATAACCCAAAGCCAAACAGACCCTTTCTTCCTCAGATTGCTTTCTGGTCATGGTGTTTCATCACAGCAATGGTCACCCCAGCCAGGACAGCGTCTACTGCTTTTCCTCTTGATGAGGCCTGGGCGAGTCCAGGGCTGACAGGAGAAGCAGGGCTGATGTCGGCCAGCCCACAGAACTGCCTTGGTGTTGGCCTTGCCTTTCCCAGGGCCACCTCTGATGTGATCAGCCTGGTTATGGTCCCTGGCAACGCAGGGGGCCCTGAGGATCTTCCTCTTCAGTGGCTCAGCATGAGTGGTGGGTTCCCAAAATAAAGTTCAGGATCCAGCTTGGTGACACCCAAGGGCATCTCTGCAGAGACCATTGGTGTGATGGCCGGTTTTTAATGTCAATTTGCAACAAATCAGAATCACCTGAGGAGGAAGCCTCACCAAGGAATGCCTTAATTGGTGCGGGAAGATCCACCCCAAATGTGGGCGGCTCCTTCTGGTAGCATCCAGATGAAACAGGGCATGGCAGAAGGAGGATTACTCATCTTTGCTTGCTTGGCCTTCCCTCTGGCTGCCGAGTTGGTTTCTCCTGTTGCAGTTTTTGGTTCCTGGGCAGTTATCAGAATTAGTCTCTAGGCTTCCAGGGACTCTCCAGGAACCCTCTAGGTCCTTGGTGACAGCCGAGACTGCCGCTGCATGCAGCCTTGCGGGTTGAGCAACTATTGGGTTCTTGACTTCTCCAGAGTGAGGCAGCCACTGCAGATCACACAGACTGCCAAGGCTTTGGGCCTCCAAAACCAAGCAACTATCAGCCTCTCGTGTGTGAGACTGTTGCTACTGTTTCAGTGGAAGCTATGGAATATTCAGTCTGTTGGTTCTTGTGGTGGTTTGCATAGGAATGGCCCCCATAGGCTCATAGATTCGAACACCTGGTCATTAGGGAGTTGCGGCACTACTTGACAGGAATTAAGGAGGTGTGGCCTTGCTGGAGTAGGTGTGGTCTTGTTAGAGGAAGTGTGCCACTGGGGGTGGCCTTTGAGGTTTCAGAAGCTCAAGTCATGCCTGCATGAGGCCACACTCTCTGCCATGATGATAATGAACTAAACCTCTGAGCTATAAGCTGGCCCCAATTAGAAGTTAAATGTTTTCCTTTATAAGAGTTGCCATGGTCATGATGACTCCACAGACATGGGACACTGACTAAGACAGTTCTGTTCATCTAGAGAACTCTGATTAATGCAAGAGAGGAAATCCTAGTACCCCCTCACCTCAGTACCCACCCACTCTGGTTCTACAGGGAAGACTTACCCAGGCCCAGGTTGGAGATGGTCTCAAGGTCCAGGAAGCTGCTGGCTTCAAGGATGGCCTGGGGTAGCCGCAACGTGAAGGGCAGTAAATCTCTGTGAAGACAGGAAGGCTGTGTAGGTCAGGTACTAGGCGGATCAGAGTTCTCATTCTCCAGCATCCAGACATCCAGAGAGATCCCTGTCTCACATCCTGTGACTGCTAGGACTTTCATGTAACCTGGGCATTTCCCTAGGGTTAAGGGACAGGGCTGCAGTTGAGGGAGCTGCCAGTAAGATCCGGATCTCGGGTCAGTTTCAGAGATCTGGAAAGGGCACTGGGAGCATGGAGAATCCCCTTGCTTCTTCTTCCTTGCCAGGTCCACACTTCCTTTAAGCATTTTTAGTGACCTATGACCCTGGCCTTCCACATGGAGGTAGGCAGGCAAGCACAGAGGGGGTGTCCTGATGAGCATTTAGCCAGCACCATCTGCCATCTGCAGGGACATTGTTGAGAGAGTCCTTACAGAGATCTTCAGCAGCCATTCAGACAGAGGGAAACTGAGGCCCAAAGGGAGAAAGGGTTTTTCTCAGGCGCCACAATGGGCTGTGGGTAGATGGTGCTGGATCCTGGTCCTCCAGACTCCAGCCCAGAGACTGCCTCTGCAGCCAGGATGGCTAGTCCTGATTCTATGCTTTATCCTGGCATTCAGGGCCTACCTATCATCTTCCAGCCATTTCTCTCTCTCCTCTCTCCTCCTTTCTCCCGTTAGCCTGTCTTCCCTCCATGAAGGCAGAAATTGACCAAGAGGGCACAGAATGGCAGAGTTGAAAAAACAGATACCAAGATTAGCAACCTGCTCCACCACTGCCCCCCCTACATGCCCCACCCACCTCCTTTCCAACCCAATCCCAAGCAAAGAAATCTCATCCATCCACTTGTCATTCACTGGGCACCTCCCCTGTTGGCCTGGAGAGCTATCTCCCTCCACCCATGTCCATCATTGCCTCCCTTCTGTCTCTCCTTTCCTTGTACCCCTCAGCTAGGGGCTTCCAGTTTATGGCAGGGGTGAGGCAATGTCTCAGGGCTTGGAAACCCTGTAGTGTACCATAAATACCATGGCGACTAACAGACCTGTTCACAGTGGGACACTGAGCTAGAGAAAGAACAGCATCAATGGTTGTGATAGGGCTGACGGAGGGTCCTCATGGCAGGGGCCCCAGACCACCCTACACCTGCCTGAGGATCTCTGCTAGATGAGTCGCTAGTGGCTTCTGTTAGTGTCTGCCGCTCCCTTCAGGGAAGAAAGCACTGCTGAGGAGGTGGTTGTGGCTTTGTCATGGTTAGACCGGGTGGCCCTGCAGCATCTCCAGCCACCATCACGTGACTCCACTATGAACCTGAGGCCTTGTGATGTCAACTGCCCATCCCTCTACACAAGTCTGGCTCGGAACATTCTGGATAGGTCCTCAGGGTCCTACTCCCTTCCTCACTACCCTTACCCAAACCTCCAGTTACAGCGGTTGACAAAACTCATCTGCCATTACCTCAGTTTACCTGGCTGACTCTCTAGTTTGTTGGTGTGGTTTTAGATGGTTCCTGTCTCCAGAAAAATGTCTATCACAGTGGCCAGCAGAGGTCAGTCCGTTCTTATATTGCCTGTAATCTAACTCCGTCACTTCACCGCCTTTCTTAGGATGCTTATGGGGACCTAGGCTCGAACCCCAGCACACAGGAGACAGCCTGGGCTGCTCCACCTCTCCAGCAAGTTCTTTAAATGTCCCCACCCCTTGCCTGCACCTCACTTCCTCATAGTGAATGCACCCTATTCCTAGACGCCGGTCCCCTCTACTTGTATCTGCTTAGATTACAAGTACCCTTCAAAGTCACACCATAGGCCTCTTCCTTCCAGACTTGGTTGTCAATCGTTTCATCATCCAGCTCCCTCCTCCTCTCATCTAGGGCATCACACAGGATGGGGCAGCTAGCCGAGCAACATCATACAACATCACTAAGACACTGTTAGAGCACAGCAGCTGCATGGGTAGCTTTACAATCAGTAACGGGGCGTGGGGTGTTCAGAGAGGTTGAGATAATTGCCCAAGACCACTCAGCTAAAAAATATACCTTTACCTAGCACCACAGATCACTTGTTGTTTATTTACTTGTTATTTATTTATTTAGCCTCTGGTTTCCTATCCAGGCCTCATAACTTGCCTGGGATACTGACACTACTGTTGTCTTCATTGTTTTTAATTCTAGACTTTGGATGGCTGGTAAGACAGCTCCGTGGGCAAAGGTGCTCGCAGCCAAGGATGATGAGTTAGATCCCTCGGGATCCACATGGTGGAAGAAGAGAATCAAATCTCAAAACTGTCCTCTGACCTCCACACCTGTACCATGGCATGTGCACACAGACAGACAGACAGACAGACAGATAGATAAATATAATAAAGATGTTAGACTTTCAGGTAAGGGGTGGGGATTAAGGGAAGGGGTGAGAATGGAACACAGGGTCTTGCATGTGGTAGGCACATGATCTACCATTGAGTTACATACAGTTCAGCCCTACGGTCTGTTTTTGTTTCGTAAATTAGAAGCAAAGACATATTTGCTGTAAGAATTAAACATTACCCAAGTGTTTAAAATAAGATGTTTCTGTCCTTCTTCTTCAGAGTCCCACTGTCAAGATTCTAGGGTGTGACTACTTTCCTCATCTTCTCTGCATGTGAGCATGTGTGCGTATATACACACACACAACTATTTTCAAAAGTAAATGCCAGTGTATGAACTTGAATGCTGGTTGGGTCTAAGGTCAGATTCTTCCATTCCTAGACTGTACTGCCTTTTAGTAAAACAAAAACAGAAACAAAACAAAACAACAACAACCCCAAAACTCAACTGACCAAACAAAC
The DNA here is from genome assembly GCF_018167655.1 of Microtus oregoni. Classification (NCBI taxonomy): domain Eukaryota; kingdom Metazoa; phylum Chordata; class Mammalia; order Rodentia; family Cricetidae; genus Microtus; species Microtus oregoni. The sequence continues at coordinate 10,792,391 of NW_024543210.1, forward strand.
AAAAATCTTTTTGCATTACTGCCATTGACTCAAACAACATTGCTAGGAAGAATTTTAGTTCCTGGTGATTCTGCCCTGGGCTAGTATTTCTTTTGGGTAGATTCCTAGTAAGCCTGATAGGCCACGGGATAGAATACTTCAAGATCAGCATTTGCTACTCTTTTTCCAAGCTTATATCCATTCATACCTCAACAGAAATGGTCCCCAGATTATGGTACTTTTTGTCCTTCCTGTCCTGAGTACAACCAAGCAGCCCACTTTCAAGGACTTAGTGGTGGCCTCTGTCAGTGACAATGACATGCAAATTGTCCAGTTTGTGGTTTACCAACTAAAGAAGTTTTAGCATCGTGTGAAGGTGGGGAAGACAGGCAGCCCCCAAACAAGCGTGGTCACACCCAAACTGTGAAGTCCTAGGCTTTGGGGTAACGACAGGATAACCCTCAGATAAGGTGCTAGGTCAGTGGGCATCTATCCACAAACCTACCAACAACCGACTGAAGACACCCTGGACACTTCGGAGGGACTCTACCAGGCTTTCAGTGTCTGTCTGTACTCTGCAGATGTCCCTGATCAGAACCCCCGAGAAGAGGCCAAAAGTGCAGGCTCCTCTGTCCAAGCCCAAGGGGAATATCACTGGGCCTAGGAGAGCAGACATCAGCAGGCACACACATGGAGTGTGTAGGGGCTTGACTCAAGGCCTCAAGATATTAGGTAAGTGCCCTACTAATGAAACCTGCATCTCTACACAGCTCACAAGTAAATCTTAATGAGCACAGGCTTGGGTGGGGATCATGTGGGTGGGAGTCATAGACCTCCCTCCAAAGCAAAGGCTATCAAACAGTGAATTAATCAAACTTATAGATGTTCTGTATGTACGCGTTCATATCTATTTCCTTATGAACTATAAAGCCCCGTAAAAGGCAACAGAGAATTTTGAAAGTGGGATTTTCAGAGTGGATGTTTTAACAAAACCTGCTCTCACTTTTGAGGGCCAACTTGTACACTCCTAGGTACCTATACCCTTCTCTGAAGGCCCCTGTTCTAGCTAAACTTTTACCTATGAAAGAAACGCAAAGCAGCATACACACACACACACACACAAGTTCAGCAACACAATACTTACTCCACCTACATAGGACACTTTTCGGGAGAATATAGCCCAGCTTTCTTTCTTACATACAAAGTCACAAAATGGATTTTCTATCCTAATGCCATCATCCGGTCCTCTCATTCCCTAGGGACTAGACACCTAATCATTTAGTTTGGTCCCAATATTAGTTACCTGGAACTGAAATCAGATTCTGTAGACTTCAAGGCTCAGTAACTCCCAGGGGGTCCCCCACTTCCAGAGCCAGTCATAAGACTTGGACCACCAGCACTTCTGAGCCACTGATGGGGAATAGAGTTCAGTATGCATGGTGATGATAGTTATCTTTAAAGGTGGGAGTGACCAATGAGCCACTCCCTGAGGAGGGTGGTGGCTTAGCCACCGTGTGGGGCATATCTGAGGGAGGATGGGCCCACAGAGCTCCTTCCTTCCTCATCTTGTGTAATGGCACTTACCAACTGACCCTGTACTGGGGTTGTGTTGAGGATCGGACCCCACGATCCTGGTAAGGGTTTTAGCTGAGCATCTGACACCATGGATATGCTCAAGAAGCAATGGGACTAAGCATCTATCCTAGGAAGGAAGCCCCAGTGTCTCCCATCTCCACAGCCATGCCTCTTTTCTTCACTGGCTGCCCCCTCCCTTTTGGTGCCATCTCTTCATGACTCCAGAAGACTTCAGTGGTCCCTGGTTGTTCTTGGCTCTTCTCTTCCCTCAACCCCACTTCCTGCTACAGCAATATTGCTCTGTCTGGGGCTGTCTAACCATGGGAGACAACGTGGCTCATAGCAGCTACAAAAGGGAGCCCTTGCAACTCCAGGCATGATCTATCCCGTCCCCTCCACAGAGCCACTCCCGAGGCTGCTGTGGCTTTCTTTACTTTATTTCTTTTTGCTTTTTGTTTTTAGAGACAGGGTTTCTCCATGTAGCTCTGGCTGTCTTAGAACTCACTCTTTAGTCCAGGCTGACTTTAAACTCAGAGATCCTCCTGCCTCTGCTTCCTGAGTGCTGGGATTAAAAGTGTGTGCCACCACCACCTGGCGCTACCCTTTGCCTGTCCTGTTTCCTCTGCCTGGAATTGTCTCTCTGCCCTCCTTGGCAGGCCTCCCACATCTTCTTCACAAGGAGGGCCCCCCAGCTCCATATACAGAGGGGTAGACTGAAGAGAAGCAACAGTTGTGTCCTTTCCTCTACGAGCCTGGTGCAAGGCCAGGGCTCAAATCTGACTTCAGAACTTGGCTGTGCCACTTGAGGTCAGTCACACCCAGCCTCAGTTTCCTCATCCTTAACATCACCAAGAACACACAGCATGGTTTTATGAGTACTACCCTGTACCCACTACTCTGCTAAGGCACAAACAGACATCTTCAGCACAGCTCCGAGGACAGGACCACTAACTACCTAGCCTTGTAATGTGTGGCCGCGATAGGGTTAGGAGGAGATGAGTAGGCAGCACCGAGCATACAGACGCTCAGGCAGCCATCACATTTCCAGTTCTGCACACTCATCACCGAGCTGCTGGGCACTGTCAAAACTGAGGAGCTTCTTGCAAGAACTGGGGTCTCCAGAGAGGGGGGTTGTTTCTGAAGGTCTTGGCACCTGTAACCCTCACAAACAAGCGTTCGAGAGGGAGCTCCTAATCTGTCAGACACTAGGGGTGAGAAGGTTGTGATTCCGGTCCGGCTGAAGTGTACATTGTGTACTGAGCTCTAGGGCTAGTGTGTGCTCTCCTGGGGATGTCTGTATGAGCAGCCACCAGCTCACAGGGACTTTAGGTGCCCAATGGGAAGCATCCTTTGTAGAGGAAGAAACCAGTGGGCTTGCTGAGGGTTGGGTTTGGGTTTAGTGTGGTGACTGGGTCACAGCTCTAATGAAAATCTAGACCAGTACACCCCCTGGAGGGGGCAAAGCTACATGGAGCACTTCCAGTGTATTTTCAGTTGCCTCCAGTGTTTGGTTCTGAAGGAGTCTGCCGGTGGGATCTTAGAATCTCAAAGTTGCAGACCATCATACCTAATGTCCCCTGACAGAGAGACAAGGGTGCCTGGAGAGGTCAGGTGATGGACCTAGAGTCACACAGCTGCAAGGCCTGGGACTCTGGCTCCTGAGCTACTCAGCATTCAGGCCTTGTTGCCTGATGCACCTCCCCCAGAACATGGTCAGGCTCATCTCTGGAGTGAAGCCAGAACTACAGGTACCTGCTTTGCTGGATTGTGGAGAACCAGCAGTCAGAGAGGAGAGGTTGGGAAGCGACAGGGGTAAGCTTGGTGATTGTGGCTACTGATCTCCCTGGACACCAAGCTGAAGCCCAGAAAATTCTCCTATAGTTCAAATGGCAGAGATGGAATGAGAGTCCATCGGGTCCCAGGCAGTGTCCCAGCTCTCTCTTTCACGGACATTAACTCAGCCTTCCTCTGGCATCAAAGCACTCCCTTTTATGAAAGAGGAAGTTGGGGCTCTGAGGTGTTATATATCCAGCTTAATGTCTGTATTCTCATCCATCCATCCATCCACCCGTCCATCCACCCATCCATCCTCTCTCTTTCTACCCAACCATCCTTCTGACCATTCATTCATTGTACCATGCCAAATACTGGACAGAGCTCCTTTAACTAACTCTAAAAGGCCCATCTTCCCACAGTTGGGTGTGGTGTAAAGCATAAAGGTCTGGGACCTCTGCAATTATTTTCTTGTGATTCTAGTGAGCCAAGCCAGTGCACAGAATTACTTCAGGGTTCATTGGTGGTAGAGCTTTCTCTGCCATTTACCCATCTTCATTTCCTCATCTGTGCAACAGGAACAACCCTTCTGGGGTTGTTGGCAAGGTTTTAAAAGACAATGTGGAGGGATCTGGAGAGATAGCTCAGTGGTTACAAGCACTTACTGCCCTTATGGAGAACATGGGTTTGGTTCCCAGCACTCACATGGTGACACACAACTGTCTGTAAATTTAGTCTCAGGGGATCTGATGCTGTCTTCTGGCCTTGCAAGCAAACATTAAGACATATTTAAAAAAAAAATCTTTAAAAGTGGTGGGTAGGGCCGGGCAGTCATAGCACAAGCCTTTAATCCCAGCACCTGGGAGGCAGATGCAGGCAGATCTCTATGAGTTCGAGACCAGCCTGATCTACAGAGTAAGTTTCAGGACAACCAGGGCTATACAGAAAAAGCCTAATTAGAAACAAAACAAAACAAAGAAAGAAAGTAGTGGGTATAAAAATCCCCCAGAGCCCCACTGAGCGCTGGAGAAGTCCTCGCTAGGCAGCAGGAGCGGCCAGCATCAGCTCTAATGATCAGTGTTGCTCTGCTGGCCTGGAGGGTGGGAGGGGTGGAGCATGTGTTTTGGCAGACTTAGCCTGGGGTCAAAGACCCCAATACATCGTATCAAACATCGAGTCAGCCCTTGTGCAGGCCCTGTAGCTTCAGCTGATGAGTTATGGCACCAAATGTATTTTTAAATTCTTGCTGATCGGAAACCAGTTCTGAGTGAGTGGAGCAGAACTCACGGTGGTCTGCCCAGCTGAACAATCCCAGGCTCCCACCCACCAAGGGGCATCAGCCCTTCTTGTTGTCGCTATAGGAAGTTCCTTCTGTCCTGTGCGTCACCAGTTGGTCTCAAGGGTCCCTAACTGTCCCTGGTGCTGGTAACACTAAAAATTGAAAGATTAATGAGAGCCAGATGGGCAGGTGGCTAGCAGAAAAGTCCTCCCAGAAGAGTCCAGAAAACATCAGAGCCAATCTCTCTTCTTGTGGTTACCAGAGCAAAGACAAGGGACTGTCCCCTCTCACTGCATCCCCTCCCTCTTGACTCTGTCCCCTACCCTGCCACAAACACACCCAAGGTTGCATAGACGTCTGTTGCAACCAGATGGGTGTATCACAACAATTGGGCTTCTGTTAGGACAGGAAGGGAGGCTTCCCCCACAGTCTCCTTTGGGGCCAGGTTACTCACCTACTGACACAGTAGAAAGCAATGAGTCGGAAGATGTCCTCAAACACGAGAACTGAGCCTTCCAGGTACAATACTGGGGAGAGACAAGAGAGGCCGTTGTAAGCATCCTCTGCTGACAAGGGGAGGGGCTGGCTGCTCTCCTAGATCTGGAAGGTGGCACACGCCTGCATGTCCTCTGTGGGTTCTGGTGCCTCCTGAAGGGTCCCCATTATGTATCAGCTGCCAACTGCAGTGGAAGCAGGGCTCAAGGTGTCAATGTGTCAAGAGAGTTCAAGGACTACCAATTACTGTGGCTGATATCAACTAAAACACAGTCATCATTTCTGGTGACCAGGAGTCTAGATTATAAAAGTAGAATGCCATGTGTATCCAGCTGCTAATGATAATCTCAGTAGGTATTGGCTTTCATGATGCCCAAATCTCAGGCTCCTGCCAAGTTTTGCTCCCAAATCTCAGGAGTCTACATTGGGCCCCCGAGACTGGAGTTACAAACAGTTGTGAGCGGCCACGTAGGTGCCGAGGACTGAACTCAGGTCCTCTGGAAGAGCAGCCAGTGCTCTTAACCCCTGAGTCATCTCTCTAACCCTAAGGATGACTTCTATAAGTAGGGGTTTGACAGATATGTTCCTTAAATATTACTTTCTAGTATTTCCTCAGAAGCTGCCCCAAACTGACAAGTGCCCAGACCCCAGAACTGCTAAGAGGTCATGTCACCTTATCACCTCACATTGTCTTTACACGGCCTTGGGGACATCCAGCACCCACTTCTGCACTTGGCAACATCCTGTAGCTCAGAGCCTGCCAGTCTGTCCCTCCTGACAAAGACACCAGGCCAACCAGTCATGGTAGACTGTCACAGTGTTTACCCTCTCCAGGGTCCCTCAGTAAGAGCCTTAATACAGAATAGTCCAGAGATCTGACCTCACATGGTGAAGCTCTAGTGATAGCCAGTGGGAGTCAGTCTGTACTGAGGTGGCCACAGGGCACAGCAATCAGAATCTGCCTCTCAGAGAGAAGGAAGCCTTTCACTTTAACACCCTCTATCAGGGTTGGACTGGGGACAGGTAGCGATGTACCAAGCTGGCTCTGGACTTTTTCAATACCAATGTTAGGATGGAACAGCCATAAGAAACCTGAAAGCTATTAGGTACCTTTTTAAAAAAGAGATTTCACTTTGTCACTCAGTAAATATATGCCCTGCAAAAGGCGGACTATTATGGCTCTCTTCTTTTCCACAGTACCTCCAGTATTTGGCATGGTGTAGGCATAGTACCCCCAAAACTTGTCATAAAGAATACTACTGTGAATACTTTTGTGTAAAGCTTGCATGGACATATTTGTGTACTCTTGATTGCATATGAGAGGCAAAATTTACCAGTCAGGTGTAATTCTGTCCATTCAAGAAACTACCAAACTTGGTGGCATACCTGGATATCAAAATGTAGAGGAATAACGAAAGATCCATATCTATCACTATGCACAAAACTCAAGCCCAAATGGATCAAAGACCTCAACATAAAGTCAGTCACACTGAACTTCATAAAAGAGAAAGTGGGAAGTACACTTGAACGCATTGGAACAGGAGACCACTTCCTTAATATAACCCCAGCAGCACAGACACTGAGAGAAACAATTAATAAATGGGACCTCCTGAAACTGAAAGCTTCTGTAAAGTAAAGGACACAGTCAACAAGACAAAATGACAGCCTACAGAATGGGAAAGATCTTCACCAACCCTACAACAGACAGAGAACTGATCTCCAAAATATACAAAGAGCTCAAGTAATTGGTCATCAAAAGAACAAATAATCCAATAAAAAATAGAGTACAGACCTAAATAGAGAATTCTCAACAGAGGAATCTAAAATGACTGAAAGACACTTAAGAAAATACTCAACATCTTTAGCTATCAGAGAAATGCAAATTAAAACAACTCTGAGATTCCATCTTAGACCTGTAACAATGGCCAAGATCAAAAACACTGATGACAACTTATGCTGGAGAGGTTGTGAGGTAAAGGGAACACTTCTGCATTGCTGCTGGGAGTGCAAGCTGGCACAACCCCTTTGGATATCAGTGTGGTGATTTCTCAGAAAATTACGAAACAACCTTCCTCAAGACCCAGTAATACCACCTTTGGGTATATATCCAAAGGATGCTCAATCGTGTCACAAGGACATGTGCTCAGCTATGTTCATAGCAGCACTGTTTGTCATAGCCAGAACCTGGAAACAACCTAAATGCCCCTCAACTGAAGAATAGATAAGGAAAATGTGGTATATTTACACAAGGGAGTACTACATAGCAGAGAAAAATAATGGCATCTTGAAATTTACAGACAAATGAATGGAGCTAGAAAACATCATTTTGAGTGAGGTAACTCAGACCCAGAAAAACAAATATTATATGTACTCACTCATAAGTGGCTTTTAGACACAAAGCAAAGAAAATCAGCCTACAAATCACAATCCCAGAGAACCTAGACAACAAAGAGGACCTAAGAGAGGCATATGTGGATCTAATCTACATGGGAAGTAGAAAAAGACAAGATCTCCTGAGTAAATTGGGAGCATGGGGAACCATGGGAGAGGTTTGAAGGGGAGGGGAGAGAAAGGAAGAGGAGCAGAGAAAAATGTTTAGCTCAATAAAATCAATAAAAGAAACAAACAAGAAAAGAAACTACCAAACTATTTTCCACAATGACATCACTTTTACATTCTTATCAATTAAGTATGGCAGTTCCAGGTTCTCCACACCCTTGTTAACACTCGCTGTCTGACGTTTTGACTGCAGACATCCCAGTGGGCCTAAAGTGTATCCTGTAGTTTTCATTCACATTTTCCTAAAGATTGGTGAGGCTGGGCATTTGTCTGTGTTTATTGACTGTGTGTGGGTTATTCATTTAAAACTTTCTCCCCTTGAGGCAGACATGGTGGCACACACTTTTGATTCTAGCATTCAGGAAGCAGAGGCGGGTGGATCTCTGTGAGTCCAAGGCCAGCCTTGTCTACAAAGTGAGTTCCAGGACAGCCAGCACGGTCAGATAGAGAAACCCTGCCTCAAAAAATTAAAAAAAAATTCTTTATTTCTATGGGTATGGGTGTTTTGCCCACATGTGTGTCTGTGCACCACGTACATGTAGTACCTATGGGAGTCAGATGAGGGCATCAGATCTCCTGGAACTGGAGACACAGATGGTTGTGAGCTGCAGTGTGGATGCTGGGATTCAGACTCCAGGGAGAGCCGTCAGTATTCTTAACAGCTGAATCATCTCTCCAGTCATAGTGGTCATTCATTTTATTTTTAGTATTATTTTTTATTTTTTGGTTTTTCAAGACAGGGTTTTTCTGTAGCTTTGGAGCCTGTTCTGGTACTCGCTCTGTAGCCCAGGCTGGCCTTGAATTCACTGAGATCCACCTGCTTCTGCCTCCCAATTGCTGGGATTAAAAGTGTGCACCACCACTGCCCGGCTTTGATTATTTATTTTTGACGATGAGTTTTGAGAGATAAAGTCTAGACACACGCCTTTCGTCAGATCTATGCTTTGTAGACATTCACTCCAAATCCAACTTATCTTTCTAAAGCTTTACAGACGAACAAAGACAGAATGCTGTCTAAATGTATCCATTAGATTAGAGATGCCCACCTGGCATCTAACCGGCTCTCGCTAACAGTCAGTCTTCTGCCCTCTGAAACGGTTTACTTAGAAGTTCACTTCACTGTCAGCTTGGCAGCATTTAGAGTCACCTAGGAGACATTCCTCTGGGCATTTTTGTGTGGGAGTTTTCCAAGAGGTTTAACTGAGCTGGGAAGACCCATGCCAGTTGTGAGCAGAACCATCCTGTAGGCTGGGGTCCCCAACTTAACAAAAAGGAGAACGTGAGGCTGAGCAAAGGCATGGGTCTCATTGCTCCCCCAGTACAGATGCGAAGGGACCAGCTGCCTCCCGTTCCCGCTGCCCCTTCCCAACATGGCTGACTGTACCCTTACACTTAGACCCTGAGCCAAAACATGCCAACCTTCCCTCAGCAGCTTCTTTGCCAGGAAATCTGTCATGGTTAGGAGAAAGGTAACCAGGGCGGTTAATATGCTGTGGGACATGAATGGGTCACCATTCTCACTTAAACCACCGTCTTTCTTGCTGTCTTACCCATACTGTTCTCCTCAGAGACCCCTTTTCATACATGGTCTGGAAGTCAACCCAGACCACGCCTGGTTTTAATCACTACAAATCCACAGGGGCTGAGGCAAGTGTACTCAACAAATGAAAACTTGTCCTTTGTGCTGTGTTCTTTAAGGTAGCATGGGACAGCTCTGACAAGGGCCACCACTAAGTGACAAGGGCTACCACTAAGTGACAAGGGTCACCACTAAGCGACAAGGGTCACCACTAAGTAAAGGGTGAGCAGCTGGGACCCTCACCCCAGGTTTTGATGAAAATATACAAAAACATCAAAAGGGGATACACCTCGCCAAAGATTACTGTTTGCGTGGGGTTCACATTTACTTAGGAAACAGAAACAGCCTTCCACATTTAGACAGCTCCACTAACCAGAGATATTTCACTTCTTTTTTTCTCTCTCATGAGATGGGCTTTCTCTGTGTAGTCCTGGCTTGGAGATCTCCCTTCCAACAGGCTGTCAACAGGAGCTCTTAATAAAATGTTTAGTTGTGGTGCCCGCATGAAGGGCTTGGTCACTGTCAGCCCCTAGCCTGGCCTGTAGAAACAAAGGGTAGGTGGGTAGGAAAACTGATATGAACCTCACAGAAGGGCCACGGGGACTTCGTCTTCATGGTTTGGAGAGCGGTCAGGAGCTTTTCCCTAGAAGTAGGCATTGATGTAGCCATCTGCTTGCTCTCTATGGAAGATTGAAACCTGGCTTGGGCGGGTGGAGAGACGTTAAATTGCTTCATCCTGCACACAGCCAGGCCTCTTGGTGCAAAAGCAATGGATCAACTCTTCCCCAAGAGGAAACCGTTGTGAAAGGGGGTTCAGGAAAGCTGGACACCCCTTCCCCAGGAGAGACTAACCTCTTAGAAGGCTTGAAGAAGAACTACGAAGCTAATCTCTGAATTCTTCCGTCATCCAGAAAGGGTTGGGTCATCTAATCCTGGTAGACTGTAACACCCCTACTTCCAAGGGATACTATGTCACTGACCAAGTCCTTGGCAGGAAAAGGCAGAATCCAAGGACAGAGAGTGAAGGTGACAAGAGATTGGGGACTAGGGAGAGAATAAAGCCTGCAGGGACCCCCCAGTGAAGAGAAACATCCCCCCTACTCCATACGCCTTTCAGGGACCATCCCATTCCCAGCCACAGTGTCCCCTTCGGAACGTTGCAAGGAGTGGGTTCCGTCCCCAGTGTGTGTGTGTGTGTGAGTGTGTGTGTGTGTGTGCGTGTGAGTGTGTGTAGGCTGTTGGGTAGTAACTGTAACTGCCACAGGAACTACCTCTTGGCCAGTCTGTGGCTGGCCATAGAGGAAGGACTGCCTGTTTTTCTCAGTTCAATTTTGTAAAACCTAGGAAAGCTGCTTCCCCTGTTCCCAGAGAGGGCAGGGGTTTATGGGGTGGGGGTGGAGAAGTAGAGGTGGGGGCAGGGAGTCCTGGGTCCCCACAGTTTAAGGTCTCACTTGCGCTGAGACCTTGTTGTAGTGCAGTTATCTCGCCAGGGAGCCGGGAGAAGAGGCCTGAACCTGCTGAAAAGAGTCCCTTGTGACCAAAGCTGCCAGCCACAGGGCTATCACAGAACAGAAGCAGTCAGGATGAGAGAAGGACTAACCAGCCTCTCACCTCCATCCCAACCTAGAAAAGCTCCTGTCTCCTCTGGGGAAGGCTTGGAGCGAGGCTGGGAAAGCTAGTTCCCACTGCAGGTCAAGGCTGCATACGCTGACACAGTCAAACCATCTCTAGTCACAGACTGAAGCCAAGCATTTCTGAGACTCACGTTCAGAGGGAAGGTGAGAACCACAATGGCTGACCTAGGCCCCGAGGGTCAATGTGCAAAGGTCAGAGTGGCATGCTACCTAGGCTGGGTGAAGGAGAGCAGCCATTTCTATGGTAACAGCACCTGGGTGCGGAGGTAGCACAGAATGAGGCTCCGGCAGTTGGGAGAGTGTTGATTAATATGTACCGGGGTCCACTTCCTGGCTGATCCTGGAGCACTTCCGCTGTGCTCCCGCTAGCCAGCCCAACCCTCATAGCACAGCCCATCCCTACAGATCCTGGCCTTGGATATAATAATCTTCCTCAGGTCCAAGTTCTTCACCAACCAGGGACCCGGCAGGATTTGGAGCATCGTGGGGAACAGGATGAGCCTGGGGGTACCACAGCTGGAAGCTAATGGGACAGGTCCAAGGAGGCCCAGGCAGAGGTTGAAATGTGGGTCCTTTCTAAATGCCTTGGGCATTGCTAAAGGCAGGAAACCAGGAAGGTTCAGTAGCTGGCCCAGAGGTGTGGTCAGGTCCTGGTAGGTGCCACTAGCAAGCTCAGTAGGCACTTTTTTTGTGGCATTGGCAGAAGGCATAGGGGTTAGGAAGATACACGAGAGTTCCCACAGGAAATCAGCCTTTGCCCCCTGCCTGGTGTCAGCACAGAGCCTCTCTTTCAGGCCCGTTTCCTCCCCTGATACTGGAAGACAGAACCTCGGAGGCCTTCCTGGGCAGAATGCTAACTTGTTCTCTAGAACAAGATGTCACCATGCCACAGGTGTCACAGGCTCAGTCTGGGCTAAGCATGAAGAACACGGGGCCTGAGCCTCATTTCTTGTCACCGTCTTAGCTCCAGGGTCTTTTTGCTCCCCAACTTTGCATTTGTGAAATAGCATACAGAGAGCCCCACAGGGGCAGCCGCACTGTCCCCTATTATACCATTCTTGTTTAAATAAAAGGCTCCTGGTTTTGGAAGCTGCTCATTCTTCTCGAGCAAATGCAAACTAGAGCCTTCAAGAATCTGAAAAGGAACACAGGACGAACTGTCACGACGCAGACCGGGGCTTCATCTGGAAACTATTTATAGGTTCAGATGACAAAACGGAAGGGAACAGTGGACAGATTTGTGAATTTCCAAGTGTCAGGGAAGACTGAATAAAGGCTAGGACATGGGAGGTCTTCTGGGAGGAGACAGGTGAGATGTGGGGATGCTGAGGGAGCTGTGCACCTGGGAAACCATCCCTTCTCCCTACCACACTGAACCAGCCAAAGGAGTCTGGTGATTGCCCACACATGAAAAGGGGAGGGTGGTGGCCCCAGTGACACCCTGATAGGGAGGTCAGCTCCAAGTGTTACGAAGGGTTCACCATGAATCACCAGAGAACACCTCTTTGACTTTAGGATCTTACAAATATAAGAAAAATTAGCTCCTTAATATACGAAGACAACACGGAGCAGACATTCTGTGTTCTCTCTTCCATACTAAGTGTGAATGGTCTGGGTGTGAACGGTCTGGGTGTGAATGGTCTGGGTGTGAATGGTCTGGGTGTGAACGGTCTGGGTGTGAATGGTCTGGGTGTGAACGGTCTGGGTGTGAATGGTCTGGGTGTGAACGGTCTGGGTGTGAACGGTCTGGGTGTGAACGGTCTGAGTGTGCTTTGCACTCGTGCTCAATCTTAGAGCCATTCAGTCCCATTTCTAAGGCTTGAGAGTCATGGCACTAGACACAGCATGGTTCTTACCTGGGAGCAAACTGGTCCCCCAGAGTTGGCAATGCATGTAGCTACTTCCAGTGGCACCTCAGGAGATAGTGCTGCTGGCACCTAGTGGTCAGAGGTCAGGAATGCTGACAAGCCCAGGACAGCCTCTTACAACAAGGGAGGACCAGATAGGAGATGGTGTGTGTCCTGAAGCACCTGGAAGGGTGTTTTGGATAGCAGCTCCTAGTCAGCTGCTGGTGCATACGTGGTTTCCAACATCAAAGCTTGTAACTGGGCTCAGTGGGGACCTCAGCCCTAGAGGGCCTGGTTTCCCGTGTCCTAAACTAGCAATGCAGAAACAGAGAGCCACAGTGTGAATCAGCAATCAGGAACAAGGGGCCAGTCTTGGGCAACTGGTACTTTGCTTGTAGGAGACTATCATAAACATCCACTTCCTCTTGACTGCCATTAGCATCTCAGGCAGACTGAGTCTTTGCTCAGTCAGGAGTCTGCAGCTCTGGGGAACAAGGCTGATGGAGGTATGGATGGGGATATCCCCTTGTCTAGCTATTGGTTAGTTAGATGAGTACATCCATCTTCACCACGTTTACTTGGGCATAGGTTTTTAGGGGGGAATATCCTTGCTAGAGCAGAGCCCTGCCTTCCCCATAACCCTGCAGGCACAGGCCACAGCTCCTAATTCACCCCTACCACAGCTCTAGGTCAGGACGGGGTACCCCTGCTGTTGGAGGCAATCCCTAGTCTACCTGTCAGGTGCACACTAGCTGGCAGTCCTCAAAGGCAGACTCGGGTTTCACATTTCTCTAGCAGGCTATTTAATTCAAATTCTCTTTGGTGCACCCTAGGAGAGCAGATCAGACTGTCCTCTAATTGCAGGGACTAAAGGGCCTCTTGGTCCCAAAGGGTAAGAATATCTCAAAAAGACACGTACACTTTAACCTCTTATCCTGAGAGCTGCTTATTTTTGCTACGAGCCCTCAGTTTGCACCCTAAACGCTGTCCTCAGTCTAGAGGTAGACTGGGAGTTCATTTAGCCTTTATTTGTTAACTATATGCTAAGCACCAACTGCAAGCCAATCCCATGTCAGGTACCACGGTGAGCCATGTCATTTTGCTGTGTCCCCTTCCTCAGCTCATTTGCCTCCTGCAAATTTCTGGGACATGTTCCTTCTCCTCATGCCCACCATGACTGCCAGGTCAAGTTCCACCAGGCTGCCCCTAACTGTTCTTGTAGACTATGCTCTAGTTTTCAACCTCAGGGTCTCTCTTGCATTTTAGCCTTTGACCGCACCCCCCCCCCACACACACACACACTACACACTCTGAAAGACATGCAACTTCTCTGTTAAAGGTACATCAGATGATGTCCCCACCCATATGCTCTTCCTTGGGGTCTGGAGGGCTTTGCACAAAGGGTGAGCTCATTCAAGGCCTGTGTGCACAGCTCTGGGCCTTCAGCTCTGGGACCTGTGGGCCTCGGCTGGCATCTGGGTCTCTGTTCACCCCCTCCCCCCACATGCTCACATTCTGCCCACTCTGAACTTCCCCTGGACACACCCAGTACCCTGGCACTCTGCATGAGCTGTCCTGCCACTTCATAAGCACTTCCTCTCTGGTGCAAATCGGACATTTCTCTCTGTCCTTTAGGACACTCCACATGTCCACACCCACCTACCTACCCATCACCAGTGTTTGGCGGATTCTCCACATTGCTCCAGTATAGTCTTTAATGTGTACCTTGGATCTAGTATACTTGAATTGAATAAACAGTTAAACCAAGGTAAATAAACCTCTAATCATGGCAAGTGAGTGTCTCCTCTTGGATAGAAGCTTCCTAAGAGGAGCTGCTGTTGCTTCCTCCTCCTCCTCCTTTTCTTTCTCCTCTTCCTCCTCTCCTCCCCCTTCTTTTTCCTCCTCTCCCTTTTCTTCCTTTCTTCTCCCCTTCTTTTTCTCTTTCTTTTTCCTCCTCCTCTTCCTCCTCCTTCCTCTTTTCTTCCTCCTCTTCCTCCTCCATTTCATCTTCCTCCCTCTTTTCTTCCTTTTCTTCCTTCTCTTCCTGAGACAGTGTGTCATTTTGTGGCCCAGGACGGCCTCAGACGCGTGTCTTTGCTCCCTCCTCCAGCCCCTCAAATGCTGGATCATAGGTGTGTTGCATCATGTGCAGCTCAGCAGCACTTATTTTTGGTTTTATAAATTACATTGATTTACATGCAGGAGAGCGGCAAGTCACAGTGCACATGGCAACGGTGCCCCTGTGGCATTCAGAGGACAAGTAGGGGGCTGATTTTCTCCTTGACCATGCGCATGGGTCCCGGGGTTTGACTTCAGTTGTCACATTCGGTAGTGGGAGCCTTTGCCTGCGGAGCCATTTCACTGGCCAAAAAGCAGAACCATGGAGTGGTAAGAGCAGGTGCCAGGAGCAGGCTGCTGGGCTTTAAATCCCGGCTTTGCTGTCAGTAAAGTGTGATTCTGGTCTGCATTAGCTTCTGAAAAATGGCGTTAGATTCTTGCTATTTACTGCGATGTAACAGAATACAAAACAGAAGAGAGACTTGGAAATAACAACCGTCTTCTTACAACTCATGATTGATGGGTCAGGAATGGGAAGTGCTCTCAGCTGGGTGACATTTCTGCTCCTTGGAGAACAGACTGTATATATTTGATTTTTTATTGCGCTCTACATTTTTTCTTTGCTTCCCTCCCTGTCCCTCCCCTCCCTTTCAACCCTCTTCCATGGTCCCCATGCTCCCAATGCTCCCAATTTACTCAGGAGATCTTGTCTTTTTCTACTTCCCATGTAATTAGATCCATGTATGTCTCTCTTAGAGTCCTCATTGTTGTCTAGGTTCTTTGGGATTGTGATTTGTAGGTTTGTTTTCTTTGCTTTATGTTTTAAAACCACTTATGAGTGAGTACATAATGATAATTGTCTTTCTGGTTCTGGGTTACCTCACTCAGCATGATATTTTCTAGCTCCATTCATTTGTCTGCAAATTTCAAAATGTCATTATTTTTTCTACTATATAGTACTCCATTGTGTAAATGTATCACATTTTCCTTATCCATTCTTCAGACAAGGGACATTTAGGTTGTTTCCAAGTTCTGGCTATGACAAACAAAGCTGCTATGAACATAGTTGAGCACATGTCCTTGTGACACGATTGAGCATCCTTTGGATATATACCCAAAAGTGGTATTACTGGGTCTTGAGGAAAGTTGTTTTGTAATTTTCTGAGAAATCACCACACTGATATCTAAAGGGGCCGCACCAGTTTGCTCTCCTACCAGCAATGCAGGAGTGTTCCCTTTACCTCACAACCTCTCCAGCACAAGTTGTCATCATTGTTTTTGATCTTGGCCATTGTTACAGGTCTAAGATGGAATCTCAGAGTTGTTTTGATTTGCATTTCTTCGATAACTAAGGATGTTGAGCATTTCCTTAAGTGTCTTTCAGCCATTTTAGATCCCTCTGTTGAGAGTTCTCTATTTAGGTCTGTACTCCATTTTTTTTATTGGTTTATTTGTTCTTTTGATGACCAATTTCTTGAGTTCTTTGTATATTTTAGAGATCAACTCTCTGTCTGTTGTAGGGTTGGTGAAGATCTTTCCCATTCTGTAGGCTGTCATTTTGTCTTGTTGACTGTGTCCTTTACTTTACAGAAGCTTTCAGTTTCAGGAGGTCCCATTTATTAATTGTTTCTCTCAGTGTCTGTGCTGCTGGGGTTATATTTAGTAAGTGGTCTTCTGTTCAAATGCATTCAAGTGTACTTCCCACTTTCTCTTCTATGAGGTTCAGTGTGGCTGGCTTTATGTTGAGGTCTTTGATCCATTTGGACTTGAGTTTTGTACATGGTGATAGATATGGGTCTATTTTCATTCTTCTATATGTTGACATCCAGTTATGCCAGCACTATTTGTTAAGTATGCTTTCTTTTTTCCATTTGATATATTTTTTTTTTGTCAAAAAACAGGTGTTCGAAAGTGTGTGGATTAATATCCGGGTCTTTGATTCGGTTCCATTGGTCCTCCTGTCTTTTTTTATACCAGTACCAGGCTGTTTTCAGTACTGTAGTTCTGTAGTAGAGTTTGAAGTCAGGGATTGTGATGCCTCCAGAAGTTCTTTTATTGTACAGGATTATTTTGGCTATCCTGGGTTTTTTTTGCTTTTCCATATGAATTTGAGTACCGGAACCGACTTTTTTATTAACTCGTATCAACTAGGGCCTGGCCCGGTTTGGAGGATCCAAGATGTTTCCCCTTAGATCTTTGGCAGGGAAAGTTAAAAGGCTACAGTCAGCCAGGTCCATCTCCCTCCCAGGCCTCTCTCTCCAGGGTGGAGGCAGCTCTCTGAAAACCTAAGAGGAACTGGCTAGAGCCATTTCTGCTATTCTGTTGACCACAGAAGTCACAGGCCAAAGGAGATTTAAGGGAGGGGCAACAGACTCCACCTCAAGAAGGAAGAAGTATCAAAAAAAATACCTTAATCTGCCACAGTGTGGCGCCATATCCTAAAGCAGATTAAATGGTAATCTCAGAAATTAGGAGGCTGAGGCAGGAGAATAGTGTGTTTAAGGCCAGTCTGGCCATCTAGAGAGAGCCTGTCTCAAAACTGAAAAATAAATAATTCATACCAAATGCTTAATAAATGACTGTTATTATACAACAGTCCTTCATTAATCCCATTCTACCTAGTGAAAGCCCAACAACAGCCAAGTCTCACTAAATGCTTTTTGTATCATAATTCTGCGTAGGACGAGGCATATGGACAATGTTTTAGGCTAGGCTAGAAGGGGGAGATTTTTGTACTAATCCATGAGCCATATTCCACAAACTTGGGATCCTGTTGGAGTCTGGAGACTGGTAGGAATCCAACATCAGAGGCTCCACGGATCACAGGAAAGAAAACTGAACTCCTGCCCAGGTTCATCCACATGGTTTGTGATCAATGAACTTCAAAGTTAAGCCTGTGTGCTGGATTTTTTTTTTCACGGCCCCTGCCATTGATATTTCTCAAGAAAAAGCATGGGCAATCTCCACGGCATCCTTCCTGTGAATAACGGGCTGTGGACCTCAGGATGCTGAAGCCAAGAAGAAGCACCTTAGATGTCTCTGAGAAAGGTCCTTGAGAGTGCAAAAGCTAGCCATGAGTAATTGAGTCTCGTCATCCATCTGCCATCCATTTCTCCAGAAACTACAAACAATCCTATCATACTGTGCTCAGATTCTCTCTCTCTCTCTCTCTCTCTCTCTCTCTCTCTCTCTCTCACACACACACACACACACACACACACACACACCATGCTTTGTTTTGTAAGATGTTTACATACAAGTCAAGGCCTAAGGGTGTCTATTCACACCCTGGTTTCCTAGATGGGAATTGGTAGCAGCAGGGAGGACGGTCAGAATCAGCTTTCCAGGGAAAACTACCCTGGATATGGCTCCTGCCAGTTTCATGATATACGTACTCCCTAGCTAGGAAGAGGCACAGCCAGATCTCCCCAGTGGGTCTGACTGAGTCTAGCACTATCAGGGCCACAGCCCAGAACACAATTGCTTATGTTCAACTGTCAGTGTTGGGCCCGGAACTCCCATCCCCATGGCCTTCCTCACTAAGGCCACATAGCCCTACCTGCTCCCTTGCCTGGTTCTGGCTCTGTGTCAGGAACACAAAGAGAAAACAATGATACAACTGTGAGAGTTTTAATGACTGACTGGACTACTGTTTGCTTTATTTCCCTCTCTGCCATCTTCCTCTGTCCCTTGGAAAGTCCACTGAGTGAAGAACACAGAGACATGACCAGAAACAACTGGGTTCCAGGGAAAGAGCCATGCATCTCTGACTCGTCTGAATCCTGGTTAACATCCTTGGATGCCAATAGCTCAGCTGCAAAGAGGAGATGCTAAGACTTGATTCAGAGGTGGTGAAAACATGTTGGGGCCATGTGCTGTCCCCAACAACTGAGGTTTAAGGCTTAAGATTTCAGAGCCCACTGATGAGGACTTAGTTTTGACAGGAGGCTTTTATCACTGGAGGTGCCAAGGGTAGTCTTGGACAGGGAACTACATAAAAGGAACATTCATGTAGGGGAAATTCCTCTAGGGCAAGTTCCCTAAATGTTGACACTATTATAACCAAGGCAGAGCAATAACATAATAAAGGTTGACTCAATTGCACCACAAAGAACAAGACAAACCATTCATTGATTCTGACAGGTGAGGGGAGACAGGCACAACGTGCCACAGAAGACACTTTTTTTGGAACTTCCCAGAAGTTCTTGGCCCTGTTGGTGAGAAAGGTACACTAATATGACTTCCTCAAAGGCAGCTAGGCTCTCTGGACACAGCAACATATGTTTTCTAGGTTGTGGGGAGGCTTTCTGATCTAAGTAGTAGGACACAGATTGTTGGGCGAAGATGTGGGCCTTATTCTTTCAGGCAATTTGAATATATTACTTGCCAGGGGAAGTCAGGAGTCCCCTTTCCCAGGAGGCCCAGAGGAATTTAATGGCTTATAGAAGACATATAAAAGTTACTGGGGGAAGTCTGATGAGAACCCACTTCACTGGTAGCCACACCCAGGGGTTTGTCCAAGCTCACAATGGTTCTACAGCTGCTCATTCTTCTTAGGGTAGTGCTGCCCGGAAAATCCCGTAGCCACAGCAAACCTGGGAAGTGAGCCAGAGGTGTGCTGAGGTGGCAATCAACTTCCCCAGACTTCCCCAGAGCTAAGGGTCTAGGACCTGTCCTTAGAGGTAGGTCCTCTATGGCTGGTGTTCCACATAGGATGCCCTGAGAACCACAGGACACAAACAAGCCCACTGTCTGGTTTTGTCCATTCTTGCTCCCATCCACTCAGATACCCTAGTGACTCTTAGGGACAACTCTGGCTCAGCTTCACATCTGGGCTCTCTCCGGAACTTTGTTTATAGTATAACACCATCCCGTCAAGACCCTCCTTTATCCTTTCACCTGATCCCAAGAGCCCCAATCCCACTACTTGTAACTGCCTGTTCTGCCTCCCTGGCCAGACTTGAAGACAGGCAGGAAACCCCTTCTTATCATCATCCAGGCACCAATAAATGCTAAGTACTCATGAACAGATGAACACAGGGACACACAGCAGTGTTTAGATTACTCTTGTACATCTTAGGTACGTTCACACACATTTCTTGTCTCTTCTGCCTACAGCTTCTTTGGAGGTGTAATGGGTCCCTGTATGATTGATGGGAATGAGGGTCAAATGTCACATGGTCTTTTTCAATTTGTACAAGCACATGGACTACACCTGGTTTTATGTAATGCTGGGGTTTGGACCCAGGGCTTTATGTATGTTAGGCAATGTAGCCACATTCTCATATCTTAATTTAATTATTTTATTTGACTTAATGTGTGATGCTGGGATGAAATGCAGGCCTCGTGTGTGCTGGGTGAGTGTTCTACCACTAAACTGTACCACAGTCTGAAGTGCTTACAAGGCTTCAAGCAGGGTTTAGCTCACTGGGTCCTTCCACCTCCTTCCATGGAGAACACAGCTCTCCACCTCTCCTTAGGACAGGACAGTAAGGAACCACGCTGGAGCAGGGAGCAGCCCTCAGCAGACAATGTAACCTACCCATGACTTAATGTTGGCCTTCCTTGCTCCCCAAATTGTAAGAAATTAATGTCTCTTTTTTAGACCATGCCAAACCCCAGTTATTTGTTATAGCAGCACAGATAGACTCAGGCACATGCTGAGTCAAGATCACCCAGGCCTGAGACAACAGGCCAGGAGACCCCTAGGGCTTGGCCCTGACACCCTCTATAACTAACTTCAGAAGAAGGGTGACTGAGTAGAGGCTTCTAGTCTAGAAACAGCCGAGTCAAGCTTCTGTCCTTTAGATGGGTTTCTTGAAGCTGCAAAGTCCCTAAGGGTGGGCAGTCATACACATGCAGAGTAGGAACACCCCCACGCAGACTGGGACCATCCCCATGCAGACCGGAACCACCCTACGCAGACCAGGACCACTCCCACGCAGACCAGGACCACCCCCACACAAACCAGGACCACCCCCACGCAGACCGGAACCATTCCACGCAGATCAGGACCACCCCCAAGCAGACCGGGACCACCCCACGCAGACCAGAACCACCCCATGTAGGCCAGGACCACCCCCACGCAGACCGAGACTACCCCACGCAGACCAGGACCACCCCCACACAAACCAGGACCACCCCCACGCAGACCGGAACCATTCCTCGCAGATCAGGACCACCCCCACACAGACCAGGACCAGCCCCACGCAGGCTAGGACCACCCCCACGCAGACCGGAACCACCCCACACAGACCAGGACAACCCCCACGCAGGCCAGGACCACCCCCACGCAGACCGGAACCACCCCACACAGACCAGGACAACCCCCACACAGGCTAGGACCACCCCCACACAGACCGGAACCACCCCACACAGACCAGGACAACCCCCACGCAGGCCAGGACCACCCCCACACAGACCGGAACCACCCCACACAGACCAGGACAACCCCCACGCAGGCTAGGACCACCCCCACGCAGACCGGAACCACCCCACACAGACCAGGACAACCCCCACACAAACCAGGACCACCCCCACGCAGACCGGAACCATTCCTCGCAGATCAGGACCACCCCCACACAGACCAGGACCACCCCCACGCAGGCCAGGACCACCCCCACGCAGACCAGGACCACCCCCACGCAGGCCAGGACCACCCCACGCAGATGGGGACCACCCCACACAGGCCAGGACCACTCACTGCAACACCAACCTCTTTTCACCATCTTTCCTTCACCACCAAGAAGACCCTGTGCTCTCCATCTTTCTCAGATTCTGTCAACATCTCCCAAGTCCAGTTCTCTCGGAACAAAACAAACTCCTCTAGCTCCCACCTTCACGTTTACTGGAGAAGTGTTGCTCCCCTAGTTTTCTCACGAGGCACTGACGCCTGCTGAGTGCTCCTCTTCTGACCTGTTGGACTCTCCTGCCTGCCCACAGTCCTCCCATGACCACTCAAGAGTGCTCTCCTTCTCCAGGGCCCACCCCCAACCCTGTCTTCCAGCTGTCCAGCCCCGACTCCTATACAGTCACCAAGTTTTACCCTTGTTGTTCTCCTGCTGGGATTGGTTGCTGTCCCTACCAGCTGCCACACAGCCCAGGGGACCTAAAGCATCCATCTCATTGGGCTACTTCCTGCTCAAAACTTTTCCATCCTTAACAGTGTGGCATGCTTGTCACAGCTGCTGGTGACCCAGACCGTTTCACCTGGCAGCCTTGATTTTGTCTCCTCTTCAATTACCTCCCGACCAGCACGGCTTCCTCGTTTCTGAGTTTTGACAAGAAGACTGTGGCTTCAGCGCCTCAAGGCTGTTCCCCAAAGTTCTTCCTCACCACTGTTTCTCAATTCCTCCGGCCCAAAGGGGCTGAGTGATCTCCCCCAGGAATAAAGAGTGTTGATGTCTCAAGAGCACTTTTATATTATAGGACTCAGGAGTGGCCTTGTTTGTGCTTGTGAGTGCCTCTTTTTGCTTGGTCCAGGACTGGGGTTGTGTCTTAGCCCCTTATACCTGTCTTCCCTTAAAACCCATTCAGTAGGTGTTTAATTGGGGATACATTTTTGTGACATGCTTAGCAGCACCGAGCTGAGAAAGCTCATAATAAAATAAGATGGTGGAAACGGAAGGGTAAGCAGT
The DNA here is from genome assembly GCF_018167655.1 of Microtus oregoni. Lineage (NCBI taxonomy): Eukaryota > Metazoa > Chordata > Mammalia > Rodentia > Cricetidae > Microtus > Microtus oregoni. Next base: position 10,814,806 of record NW_024543210.1, read on the forward strand.
GGATGCATGATTCAAAATCAATTGAAAGAAGAGAAAAGAACAGAAAGGAAAAAGCTAGGCATGTGATCACAGCACTCAGGAGGCAGAAGATCAAGAATTTGAGGCTAGCCTGGGCTTCAAAAAATACAAAGGCAGGAATATATGGAGAGTAGGGAGGACGGTAGTGCATGCCTGTGATCCCAAAACTTGGGAAGTTGAGGCAGGAAGAGATCAAATTTGAAGCCAGCCTGAACTCCCCTGTAAGATCTTGGTTTTTTGTTTGTTTTGTTTTGTTTTGTTTTGTTTTGTAGACAGGGTTTCTCTGTGTAGCTTTGGAGCCTGTCCTGGAACTCACTCTGTAGACCAGGCTGGCCTCGAACTCACAGAGATCCGCCTGCTTCTGCCTCCCAAGGGCTGGGATTAAAGGTGTGCGCCACCATCGCCCAGCGCCCCTGTGAGATCTTAAAAACTAAGAAGTAAAAGAAGAGGAGGAGAGAGGAGGAGGGAGGAGGGCAAGGAGGAGGGCGAGGAGGAGGAAGTTAGTTTCCCAAGGTTCTGCAGTAGAACTCTTAGAGCTAACCTGACCTCACTGTCTCATCCTGACATAACTCCGGGCCTGGAAGCTCAGAGCTGGGATGATGAAGACAGAAAGAAGTCAAGCATGGCTATTTCAGCCCAAGCTCCTGTGGCCACTGAGCAGCCGGGGCAGCATTTGCTTTTTAGAGCCGTCCTCAGGACGCGCAGCACAGGAAATGAGGGGTTGTGTGGTGTGAACTGCAGGTTGCTAATTATAACTGCCTCTGTGCGCTCAGCACTTGCTACACGTGGGGCTCAGGACTTCTTCCCAGAAATGTCTACATTTAGATACAAAGATGCTGACTGCTTCCCTGCTAGTAGCTTCTTTCCTGGATCTGCTCACAGCTGTGCTCGGGAGATCCCCTCAACTCACAGACGAAGAAACTACAACGAGGACATCAGACGTCTTACCTGATCTCACAAGAATAAAATTCTAGAACCTATAGTCATCCTATCCAAAATTCATGTTCTAAAAATAAAGGGGGGAGGGTTGCACTGACAAGCTTGCAAGATCTCCCACAAGGCAATCAAACCTGCCTCACCTCCTTCCTGCTAAAATATGGAGTCTCTACACCAATCCCTCCTTTATGAATGACAGTTTCTCATCTGCTCATGGACTTAAGCCATCTCCATTCAAAACAGGTCAGATTTCATTCTAGGGCTTCATTGGTGGCAATCATACTCAAGAGTATGGGCATTCTGGCAAAACTCTGCCATGCCCACATACATCTCTACTGCCCAGGAGGACACACCTTGCATCTTTGGTGATCCCCACGCCAATCAGCGTGAGAATCTACCATACTTGCTGAGGAGACTGGCTGTTCTCTAGGTGCTGATGTACCCAACTTGACCTAAAACTCACATCTGAGAGTGATGATTTACTCAGCATTGGTGGACAGACCTTTCTAAAGCCAAGGGTCAGGGGGCCAGAGGGACTGAGTGGTAGGGATGAACTGTGGCTCAGGTCTGTTTACGGCATAGCCCACTTCCTACATGGGCCTGGCTACCACCAGGGCTGCTCTGGTCACAAATGGGGCTTCTTCTTCCTTTATTTAGCAACCATTAGGAAAATGGCATCCCATGAATATGCTTATCATCCTCACCACCTCTATGCATATTAATGAAAAGGCAGGTTCGGCTGAGCTCTCTCCATCTGGAAATTTGACATCAGAAATGCTCCAGACTCCAAAACTATTTGGTCCACCGACATCATGCCACGCGCGAGAACTTCTACACCTGAAGTCAACTGACAAGTAGGGTTAAAAGGCAGGTGCATTGGAAAGATGATAAAAAAGTCCCTTTCAGGCTCTGTGTATACAGTGTGTATGAAGCATAAGTTTCCTGGTTAGGCTTAGGTCTCAGCCCCAGGACAACGCGCTACAACGTGCAAATACTTCACAATCCGGCACAAGTCTGCCACACTCCTGGCTCAAACCTTTAGGATGAAGGATGCTCCTGATACAAGGTCCTCTAGGACAGGCTGTGCATAGCAACCTCAAGGGTCAGGGTTGCCCCAGAAGCTGGCATAGTCCCATCCACCCTTCCCTCTGCTTCTTCAATAGGTGCAATCCTGGTGTAAATCCTCTTTTGCTTAATCTCCGAGTCACTCCCCCTCCTGCTGGCCCCATGTAGGAGGGGAGAGTATTCTTCCCATCCCACTGGGTTCCAGCCTGGCCATGAGGCCTGTTTGGGTCACTGGGTTTTGCAGGACAGTGGTGGCTGCTGTTCCTGAGTGGGACCTTCCAGAGTCAGCAGGGACTTCTGCTTTCTCTCTCATTCCCCAGATGGGCAAGGCTCAGGAGCAGTGTGAAAAGATCCAGCTGCAAGGCGTTCAAGTCCTATCAGTGAGAACACACGCGTTCCTTTGTATATGTATGTCACGATCATATGTGTACCACGGTGCATTCATATTACTGTGTGTGTAAGCAACTAAGGTTTAGGACTGTTACAATTACAAGCTCAGCCCAGCTGATAGAATTAGGATTTTTCAAAGAATTTTTTTTTTTTTTTTTAAGAAACCAGTGAGGGAAGGTGGGCCATGGTGGAGGCAAAGGCAGAAAAAAGAAATCAGAGAGGGATTCCAAGTGTTTCAAAACACAGCTGCGGTCAATGCAAAACCAGGGGGTGCTTTGGGGGCACCCCCTGGTCTCCTCCCTCCACTCCATGTGGGGAAACCCAGAAAGCTTCAATTCTAGGCCTGGGCCTTTGCGTTTCCCGCCCCGCTTCCTCCTCGGGCCACTCCAACACAGTCACCCAGCCACAGAGTCTCACATCCTATGTCATCTGGACAACAAATTCCTTCCAGGACTCTGACAAAGGCACCATCATGATCCCTACCTCAGGTGCCAGGGCCTGGAGAGGCGGAGCCTCTTGCCCCAGTCACCCAAGTGGCAGGAGGCAGAGGTGAGAGTCAACCAGGCTGTGCGACTCCCTGGGTCTGCGCTGAGTCCTGATGACAGCAACAGTGTGGAATTAAAAGAGAGGACGGAGGGCGGGACCTAGACTTGCTGAGGCAGGGAAGCAGCCACTGGTCTCGCTCACGGGAAAGGCTTCTGAGCAGCAGAGTAATGTAAAGAGAGAACAGAATACACAGACCACGGGCAGCCCTGTGTTTGGGATCAATGTGCAGAAGAACTAGGTTACACGGATGACTTTGGTCTGTGTTTCGATTACCTTCAGGGCAAAGCTGAACACTGACTTTATTTAAAACTTTAAAATGCAGGGAATTTTACCATGTGGCCCTGGAAGGAAACCAAGAACCTGAAATGTTAGTGTTCCTGTTTCTGAGTGGTCTGATGGAATCATCTTGGCAGAAATGAAGATATTCAGGAGAAATTCATGCCCCTTCTCTGGGCTTTCATACTGTTGAAGTCATTGTCTCCAAGGAATTGAAACGTCACTAGGGGAAGGGAAAGGCTGGGGCCCCGGTGCCAACTAGAGGAGGGTGTTATTTCCAGCAGAGACTCCGCAGTTCTGAAAACACAGCAGTGATGACCACACCCCTTGGCCAGGACTGCTTAGTTACACAGACCTCTTACCCTCAACTTAAATCTCATGTCAGAACCCTGAAGAAGGACTTTTTTGGGGACAGTCACTGGATCTATTTGTCACTGGCCCCTGGGCCTTCTCAGAGCCCCTCCTTGTACTTCCTATTTAAGCAATAACCCCTTCAAGAGTGGCAGGAACCTGTGCCCCGGCTCTCTGATCTATACCCATCCCTTAGAAGTGGGGCCCATCCGCCTACTTCCAGCCAGCACCCCATTGAATCATCCATTCACTGTAATCCCCACCTGTACAAGCTGAATCGGGATTGGGCCAGTTCTCTACCGAGGGCTCCTTCCCATAGCTGCAATGCTTCTGAACTGGGTCTGTTTTAACCCTTGCCACCGTCACCATTGTCCCACTCTTGTTTGGAAAGGGGACATGAAATCAAACCACCATCCTGCCTTCCAAGGGGTATGTTGTGTTTCAGGTGCAGAGACCTAGATGTGATGTCCCCAAAGGCGATAGCAGGCAAGTGGAAAAGGTACAGAGGACAAAGGAAGAGAGCAGAACTCCAGTTCTGGGCCAGCTCCACTCTCTCCCATCACCTCAAAAACCTCAGGCACCCTGCCTTGAACCACGACTCTCTCCACAGGGCCCTGGGCGCACCCCCACCTGTGCACATTGCCAGTCCTACAGGCGAAAACTCACTCAAGGCCCTTGGGTCCCTAAAAGCTCAGGGGTAACCAATGTGTGACAGCCTAGTCTGGGAAGTCAGACTCTCAGTAGAGGCGGGACTATCCTGAAATCCAGACCATCAGGTTGTGGCCTAGGGGTCACAAACACATCCAGGACCGTGTGTGCCAGGCACTGTGAAGGTCACCTTTCCCCGGCCATAAGAAAAATGATCCAGGTTCTTGGGAAACAGGAGACAACCCAAACAATTCCAACCCTCCTGAGTCATCAAAGGACACTACGTACCCCCCCCCCCCCCATTCTCTTTGAGAACTCCATCCTTGTGCGCTGGCTCCACGGTCTCTCCCAGATCCACACCTCTATCCTCATACTCAGGGAGCCACTCACGCCCCGCAGTTCATTCAAATCCAGTAGCGATACTTTCCTGGACACATGATTGACTACATTTCCCAGGGTCCCTTATGGTTGGGTTTGCTCATGTGACTAAGTTTTAGCCACTAAATTACGGGTATAGGAAACACCCAGACTCCTTTCCCAGTCCAGCTGTTGCTTTGGACCCAACCCTAAAATATGGAGGTCACATGCTGGAGGTCTCAGAGCAGCAGGGTGCATGCAGCGGTCCTAAGGGAGGGACTCTCGCTTATGCTTGGAAATTCATTGCCTGCAACCCTAAGCCATTTCTCAGTATCGTGGCAGTCGGCTGGTGTTCTGCATGACCACATTCCCATGCCAGTCAACACCTTTCCACTCTGTCTCTTATCCCACTTGATGCCCTAGAAGGAGGTCCCCTGTGTTCCTGCCATAGAAGTACACTCTTTAACTATGCAGAAAGTATTCAATGGGGCATGCGTGCTTTGACCACGTGATCTGAGTCTCTGGAAAGACCTCCTCCCAGCAGGATGGGGAACCTGCTCTACTTTCCTTTGGTAGAACTAACACAAGCACCCTCACACACTCAGGACCCGGTCCTAAAGCCTGCTTCTTTTAGATGCTCGCCCAGACTCTTCCCTCAGCAGGGAGGCTCTGGGCCCCCCACACCCTCCCACAGGAGTCCCTTGCAGTAGCACCTGTCAAGCGATGTCAAGACAGGGCTCTGCCCTAGCGTACCCCCCACCCTCCAACCTCACTGGAGCGCCCCGAGGCCAGGACTTCCATCTTACTCATCTATGTACTTTCTCAGTGTCTGGAAAAACAAGCATGGAAATATTAACTGTAGCTTCCTTAGCTGCTGTCACTCTGTGGTTGACGAGGGTGACGAGGTTCACGGAACACCCTGGAATTGTTTCTATGTGTGTCAGCTGGTGCTTCAAATGTACTATGAATTCTTTTTGTTTGCTTGTTTGTTTGTTTGAGACAGGGTTTCTCTGTATAACAGCTTTACCTGTCCTGGAACTCTTTGTAGCCCAGGCTGGCCTTGAACTCACAGAGATCCACCTGTCTCTGCTTCCCGAGTTCTGGGATTAAAGGTGTGTGCCACCACCACCCAGCTTTATCCTATGGATGCTTGTCATGGGTTTCTTGGGTTTTAAAACTTAACATGTGAACACGGTCTTTGAAAGGATGCAGAAGCTGGTTCAGACGGGTGAGCCTAGGTCAGAAGAGGCCCAAACTGAAACGTCTTTACCATTACAAACCCACCCCGGGATCTAGGCGTGGTGGTGTGCACTTATCAGTTTGGCAGTGGGGAGGCTGATGTAGGTGGACTGTGAGTTTGAGGCCAGCTTGGATTAGAGACCCCCAAACAGGTCCCCTCAGCACCACCCCCAGCTCTGTGTATACCCAGAACTTTTGCCTTTGGAAGTGCTTGCCTGTGTGACCCTTACAAAGGCTCTGGGACAGAGATAGGACAGTGATCGCTAGTTTCATTTGACGGAAGAAAAAGCCTGAGAGGCTACAAGACACACTCTGGATCACCATTTGAGACTGTACTACTCTGTCGCTGGAGCCCAGCACCAGACATCTCATTTCCTCCCCTTTTCTTCCCTTTTGCTATCATCCTTTCTGCTCACACATGGGAGAGAACTCAACTACGGCTACCGGGAAGCAAAGCCAACTAAGTTGCGAGCCCGGGAAGCAAAGCCAACTAAGTAGCGAGCATAGAAAGTAAAAATAAACAGTGTCTTTGCTTAAGGTTTTGAAATAGAGCTCTTCTAATTTGACATTTGGTGACCTGACACTCACTGTGTAGCTGGGTGGGCCTTCAGGTTGCAGTGAACCTTCCTGTTGCCGTTTCATAGGGGTTAGGGTTACAAGCACGTACTACCATGTCTGGCAATTTTAACGTTTGAGTGATAAACTGAGTTTGAAACAAGCCTGGTCAAGAAGGCCCCGTCCATATAATGTGGACACAGGAGATGCACCAACACATGTCTCCTCTCAAACGCTTACCCAACCCAAACTGTCACCTTGGACCCAACTCTAAAAATGATTTCTTTTCCCATTCTAGTTTTAAGGAGGGTTTGTGGCTAGCAGGTTCTGATGCTGCCACTTGGACAGAGGAAGGTGAGGTGAGAACTTACCAGATTTTTCTTCTTTGATGGGGTACTTCAGGACCTCGGTGGAGCTGTCCTTCGGGGAAGGAAAGTGGACACACAGCACCAGGCGTTTCAGGCTGCTGTCTCGGCACACGAGGAACATCTGAAATGGCAGAAGCGGAGGCTCAGCGGATCGGAAGCTTTGGCGGAAGCAAGAGGAACAGCAGTAGGGTGGAACTCATCCAAGAGTACCTGAAACGAACTTGAAGGGGAAGTGGTCACACATCCCTTGAGAAAAGTGAACCTGACCCATAACCCAAATTGGAGGTCCTTGGGTCTCAGTTTCTCCACTGCCGATGCCTGGGTGGGGGTGGGGTTTGGTATGAAGGTGGTCCAGGATCCAGGCTCAGAAAAGCCCGGGTAGTTGGGAGTTGGTTGAATTTCAACTCATTCTCTAGCGCCCAGGTTTTGTGGGGAAGGGTGGAGGTGGGGAATGTCTGTTGGAAACAATCCTAGGTATCAGAAAGGTTATACTTTTTCCCCTTTGAAAAAACAAAAATAGCAGCCAGGCGGTGGTGGCGCATGCTTTTAATCCCAGCACTTGGGAGGCAGAGGCAGACAAGTCCCTGTGAGTTCAAAGCCAGCTTGGTCTACAGAGCAAGCTACAGGATAACTAGGACTACCAGAGAAACCTGACCAGATAGATAGATAGATAGATAGATAGATAGATGATAGGTAGATAGATAAATAGATAGAAAGATAGATAGATGATAGATAGGTAGATAATTAGATAGATAGAAAGATAGATAGATAGATAGATCAATATTGCTTTATTTGGACTTTATGGTCCTAGAGATTGAACACAGGGAAGCAGCAAGGCCCTTCCACTAAGTTCCAGCCCCAACCCTCTTTCCATTTTTCTTTGAGACAAGGTGTCACTAAGGTGCTTGGGCTGGACTTGAACACACTCTTTAGCCCACATGGGCCTTGCTTGAACTTTTAATCTTCCTGAGTAGCTGGGATCACACACCTTTGCTATCAGTCCCTGCTAAAAATAGCAACCGGTTAACTTGAAACTCTCTGTGGCAGGAACTGTCAGGGTACATCATATACTCACTGGCTTAATTTTCTCCATCACCACATGGTATGAGTTTTGTTATTGCCCCCAGGTGAGAAATGAAGAGACCCTGACCATCACTGCCCACTACTTTGGGAGGGGGTAGTGACTGAATAAATGCCTGCCTGGACCACAGGGTGAACTCAGGAAGGTTGGCCTGGTCAGGACCTTATAAAACAACAGTGTGTATCAACAGAGAGGCTTCACTGTATACATACATACATACATAATACATATACATGTGTATCTATATATCATATGTATGTGATATATACATATATATACACATATGTGCACACACAAATATATACATATATAAACTTAGTCATGTCTTCCTGTCTGTGAGAGGCTGAATGGGATCCAGCCTCAGGATACTCAGGACCTTCACCATGCAAGGGCTCCCCGCCTTAACCTGAAATGAAGTTCTTTGAGGCTTTCTTCTCTTGCAGATCCCCTCTGAGCTGACAGAACCAATAGACAACCCTCTGGGCCAGGGGAACGTGTGTTTGTGCTCTACTAAGGCAGTACTGACTGACCCCGGACACCATGGACACAGAACGGGCACCATCTCTTTATAGACTCCTAGGCTGCACAACTTCTGACCGTGCAGTGGCTTCACTCCGTGTGGTCCTCAGGGGCCGTGGCCTCCCAGGTGCAGTCACAATGAGAGGCCTCTCCTTTGTTACAAACTGCTGTTTATTAAGGTCCTTCTCAGGCTCAGCTGGCCCTTCTCAGGCTCACCCTTTCTTCCCAGGTGACGCCTTCTGGAATATTCCCAGCCTCCTTGAACACACTGTCAAAGGAAGGGAAGCACTCAGTCAAGTGTTCGCATTCCCTCCATCCCTACTCTGCCCCTGGATTCTGTCTCCTGGGCTCAGGTCCCAAATAGCTCAGCTGGAATTCCCGAGGCCAGGAGTGTGGCCAAGCTGTTGAAGGCTGGCTGAGGAGCAAGGACAGCAGGACATCCCCAAGCGTGAGGACACGACCTCAAGTGTGGGAGGCTCTGGAGAAGACCTCTTCTTGGCCTCCAAATTCTGCTGCCACGACTACTGGTTACTAATCCCACCACGACACTGCCAGATCATCTTAGGCATGTGTGCAGCGCTGTTAATAAAACACACAGTGAGCTCACTGCTCCTGATCCACAGCAGCCGACATGTACAGTCTCCCCAGTGGGCCCCAAGCCGGAACTTGCATCTTCTCATACGAAATCTACGGGGGGGTGTGGTTATGAGGAAGTGGAGGTAAGAAGAGCCAGGTAATGCTTAAGACAGCACAGGAGATGCTAGAGATGGGTTTTAAATTCAGCCTTTTGACTCTAGGTCCCAGGCATGACCTTCCCTTATCTCACCAGGCTCTTAAAAGATTTCTTCTTCGCGAGCACGCATGGCCCTTCTGGGAGTTAGCTGAAGTGGGAAGGCGGAGCGGGGTGGTGTCAGTCTCTTTCTTCTGGGCAGGGTGGAAAGAGAATGAGAACCAGAAGCAGAAGTGGAGAGAAGGGAAGAGGGGTTGCTAGTCTGCTTGTTTCTAGACGCTCCTGTTAGACCTCACTCTCTGCCTAGAGACAATGGCTGAGACACTGAACTTTAACTGTCTCAAAGATGTCTCTCAAATATGAAGTCACTTTGTTTCTTCGACAGAGGTTCAAGGTCAATTCGCCTCCTGGTCCACAGATCCATGGGAACCAGCAGGGCTGGAGGAAATACTTTGAATGAGTGTGTGAGTGGGTGTGGCACAATGGGAAATACAGCTGGTCTTTGTTTCCAGTTCTTGCTGCAGAGCTTCAAAACCCTGGGAACTTCCTGAGGCAGGGGCATCTGTCGTTTGTAGGGACCTTTTCTGACCAGGCATGAGGTAATGCTAACAGGAGGCTCTTAGGCCCTTGGTTTCAGAGAGGGACTGAAAAGGGATCCTAGCCTGGACCTGCAGGCCCCACCTTGACCTGGGGGAGGTGAGCAGGGTTGTCTGTGATTTCATTCCTGCCCAGGCAACGAGACCGCAGTAGAATGTTGCTGGCTAGCTCCGGTAGCACAAGACTGGAATTCTGCTGTTTCTGTCCACCTAAGCATCTCTGAACTAGAAAAGTGACAGGGTGGGCAGAAGGCACCTGTAGCAAGAGAACCAGGCAGGCCTGATTCCAAAAGCTGCAGCCCTCAGGTCTCGGCTCTGAGTGGAGAGAAGCCGGAGTGAGCAACGTAGGAATGCAAGTGGTAGGAGCAGGCATTGAGGACTTCTGCTCATTCCTGGACTTCACCAGGGTGACGAGTCACAGAGCCTGACACCCTCCTGCCTACACTGCCAAGGTGCCTGCTCCTGAGTCATTTCCCTGATTAACCAGGCTATCAGCAAATCCCGCTGGTCCTAGAATCCTCACCTACCTGACCTCCTGACATCTGGGTCAGCTGTCTGGTTTCTTAGTCCTCTTTTCATCAGCTCCCCCAACACAATCCATAGGAACCCCTAGACAGCAGGACGGCTTTCCCCAAACAGCATAAGCCACTGAGCATCGTGTCACAAAAGGGCTTAACATCTGAACAGTTAGGATTCCTCCAGCTGAACTCTGGACTAGACGATGGTGAGAGCCCCGAACGCTGAGTCTGAAGAGCTGTATCCTTCTAAATTCTGGTGCAGAACTGCTCTGGGTTGGCAGGGAGGTCACTTGCCCTCTCTGAGCTGGCTTTGTAGGAAAGGAAACAATGAAGGATTCCAAGCTTTCCTGTAGAAAAAACTTTCCTTGCTCCAGCATTTTGGGGGCCTTCCCAGCACGACTCCCCGGCAAGGCTACAAGAGAGTTCATTTTGTGATGAATTGAGCCAATCTCTGAGGCTGGTGCAGACGATTCAGGATGCTTCCCTGTCTGCCTTGGCCAGTATGGAGTACTGTTGTTTAGTTTTTTAATACAGTGTCTTGCTAAGTAGTCCAAGCTGGACTGAAGCATGCTATGGTGTCCAGCATAGTGTCGAACTTGCAGTGATTCTCCTGCCTCAGCCTCCTGAGTGATGAGGTTGTGGACATGTACAACCATAGATCATACCCTGCTAGGATGCCTGATTTTCGCATTTTTTTTTCTTTTTCTTTTTTCCCGACAGGGTATGGTGGCCCTGAACTCACAGAGATTCACCTGCCTCGCCTCTGCCTTCCAAGTGCTGGGATAGGATAAGATGGGTTTTGAACAGGCCAATGTTTTCAGCAATAGCTGGAATGGAAGAGACTCAGGCAAAAAAAGTATACAGTCACAGCAATCTCCTCAAATAAATAAAACCTCAAATCTAGACACACTCTAAATGGCTGTGTTTCATCTTTCATGTTGGACCAGAGCTGCTTGCAGCAGGAGAACTTTCCCATCATGCCTATGAGAATGCGTCTAGTTTGGTCAAGGCTAGATGGGCAGCCCAGTGGCCATCCTGGGCTCATGCATGAAAGGCCACGGTCCTTTCACCCCAGGCTCCCACCCCAACAGAGCTGGGGAGTGCACACAGAAGATCGGAGACCTCGGAATTGTGGACGGAAGGACACACTGTCCAAGATTTGTCTATGAGACACGGGGAAACTACAGCTCTTCTTCACTTCTCTCACTCACAACATGGCCATGGCAAGGCCCAGGCAGCATTTCTCAAGGCTGGCCACCACTCAGAGTCACCTTGGGAGCTTCTAAAGTGTGCCAACAGCTTCTCTTTCAGAGAGGAGAAACACGTCTTGGTGCCAACAGATGGATTAGCTTCTCAAGCATTGAAGGGAGAGATCCAAATGTCCCAGCCCCACACAGAGTGCCTCCACTCTGGCTCAGCAGGTCTGAGGATGTTAGACGGAAGAAGCCTAGCTTTTTAAGTCGAGTCAAAGGACTAAGCATTTGGTCTGGAGGCTGATGCTGTAATGTTTTGGGCCTCTGAAGGCAGCCAGTGATGGAATCAAGCAAGGTGCCTCAACTGAAAGCCAAACTCAGGCCACGTGTTCCCCTTGCAGGGTCGTTTCCGAAGTGTGGATGCAGAATGTGGTCCTGATCACACGGCTGCCACAAGGATGAGAGAGGGACCAGAGCTGAGCCTCCCCACCACTGTCAATGCCACCACTCTCCCGGCCTCAGCCTCCCACGCAGAGGGAAAGAGGACTTCTCTTTATTACCAAAGAAACTTGTTGGAATGGAATTGGCACTCTTGTGAATCTGTCAGTCTGTCTGACAACATACATTCCCACAGATCTTAAGCTAATCCCTCACCACCACAGAGACTTCCCTCATTGAAGCCTTATCTGTTGGGGGCTAGCAAGATAGCTCAGCAGGGAAATACACTTGCCACCAAACCTGATGACCTGAGTTCAACCCCCAAAACCCACATGATGGAAGGAGAGAACCAATTCCCACAAGCTGTTCTCTGAGCTCCACACTCCCACACTGGCATAAATAGATAAACCTTTGCCCCCACAAATAGATAAATAAATGACAACTGTCATTTGATCTGGAAACGATGACAACTCAATAGCAACAGATCCGGGTCCCACGCAGACATTGGTCTCTAGGAGAGCGAGTCCCTTGGAGACACAGGATGTGGCTGGTGCCTGGGCTGAGGCAGAGCATACAAGTACGTGCCCCAAACAGAATGCAAGCAAGGACACCTGTATTCGCTGCTGCAGAGTGCTGGGGTCAAAGGGACACAAGAGCCATGTCTTTGTTTACTTTGTATCGCTGTGACAAACACCGTGACCTAAAGTATCTTGGGGAGGAAAAGTTATGTCATCTGATTGCTCACGGTCCACTATTGAGGGAAGTCATGGAACTCAAGGTTGGGACTGGACACAGGAGTCAAAGGAGAAACCATAGAGTCATGCTGATTACAAGCTTGCTCTGCTTGCTGTCTTATAGAACCTGGGGCCACCTGCCTAGAGGTGGCATCGCCCATAGTGGTCTAGGCCCTCCCATGGTAGTCATTAACCAAGAAAATGCCCCATTGGCTTGCCTACAGGTTAATCTGATGCAGCCATTTTCTCGACTGGGGCTCCCTTTCCTTAGATGACCCTAGATGTGTCAAGCTGATAAAACCCAACCATCATAATCCACTTAAGAAGCTTCTGTGGACAGCTTTCCACAAAAGTTGCATATTAGGGTCTTAGGAGACAGCTTAGTGGGTAAAGTGCTTGACTTGCAAGCATTAGGAGCTGAGTTTGATCCCCAGAACCCATGTACAAGGTCCGGTGTGGCTGGGTGGCTGTGGCATATGCCTTTAATTGCAGCACTCAGGAGGCAGAGGTAGGCGGATCTCTGTGAGTTCGAGGCCAGCCTGGTCTACAAGAGCTAGTTCCAGGATAGGCTCCAAAGCTACAGTGAAACCCTGTTTCAAGCAAAACAAAACAAGCAAGCAAACAAGCAAACAAACAAGGCCCGATGTGGTGGCACACACCTGTAATCCCAGCACCGAGGAGGCAGACACAGGTGGAAGATTCCTGGGGCTCACTGGCCAGTTCACCTTGCCTTCTGAAAGAAGGTACAATGAGGCCAGGTTCTATGAGAGAGACTGTCTCAATAAACAAACAAATCAAAAATACCAGCCCAAAAAAACAACACTTGAGGTTGACCTCTGGCCTCCATAGAAGGGGTCCAAATACAAGGGTGCAAATTAGTTTGCACCTGAAGTATAAAGCCAGTCTCAGGGTTATATATTGATGGGTGGGATTAAGCAGACAAGGGGGAAGAGATGAATCTTATGCAGAACTCCAGTGTTTCGGGAGCCCTGTGACCTGAAGGGCAGGGTGTAATGTCCCTACTTACAGCAGAATGACTTTCCTTCCAAAGAGTAGTAGGGAAGAGGAGGGCAAGAACGAGGGTGAGGGAGAGAGACGTCACAACTGGCAGTGAGCAAGCAAGGCCAACACCACTGGGACAAGCTGCATTGCGATTTGGCACCTGTTGTGATTCGAATCATGTGTTCAAGCAGAGTCATGTATTGAAGACTTGAAGCCAAGGTCTCTATCTTAGAGTGTTAATTCAGAGGCTCTGGAAACCTTGGGAGGTGTGGCTTGGCTACAGGAAATAGGTCAATTGGGGGAGGGCCCCTATATAGCTCTGGCTCCTTTCTGTTTTGGCTGTGTGTATTCTGTCCACCATGAGGTGATGGGCTTTGCTCTGTCACTACCTGTCCACCATGAGGTGATAGGCTTTGCACTATTACTTCCTGTCCACCATGAGGTGATAGGCTTTGGTCTATTACTTCCTGTCCACCATAAGGTGATAGGCTTTGCACTATTACTTCCTGTCCACCATGAGGTGATGGGCTTTGCACTATTACTTCCTGTCCACCATGAGGTGATGGGCTTTGCTCTGTCACTTCCTGTCCACCATGAGGTGATAGGCTTTGCTCTGTCACTTCCTGTCCACCATGAGGTGATGGGCTTTGCTCTGTCACTTCCTGTCCACCATGAGGTGATGGGCTTTGCTCTGTCACTTCCTGTCCACCATGAGGTGATAGGCCTTGCTCCACCATTTCCTGTCCACCATGAGGTGATAGGCTTTGCTCTGTCACTTCCTATCCACCATGAGGTGATGGGCTCTGCTCTGTTGCTTCCTGTCCACCATGAGGTGATGGGCTTTTCTCTATTACTTCCTGTCCACCATGAGGTGATGGGCTTTGCTCTGTTGCTTCCTGTCCACCATGAGGTAATAGGCCTTGCTCCATCATTTCCTGTCCACCATGAGGTGATAGGCTTTGGTCTATTACTTCTTGTCCACCATGAGTTGATAGGCTTTTCTCTGTCGCTTCCTGTTTACCATGAGATAATGGACTTTGCTGGTTACTTCCTGTCCACCATGAGGTGATAGGCTTTGCTCTGTTACTTCCTGTCTACCGAGGGGTGCTGGGCTGACTAACACAGGACCTTTGAAAGATGGGCTGGCCCTGGCTTTGCCTCTGTTACTTCACTGAGACTTGTCAACCCATGGCTAACCACTAGACAAACTCCAATGGAGAACATTCTGCTAAGTCCTCAATCTGTCTTCCTCAAATCTGTCTAACAAACTGTCCCCACCGAGAGAAGTCCAAGGAGGTACAATGACTGCATGGCATATGTGATCTGGAGAGAGTCCTGGGACAGACAGAGGACATCAGGTAGGACCAAGTCCAGGCTTTAGCTGACACGAATGTACCAGAACCAGTACAGTAACTGTGGCAAGTGTTGGTTGGCTGCTGTCAGTGGGGGAGCCTGCATGTGGGTAGGCACAGGGCATGCTCTGTTCTCAGGGTACAGGGCACTCTCTGTTCTATGCTTGCAACTTTTCCATAACTCTAAAACCATTCTAGCTAAAATAACAAACCAGCCAGAGTGCAGAACAAATAAAGGCAACTTTCTAATTGCCCTGTTTCTGGATACATATAATTTTTTTTCCTTTTAAAAAGGGGGTCACAGTGTTCCCAACTCCTTATCAGAGAAGAGGCTGGGAGTAGAGGCAGGTCCTGGGGAAGAAGTAGATGTGGCCAAGGTCACACAGACACTGGGGACAAGAGGGCTGGATCCAGGCAAGACAAAGGCTGCCTCTCACAATGCTTCAGGAGGTAGACCCAGGAGATCTCTGGGTATCTTACAGTACAGGGACCACCCATGGTGTCTGTGTTTTTCAAAATAATGACATCACCGCACTGGTCCTCTGGGAACCACACTGTGCAGCAAAGGGCTTTCCCAGCATCTTTGAAGATCACACCATGAGCCTCTCTTTCCTTTTTCTTTGGAAGAGTCTCTTACACTGTGGTCCAGGCTGGCCGGGAACTCACTGAGCTATATCCCCCAGCCCCACATTTCCTAGCTGTGTAACTTTAGACAAATGACTCAACATCTCTGTACCTAAAGTTCCTCGTCTGGAGAGGGGGATGCTGATTATACCTACCTGACAGAAACGGCTGCAGGGACCAGATAATATTGGCAAGTGGCCATCCTAGCTTATGTAAGTATGTTCTGGGTCGTTGGCTCAACAACAACAAAATAACTTGGTAATCACCTCTCAGAACATATCCCTGTCCTTAGCTAACACACCTGAATCTCTATACAACCTGCTTGCATCCTCCTCTACTCTCTAAACCAGCCCGGGACCATCTCTGAGCCAGACCAGTGCTGTGTAAACAGGACTTACGCTGCACCACTTAGTCTACCCTGCTCTGTGCAGAGACAACTGTCCGTCAAACATTTTCCATCCGTGGTTGATGTGCAGGTACAGTATGGTGACATGGGGTTGACTGTGTTTGGTTCATTCCTGTTTCTCCTTTGCTGGTCTAGTCCCCACTCTGCCTCAGGCAGTTCTTCCTGGATTTGGCTCCACCACTCATCGGCCTCGTCACCTCAGGCCGGTGACCTCACTTCCCAGGGCTAGCAATCTTGCTGCCTGCTCAGCGCTGGGCCATCCCTAGACTCCTAGACTCCAGCTCTGCCTCCTGCAGCCAGCTCCACATCTCTTTACCTCAGGGCTGCTCCTGGCAGGGGACTGTTCTCAGAACAGGCCGAGAGAAAGGGCTGGAAAATGAGCTGTCAGCCCCTATAATAGTGATGGACTGATGAACGGCACGAAGCGCCCCGACCGTCAGGTGGCAGAGCCCTGAGGTGTGTGCTCCACACTGCCTCCCAGAGGGATTCAGTCAGTGTCTATAACCTCTGCGACCTCCTCTGCTTTCTGCAGCTTCTTGAGGACTCTTTTTCAGAACACCAGCGGCTCTAAAAGGCTGGTGCTGAGGAAACAGCTCAGGCCTCCTCAGGGTTCCTGAAATACGATGAAAGCAGAGCCTGCTTGACAACAAGATGGCATCTGGACAGCACAGGGACAATGCTCCCAAACAACCCAAACAGAACCTTAGGGACTGGGAAGATGCCAAGCTTTTGTGCTTCTGGAAGAAAGGAACAGGGGTGCTTGCTAAACGCAGCATTTACATCACCACTAAGCCTAACTCCATTGACAGAAATACTCTGACAAGGCCACAACTTCTATTGCCCCAGTTTGTGGTATGACCCCTACGATATTCTTGCAGGGGCTGGGGGTGGGGTGGGTCTCTTCCTTGCTACTCAGTGACTAGAGCCACCTTTACACATCCTGGACACACCCTTTCTGATGGCCAGCTTGAATGATAAATGTCCCCCCATAGTGTCAGGCATTTGAACACTTGGTCCCCAGCTGGCGACGTGGTTTGGGTAGGTTCAAGGGGCATGGCCTTGCTGGAGGAGGTGTGCCAATGGGGTGGGTTTTGAGAGTAAAAGTCTTCCCTAGTCTAGCTTGCTCTTTCTGTTCCTGTGCTGGTGGGTAAGACGTTAACTCTCAGCTGGCTACTCCAGTCACCAAGCCTCCTGCCACTTCTCCATGACAGACTCATTCTTCTGGGACTGTGAGCCCAAATAAACTCGTCCTTTTGAAGGTTGCCTGGGTCACAGTGCTTGTCACAGCAACGGAAAAGGGACGAATAATACACCAGCCACCGGTTTGCTCCTTGACCCGCCTATAAGCTGCTTCCTCACAGAATGGAGGGTGAACCCTGTGATAGAGGTCAGTACAGGCTGCTAGGGGTATCTGCTGTGTGGGCCCTGGTCACTGAAGGACTAGAAAACTTTAGAGAGGAATAAACAGTGGGTTTGTTTTCTGGGCCACAGCATCTCCCTGCCTCCCTGCTTCCTGCCGTGCAGAAAAGAGGCATCTATGGACACTCAAGCTGACCTGTGAGCTGGGGTGGGCTGGGTGGGCTCAGGGATGTTATCATCTTTCCAGCCCTACACCCTGTGACAGGGCAGCTGGGACTAGCTACTAGAGGTCCCCTGACTTCCAGCCACCCTGGATTTCAGGTACAAATGGCAGTTCTGTGGATCTTATATATTTGGGGTAAGAGAGTCTAAGCCTCAAGTCCTAGACCGAGGACGATTCCCGGGAGACAGAGAGATGCCACAAGCTACACGCAGATGAGAACAGCTAGGAAGCTGAACTCCCCAGTATCAAATGGTCACAGTGAGACAGATTCTAGGAGCAATAGCTGCCTTAGGTAGCTTAGGGGGTCAGGGCTCATTCCTGAGAAGACAGTGGGAGAGAACACGACTGCTAGGGTGTGGGACACTGTGGAAGACGACTGAAGGATGCCACATTGGTCCCTGCCAAAATGACATGAAAGCATAACGGGTCCTGGGTGGAGAGGGGAAGTGGATAGGAGCTGCTTACTGGGGACAGGGCTGTGTTTTGAGGTGAAAAGAATGTCTCGGAACCAGATGGAGGCAGTAGCAGCCCAGTGCCCAGAGCACACCAAATGCCTGTGGTACACTGTAAATGTCTCTTTTGATGTGATGTGTATTTTGCTTTAACTTAAAAAAAAAAGTCTTCTGAGGAGTGAGCTGGCCTTGAGTAGGTGGAAAAGCCTTTAATAGACATTTTACTTCTGACAATTTTGTTCATTTCTGTCCAGCTCGTTTTTTTTTTTAAAAAAAAACAAATGCATATATGGATCACTTTTATAATTAAAACAAATTACATGCTGTTTTCAAAAGGGAATAGCATTTGAGAAAATATGTGTGGGGGTGACAGGAGCAGGGGAGGCGCTCTGACTCATTCTGTCAACTGTCATCTGGTCATCTCTGTCTATCCAGCCATCATCTTATCTATTCATACTCCAATCTACCCATCCACCCATCCACCCACCACCCATCCACCCACCCACCCATCCACTCATCCACCCATCCACCCACCACCCATCCATCCACCCACCCATCCACCCACCCATCTATCCATCTACCCATCCATCCACCCACCCATCCACCCACCCATCTATCCACCCACCCACTCATCCACCCGTCCACCCACCACCCGTCCATCCACCCACCCATCCAACCACCCATCCATCCACCCATCCATCCATCCATCCACCCACCCACCCATGTAGGAGGGTCTTCTGTTTTGTGTTGATTTCATTGGTTAAATAAAGAAACTGCCTTGGTCTTTTGATAGGCCAGCCCCTAAGTAGGTGGAGTAGACAGAACAAAATTCTGGGAGGAAGAAGGCAGTGAAGCAGACACCATGATTCTCCGACCTAAGACGGATGTAGGTTAGGATCTTTCCCGGTAAGCCACCACCTCGTGGTTCTACGCAGACTATTAGAAACGGGTTAACCAAGATGTGAGAATTAGCCAATAAGAGGCTAAAACTAATGAGCCAGACAGTGTTTAAATGAACACAGTTTTTGTGTAATTATTTCGGGTGTAAATCTAGCCGTGCGGGAGCGGGGCGGGACGAAAATCAGGCCTACTCACCCCATCACTACACATCCATCCATCCATCCATCCATCCACGCACCCATCCATCCATCCACTCACCCATCCACCCACCCATCCACCATCTACCGTTCAATATCTCTTCCCATGTACTGGGAACAGCATGTGGAGAGAAGATATTAAAGCTCTCATTTCAAAGAAACAAAAAATAAGTTCCAGAAACCACCTCAAAGCCCAGCTCCAAAACATCTGCTGATGAAACCACATGGCCTCTTGACTTTGTTCATAAACAAGGGGCATCTAAACCATTTTTCCTCTGATACTTGGTCCTTTGTCCTTGGTCATTGACCCAGCCCTCAAAGTCAGAGAAAGCCAGCACAGTCCTGTATCTCTGGTGTCTGAATGCCCCAGAAGGCACTGCTAGCACAGCCTCGCCTCTCCACTGCTGGTTCCAGACAAACGCCATGAGAGAGAAACAGAGGGAGGCAAGAAGAAGAGCGAACAGCAGCTGTTTGCATGCAGCTACTTCAGTGGGGTGCATCCTGAGTTCCCCTTCATTGGGGTGGACAGAACTGACTTACCCCAGCCACCTCCCGCTGCAGGATCCTGGCAGCCTCCGCCTGGCTTAGCCCTAGCTGCAGCCACACTGGGCAGGTCTTCACCAGCTTCTCCAGGACACTAATGCCCCGGCGTGGGATGCAGTTCTTTGGGGTGGGGGGCAGACCAAGCCTCATGCTGTCTTTCTCCTCGTCTTCCTCTCCGTCTCCTTTGCCAGCATCTGCAGTAGGGCTGAAAACAGGAAGCAGAAGGAAATGGTCAGCGCATTCTTCAGAGAGCCGCGAAAAGGTGAACAACGAGTAAGGGTGAATCAACCCTATTTGCTCATTTAACATCTATGTGGCCAGGGCCCTTTGGGGAAATGATATCAACAGCCGAGTCTCCATGTAAGGCATGTTTCATTATAGCAAGTAAGACATACATAGAAGCAGCCCGCTAAGGCACAAGAAGAGACTAAAAATAACAGGAGTAAAGTGGACACCGTGGCTTATTTCAGCCCAGGTGAACGCAAAGAAGCATGGTGGCATCTGAGTAGATCCCTGAGGAAGGGTTTGAAACCTTTTAGTTGAAGAACAACTGGCAGGCTATAAGAAGTACACAAGGCTTATATACAGCTAGCTCCATTCTGACCTGTCCATGCCCACGGAGTCACCACCACGAACAAGAGAGACCTGCGCCATCCAGTGGGACTTGCCATGTTGGTCACTGGGTTAAGAGTGACTGGTCCATACTGAAGATATAGGCTGAGAGCATCCTTGGCCCAGGTGACCACAATGTACAAAATGGTAAGAAAAAGAAAGAGAAGGGAGCCCTACAAATCACCCAGAGAGAAAAGAGATGGGTGGAGTAGGTTGGGCAGTGGAACTGCAGGGGAAGGTCAGGGGGCCTGGAAGGCCAAAGAGGACCCCAGTACACAGTGACTTTAGACTGAAAATTGCAGGTGTCTGGGAAAGAGGCATCCAGGAGGAACTTCAGGGCTGGGGGCAGGTGACAGGGATGCATGTAGAAGGTGAAGTCAGAGAGGGCAGGGGACCCCAGGAGTTCTAAAGCCAGAGAGCCTTTCCTCTAAGTAGTCAGGCAGCTCCCTAGAGCCCCAGCACTGAGAGAGGGGCCCTCTGACACCCTGTTCCCTGGACCAGACCTCGGGTTTCCTAAGTCTGCCATCTTTGCAGACAGAGGCGGATGCACTCCCTCTCTCCATAGTCCTCACGGCATAGTGAGCTGCAGGCTGATGCTCTCTGGTGACCAAGTGAAAACTGTTCTAGACTCTAACTTGAGTTATGGGGACCTCATGTTGTGCTTCTTTGCTCTAAAAGCTTCTACGGCTCCCACTTCCTAAAGAATTCAGGCCAGTGCCCTAATATCCAAGGCATTCTCATCCTGAAAGGAATCCCCGAAAGGCAGCTGTCCATCAACCGCATGGAACCTGCATATCCTCCAGTCTCCTGCTTGAACTGCCTGTCTGCCTATAGTTCCCACGGGAATTTGATTCACTCCAGCTGACAAGCAAAAGTATGAGACAAAATGTTGGAAAAACTATTGTTAAAAAATAGTTGAATTAGAGTTGAAAACTTCTACCCAGGTCTGATTGGAGGTAAAGCATCAGCCAGGCAAGCACCAATCTGAGTTTGATACCCAGAACCCACAGAAAAAGCTGGGCATGATGGTACACACTGCAGTCCTAGTACTGAGGAGGCAGAGGCAGGCGGATGTCTGGGCCTTGCTCGCCATGTGGCCGAGCCTCCTTGGCAAGTTTCAGGCTAGTGAGAGATCTAGTGTCTTAGGGTTACTGTTGCTGTGATGAAACACCATGACCACAGATACTCTCATGAAGGAAAGCATTTAATTAGGGCTTGCTTGCAGTTTTAGAGGCTCAGTCCATTGTCATCACGGCAGGAAGTATGTTGGCATGCAGGCAGACATGGTACAGGAGGAGTAGCTGAGAGTTCTACATGTGGATCCACAGGCAGCACTGAGCCTGGCTTGGGCTTTTGAAAACTCAAAGCTCACCCTCTTCCCCAGTGACGCACTTCCTCCAACAAGGCCACACCCACTCCAATAAGACCACACCTCCTAATTCTTCTCAAGTAGTGCCACTCCATGATGACTAAGCTTGACAAATATTTGAGCCCATGGGAGCCATTCGTATTCAAACCACAAGCCCCTGACTCAAAAAACAGGATGGAAGGTGCTAGAAGAACAACACCTGAGCTTGTCCTCTCTCTCCCTCCACACACATATGTACCTACGCATGCACACACAGACACATGCACACACAGACGCATGTACACAGACGCATGCACACACAGATGCATGCACACACACATGGACCTATGCATGCACACACAGACGCATGCACACACACGTGGGCCTACGTATGCACACACAGACACATGCACATGCCTCTGCCCGTTGATCTGGAGGGAGATATTTGCAAAACACATACTTCATGAGTAACAAGCAAGTCAATTAAAAAGGGAAGTCAAAAGCTTTGAACAGATTCTCCAAAGACAACGTGTGTGAACTGGTAGGCAGGTGAGAAGGGCTAAAAATCCTTCGTTATTAGAGACATGTGAATTAAAAGCACAAGGTAATACTATAACACAACGAGATTGACATAAGGGCCACTCCCACCCCTTTTGCTGAGGGTGGCTCAGGTACCAGAAGGCTCTCAGGTTTGCTGGTATAAATGCAAATTGGTACAACCACTTTCGAAGATGACAGGACAAGTTGTCATAACCTGAACACACGGGCTCCATGGCAGGTCCCACTCTTAGCACGTTCCCCAAAGGAACGAAAGCCCACATCCGTAAGAAGATGGGCAAGGAAATGGTCACAGCAGCTTAACTTGCAGTAACTCTAAACTGGCTCAGGTACTCATCAATGGGAGGAGGATGAAGAGGCTGGACTCCCACACAAGGGAACAGCTAGCAATAAAGAGACCCACTGATGAAAAACCACATGGCCAATCACAAATGCCCACACTAAATCAAAGCCAGGGGCAAAAGAAAACAGATCCCAT
Organism: Microtus oregoni; assembly: GCF_018167655.1. Taxonomy (NCBI): domain Eukaryota; kingdom Metazoa; phylum Chordata; class Mammalia; order Rodentia; family Cricetidae; genus Microtus; species Microtus oregoni. Next base: position 10,837,418 of record NW_024543210.1, read on the forward strand.
GAATCAATGTGAAGTCCAAACACATGTATACTTACACTTGCGTGTTTACTTTGCTCATATCCATTTTGTACTAAAGCAGCAAAGAACTGTAACCTAATACTGAGCTCTGTAGGTAACACCCCATATGCTAATGTATTCCAGGAGGTCTAGAATTTCCTCTGGAATGCTCAAAAATAAAGTGAATTTACAGATATATGAAGGCATGCAATAATGTAAACAGAAAAACATTAAGGGTAAGTGGTAGATATGACTGTTCACTGCAAAATCTGCTCTTTTACATGTCTAACATGTAACTTTACTTTTCCAGGAAACTGAGATAAAATTCTTCACATCCTGTGAAGGCCATTCAGATGAAGTCCAATTTCTATACTAGAAGCCCAGATCGGAAATCAGGCTGTGTGACTTTAGGCTCCTTATCTTACCTCTCTGGGCTTCAATTTAATTACCTTAAAAAAAAATATGTCCTTGCTTTGCAGGAGTTACTGTGCCAGTCTGATGCAGAGTCTGCTGAAGATGGAGCAGTGTTTACCTGTAATCCCGCAGAGCTAGAGATTGGGTTCCTATGCCTGGGCTCCCCGTTGTCATTCCCCTCTTCCTGCTACCATCTTCCACTGTGTGGACTGGGTATGAGGACTCCGCACATTTGGCTGGAGTGAACGGTGCTCACATCTGTGTGTTGCTCACATCTGGTCCTGGGGGGCAACCCATGAGTTCAAATGTACAGGAAACATGCGGCCTGACATGAACACAGACACAGTTGCCAAGAGAACACAAGTTTCTTGACCAAGAAACAAATCTCAGGGAGAACTCTTCTCATGCCAGAAGGACAGCTGGTGGACAGACAGGCAAGGCTGGGTAGTCCCCATGGCTGGCAGTGACAAGCACCGTGGATCAGCTCAACATGTTATCCAAAGATGCTTACAAGGCAAGTCAGCTCCTTGAGGCTTCTCTAGGTCCATGCTGAGCATGAACAAGACAGAGGCTGGCTCTCAGAGTCCTTAGTTTTTGTTTGTTTGTTTGTTTGTTTGTTTTTTGGCCTAGAGAATTCTGTAAGACGTCAAAGGCCACAGGGAGGTGTAGACTTCATACGAGGTTGGAAGAGTGACAGAAACCAAGGAACCACATGGCATCTGTCATAGCTAAAGACAGATGACACGGGAAACCTGGATTCTCAACTGTCCATAGGGGACAGGCAGGAGGCATGATCTCACACGCTGAGCTGGCCCACTCTGAGCTTTGCCTGTGACTCCTGCTGTCAGTGACAGTGGCTGAACCCTCTTGGCACTGTGCCTGTCATCGGTTGGCAGAGCAGAGACTCTGACACCCACGCCCTCCCTCCTGACAGTAGATGCTGAGGCCGCTGTACCCTGAAATCTTTGATTGTAGATAAAGAAGCAAGCAGGCGTGACATGTAACAGTGACAGGGCCATCATGAACAGAGTTGACAGCAGAAAGGAAATAGGCCAGGGTTTACAAGAGCTTTGCCACAAACAGAAGCCCTCCAAGTAGATGTTCTTTCGGTGCAAGGCTCAAACAATGGCTCCAGTAGCTTCACAGCCTTCCCCTCCCACAGCTGTCCAGGGACACTCTGCTGCCTCATGTGCTTGAGGTCAGTTTCCAGAGAAGTCCACAGTGCCCCTCAGCACCCAGTTTCTCTGGGATGTTCTGAGCAGCTCTGGTCCGGAAGGATGGAGAGAGCAGGCTCCTGGAACAGTGAGGAAGGTCTGGGCTCTGTCACAGGCCTAATGAATCTAAGTGGGAAGAATTCAGAAACCCTGTGGGGGTCAGAGCAGTGGGATGGCAGCCTGGGCTCTGGCTAACTGCCACCCACCTGGAAGAGAGCACAGAAGTTTCCCGGCCAAGAGCCAGGGGCTTTGGCTGCCTGGTGAGCTCCTGGAAGCTTTACCGGGAGAACTGAGACCTCTTGTGCAGTCGTGGATAGAAACTGGAGGGTTTGAGAGATGGGAGGACCAGGAAAAAGCCATGCCACTCCACCTATTAGTATACCTTCCGGCAAAGCCCAGATACTCTGCACAGGGCTCCAAGGAAGCAGAGGAGACAGGAAGAGCTTCACAGAGGTGATGTGAGCTCTGCCACCCTCGTGACTGCTGTAACGGGCTAAATTGTGTTCCCAAAAGAGAGTCTAAATCTCAACCCCAGTACCTATGTAGAGACTTGGAGAAAGGGTCTTGCCAGGCCGAATCAAGGTAAAGGGTCCTAAGATGAAACCTCCTGGGGTCAGGCTCTGGAATTTGTTTCTAACTAAAACGTTCCCCAAAATTGGGTCAACGAGATGGCTCAGTGAGTAAAAGGGCTTGCTGCCAAGTCTGAAGGTCTGTGTTTGGTCCCCAGGACCCACATGGTAGAACGAAAGAACTGACCCTTACAGCTTGTCCTCTGACCTCCACACATACCTCATGGTACACAGACCCCCACAGACAATAAGTAATTAAAGGATTGCAATAAAAATAGTTTTTTTTAACAAGTTAAAACCTTTAACTTTAGAAAAAGGTGATTTTTTTAAGTTCTACATTTGCATATCCTTGTAGTAGCTGGCAAAGAAAATTCAATAATCTTTTTTTAAAAAAATCTTATTTGGGAACAGATACATACAGAAACACGTAAATATGCACAAGGAATAATTTCCAGATGGGCACTCAAGGCGTCACTATAGACAGTTCTGAGATATGCTCGAATCATTATGATTACACATTGCTTCCATGATGAAAATCATCTTAAACCAACAGTTTCCTCATCTGCTCCACGGAGCCGAAGGTTGAGCCCGCTCACATGGCAGTCTGTCAGATCTGAGAGATGAGACACCATCACTCACACTTCCCAGCACCTCCTCTGCTAGAGATGGTGACAAAGGCCACCGCTGCGGCAGCATGTACCAGGAAGGCGGATTCCAGGGTAGAATGCCGGCTGTAGGTAACACGCCTTTTGTGGAGGCAGGGGGACCTGAGTTCAGATCCCCAGCACACATATGAGACAAGTGTGAGAACACATGCCTGTAGCCTAGTACTGGAGGGAAGGACAGAGATGGGAGGATCCTTGGAGCCGGCTGGTCAGCTGTCTAACCAAAATGGCAAGCCCCAGGTTCAGTGACAGATCCGTTCTCAAAAAATAAGGCAGTGAATGGTGGAGAAAGACCTCAGCATCAAAATCTGGCCTCCATGTTAACATGCATAGATGCACACAAGAATACATATCACCTGCTCACATGTACCATGCCTGCACATACCATGGGCATCCCCCACACAGTGCCAGTCTATAAGAAATGAACAGATAGACTTCCAGCCCTCAGCTGTCACAAGGCAACTGACACCACCCAATGCACAGAATCTCAGAAGCCTGAAGACTGAGTTGGTGTTCATTTCCCATTGCATCTCTGGGGCGAGCGTGCTCGCAGCGCTTGCTTCTGCTTTCCTGGTCTCCGCGGGAACGGTGGTTCTGTAAGTCTATTTCTCCATTAAAGCTGCATTCGTTTACGCCGTTACAAACAACAAAACAAACAAGGCCTGAGAAATCTAGTGCTCTGCTGAGTCAGGGAAAAGAAGAAGGGAGGAGGAGGGAGACACAGTGTTCACATCCATAAGAGAGGAGCTGCCACAGGAATTCTTTGTTCTGTTCCTGCAGTTACCCCAGGAGCCTGGAATGAAGCCCAAAGAGAAAGTCCTAAAATCAAACAAATGAAAACACCAGAATTTGGAGAGCAATAAGCAAACTGCATGCCGAGGCCAAAAGCATTCACGACAGCTGTGTGTCTCCTCTCTGGCCACAGATCACCCATGTGGGTAATGGTACTCCCTGGTGGGGGTACTCCCTGGTGGAGGGGGGAAGGGTGCTCCCTGGCCCAGGGGGTGAGAGTGCTCCCTGTGTATGTAAGGTAAAGGAATTTTCTGGCAAGGGATGGGGGTGAGGGTACTCCCTGGTAGAGGTGAGGGAACCTTCAACCAGAGTTCTAAGACCACTAAAAAGAAAGACAAGGCAGATATGGTAACCCGATGGAATGGCACAGCTGGATTGTAGCTACACAGGGTATCGCTGAGTTTTCTGTAGGTTTCTTGGAATAGTTTAAAATTTTAAATTATGTTTATTTATTGTGTGTGGATGTGGATCCCATCTGCTACAACAGTGGGGAGGTCAGAGGACAACTTGTGAGAGTTTGGTTGGTTCTTTATTTTTATCACGTGGGGCCTGGTGCTCAAAGTCAAAGCCGGCAGGCTTGGCAGCAAAGTGTTTCATCTGCTGTGCCACCTCGCCAGCCCTGCGCTCCAACGTTTGTTTGAAAAAGCAAAAAGCCCATATGCTGGCGCTCCTTCTCTGAGGTGCCGGGGAAGGTAGTCTTTTCCTCCGGCCGTCACAGCCCTTCACCCCATCAGATGGAGGGGAGGGACAGGGGCTCACCACCTTCCTGGGCAGCCTGATAGCAGCCGCTATCCTCAGTTGCCATGTGGCTGACATCTGTGCTTTGCCTCCTCAGAGCTCTGAAGTCAGGTCAGAAGCCTGCACATCCATGTTAGGAAGGAATTGGAGAGCCCAGCCTGGGGGGCAGTCCATGGCCACCCAGAGATTTGGAGTCCAGCGCATTTTTAGGGAGCAGCTTGGGCAGCCATCTCTAGGACATCGTGGCAGAAACCCGAGAAGGCCATTGGGGATTGTTCCTCCCTCGTGTGACAGCTACAGGACTTGGGTCAAAGAGCAGCAGCCGATACTGAGGGCCATCAGACCTGACGTCCTGGACTTAGGATATTCACAGTAGCATAAGGCAGGCCACAGTCCCAGGGAAGATAGACCCTACTTCTGAGGCTACTGCACCCTGCGAGCCTCACGGTCTTGGTATAACCAGGAGACTATACCACCTGCCTTAGTGCTGAGTGAAGAACTAACGGAGACAGCACAGGCGAGAACTCAGGCCATCACGGATGGAGCAAATGACAACGGCTAAATGTGATGAGGTCCCTGGACCAGTGTCAGGGGGGAGGCGAGGCTGAGGGGACAACAGGCAGGACTGGGACGGAGGGGGAAGGGGTGAGAGCATGAGGACTGAGCTGGGGGTGGCAATGTGCACCAGCAATCCCAGTGCTGAGGATCAGGGTTTATTGGCCAGTCAGTCTAGCCAATCGCTAAGCTCTAGATTCATTGAGAGACTCTGCTTCTCCTGCACTTTGCAGGGCTGTGGTGACAACCTCCTGCCCCTCTACAGCCCTCCCCCAACGACTTCGTGATGACAGAATGTGTACCTCCCACTTAGGATCTTGTGCCATCCGGGCTGAACAGCACTCAGTGGGAACATCTGTCCGCTGCTTCTTCCAGACAGACAACGAGCCGCAGGCTGGCACACACCACCTCGAGAAATATGCTGACCAATTAGTCTCTTTTGGAATCGTTCTTAAAGGGTCCAACTCTATGGTTTTTAATATTGTCACAGCTGTGCAGCTGTCTTAGGATATTTTAGTCACCAGCCAGTCCCCATCCCCCGTCACCAGCTTCCACTCATTTGCGCTTTCTCTTTACCGACTCGCCTCTCCTAGGTATTTCCTGTAAGTGGACCTGGGCACTGTTCAGTTTCTTCCACGTTGCTGAACATTCTCGAGGTCCACCCGCCTGAGCGTGGAGACTAGCAGAGTCTACCAGGGCTTCTGAATCAACTTTTCTTTCTTTCTTTTTCTTTTTCTTTCCTTTTTTTTTTTTGGCAGGGTTTCTCTGTGTAGCTTTGGATCCTATCCTGGAACTCACTCTGTAGCTCAGGATGGCCTTAAACTCACAGAGATAAGCCTGCCTCTGCCTCCCTAGTGCTGGGATTAAAGGCGTGCTCCATCACCACTCGGCAACCTTTTATTTCTTATCGACAGACCACATTGCTTTCTATGGACAGACCACATTCTAGGTATCCATGCAACTCTTGCTAACAAGACCTAAGGTGGCAAGAATCAGTTTCCTATAGATCACTAATAATTGCGGAAATTGCAGCAAATTAATTTGTCTGTGGGTGACATTACGTTGTTGACATGAAGGAAGACAAGGACTCATGAATCAAGTGGTTCAGAACAAATGCCATTGTCGGCAGAACGGGTGTGGCATTGGGCATGGAGTCTGATCGTGGACCAGACACTACCCCTCCCCTCTCTCTATTCAGCAACGTCTTCGGGAAAAGGAGACGTTTGTGCTCAACCTCAGATGCCTGGTAGGTTGACTCTTCCCACATGAACTCCAGCTGCTTGGCAGTGCTCAGAGAGTTACGCCAAGTGTACCACAGAACAAGAACGTGGGGATCAACTAGTAATGTCTGTGGGGTGCTCCACATGGGAGAACAGCTGTGCCTGCTGCTCTATATACTGACTGGGCCTCTCTCAGGCCAAAGACTAAGGTCCTTCCAGCCCTGCGAATTCCATGTCTCTGTGTCTCATCTGACCCTTGGCTGTGGGCCTTTGAAGGCTTCTCTTTCTAGCTTGGCTGGCCCTGCCCCAGAAGAGAGCACAGAAAAGGCAGGCGGCCAGGACAGCCTTGTCTCTTCTGCCAGATCCTTTTCCCTGAGTGTGCACAGCTCGGCTCCAGCTGCTGCCTCTTTCCTGGGCTGGCCCGAGCTGTAAAGACACAGGACCCAAAGCAGAGCTCCAGGGCCTGTGGGACAGAGGAGAAGTAGCTGGATTCAGACCTCTTCCACTGGTGTTCCACAGACACAGGCCGCCCATTTCCTGTGTGGAATGACTGTTAGAGGTGCAGGCCAGTACCCACAGGCACGTGGGATTTCAAGGACAATGAGCAGAGCCCATGTTTTACGGATTTCTCCTTCTCCTAACACTGAAAGACTTGTATGATAAGATAGACCCTCCACAGTTGTGCCCAGCACTGACCAATTCTGCAGGCTGCCCACAGCCTCAGAGGGGAAGTCAACTCAAGCAGGTCTTCCGGCCCCCGGAAATAAAGAGAGCAGACCAGGTCACCTCAGTTCATGCGTCACAGCCCACATCAAGGGGTCTGGCAAGTCAGAAGCCTTCAAGCTTTTTATGTCTGCCTGCAGAGGCCTTTGTCTCTCTTAAGTCCCAGCCCTGTTCCCAGCCCTGCCTTCCTGAATCTACCATGGATTCCAGCGTTCCCTTTGGACTCAAACTCACCCCTCACATGGGCCCCATGAAGGCCACAGAGGCAATGGTTTCGGTGCCCAGGTTCTTTCGATGGCAGCCCCTACCATGACAGGTCAACCCTAATCCTGTTTCTCAGATGCTCTGACTTGCTCACAGTGTTATACCCTCTATGTCTCTGTCCTTGGCTGCTTCTCTTCACTATGGGTGGGACTGTCTACTCCCATCAGGTCCCAGTTTGCAGGTGATTCTCCTGGTTCTTAGCCATTGGTATGACAAGGGTTGGGTTGCCTGGAGCTTAGGGTGTGGTCTTGTTTGCTTTCTATTGCTGTGATAAAACACTGACCGAAACCATCTTGGGGGAGGAAATGGCTTATCTGACTTACAAGTCCAGATTACTGCCCACCTTTGAGGGAAGTCAGGGCAGGAACTAAACCAGGAGCAGAGGCAGAAGCCATGGAGGAAAGCTGCTTGCTTACCGGCTTGTTCCCCCTGGCTTGCTCAGCCTGCTGTCTTATATACCCCAGAACCACCTGCCTAGGGGTGGCACCACCCACAGTGAGTTGGGGCCTCGCACATTAATCACTGATCAATAAAATGCTACATAGGCTTGTCTGCAGGTCACTCTGATGGAGGCTGTGTGGGTTTGTTTTTTATTTTTTTGTTAATGAGAATGGCTCCTATAGGTTCATGTATTTGAATACTTGGCCCCCAGTTGGTGGAACCATTTGGGAAGGATTAGGAGGTGTGGCTTTGTCAGAGGAGGTGTGAAACTGATACAAAGCTAACTTGCCGAAGGCATGAGCTTGCAAACCAGGTAGCCTTCAGAAACAGTCCCAGTGACTGCTCCTGTCTTTGCCTCTCTGCACATGTATTTAAGTGGGGGTGAGAGCCTTAGCACTTTATATGCTGGTTCTAAGAGCTTGAGGCTGTGCTTCAGTGAAAACAAAGCCCGATAATGTTGGTACAACCGCTGATCCATCCATCCTATCCATCCATTATATTGATTCAGCTCTGCTACAGACCTGCTCATTCTAGGCTGATCACAATTCTTTTGAAGTAAGCATTGCTGCTGGCAGACTCGAGAGATGGCTCCATTATTAAAGCGTGTACTGTTCTTGCAGTTTGTTCCAAGCACCCACACTGGGTGGCTCATAATCAGCTGTAACTCCAGTTCCAGGGAACCTGACACCTCTTTAGATACCAGCACTCATACGTGCATATACCTACACATAGACACATGCCTTTACACATAACTAGAAATAAACCATTAAAGCAAAGAGCAGCGGGCTTCCTGCACCCGCCACAAAGAGACACCCAGAGGCATCACTAGACATGGAGAAGGAAAGGAGAGGGCAGGGTTCAGCGACCCATGTATTGGCCAGGACTGAAGCTAAAAGCCTCAAAGGCACAGGACCCAAGTCCCCGTGGCAGGGACAAGCTCTGGGCACATGTGTTGAACATTCGTATCAGGACGATCTCAGGATACCTGTGCAGAGACAGAGAGAAAGGTGGCCACGAGGTGACCAGAGGGGACAGAAAGCTGGTGGTGGAGAGAGGGAGGACCTTCCAGGGCACCCAGCTGTCCTTTCTGATTTTGAATCATCACGTGACTATGCTATGGGTTGGGGATATACCAGAGGTGGCTGGAAACTCCAAGCAAGCCAAGTTCTCCTTAGGAGGAGTCCCCATGTGTGGCTGAGCTGCACCATGCAGTCCCACTCAGGGCTTGGCCCTCTTTGGGCTAAGCGTATCTGTAGTAGGCCATTTTGTTTTAGAACCTACCTCAAGGAGATCTCTGGAGAATGCAGGTGTTTTCTGGGGCAGGATTCACAGTTGAGGAAAACAGGAAAAATCAAACAGTGAAGGTGTCACACCCTCACCCATGAAGATCCTCTCTCCTTTCCTATCTGTGTTTGGTGCTGAGGATGTCTATGGCCCAGGCCCAGCACAGAGCAGGGGTGAAGGAGAAAAAAGGAATAGCAGATAAAGACACATTGGCATTACAGGCAACTGGCAATATCCATCCATCCTTGACCTACAGAGAAAGCAACTTTAGATGCTGAACTTAGTACAAACACTGAAAGAATACAGAGCCATTAAAAAGTTCCCAAGGGACATTTAGCTGGCCGGAACATTGGGTAGTACAGCTTCTACGGAGGGTAACTTTTAACTTATATCACACTTGTAGTCGTGCATGCCCTTTGACCCCGCAGCTGAGGAGAGTCATCTTTGCAGATAGAGTTGCCACATGCAACATGATCCTGAAACAACCAGTGTTCCCTGGAGCCACCGGGGCTTTGTCTACACAGGAGACACAGCTGGAAACAACCTCTGTGTCCATTGATAAGGGATCAGGAAAATGAAGGACAAACTATGCAACTGAAAAAAAAAAGAGGAGGCTGTGTACTGATATGGAAAGGGTGACTGGAAGTGGTTAGTGACAAAGGACAGAACAGTATGTCCTGAGTTTCTCTGTCGGATGGAGTGGCCGAGGTGTTGAGAATGGAGGAAGAGGATGCAGAGAGAAAGGCTGAAAAATCTGACTGGCGCTTGTAGGGATAACCATGAAAACAGACACAGCACCCCTCCCCTCAGAGTGGGAGAGGGGAACCTGGCCCTGGCTCTACATGGGGACGGCACTGGGTACCATGGATTTCTTCACATCAAGACAGAGATCTCTGTCTCCTTTATACTTTTCTGCACAGACTGTATTTTTATGTTTTATTAATACTAACTGTTGTTACCAGAAAGTAACAGTCTACGAAGACAGACGAATAGGGCTGAGAAGCCTCTGTCAGTAAAGAGTTGACCTCAAAGAGCGGCAGACTCTGAGTTCTACCTCTAGAACCCACCTAAGAAGCTGGGCACAGTGGCACATGCTTGCAATCTCAGAGGTGGGAGATGGAGATGCCATCCCTGGAGCTCACTGGCCAGTTGGTTTAGCCCACTTGGTGAAATTTCAGACCAGTGAGAGACCCTGTCTCAAACCAAAAACAGAAGCTCCCAAGCCCAAGGCTGCCCTTAGATCTCCACATACAGAGCACACATAGGTGATGTGTGCACACACAGACATACACACACACACCATACATAAACATACACACCACACATCACATGCAGACAGGCATACAGACAGATACACACACACACACACACACACACACACACACACACACACAGTGAAAGAAAAAATAGCCAGACGTACTTGCTACTTGCCTAACTGTGTTTTTTTGTACGAAACAGAGCAGAATTGGGGTTGGGGCCTCAAAAGTCCAACTCATTGCCTGGGAGCATCTTGGACACCCTGATGGTGCCAGGGGAAGACTGGGCCACCACTCCCCACACTTGAGGCCCTTTGCTTTCTCTGTGTTCCAGCATCACAGAGTGGATCTGAAGTGTCTCCCCTAAACCTGTGAGTGAAGGGCCCATGGTAGTGGAGTTAAGAAGTGAGGCCTGTGAGAGGTGACAGGCCACAAGGACCCAACCTCATCTGTGTAGTCATTCACTGGGGGACCATGGCTCTCTGAACTTTCAGGAAACGTGGCTTTACTTCACAAGTCAGTTCTCTCATGGCTGCCCGGCCACGGTGAGGCAGAAAACTCCTGCCACGATGCTCTACCCGGACGCACAGACCCCAAAGCAACTGAGCCCGGTGACCACGATGGGAACCTGAAACCGTGAGAGAGAACAAACCCTTTCTCCTTGAGTGAATCGTTAGGTATTTCATCCAAGCCAGCCAGAACATTCAGATCCCTCCTCTGGAGAGGAAAAAAAGGAGGGAAAATGTCCTCATACATCTACAGGGCCAGAGCCACGGTATCAGACAAGATTGTGCATGTGGGGCTGGACAAGTGCAGGAATGCTGTCTCCAGGACACCACAAAAGGATCAGTACAGAAGATGGGTCCAGAGGGTGCCAACTCATCCCAAGTGTTAGTTAGTGGCTGCTGGCTTTGCTAGTCTGTAGTGTAGCCAGCGCTGTCTCCTGGAAGCTAGGGTGATGAGGCAACTGGTAGACCTACAACGCCCAGTGTGGTCTTCACGGGCTTCACTTGGCGTGTGATAAGGTAACCGAGGCCAGCGGCTACCCCAGGGGATCCGGCAGACCTGGACCTCTCCAGGGTTGGCTTTCTCAGGGTGTTCGTGACCTTGTGTCACCTGCGATTTGTTTTCATTTGGAAAGTAAAGGGGGCCGAGGAGAGAGAAGCACATTCTTTTTTTTTTTTAATGTTTTTTTATTTTATTTTTTTAAAATTTATTTATTTATTAAAGATTTCTGTCTCTTAACACCATAGAGAAAATAAACGCTCTGATCAAAGAAAACTGCAAAGCCAACAAATTCTCATCACAAAACATTCAGGAATTATGGGACACAATAAAAAGAGAAGCACATTCTTGCTGTGCGTCCCTTCCCTAAGCACAACCCTGCTGGGAAAGCAGCTCAGGAAAGAGCTCCACCCTGCGATGGCTTTCTCCCAGGAGCTGCCATGGGGCAGGCTGGACACCAGGCCTCGGCTTTAGCAGGTTAACCCCAGCTGCCATGGGGCTCCTGGGCTTCTATTGACCCCCCCAAGTTTGGTGCCCTCCTTGTGTCTGCTGCTTTCTTTTCCCACAGAGGGAGCTCTTGAGGTAACCGGACCAAGGAGGCTTGAGGTGCAGACAGCCAGGGTCGGGGTGGGGGGGGGCACCCAGACAGGCTCTTCTAGCATTGAGTAGTATAGCACGGAGTGTCTCCCACGTCCCACTGCCACCCTGCCTCTGGTCCTGTAAGCTGCATGTTTATTCAGGGGTCTCGCCATCTGGAATGTGGCAGGAAGGAAGAGACAACACACACACCCCACCACGCACTGACACAGGAGCTGGGCAGGGGACACACAACTCAAGCCAAAAGAGGACAGAGGCCAAGTTCTTTCCCAGGCACCTGCCTGCAGTGTACTGAGACTCACATATCAATCTTTCAGTCAGAGTACCAACCCTGGCTGACCTGGAAGGGCTGCAACGGGGGAACACCAGAACCAGGGCATCTGGAGCTTAGAGATGGCTCAATAAATGGTCAGCTATGGCCACTGTCCAACTTGCACAGGGTACTACTCGAGTAGGGTAGGAAAAGTTCTGTCCTGGAAAGGGAGCAATCCTCTGGTCTAGCCTCTGCTACCGACTTGCTCTGAATCCAGGTTTCCTCGGCAGAAAGACAAGAAAAAGGTTACAAGCCCCCATCTGCTCCATAGGGCTACTGGAGGGCATGGATGCCAGTGGGGGGAGGGAGGAAGTGTCCTCTGACAAAGGAGTCCCCATCTCTGAATGGAGAGGTGACTCAGAACGGAAGCTTGGCTTCCAGCAGCTGCCTCTCCTTGGGTCACTGCTAAGAACGAGAGGGTGCAGACAGGACACAGGTCTGACCCGCATCTTGCACAAACCATCAAAGCATCACGTCTCTCCAGTATCTGTGACACTGAGTCACCGGACACCCTCCCAAGCAGCGGCTATGGTCACATTTCCTCTACTAGGTGTCAGGTATGCCATGTGTGCACCCCAGGCTGACTCTCCTGCCGATTCTAAGGAAGTCACCTCCCAGGCCACCTCCAAAAGTCAAACAGCATTGCCTTCCCTGGCCCAGAACCCTGCCACTCTGTCACTCCCTGTTCATATGTGCCCTGCTACCCAACAGATGTGGCATGTGACAGGTCTGAGTGTTCAAGCGCCAGGCTGAAAGAAGCTGAAGACACTGGCTGTCACAGACCCATGTCTGTGTGTTTCAGATGCTCAAGGCAAAATTTTACCTTGTAGGATGGTATGAGGAGATGATACCTTTGGGAAGGGATTATATCATGAAGAGGGTGAAGCCTCGTGGGTGGATTTTTTTTTTTTTTTTTGCCTCATATAGAGGCCCAGAGAACACAGCTTGGTCCCCTTGCATGTGAGGACAGAGCCAGCCGCCTGTGAGAAACAGAAAATGGCCCCACTGACACCGAACCTGTTAGCACTTTGATTTTGGATTTTACAGCCTCCACCATGGTGAGAGGGAAACCACTGTTGTTTAAAAGGTGTCGGCTCTGGCATTTTGTCATAGCAGCAGGAGCTGGCCAGATCCTGGCTAGTGAACCTGAGGCAGGGTGAAGTACTGAGGTGGGGGAGAATGGGAACTGTAGGAAGACATTCCACACATCCGTTTCAAGTGCCTCTGAATTCCAAGGACAGAGTGTGACCTGTAGGTGTCAAAAGTGAGACTAGCAAGTAGGGACCTGACATCCTTTCTGTGCCTTCCAACTTGGGTGTCACCCTGCAGAGGGGTTGGGGTGATGGGACCCAGGGCATTCCTGAATGGAGGGCATCAGGTGTGAGTCTCAGGGGTGGCACAGGATGCAGAAGGCTAAGCAGAGGCTCTGGCTGGAGCGGAGCTTCACTCTGGTTCCAATGCTATTGTCTCCTGGCCTGCCAAGAGGCACCAGAACTCCAGCCTTGGAAGATGGTGACAATAGGGAGAATTCTCAACAGTGCGGTCAGAAGTAGATCCTCTGGATGCAAGCTGGGGTTACCAGGGCACAGGCAAGAGTGCCCAGAGTCCCTGCTCCTGTCCCAATGACACACAAATATCCATGCTCTCAGGAATTCTTCTATTAGAGTCATAGAACAAAGCCACTTGCAGTGACTGCTGACCTCCTAAACTCAGACTTTAGTGGAGGTGAGAGAAGCCCCAGGAACCAGGCAGGGCCTAAGACAGTGTGTGCTTTTCTAGGCAGACTGCATATAAAGCAGACACTCCACAGCCTGGAGGCCTAGAACATAGGGAGCTGGCAGGCTTATCCTCATAGGGTAGAGTCATACCCTGTAGCTAATGAGAGCCAATACTGAAGCCTGTTTTCAGGGCTTCTGGCCAGCCTGAAGTTCAGTTTTGTGCTGAGTGAACACACATCCTTCATTCATTACTAGCAAACACCACACGCCATGACATCACAGTTCACGCCCATCAGAAGTGTGCAGAGCCCACAGACCTTCTCCCAAGCACACCATGGCCTCCTGTGCTAGGAACAAGACCTTTCAGTGCTTCTGGGGGCCATGTGGAACAAGAAAATGACCGCCATTGACAACAACAACAGGTACAATCAGAACACACCCAATGTGAAGGGTGTTCTGACAAGGACATCATCTGTCTATAACATGAGGCAGAGAGACCTTGGAAGAACACATGTCCACCTTGCCACCTGCCCTCTGGCAGAGGACTGCTAGCTCTTGGCAGGCACTCTTAGAGAATTTCACATGAGTGTTAGCCAGCAGGCAGGTTTTCAAACAAAAGCCATGATGTATGAGGATCCGCCGGAAATGTCCTCATGCTATGATACCAGCGGTAGCCATTGTGAGCTTGGCTTCTACACAGGACCCTGAGGAAACCAAGACCTGTGTATGGTGGGGATCGGAGGGGTGAGGGTGGGGGTGGGAGGTGAGGGTAGGGGCTCTCCATACAGAGCCTGGCAGCAGCATGCTCTCAGCTCCCAGTGGAGGCAGAGGATGCACTTGGAAGAAAAAGGGAGGACTGGCCAGTGGCAGCTGTCATAGGGGGGCTGTCTTCCAAGAAACATGCACCCAGGCCTCTCATCCCACCATGAATGGAGGGGTCATGAGTCTTTGCGAAGTGTCACCGTGAGAGGGCTGTGAGGCCACTTAACTTTATTCTGCGACAAGCACATGGGACCTCTGTATTTCCGTGTTTCATTCACAGAGGAAGTGAAGACCAGAGAGGGCAAGCATCCATCCCAATCATTCAAAGCAAGTCAAAGTGGACTGTGGACACAGGAACTAGATACCAGTTTGTACAAGGCATAGAAACCCTATGAGCTGGGTTACTGCCAGAAGGCTGAGTGACAGAGACATGAGCGTGAGGAACAGGAACCTTCACAAAAACACCCCATGGGACACCTTCTTTATGCTCAGCACTGTTCAAACTGCTAACACGTATTAACTCAAAAAATCCAATAACTCCGTGAGTTAGAAACAGTTATGATTTTACTTGTACAATGAGGAAACTGAGGCAGAAATGGGAAAGTATGTCCTGCCAGCTTTCTCTAGGCCCTGCTTCTCTGACCACAGTGTCCAGGCCTCACTGAGAGTACACTGAGCCACGGCTGCCCCGTGCCTGAGGAGTTGCCTGGAGAGGAGCCTAGGTAATAGCCCCCACCCCACCTAAGCACACACAGCTCCTGCACTCTCCCTTCTAAGGATACTTGCAGCAACCGTGAGCCTTGTTCAGTCTGTAGTAGCTTCCACAGCTGGGGCCACCCACTCTCTTTATCTATCAGCTTGGACAGCCATGTGGGTTCCACGATGGAAATCTGGGCACAGACATCTGTGGTGCCTGCATTTGTGATCGCCCCAACTGGAAGCCACCGCCTGGGCTGTGAGGACCTGGATACACAAACCAGCAGACCAACCCAGTGAGATCCCAAGTGAAAACAGGGAATACCTGCTAAGCCCCAAGGCTCAGAGGACCTCAAACTCATCCAGTTAGGAAGCTGCAGCCTGCTTACAGAGGGCACACTGGGTCCATTCCAGGGAATACTGAAGGGCACCGAAGTGAGTGCTTACAGGCCTGGGTGCACCCATGGGAGCTGACATCTTTCACTCAGGGGGGTGCATGCCCCCCCAGCCCTGGAATATAAGCTCCTCCCAGCCCTGGCCACTGTCCCTCAGTTTCCTCTGGGCTGAGTATTATGTGCCCTACATATGTTAATTAGTGTTTTCTTTGGTTGGGGGGGGTCCCCTGTGGCCCACAGAGTGCCTCTGTACAAGGATGAAGGAGCTCTTTGCTTTCCCCAGAAGCAGGCCGAGCCCACCCCACCTCCCACATAACTGTCAGGACACTCAGCTCTGAGTAAAACGCAATTTCCTTCCCCCTCCCCCACTGGCACGCCCTCAGCCAGGCACATCTGAGCCAGTGAACAACCTGCGCCATGGCATGCAACAGTCTTGAGGAGGTATGACGCATCCCAGAGCACCAGTCAGACGTGAACCAGAATAAACAGCCAGAAGCTTCCAGAAGCTTCCAGAGAAGTCTATAAAGCTCACATGCCTGCAATCTAGTCCTGGAGGGGTGGCCCCTCCTCTCTCTTTTTCTCCTTTCTGCCCCCACTGAGAACAGGAACTCATAGATAGTCCTAAAATTCAGTTTAGTATTTTTGGGTATGGATAAAAGGTAGAAAACTCTGTTACTTGGAATAGAATTTGTAATAGAAAAAGTAAAATTGCAGTGATTTAAACAAGATGAATGTGCTCCTCCCTCATCTGAAAAGACGTGTGTGACTTTGGATAATTAGTCCACAGCGACTACGTTTGAGACCCTAACTATATTGTTATCCCACCCAGCACAGCTTCTGCATTTTAGTTAACCTCAGAATCCAAGATGGCTGCCTCGGCTCCAGCTGTGATATCTGCGTTTCAGCCAATAGGAAGCACAAATCCTTTCATTGTAAGGGCAAACTTCACTTCCTACTTACACCTCTCTGTCCTGAACTTAAAAATCAAATGACTATAATCTACTAGCAATAAAATTGCGAAACATTTGGCTTAAAAGTTCTATACACCCAAAATGCAGGAGCCAACCATGAAGGTTTTCTTTACTCTCACAAAGTACTCTCGAGGAAATCGAGAGTCCCTAAACCGTAGACCTGCACACATTTTCAGAGGTTTCATTCAACACAGAGTCTCGGGATGATGAACAGTCCACACAGGCAACGACTAAGCTGGCTCTGTTCATTACATAGACCATAACATAGGCAAGAGAGACGGCTCAGTGGGTAAGGTACCTGGCACCAAGCTTGATGCCCTGAGATCCACTCCCAGGACCTGTGAAGGAAGGAATGAACGGACTCCAGAAATTATCCTCTGATCTCCACTGTGTGCATGGCATACATACAAAATGTAATTTTACATTACATGGCACTATGATGGCTGACCGGCAACACATGTCCCCAGTACATGTAGGAACATGGAAGGAAGTAACCCTTGGGGCAAAAAGAGGAACACAAGTTATCACATACACACAGATTAAAATTATACAAATGCACATTTGATCAGGGTACAGATTAAGAGACAAATGTTTGCTTTCAATATAATTATTTTTGTCCATGAATTTTTGAAGTATATAATAAAAATTGCTTTTGAGGATCAATAGTATCCACACGTGTAACAGCATGTATGTGCATGCACAAGCATACACATGCACACAGAGTTCCCAATGGTCTCACAGTCCAGAGGGCCGAGAACACTGTCTCTGGTCACCATGACAACACTGTGGGAGCTGGGGTTGCCACCCCACCAGCCATGCGAGAAGAAAGAGGTGCTGTGGCAGGCTCAGCTTCAGCATCTTGCCTAGCACTGCTGAGCCCTGAGTGGAGGAACAGGCCCTGCTCATCACTATGGGAAATAAACCCCAAACTCTTTTACAGAGAGCCTCCACGCCTTCACACACAACACCTTTTCCTGCTCTACACCAGACTCCTCAGGGCTCCACACACATCAATCCAACTTCTAACTGAATTCCTTTCCCTGTATTCCTGGTCTCAGCAGTTAATACACACTCACCCTTGAAGACATGACCCCAGAGCTATGACTGCCAGTGCCCTCTCTGTTCACCACAGCCAATGGCAGTACCCCTTCAGCACCTTTGTCTAGAGTACCTAGTACTTCAGCTCTGTGCATGCCTCTCTTCTGATCCCTAGTGGATCTGGAAACGTCTAGACATCTAAGTGCTTGGTGAGTGGCTAAGTGATGGATGGATGGATGGATGGATGGATGGATGGATGGATGGGCGGGCAGGCAGATAGATGGAGGGCCAGATGAACAGAGAGATGGATGAATGGATGGAGAGATGAACTGATCAATGAATGGGTGAGTGGAGAGAGGAATAAATGGATGAATGGACAGATAGGTGAGTGGATGGACAGACGGAACATTGATGGACTGGACTTCTGGCCAGATGGCTATAGGAAGGAGCAAGCAGAGGGTAGACAGGTGGCAGACGCTGGCTGGTGGTAGGAGGACAATGGGTGGATGGCGGATGGATCAACAGGTGGGAGACAGATGGCTAGCTGTCTGAATGACTGAGCGGGTTAGGGATGGATGAATGGAGAGGTGGCTGGAGGAGAATGGGTGAATGAGTGAACAGGAAGAATGCCTGAATATGCTTCAGAAGGGGGCTCTACTTAACATGCAGAGCAGGAAGATACAGGTATAACTGACAGTGTCCTCAAATGTCATCCTTAGGAGCTGACTTAATGTCCTAGACACATCCACATAGCCAGCCTCTGAGAGCTGAGAGGGGGGAGCCTGGGCAAAGAACTGGGTGAATCTTGTCTTGCTAGCTGATCCATCAGCCAGAGACCATCAGTCTGGTTGAAGTCAGGCTTGTTCTTTCCCCAGCCTCGGAGCCCCAGGGAGCCTACAGAGGAGGGCTTCCTAGTGCCAGAGGTCCTCCCTTCTGGGCTAGCCCACTCCACCCAGCCCTTGAGAAAACAGGCTCCTCCCATAGGCTCCAGCATCCCCACTAGATGTGGAGTGGCAAAGGCATCTCAAGTCTCATCTAGGGAAAAACAAGCTCTTGGCTTGTTTGAAGATCTCAGAGTTGACAACAATAAGAGGCCAGCATTCCAGGGGACAGTGTCTAATAGGACAGCCTATCTAAGGCCCACCCCTACCTCTCTCTCAAAGATTCTTTCCTTCCCAGGCCAGAAATAGAGGCCCCTCAGTCCACCTGGCCCTGAATAGGAAGATGCAGTCTAGGCCCAGAGCCTGGGGCCAATGCTTTATAGGATGTGGCCTGAGCTCACTGTAGCTACCTCAGACACAGACAAGCCTGACCACAACCCTCTAGAGGTAGGCCGCTTTGTCTGAAAGGAACTAAAATTCTATCTCGGGCTGGTGCATTCTTTTAAATCTACCGACAGAGTGGGAACATCCCAGGAATTGGCGAGACAGCATGAGGGGCTCTGTGACCCTTTCTAAGTTTGTGATTATTGATTATCAGCCTTGTATCAGGTTTGGAGCAGCCCTCACAGGCTTCATTCTAGGGGAGAGGAACAGCCCCTGAAGTGGAAACCAAGGTTCTTCCAGATTCTTCCGTGAAAAGCTGAGTCTGACAGCCTGAGAGATACAGAGTTGAGAAAGCCCTCCCTCTGCCTTGTTGATATCTGAAGAAAGATTCTTCTGGCCTGAGCACCTCTCTCTCCTTCAAGGACACTCTCACACACTGAATGGAGATGGAAGACACAGAGTCACTTTCTGGCCTCCCACACAGAGACTGGCTGACTGATGTGAAGAAGGCCTGGGAGTGCGGTGAGGAGAACTTACTCTGGTAGGCAGCCAGAGAACCCTTCCCAGGCAGGGTCTCCTCTGACCTCCATCCTTCCACCCTGTCTAAGGTTGACGTCACAGGCAACTTACACACCGTGTAGGCAACTGAAAGCTTTGGGATTTCCCTAATGTTCTTTTTCATTATTATTATTGATTTTTATTGAACTCTACATTTTTCTCTGTTCCCCTCCCTGCCTCTCCCCTCCCCTTCAACCCTCTCCCAAGGTGGCTAGGAGGTCTCTCGAACCAGCCTGATGCCAACCCTTCCTGGAGAAGCCCTTCCACCCACCCTCAGTCAAAGCCCCACTAGGAAACCACTGGCCTTGGTCACGGGAGCTCTCAGACTCAGCTCTTTTGCATGACCAGTTTTGTCAACTAAACCCCACAATATGAGAAAGCATTTCCCCTTAGCTGCTCGAACACAGAGGTGGCCCAGAAGCCTCCTTTCCGAGTCTGCCTTTGTTTCTTAGGAAAGGAAATAGCATGTTCTAGATTATTCTGTGGGTCAACTTTCTAGCCATCGGTAGGAGACCCATTCAGTGCCTGCCCTAAGGATGCACCCTAATCTTATTGAAGGACCCTATTCCTGCTGCCCATGGGCCAGCCCTGGAGGGAATTACTGGGTATCCGTGGGAGCAGCTGCTCAGAGATGAGCTATTTGGAGACCAGAGCTGCAGAGAATTGTTTATTAGGAAACCAATTCCCAAACTTGAGAGGGGACAGGAACCCAGGATGCCCATGAGCTCTGCAGATGATCTATATATATGCAAGCCCCTGCACAGTCTTCAGATCAAAAAAAGACAGGTTCCCTTCCAGCACCGCAACCCTCCCCAACAATAGTGCCTTTAAATTCCGACTGTCTCTGAGTTCAGAGATCTGCAATTGAAGCCTTGTGAGGCAGCAGGGACCCCAGAACTTCCACCCCTGCCTAGCTGTTTTCCAGGCTCAGGATGTTCCACTCTGCCCATTCCTGAGAGGGGCTCATAACATCCTTTCAGTAAGGACCATGGTGGAATGGGGCTCAGCTGGGTCCCCACACAAGGTCCTGGGTATCCAGCCCTTTCTGCCTTCCAGGCTGGGGACAGTGAAAAGACCTTGGGGTCTGCACTGCTTCGAGGGGCCTTTTAGACAGGTAAGCACACACCTGATGGTGACAAGGGCTGGAGGGGCATGCTGCTCTCCCTGCCTGGCCCGAGAGTCCTCCAAGCAGCTGAAACAGCTGTCCTCTTTCTAACTGGCAACACTGTGCCACAGAGGAGAGGAGGAAAAGCCACTACAGTTGTGGTTTTGATCCGTAGGTCCATCATTCGAGACTTCCATGGTCCAGACCTCCCTTGGGGACAAAGTAGTGCAACTTCCTGATTCTAAGAATAAAAGGCAAGTTCTGGGCAGGAGGTGCCTTGATAGAATCGGTTGTCGGGTCTGCACTAACCCGTGCTGGCTAATTTTACGTCAGCTTGACTCAAGGTAGAGTCGTCTTCGAAGAGGGAACCTCAGCTGAGAGAATGCCCCCACCAGATTGGCCTGTGCGGCATTTTCTTAATTGGTGATTGATGCCTGAAGGTGCAACTCCCTGTGGGCAGCTCCGATGGTCCTGGGTACTATAAAAAGGTAGACTGAGCAAGTCGGGAGGAGCAAGCCAGTAAGAGCATTCCTCCGTGGCTTCCACTTCCTGACCTGTCTTTGTTTTTGATGATGGACTGGGATGCAGATGTGTAAGATGAAATAAAAACCTTTTCCTCCTCAAGTTGCTTTGGGGTCATGGTGTTCTTTCGCAACCATAGAAATCCTAACGAGGCCGGGCGGTGGTGGCGCACGCCTTTAATCCCAGCACTCGGGAGGCAGAGGCAGGCGGATCTCTGTGAGTTCGAGACCAGCCTGGTCTACAAGAGCTAGTGCCAGGACAGGCTCCAAAACCACAGAGAAACCCTGTCTTGAAAAAGCAAAAAAAAAAAAAGAAATCCTAACGAAATCATTCACTAACTGGAAACAAGGTGACTCATAGTCACCTATTCCTTCACTAGTAAGGGGCTGATGGGGGGCACATAAGAATTTCAGGGGCTCTTCTAGATCCCCTTCCCTGTGCTTGGGTTCTTTCTGGGCACACGATTCTCTCAAACTCATGCAGTAGCTAGGAAGCCACTTCCATAGATCTGTATCTTTTCCATCTAACACCGCCTTTTCACCCCAGCCAATGTCTTCTTTTTCCAAAGTTACTGGAGAAACTACAGGGCCATTCACTTTTGGGGAGTGCTGGGCCACCCTCCCTTACACCCTCCCTTCTGGGCCTGCCAAGGATTCCAGTTCCAAGCCTTTCCTGGCTCCTTGCTTCTCCAAACCTGCTTCCCCCCTCTTCTTCATGGCTGCCTGCCAGTTCAGCTCATTTGTCACTGTCTAGTGACACGAACCAAGAGATGATTCACTGGCCATGACAGGTGGAACCTGGGGGAGGGCCCGAGTGAAGAAATGGCAGTCACTCTGGGACCCTGAGGGCCAGCTCTCACTCCCTCTGCAGACTAGTGGGAGGTGGAGAGGGTGGTAAGGGACCTGCCTCTGATCCACGTCCCTCTTCTGCTTCCAGGAGAGATTTTCTATAGGTGTTTCTACTTGTGATGTCTAGACTCCATCTGTGTCAGAATGCCACTGCCTGGTAACACCTTAAGTTTTCTGTACAACCTGGGACCAGAACACGTACGCGTCAAGAGAGAAAGGAAAGTTCAGGAGGGCCGCAGGGATGGGTATGCCTAGCCTCCTCCATGCCATGCCAGCTGCATACCTCCCCCACATCCCTGGTAAGAAAACCCTTCACTGCCCCAGGCCAGGATCTCTGTCAGGAGGTGGATGCCAGTCAAGGCGACCTGAGAACATCAGACCCTGAAAGCCAAGAAGTCAGAGAAGACAGCAGAGCTGTAGGAGCTGAGGCCCTGCTCAGGGGCTTCCCTGAGTCTCAGACCTCTGAGTCTCAGAGCCTAGAAAGACTAAGGACTGGTCAGCATGGCCTTAACAGGACCCCTGTATCATGTCAGGCCAAAGGCTAAGAGACCCAAGTTCACCTTCCTCTTTCAGGGTCTCTGTTTCCTCATTGCGACACTGAGGACAGACTGGGTCAGGGCCCACCCATTTTTTTCTAAGAAAGGAATTCTTTTACAAATACAATTTAAAATAAACCCATAAATCCTCAACACAGCAAACCTGGGAAAATGTATAGGGCACGCTTTCCATGGCAGGGCGGTGTGGGGTGCCTGCCATGTTTCCCCTGGGCCTAGAAAACTTCCAGCTCTCCCAGGCTCCAAGGGGCACCATTATTCAATCTCCTAGGACTCCACACAGCTGGGTGTGTGATCGTGAGCAGCTGCCTTCCACCAGCTCCTCCTCTGGAGTTGCCCCTTATCCCGTATTTCATTAGTCTAATTTTATTCCTTCAACAAAGTCTGCCACTCTTACTCCTCCTGCCTCAATGGTCCATCCGGTCCATCCTGTTTACACCTGACTACCAGGCTGTACGGGGCCTCCCAGCTGCTGTCTGTCACCTTCTGTGCAAACCTCAGCTAGGTCCTGAGCACTCACCCAAGACTGCTCAACCCCTGCAAGACCCACTTTCTGTAGCCCTAGCTCCTGCTAACCACATCGCCCCACCCCTAGAATGTTCTAGATTGTCTTAGCCTCTGATGAATGTCCTCTCGTCCCAGTGACCTCCTCTGACCACCTGTCTAGAACGCTCTGAGGGTTCCTCCTGCCCAACTTATGTCCTCTGAGGACACCGGTCAGTGTGCAGAGCCTGTTTGAGGGGTTGTGAACAGTCTTAAGTGTATCCCTCCCACAACAATTGGTGGGGAAAAATGGCTGCCTCCAGCGTAGCCGGCAACCTCTCTGCATTTTCTCTTCTCCCAGCCAACTGTTTCAAGAAGGAACAGAATTTGCTTGTAAAGACCCTCAGTTCAGGAGTCAGAACTCAAGTGACATTATCCTAGCTGCTTGCAGGTAGCATTCCCCAGCTATCTGAATGCCTCCCACTCCAGAAAGGAGAGGGTTCTGGGCCAGTAGGGTGCAAAGAGACTCAAAAAGCTTTCCTGATGGCAGCAGGGCCTAGAGATGCCTTGGGGTGAAAGGCCTCTGGGTTTTTAGATGTGTAGCTCAGGGCAGGGTGTGTTAGAAAGTACCCCCCAAGACTTAGAAGGAACCAACCCCTGAGCAGAGACCATTAGAAGCAGCTGTCAGAGGTTCACTTTGGTTTCTGTACACAGAGGGTAGCCGCTCTTGGTAGCAAGCCCTCTGCCAGTAAGGGTAGGAAACGACATTTTGAAAATGTTACCCTGAGGGCCCTGCCCCAAGTATGAGGTTTGACACAGGCCACTTAGGAACCGTTCCCACGTAAAGAGTCTACAAAGTAACAAGCATTTCCCTCAGCAAATTCTGCTCAAGAGCGCTTAGCATGAACCAGGCACTGTCCTAAGCAAGTCAGAGAGTGGCCTAGCTCCTATACTGCCTATAAACAGAGGCTTAGATACAACTCATCTGGGTGTTGGCGAGAAGGTTGAGTCAACACGAGGGTCTGAGTCTGCTTCTCCAGAACACATATAACACCAGGTGGGCAGACCTCTGTAGCTCCCTGGCCAGGTAGGCAAGATGAATCAGTGAGGTCCAGTGAGAAACTGTCTTAAAAAAATTGAGTCCAAGAGCGACTGAAAAAGACACATGACATCAGTGCTTGGCCTCCACACACACATGAGCGTCAGGTTCACACACACCAGCTCATACCCATCTCTCCACACCACAATCCATCCACTCCAACCCTAGTGAAGGAGGATTTCCAGATGAGGCGGAGGTCAGAGCACTTTGTCCCAATCACCCAGTTGGCAAAAGGAAGGTCCCCACCCAACAGATGACAATGATCATAATAACTGTCAAGGACTTCACCTTCCAGCCAGCCTGCGTAATGCTTTCGACTAACTTAACCCTAAAAACGGCCTGTGAAGAGTAGTGACAATTGCTTATCCTTGTAGGTAAACTGAGGCATGGATTAAATCACTGGAGCAGGCACGAACAAGGAAAAGCAGAAGGAAATGGGTCAGTCCAGGTCATCTTGGAGGTGGGGCTGGGGGTGGGGAATGGAAGTAGATGAGGTCATAGCCAGGTTTCTCACCCTCCTTTTCTAGCCGGCTTAACCTTCCCACCCAGGGTACAGCAGATACTCGCTCCCAGGAGTCCCTTCCCCATCAGAATTCCCAGTTCCCCAGAGAAGGAAGCATCAACACAGAATTTCCGGGCTGTGGCTGTAGCTGGGATTGGGGGTAGGAGGAAGGACGCAGTCAGATCTACATGACTTAAGGGCCCCGACGGGCCACTCCCAGCCCCCCCCCCCACCCACCCAAACACACACACAAGATCGGTACAGAATTCCTGTTCTACAGAGTGGAGACCCAAGGTCCTGGGAGATGAGGTCACAGACTTAAAACAGCCAGCCAGCGGCAAGACCAGGCCCGGGACTTTTAAATGAAAATACAAAAGTATGGCGCCCTAGATGCGCCCATCAGCCATGGCACCTCAGAAAGTCCTGGAAGGCTTTCACAGAAATCGCTTTCTACTCAGTTCCGCTTCAAAACTGACCCTTCCCGAGCTAATCTCTCGTGGGGGAGGGGGGGTAGGAAAGAGCAGGAAAGTAGCAGTCCCTAAGCCATTTAGTTTCACTCCCTTTAGGATGAATCTGTGCCCTGAGATCCCGTCAACCATATGCACCCGAGCACCCTAGACCCTCCTCACACACCAGGCTTGGCAGAAGCAGAGGACAGTCCAAAGGTTACTGTCCCTGTCAATCCAGCCGGCTAGCAGAGGGGATCCCGGTGGCGCCTCAATCAGGGCTGCCTGGTGGGGTTCCTGAAGTTGTAGATGTCTTTGATCTACCATCCCATTCTCCTCCTAGCCCCAGGACAGGAGGGTGCAAGGGGGGTTGGGGCTCAGGCAGAACAGCGGTACACTGGGGTGCATGGGGCTGGCTGCGTCAGGACAACTAATGCTTGCTTCCAAAGTTCAGCCCGGGCAGGAGCCATGTCTACACAGACACACCGGGCTCGAACAAGTACAAATACAGATATACTCTAACCAAATCCGCCCAGCCGCGGGGAATGTGCGCTGCTTTTCCAGTTAAAAAAAGTTTGAGTTCGAAAGTTTGGCCAAGTGCTGCACTCACCAGTGCCTCCCCCTTTCCCTGTAAATCCCACGTCTGGTCTCTACTGGGTGGGGGGTGAGGGGCTGCCATCTCAACACGACACCCAAACGTCCGCAGCCCAGGGTCCCTCTTGAGCAGCCAGGACTCTTGGTGACCCAGCAGAGCAAAGGTGCAGGGCTGCCACTTACCCGGAGGGGTGGGCGCTCGCGGGCGCCTCTGCGCGTCGCATCGTGGGGCCCGCAGTTGGGGACGCGGCTCCGCCGGGCTCAGAGGCACGGCGACCTCCGCGTGGCGCTGGCGCTGTCCCTCGCCGAGGGTCGGGCCAAGCGCCGCCGCCAGCCGCGCGCCCAGTGGGGAAGCGCGGGGCCGCTGGCTTCCACTTCCTGGATCGCAGAGCGCGGGGCTCGCAGGAAGAGGCCGGCCCTGGTGGTCAAGGGCTTTTTGTCAGAAGCCATTCGGCGGCGGCGGCTTGCAGCCCGGAGCCCCCTGGGGAGCGCGGAAGCCGGGCCGCGCCCCTGGGGCCGGGCCTGGCGGCGGGCGGTGCCGGGGTCGAGGGCTGCGCGGGCTTGTCGCCTTGGCCCGTGCGGGGAGCCTGCGAGGGAAACTTACAGGAAAGTCTCCAAGTTGGCACCGGGCAGCGAGGCGCTCAGGGCCGGCAGGTGACAAGGCCCAGGGCACGACTGGGAGCTCCTCCATCCCAAAGGGAGCCACACAGCCTACCCTCAGCTCCCAAGGCCGGGCACCTCCTCCACATCCCTGACACTTAGCCGCTCCAGTCTTCCTTTGATGCTGCCCGTGTTGACAAGCGCACTGTTTAAAAGGGCAGATAGCATCTGTCAAGCCTGCCGTCTAACGCACCTGTGCCAGGTACCACACCCAGAGGACGGCAGAGGAAGAAAACCTGCCAGCTTATACAACAACGTCAAGGCTTGAGGCCTCTCCTTTAAGTGCCCAGCCACTCAAAAAATGTCTACTGAGCCTGCCAAGCCCATGAGAACGGGTAACAGCCGACCTCAAAATACCACCTCGTCTGATTCATTCTCAGCCTGGGCACTATTTAGTCAACTGGGGACAGATGTAAGTTTTGTGCTTGGGACTGTCTTGTGCATGATAGGAGTAACCAACGTCCATCCATATCCTTGGCTACTAGTTACCAGAGACATAACCCTGTCTTGTTACACACTTCTGCTAGAGTGTCCGCACACCCCTTACCTCTACTTCTCTGTTATCATTTCCTCCAAACCGGCCTGTGGAAGTGAGAGAAGCATGTTAACAGCCTCCTGCTGGGAATGGAACCAGAGGCGGTTGTTTTGGGAAGCAGTCTTGGTAGTTCCTCAAAAAGGTTACCCAGTATCCAGAGATCCTACCCTCAATTGCACATCCCAAAGGGGTTATTTCAGCTTTCAGTTCTAGGTTACAGCTCATCATTGTGGGGAAGTCAAGGCAGGGCAGGACTCCGTGTCGGGGATGGAGCTGCCCACAGTGGGCTGAGTCTTCCCACATCCATAACTTAATTAAGACACTCCCTCAACAGCCTGCTCACAGGCCAAGCTAATGTAGACAATCCCTTATGGAGACTCTCTTCTCAGAGATTCTAGGTTGTGTCAATTGACAAAGCTATCCATCATGGTGTATCCAGTGAAAACCTTAGATATGACTGTGTATACTAGCCTTATTTATTATCCAGGACTGGGGCAGGAGTTCGGTGGCAGAATGCTCACCTAGCATGTGTATGTGAGGCCCTACATTCAGTCCCCAGCACAGAAAGAAATACGAACTACTCATAGAAGCCAGTATGTAGAGGCAATCAAGCATGCACCAACCGATGAATGAGTACAGCTGATAAATGATATTTAATCAGGGGATATAATTCAGCCACAAAATGAATGGGGTCCCAACAAAATGGTGCTTCTACATGGATGGATTTTTTTTTTTTTTTTTTTTTTTTTTTTTTTTTTTTTTTTTTTTTTTAGTTTTTTGAGACAGGATTTCTCTGTAGCTTTGGAGCCTGTCCTGGAACTAGCTATTATAGACCAGGCTGGCCTCAAACTCACAGAAATCCACCTGTCTCTGCCTCCCAAGTGCTGGGATTAAAGGTGTGCGCCACCACTGCCCAGCTACATGGATGAATCTGAAGACAATGCTAAGCGACAGAAGCCAGTGGCAAAACCCACATTCCATTTGTATGAAGTGTTCAGAATAGGCAATTTCACAGACACAGAAAATAAACTGGTGGTTTCTAGAAGCTGGGGGAAGAGGAGAGTGGAGAGCAGACTGGCAGTGGCTATGGTGGTTCTTTGGTGGGGATGAAAATGTTTTTAAATTGACTGTGGTGCCGGCTGCACAATTTTGTGGCTCTATGAAAACCATCAAATTATACACTTTGGCTGGTTGAATTGCATCCCAATCAAACTAGTTTTTGTTTGCGAAAGGCACAAAAAGTGTGGTCTCCAGAAAGCCACCCCAGCTCATGCTACTTCCCCTTTGTGTATTCAGATTGCTGGCAGCCTCCCTCTCAGACCACCCCCAGGCCCTGCAGGGATCTCTTCTCCAAGGCTAACTCACCCCTGCAGGGATCTCTTCTTCAAGGCTAACTCACCCCTGCAGGGATCTCTTCTCCAAGGCTAACTCACCCCTGCAGGGATCTCTTCTCCAAGGCTAACTCACCCCTGCAGGGATCTCTTCTCCAAGGCTAACTCACCCCTGCAGTGATCTCTTCTCCAAGGCTAACTCACCCCTGGGCCACAGTCATCTCTTTTGCCATCTCCCTCAATAATTCCTGTAACTTCCTGTTTGGAAGTTGGACACAGACGTCAGCCATATGTTCCAATCCAACCCCAGGACTAGCTGGGCAGTGGTGGGTACATCTGTCTCAGAACCTCCATTGCTTGTCTGTAATAGACACACATGAGGCCAGAAGAAAGCTACCCTCCCCCCCCCCCCCAGGAAGGAATCTTTGGTTGTTGTTCCTCAAATAAGCAGGCAGGCCACTCTTAGGTGTCCTTGGACCTGGGTTGGTGGACCGTCCTATACAGCACCCGGCCGGGCCCTTCAGGCTGATTAGCCACGCTTAGACCCCATAGGTTTCCTCGTGGGACACAGCTCTGACTCTGGACAAACCCGAAGAGCCTGAGTTCCACAGATCAGTCCCAGGCCTTCCTCCTGCCTCAAGAGAGGCCTCCTGAAGGCTGGCCGCTCACCAGACCTCTGTAGGCAGATATTTTTTGTCAGACTTAATATTAATTATGAAAACTTGTTCAATAACTTAGGAGCTCTTATAACTTAAATTACCTCTTTTTTTAAATCTATGTTCTTTTACGTGTCTCAGTTACCTTTTCTTTGTACTCCTCATGCTGCTTCCTATGTGTCTGGCTGATGACTTCACCTTTCTTCTCCCCAGAGTCCTCTCTGTCCCTGGAAGTCCCGCCTAACCACTTACTGCCTAGCTATAGGCCATTCAGCTCTTTATTAACCCAATCAGAAGGCGCCTTGACAAAGACACATCTTCACAGTGTAAACAAATATTCCACAACAGACCCTGAAATGGCTGTGCCCTTCAGAGGTTCCTGGTAAACCTAGGGGAACAACCTCATGTTTCCTTCCTGACCCATTGTGACTATGGTGACTGGAAGCTGGGGGAGTGGACAAGGCAGCCCCTTGATCAGTCCTGTGGGTCCTTTGGTCTGTGTTGGGAGTGGGGGGAGATCAGACCCTGGGGCTTCTGGCTGTGAGCTTTGGACAGAGTAACCAAGGCACTGGACATGCTAGTGTGGCTGCTGTCAGATAACTGCCACTCAGGTGCCTCTGCTGATGTATGGGATAGAAGTGTCACCAGACGAGCCAGGTCAAAACACCCAACTGGAGAAACTGAAACAATGGCAAAGTGGCCTTCAGGATGTTTCATTCAGCAGAAAGAGGTCGGCAGGAAGCAGCTCTGTGGGTTCTCACCTTCTTCTGATGCCCGACAGGTTCCCCAACTTCCATTTCCTGAGGCTTTGGAGTATGGACGTGCTATTATTGCTAAACCAGCCCTGTGCCATGGCCATACAGAAACACAAACTTCTGCCCTGGCTGAGAAGGGTTTGAAGTGACATGTCACCAGGCTCTGCTGGGAGAAGCTGCAGCTGTCAGGAAGCACAAGGTGCTGACACACACATCTGTATCTCTGAAGTAGAGTCTGGGCACATGCTGAGGGCTGCTTCTGCAGCCATATTCTTTTCTCGCGGACAGTAGCTAAACGCTGCCAGGCTGGCGTCTCATGTGCATGCTCAGCCAGGGAGGAGTCTGCTCCCAGGCAGGTGCATGGACAGGACTGAGTTCCTTAAAGGATTGAGGACCTCAGTCACCTCCCTCGGCTCCTCACACTCCTCAATGTGCTCAGACTGAGATGGCCACCAAGGGAGGGCTCTTGCACCAAAGCTGGAAAGTCCCAGTCTTACACGAACTAATCACAGAGGTGACATCTAGTCACAGAGGTGACGTCTTACCTTGTGTTGTCAGAGACCAACTCAGGTGTGTAACAGCCGTGGAACAGCCAGCCATCTTTGGAAACTACCTGATGTGGCTGAATCCATATGTGAAGGAGCCAGGGTTAGGTAGTGCCATCAGCCACTGATATTTGATCCCTCTCCCTGCTCTGTCCACCTTGGGGTTGGCCTCTGTAAGGTTAGCTCTCCCATGACTCCAAGGTCGCTCCTGAGAACAATCAAGATCACGTGTCCTGCAGGAAGGGGAAAAACCTCCTGTTATGGACTGAAACTCCACATGCAATTAGACGGTGGTCGCATGCCTGCCCTCTGAATAGGATAATGCCAGACCCTGATGGGTCTTACTGCTAAGAAGCAATAGAACTTACACTTGGCCTGAGGGTTGTGTGTGTGTGTATGTGTGTGTGTGTGTGTGTGACTTTTTCCTTGATCAAATCAGGGAGGGGCTGAAACGTGATTAAAAAGACGCTGACATTAGCCCAGAACTATGCAGGCTTCATCACTTTCTCTTCCAGCGCTGTCACAGCTGGGTTCACACGAGGACACTGATCAATATGTTCAACGTCTTGCTAATAGTGGTGTCTAAAACTATTTTAAATTACATTCATGTGTCTATTAGCTTCCTTACTTTGTGTGTTGGTGTGTGGGCACCTATGTGTGGATGTGGGCATGCTTGCAGCACAGAGCATGTGTGCAGGTCAGAGGACAACTTGTGGGAGGTTGGTTTTCCCCTTCTTCCACGCGGGCTCTAGGGACCAAACTTGGGTTGTCAAGTTTGGTGGCACGTACCTTTAACACAGTGAGTCATTTTGCTGCTCCGTGGTGGGAAATTTTGCAGGGCTGCTCACACATCTGGACTCACATCAGGACATATGCTTAAGTACAGGATTATTATGGGCAGATGAGATTTCAAAGTGCTGACTTTAAAAGTGCCATTTTGGCTGTTACGTTGTAAAAAGCAAAAAACGAAACAATCACTTTTACATTTTTTTCAAAAACCATTATCTGGTAACAGAGTGTCCATGGGATCAGGGATGGAATTCTGGTTTGTACCTTTGTGATTTCCCTTTGGTAGTCAACAAAAGTATGTTCATTTATAGTATTTGTGTCATTTATCAGTTGCTAAGAGGTTGTTACAGCTGCAAGAGGCTGACAAAAAAAAAAAACCAATCAGCAAGAACAACTTGTGGACATGACGTCCTGAGTTTATTAGGAAGGGTATTGTGTAATTTATTATCATTAAAAATCAAAGCCCTGAGTCACTGTTGTCATTCAACCTGCTGACAATGTTGCAAACATTAAGTGCAGAGAGTCAGTTTTCTGGAAAGTTCTTTTCTTGCCCCTCCTGACAATGTAGGATAGCCACAGAGAAGCCTGGACAGACCCAGCCCTGCTTGAACACTAGCTGCTGGTCGCAGGCTCAGGCAGGCTCTCCCCTGCCGGTCTGGGCCTTCCTTTTGGCAGCCCTGAGAATGAGGGGATGGAAAGAGACTTTGCAACAGTGACCTCTGGGAAGCTGAGCTACATTTTTGACAAGAGGCCAGTGGTTACATATTAAGCGGCTTAGCTTCTCCAAGCTAGCTCATCTGCCAGAAGGCAAGCCAGGAGGTCAGGCTCATCCCAGAGAGCAGAGTTCCCACCTAGAGCCAGGCAAATGCAGTCCTGCTGTGTGCCCAGGACGAGGGAAGGGAGACAGATCTGAAAGATGGAGAACTATGGCAAGTTGGGAAGAGACTATTTGGATAAAGTCAGACTGAAACCTCTTGCCAGCTGAAAGCCAGATTTCAGCACAGTTAACATTTCCTTCAGGCCATTCTCCATTCCCATCCACAAACCTGCCGTTTTCTAGGACTCTCCCAGCTACCCAGTTTATAGTAAAAGGTGCATTCTAATCTCCTTTGCAGTCCTCGTGGCTCCTGGTTTTACCTTATTAGGTTGTAGTCTCATCTATGGCACCTTAGGAACAACCGATAACTTTATTTTATCAAAACAGATAGATAGATAAAAATAAAAATTTAAATAGAGACTATTTATTTAAGAAAGAGGGGGTCCCTTAAAAGCCCTTTAAGCAATGAAGTTCCAAGTCTCTAAAATCCTGTAGACAGTCACCACTAGAACATCTTATTTGAGAAACACACCTATGCTCTTGGGTGTGCCCTGCTTTTTCCCTGGGTGTTTTCTTCCTTTTTTTTTTTTTTAAAATAAACTTCAACTTTACTTAACAATGGCTCATTCTAGAATTCTCCCCTGTGGCAAAGTCAAGGATCCCTCGTTAACTGAGTGAAGGTTCCTAAAGGATGCTAGCTGCAGTCCCTGGCTGTGTTCACTGCTGGGGCCACCGACACAAGGACAAGGACACTATGTGACAGGATTCGTTTCTCCTCCCTCAGGGTTTGTGTATTCAATCTGTAGCTCTTCTCCCTCACCCATGCATTCCTGGGTTAGAGGCTCAGGGATACATGGCGGAAACATTGTATATATAATGTTCGTTATCACTGAGGGATAAAAAAATCACCTCCAACATAACACCTTTAAACAATAACCCTCCCATTTTATATCATTTCTATGAATCAGGATGAATCTATGTCTTTTTTTTTTTAAGATGGTGTTGCTATGGAGCCCAAATTGGCTTTGAGTTTGAGGTCTTCTTTCCCCAGTTGTTCAAGTGCTAGGATATGAGCCATCAACCACCAGATCCTTGCTTGGCTAAAAACTTGGGAGCAGCCCAACTGGTTGGTTCTGACTCAAGGTGCTCATGAGGTTGTAGCCAAGATGAAGTCAGGTAGCCATTTAGGACTCTGGGGAAGAGGAAGTAGCCTAGAAGGATGCTGGGTACCAAGGAGCACATTGAACTTTCTCATCTATATGAACAAGAAGCAAACTCTCACCTCGTTTCCATCATGGTTTGTTAGAGTAAGTTTTTTTGTTTGTTTAGGCAGGGTCTCCCTATATCCTCCATGCTGACCTGGAACTCATAATCCCCCTGCCTCAGCGGCCCTATAATCCCTGAGGTTATAGGCAGGTGCCATCACATAAACCTTGGAGTAGGTTTCAAATGGAGCATCTTTGGAGGGTAGACCAGCATATGGAAAGACCTAGAAACAGGACCCTACCTCCATCTTTAGCTAGAGATGAGAAAAAAATGAATTACAGCCTGCAATAGCTTGAGTGCCCATGGTGGAAACTTCTGGAATTATTAGTCTCTCTCACAGGCCTTTTCCCCTAGAGTCTAGGGCAGGGAGCCTTGTGTCTTCGAGGAGCTGGTTGTTCCTTAACTGCTTGGGGGAGGCAGTGATTGCTTCTTTTTCACTCTGTGGAATTGATTAGTGTCCAGCTCATTCTCCTTCGGGAGAATATCTACCTTCTCTGTGAATCACTGTGGTGTCCTCAGGCCATCTTCTACATGAACCAGGGAGGCGTCTGTGAAGCTGTGACTGACAGTAAGCTGGGCATGATGAAGAGACACTTAGTCCTACCTGGTGGTCACCAGGCCATGGTCCCAGCCTGGGCTTCTGCTGTTCTCTCTGTTGAGACCCCTGGTCCTCAGGTAAAAGTATCCTCAAATGGGGAGTCACTCTCCTGGGTGCTGCTGAGGGCGTGTGGTTGCTAGGAGACAGCAGCTTTCTCTGCTTCAGACCACAGGGTCCAGCCTCTGTTCCATTCTTTTCATCCCCACTGTGTGGCCTTGGGCAAATTCCTTAAACTCCTGGGACCAACCTCCTCTTCTAAAAGGTGGGTGTCCAGGAGCCCAGCCCTAGCAGCTCGTGAGGAGTCTGTATGCGAAGATTACTGCCTGCCAAGTAGCAGCATCGTGGCAAATGTGCTTTTTCATTTACTTCTTAAAATTTGGGGGGGGGGTGGTTATTTTTATTATGAGTGTATTTGCTTGCATGCATGTCTGCGTACCACACATGTACCTGGTGCCCTCAGAGGTTGGAAAGGGGCCTCAGAACCCATGAGCTAGAGTTACAGGTGATGGTTGACTCCAGATGAGTGTTGGGAATCAAACCCAAGTCTTCTACAAGAGCATCAAGTGTTCTTAACTGCCGAGTATTTCAGCCCATGCTTATTTAGTGACCACACGGACTAGCAGGTTTCATTCTGGTGCTTTCATAGATAGGTTGTTTAGGTTGATCCTTCCCCACTCCATTTACCCTTTCACCCCTTTCAACTTTCCACAAGTGCTCTATTAGCTCTATTACCCTTTCCACCTCCTCAATGCCCTTCCCCCTCTCTGGGGCCCCTACACACCCATCCCACATAGATACTATATATGATAGATATAGCTGTGGTGGTCCATGCCTTTAATACTGCACTTGGGAAGCAGAGGCAGGCAGATATCTTTGAGTTCAAGCCTGATCTACGTAGGGAGCTCCAAGACAGCCAGAATCACAGAGACCCTGTCTCATGAAAAAATAAATAAAGAAATAAATAAAAATTAAAAGCTAGAACAGATGAGAGAGAGAGAACATACCGTGTATTTTAGTTTCTACAAATTTTTATAAACTTTTTATGGCTGAAATTCCACTAATTTATGCCACATTTTCTTTATCCATTCATTCTTTGATGAATTTCTAGGCTGATTCTACTTCCCTGCTATTGCGAACAGTGTAACAGCGAACATGCGTTACCCAGAAATACTCGTCTCTGCGAGGCAGTGTGATGGCCTGGTGTGTCAAAGCACTTGCTGCAGAGGTTGGAAACTTGAGTTCAGTCTTTGGGACCCGCATGGTGGAAGGAAGGAAAGAACCGACGCCTACAAACTGTCTTCTCACCTCCACACGGGTTCTGTGGTGTGTACATGTGTCGCTTTCCCCAGTAAAGAAATATAATAAAACTGTTTTTTTTAAAAGTATCTCTGTGTGATGGCTCAGCCCGATAGCAATGCTGTTCTCAGCGAGAGATACTGCCTCAAAAAGTGAGGTGGGAAGTGACAGAAGACAGCATCTGATGTCGGTCTCCGGTCTCCAAACGCACACATGCACACCCAAACGTGTCCATATGTGCAGCACACACACATGCACACACACAATTTCAAGATGGTAACAACTAAGCTGAAGCCCTGTAAAGTGTGTGGTGGGACACAGTGTGTGACCCAGCCTCACTAGGAAAGGGTGGGGCCCCCTGGACTCATCCCAGCTGGTCTAGGGGCACCACAAGCCCAACTTCATTATTTTAATTTCCAACCATTGTAATTAAAAGCTTCAACTTCTCATCCTTTTTTTAAGTTTATTTTTTTCTCAATATGCAAATAGGAATGGTTTCCAATGGCTGTTATTCCAGTGTGATTCTTTCCAAAAATCCAAAAATGCAAAACATGTCTGTGTCTATGGAAATGTGAATGGAAGGCCTATCAGGAGGGGGGCTTTGTGCTTGTTTGCTGTATTGATGTGTCCAGGGTTTTGGTATAGTGCATAACAACACAGACTGCTAGGCATCTTAGAAAGGTTTAGCTTCATATTTTACTCTAGTTTGTTTTTCTTCACAGGAAAAGTAAGTCATGCCAGTGCTTAGGAACCAGTAATATCAATTCATTCAAATTTAATGACAGTTTATTAAACTAAGAATCTCATATCACAGAGCATTCACAGTGCAGGAGGTCACAGTTATTGAAAAAATAAATAGCGGCATAAATATATTTATTATTTACAGCTTTCCAACCCCTTGCTCCTGCTCTGCCTGCCAGAGAATGAACAAAGATGGCACTGCTCAGCCCAGCATGCCACGGATGTCTTGCGAGCACTCAGTGGCATATGGATGGCCTCAGAAGTTCTCGGGCTGGAGGGCTTATAAGGAGGCTCTTTTAGGATTCAAGACTCCTCTGCCTCCATCTGCTGTGACCTGGTCAGGCGAGGCTGTTTTTGAGAAAAGGTCCAAATCCCCTGGGAAGACTGTGCCCAGCCCTGGCCCTTGGCATGTTGGATGTTCTTGGCCATCTCACACCCAGCTCGCTTGGCAGTCCTACCTCTGCCCCTGGATCTGGCACAGCTGGCTGGCAGCCTTCTGTTGCCTCTGTGTAATCAGACATCAGGAAGGACTTTGGAGACACGGTGGGGAGGGCGCCCTTCCAGGAGAGAACGCTCTGAATGGCACATTCAGCCTCACCAACTAGCAGCCAACCCTCCACAGACTGGAGATTCCCCAAAAGTCAGCCACAGTGGATCAGCCACAGCTTTGTCCGCCAGGTCCCCAAATGAGCTTGGTGCAGGTCAGGTGGAAGAAGCCTGAACGTAGTCACAGGGTCCACAGCTCAGAGGGGTAGTTGTTCAAAGTGAGGCAGGACACCCAGCAGCTAGAACCCCCAGCAGAGCACCCACTTTACTTAAAGGAGCAGAGTGACCCTGTCTAGGTCTCAGGCACGGTCAGAAGTAGGAAAGTCCTCCTACTGGAAGAGGACTGCGTGCTTCCTCTGGAGTGGACCCCAAAACTTCCCTGCAGGAAATTCTAGAGTGATAAAGGGTGAGTGTTGTCTTAGACCTTTCCATAGTAGAAAAAAGCTGATCACACCAAACCCCAAACCACATGGTCTCTTCTATTAATAGCTAAAAACAACAACAGTTAAACTTGTTTTCTAAGGACGGAGCAGGGAAGGCCCAGGATCAAGGATTTTCTTGAACTCATGGATGGAAGAGCCACTAGTAGCATTGTGCCTGAGCAGTCACTGCTTGGCTTATGACAGTGCTGTGGAAAGAAATGTGGGTCATGCTGGCATCTATCCTGGGTGTTTACAAGGAGGAGACAAGCCCTGGCCCTGTCAGTGTAATGGACAGACAAGCCACCCAGTCACAGCCTTGCCCTTCACAGAAGGAGACTGTGTTTTCAACGCTTAGACCCTTCCCAGAGTCCCCAGGACGACACCAGGGCACTCTAGAGGAGATTGGATTTCAGCCCTGCTGAGGGGCGTGGGGGAAGCAATGCAACTTGGACAACTGGACAGGAAAGAGAGGGGGTAGAAGAGCTTTAGAAACACAGGGTGAAAGACGCCTCGGCAGGGAGCCCTGACTCCCTAGCAGTGCGTGCATGGGTACGTGGGTGGGCGTGGGTATCTGAGGAGTCAGCCACATGGAAACTGGAAGGCTATACTGCTAATGTTCCCCCACCACCCCCAGGGTGACCAAAGCTGCTAGATCACTCAGCTGGCTTCCCTAAAATGATCGCCCCTCTTAGGGGGCAGAAGTGGAGAAATGTGTCCCATTTCCCAGCCGCATGTAGGCATGCATTTGCTTGTACTCGGTGGCACTGTGATGAAGGGACATTATCCCAAGTCCAGACATGAAGGGAATCACAAGGCTAGTACTCAGGTTGGGGCTGCTTTTATCAAAAAAATAACCATCAGCAGTGTCCAAACGCACAGCTCTGGGGCACAGCAATTTGTAAACCTACTTAAAACATTAGGAGATTTGGGGGGCTATTATATATATACATATATGTGTATGTATATATCTGGGTATACGCTATATATATTTGGTAACATGACAGCATGTACGTGACATGTATGTGAACTCTGTAGCTGATGCTGTGGCTTCAGAGATGCCAACCATGGACCACCCTGCTGACTGTGCCCTGGGAACGTGCCTTTTAGGCATCCGTGCTCTGCAGCAAAGCAAAACCTCATGCAAGCAAGACTGGAAGAAGGCAGGCTGTGTTCACAGAGTCCCCTCTTCTGTGCCCTGTGGGCAGAGACCACAAATGTCTCTCTCCTGTGGCCACAGAATTGACAGTGGGAAGAGCTGCCTAGAAAATAGGAAGGCCCCCTTCTCTAGACCAGTGCTTCTCAACCTTCCTACGGTTAATGGACCCTTTAATGCGGCTCCTCATGTTGTGGGGACTCCCAACCATAAAATTATTGTCATTGCTACTTCAATCTTGCTACTGTTATGAATCATAACGTAAATATCTGTGTTTTCTGATGGTTTTAGGTGGCCCCTGTGAAAAGGTCATTTGACCCCCCCCCCCCGAGGGGTTGAGATTCGCAGGTTGAGAACTGCTGTGCTAGACTTTGAGGAAGCCTAGTTGGGGTATGAGTTTTGAGGGGCTCATGAGGTGTGACAAGCTGCAGAGACCAGAGAACCAGGGTGAAGTGGTCACACCTGGAGAAAGTCTACACGGGGACAGAGGGATCTGGGCTTAGGGAGACAGGGCCTTAGGTAGTCAACTGGTAGGAATCAGGACTTCTTGTCACTCAAGAATTAATAGGAGAACATTTTCAAAAATGTCTAGAACTTTCTATGTACACGTCCTTGCATCTGAGCCATCCCAGGGTATGGATCCCCTCAGGATGTGTCCTGGATACATCTGGTCACTGCCCTAGAGAAGGACAACCCCTGTGGAGATTGTGTTGGGAGACATCAGAGCTCCTCTGGCAAGCATTTGAAACCTGGCTGATGGGTTCAGTCTCCTGGCAATTTTAACTCTAACCAGCAAGTTCTTTGTCCTGTAAGCACCTACCTAGAGCACAGCCATGTTTTCCATCCATTTACAAGGCTAACTTACAAAGGAGGGAAAGGCAGGTGGCAAAGAGAGGCCCGAGCCTTCCCCCCAGGGGCCCAGGCAGCGTTGGGATAGTGTGCAGGTGTGGACATAGTGCCCTGGTGGGTTCAAAGGTATGTACTACTCGCTGCTGATTTCCAGGGGAAGACAAGCCAAGGTGGACTAGAAGGCCACTGATCTAGTATGGGACAAGAGCAGTACAACTTTACAGTCAAGGGAGTGGGGAGGACACAGGAGTCCAGCGCTGTGTTGGACTCTCTCCTGCTTTCCCAGGAGGAATGATCCAAACCCCTCTTGGTCCCCAGGTTGCCACACCTGTAAAGGATTCAGGGAGGAGAGAGGCTGGGAGAGAGACAGACATAACTGAACATAGAAATTTATGCTTGTTTTTCTGCCTCCGAAGAGACAAGAAGCTAAGTGTATTTTTTTTAACTGTATTTCTTTAGAAGCAAAAATAATTACACCATGCTAACTTAACTTTAGGGATAAAATAAAGTAATTCTGTATAGCAATGGAAGCATTTTTTTAAAGAAGGCCTATATTACCAAATAAATATTTAAACTCATGAGGAAAAAGTATTTGATTAAAAACAGAGAACTTTTGACTTTCAGCCTGTGGTTTCCTAGACATGAGAGATGCCCAGAGCCTTTGAGGTGCATCGGCACATTAAAGACCAGAGGCAACAGCCAGACGCGTGCTCTACATACTGAGAACACAATTCTCCATTTCTAACTGCGGTTGTGAGACACTTTCCAGCTTCCAGCAGATTCTGAAGGAGGGGGAAGGCTGGGGTGTTCTCTGAAAGCCATACGAGGACCCAGAGGACCAAAACACAGTGCAGACCCGCGGAGGCTGTGACTTGTGCTCTAACAACATCTAAGAAAGAGCATTTGGTCTTTTTTTTTTTTTTCAGGAAAAGCTAGGGACATTCAATAAGGGCAGGTATTAGAATATGATTTGGAAAACTTCTAGGTAAATTAAATATTCCATGGGGTCTTGAGCCAGGAACTAAGATTCATACATCTCCACTCAGGGCAACGTCAGACTCATGCCACTGTGCCAGCCTGGCCAATCAGGGGTTCTAGCTAACTTGGGAGGGGTGATGGGTACCTTTGGCCCCAGCTTTGCTACATCCTGCAGCTAAACTAGATCTACTTGACGGCAATTGCTGATGAA
Organism: Microtus oregoni; assembly: GCF_018167655.1. Taxonomy (NCBI): domain Eukaryota; kingdom Metazoa; phylum Chordata; class Mammalia; order Rodentia; family Cricetidae; genus Microtus; species Microtus oregoni. The sequence continues at coordinate 10,877,169 of NW_024543210.1, forward strand.
ATAAGAATAATCCAAGCTTACATTTTAGAGCAGTTAGGGGGCTCCAAGGGGAGACAGAAGCACTCAGAGCTAGCACGTGCCTGTGAAAGGGAGTGTGTGTGTGTGTGTGTGTGTGTGTATGTGTGTGTGTGTTTGGTGTGTGTGGTACACGAGCTACTAGGGCCTAGAGTAACTCTGAAGCCTCTTGTAGCTTGAGTTTATACTGAGGCGCACCTTCAGGCTCCTTCCCTCAGGTTTAACTATTCTTTTTAAGGGAAATTCTGCTGTCTCTCTCTGAAGACCACTGAGCTTATCCAGACAGACAGAAAGCAAAGCCTGGACTCAGTTGAGCCTTCTAATACTGATGTGAACCTCGAATTGAAGGCTGGTAATGGGAGCGAGGTCTCATCATAGTTCTGCCTAAGGGAGCACAAGCCTGAATACTTGGTCCCCTGAAATGCAGAGAATATCGCTACAGACTCCACCATGGGCCCAGAAGGACTCTGCTGCTGGATTTGCAGTGGCCACCAAGGTTAAAATCATTAAAAACCCCTCTCTCATTACCCTGGGTCATCCCCATGCCTTCTACTGTGCAAAATAGCTCAGTATTCAAAGTGCATCAGACCTGATAGACTTTTGCAATAGAAACATTAAAAAAATAAAAACTTCACTATATAAAATTGATTTGTGCTTTCTCATTAGAATCCAGGAATGGTTTATAGTCGCGAATCTGTCACACAGAGATTTCAGAGCTACGAAGCAGTCAAGCATCGTTTCGTGTTTGCCTGTGTTTGGGTCCATCGCCCATCCCTGGCCTTGCCTGTGAAGTCGAAACACTTAGCTCTAAAACTTCTACGGTCCGTTTCTCATACTTGGCTTCAGCCAACCAGGACAGAGGGGTCTGTGGATGCTCTCTCTTGTCATTAACCATCACTTCTGCAATTGGGCATGGAAAAAGCTGGGTCCTTCAGGGAGGTGTGGGAAGTAGAGCATTAACAGAGAAGTTGACAGGCCCGAAGGGGCGGTGCGTGGCATCCTAAGGTCTGAAATTGTCGCTGGGACCACATTCCCCACTGTGTCTCCGAGTTAGCACCCGTTTCTGTGTGTTTGTCCACCTTTTTTCTATATTCCAAACCAAATTGTCTTGGAGCCAGCACAAGATGACACACAAAAGGTTCATTTTTTTTTCTCCGAGGGTAACCATTTTGGTCCCTGCCAATGATCCTTTTGTGGAATGATATTCTTCAAGTATGATGATCTATGTGATGTTTTATTTTTAATATTTCATTGCTCATCTTTTGAGTGTGTCAATAAAAAAGGATAACAGTATTTGCTTGCTTTTCTCTCCTCTACTGGGAAATGATGTGTCCACGCTTCCTAATTTTTTTCTATAACTGCAGTGGTCTCAATCCCCTGCAGGTGAATGCCTTGTCTCTTCCAAGTTTCCAGTGTTCCCAGAAGAGCTGGATGCTCATGGTGACACACTCTGCCTTCTCCGGACCCAGAGGTGACACTTGCCAATCACAGTCCTACTATGCGCTCATCTAGGACACCTGTTCACTGACTGACTCAGTTCTGAGCACATGGAACAGAAAGACACACGGCACACGAAAGTCCTGGCGACTAAAGTGTGCAAGAGAGAAGAGACACGATGTGTCCCCACAGTCGGCAGCCAAGAGAGTCTGTGGAGCTGCTCAAATAATGCCTGGCCCCTGACATGCAGAAACAGATGCCCTGTGGCCAGGCCCATGACCAAAATCATGGTTGCCCTTCCTTCCAGCTCATGAAAGAATTGACAGCGGCTGCCAAGGCAGGAGAGACCTGTGTGGAGAAGGAGAGAGAGAAGATGCCAGCATCATGGTGGCCACAGCAGTTTCCCGGGCAACAGCTCGGCTTTAGTCGTCTTCTCGGCACATGGGCAAGTTGACAAAGGTAAAGACATTAAACTCTATCATTATGGAGAAGCACAGGAAGACAGCATAGAGGACCAGCACGTAGATGCCCAGCTTCCGGTCCAGGCGCCATTTGTTGAGGTGGATGCCAAGGACCTGAAAGGAGACAAGTGGAGAGCTAGGCTTGGTGAGGCCGAGAGACCCAAAGGCCTTTTTCCACCAAACCTAACAGTGTAGACTCCAGATTTTATAAAATGCTCAAGACTCCCGTCTAGTTGAGACTAGACTCTGGTTGAATCCACAGTCGCCAGTCTCCCACACTGGCCCTTCGCTAGGACACAGGCTACTTCCTCACGGTACGACATGTCCTCACCATGGCCCTTCTCTAAGGAAACCAGACCTTCCCCTTTGCCTCAGAACTTGGCATTATAACTGTTCCCCTCAAGCACATTTCCCAGGCGCATTGGAGCCATTCTGGGTGAACTGCTTGGCCCCACCCTGCCGCTTTGCTGTGCATACATTGGGGGAACAAGCTCCCTGACTCAGGCTTTTCTGGAATGGACCACATCTGCCTCCCCAGAGCATAGAGCTCTGTAAAGAGAGCAACCTGGCTTCAAACCAGAGTTTTGCTGCTTGCTAACTCCGTGACCTTGTGCAACGCCTGAGCCTTAATTTCTTCTGCAAAATGGGAATAATAGTACCTTCCTCATCAAGAGTGGCAAGGGCTGAATCAAATGCCACAGAGAAAAAGTGCACAGCCTACGTCTGTGCAGGAGAGCCGGGAGGATCGCACTGTCGTTATGTGTTATCCCGAGGACTATCATGCCCCCCGTTTGTCAGCTCAGCATGTGAGGAGAATTTCTCTCTCACTGGACCAGTCAGAAAGAAATGAAATGTAACCATGTGACATGACAACCCTAGAGACATTTTTGTATGTGTGTGTGTGCGCACATAGGGGCATACATGTATGTGGGTACATGAAAAGCCTGGAGGACAATCTTGGCTATCATTTCTCAAATGTTATTTACTTCCTTTTGAGATAAAGTCTCTCACTAAACCTGGAACATTCTAACGTGGCTAGGTTGGGTGGCCAGAGAGCCTCTAAGGACCTGCCTGTCTCTGTTTTCCTTACACTTGAATTGTAAGTGTGTACTCAAATTACAAGTGTGCACCATTAGGACCCCTTATTTTAACAATATAGGTTCTGGGCCTCAAACTCAGGTCCTTGGCCTTCACTGACCAAGATCACTGCCCTGGTTCCCTGGTGACATCTTATTTGCTCAGGATGAAGTACCATGGTGGCTGCAGTTGCTCTTGGAAGAGAGAGAGAGAGAGAGAGAGAGAGAGAGAGAGAGAGAGAGAGAGAAGGTTTTGGCTATTTTCGAGCATACACATCTCCTTGGCAGAGATGTATACATTTGCCAAATAAGATGTATAGGTGTGCACCACCCTAGACTGGATGGAATGAAATGTGCACAGTGGTCCCATTTGAAGCTAAAACTCACAGTGAGAGCAACGGAGCCCAGCAGCAGCACCACGGAATAGACGAGACCCCGGCTGTTGATCTTCACCTGGGAAGCAAAGCACACAAAGCTTGAGTTGCTTGGCCAGTCTATTCCAAAAGCCCAGCCCTCTTCAGAATATTCATTCTCTCCTCTCGGAAACACAGGGCTTCCTCAGACGAGCATGCAGGAATGGTCAGGACCTCATACGAGGGGGAGCCTCAGGTTCAAGTCTACAGGGCTCATCAGGAAGTGGCCCAGGATGGGGAGAGGTGCTAGTGGGCTTAAGCCAAAGCAAGAGACAGCGATTAGCATGTAGTAAGCATGGACTCCTTCTTCAGATAGGACTAGGTTGTTCTAGAAGCCATCAAAGAGAACGGGAGCTAAGGACAAAGGGTAACACATCTCTCCAGAGCTCCAGGCTGGAACTGGGTGGGCACCATCCTTCCCCCGGAAACATACCTATGCCCTTCTTTAGGAAGTGGCAGGACTTACTGTGGATCCATAATTAATAACCATGGTCTGCAGGCCCCACGGGATGCCAAGCCCCACCAGAATGTCAAACACGTTGCTTCCGATGGTGTTAGACACTGCCATGTCTCCAAGGCCTGGGGGATAAACAACACATTCCTTCCATCAGGAGTTGGTCTCAGGGAACCCCCATTCCCTCTCTGAACCCCTCTATTGGTGCTGTTCAAGGGAAGGGAGTCCCTCATGGACTCTATGTTTGTAAACATTTCTGTGAGGTCTAAGACTCCCCTTTCTTTCAGGAGATCTACAGGACCCATTTGTGAGCTGAATCCGTATGTGGACGTCCTAATCCCACAGCAGCACTTCAGAAATGGCCTTATTTGGAGGGAATGGGTTATGATGAAGGTTATGATGACTGGTATCCTAGGAAAAGGAGTAACCCAGGTATCAACAGTACACAGGAGGAAACCACGCAAGCACAAAGGGGGCCAGGTGGAGCTAGGAGAGGAAAAAGAGTCTCCCTCATAGCTGCCGAAGGTAGCCCTGCCCACCCCTGAACTTGACTTTCTAGCTTCCAGAAATGTTAGGTGTAAATTCTGTTTGCCCCTCTGCCAATACCGGTTCTAGCAGAAGAACACAGGTTCCTCCATTATCCTCCTGTCAGGTTCAGCTGCCATTGTCAAGGGCCCACTGCGGGCTCTGCCTCCTTTAGTTCCCCCATCTATGCTGGGTTTGGGTCACGTGGCAGGTGACCAAGGGCTAACACTTTGCCAGAGGCTCAGACTCAGGATGCTGGTCTAGTATCCTTCTACAAAGCCATGATGTATATTTGTGCCTAGACAGTGGCATCCATGACCTTATCTGGGGATCACATAGTATCAACTCTTACATTCCAGTGGTTTCTGAAGGTTGACCTTTCTCTTTCTAATCAGTGGCCATTGTTCTCCTTCCTGTCCCACTGTCCAAGATCCTGTTGGTCACAAAGCTGAGGCACTTCCTCTCTTGAGGTGGGGATCACGAATTAGAACAAATTTTAAGAAAAGACTCAGGTTGACTGAACTCTGACATTGAAAGCCAGCACCCACAAATGTGGGCACAGAAGGGACAAGCCTGAAACACGAATGTCTAGGAATATAGACATGATGGTAGCTGTGACATTCATCATCAATTCTGTCCAGCATCCAGACCTGCCTCTTCACTACCCTCCTGTTTGCCCGGCCACTCCTTCTCCCTCCTTCTCACTGCTGTCCTCTGATGACCCCCGGCACATGCCTCTTCCTCCTTGGTAAGAAGAACTTCAGAATCTTGGCAGCTTAGGGCTCTGAGGTCTGGATTTCCATGACCCTGGACTACTAGGCTCTTAGCCTCTAGCAACTTAAAGCAACGTGCAGTGATTGTTTGGGACCAGCTACTTGTACCTGGTGAGGACAGGCTAAAGATGTTGGAATTTAGAGACAGAAAGTGGAGGTAGGGGAGTGGGCTGGGGGATGAGTACATCTCTCTGAGCTGCACAGGTGACTGGAAGCCTTAGGGCAGTGTACACCTTAATGAACACACAAGTCTCCTGGGGCTTTTGTAAACCTGCAGGGCCGGTGTAGGGCCTGAGGGTCTGGGTGCAATGTGAGCGCCCCAATCAACACCGACAGGGCTTTGCTTTGACTTGCAGGGAGCCTGTAGGGAGGCCTGATGCAGAAGCTCTCATCAGAGACCCTGTGTGATCTCCTGCTTCACGTAGTTGACTTTGAATGGGGGCCTTTGTCACAGAGAAGTTTCTAACCCTGACCATGTCCTCTGGGTTCTGTGGATCACATCACTGTTACCTTATGACTGCTTTGCACCCCAGGTCCCGGCCCCATTCACACTTCTGCTGTAGATAGAGGAGCCAGCATCCTACAATAGGGCTCTCCTTGTCCCTTGTTCCTAAATAAGACCCTTCGTTGGCAATGCTTCCTCCTAGTCAGGGTTTAAACCAAGCATCCTTCTGTCTTGTCTTTCCCTGGCGCCCACTCAGGGCTCACTTTGTCCCCTGTGTGCTGTGAAGTATGCATGAGACTGACTTTGCCCAAGTTCATGTGCCTGAATGCCAGCAAGGCCCCCGCGTTGTTCAGCATTCTTTTCGCTTTCTGTATTCATGTATGGAGCTGCCCCCACCCTGCCTCCACTTCACGGTCATGCAAAGCCCCTGACTCAGGATTTTTACAGATGCCATCAAATGAATGAAGTTATACAGAATCAAGCAGGCTCGAATCCAGCAACAACTGTTCTTATAAGAAGGCAGCGTGGCTACAGAAACACAGCCTGTAACAACAGAAACAGCCTAAGGTGTACAGCTACCGGCCCAGGAACCCAAAGAGCTGCAGTTCACAGGAGGAGCCAAGCAGGCTCTTCCTGGACCATGAAGAGTGGGCAGGCCACACAGGCACCAGGCACCAGACCCCAGGTTTCAGACTTTGAGTAAGTGTTGATCTGCCCTAGGAAGCAAACACTAATGTCAAAGGTCACCCAATTAAATTCCATTCCCCTCAGCTGTAACATGAATGGGGCCGGGCCTGTTTGTTTGTTGGGGTTTTTGTTTGCCTGGTACCCCATGACTGTTTAGCCCCAAAGAAAATCACACATAGGTCTCCATAAATTATAAGCTGATTGGCCCATTAGCTCTAGCACTGGCTAACTTTCACATCTTGATTAACCCATTTTTATGATCTATGTTAGCTATGTGGCTCAGTACCTTTTTTAGTGGTGCAGCTCACATCCTGCTGCTTCGGTGGTCTGGGCAGGAGTGGGAGGAATCAACTTCCTCCTTCCCAGAGTTCTCCTGTTCTCATTACATCATTTCTACTTTCTGTCTGGTTTTCCCGCCTATATTTTCTGGCCAATCAGCATTTATTTAAAACATGATTGACAGATTACAGACAATTCTCCTGCACCACTCAGCTGCTGCTTCCAATGGCCTCTAACTTTCTGTCAGGCACCTGCCTACCTCACGGTCTCATGCTGCCTTCTCTTCATGCCGTCTTGTCAGCCTTTGTATGTCTTGAAGGAATGTGTCCTTATTTCCAGAGCCAACCTTTCTCCATGGTGCTCCCTCTTCTCCTGTCTCCTGAGGGTACTCCTACTGTCTGGCCTCCCCCTCCCATGGACTTTTAAACTTTTGCCTTCCAGGAAGCCATGTGCGAGCCCAGTATGGGATGCTCTCTCCTTGGTAGAGAGGCACTTAAGGATGAAGGGCAGGCTTAGCAGCTCTTTGGTTTTGCCATCAAGAATTGTGAATCACTCCCCATTTTGCTCAACCTGGGTCACTTCATAAGCCCAAAAGAAAACCAATATACAAAGCAAAGCGCCTCCCAACTTCTGGAATGCAGAGCAGGAAAGTTCCATTGTTTAGGATTTTCATGATACCTTCTGGAGACAGACATGGTTCTCATTTGTTACAGCTTAAATCTAAAACGTTTCCAATAGGCTCACATCCTGAACACGTGGTCCTCAGATGGTGGCACTGTTTGGGGACACCGTGGAGCCACTGGGAAGTGGACTCTAACTTGGGAAAGTAGGTCACTGCTTCCGGTCCCTGGTTACAACCCACCATGATGTGGAGACCCCCTACCACCCATGTCGAGTGCCACGTTCATCCAATGCCACGTTCTACCCTGCAGCCCCTGTTAAAATGGGCTGAGCTCTCGGGAAACCAGGAGCAAAGATAATGCTTTCTTCCCTTAGGTCATTTTGATCAGGTAATTTGGCCACGGCAGCTACAAAAGTAACTAATGTATATAATTCCTCATTTGCTGTTGACTTCCAAGTTGAGGTTCTGTTCCCAATTCATACAGTAACCTCAGGACACGTCTCCTTTAAAACAACCACATAGGAACACCCTTCGAAAGATCTAGGGGAGTCTATCTTTGTATTAGCAGTAGTGTGGCTTTTTCTTCTGGGCATATCAAGATTGTTCCATATCCATCATGGAACAGAGATAACCTTGGCCCTTAGTCATAACAACAATTTGAGGAGAACAATACAGAGACAATTGGGCCTATGGTTAACTGCTCAAGCAGGAGAGGAATTCCACCACCACTTGCTCCTACCTCCTGGCTATACAAGGCCTATCAGCTCCAGCATCCCCCTCCCCACCACTCACCCCTGCCTCCTAGTTACACGAGCATATTGGCTCTAGCATCCCTTTCCCTATCCCTCACCCCTGCCTTCCAGCTACACAAGGCCTGTTGGCTCTAGCATCCCCCTCCCCATTGCTTACCCCTGCCTCATAGTTACACAAGTATATTGGCTCTATCATCCTTCTCCCTACCACTACCCCCTGCTTCCAGCTACACAAAGCCTGTCAGCTCTAGCATCCCCCTCCCCACTCGGGCCTGCACAGGAAGGACTAATGGGTGGATTCTGTGATGCACTTCCATCAATGAGGTTGTCATCCATGGTGGGGTGGAACTTCCTAGCGGTGCAGCTGTTTGGAGATTTCCCATGTTCCTGTAAGTAGCCCCTTGCTCACCCATGCTCTGTAAGTAATCCCAAGCTAGACTTGGATGACAACATTTCGTTAGTCTGTCACGGGTGCCCTATGTGGTGTAAACAGAAATTTGCTCATGTCTCCTCAGGAACAGCGACACAACAGGAGTCTCTCCACAAGGGAATCTAATAAATGACAAATTCTAGACACCATGAGCTGTCTCTGAGCGGGACCTGACAATAGCCCCTCGTAAGAGCCCTAACTCAGCCAGTGGAGACGGGGAGCTTGCCGGGGGTGCAGGCATTGAGGCTCGGTCCATACCTTGTCTTGCCACAATTAAGCTGGCCATGCAGTCTGGAACACTTGTGCCTGCTGCCAGGAAGGTGATGCCCATGATGACGTCAGGGATCCCGAGAGTGTATCCAATAATAGTCACCTGCAGAAGAGGCCAGGGTCAGAGATCGGGGTGAACTCACAGTGCAGCCCTGGAAACTGTCCTTACCCTGTGTGCTTTAAGTTAAATGTGATATTGTTGTAATTAGGAGAAAAACCTTGAACATGGTTTATTTTTAAAGTTTTTTTTTTCTTTTTTCTGAGACAAGGTTCCGTGTAACCCAGGCTGGCCTTGAACGTGCTACTGTAGCTAAGGGTGACCTTGAATGTTGAGTTTTGCTGCTTCCATCTACCTCCTAAAAGCTGGGCTTACAGGCGCGCAGCACCGCACCTGGTTTAAGCAGTGCTGGGGATTGAACCCTGGGCTTTATGCACGCCAGAAAAGCACTCTACCAAGGGAGCCACAGCCTTAGCATCTTAAAGAAAAGAAAATTTTAAGACAGAGTCTTACTATGTAGTCTTAGCTAGCCTGGAACTATGCAGACCAGGCTGGCCTCAAACTCAGAAATTCTCCTGTCTCTGCCTCCCCAGCACTGGAATTAAAGGTGAGTACAACCATGCTCAGCAAGGAAATCTTTGCTTGTTTTTTTCCCCTGATCATGTATTAACTGCTTATTGCTTTAAAAACTTTCTTTGAAATGGTTTTTCCTTTTATTTACTTATTATGTATGAGAGTTTTGCATGCACGTACTACCCAAGGAGGCCAGAAGAAGCATCAGGTCCCCTGCTGGAACTAGAGTTACAGATGGTTGTGAGCTGTCATGTGGGTGATGATAATGGAACCTGGATCCTCTGGAAGAGTAGCCAGTGTTTTTATCCACTGATTTTATCCATCTCTCCAGCCCCACATTAAACATTTTTATAAAATAAGATGAAAATGACAGTTAACTACCATTTTTTTAAGAGCCATCAATAACCACTACTAACACATCACATCTGTAGGTGGATCCCAAACTTGGGGACATAGACAATCCCTTGGAGGCTTGTTAGAACCAGACCACCAGGTCTTGCCCCAGAGTCCCAGCATGAGACCTAACAACTTTCAGGTGATTAATACCCTGAAGCTGCTGGTCTGGGAACCATTTGAAGAGGTCTGTACATCCTTGACCATTCTTTTGGAGTATATGTTAGGAGAAAAGGGAGGTCAGATCATATTATCACTATCCATTTCCTAACTGCTTGTTTCATGTAATAATATTCCACCAATATGTCTCCATGCACAACCACCACCTGAACACATTTTACAACCATGCTTAGATTTCACTGTGTGGCCTGTGCATTATAACTCATCCCTCACTAATATTCCGATGGCTTCTTATTGGATCTCTATCGAGGATTTATTGATTCCAGGCACTCCACAAAAGTATCTTACTCTCTGTCTTAGTCAGGGTTCTATTGCTGTGAAGAGAAACCATGACCATGGCAACTCTTATAAAGAAAAACATTTAATTGTTGTGGCTTACAGTTTCAGACATTGAGTCCATTATTACCATGTGGGACACGGCAGCATGCAGGCAGACATAGTGCTGGAGAAGGAGCTGAGAGTTCTACATCTTGTGCATGCAACAGGAAGTGGTCTGAGGCACTGGGAGTGGCTTGAGCATAGGAGGCTTCAAAGTCCGCCTCCACAGTGACACTTTCTCTAACAAGGCCTTCTAAAAGTGCCCCTCTCTTTGGGGGCCATTTTCTTCAAACCACTACACTTTCACAATCTTATCTGTTCTATTATTTACTGCCTACTGGTGAGGAAGACACTATTGTTCTGACAAATAAGAACCAGAGAGTTAAGTATCAATGCCCATGGGCACCATGCTTGCAATGGAGCGTGTACTCCCAGTCAAATGCTCCAATCTCCTCTTCATCAGTGTGTCTGTAGGTCAATCTCTGAATTGTCATCTCTTTACTTCCTTAGGAGAAACTCCAAGACACAAACCTGCTGGATCAAAGGCATCTCAAGAAGATCTTGGATGCATAGTCACACAGTTGCCAGCAAATGTCATTTGAGATAATGACACCGGAGAGCTGGCTGGGGCTGTTAGCAGCAACGTTGGGACAGCAAGACAGAAAGTCTTAGAGGCATTTGGACCACCCTGGCTTACCCCTTGGCTGTAGCTTGCCTCTTTTCAGAGACCGTTAGCAGCGGTGTCCTTCAGAACTGATCATATTTCAGCTGTGAAATATGTCAACTTGACACAAGTTAGATTATCAGGAAGGAAGAAACCTCAATCGAGAAAATGTGTCCATCAGATACAGCTGTAGGGCTTTTTCTTAGTTAGCGATTAATAGGCAAGGGCCCAGCCCATTGTGGGTGGTGTCATCCCTGGGCTGGTGGTCCTGTGTTCTATAAGAAAGCAGGCTGATCAAGCCACGAGAAGCAAACCAATAAGCAGCTCCCCTCCATGGCCTCTGCATCAGCTCCCGCCTACAGGTCCTTGCCTAGTTTGCATTCCTGCCCTGACTTCCTTTAGTGATGAACAGTGATGTGGAAGCATAAGCCAAATAAACCTCTTTCTCCCCAAGTTCCTTCGGTCATACTTTTTCATCATAACAACAGAAATCCTAAGATAACCTCAGAATTACCTGGGAAGATAGTATCAAGGAGGGATTGTCTAGATGAGGTTAGCCTGTGGGCATGTGGGGGGGGGCTTGTTTAATTGTGTTAATTAATATGAGAAGCCTGAGCCCACTACGGGTAGCACCATTCCCTGGGCTTAGGTCCTGAACTGTAGAAGAGTGAAGGAAGAACCTAAGCTGAGCCCCAAGCATCCATGCCTTCACTTCCCTCTCTGTTCTTGAGTGTGCATGTGATAATTAGCAGTCTTAAGTTCCTTTAGGTTGTTTTCTGTCCAGGTATTCTTTTCAACAGTAATGAAACTAGGACAATGGTTAATGGTTCCAGTCCCAGAAACTGCTGTATGACTTTGGACAGTCAGGCTCGCTTCTCTGAGCCGAAGCCCTCTCGTGGGCTCACGGCAAAGATGAAATGAGGAAGTGTAATATGAATACCTGGCCAGGACCACATGGTCATGGTGCAATGTTTCCTTCTATTTCAATCATTTGTTTGTATTCTATGGGGACAGGAAAATGAGAGCAATCAGATTTCAAGGTTCTGAGAGTCCCAGACTAAAGAGAGTCAGGCTTCGCCACTATGTGGAGATTACAGAAATAGCCTTGGGAGAAGAACAACAGATGAGTTTGAACACACTGCCCACACTGACAGAGGGTTCAACACCCTACCAGGTGCCCCTGCTCTTGGGTAGGGACAGACAGATAGACACACTTCATTTTATCAGACAGAGGCACAAAGCTAACATGCCCTGGACTTGGAAGGAGGGATCAGGAAAGGGATAAAAGCAGCCTAACTGGTCCATCATCACTGAGCTCACACTGTTGACCAGAGCTGTCTGCACAAGCCACTGGCTGTGACATATGAGTTCTGAATTGGTGACGCTGGTCATCTTAAGGGTAGTAACTGAGCTACCACATGTGGAGCTGATAGAACTGACTCTCCTTACACCACTGGACTGTGTGGCTAAGAAACAGCAGGGGGAGCAGATGGGCATGATATGTAAGAATGTCCACATACTTCAGCGTCTGAGGGATGGACTTTATTCTACCCTGAACTCAAACCCCAGTGTTCCAAGCCTCCAGATATGCAGGCTTTGAGTGGAAAGCAGAGCCATGTTTCCAGCTTCTCTTTGTTCCTCAGTTTCCCCAACTGTGGTTTTGAGAGAACAGTCCATTTGAAGGTTCCTCTGCTTGACACTGACATTGTTTTTTTTTTCTTTTTTCTTTGTTGTTGTTTTGCTTTTTTAAAACTGAGACAGGGTTTCTCTTTGTATCCTTGGCTGCCTTGGAACTTGCTCTGTAGACCAGGCTGGCCTCGAACTCACAGAGATCCTCCTGCCTCTGCCTCCCGAGTGCTAGGGTTAAAGGTGTGCACCTCTGACATTTGCAAGGGTTTCTTCTTAACCCCTCAGAAGTGACAGCCTTAAAGGTAATGGGTCGTGGGTAGCCTGGTGGCTTCACTTCTCCCTGGGGCCTCATGAGGACATAATGGAGGAATCACTGGCCACCAGAGCAGACACACCGTAGAGACCAAGGTGAGCTCAGAGGCACTGTCTTCTTTACAGCCCAAACTGAGGCCATCAACACTCAGGGCCATATACCACAGGCCAGATTGGCCCAGCAGTGTGGCTCCCATGACCCTAGTCAAACCTGGGCTAGGACTTTGGTTTTTCAGAACAAAAGCAGGATTTGTAAATGAAGATACTGAAGGTAGGAGTGTCCCATCCAACTGCCACCTAGAGCTCCTTGAACAGTACTGACCCTTTCCGTAAGGAGAGAAGAAAGAATTTCACAAATTCTTTAATTTGACCTTTCTAATCCCCATGCCTACTCAAATGTCACAAAATACTCTATTTTTTTAACTTGTCATGTTTTGGGTTTATGATTTCGTAAGAAACATCACGATTCCCTTTAAAATGTAAAGACGGGTCTTCTATTCGATTCCATTGGTCGACTTCTCTGTTTTTATGCCAATACCAAGCTGTTTTCAATACTGTAGCTCTAGGCAGTTTGGATGCTCACCTTACTAGACCTGGATGGAGGTGGGTGGTCCTTGGACTTCCCATAGGGCAGGGAACCCTGATTGCTATTCGGGCTGATGAGGGAGGAGGACTTGATTGGGGGAGGGGGAGGGAAATGGGAGGCGGTGGCGGGGAGGAGGAAGAAATCTTTAATAAATAAATAAATAAAAATGTAAAGACGGCTGTTTTTTTTTTCCATTCTACCCCAGGAAAGTAAGAAGTGAGAATCAATTCTTTTAAGGTGTGGCTGCTGTTGTCTTTGAGAATCATCTTTTCTAGGGATGTGTGTGGGTAGAAACAATTTCAAGCTCTTTTTCCATACCAACGGAAGAAAACAAGGCCCCCCAAACAAACAAAAAAAAAAAAAAGAAAAAGTTCCACGTGCTGTTTAGGATCCAACATTTGGGCGTTTCACACACAGGGCTTGGAAGAAGGGAAAAGAGATGGTGGCTGGTTGGGGAGCAGGTGTCTAACAATGGGCCAACAGGCTTGAGAGGCAGTGGTGGTCACCCCAACTTCATAGGAGGGCTCACGTTGGGTCAGTGAGTCACTTGCTCAGTTGCAATGATCTTAAGAGAAAGAACTAGGCTTCCACTTTGTTCTCTTGGGCAGGTTATGAGTATCAGGAATTTGCCTAGAGTATGCAAGGCCCTGTACAACTCGCCACAATCCATCCTTTCGGCTAACCTGCATCCTTCCTCTAGAGGGCAGGGAAAGAGGCCGTTGGGCTCGTGGAGAACTTCTCCTGGCCCCACTGTCTCATCAGGCCAGCCCTCCTCACCGTCCCTGATGCTGGCCTCTTCGTGAAGAGGAAAAGGAAATGACTTAATGATGTGCATGCAATTGACAGACAATGCATGGAAGTCCAGCCATATTGGAGCCAAGACCCCTCTTAAGCCCCCTACAGGAAACAGGCGTTTTCCAATTCTATCATTAGCCCCAGATATTCAGACAATTGTGGGTTCTTCATACCTCAGTTTCTCCACCAGTAAAATGGGGACACTAAAAATATTTATTCCATGGGGGATGTCATGAGGCCAAATGGGGCTTCTATAAAATTGCCCTGTGTGTCTGGCACACAGAAAGGGGTAACTTTTGACAGAGGGCTTTACATTCCTCTGAGGACCCTAGAAATGAGGGGGCCAGCATGCCCATCCCACCAGAGCTACCTCTTGTATGTCTCCCTTCCCAACGCTTGTTCCCATCTCAGAGGGAACAATGCATGGTGCCCACTCTCAGGCACACAGCAGGGCACGATGTTAGTACCACTTTCTACTGAGAAAGACACTGAGGTCGGCAAGGCCAGCGACATGCCCACAGGGAGAACCGAAGTTTAGGAGAGGCTGGGCGGGGCTGTCACTCACCAGCCACACCATGAGGTAGGAGAACACGGCAATCCACAGTGTGGCCGTGACGAAGGTGACCATGAAGAACTTCTCCCAGCGGGGCTTGCTGCAGTTGGGGATGGTGACACACAGGAGGAAGATGAGGGGCCAGGTGAACACCCACTTAGCTTTGTCGCCTTTGGCCTCTGCGAAGGGGTTGGGGGTGGGACAAGGGGTGGAAGAGAAAGACACTGGGTTACACAATTTCTTATCCACTCCCGGTTTATTGTTTTCAAGTTAAACTTGGTGTGACTTCAAGCAACTGGGGCCACGGGATTGTCCTCTATCATGTCACCTGGAAGTAGCAGGAGGACTCAGTGCTTGTTGACTGACCCACTTAGGTCCACTGTAATCCTTACGCTGACCAGACAAGAAAGGTGAGCTAAGCAGGGATGACGCCGGTCCAGGGAGCTGGGAGGGGAGGTGGGACATGAGTTCTGGGATCAGACAGCGGGAGTGATCCCATCAATTCTGCTTGTTCCTTGAGGATAAGGGTCAAATTAGGACAACGACAACATAGTAACTGGCCTGTGGAGTGCGGCAAGCGGTCCTGAGCCCTTTGCATCTTGCTGTCTTCATCTGTTCATAAGAACATTCTCTCTGTCTTGGTGGTTGCAGGAATGGTGTGACAGAGAGTGTGGGAAGCACTAGGCACACGGCCCAGCACACAGGAGGAGGGAGCAGAAGCTGGAAGGCACACCGAGAGCTCGTGTGCAAGACCCCGAAGCTGGTGGAAAGCATCAGTGTGTTTGTGCAAGAAAGGCACATGTTGGGGTCAGCGAGATGGCCCTGTGGGTCAAGGCTCTAGTGACTTATTGCACAACTAACTCCTAAAAACGGTCCTCTAACTCAACACATGCATACCTGCACTCACACACGTGTGCACATATGACAAAAACAAAATACTCTCTCTCTCTCTCTTCTCTCTCTCTCTCTCTATCTCTCTCTGTCTCTCTCTCTCTTACACACACACACATATATTTCTGTCTGTATTTATTTTGTTTGGGTACATGGGGTGTATGTCCCAGCGCTGGTGTGTACAGGTCAAAGGACAGCTTGCAGAGGCTGGTTCTCTCCTTCTGCCATGTGGGTCTGGGTCATTGACCTCAGTCATCAGGCCTGATGCCAAGAGCCATTACCCTATGAGCCATCTTATTGGCCCTCAGATATTTTACAAAGTATGCATACTCTCCCTGAGTACCCACAGACAGTTCTTTAGCACGGACTGAGTGTGGGGCTGTAAAACAAGACCCAGTGAGTTTAGGACCGACATCAGGCAGTGTGTGCTTGCGAAACTCAAAGGAATGGAATTAGAACTCAGTATTGGGAGGGAAAATGGGGGATTTGTAAACACGGGGGAGTTACATAGCACAGTCCTAAGCAACTGACATGTCAGAGAAGAAATCACAGGGGAAATTAGGAAATACTGGAAGAAACAGAAAACAAAATGTAAAATGTCAAAACTCACAGGATGCGGTGGAGACAGGCCCAAAGGAAACTTCTAACTGTAAATGTCCATGTTGAAGTGGGAACCACTTAAAACCCAGGACATTATGCTCCTCCCAAGACAAGACAGAGAAGTGAGGACCAAGTTCAAAGAATGCAGAGGAAGGAGTGCCCCTCGGAGGATCCCTGGGGCCTGAGACTAGACAGGCCGGCTAAACTAGAGAACCTGTCTCACAAATGAGGTGGGTGGCTCCTGAGAAATGAGGCCCAAAATTGACCTCTGACCTCCACACACACATACACTTCCTATACTCATGTGCACCTGTGTGCACATACGAAAGAAAAGGGTTTTGAATGGCCCATTTTCCAAAGACACATACAAATGGCCATTAAACCTATTTTATAATGCCCAACACACAAACTAAAAAAGTACATACATACATGTAATATTCTTTAGTCATTAAGCAAATACAACTAAAATTATTTCATACTCATAACTGTAACTATAGTAAAAAGACATAACAAATATTGTCAACGATGTGGAAAAGTACAACCCTCACATACTGGTGGAGCAAACGCAAAATGGATAGGCTCCTTAGAAAGCAGTCTAACAGGTGCCCTACAGAGTTCAACACAGCTGCCTCATGACCCAGGATCTGGCTTTCCCCATACACACCTGAGAGAGATGAAGACAAATGCTTACTGTCGCCCCCAAATGGACACAACACAACCATAACTCGGGCGAGGAAAGCATAAGCCAGCTGTGGTCTGTAAGGCCAGGGGAAGAGCTGAAATACTGAGGCAGGCATGCCTCAGCAGGGAGGAAGTCAGACACAAAAGCCACACAGTGCTAGGCTCCATCCAGATGAGATGTCCAGAATCAGAAAGGAGCCCAGTGGTCTCCAGGGAGAGAGGCAGGACTGGGGAGTCTTTGCTTGTGGCTGTGTTTGGTGATTTTTTTTTTAAATATAACAAAATATTTTGGAATTATATACTGATGATGGTCATATTGTTCTCAACACTGAAGGGAAATGTGCCATAAAGGATCTATTTTATGGCATATGAATTATGTCTCAGTTTTTTAAATTGCAGAGCAGGTTGGAGCTCATCGGTTTCAGAGCTGTCTACGTGCACTTTATAATTTCCTAAATAATCATAGTTCAAGTGTGTTTGCTTACAGAAACAAAACAAATCAACAATGACAACAGACTAACCCAAGCTGCCTACAAGGAGCAAAGAGAATGCGGGGAGCTCGAGGTCAGCAAGGCAGCTGGTTATCCAGCCAGATGATGCAATCAGGAAAACATCTGTCTCCTATCTCATTCTAAAGGCACCCCCCCCCCCGCATACTGGGAACCTCCAGCATAAACAGGAGCATGGTTTCTGTCCCATGGTTTGTCCCAGCTTCCAGGCTCCCCTTTTGCCAACTATACTCCGACCGATTTGGGCTGCTGAGGCAGGCTGAGACATTCCAAGGCTCCATATACAGGAGGATTATTCACTTTGGGGAGCTGTGACCTGGCCACCTAAATACCCAGGAACCTCTCTGCAGACAGACACAAAAACAGTGGAAGGACACATTTCTTCTTTCATAGACACCAAATCGCACGAGGCCTTGGTCCTTTTGCTGGTATGGGCTTTGCGTGTTGTTTTGACATCTGTCATCATTTTGGTCTCACCCAACAGCTAGCATCAACACCCACCACTGGTTTCCTAGGAAACAATCCTCTAGCGGACCCTGTCTCTGCTGCTGTGGTTTCTAATAGTCAGGTGTCACATACTGGTGGATTAGAAAATTCACTTTAGTGGGTGGAAACCAGCATCTCCTTAAAAAGAAACGGAAAATAATGGGGTTACACAGAGTGAAAGCTGAATATCATTCCATGAAACCAGGGTGTGTGTGTTTGTGCGTGCACGCACACACATGTATGTGCATGCATGTGAGTAGATAGGCCAGAGGTCAACCTTGCAGGTCAAACTTGGCTTTTTGTCTGAACTGGGTGCCATTTTCCCCAGGCTTCTTAGCCTTTGAGCCTGTCTCCACTTTCCCAGTATGAGGACTACAAGCACACACTACCAAGAAATAATTTTAAAGGGCTGTGAGGCCACACAGGGTGATGGGGAAAATGTCCATGTCCGTCCCTGAAGATCCAACACTGATGGTTCAGTGGTAGCCTTCTTACTTCCCAGTGACAGCTACCTCAGTGGTGCTGGAAGCCCCTCCTAGTGCCCAGCCTTTCCCTTCTCATGCACTGCCAGGGCAAACACCATCACAGACTGATGGATATGTCAACACCAAGGACATCTTATTTCTTTCCCTAAGTCTCTGATTTCTCTCTTGAAGTAGAACATTGCGATTTAATTATGTGACAGAAACTATTTAAAATGAGCTGTAACGGAACAGATGGCCGGCCACACCAGAGGGACACGAGCACATGTAGTAGCCGATGGAAACCCCACACTCATTTGGATGGCTCACTAATTAGACACCTCAATTAAGGGAGTGGCTAAGTTGTGTGGTCCTGGGGGTGGACTGCACCCCTGGCTGCCGGAGAGATTTTCTTGGGCTCAGATGGCTGAGACAGTATCACTGCTTCTCAAACACAGAGCCCCTCCGAAGGATCTTACCTGCCTGCAGGACTGATGCTTTGGAAGGTCTGGATGAAGGGTCTGAGAATTTGCATTTTTTCAGAAGAGATTGGATCTCCCCTATGTTGTTCAGGGTGGCCTCCAACTTCTGGCTCCTCCTACTCAGCTTGCAGTAGCTGGAGCCACAGGGAGCTGTTACTTAAGATACTTATTTTTGGGCTGGAGAGAGAGCTTGGTAGTTAAGATCACTGGCCGCTCTTCCAGAGGACTCAGGTTTGTTTCTCAGCATCTTCTGATACCTTCTTTTGGCCCTGCCCACCCCCTGCCCACCTCCTGCCCACACCCACCCCCTGCCCACCTCCCCAAGGCTCCTCAGGCTTACTAAGGAAAGCTGAACATTCAAATGAAGGCTCTCCCTCTGAGGGCCTTGCCTTGAGTTCGGAGGCCCTAGAGTAGGTTAATTGTTTGATGAGTGTGAGAAACCCCAAGGGATCGTGAAGACTTGCTGGTCCCATCCTGTGCTCTCAGCAGAGTGGGCTCTGGTGCTTACCAGCCGCAGACCTAGCAGCAGGTCCTCCCTTCCCATCGTCTCTACCATTTTCACTGAAGGCAAAAGAGGGCACAGCCAGAGGCAACCACTTACAGACAGCCAGACCTGGGTGCCAGGACCAGCTGTGGCTCCTATTCACCTACATGGGGCTTTCCTAATCTCAGACTCCTCACTGGGGAAATGGGAATCCACCAGCCCTCCCAGCAAGGCCACTGCCAGAGTCCAAGCATAAATATGAGATGGTTAGTGGGTATAAGGTACCACTACATGTGGGGAAGGACCCTGTTGTGTTGTCCACCCCTCCCTCAGCCTCACTAGACTCTGTGGGCTCCCCAGGCTCCCCCTGCCTCCTCCCTCAGGTCTAGGTTAGCAGTGAAGGTGCTTTATTGCTTCTCCAACTTCACCATGACTGACCCACAGACACCGGGGTACTAAAGTGGCCTTTAGAATCTCTGATGGCAAGTTGTTGAGTCCGTGCCTCCCCACCCCCAGCAGAGGCTGCAAAAAAAAAAAAAAAAAAAAGCAAAAGGTATCCTCCTCCTAGTTCTGACTTCCCAGAAGGTTCCTCAATCTGAAAAGCAGAAGCAAGAAGAGGTGGGGGCCCCCCTTTTCTGTGGCTTTGGGTTCATGAGCATGGAGCAGGCTGCAGGGGAGCTGCATTTGCTACAGCACTGGGCACAACCTGGCAAACTTCTGAACAACCCTCTTCGGGCAAAAGGATCTGTGTGACCTTTGTTGCCAAACTCAGGCATCACAGAAAAGGCCTGGGCTCAGGGATACAGTGTCCTGGGTGTCCCAGCCAGTGCTGCTCTGATCTGGCAGACAGGATGCATCTTGGGATTTCCTAGAAAATGGACATGATGCAGGCTGGGTTTGGGCCTGGCAGAGATTTCCCTTTGGGTAAGCCATTGACTCAGTTTCCTATTTGGAATATAGTCTAAAAGTTCCCAGTACTGCTTCGAACTTTAACATCCAGAGACTATTTGCTGCTAACCACGGAGAACTACTGCTTTCACTGAAGAAAAACTAGCGAGCCTCCTGTAACGGAGCATGAGGCTCTTCCAGCTCTTTGAACAACCACTTACAGGACTGGAGTCATGGCTCAGTGGTACATCACTTACCTAGCATGCACAAGGGTATGGGTTTGATCCCCAGCATGGCACACTAATGATAACAAGCAGTTGATAAATTAACTATATTAAAATTACTTAAAGCCAAAAGGTAGAAACAACCCAAATGTCTTTAGGAGTGTGGTATATTCACTACAAGGAAAAGGTACAATACACATTACAGTGTGGATAAACCCTGAAAACACTATGCTAAGTAGAAGCAGCCTGGAACAAGAGGCTAGACCTCATTTGATTTCATAATTATAAAATATGCGGGCTATAGCTCTCTAAAGAGATGGTAAGTAGGTTAGCTGTTGCCAGTGTTGGGGGGCTCCAATGGTTATACAATTTCTTTAGGGAAATGATGGCAACTCCGCCATAATGACTGTGGGGGTGGTTGTACAGCTTAACAAACCCATGAAAAGGTGTGAATATATCTGGGTAAAGTGGTTGTAGTCAAGAATAAAAGTGCTGGGCCAGGATTTGTTCCTATCAGTCTGTGAGCTGATGCCTCAGGGGTGCACAGAGTGATTGACAGGAGAGTGACTGACTGGCAGGAGAGTGACTGGAGGGACAAGTCTGTGACATCACTACTCTGGCTTAGAGGCTGCTCACTGAGTATGAGGTGTCTCTGGTGGCTCCCATGACCAAGGAGGGAGCAAGGTCATTTCCGACAAAAGTTCCAAGAGTCTCTGGGTTCTGGGCAGAGGGAACAGAGGTGGAGCTGTGCACACCTGGGGTCTGGGCAGAGGGAACAGAGGTGGAGCTGTGCACACCTGGGGTCTGGGCAGAGGACCCAAAGGCTATCCCGACCAGCACACTATCAGAAGCCCCACCAAACAGAGGAAGGCGGGGTGTAAGGGTAGAAGCCCTGAGAAATCCTGGGATGTCCTGAACGGCATCTTTTACTACTTCAGTTGAGAGCTGAAGCCCTAACCCCATAGTGACTGTATTTGGAGTCAGGTCATTTAGGGGGCAATTCAGGTTCAATGAGCTCCTAACGGTGATGAAGCAGGGCCTGATTTAGCAAGTAAAGTACTTGCTGTGTAAGGATGAGAACCTGAGTTCAAGCTCCAGAATCCACATAAAAGAAAAAGAGAGGCCAGGTGTGGTGTTGTTTTTATCCTTGAACTAGAGAGGTGGAGAGGGGTAGGATCCTGGGGCTCACTGGCCAGCTGAACTGACAAGCCCCCGGATCAATGAGAGACCCCACCTCCCCCATCTCAAGAAACAAAGTAGGGAGTGACTGAGGAAGACACTTGAGGTTGACCTCTAACCTTCACATGGACACACATAGACACCTGTGAGGTTGACCTCTGACCTTCACATGGACACACATAGACACATGTGAGGTTAACCTCTGACCTTCACATGGACACACATAGACACATGTGAGGTTGACCTCTGACCTTCACATGGACACACATAGACACATGTGAAGCTGACCTCTAGCCTTTACATGGACACTCACATAGACACACAGAGTGCTGGAGACGAGATTCTGAATGTTCTCTTTCCAGGTGTATGCACCAAACAGAGGCAGCTGAGCTGCAATGAGCAGCCAGGAGGCCATCCCTGGGTGGGGGGAGCCCAACCATGCTGCCACCCTGATGGCACACCACAGGCCTCCAGAACTGTGGGAGGAGAGGTTCTGTTGCCTACAGGGCCCAGGCTGTGGTGTCTGTTTCAGTACCCTGACTAGTACAGAGAGCTAGAGGAATTCTGTTTTGGGCGGCCCCTGGCATGCATCCTGGTAGATGCTAGCTGACCCAGTGGTGGAACAGGAAGGTCCTCCTGGTAGGTACAATATGAAGTGAGAGAGAACGGTTCCGTTGCAGGGTCAGGAAGGCTCCCATGAACACATAGGGCATTCCAGATCATAACCCAGCTACAGACAACTCACGTCTGAGCTTTTCCCCTGGCCAGGGCTCAGGGTCACTGGCCCACTGATTAGGGTAGAGCAAAGACTATAGACCTTGGCTTCCACAAGAGGCAATGCTGCTCCTTCTCCCTGGGAGACCACACCCTAGCTTCTGGGGGCCCGGGGAGCGGGGAGGAGCGGTAGAGGGGACCAGCATCAATAAGGTGGGCCCAGGTTATAGGGAGGCTTGGGAACTACTACCCTAGCTTTTGGATGGTCAAGGTAGGGCCTCTGCCCCTGTTCTGGACAGCTGTAGTGAGGGAAACAAGGCATGTGTGGCCAGCCTTTGGGCTCCCTTAGGCTATAGTGGACAAAGTAGAATTTTCTTGGATCATACATTAAATTCCAGGGATGTCCAACTTAGAGCCCCATGGGCTACCACCACTATTACCACACAGACACACAGACATGCAGGCACACACAGACACACACATGTATATACACACAGAGAGAGACACAGACACAAACACACACACACACACGCAGAGTTTCTTATTTTTGTGACACCTCAACACAATGCTGTTATCTATAAAATTCATGATTGAGAATTGCCCAGTTTAAAAACAAAAGTCTTGATGTTTTAGGTAGATAGATTTTGTGATGGCTGCATTCACAGCTAGCCTGGGTTACATTCAGGTTGAACACACATGATAGAAAACACATCCCGTGGTCATCTCCTCAGATTTGCCTGGCAAGCCTATAAGCTCCTAGGGAACAGTCCCAACTGCAGCCCTAAGGCCAGAACAGAGCCTCATGCCTGGCGTGCATTTTCTTCCTTTGACCTTCAAAACTGAGGCAAGCCCAGGTCCACAGGGGTTCCCAAGCCTGGGACTTTTCTAGAACACTGCCCGTGGTCTAATCAGGGTGGATGGAAGCTGTATACAGCACATGCTATGTGGACGGAGCATGTTGCAGTCCACATGAGTTCTTCGGAGTGCCTACTATGCACTAGACTATGCAAGACATGATGATATCACCATATGAACTGCTTAGGATACAAGTGCCAGCACCCTACTGTGTGGATGAGGAGTAGGGGGTCAGGGAAGTGAGCAGCTGGCCCAGGGTCAGTGCTGTGGAAGGGCAGGACTGAAATTCAAATCTAGGACCCTGGATTCCATAGCTTACCCCCAATCCTGCCTGAAATAGCACAAAAGCATCAGCATGGGCATGGCTCGCACCAATCTCTCGAGCCTTGATACAGCCACATTGTTTCCAAGCTGGTCCCAGGGACAGCTTCTTCCCTTTCCAAAGATCCCAGTCCCTTGTATTCCTAAAGGTGGGGAGAGCAGCAGCCTCATGGACCCCCAAGGGGATATCTCAGAGCTACCACAGGCCCTAGGCCTGTTAAACCAGCAGAGCTGGACTGAAAGGAGGCCAAGGAGGCCCAGAACTGAGGTCCTGGGTGTGGCATTCACTGGCCTCCTCTCACTTCCTGTGAACCTTGACCTCTGCCTTCCCTGTCCACACCTAGAGGGGCAACCACCACCCTGTACTGCTTCCATGGCTACTCTGCTCCCAGAGAGGAGGAAAAGGGACTATAGTTTCCACGGCAACCCTGTCAACACCTCTGCTACACAAAGGGAGCTTCCCCTGGATATGGGAAACAGGCTAGATCCTGAGCAGGGAGCCAGCACCAAGGGGAAGCTGAGGAAGCTGTTGTTCTTGGCTAGGTCAAGGCCACACCCAAGGACATCCTGGAACCAAGAAAGAAGGTGGGCCAATTACAGAGGAAGGCCAGAGCTCCCCAAAGGGCTCAGGGAGGATTCACAAGGCAGTCACCTAGGAGGCAGCTGGGGGTGTCTCTTGAATTAGTACCATCCTATGTAGTGACCTACCCAGAGACTCCCACAACTATACCCCTGAAGTGGCCTAGATCTGGTTGTAGGGGAGAGGGGCAAGTCCTAGGGGCTGCTCCATTTACTCCGGCCAAATTCGAGGCTGGGAGTCATCCTTCCAAGGGGCTGCCTGACTTTACAGAGTAAGAGCTGACCCTCATGGGTCTCTCTTGTAGGCCCCTGGACATCTTGAGACCAGGAAGTCAATGAAGTGGCCAGTGGGGAGTAGTAGAGGGAAGAACAGAGCTGCCCATACCCACCTCTCAGAGATGGAGACCATGACATAGATGACTAAGGGACCGTCATCACAGGTTTCAGACTGTGCCACACATAGATCACTAAGGGACCGTCATCATGGGTTCCAGACTGTGCCACACATAGATCACTAAGGGACTATCATCATAGGTTCCAGACTGTGCCACACATAGATCACTAAGGGACCATCATTACGGGTTCCAGACTGTGCCATACATAGATCACTAAGGGACTGTCACCACAGGTTCTAGACTGTGCCTTTCTTGCTATGGCTCTGCTCTAAACCCCTCCGCCTACCTAGCACTGGTCCTTTGATTACCATAGTTCTGTGTCCTCTGACTTGACCTCATAGACCCTGGAGAGGAATGGGTCTGGTGGTGGGGTGACACAGGGCTTTAAAGGGGTACCCAGGATGTAACCCAGGGCCTGTGTTCCTGTCTCTTATAAACCCAGGGCCCATCCTGGTCTACTGGCCTTGGAGCTGGCTCTGGGAGGATGGACGGTTCTCCTAGGCCCTATGGAAGTCCTCCTATCAGTGTGTCCTAACAGGAACATACTGCGGACCCTGGATCTGGAGAGGACCACTCCTTTTGGCTTTCAGGGTCTCAGATAACTCAGGGACAACTCCTACCAAATTAATGTGACTTTCACCCTGGCCAGCCAAACGGGCTGAACATGCACAGCATATGGTCCCACAGGGATACAGGATGCAGGGATGCATCACCGATGGTCCAGACACTAGTTCCTTTGGGCCATCAGGATGGCAAAGGGAGCCTGGATCCCAGGACTGATCTCCTCAGAGACCTCAGGAAGGGGTCAGATTTCGTTTTGGGGGGTAGAAAAGGTGTTTGTTCAGGTCTAGCAATTCCTAATCAACCCAAATCCTTGGAATACCCTAAAGAAGCATGAACACATGCACCCTCCAGGCCCTGTTCTGGGCTCAAGGCTAGGCCCTGAATTTGAGAAAGAGACTGGTGTTGCAGAATATTTGTTTACACTGTAAAGATGTGTCTTTGCCAAAATGCTTTCTGATTGGTTTATTGAAGAGCTGAATGGCCAATAGTTAGAAAGGAGGTATGGGTGGGACTTCCAGGAAGAGAGAAAACTCTGGGAAGAAGGCAGAGTCACCAGCCAGACACAGAGGAAGCAGCATGGGCAGTATGGAAAGATGAGTTAACAAACCATGCAACAGAACATAGATTAAAATAAATGGATTAATTTAAGTTATAAGAAATAGTTAAGGCCAGGTTTTCATAATTAATAATAAGTCTCCATGCCATTATTTGTGAGCTGGTGGTCCAAAGAAAAATCTGACTACACCTGGAGCTGAAGTAGGCACATAGCATTGAGACTCTGATCCAGAAAATCCAGGGAAGTCTATGGTTCCAGGAGAGCTTATATCTCCAGACACAGTGCCCAGGGTTCCAGACTGGTGGGCCCAGGCCAGCTACACAGACGTGGCAGAAACAGGGCAGGTGCTTAGCGAGTCAGGTGCTAAGCACAGAACTTTCATCAGAACAATATGAAACTTTGGATTGGAAAGTTCCAGAGTTCTGCTGCCTCTTAGGGTGGTATGCAGAAGGACAAAATACCCAGAAATGGAGCCCAGTGCTTACAACTCCGGGCCCCACCTAGGGCAGCAGAGACTCATGGAAGGCTGAGTACAATGAACACAGGGTGAGTTCTGGATTCTCTCACAGGCAAACTCTTGAGTTTGCTCACTCAATAGGTTTGCAAGAGTGCAGATATGGTGCTGGGATACAGAAATACGTCAAATAGACAAATATGCCTGCCCCAAGGGAACTGATAGTTTAGTGGAGGGAGACACACAAGATAAAAAATTGTATAAAGTATTTACAATGAGGTGACCTGGGAAGACCATACTGATAATGGTGGCACCAGAGCAGAAGCGAGGGAGCAAGCCATGTGGATGACCGAGGCAAGTGCTTTCCTGCAAGAGCAGTGTGAAAGTACCAAGGTAGGAACATGAGTGGCATGTCTGAGGGACAGCAGTGACGATGCCAGTGTGGCTGGAGCTGAGGGGACCGGAGAGGAAAGAGCAGGCAAATTTAGCAAGGACTCAGCAGCTGGATGACCCTAGGCCTGTAGGGCAGACTCCAAGAGAGATAGGAGGATGCTCAAAGACCTGAGGCAGCCTGTGGTTTGACCTGGCTTCTTTACAGACGCACATCCAGATGTGTCCAGTAAGGAGCAGTTTCACCTTACACTACCCTATCTAGAAGTGAGGTCATACATGGACAAAAGTGTCCTGCTCATGAAAGCGAAGGGCAGGAGTGTAAGGATGTCCACAGAGGTGGTCCAGCCAGTAAACGTGCTTGCTATGCAAGCAGGAAGACCAAAGTTCGAATCTCCAGCACTTACATAAAAAGCCAGGTGCAGCTGTATGAGCTTGTAACCCCAGTGCTGTGGGAGGCAGAGACAGGAAGATCTCTTGGGCTTTCTGACCACCGGCCTAGCTCCAGATTCAGTCACAGGCCCTATCTCAAGGGAATAAGATGGATAGTGACACCTGATGCCACCTTCTTTGGACCCCTGCATCAGTGCATGGGTCCATGTAACAACCCCCCTGATTATGGGTCTATACCCTCGCCACTAGTATCCATAGAAATAGTATTACTGGTTGTTGCTTTTTTATTATAAGACAGACCAGCTGCCCAGAGCATTCAAGTGTGGTCACTAGGAGTTACCAGTGCTTCCTGTAGGCAAAATGGCCTCTCTCTGGCCCTTGGGCTACAACCACATTCAGCGATGTCTGTATCTAACTAGCTCTTCCCTGGACTACTGACAGTTCACTTATCCACTGCCTTAGGGCACCCTGGTGACCTAATATTGGCTCTCTGTACCAGTTCTCTTCCACTCCAGGATCAGGGCCTCCATCCGGAAGACCCAGGCATGGTTCCAAAGGTACCCACAGAAGCATGGCTAGAAGACCAGCACCCCCAGACTCACCAGGCATTGAGAAGGGGGACAGGAAGACCGTCTCTACTGACTCTGGTTCTGGGGGTGGTGGCTGTGGTGGCGGCTGCTGCTCCTGGCCCTGCTGCGGGTCTTCAGGGTTCTCCCCAGGGACGTTTCCATTCTCCATGTTCTCATGTTTCCCATTTTGCAGTGGCTTGCTATTAACACCATTGGCCGAGTTGATCAACCTCTGTCGCTGTGGGACAGGAGGCAAGACAGACACCAATCTGAGTGACGTAGAACCATGCATTGTCTTCTGTCTTACAATCCCCCCTTTTAACAACAGCCATTAGTTGCTTTCCATCCTTGCTAAACCTTGCTGTAGTTGGTCCTTTCCCTTTAACCTGTTCTGGGTGTGTGCTAGTATGGAATCCAGCTTCATTCAGTCCATCTCCAACAACCAACGCTCCAAACATCTTACTAGGTTTTTGGTCAATGGGTTGTCCTTCTGAGTCTCAGTTCATGTCTGATGAGTATGTTCTCCAAAGCCAGCAGCTTCCACCAAACCCATCCCCACCCTTTGACATGGCTAATGACAAAAGCAGCTTTGGAGCCATCCTAGCCAGGCTGGTTTTGTGTAGTTCATCCATGGCTTCTTTGAACATAGGCATGAACAGAAGGCATATCGAATGAAATCAACAGGGCTGAGGACATAACTCAGTGGGTAGCCTATTTGCTTAGCATACATGAAAGCCTGGGTTTGAACCCCACACTTAATAAACCAGGCCTGGTGGCAAATGCCTGGAGCCCCAGCACTTGAAGACTAGAGGCAGGAGGGCAGTAAGATCATAATCAGGGATTATGCTTGGACACCTAGTGTAGTTGGAGAACAATTTGGGCTACAAGAAACCCCAAGGCCTCACATTCTCTGGGCCCTATCTCTGTTCAGCTCTCTTCACCTGTTCCCTTATGGGTCAGCCCTGTGGGTCATGGGCATTCCACAGGAACATTCAAACCATTCCCTACCAATCCAACAGGAGACTCAGGGGCAGAGATGTGGTTCTCAATAAACTTCCATAATGAGGTGCCCAGCATCCATCCTGGTGGTCTCATGGAGGGGGGCATTGCCACTCATAACAAAGGCTCACCCTTGCTCTGAATATTGCTGAGCTGTCTTCACGTAGGCTCGAGACAAAGATTCCTAAGCCAGGAAAAGTGTGGCGTATGTGCATGCGTGCGAGTGTGTGTGTGCGTGTGTGTGCATGTTGGGAGGTGGATACATGTGTGTATGTGTTGGGATGAGGGGTACTTCTCAACCTTTTTCTACAAACAGTCCTTACCACAGTCCACCAAAAAGAGCGAAAGGGCCTTTGTCTGATAGCCAGGCCAAAACACTCAGTATTTGGTAAGTTAGCTGGGATTAGGTGAAAATCCGTCCATGAAATCCCAAACAAACAAAAACAAATAAAGAAAGACCTATTTTTGCAGAGACAGAATATAAAGGCAGGGCCATTGCTCCACGACAGGATTAAGGTGAAGACTGTAGAGGGTGCAGCTCTGGCTTCAGAGTCAACAGAGGATTCTACCCTATCCCACACACATGTGCATACTTAAAAATGAAAATTAAAGACAATCTTTAAAATGACCGAGGACATGAGACCACAGTGTCATATATATGCATACACGCATGTGTGAATGACTGTGTGTGTATTTGTGTGTTTACAAGAGCATTATTATGTGCATACAAATGCAGGTGCATATATGCAAGCGCAAATGCGTAGGTGTGCATGCAATGGGTGACCACTCATGTGGAAGACAATGGGTTAGCCTTAAGAGCTGTCTGCCATTTCTATTTAAAACGGAACCTCAGTGTTGGGATCGCAAGTACACGCCAACAGGCCCGGCTTTTAAAATGCAAGTTCTGAGGATTGAACTTGGGTCCCTATGCTTTCGAGACAAGCACCGTACTGACTGAGCTACTTCCTCAGAGTGTCTCAAGAAATAAGCCCAGATATGTTGTGGGTTTTGTTTTCCTCTGTCCCATCCTATGACGACTGTCTTTAAAGTCACTGCTTAGGCCCCAGGCACAACCCTCCCATGCATGTGGATGAATCTTGAAAGCTGCAAACACCCTGTCCAGGAACCTCAAACAGGAACTGAGACCAGGGAGACAGAGATCTAGTGGTGGGTGTGAGATCAGGATTCACTTCCTTTCTCCGGAGCCCAGACTCCGTGGTACTCAGGCTACCTCACAGAGCAGGGCAACCCCAGCAGCTGAAAACACTTGTGCTACCAACTACTTGTATTTACCAGCAAAACCTGCTGGCCTGGCGTGGTGCACATAACTGTAAGCCCAGTGCAAGGAAGTTGAGGCAGGAGGATCCTGAGTTCTAGGTCAGCCTGGACCGCACCATGAAGTCAAGACCAGCCTAGCTTTCTCAAACAAATAAACAACTCCAAACCTATGTGATAAAAGATGCTATAAAGTCCTTGCCCCCAGTCTTCTGGAGTTATTTTCTACACTCCCCACAGCACCCTGTGGGTGGGATTCTCATGCTTCTGACAAATGGGCAGGATTCTATAAAAGTTCCCTGAAATGAATTTCACAAATATAGACCAGAATTCATTCCCCTTGCTTTCCACCCATACATGACACACTGAACCATGAATCAAAGCATAAGTGTCCCAAAGAGACAACCTTTAGACTCTGAGGAATAATGCTTTTGCAGACATCCGTGTGCTAAGTTTCACTGTCTTGGTCCTCTGGCCACTGCATGCTTCAGAGAATAAAGCCAGCAAGATATAGAATGTACTTAGAAAGCAAGGCCTGGAAACAGGCTAAGCTGCTGGGTAACATACTATGTTACATTTGCAGTCTGGTTGAGTGCTAGCCAAGTTCTGACTACCGTTTCCAAAGGAGGAGACACTCAGAACACCAGGTGTGAAGAACAAATCCCCCATTCACCAGTCTGGTGGTTTGAAGGCAAATGGTTCTCATAGACTCAAGTGTTTGAATGCTTGGTCCCCAGCTAGTGGAACTGCTTGGGAAGAATTAAGAGGTGTGGCTTTGTGGCAGGAGGTGTGTCAGTGGGGTGGGCTTTGGCCCCAAGAATGTAGAAGTCTTAAAGAAAAGTTTTGGGTGAGGGGGGAGACTTTGGAGTTCGTCCCCTCCACCCCAAGTTGTTTAATCTCCTGCTGAGTAGGAGGAAATCTGCCTCCAGGAGTTTCTTCCCCCTTGTGCTGTGACTTGTGCTCCACGGCAAAAAGATAAAAATGGCTGTTTATACACACCAGACCCAGTCTGAATCCATCTGTCTGTCTGTCTCCCTCCTTCTGTCCGGTACCCCTCCCTACCCCTCCCTGCAACTTGTGGATCGGATGTGAGCTCTCAGCTCCTTCTCTAGCACCATGCCTGCTTGCCTTTTGCCACGCTCCCTGCCAGGATGATGGATTAATCTTCTGAAACTGTAAGCGAGCTCCCTATTAAAGGTTTCCTTTTATAAATTGCCTTGGTTGTGGTGAACGGCAACAGAACACTAAGACAACTGGTGATTCTTCAAGGGTCATAATCCACAGAGAACGGGAGTATGTTCATGCTTGGTTCTCTAATTAACCCTGTGAAGAAACCACCCATACTGCAGGTTCCCCTTTCTCTAATTAGCTCGGCTCTAGCAACTGACAAATAGTGAAATAGCTTAGGTGTGGTGTTCCTCCACCTTCTGCTTAAGCTTCCATGACAAGCCTCTGCAGGCCCCCTACCCTTCCTTCCTCCCATCCCTGAAACTCCAGGAAGAGTCCTAAGGGGACAGAGCCTGTGGAACTGCCAGACCCACCCAAGGCTATTCACGTTCTGCTAGCCAGTGTACCCAGCCTTTCTGACATGCAACATGGTCTTGTCATCTGCAAAGTTCATGCTTGAGAGGCATGTATTTGAGTTAAAAAAATTTGTGTTTTAGGCAAGGTTACAATTTTGTGTTGGGTGGCGTTCATAGCTACTCCTCACCACATGCAGTCTGAGGGTTACAGGCTGTACCTGTGTGTTGGGTTAACTTACCTCATTAATAATGATCCTGCTGGCCATCCGTAGTCGGGTCCTGGGCCCAAACTTGTTGGTGATCATGATGCGCAGGCCGGCCTCCGGGAAGGTGAACTTGGGAGGGCTAGAGCTCAGAATCTCATCCACCATCACCACTGGGGTCTTGCTGTAGGGAGGTTTCTCCTTCACTATAGAGCACAACTCATGATCAGTGTTGACTCCTTGGAGGACAGTGCCCTAGTGATAGGGACTCACTTCCCTCATGGCCAGCATCTTGGGGCAATGCTTGGTAGCTGGCAGCTACTCTGAGGTCAGAAACCCAGCTTCAGCATCTCCCTTCAAAGTGTGGCTTACTTCTGACATACCCATGACTCAGCAAGTTAGACAGATTCATCAGGTGCCCTGTTACTCATGTGCTACACCTGGCTTCTCCATGGTTGGCGCCTGGCTCTCTCAGATCCCTGTCTTCTGGGGGGGGGGGGGTTCAGCCTTGGCTAGCTGCAAGGGTCTTTCAGTGTCTTGCCTAAAACTCACTGGGACAACCTCCCTATGCCATAGACAGGTCCCTACATCTGTCACTCATGACAAAGACAGGCCCACTACCACCACCTTGATTTTCAGACACTCGGATAAAACTTTCCAAGTCAATAAAGGTCTTTAGGAGTGGAAATGCTGGGAACAGAGGACAGTATCACTTTAACAATTCCTAGAGGCCTTTGCTCTGTCTTGAGGTGGGCCATCTTCACTGCTATTGGGGTGGCTGCTTTCAATTTTGTTTCCCAGAAGGCAAGCTGGTTGGTCAAAGATTTGGCCCCATGCTCTAGACCAGACTTTAAGGGTCCTAGAGGGAGTCTGTTTATCTGAGGATATGCTGCCATCTGGGCTCAGTGTCTTAGATGAACCCTGACATCCTCAATGTGGTTGGCTCCCCTCTCCAACTCTTTCTTTTCCCTTGGGAGACCATACATAATCCCAGTCCTGTGCCTGTGTCCACAGGCACTCGGCATGGCATTCCAAGCACCAGGGTAAGTAATCAAACCACTCACGAACACAGCACCCTTGAAGCAAGTAGCACGTCCCCTTGAAGGGGCTAAGAAGAGGTATGGTGTTCCTCTGCACCCGTTCCCAGATCCCATGGCGTCCCGCATGAAGAGCTGAGTGACCAAGGAGCAGGTCCAGAGGGCAAACTCATGCAGAAGTTAATGGTATAAAAACGCACCAAATGCACAGCAAACAGCCTCCCTCCCCCTGCCCAGGCAAACGCACTCACAGACACTACACCCCACGCAGGCAGCAAGGCTCAGCAGACAGGAGGCAGGTGGATTAGAAACAGCCAGAGGCCCATGAGCCTCTCCAAGACGGACACCAACCTTCACAGAGGTGGACAGTGTGGGGCTTGGCTCATGGACTGTGTTTATTGCTCAAAAGCGTGTGTTATGGCCAGGAGGAGAGCAGATTACTTACAATTTAGAAGAAGAGTTAAGGACACAGAGGCTGGCACAGATGGCCACAGGTGGGTTAGCGTGCGGCGGCAGAATCTGGGGGCAGAGCTCTTGCTGGTAGGGATGCCGGGGGGTTGCATGAAGGAGGGTGTTAGTAGCAGGCTCCTTCCACAGGGAGCCTCGACACTCTGGGCTGCCAGAGGGAGCGGCCCCCAGCAAACCCCTGTAGCAGGTACTACACTCCATTCTGTAGAACCAGCTTCATTACAGGTGCCCCGTGGACAGTACTTGCTCTCAAAAGCTTGTGCAGCCTGTGAGGCAGGAGCCATGACACCTGGCTCTCTTGCCCACATCACGCCGAAGCTGAGCGTGGTAGGCCAGAAGGTACTCAGCCACAAGATGCTTTCCTGGCAGTTCCATCCAAGGCCTGGTATTGCCCCTCCTGTCTCTTTCTAAACTTAGGTTGTGTCTAACTAACATCAGGGCAGCTTGGAAGGTCTCCTGGAGAGCTCTCTGCGCTAGATAAACTTCATCCAATATGGGACCCGGTGGCCAGGTAGATTTGGCTGTAAGGCTGTGAACAAGGCCACCAGAGAAGTAGTCAGAAGACCGAAATGTTCAGTTGAGCTACATGGTGTCTAAGAATATTTAAGTACAACAGAGCCTCTCTCTGCTTCTCCTACAAATAAGCTGAGCTTTAAGCTTTGGATTTTATATGAGAATCCAGGGTTGGGGAGAGCAGTTTATTTCCTATTTATTCTTCCTAGAGGCTTGTGTGTGCCGAGCAAGCACCCTACCATTGAGTTACAAGCCCAGCCCAAGAGACTCCTCAAAATGTCAGGAGGCGATTCAGACACCCTTTTCGGTACCGTGACTAGAGAGCCACCTGTCAGGAGGCTGAGGATGGGGGAAAGGATGTGATGTTGTCTCCTGCCATGGCAACCTTGTCAGACAACCAAAGTGAGACGTCCTGGCCATCTCAGTCCTGGGGTGTCACTGGGAGCTCTTCCTCCCACTCTTCCCAGGGGAAATTATGCTATAACAACTTGTCAGTGGCTCCAGGGAGTGTCTTCTGGGGACAGTAAAGACTGGATGCAGTCCCTGAGTCCACACATCTAGGTAGGTTCTCCAAACCCAGAAGTCAGAGCCTGTGCCTCATTATCCAACCTTCTGGGACCCTTTCCTCCCATGGCCTTTGCTATAAACGCATCTGTTTAATAAGGGGTAAGAGACACTTCTCCCTCAGTCCCAGTGCCTGGGCCAACTTAGTGACCAGTCTTCCAACTTTTTAGAAGTTACCTTGGATGTAGAGATGGTGGTATTAAACCCACGAATCCCTACTGTCTCTTGGTTCAAAAGTGATGGAGAATTACCACAGAGCTCCAGGAAAAGGCCATGATTATGGGCAGCAGGCTTGGGGAGCCTGAACTTCCTGGGCAAGTTAGAGTTGAGGATCTCACACACAGTGACTCTCACAGGGCACTGGGGTTGGGCATCCACTGCCAGCCTCAGGACAGGAGGCAGCATTTGGACACTGCAGCAGGAAGTGGGCACATCCTCATTCTCCACTCAGATCTTTTTTTTTTTTTTTTTTTTTTTTTTGCCACCCAGGTTTAAAGGACCTTCTGGTATCGCTTATGTGCTAAGCAGGGCAGCCTCTCTCCTGCCAGACTTTGGGACCTGCAATGGGTACCCCAGAGTCTCTGTGACTATGGAGGGCTAAATCCCAAACCATGGCCAGTGTTGGAGCTTCCCCCTCAGTGGGCGGTGTCCCACAACTTGCTCCCACTGACGCCAGCTGGGACTTTATGAGACATGTATAATGCCTTCATCTCCAGCCTTCCTTGGGGCTGTCCCTCATGCGGGTGTCTCCAGGGGCAAAAGGGGGTTCCCCTGAATTGAAACCCCTTTCCTGTTTCAATGGGTTTCCTCTTCCATAAAGAAAGATGTGTCACTCAGTAGAGCATCTGTGACAAGCACCTTCCTCTTGGGAAAATCCAAGACATGACAGGAGACTTGTGCAAAATGCATCTGAGAGGAAACTTCTGCTTGCTCTGCCCAGGGTAGAGGCTACAGAGGGTCGAGGAACACAGGTTCCTTAGCCACCACTACAGACAAGGAGAACCTCTGAGTTCACCCACTCCTGATACAACAAGCAAGCTAAAGACCCCTATGAAACACTGAGACTTTCCTGGGGCACTGAGGAAAAGGGTAGAGGACACCTGGAGTGGACCAAGGTTGCCACACAGCCCTGGACTTCCTTTTCCCAACACAAGTACCATTCAGGCTTTAAAACTGGTCTGGACGGGACAGCTGACCCATGGCAGGGGTGTTACCTGACAACTGGCTGAATTATTAAGAATTGAGGATATTCCCAAAAATGTAGCTCTCAGATCAAGACAATTCAAAGACTGTGACCAAGATGATAGGGCCTGGCTCCAGAGGCTTCTGGTTCCTAGAAGAGCTAGGGCAATGAAGCTATTTTCTTTCTTTTTTTTTTTTTAAACTGATTTTTATTGAGCGCTACATTTTTCTCTGCTCCCCTTCCTGCCTCTCTCTTCCTCATCAACCCTCTCCCAAGGTCCCCATGCTCCCAATTTACTCAGGAGATCTTGTCTTTTCTACTTCCCATGTAGATTAGATCCATGTATGTCTCCCTTAGAGTTCACGTTGTTGTCTAGCTTCAATAACGCTATTTTCAGCAATGGGCCTCCAAGCAGGCCTCTGGGATAAGCTGGGCTGCTGTGATACTCCAAGGTTGTCCCTTTAGGCAAGTGTTCACAAGCCTAGGAGGTGACACTGTCCAGGATGGATTTCCCAGGGACATGGCCTGGCACTTGAGATGCACAGGGAGGCCCAGGTTTTACCACTTAAGCTTCCTATTCTGGGCTTTTCTCTTGGGCAACAACATTGCATGTCTAAAGTCAATCGGACTTCCCACCTGCCTCTGGAAGCATGGGGAAATTTCTGATTTAACTCATGTATTTTTTTTTAAAATAGGATTTCCCCCTTTGATTCTTTCTCATTAAGTGAACTGTCGATCTGAGTAACATCTCAAACATGGGTCTTCTTTCCTCATTTGGGGTGTTCAGGACTAAAGGTTTATGATGACAGCGTGTGTGTGTGTGTGTGTGTGTGTGTGTGTGTGTGTGTGTGTGCATGTGTATGTGTGTGTCTGCAGAGTGGCTTCCACAAGGGTCCACAGCTCCTGTCTGCTCAGCCTTACCTTGCCCCAGCAATGGTACAGAAGGGTCGTCATAGCTACCGTCATAGAGGTCATTACCATCTTCCAGCTCGCTGCTGACTGGGTTACCATTTGCAATGCTCTTTTGTTTGGTTGTGAAAAACGTCTGCATCTTCATATTGTACCTGTGAGTCAGGTAAGGCAGGAGGTCAGAGCAGTGGAGGGGGGTCTCACCCTACCAGATGCATGGGGCACCAGGCATACAGTCACAGGTTGCTGGGCATACATGGTAACCAGGAAGGCTGTCCAGTTGAGGTTTCTAGCAGGAACGTTGGGAGCATGTGCAGTCTGGAGGTCCCTGCTTCCACTAGAGCAGGCTAGAGTGCCCTCCTCGGGGTGTCAGAGGCCTTACAGCCAAGGCATTTAATGCTTCTTAGAGCTTATTCTAAAAAAAGCAATCCAGCCCAACCAACAGGACAGGCTCAAAGGTGGCATCCCCACCACACCTTTTCCCTCCCCAGAGAGCAACTGTTGCTCAAGTGGGCTGCTTGGTGACCATCTACCTCCCATGTCACTCAAGGCCATTACAGCCATCCTCTGAGAGGAGACAGTGGCTCTTCATCTCTCAGCTGCCGTCAACGGCAGTCACTAAAGAATTCCCGGGCTGCTAGACACTTAAATTTTCCCATTTTAGAAAATATGTTTTTGTGAGGTATTTATACAATATGATGCTTTATATAAAGGTGAGGACTCTCATAATACCCATGGTCTTCTCTTTTTAATCACTTGAGAGAAGAGAAACCTGCATACAGCTAGGCTCATAAATATTCATAAATAGTTATTTTTTGGTAGAATTACACATATGCACATATACATATGTACATAAATCCATATGTATTATACACACTCATATATATATATAATTTATCACTATAGCTATTTCCTATGTTCTAAGAACTTTGATGATATTGATTATACTTAATATTATACAATCATCATTAATAATTCCCCAACTATTTTTATCATCCCAACAGCAAGCCTGCACCCACTAATCAGTCCCCATCACTCCAACCTCTCACTGACCTCTAATCTATGTGACATGGACTTGACCCTTCGGGATATCTTGTGAACACTGAATTATATGTAACATTGGCCTTTTGGGAATGGCTGCTTCTATCTGGTGAGCTTTAAAAGGTTCATTCTTACTGAAGCATATGTCAGAACTTCATCTTTGTGGCTGTCTAGTCTTCCTCATGGGTAGTTTTACGGTGATTTGGATTCAGGCAGCTTCCCAAGTAGCTCAAGGTTTTCCAACCCAGAATACACCCCCAAAATTATGAGAGGGCTTTGTTGCTGGGATAAGCAGTGGTTTGGCAATTGGCATTTGATAAAGCCTGGGACAGAGGTTAAATTGATGAGCCTTGAGGATGGGATTGTTGCTAGACTTATTGAAACAGCAAAAGAGTGGTTATACCCTGGGGCAGAGGAGCTTCCCAGAGCAGGGAGGGACACGGGTGTTTTCTGGGGACTCGTTTTTGGAAAGCAGTATCTCTCTGCCCTACATCAGTCTCCCAGCATTGTCCCCTAACCTGGGAAAGAACGACACCAGTGTCTGATGCAGTTCCCCACTGTGGATGCCCTGACCATGTCCACTAGAGAATGAAGGCTGCCCCAAAGAAACTGAAAGGTGGGACCGAGGACATTCCCTGTTCTGAGCAAGGACAAAAGTAGGATATGGAGGCAAGGGTGCCTCCAGGTCTCAGGGAAAGGGAGAGGCCACTTACTTCATGATCAGAATATAAAACACGTACAAGATGATGAGCACCAGGCCTTCCCACCTTGGAGAGATAAAGGAGAGTATGGTTAGCATGCAGGAGGCCATGGTACCCACAGGCTGGGGCTGCATGGTCAAGGTTAGTGGCAAGGTGGGATAGCCTTGCTTTTCTGTCCCAGGAATTCAGGTGGGACACCCCAGAATAGGGTTGTTTGTCATTGAGAGTCCTCTTGGTAACTGAGAGAAGGCTGGGTTTGGGTCTTCTCAATCATAGCAGTCTAGAGGACTAAGGAGAGCCCCACTTCCAGCTGTCACCCCCCAGATGCCAAATCCCATGGTCTTAGCCTTAAGAGAACCTAGGACCACTCTAGAGTCTTGTCAGGGACCAGAGAGGCTATGGGAACAGGAAGGCACAATCCCTGGGAAAGGGACATGGGTGGGGCACAGAAGCCTTTTGGGCCATCTACCAGGTATAGTGTGGTATTGTCTTTCTGGAACATTCTTCTACTGCTGTCTTGTGGATATAACCCAACGCCACAAACTATTGTGTGGAGAGTGGGGTTGCGTCTGTGATCGCAAACTTGAGAAGCTACACAGTTTTTGCTTCTCTGAAAATGTGCTGAAGCCTCTGTAAACTGGGCTTGGCCAGTCGTTTTGGGAACCCATTCCTTGCTAACATGCAGTTCATGGACCAGAAATGGACCTACAGATCATCTCAGTACAACCCATCCCAATCCATCTACAGCTGAAGACATGAGACCAGGTGTGGCCTTTAGCTGGGGCTCTCTGGGTGCCGGGCATGACGTCACTCTTGTCAAGCAATTGCTGTTCTCAGAAGATGCTAACTGAAGAATGCAGATTCTGTTTCTTTTGTTTTTTGTTTTTGTTTTTCGAGACAGGGTTTCTCTGTGGTTTTGGAGCCTGTCCTGGAACTAGCTCTTGTAGACCAGGCTGGTCTCGAACACACAGAAATCCGCCTGCCTCTGCCTCCCAAGTGCTGGGACAGATTCTGGACGATGCCAATGACAAGGCAATTGTGTGGCATATGAACTAAGATGCCAACATACCCCCAAGGAGTAGGGAGGAAGAATCAGCGTATTCCTTAGAAGTTTGTACTTCATGAATCTCAATTTAAGAAAGTCAACTCCAAAAATAAAAAAATAAAAAAGAAAGCTAACTCCTGTTTAGTATCACAAGTATTTTCTTTTAAAAATTATTTTTAAAAATGTGCTTGCTTTGATGTGTCTGCATGTGGTATATGTGTCTGGACATGTGCATACATATATACATACGAGTGCACACTCACGCGTGTGGTATGTGGAGCTCAGAGGTCAACACTGGGGAGCTTCTCCCAGTCATTCTCCACCTTGTTGTATGAGACAAGGTCTCTTACTGTAACTGGAGTGCGCTGATTTGGGCAGACAGGATGGCAGAGGGACCCTGGGGATTCTCCTGCCTCTCCCCGCAGTGCTGGAATTAGGATGTACGTCCCTATACCTGGCTTTTTTGTGTGGTTGCTGGGGATCTGAACTCAGGCACTCACTGCTTGTGAGGCAGGCATTTGCCAGTGTCTTGATTTTTGTAGTAAGACCTCTACGATCCTTGAGTTTGATTCCTCTACCAGTCACAGGAAGGGGTCTGCATGACACGCCTTTGTCTCGGTGGCATCTGGGACCCTGTCCCTCCCTCACTGCCTTGCCAGGGCACCTCTGTGACCTCTTCCTCCCAGAAACAAACCCATGACAAAATCCTTTCTCCCTCTTTCTTATCTTTGTGTAAAGTAGGGGTGCCCTCATTAGTCTAGTTTTATGTGTATCTTGATAGCAGCTGGGCAGGAACCTTAGGGGAAACGATTCTGTTGCTCTGACAGGACAAAGACAAGGCTGCTGGGAATGAAAGCCCCATCACTTTCATAAGCTAGCAGATCTATGCTTCCAAAATTAAATCTGAAAATGATTTGGCAACCCAGCATACATAGATATTGACAGTTAGCAACAATAAGAAAACAGTTAAAAACTTACCACACTATTTCCTCGTCGTATATGAACTGGAAAAGCAAAGGAAACAAAGGGATACACTGATTACAAGGGAAGCAGAGTCCAGTCCTGGATCCAACACACACTGGCCTTCGATCTCTGTATTTCCTAGTTGCTCCCCCGTGGAAGGTGACCTTCCCTTAGTGGGAACCTACAGCAGCTTTCAGACGGTTGTAGTGGGAACCGACTGTAACTCCGAGATGCTCACTGGCTCAGTGTGGTCATCCCAAGTGAGACAGCCTATGCTTTCTTATAGCCTAGGTAGTCGCTGGGGTAGACCGGACAGGAGCTTCCCCTGATATGAGAATAAAGTTGCTAAAATTGGAGAGAATTCAGGGAAGATAGCTATACATCTGTGTCTACATGTATATCACACGTGTGTGTGTGGCCTAGGGACTAGTTTTCTTAAAAACAAAGAGTAACCCCTTTTGGAATTCCAAGGTCCAGCAGGCTAAATGAAGGCAGGGTGAGTGTGTGGAGGGGATACCTGGTAGAGGGATAACGACATAATTGAACACATAGGCTAATCTTAAGTGCCAACTTGCCTGGCTTCAGGGGTACCCAGGTACTTCGAGGGTGTTTGTGGAAGGGACTGGCATTAGAATCAGTGGACTGAGAAGGAAGTAGCTAGCCTTCCTCACTATGGGTAGACACCACCAAGTTAGCTGAGGACTCAGAGGAAAGCAGCCAGAGGATGGTAAACATGACCCCATTCCTTCTCCTTCCATGTTCAGCCTTTTAACTCTACAACTTACGCCAGTGCTGCCATGGTTTCTCAAGCCTTTGGCCCAGGACTGGGCTATGCTACTGAGCTCCCTGGATCTCTAGCTTGCAGGTGGCATGATCTAAGATCACTTGAGCTCATTCCCCAAAGCATTTCCATCCATCCATTCATCTGCCCTTCCATCCATCAGTCCATATACCCATCTCTCAGTCTTTCCATTCACATCTCCCTATCACTTCATCTACCTATTGGTTCTTTTTTTCCCCCTGTACAACCCCACATAGTATGTATCCCACCCAGCATCTCTGGGACAAGACACACATGAAGGATGCTCTGTGGCCAAGAGAAGGGGTGGACTCTACAGCTCAGTGTAGGAAGAGGTGGCAGGGATGCTCCCAACAACCAGACCATGGAAACAAAAGGCTCCCTATCCATGGTACCAGAAGAGGCTAGGGGCTATTGTCTGGACTTGGGTCTACCGTCTGTGGCAATGGGCAGCATACACGGGCACTGCCTTAGGAAGTCACTTCAAGCTCCCTAGATAGACATCATTGGGAGTCTTGTGGACCCACAGTTCTGAGGAAGGCCACACAACAGAGGGAGAGTCTGAGATGCTTTTACAGGGACATTTTTAGCTTATAGAGCCCAAAGGAGGGCTACTGGCATTTACAGGCAATGACAGCAAGAATGTGAGGAGGACAAGAGACAGAGGCAGTTCTACACTGTGAAGTTT
Source organism: Microtus oregoni (assembly GCF_018167655.1). NCBI lineage: Eukaryota > Metazoa > Chordata > Mammalia > Rodentia > Cricetidae > Microtus > Microtus oregoni. Next base: position 10,918,395 of record NW_024543210.1, read on the forward strand.
TCTTCGCACTTGGGATAAGAAACATATAATAGATAAAATATATAGCAAACATGTTACAACAAAATCAGGCAGCAGAAAAATAGTGACCTTGACTTTATTGTATAAACCCAAGTGTTCAAAGTGAATACTTAATTCACAACCAGGGAAATTTACTCTTATGAAGACTGAAGAGTGTTCCTTGGCCATTTCAGAGTTTTATGAGGAATAATTCATTATCTGGGAAATCACTTCACAGTGGGGAGAGGGGCAGCACCCCTGGGGTCAAGCCCCAAATGCTGGCACCAGCCTGCCTTTGCTGTGGAGGGCTGGCAGTTTCTGGACCAGCAACAGATGACATCATTGGATATTCTAGTGACTGTCTGCCAAAATGATTACCCAAAGAACGTCAGTCTCTTATGAGCTATTTTTATTGCCCATTTATGGTATGTTCAGGGTGCTGTGGATTTATTTTTTTGAAATTTCACATAGGTATCTTGTTTCCCCTAACCATGTCATTTTCCGAGTGTGGTGGGCAGTTTCTGAGCTGGCCTCAGTTGTCCCACTGATAAACTACATCTGAACATGGAGGGTGGTGCTCACTTGCTGCTGGCCATTTCTAAGGTGGAAGGCACAGCCTTTCTGTAACCTGACCTCCTCACCTCTGCTGTGAGGGCACAGCTACCCGTGAGATTGCCTGCTGCTTTGGTATCAGCTGACTGTCACTAGAGTGTTCCTGAAGAGGGGGCTCACCTGGCTGTGTGTCCTGAGACCCTTCTCTTCCTAGCTCAGCCAATCCCAGATTTCTCACTTGCAGGGTCAATGCTCGCTGTCTTAAGCTGGTTGGTTGGTTTGGGGAACTTTTTTTTTTTTTTTTTGACAGCATCTCACTATATAACAGCCAAGAGCGCCTGGGACTCACATTCCTCTTGCTGTAGCTTCCCGGGTGCCATACCTCTGGCCCTTGACAGCAAGTGCACCCTAGCCATGCCCAGCCTTGGAGGAATTTTGTTACAAAGCAGAAGATAATGAATATAAGGGTAGTCACACTCTTGGGTCTGGACAGATAGAAACGGTCACACGTTTCCTTGAAATCCAGCATGTCACAGGCATCTGTCCTCATGCAGCACTGCAGAGACCAACATTGCTCCTCTATGGATGTCACACACTTGATAGTGTGCTTCACTGTACGGGCCACAATGTCACCCCAGCTCTTGGGGGCTGGGGGGCACATTCCACACTAACAGACCCCAGGGGTTCTCTTTTGGCTCCTCTGCCTTTTCACCCCCTTTCTTGTCCCGGGCTCCCGGCTGCCTGCTGTGATGGTTTTGAGGCGGTTCCTCCCCCGCTCTGCAGTGTCACAGAACCCAGACACTAGCTTCTTATTATTTACTGTGCACTACTGCACACAGGCCCTTTCCTGCACATGCCGGGCTGGCCCACGACCACAGAGCTGCCTCTTCTCATTTCTATAGTTTTCAATTTGAGATACGGTCCTCCCACACTGCTGAAGATGGTCTTGACCACGGTCCTTCAGCCACAGTCTCCTGAGTATTTAGGTTTATTGCTCAACCTGAAACCTGCTTCCTAGAAGTGGGTCTGAAGATGTAGGGTTGGAAGGGCCTCATGTGGATACACGCTTGAACTTCCATTGGATATTTTGTTTCGTGCAAGGCTTTTAAGTATCAAAATGGTCCTGGATTTAATCCCATGATGCAGGGACCAAGGCTGAGGTCTTTAGAGAGGAAGGCACAGTGTGAGAAGTGGTGTGAGGGGCCAATATGAACACAGTGGGGTCAACACATTCCACCATCTGTGCTGTGACCTCTCCTGCCATAGGGTCAAGGACAGGCAGGAGGGCACCTGTGCCTTCACGGGGCCCTGACCACCCAACACTTGGGTGTGAGGGCTGACTCACCACTATGAGCACGACGACAGAGAGCGTGTAGTACACAGAGTCACGGCACACAGCCCACCACGTCAACCGCACCACCTGCCAGGTCAGAGAGGAGTCATCAGCTGCTGTTGCCGAGAGGCTGGGACTGGGCCAGCTGCCCAGAGGGAGGGAGGATGGGCTCAGGGCTGCTGCCCCAGCTACTGCTAGCTCTTGGCTACCGCTGGTGCTGGCAATAGAACCCAAGTCAAGTTTTCAGGTGTGGGGAAGCCAGAAAGTGGGGGTGGCCAGGCCATTACGGCAGACACATGTGTGTATGATGGCCTATCAGCTGCCTGCCTACCTCTGCCACCCTGAGCAGGGTAGGGCCTTGCCATGGTCTTCCGCTGTGAGGCAAGCCTAACATTCCCTGAGACTCTGACCTCGTGTCAAATGGGTTCTGACCACAGCTAGCCTTGTGTCTGTAGAGGATGCAAGCAGCCCAGATGGCTCCAAGACCTCACTCCAACCACGGTCCAAGGAGATCCTTCTTAAACAGCTGTTGCTATTGCCTGAAAATGCCCACCATAAACTGGCCAGGTTCCCAAACACAGCTCTAGCCTTTCAGATTCTCAAGCCACGAGAAGGGAAGGAGTGTCAAGGTCACTGTATAGGGGAGGACGTGGGTTCGGAGGAGAGCGTAGAGAAGTGACGTGACCAGCCTCATCAGGGTCCCCCCAACTATCTCAGGAGAAGCTCACTCCCATCTAACAGGGACTGGTTCAGCAGGCAAAGAAAAAAACTCCACTGACCTGTCCAGCAAAGAGTCCACACACTCCAATGATGCATAGAATGTTGAACACAGCAGAGCCTACAATTGTCCCCACACCGACATCTCCGTGGGTGATGAACACACCTGGAATGAGAAAGTGGCAATGGCCGAGCCACAGGGGAGCCCTGGGAACCTGCCTCTCCCATGCACTTATGTTTTGCCATTAAGTCATATTAAGTGTATCATCATCATGATCATCATTATCATATGTATGGTGTGTGTGTGTGTGTGTGTGTGTGTGTGCACGTGCGTGTAAAATGATACATGTGTGCAGTCAGAGGAAAGTTTTCAGTAGTGGACTCTCTCTTTGGGTTTAGGGGATTGAATTCAAGCCTTCAGGTTTGTATGCTAGGAACTTTTTTTAAAAAAAAATTATTTATTTATTAAAGATTTCTGTCTCTTCCCCGCCACCGCCTCCCATTTCCCTCCCCCTCCCCCAATGAAGTCCCCCTCCCTCCTCAGCCCGAAGAGCAATCAGGGTTCTCTGCCCTGTGGGAAGTCCAAGGAACCCCCACCTCCATCCAGGTCTAGTAAGGTAAGCATCCAAACTGCCTAGGCTCCCACAAAGCCAGTACGTGCAGTAGGATCAAAAACCCAGTGCCATTGTTCTTGTGTTCTCAGTAGTCCTCATTTCTCAATGACCAAAGCCCATGTTTTTAAATGCTTTATTGAGACATAATTATCATCACTAGCGATGCAGTCCAGCCGTTTGGCAGATCCACAAAATTTTACAACGAAGGTCATCATCTAATTTTAGAACATTTTCATCTCATAAGAGGCCCAGTACCTATTAGAACCCCATACTCTAAGAAATCACTTGTCTACTCCCTGCCCCTCTGATGCCTTAGGTTTACAGGTGGGGGAAACTGAGTCTCAGAGCTGGCTCTCTCTGCACTGTGTCCTAGCTGCCTAGTGTCCTTACCAATGACAGAAGCAAACAGCTCTGGTGTCGAGCTTCCAGCAGCCATGAAGGTGGCACCGGCCACATCTTCACTCAGATGAAGTTTCTGAAACAGAGCAGACACAGGCAACTGGGGTGTGGCAAGGGTGAGGTAGACACAGTCGCTGCACTGGCTGGCAGCAGGAAGCTCTCAGTGGCATCGTGCTGGTCTGAGCCCAGCTCCGCAGCCATAGCCTCTCCTCCCAAAGCACACACCCTATGCCCTCTGCCAGACATCAACTTCCCTTTCCAACCTGACCCATCTGTTTTCTCTTCCTTTTCTACACTCCTGGATTGCTGTCCACAACTCTTGAGAAAGTCTGCCCGCATCTCCAGGGCCAGCCACACCCTCTCAGACCCCATCTGTTTTATCCTTGTTGAAACAGATTCTGTGATGAAGGTTTGCAGTACACATGCTCACCCTCTCCTCTGGACCATGAAGGTAGAGCTAGCGTTTGCCACCTGTGGGTCCCTAGAGGTCAGGACAAGGTGAAGTATGCAGTGGTACAGAGTGAGGGTCTGGAAACTGTCCTGAGGCTGTGGGATCTGAACCCCAATACATGCCTGATTCCTATATTCTGGATGTTTCTCTGTGGCAAACCTAGCACCCAGACAGAGTCTCAGACATCCAGAGGGTCTGTCCCCAGGACAAGGATAGGAGCTTTTTGCACAGCAAGGCCATGTTTCAGCCATGAAGGCCCAACTTCTGATCCAAAATGGAAGATAGGGGACCCCTAGGTAGCCCTAGGTGGTCTGAGCTCTTGAGCCCTGCGGGAAGGTTGGGGTCAGTCCCATTGATCAGCTAGCTACAGAAGGGTCAGAGCTCTGGGCTCAACACAGACTAGGGACATAGCACTGCTCCCCAACATCCACCTACTTCAATGCCGCCAATGGGAAAAGTCTGCAGAAGAAGCAGGCACCCCACCGAACATCTGCAAGCCACTTCCCGCAGGATTGAGGCCATACTGCCTGCTGTCCCTTCAGCCCCTTTCCCCTTTGCTTGCTGAAATACTCCCTACCTCCCCAGCCTGGACAAACGTCACCTCCTTTAAGAAGCCTTCCTAGGCCTCTGCCCAGCAGTGACATTCCCTGCCTCTAGCTCCTTGCTATCAAAGGCTCTTAAGGTGGACTAAGACCAGCACCTTATTCATCCCTCGGTCCTTATGGCCACAGGCAACCCTGGCAGCACCTGGTGCCCTCAAAGTTTGCGGCCCTAGCCTATTTCTTTGGATTTCTCTCAACCCCAGAGAGCAAAAAGGCTCCAACCCACTGTTATTGTTTTCCAAAGCTATCTCCTAGGAGGGGTGTGGATCTGTACTCAGTATACATTAGTCTGATACAAGGTATTTCCCAAAAGACTCCTGGCTTAAAGACTTGGTTCCCAGTGCAACAATGTTCAGAGCTGGGCTTTGAGAAGTGGCTGGATCCCATGGGCCCTGACCTCATCAGTGGATCTGGATTAAGCCACCGATGGAGTCAAAGTTTTGATGCTATTATTATCTGAAGGCACTGGAAACTTTTGGAGGTGAAACCTATAGAAAAAGTGGGTCACTAGGAGTGTGTTCCTGGGGTGGTGATTTGTCTTCAACATCCGTCTCTCTTTGTCTCTTGTTTCTGGCCACCATGAGGGGAGCAGCTTTGTTCCATCAACATCCCCCCTCCCATGGCATCTGTCCCATCACAGCCTAGAAACAATGTAGCTAGCCAGCGTGTACTTAAACCCCTGTCATCATGAGTTAAGCAAGTGTGTTCTTCCTTAAATTATGATGTCAGCTATCTTGTCAGAGAAAAAGATCTAACTCACATTAAGTTAGGGGCCATGGCTACATAGTTCCTAGATGGGGGCAGCTTTCAGACACAGAACCCGTGTAGGGACCACTGTCCCTCAACCTCTATCCTTAGGGTTCTGAGATAAAAACCCTCTGCACTAATCCCCCACGCTCCATGTGGAGGAAATCAGGGAAGGGGAAACCCAGAGCACTTCTTCAAGCTCACAATTTGGGGGACCCAGGTTCTAAAGCAGCCATTCCTTACTGTGTGGTGACACACTGCTCCCCTGGTGCTCCCCAGAAACAAGCTGAACTAAAGGAAGGCATCTGTCCCTAAGAGCCATCTGTCCCCACCCTGACAATATGGCTGCAAAGAGCTGGGAGACTTCATAAGGTGAGGGGTGGCCAATCCCCAAGGGGCTGCACATGGTAAGCACTGAGAACAAAAGGCTTTTTCCCTACTAGATTAGAAGCTTACAAAAAAGGCAGAGAGGGAGCCCAAGGTCTTGTGTATGGGAAGGGAAAATGAATGAGCAACATAGCTGGAGGGAGAACGCGATGTAAATGGGGACAGAGAGGACGACTGTCACCATGGCTTAGTGTTCGCCCAGGGGAGCACTTAGGCAACCCAGGTCCTCTCTGGGACTCCCATCTATGGTTTGTAGGAAATGTGCCAATGCAGCCAGTTCCAGGCTTGCCTGTTCCCTGGCGAGCCAGATTTGACTCAGACCTTATGGCTTCTAGAACGGAGGTTCTCAACCTGTGGGTGGCAACCCCTCTGGGGTTCCATATCAGATATTTACATTATGATTCATAATAGTAGCAAAATTATAGTCATGAGTGGCAGCAAAAAGAATTTTAAGGTTGGGGGTCACCGCAATATGAGGAGCTGTACTAAAGCATCAGAACATTAGGAGGGCTGAGAACCACTGCTCCTAGAGTATAATGGCTGGAGGGTGACTTCACAGAGCCCATGGCTTCTGCTGAGTTTTAGGACAGGATGTCATCACTGACACTGACTTGGTGCAGCACTAGGTGGCTGACGGATGGTTGTGCTTTCTGTCCTAGCCCAGCCTTCCCGGCCTTGTCAGGTACATGACAGGTGCCCCTAGTCACCCAGGGCTTTGTGGAGGGTCCCAGGTCCTTTCCACGTACCTCACAGATCTTCTCGAGGGACGGGACAAAGAAGTCATCACACACAATGGCCAGGGCGTAGAACATGTAGAGAGCCTGCAAAGGGAAAGCTGGTTTCAGTGACGGCCGCGGGCAGAAGCACAGATGGAGAGCCCCAGCAACCAAGAATTGTTCTCTCCATATCTTCCCTGATAGACAAGGGATCCGAGGCTTAGCATGGGGAAACAGAGTGCTGAACAGCAGGCAGTCATAAATCCAGGCCACACGGGACTGTGCTTCCTCCCACTGCTGTCACAGAGTAAGAGATCCAGATCCGGAGCTGGGAAGGATGGCACATGCGTACAGTTTCAGCCTTCAGGAAGCTAAGGTAGGAAGATAGCAAGTTCTAGGCCAGCCTGGGCTACATAGTGAGTCATATTTCAAAAATAGAAGAGAGGAGCTAGGAAGATGGCTCCGTTGACAAAGTGCCTGCTGTGTAAACACAAGGAGCTGAGCCTAGATCCACAGCACCTCTGTAAAAAGTGGGTGCGGTGGGACATGCCTGGAACCCAAGCTCTGGGGATGTGGAAACAGGAGAATTCTCAGAGGTTGCTGAACAACCAGTCTAACTGAATTGTTAAGCCCAGGTTTGTTGAGAGAAGCCATTTCAAAAAACAGCTTGAAACCCAATTGAGCAAAACACTAGATCTGGAACTCTGGCCTCCATAAGCATATGTGTGCACATGTATACATGCATACATAAACACATACATGCCCCAAAAGAGAGAGAGCTGGGTCTCATTTGAATGTAAAGGGGAGAAAGGGAGGGAGAGGGAGAGACCCACTAACTCACTCACACAGACACTCACACACACACACACACACGCAGTGGGGGAGGGAGGGAGTCATATTTTAGCCTCTGTAGGTCAACTAGTCTCTGCTATATACTACTATTTTTGCACTTATAAAACCAATGCAGCCCTGGAATGGGTGTGCACGTGTTCTAATAAAACTTTATTCATAAAAATCAAATAATGGTCTGCGTTCCGTCCTCCAGTCTTAGCTTGGTAATTACTACTTGGAAGGGTTCTTGCCAAATGCCTGAGGTACTGATTCTCAGGTTCAACCATAAAGGTTTTGTTTATAGGGCAGAGTCACAGAACTATGGGGAAAACTTGCCAAACTTACATCTCCTAGTAAAAGGGGATAGAATGTGAATGCCAGGGTGTAGAAAGATAATAGCCCCATCCTAGAAATAATACGCAGGCTCACAGTTTAAAATCTGCCCACAGTCCCCATTCCAGCCACTGCTTTCATTAGTGGTTTATCATGCCAGTCACAACTCCTTCGTCATCTTCTGGCCCTTGTTCTCCGCCAGAGAATTAAATTACCTCTAGAAAAACGCTAGTGGTTCCGAGTTTAAATTTATAAGCAGACAGTACTGGGCAGCCCAATTGCTGAGCAGGAGGAAATTTGCTGGGGCTGATTGGAAGCAAAAAGAAGTTGACCATGACCAGCCTCACTTGCTGGCAACCATTCAGCAGAGTCTTCTGTTGGTTTCCACGAGGGCCAGAAAGCATTTTAGCCTCTAGAGACCATGTACCCTGATGCAGCTTTTCAGTCCTGCCACTGGAGCTCAAAAGCACCCACAGAAGCCTGGCAGAGGTGGCACACACCTGTAATCCCAGCACTTGGGAGCAAGAGGCAGGTGGATCTCTGTGAGTTTGGGACCGCCACAGAGAACACAGCAATGAACGGAGTGGCTGTCTTCTAATAAAAAACTTTACCTAATAGGGGCTGGGGCTGTAGTTCATCTAGTAGACTGCTTGCCTAGCATACACAAGGTCAGAGGTTTACCTCAGTACCATGTAAATTGGACAAGGTGGCACATCTCCAGCACTTGGGAGATGCATATGGGAGGGTGGGTGGGTTGGGGGAGTGGATCAGGAGTTTCTGGTCATCCTCAGCTACCCTGAGGTTTGAGGCCACCCTGGATATAGGTGATGGTATCTCAAATAAATGAACACATACACAAACAAGCGAACAAGTCTTTGCAAAAATAGGCAGGGAGCTGAAATCTGACTTGGTATGTTCTGTCCAAGAACAGCAATCTACACTTTGGGCTTGACTTCCTCATTCCTACTTAAGTTGCTATTGCACTACTGATTGCCATCAGAGTTTGTCTGACCACGGAGAGGAGGGGTCGGTGGCCAGCCACCCTAAATGGGCTGGATCTCTTTTGAATGTAAAGGGGGAACAAGAAATGTGACGAGGAGATTGGAAAGCAAACACAGGAACCATGGCAGCAGACCCATACCGCACCAAGCCCAATATGGTTGACAGATGTCATCACTCCTGTTTTATGAAACTAGAAAGTGAGGCACAGGAAAAGAACCACGTGCTTGTGCTGGGAGTGGACATACTAGGAGACACTGGACACAGTCACCTGACACTTAGGAAGAGTCTTCTGGGGCAAGATAGTCTAGTGTCTATTCTCATCTCAAGTTGTTGCAAGGAGTAAATAAGAACTCAGACATTCCATGGCAATAGATCTTAACCTGTGGGGAGTGACTCTCTTGGGGGTTACATAATCAGATCTTTACATTACGATTCACAACAGTAGCAAGATTACAGTTATGAAGTGGCAACAAAATAATCTTATGATTTGGGGGCCACCACAACATGGGGAACTGTATTAAAATCTCACGGCCTTAGGAAGGTTGAGAACCACTGCTCTATGGTCATTATATATTATACAGATGCAGCTCCTGCGTCAGAACGTTAGTGGCTCCTGGCCCTTGAGGATACCTACACCGAGGATGTGTAGTAGGACAGCGCCATGTTGCCGCTCTCTGTTGGAGAACAGGTCTGTGGGGAACTCGTGGATCGCTGGAAGAGAAGAGACAGCAGGGTGTTAGGTGGTAGTGCACCTTCCGCAAACTCACTGGAGACCCACGGTCCACCAAGGAGCTCAGGGGCCCCTGGCTTCAGGCTGACTGGCCAGCTAGACCTCAGTGTGGGGCAGACTGGAGCTTTTAGGAGAATTCTGGTTGCTGGATTAGCCACAGACATCCTGGTACTTGAGAGCTGATTGGGACTGAGCTCTGCCTTGTGTTTTGAAAGACGGTATAATGCACTTCACACATACTGGGACAGCTGCAATTCCAAAGACAGACACACTGCTGGTGGAATGAGAAATAGGAGGCTTTAGGAGCTCTGCAGACACTGACACAATATGCCCAGTGACACCCCATCTGCCGCAGAATGCCCAAAGCCAACAGAGGAATGGTCCCTTCTAGCTTTGTATTAACTCATGCTACTCGGAGGCTCGAGCAGTTGCCAGCCCTCGGGTATCTGGAAGGAGAGCTAGTCTACAGCAGACACGCAATAGATGTCCCAGACAGAAATGCTGCTCTGTAAATACATGTCCTAAGCTCGTAAGCTTATAACGAACGTTATAAAATCTCCCTTTTTAACATCAGATTCACTTGACAAGAAGTGGCATCTGGCAGCTACCCAGGCACCAGACAGCCTGCCCGTTCACTCTGAGGCAAGAAGTACTTAAAGAAAAATATCTTCATTCCCTTCTTTATATTTTTATTTTCTAATCAAACTTCTTATTAAAGAATTGCAGCTACCATTTCAAGGGCCTGCCTCTGCTGCTTGGAGATGGGGAATAGGGGAGGAAGAGACTCTGCATCCCTGTGGCTGGGAGCCTGTTTCCGGAAGTGGAAACCTCTGGGGCTTCGCAGCACAGACCTTAGATGATGGTTCTGCAGAGAGCTTCCAAGACATTTCCTGATTCTCAAGCCAGTGTGAGAAAAGCTGCCGATTCGCACACTCCTGGGGGCATCTTGAGAATGAGAGTAAACCTCTGCTTTTCTGAGGTGGAGGACATGAGATCTGGCCTCCAGCCACGATAGGGCTGTGGGTTACATAAATAGCTTTGCCATGCTGCCTTCCCTGCCCCCTAAGTGCGTGCTGGAAGGCTGCAGGATACAGTGACTGTCAACCAAAGCCTTAATTTTGGCAGCATATCAGTAGGTGACCTGTAGAGCTCTCAGCTGCTATGGCCCCCCTATTCTCATGCCCCCCCTAAGCTTTTCACACACTGGGATATACGTGCTGAGCTATGCATGTACTAGCCTTAGATAGAGAAGGAACTGGGTGAGAGAACTCAGATTCTGGATTTAGGGACTCAGGGTCATCTACTTCAGTGCTTTGAATAAGGAATGTCCCCCATTGGTGGTGGCCTTTGAACCTGGGGTCCCTGGTTGGTCGGTTTAGGTAGCTTTGGGAGGTGCTGTTTTGCTGGAGGAAGTACATCTCATGCCAGATGGACTTTGAGAATTTAAGCCCTGCCCCCTCCACTCTCACTGCTTCATGCTTGTTGGTGAGATGCGATCTCTCTGCTTCCAGGCCACCATGCTGGCTTGCTGCCATGTGTCCCGGGCCATGATGGAGTCTCATCCCCCTTATCCTGTAAGTCACCTTTAGTCGTGATGTTTTGACACAGCAACAGAAAAGAAACCAACCCACCTATCATGGTTACATCACCTAAACTCGAAGGCCCTCTGCTTCTTCAATGACAATCTACTGTGGAAAACACATGGCTTGGTGAATAGTTATGGCACTTGTTGGCTTGGACAGCAAAGGCCACAGTGGGCAGAGGGCCATGCCACCCCTCCAGTTGGCTACTGGCTGAGACTAATCCACTCCCTGCTGCAGGATTGAACCCTTCAGAAACTGGCATGGCACTAGTCAATCCCTGTCACCAAGAGCAACTCTGACCTGCAGACATGTCCTGTGTTCAGGTGTCCATTGTCTTTAGAGGAGCTGGGTTGAGGTCTTTGAACACACTTCTGTCTCCTAGGACTTGTGTGACCTTAGCAAGCTGATGGCACCTCAGGTGCTGTTACCTTGTGTGTATGATCCCAACAGACTCTGTATAAGACAGGTAGTACCCCTGATGACTTCACATCCCAGCATATTCTGTCTCCATGGCTGCAGGTGATGCGCAGCCTTGGCTTGTGAAAGTAAGAGAAACAATAAATGGCTTTGGGTGGGGGTGGGAGGGGCTAGAACGTAGATGGCCAGAGCAAGTCATAGACTGTACACAGCACAGGAGAGCCTGCCTGATGGAGCGCTGCCATCCCCGGTTCTCTTCCCGAGGCTTGCCAGGATGAGGAGAACCCAGATTGTGTTCAAGTGTGTAAGGCTTGCAAGTCTGAGAGGGTACACTGCACCCACAATGCTCAGATCCACCACAGGGAGGAGGGAGGGATCAGCAGGGCACACACATGACTTTTGAGGTCACACCTAAGCTTTTAAGCTGCAGAAATCCCTGGTGGCAGGTGTGGGGGGAGGAGAGATTTGACTGCAGGCCCTGCAGCAGGCTCCAAAGCTCAGGGAAGTAGGATGATGCCAGCGTCCCCCAGAGCCCAGGAAGAGGGAGCTAGGGAGCAAGCATGATGAAAGGAAGTCTCCCCTGAAAGACTAGTCTATCGCTCCTGATTCTGGACGTACTCAGGCATCCTTATACACAGTATCTACCTGTTTTGCATTCTGCTTTGACATGTATGAGAGACCCAGGACGTTTCCTGCTACCTACCTTTGTGAGCACTGAAGGGCAGACTCTATGGACCCTGGGTCTATTAGTACCCAGAATTCCTTCAGCACCTACAAACTGCCACTTGAAGTCCACAAGGAACACTTTAGCATTGTTGTGGATACAGAAATCTGCGCAGTGATTTTCTGCCAGCATTGTCCTTCCCTAGATATACTTTCACCAGGGGTGTTGTTCATTAGAATGTAAGAATGTGGGCATTTCCAGAGCCCCCACTCAGTGAACCCATACTCTGGGAACTGGTGAATAACATTCTGTGCATCTGGAGCCTCCTTGAGTATAGCAGCTGCATCTTGGAGGATGACCCTACTTTCAGAGACCACCAAAGTTACTAAGAAAGTAGAAGTCTATTAATGTGGGAATACCCCTATCCTGAAAGAGCAGGAGTTAACACCTGTACCCTGGGTGTTTACTCCACACCAAACTGCCAAGCAGGGTGTTGAGACTGTCTTAGGGTTTCTATTGCTGTGCAGAGACACCATGACCATGTCAGCTCCTATAAAGGAAACCATTTAATTGGCTTACTCACAGTTGCAGAGGTGTAGTCCATTACTGTCATGGCTGGAAGCATGGCAATGTGCAGGCAGACATGGTGCTGGAGAGGTAGCTGAGAGTTCAACATCTCTATCAGAAGGCAACAGGAAGTGAACTGTCTACCACACTCGGCATAGCTTGAGCATATGAGACCTCAAAGTCTGCCTCCCCCCACATAGTGCCACACTTCCTCCAATAAGGTTACACTCCTAACAGTGCCACTCCCTATAGGCCAAGCATTCAAACACGAGTCCATGGGAACCACACCCATTTAAACTCTACACTGAGCAATGGTGAAAGGCCTCTGGAACAGTGGCCAAAGGACTGAGCAAGCCACCACTGACTTGGGGGAAGGGAGGACATGAAGTGGATCCATAGAAAGAAGGGCACCCATGTCAAGGCCTGAGTTCACATGGCCAACTTTTCAAAGCCTTAACCTCCCAGAGAGACCCAAGAAGCTCATCAGTCCCCCTTCTGGCACTTCAAGTGTAAAGGAGTCAGCTGCAGCCATACAGCTACAATAGGGGATGGTGAAGAGGCTGAGATGAAGCTCAGTACCTGACTTTCCTCAGCTGAGCATCTTCTTAGGGCCAAGGCCTCTTATCTGAGCGGCAGGCTCTGTTTTTCTGGGGTCTCAAAGGACCATGTCAAGAGACTGAGCTCCTAGAAAGAGGATTTTGCCTGACATCTCATGGGTCAAGTTTCCATGGATCCAGGGGAAGCCCAGCATGGGCAGTCCTCAGTCTCCTTAGAACATTTGACAGATCTGACTGCTCTCAGGCTGGGGAGATGGCCCGCTGGGGAAGTATTATTGGACAAGCATGGGGACCTGAGTTCAAATTCCCAGCACCCATATGAATAGTGAGATACGACAGAGTATGACTGTCATCCCAGCATGGAGAGAGGTAGATCTCTGGGGTTTGCAGGCCAGCTAGATTAGCTATCATGGTGACTTTCAGGTTCAGGAAGAGACTGTGTCTTGAAAAAGCAAGGTGGAGGGCTAGAGAGATAGCTCAGTAGTCAAGAGCATGGACTGCTTTTCCAGAGGAGCTGAGTTTGATCCCAGCCCCTACATTGCACTCAACCATCTGTAACTACAGTTCCAGGGGACCTCCATGAGCACCAGGTATACACATGATGTGCAGACATGCATGTAGGCAAAACATGTAAAAAAAAATAATAAATCTTAGCCAGACGATGGTGGCGCACGCCTTTAATGCCAGCACTTGGGAGGCAGAGGCAGGTGGATCTCTGTGAGTTCGAGACCATCCTGGTCTACAAGAGCTAGTTCCAGGACAGGCTCCAAAACCACAGAGAAACCTTGTCTCGAAAAACCAAAAAAAAAAAAAAATCTTAAAAGATAAACAAGGCAGAAAGCAATTAAGTAAGATATATGTGTGTGTGTGTGTGTGTGTGTGTGTGTGTGCCATCAACCTATCCCTCATCTGTCATTCATCTACCTGCCCATCCATCCACTCATCCATCTCTTCATCTACCCATCCATCCACCTACCCAGCTGTCATCCATCCACCTGTCATCCGTCCACCCATCCATCCACCCATCCACCCACCTGTCATCCATCCACCTGTCATCCATCCACCTGTCATCCATCCACCCATTCATCCACCTACCCACCTGTCATCCATCCATCTGTCATCCATCCACCTGTCATCCATCCACCCATCCATCCGTCATCTACCTGCCCACCCACCCACTCATCCATCTCTTCATCCACCCATCTATCCATTCATCTCTCCATCATCCATTCATCATCCATCCAGCCATCCAGACAACCATCTCTCCATTCTCTATATGATAAAGTCTATTTTTTTGTGGTGTGTAGTTCTGAGTTTTAGAAATGCATGAGGTCACACATTGTAGGGCCATATAATACAGGCCCATATTTCTACTTTGTATGGCGGCCAGAATTTCAGGCCAGTTTGCACCTGCCACCAAGGAGGTGGTCACCTAGCTTTTTGAGACAAACAGACACCATCCTAAACAAAGGGTCAGGATACGCTAATGTCGCCCTGCTCCTTCTTTGTCATTCTGGGAGATCATCTGGACAGAGGTGCTGATTCAGTCTACGTTACAGAGCAGGCAAAGAAAGACGTGACAGAGCAAACGTAAGAAAAGGTGTGGAAGTGACCAAAGTCATTCGCCTGGCTACCTAGGAAACAGAATGCTAATAAATTTACCCTTCAATTTATGTTTTAGTATAAAAGCTGTTTGGAGAATAAACGTGGGTAAATTTTCAGGATGTAAACTCAGGATTTCAGGAGGGATCACTAAAAACTCTCTCCCCATAAATAGATGTGAGTTGTGTCTTTATTCCCATGCCTCCCCGCTGGTCCGAGAAATAATTGATGGTCCAAGATTAGCCCGACAATGCATCCACCATCACACTTCAAGACAAAATAGTTCCTCTATCCCCAAAGTACCCTGTGCTGAATATTTGTAATCAATACTTCCCTAGCCCCCAAATTCTGGAGACTAGCGGTTAATGTGTGCCCTTTACAGTCAGTCCTATCAATGGAGTCCTATTACAGGGAAACTTTTCAGTCAGCATCTTTCACTTACCAAAATGCTTGAAGAAACATACCTTGTATGCTCCCACCTCTTCAGACCTCCTTGTTTAGCTTCTTTGACTCCTCTTGCTCCTTTCTCATCTCACTTGGCTGGGACTGTGTCCGCGGCAGGACCCCGGAATGCTGTGTTCTTAGGGCTTCCTCCCTAGCCCTCTTTTCTCTCATTCTCTATGGTTTTGTTTTTCTAATCTCTGCAGACGCTTCCCAAGCTTCAACATTTCTGAGCATCAGTTGTAACACAGACCTTGGCAATCCTGTAGGTAACCCAAGCCCATCCTCAGTGAATGGGCCACTATCTACATGGGCTGCAGGAAGGAAAGCCTGGCACAGTCCCTGATGTCTCCTGTTCCCTCAGATCCTATGATATAGGACCATGTGCATCCAGATCCCATTTTCCTCCCTTCCATGAACCTTCATGGGGGACTAGTCACATACACCATCATACGCTGAGTTCTGATGAGCCTTGGTTCACTTGTGCCATGGTTCTGAATGTGAAATAGGTCCTGTTGACCACGGGGACTTCTAGAGCAGAAAAGCGGTCAACTTTCTTCTCGCTGCTGTTTCCATGGGCAACCATGACTACAGACATGGACGGGCTCTACTGACTACAGCCCCACATCCTGAATTCTGAGCAGAGTATTTGGGGATTTAATTATCCTATTTCTTGCTTGCCTCAGTCTGTCTGTGCTGCTGTAACAAAAGATGCTAACCCAAGGTGCTTACGAAATACTGAAAACTTTACTGCTCACAGTTTTAGAAGGTCAGAAGTCTAAGATCAAGGCCTTGCTTCCTAGGTCATGGAAGGTGCCATCTCTCTGTGTCCAGACATGGATGGGATCAGGCAGTGCTCCAGAGTTGTCCCTCCCCCCCCCCACACACAATGGTACTAGAAATTGAACTATGGGTACTATGCATGTTAGGCAGGTATTTTACCACTGATCTATATCCCCATTGCTGTTTTCATTTTGAGACAAGGTCTCACTAAGTTGCCTAGGATGGCTTTGAACCCACTTTAAGGTCTAACTGGCTTTGAATATAGGATCTCCTAGACTCGGCCTCCAAAGTAGCTGATTTTATACCCTGTACTACCAGGTTTGCCAGAGCTTTGTTTTTAAGGGATGTTAACTAGCCCCAGTGGTGAGACAGAGTCTTCATGACCCAGCCAACTCCCAGAATTTACCTTTTAACACTATCACTTATAGCTGGGGTTTAAGATTCTTTGCAATTCTTTTTCTCAGAGGGAATATCATTGCATAAGTCAGGCTAGCCTCAAACTTGTGACTCCTGCCTGTTTCCCGAGTGCTAGGATTATGGGTACATATCACCACACCCAGCTAAGATTTCTCATGTGAGTTCGGTAGTGACCCAAACATTTAGCCCATGGTACCTTGTTGAAATATGAGCGGCGGGCTGGGCTGCGTCCCTGGCACCCGGCCGCCCACATGGCTAGCTCTAGCTTATGCCCCGAAATAATTACGCGGAAACTGTATTCTTTTAAACACCGCTTGGCCCATTACATCTAGCCTTTTCTCGGCTAACTCTCACACCTGGACTAGCCCATTTCTAATATCTGTGTAGCTCACGAGCTGGCTTACCAGGAATGATCTTAACCTGCATCTGCCTGGAGTGGGAGAATCATGGCAACTCCTCGACTCAGCTTCTTTCTCCCAGCATTCTGTTCTGTTTACTCCTCCCACCTATGTTTTAACCTATGAGGGCCAGCCAAGCAGTTTCTTTATTTTTTTAACCAATGACCTTCCTCCATCAGTACCTCTTTCTCAGCTGTTCCTGTACTTTTCTGAGTACCTGATACCCTATATTATTTTTCTGTGTAAAATATTTAACGTGGTTTCTATATCTTGTACTAAGCTGACTTATACCGCCAGAATCCCTGAGAGCTGAGACAGGGACTGGGAAAGCTCATTTTTGAGTCCATTCACCTTTTTATCTCCACCTCCTGCAGCATGTCCTGCTGGGCCACCACCCCCATCTTCTAGAGAGCCTCCTGTGTGTTCCTATTCAGCAGCTTCTTGACATCCACAGCAGACAAACACCGAAGCTGGACCAGACCTTCCGAGATCGGTACTGTCCAGCCCTGCCTGCCTATACAGCCAGGATCATGACAAGGTGCATGCTCATCTCCAGCCATGCTGGCTAGACTCATGCCACCAGGTCCTGGCACAATGTGCTACCAGGCCAGAGTTCAGGAGGTGCCTTTGGCCTCTTACCTTACTGAAGGGTAACTGAAGAGCCCTGCCCAGAAGGCTTTGTGAGTCTGGCCTGCCTGGCATCCCTGCATCCCTGGCACTAGGGTCTTGGCCACTGCACAGTGCCCCTCCACAGGTCAAAAAGCCTACAGAGTTGCTGTGCTTTCTGTTGGATGCAAATCTTTCCCAAACCTTTCAATTAGTTGATTCTCTTTAGGGAATGTAAACTGTGAAGTGAATTCTTTTTTTTTTTTTAAAGAAACTGGCTCCAAACATGCCATTTTCTTTGCTTTCTGGTAAAAATAACCCCATGTTCTAAGCCATGACGTTTATTATGAAACTATGAAAAGGAGACTGGGAGGCTGGGAAGTCATTTAAATAGCTTCAAATTTCCATTATTTCAACTTACATAAGGTATGTGTTTTAGAAACCACTCAGGCGCCGCGAGTCAAAAGCCAAGAAATCAAGATTCCCCCACCCCCAATTTGTCGGTTTAAAATAACCTTGCTGAAAATCTCATGCCTTTCATGGGCAATAGTTCACATGTTAGGGTCTTATACCACTGTTTCCTGTCTCAAACAGGAGTAAACATAATCAGATGAAGGTGTTGCCTTCAGACAGCATGAAAAGGAGCTTGAAATCCTGTCTTTTTACATTGCTAAAATAGATTATGCACTAGCAAAAATAAAATATGACTGAGAAAACCTCAGCAATAGGATTGTCCCTTCCTGGAATCATGGAATTTTATACCTGATGCTGCTCAGCTACTACGTTTTTGTTGTTTTCCCACCCAGAAAGGAACGAAGGCTCACAGGGGTCAAAAGAGCTGTGGACTCTGAGTCACCCTGTGAAGCTCCAAAGATGCTAGGTACCCCTTGTTGGTCTCATCTCATCAGCCCCCAACCTTAGAGGGAATGTTAGCATCCAGAGAGGTCAGCTGTTTCACTCAGCAACCCAATCAGTTAATGAGAGAACTTTAAGAGTTGGAGCACAGACTGCGGGGAGCCCAGACAGGCCAGTGCATCTGACCCGAAGTCCCTGGATGATGGTTTTGTAGCCATCAGCCCTCGTGCCTGGGGCTCAGTCTCAGTGGCCATTAGCCCCAACTCACGTCCAGTTGCTGCAGCTTGGACCTTGAGTGTCCCCTGAAGGTTCATGTGCTAAAGGCTTAGTCCCATCAAGAGGTCATGGGGGCTTTAAAGGGAGCTCTAGTGGGAAATTCTTTGGTTGTCAAGAACATGCCCTCGAAGGGGATTGTGGGATTCCATTCCCTCCCTCTTCTCTTTTGATGGCCACGAGATGACATAATTTCATTCTTCGGAATTCTACTGTTCACTTACTGATTGTATCATTTACTCTTTTGTTGGTTAATTTGTTGATTTCTTCCCATATTTTAGATAGTAATCCCCTGCCAGATGAATATCAACAAAAATTGTCTTCCATTCTGTGGGCTGACTTTTAACTCTGTGTGTGATCCAGTCAAGTCGTATTTGGTATATGCCCCAAAGAACCAAAGCCACTACAGACTCAGCTTCCTAGAGAGACACCTGTGCCTCTTGCACTGTTCACGACAGCCAAATTATGGAAGCAGCCTAGGTGCAGAGAGGATGAGCAGATAAAGAAAATGTGCTGCACATGGACATAGTGGCGTTCTACTCTGTCATAAAACAAAGCATGTGTTTGCAGAAAAATGGGTAGGAACCAAATTATATATTACAATTATATCTGAAATAAGTTAGACTCAAAAAACATCTGCCACATGTTTTCCCTAGTATCTGGAAGCTGGGGGAAAAATGTGGCTAAAGAGGGAACTATCTGGGCTGCAGGAGAGGAAAGGGTCCACAAGGATGTGTGAGAGGGGATGAGTAATAAGCGGAGGGGCTGGGAGATGACACAGGATGGGATGGACGGAGAAGCACGGTGCTGTCGGGAGGGGGCACTGACTTGAAAACATAGCACACACTAGGAGGTTTTAAGCCAGTGAGGTTGTGCCCTGGAGGGGCCATAGGACACGCCTCTACCTTTCTTCTCTGTCCCTGAGGTGAGCAGGCTTGCTCAACCAGGCTTTCATTCCCACCAGGTACTGCCCCTCCGCAAGCCCCAAAGCAACAGGGTCAATTGCATATCGGCAAAATTAACTTCCCCTCTCTATAAGTGCATCCCCTCAGGTATTTCGTTACAGCAGCAGAGAGCTGACAAATGGCCTTTTCTGCCTGACATCCCAGCCGCTTAAGGAACTTGTGAAATATCGCCATCAGCTCCATGCTCTGAAGGGCAATCTGTCAACAGACTGGACTGTACAGCAAGAACCACGTAGCATTGCTCCTCTTGCTCCAACAATTCTTCATCTGGTGTTTGTTCTAAAAATCGTATTTCAAGTGGGGGGTTGGGAGCCATACCCAAGGACGCTTGGTACTGCTAACCATAAGACAGTGGGAGCCACCAGCTGTCCGGGAAGACGATCACGGTCAAGCTATCGTGACGTTTTCCTCTCCCTGCTCCTTGGGCATCCGCATGCCTTGAACAAGAAGCGCCAGAGACGGCTGGCTGTGAAAAGACTGGTGCTACAGATTCTAAAGAGCAACACGCACGTCACATGTGGTTTGTTTACAGCTGTGAATGAAGAAGCCCATGCAAAGACCTGGAGATGACCCAAAGAGACTCAGGTAGGCACAGCACAGAAAGGATTCTCCATGGCTCCCCCACCCCGCGATGCTTTCATTGTAAACATTAAGCCAACTTACTATGGTTCATAAAAATGACTCAAGGGGAAAGGTGATGCATGTGGCCCTGAAAAAGAGAGCAAAAGGCTTCAAGAAAACAGGCAAGGGAAGTGCTAGAATATATATGACAGCACAGTGAGAGGGAACAGCGCAGGATGCCTGGGAGTGAAAACATGGAGGCCAGGGGGCAGGGTACTAAATGTCAAACCTAAGGACATATGAATATGCTGTAAGATGACCTCTTACATTGTGCGTTCACTAAAAAGTACAACAATGTATAAACGAAGCCAGTGCTGGAAGGCACAGCGTAGTCCTTCCCACACCAAGAGGCCCAAGAACTGTCAAAACAGGGGAATCAGAATGCTCGGGTGAAGGGGCAACTGGAGACAAAAAGATAACAAGGAAATTTCTGGAATAATAAGATACTCCAGGTTGCAACTAAAGCGGTAGTTATCCCGTTAAGAACATGTGTCAAAACGCAATCAGTGCATTTGAAAGGCTGCATTTTATTCTATAAAAGTTATACTTCATAGGGGGCTATAGATGTGTCTCAGTGGTAGAGTGCTTGCCTAGTGTGAACAAGGCCCTGGGTTTGAGTCCCAGCTACACACACACACACACACACACACCACCGCATCACACACAACACCTTAAAGAGTCAGAGCTGTCTATACCACAGCCCAGTAAGTAGACGCATACCACTATTGACAGCGTACAGGTTTCCAGGTGTGATATTGCTCATGACGAGGACAGACAGGTGACCAGCACCCAGTTCCCACATGTGCACAGGACACACATCATGTATGGATAGATGTGACCTTGATGGACACGGTCATCACAGATGCTGCTTCCTGAAGATGGATATACCTCCATTGGTCAGAAGTCAACAACAGAAGCCTCAGAGGTCACTAGGGAGGCTCTGATGCTGGGAACAGTCTCAGGTAAGTTCTTGTTAATGCGCATTGATTGTGTCTTCCAGATATCAGGACTTCAGGTGTCACCTAAGCTGCCTCTGTCATCATCGGTGACGACAGAACTCAATGTTCTGGGGCCAGGCCTCACACATTCCCTACCCATTCTTGACTGGCAGAGGTGGCTGCCTGAGTGAATCCGGGCTATGTGTTAACTGGAGCTGTCTTTCCACCAGCAGAAACAATTATTCATTGTCTGGCGAGGGCCAGATGGCAGCGGGCTGTGGAAAGTCCCCAGGCTGGACTCGCCTGAGAGGGAGCTGCCTCAGCTGTGGGTCGTGATGTGTTCCTGCCACTCAGAGCCAAACTCAGCATGATCTGGACACTCGGGGCAGGGTGTCACCAGCAGAGTTTCCTAGGACTGTGAAAGGAAGCAAAGTGCTACACACCTAAGTCTCTGGGACCCATCCCACGGGTAGATGTGAGCGTGATGGACAGGATCACCACAGCCACTGCTTCCTGAAGATGGACGAACCTCCACTGGTCAGAAGTCAGCTGCCGAAGCCTCAGGAGACACTAGGGAGGCTCCGATGCTGAGACCAGTCTCAGGTAAGATCCATCACACTTCCAAGAATCCAGAACCTAGGAGCTGGCAAGACTGAGTTATGGTTAATTCTGTTGACCTGACCAGCTCGACAATGACATTGGAGACAAGCATGGGCACTGGTGTGGTGGGGTCTTTAGGTTGAGTTAACTGACCCATCCTAAATGTTGGGGAAACACCAATTCACAGGCTGGGGTCCCCAGCTGAATAAAGAGGAGAAAGTGAGCTGAGCTTCCGCATCTCTTTCTGCTTCCTAGCTGAGGATGTGACCAGGCACACTCGGACCGTGGTGACTCCACTATCACGATGGATGGTAACCTCACAGTTGTGAGCTAAAGGAAACCTGTATCCCTGTAAGTGGCTTTTGCTGGATATTTTGTCATAACAACATGAAAAACAAGCAATATGACCGGGTGTAGACTGGTTCCCATGACAGCCTCCAGGAGCAGATGTTCCAGGTCTCTTTCAGCACCTGGTAGCGAAGTGGCCAAGGTGCTTGGCATTTCCTGGCTAGTAGACACGTCACTCCTCTGCCAGCTTCTGTCTTTATTCAACCATCTCCTCTTGCTGGGTCTCCAAATAGCTTTCTCAAGGGATACCAGGCACTGGCTTTGGGCCCCACCTTTACACAGCATGACCTCACTTTGACTGATTAAAAAGTTCCTGTTTCCAAGCAACTGCACAGTCATATGGGTTAGGACTATGATGTGGTTGCTTTAGAAAACAAGTCACCGTACATTGTATACATATCTGTTGACCCTCTTAACCCTGTTCACAGAACATGAGTACCCAGAGCACCTGTGTGAACAAGCGCTGGACCACGGCAACAGCCTTTGGTTGTGGTTAGGTTCTATAGTCTAGGTCTTGGGACTTGCTATACAACCCAGGCCAGCCTTGAACTCAAGGCAATCCTCCTGCCTGAGCTTCCCAAGTGTTGGGACACACACAGGTCTTTCATATCCTATGATCTGTGGGCACTGTCTTGAGTCATAGTTGTTATCTAGTGAGGCCACAGTGTCCCCCTCTAAGGCGTCCCTATTTGGCTGATATCTTTTGTGGGGTGCACTACTCTTTCAGAGGATGCTGAGCTGGAGTGAAAATCAGCCCAATTAGCTGAGAAAGTTCAAATTGCCTTAGGCTGATCAGCCATGAAGAATCTCTGTGATTCCCAGGGACCCAGGGTCCAGTCTCACTCAGTTAGTGGAAGATGGCTATGGAAATGTGGGTTCTGGGGTTCAGGGGCTCCCCAGTCTGGGTGTGAGAAGTGATGGTTCAGGCTCCCTCTGACAGGGAGGAACAATGAAGACTGGATCTCTTGTCCTCTCACAGGCTCTGGTCTTCAGGGCAGGAAGCTGAGAGCTGGTTGCGATGTGCATCGTAAGTGCCAACTTGACCAGCCTGTCAGAACCAGCTATTTAATCATATGCAAATCTAGGCTTCGCTGTGAGCTTGTTGTATAAATGCAGCTAACAGTTACCATCTGCTGAGTTTAAGTCAACAAGATTATTCCCAGTACTTTGGGTGTGAATTCAACTCCACTCAGGTTAGTTGAAGACTTCACAGCAAAGCTAAGACTTCGGGGAGAAGAATATCTGACTGAAGACAGCACCCCAGCTACTTCCTGTGACTTCTCTACTGCCTGCCAGACATGATGAGCCTATAAGCCAATGATTTAAATATACTGTGCGCATGCACGCACACATGCAAACACACACACACACACACACACACACACACACACACACACACACACACGGCTGTGATTTGGATGAGTGTCCCCCACAGATTCATGTGTTAAAGAATTGGCCTCCTGGATCATGTAATTGGGAGGTGATATGGATTTTTGAAGGGAAATTCCCAGAGGGAAGCCTCCAGGTAACTGGGGTACGCCCTCAAAAGGAGGTCGTGGGAGCCAGATCTCCTGCTCTCCTTCTCTTGCTTCCTGCCATATGTGGTAGGGCCATTCCCTCTAACAATGGCTCTTGTTATCATGGGTCATCTTCACAGAGGCTCAAACCAATGGGGACCACTGGATTTGGGCCAGGGCCTCCAAAGTCATATGGCGACAAAGTTGAACCTTTCCTCTATTGATCAGTTGCCTCAGGTAGCTTGTTATAGTGATGGAAAACTGATCAATACACTATATACAAATGCCATATTACAAGGATTGATGGAGTTATAGCTGCATGAAGAGATACACTCTCTCTCTCTCTCTCTCTCTCTCTGTGTGTGTGTGTGTGTGTGTGTGTGTGTGAGAGAGAGAGAGAGAGAGAGAGAGAGAGAGAGAGAGAGAGAGATATCTATTGGCTCCATTTCTCTGGAGAAGCTGGCATTATTCTGGATCAGGCTTGGGCTGGGATGTAAGGCATGAGGAGCCACCGTGACCTCAAATAAGCCAGGACTAGGCAATCAGGCTAGTGGAGGGCAAAGATATGAGAGTTCCTGGAGAGACTTGCCTGCCGCTGCTGTGAGCCAAGGCTGCCCATCCTTCACACTCTCAGTCCCTATGGTTTACCTGATTGCATAGCATCATCGTCCTTGATTCGAGCCTGCCTCCTACACCAAGTCCCTACCTTCCTGCTCCTCTCAGGAGTATACTCAAGGCAAGAAGTCTCTAGCCGGGACTTAACTGAAATAGAGGGGCAGATTTCTCTTGGCAGATTTGGGAAGTCTGCTGAGACCTTTCTGGAAAGGATAGAACACACTGCCCCTGTGCAGAGTTGCTTGCCTGGAGCAGAGAGGGCCTGACTGAGCACTGTCTGGCAGACACACGGTCCTTGAGAATATTTCCAATGAGGCCATTTACCCCCTGGGGTTCACCAAAGAGCATGAAGCAAGGTCACAGAGAGAAGACACTAACAGGCTCTACGATTTCCAAGTAGAACCATGCACAGTAGGCATGTCACAAACATTCAAACGACATCAGGATTTGGGCAGCCAACCGCTACAATCTCAGAAGAACAAAAAACGTCTGTGTGATGCCTTCTCTAGGCTTGGGGCTGATTTTCATCTTTGGATCTAATTGTAAAGAGCATTTCCAAGAGAGACGCTAGGGTCTAAGTTTTATTCCCGGCTTTTCTTTCACAAGCATAAAGGAGATGGTTTAGTTCTGCTTTCCCTACAGGCATTGTCAAGCTGGCAGAGGCTCTCAGCTCATAATGAGCAGGCTTTACAGAACCACTGAGCAGAATTCAAGATGAGCCATACTGGGTCACCCGGCCGCTTTAGTGGCCTTCTCTTCCTTCAGATGTCTTCTGGGACTATCACCTCCCTTCAAACATGTCAACAAGATCACAGAAGCTAGGCAGCTAGGAATCTGTCAGGAGAGCTCAGCTAGTGCTGTTACCCAGAGCTGGCCTCAAGAGCATGCAGTGATCTGCGAGCTGTCCCAGTACATGTCTACCCAGGTAAAGTTCATTCTTCTCCCTCCCATGGAGCAGCAGCAGAAAGCTGCTCTGGACTGGGAGCCACCTCTTTGCTTCCCTGGTGCCTCTCTCTTACTCTTTCCTGTTCAATACTATGAATTCTTCATCAAGCCTACAGCCATCTCCTGTCTATTCCAAACAATCAAGAACGTTAACTGTCAAAGATGACGATGTGAAAAGTCACCAGCTATATGCTTCCTTCAGCCTGCCATGCGCATGGGCACAGCGTACCTTCCTGGTCCAGCAAAGACTATAGGTACTTCTGCCTTTACACTATTTTAGGTTTAGAATGAAAAGCATATGCATTCTTCATGTCGTCTCTCCCTGGGTCATGGAACAAAAGGCAAAGACATTAAATTTCCAAAAACAAACATTCAACAAACTCAGAAGGTAAAATACATTCAGGGCCAGGACGCAGAATATGACCCACCTGTCTCCAAGGAGGAGCTGACAGAGGACTTGCCACCAAGACCCCCAGTTCCAAAGCTACCAACTTGGGGAAATGACTATGAGGTGAAACAGCACATAAGATTATGATGACTAGGTGATGTGGGAGGCCCTTCTGTATATGTGTTGTTTTTATTGGTTAATGAATAAAGAATCTGTCTTGGTTTGTGATAGGGTAGAATAGAGCTAGGTGGGAAAAACTAAACTGAATGCTGGGAGAAAGAAGGTGGAGTCAGGAGATGCCACGTAGCCCCACCAGAGACAGACACTGGACAGAACCGTACTGGTAAGCCACAGCTACAAGGCGATACACAGATTAATAGAAATGGGTTAATTTAATATATAAGAGCTAGCCAATAAGAAGCTAGGGCAAATAAGCCAAACAGTGACTTAATTACTACAGTTTCTGGGTGGTTATTTTGAGTCTGGGCAGCTGGGAATGAACAAGCGGCCTTTTTTTTTTAATTTTTTTTATGATTTATTTATCTTTATTTTATGTGCATTGGTGTGAAGGTGTCAGATCCCCTGGGACTGGATTTTCAGACAGTCATGAGCTGCCATGTGGGTGCTGGGAATTGAACCCAGGTCCTCTGGAAGAGCAGTCAGTGCTCTTAACCGCTGAGCCATTTCTCCAGCCCACAAGCGGCCTTTATACAACAAATAGGTACTACTCCAGATTCCCCTTGTATAAGGTGATGATGGGAAGGTACCACTGTGGCCTCTCTCCCGCAAGGTTCTGAAAAGCCGGGTCCACTCAGAGCTGCTCATCAAGGAAGAGGCCATGATCGGCTTCCCTACCAGATGTCAGCCATGCCTCAATCAGGTCCTTCCTCCCACCCGAATACACATGCTGGAAGGAAAAGTCAGTGTGCAAAGATGATGAGAAACACTAAGTCAAAAGCATCAGGGCTGTGGAGATGGCTCTGTGAGTGAGGCACTTGCTGCACGGGCATGAGAGCCTGACTTAGGATCTGCAGCAGCCATGGAAAAGCTGGGCGGTGGGGAAGACAGACAGGCGTCTCCCTGGAGCTGGGCGGCCAGCCAGGCTAGCCAATGGTGAACTCCAGGTGTGGAGGAGAGCAGTTGAGGAAGTTATCCGATGCCAACCTCTGACCTGCCTACCCAGAGAGGGGGGTAGGAGGGAGGGAGAGGAGGGAGGTAGATCAGGAACACTGCTAAAAATCCTATTTAAATTCATCAGGAGTTACTTAGCTCCAGATGCCAGCAATGGCTGGCCGAGAAAACCTGTCCCAGAATCCAAACAAATTGGAATGTGGCTGCCTTCTTCTCACACTGAATGCGGATGCTGGCCTCACTCCGTCTTCTTATTAATGCCCGACTTGTCCCATCTCCATGACAATTTACTGACCACTCTATATACTATCAGAACATAGAATGCATGCTCTCCACTCCCGGAGGGGTCCTCCACCTACCTGGGAAGCTAGGAATACACAAGAATGCTCCGTGACTTCGCACATCTCTGATCCATTTCTTAACATCTAGTTAAATCAACCTAAAGCCCATCTTTCATGTCAGGCACATCTTCAGTCTGTGTGAGTGAGCTACCTTTGAACACTGTAGAATGACAACATCTTCCTATTCATCCTCCCTTAATCCTTTCATTCTGCCACCTGTGGTTCTCTGACAGTGTACAGCCAGCATGCTGGTCCTGGGAGCAGAAAACTCTCAGAAGCCAGAGCCTCACTGCTATCCCTCGACACAAGTACAGTGCACGCTGAACTCCCAGGAAGCTCTGTGCTGAGAGCTGTTACGGAAGCAAGGTTGGCTTGGGCTCTCTGTGCAGTCTGCTGGGAAGGCAGAGGCAGACGTGTAGCTAATGGTGACTGTAATAAGACATGAGGCCACAGGAGGAGGCTGAACCAGACTTTTATAGGATGTGGAAAATGAACAATGAACAAGGACATCCCGAGATGCATACTGAGCGAGGGACGCCCTCTGGAGGGGTACTTCAGGAGGCAGTGTGGGGTTCTCAGCAGACATGGATTCAGGCAACACGAGCCGCTGGAATCTAGAACTGTCTCATGCCCCAAGGACAGGCTCAGCTGGGAGGTAGCAGCTAGTGGGACTGGTGCCAGCTATGGGGACTTTAGGGTAAATGCCTAACCAAAGGATGGAGGCACTACTCTACTCTGAAAGAAGGGCAGGACTGGGGCATCACACATGCCTGTTCCTAGCAGCAGTATGGACAAATAAAGAAAGAAAGCTCTTGTTTCCCTTTCTGACCTATTTTGGGGGTGCTGGGCTGGTAGAGAGTATGGAGAGATGCTGGGGAGACAGAGTGGGGGTCTTAGGCCAGGGTTGCTCATAGTACTCAATCATGAACTCCATGGATGTGAACAGAGAGAGGTTGGTTAGTTAGACAGCCAGCAGGATGCAGAACACTGGGCAGGGCTGCCAAGGCGGGGTGGAGGAAGCTCTGATATAGAGCGCCCACCTTTGGGAAAGCTAGCACAAACGCACAGAGACTGCACATGCACTCTCCCAGGGCACAGCACAGGAGTGCAGAGCACTGAGGGAGAATTTCTGTTGGGAATCTAGCTGTGGAGATGGCAGTGACCTTGGTCACTCGGCTTGTCTCAACACCTCCAGGTTGGCGGCACCCTCCACTTTCCCCCAGGGGTGAGCATCCCCTATTTGTACAACAGGAGTGGTATTGGTACCCACCTTTTAGACTGAGGGATGGGGGGATGAGGCACATGGGAGGTGAAGCAAGGGTCCTGGTCCTGGGTGAGGCACTCTACTTTACTTTCACAACTCTGAACAAGAACAGTGGGGCCATGACAGTCTCTCTTGGTGCCAGGGGAGTATTTACCTTAAAAAGGTGTCCTTCTAAAAGGATCCCCGGCCCGTTTTCAGAAGAAATATGGGGTTATTTGGGGGAGGGTACAGAGACTATGGGAACTAGGTGCTCTGCGGATGGCGGCATTTGTTACTTGTCCTGGACACGTGACACTGTATGCTCAGATGACAACATGCTAACTACACTTTCTGTGCTTGTCATCCTGCAATAGTGCATTCTGTTTGCCCCTCCCACAACAATGACTGTTCTATAACTCAGTCTTGAGTAGGCCCTAGGTGGGCAACCATGGCTGCTGTGAGTTTGTGAGTGACAAAGCCAGGCTACACCTAAGACAACGTTTCACAGTCCCCTGTCCCTTGATGTTTCCCAAACCTTGGAGGGAGTGAGGCGTCTCCTGTTTAATGCTGAGTTCTCAACCATCTTTGGCTCAGCACCTTGATCAACACCATCTTGAATAGTCAATCACCTTCAGCCATGAAGGAGGACTTCTTTGGCCAGGTAGGAAATCTTTCTTATATTTATGAGTATGGTGCTGGTGAGGATCCCAGGGCCTTGTACATGTCCTGCCCTCTACTACCGAGCCACAATCAGTCCAATAGAAAGCTCTCGGAAGACCTATAGCTGAACTCTCATGGCTCTGGCAGGAAGCCTGGCCCATATCTGCCCACAGAGCACACCAAGAACCACCCACACGTGGCCTCCCCTTCAG
Source organism: Microtus oregoni (assembly GCF_018167655.1). Taxonomy (NCBI): domain Eukaryota; kingdom Metazoa; phylum Chordata; class Mammalia; order Rodentia; family Cricetidae; genus Microtus; species Microtus oregoni. The sequence goes on from NW_024543210.1 coordinate 10,947,493, forward strand.
ACCTCGGCGGTTTCTTAGAGAGCTCCGGTCCAGGACGGTGGAATGTTGACAACAGTAGCTCGGACTTCACAGACACCGGGCTACAAGCTCCCTGCATTCCCTGGTGGGTAAGAGGTGGAAGGCACAGAAATAAACCTTCATGACTCAGTTTCCCCAGGGAAACTCTCTTATGGGCAACATACAGTGTCCACTTTGGGACAAGCGATGAGGTAACACACACTCAACTCCAGAGAAGAAAAGAAGGAAGCCACTTTTAACTCTGCCTCTTTATCTTTCATCTGGGGAAGAGCCCACCAGCCCCAATCTGTGAGTGAGAAGAGAGGCCGGGACGGTTCCATGACTGGTCTGTGCCACCCTATGTGGAGGGGATAGCTCCCAGCCAGCGGCTTCTCTATCTTTGACCCCACCCCCCTTGTGGCTCCAATCTTGAAATAGAAGTTTCTATCCTCCGTGGGCTCCGGAGAATCTGCTCCTGGGCTTACGGCAACTGCTCTATAGTTTCCAGCCCAGGGGTGCAGGTCACTTGCTATTCTGGGATGGCCAAGTCCACACGGGCGAGGCACTTCCTTAAAGATGTCCCCAGAAGACTGCATTAACCATAGTCCCAGCACAAGAGTCCAAGTCCCAGGTCAATTTAGTCACCTTCATTGCTTTGTATTTCCATCCTGACTCATTCCCCTGTGGGTGTACACACACACACACACACACACACACACACCCTGATGTTGTCATCCTTCATGCGCAGTGGCAAGGTCAGAGACACCTTCTTGTCACTCCAACCATAGGTCAAAGGGAGGCTCTGCCATTCGTTCACAACACCCTGCTGTGAATGCCAGCAGCACTTGAATCTGCTCTGTCACATGCCCTATCTCTCTCCAGAGGGACTATGGCCTCTGGGCGGAGGGCTACTCCACCAATTTAGTCTGCTTGGCCCTGCACACACCATCCTGGGAGGTTGCACAAACCTCTACAATAGCTGAATGAAGGGCCACAGAGAAGTTAGGTAAGTTGGCCAAAGTCCCACAGCAAGCGGTCAAGTTGGGGCTTTTACCCAGACCAGCAGCCCTGTTACTGCTGTGTAGCCTGTCTCTTCCGGGGTCACATACAGGAACAAGGGCACCTACTCCCTCTTTCTAGTGGTGCTTGAACTAGAGTGGTTGGTTCAAATGTTTTCTTTTTAAAATGTAGCAATTTTTTCCCAGGGAGTAACACCATCAGCCAAATACATACCACAGAATTGGTAGAGAGGAGATTAGAGAAATGTAAAAGAGAAAAACAAACATATGTCACCTCACAGTCTGGTGAAAAGCGGCCCTAACAGCATCTGAAATTGGTGACAGAGGACTACTACCTGTATGGGGCAAGGCACTACCTCATCCTGGGGTAGGATGAGGCTGCAGGGTAGGATAATTACTGCCAAAGGCCCTGTGTCCCGAGGCAGAAGTGCTGCCTGGAAGCAGGCATCCCTGATCTGCATCCGCAGGTCACTTCTGTCCCTGACTATGCAGCAACGGCAGCTCCACAGCTCTGCTCTACTTCTCCTTGAAAGCCATTCCAGAAGCTAGTGGAGCTTCAGGACAGGAACCCGGGTCCCTGCATCTCTGTCAAGGCTACAGTCAGGCACCCAGACTGGAAGGCTGCATGGTAACCTCTGGGTTTTTCAGCCACCACGGCTGTGACCTCACACTATTTTCTATAGGTCTGAAATGGCTTGTTGGTCCACCTGCACTGCCCACCACAGTTCTGATGGCAGCAAGGGACCCTGGAGTGATTTCTGAAAGGATAGAGCTTCCTCTCCAGTGGTCGCCAAGAATGCAGACCCAGAAAAGGTAGAGGGGAGGATGCGGATGCTCAGCTAGCTCACTTTGGGGTCTGGGGATGTAGCTCAGTTGGCAGAATACTTGCTTTGTATTCATGAAGCTCTGGGTTCAATTCCCAGCATGGTATGAACCAGGCATGGTGGTGCAGGCTGTCATCCCAGCACGGAGGAATGGGAGGTAGGGGGATCAGAATTCAGGGTCATTCTTAGCTACAGGGAATCTAACACCAGTATGGCTATGTGAAACCATGTCTCAAAATAAATGATGATAACAATAATAATGACAATAATAATAACCCACTTGGGGACCACGGGTGGTAACAACATGAATCCAGGGTTCACAGCTCCGTAGGACTCACACATCACACGGCGTTTGAAACAAATAGCTCGCTTGTTCCTGTAAACACAAACACTGCTCATCTTTACCCCATGAGTCGATAGTCACCCGGGGACTGCAGTCAACACTTGATAAAGTTCTGGAAGGTTCCAGAGGCCATGTCTTCCATCACTTATCAGCCCACCAGCCAGGAAACTGGGCAGTAAGTAACCTTGTGACTGTGTGCGCTCTGTGTTTCTCTTCTCCCACAGGCATTAGTGTTCAGGGAGAAACAACAGATTCTGAATGTGCTGAATGCAGTTGACCTCGGGGAGAAACCAGAACCTTGTAGGGAAGAGGAGGGAGAGTACTGTTCTATAGGACTGTGACTCTCCTGTTCTCTAGACTTCCTTCCTACATGCCCACTTACCTGACTGGGCACGCCCACCTTGGGGGTATTACAAAAAGAACAGGAACTCAGGTAGAACGCCAAAAGGTTAGATAACTTGCCCAAGTCACACAGTAAGCAGCTTAGTTGGGATTTGAACTCAGGCAGTCTGGATTTACTATTACAAAGAGCTGACCCTCTGTGTGGGGGAATGCTCTTCCCAATAAGGGTGGCTCTTTAAGGAGCCCTCCACAACTCTCTTAGGCACGTGGATGGTGCTTCTAAGTTCCTCTCAGCTTTGGATGCAAACCTACTGAAGCCACTGTACTGTTGTCTTGTCATTATTTCCCTGTTTCTACATGTCAGCCATACTAGCCCAAGGGAGGGGGAAATAGCCAGAAAATTTTCCCTCAAGGCATTTGCTTCCATCTGCCAGAATATTGTTATAACACATAGAAAAATAAGCTATGTTTGCCATTTGCACGGTACCCTCTAGGGTTGTGCAAGGGACAATGGCCAGCGGCACACATCAGTGTGCACTCGCTCTTCCTGTCTCCACTATGGTCTGAGATGGTGACAGACACAGTGGTATTCCGCTGAAGCTCATGTCCCACCTGCCACCCACTCCTCCCCAGGGACATCTCCATCCAGGCAGCTTCTCTTTCCTGGTCACGCTCACTGAAGACGGTTCACTGCTTCTTCTCTGTCCACTTTCTCAGCAAACAAATTTGGCTCTCTCTGTTGCAATTCTCCAGTCCACGACAACTCTTCCTTCCAGAGCCTCCAGTCCCCCGAGGAGTGGGGGAGCCTCTCCTCCATGCTCACGGCCTTGGTGGCCAGCTGAATTCCTGCCCTAAAGGCTGGCATAAGGAGCTCAGGAAGCATCCAGATTGCATGAGCAATAGAGCAGCTGCCACCAAAACATGGGCAGCACCAAATTTAAAATGTGACGGTGTGTGTCTTCATTAGAGTTTTATTGCCATGAAGAGACACCATGACTACAGCAACTCTTATGAGGGAAACGTTTAATTGAGGGGCCTTGCTTACAGTTTCAGAGGTTCAGTCCATTATCATCATGAGGGAAACATGACGACGTGGTGTGGCTACATCTTGACCAGAAGGCAGCAGAAAGTCAACTGACTGTCACCCACAGCGGCATACATCCTTCCTCAGGTAGCTCACCATACACAGAAAGTGACTGTAAAGCAACATTTTCCATAAAGTCTCTAAAAACCCAGTGGTCTTTTCCTAACCCTCTGGACACATTCCTTGCCCCATTGCTGGGTGTGGGAAAAGCTGACCGAGGGCTGCTGGCCTGACCTGTCTGTACATGTCATGGTGGATGGGAAATACCTTCTCCCACCTTCTAAGTGCTGAGTGTGAGGTGATATCCAGCTGGCAGAACAAGGAGACAGCAATTCAGCCCCGCAGGATGACACTTGTGACTGACCCAGCGACCATGAAATTATAAATCCTTTTGTGGCACCTGGGTCTAGATAACCCCACAGCTGTCGGAGCCACCCTTCAGTCAGGGGACGTTTCAGTTGGTTGGCAGGGCTTTCCGGGTGATGTTCCACATGCTTGGGTTGTTGAGATAGTTAGTAAGACCCTAAATCTTGCTGGAGGCCCCCGGAAGCTGTATATGTGATCACCCTCAAACACCGTAAGGTTGCCAGGCAAGCCACTCCCCATGGGGAAGCAGTGGTAAGGGTTTTACCACAGCAGGTGGGACAGTTGTGAGGACCTGAGATGGAGAAGCAGGCTGCTGGTCCTTAGAGCACAGGGCAGAGGCTAGCCCACCTTGCAGTAGGACTCTGGCAACTTCAGAAAGGAGATGCTCATGAGAATAGATTTTGGGAGGCTAGCCCTTTCTTTTATTCTGTCTGTCTGTCTGTCTGTCTGTCTGTCTCTCTGTCTTTCTACCTTTATCTCTATTTACTTATTTTCTTTTTCCCTTCTGTGCTGAGGATCAAGCCCAGGGCCTTGTTTACTGAGCTCCCAGCTCTGAGACTCCTTTTCACAACCAGTCCTCCTATACATCTTCTCTCCAAAGCCATTCCTAGGTGACCACATCTCTGGCACTCCCCAGTGATGCCCACTCCAGCTGTAAGCAGATGCTAGTCTCTCCTCTCTTAGGTCCGATGTGGTTGGGCCATGCTCTTCCTCAGAGGCCCTTTGTGGATTCTACTGACCTGAGATGACAGCATCCCTTCAGGACCAAACCAGCCTGAGACCATTGGCTTCCAACAGATTTGGCAACCCTGATGCCCAATTTTGGATGCTGACCTGAGTGGACCAAGGAATACGTGGAGAACTGGGATGTGTCTTCCTGAGATAATGGGCACCTGGCATCCATCCATTACTCAGTTTGGTTTTTATGGCTTGATCTCAGAGAGGGTGCCGAGGGGTCAGGGCCTATTGGGAGACAAATTCCATATATCCTACAGGTCCGAAATACAAGTGTGTTAGCGCACCAATGTTTAGAATGAGAATTTTGGTATTGGTAGGAACGACCTCTGCACAGGTGAGGTCTTAAGTTACCTTTATTGGATCCCAGCATGTCAACTCTAGGTGGCTCCAAACGGTACTCTTATCGACCATCGTCACTGCTTCAAACGTGGGCCCCGCTATTGCTCTCAAAGTACCCCTCCCTCAAGCCTTACTGCCCTCTCCCTCACCCCACTTTCTCTTCTCTGACCCTCATGCTTGCTTACTTGCCACTTCTGGGTCTGTCAATCTAATCCTCCTTGGAATGGGAACGCAATGCACACCAATAGTCACGACCACTCTGGAGGCGGAGGCAGGAGAATTGCCTGAGCCCAGGGCTCGAACCCAGGTATTCAAGGCAAGCCTGGGCCATGTAACAAAAGCCAGGATCAAAAGCAAGCAAGTAAACACATAAATAAATACACCCCCTTTGGGAGCTGTGGGAAAACCCCGTGACAGAGCATTCATTGCCTTAACACTCGTAAGACTTTGGGTTTGATCCTTCCCGGTCCAAAATATAAAGAAAATTCAAGTGATGTTAGCCTAGAGGGGGGCCAGGCTCCACAGCTTTGGCCAGCTTCTCCCAAGCAAAAGCTCTTTCCCTCATCACCAGTAGGCAAGAGAGTGACGGAAGCTACTCTTGGCTCATTACAGATTCATTTTCAAGCCAAAGACACAAACCCAAATAACTCCAGGCCGTGATGGTTCAATTAGTCACAGATGGCCACAGCACAGTGACTCAGGCGGGAGCCAGGCGGGAACAGCAGGTGCTGGGCACAGAAGGCGGCGCCTGTGCTGTGGGAGTCTCGGAATAGACACCTCCGCCTTCCAAATACAACCTCAGTCATCTACCCTGGTGCCTTTCACACCAGGTCCAACGACAAGCAGCTGAGAACAAACTGTGAAGTACCACAGCAAAGGGCCATAAAGGCAATGAAGTTCAAGCATGTGTGCACGTGTGTGTGTGTTATGGTATATGTGCACATGGGTGTGCAACTGCACACAAAGGCCACAGGATGATGTCAGGTGTCCTGCTCTATGACTTTCCTCCTTATTCCTTTGAGGCAGAGGCTCTCACTGGACCTAGAGTTAGGCTGGCAGGCAGGAAGCTCCAGCAATCCTACTGTCTCTGCCCTCTCAGTGCCAGGGTTACAGGCACGAGCATGACCACGCCCAGTTTTTTATGTGGGTGCTGGAGATTTGAGCTCAGGTCCTCGTGCTAGCCCCAACGCTCTACCCATTGAGCCATCTCAGCTCCTCAGTCTAATCTTTAGCAACTGATAACCAAGATATGCATATGCAGCTGATTTCATCCCTGGCTACAAACAGGTTGTCACCAAAGGAAGCCAGAAATGATGCTAACAGTGTTTTACTTAAGACTGGGGAGCAGGAGAGGCAACCACAGAAGAGGAGAGCCATTGCAAGACAGTCAGTGACTAGGGCCCTCACAGAGTAAAGTACACACCCCCAGACCAGGGAGTTCAACTCTTCATCCTCACACATGCAGACAGACCTTGGACGTGTCCACAGCAGGGTGATCCAGACTTCCTAAGGAACCCTGCCCTAGAAACACATTGATTTTATTTTATAAAACAGATATCTTGGGGCCAATGAGATATATCAGTGGGTAAAGACCAAGGCTGACAACCTGAGGCCAATCTTCAGGACCCACACAATAAAAGGAGAATGGTGAGTCCCAAAAAGTTGTCTTCTGACCTCCAGAGGCATCTCCCACTCTCTCTTACATATACACATTTAAAAAATAATAATAAAAATGGATATGTTTTTTTTCTGCAAATCAAGAAAACCCCCCTATTTAAAGAATGTGACAAATACAGACTAAGAAGAAAACTTTACGGGTCACCATAGCGTGATCTCTGTGTAGAGCTTGGCTTCCTGCATGGACCTGGACACAACGGGGCTCTTTCTTTCCATGTGGGACTGTGTGGCGTTCAGATGGCAGTTCCCGCTGATCATACTCCCTGTGTAGTCCATGAGGAGACAGTTGATTATTAGCCGGACAATGACAGAACCTTCCAGAACCTCCAGTTAGCAACTGTCCTTCAGAAACCTCAGATGAGGTACCGCTACTGCTACTTTGGAGTCCACATATGATTGGCAAGGAGAGAGAGCCCTGGCCAATAGTTTTCACCTCCTCCATGCTTCAACACCTCCTCTGCACACCACCGAAGGCTTTGCTGTCCCTTGCCTGAGATGGAACCTCAGACGCTCACACTGAACAGCTTAAAAGCAACGGGAATTTACTGTTCTGGGGGATCAGAAGCTCAGGATCAAGGTGCCAGCATCCTCATCGGTGACAGCTCTTTGATGTGTCCTTACCTGACAGGCAAACAGGATTCCCTCAAGCCTGATGCTGGTCGCTCATGTCCCCAAAGGCCCCACCGTCTTAGTACTACTGCACAGAGATTAAATATCAGCACAAGAATTTTGATGAGGACGACACCAACATTTAAACCAAACCAGGGCATCTAGGTGACTAGCTCCTATCCGAGGCTATGGAAGGATGTGGAATGAAATACTGGCTATGAGTACACTGGATTACATTGCTGCTACGAGTCCTGACGATGATGACAGCTGCTGAGCAAATCTGCCCACACCACCCAGACATGAGCAGTCTGTCTTGTAGCAACCGCAGTCCTAATCTTCATGAGGCAAGGTTCGCCTTATGAGACTACAGCAGGCTAAAATGACGCCAGGCTGACCCAGCTCAGGGCTCACATCTTTCCCTTGCTCTAAGTAACCCGTGTATCATCAGCTATTAGATATGTTTGCCAGTTCGACACATTCCTTTTCTTCACATGGGCTTTTGAGTCTGGAAATTCCACGGTGGTGGTTTGGAAGAATATAGCCCCCAAAGGGAATGGTCCTTTTAGGAGGTGTGGCCTTGCTGGAGGAAATGTGTCACTGGGCAGAGGGAGCAGACTTTGAGGTCTCTTTCGCTCAAGCTTCCCTTGGTGTGACAGTCAGTTGACTTCCTGTTACCTGGAAGATGTAGCACTCTCAGCTCCAGCACCACATCTGCCTGCCTGCAGCCATGCCCCTGCCTCGAAGATAACCTTTAGAGGCTGAACCTCTAAAACTGTAAGCAAGCCAACCCCAATTAAATGTTTTCTTTATAAGAGTTGCCGTGGTCATGGTGTCTCTTCACAGCAATACAAACCTTAACTATGGCAACTGCATTATCTCTGGAAGACTTCCTGCTTGAGTCCCTGATGCCATTAAAAGGAAGGAAGCAAGATGACGGGATAGGGAAGGGAAAGGAGCTGACTGAGGAAGGAGCCACAGGGTCCTCCTGTTGCTAGAGCAGGTGGCTGAGAACACAGAGCTGAGGCAATACCATCTGCACCTGGGGGTCTCAGCCGTGACAGTGGGATGGTGTTGAGGTCTCTGCCACCTGAAGGTCTGACTCGGCGTGGGACACACACGGCCAGTACTGACAGTCGGCTGGAACACTGACTCTGTCACCTGCACTGCTGTGAGTCCTAGGAGACAGATGGAAGCTGCGAACAGAGTCTCCAGGACGCACATGGCCCTTTCTGTCACATCCTACTGATCAGGAGTCACACGCCCAGATGTGACCAAGTGGCAGAGTCACACTGTTGCAGAGTGGGCACAAAGTTCTTTCTAGGGATGGCTACAGCATGTCTCATGCCATATACTACGTACTGTTTGGGGCACCCACGACAGGGGCATGGACATGGGCAGCAGCCAGGAGACTGAGGCTCTCTTTTCCTGGGGTTCCCTTTCCAGTGGTAACAAGCAGGGGGTGCCAGGGCAGACTCTGAGTCACATGGCAACGCTTCCACTTTCCCCTCCATTCCCAAATGTGTCAGACACACTCAGCTGCCCTCCAGTGCCCGCTGCAGTTCTCTTGGCCCACAACATTGATGCCAAGCTTCATTCTCTCGGGTACATTTTTCTCACTGCTGGTGCATAGGGCTAGATACCCTCTTCTCTCCATTGCAGGGACATGTACCCTCCAGATCCACCAGCCAGACAGCAAGATGCTTATTCCACCAAAAAGGCTGAGCCACAAGAGGGAAGGAGCCTGGGTCCTTAGTAACCATAGGAGGGTATTCCACCTCCAGGAACCCAGTTTGAAATACTACAGAGATGCTGAACTATGAGCGCCTGCCACACAGGGTAGCATCACCTTATCCTGGCCACATCCCCCCTGTGGCTCCTGAAGTTAGAACCATAATACTTCCAGACTATTTGGGTTAAAAGCTGCTGGTGTGGGTGAGGTAACGAGTAAAGGGGCCGAAAGGACGGTCTGGAGGGGCTGGGGAACAGCAAAGACACAGAGTGTGATTGTTTGTTCTCATCTCACACCAAAGGCTATAAAGAAACGAAGTTCTAGAAACCATTCCAATCAGGTCCATGTTATATCTTAAAGCGGGGAAGTCAAAAGGTTAGAGGCAGATCTTCTGTTAGGAGAGGCTGGAAGCGGGGCAGAAGTAGCAAGAAGTGTTTCTGAGCCTCTCTCATGAGACACTGAGGAGGTGAGGACATCAGGTGCTGTCTGTCAGCAGCTGATCCCTCTGTGCCCGGGACACACACCAGGTGGTCAGGCCCGCCCAGTGTGGTGATGTGGGTACTCTGTTTGTGACCAGGAGGAAACTCTCAGCCACAGCTGTGAGGAAGAGGACAGTGGTAGGGACAACCCAGGAGAGGACACACTGGCCTGGGCACAGCAGGGACAATGCAGGTTGGGAAGACAGGTCCAGAGGAGCAGGGCAGCCTGAGACAAGGGAAGAGAGGGATCCTATGTTATGGGGTTCCCGCCAACATATGTGAGAAGAAAGACACCCTGCTCCACCAAAGGGACTTGCTGGCATCAGACCAAAAAGCAGAAAGGCACCAGCTATGAAACCAAACAACCGGAAGAAAACAAGTGGATGGGGGTGCTTGGGAATTTGACTCTCAGGGAACGAGGAAGCCCAAGGGCCAACAAAGATTTGAGCAGCAAAGTTCAGGAGCCCAGGGAAGGCACAGGAAGTGACAGTGGCTAATGAGCAGAGGAGTCCTGGGATTTGGGTGAGGGCGGGAGGTTATGCTTTGGGGGATGGAGCAAGGATGGAGATTGTGGGAAGAAGGTGAAGGGATGTAGCTTTATCCCCGAGTTGCGCAGTATCCAGAGCCACATCATCATCCCACTTCACTTTCTGTGTAGTGAACTCTGTCTTAATACGAAGGCAGGAGCTACAGGGAGGGGAGGAAGATGGGCCAAGCCACAAGGGAGGCCAGAGAAGCTGGGTGGATTCCAGGGGCCATGTTAGCTTGGGCTGCACAACCATTAGGGCCCTGCGCCATTCATCCCGATAACAGTTTTGTGGAGGATGAGGGGGGAGTCTGGGAGTCAGGTCTCAATCAGATCCCAACTCAGCCACGATCTGGAAGAGGTGTCAGGAAGCCTCAGCTACTCACATATCAGCAACCATTTCCTGTGTATGGTGAGCCATGACAGGAGGGAGGGGCGTGGTCACAGGAAAGAGGCAGGCAAGAGACATCAGTTTGCTCCCGAGAAAAGAGCGAGAAAAGGCTGCACATTTCTCAGGCTCTTATCCTGGTCTCTGGGGACAGACGTCCTGCTCTCACTAGTTTAGGGACATGTGTCCTTCAGATCCACCAGCCATGCTGCGTATACATTTACCCTACCAAAGGAAGCTGAGTCACAGCAGGTAGGGGTCCTTGAGGGACTATAGGAAACTGGTCCACCAGCCAGGGCCTGGGCCTGGAATGTTGCATAAGGGATGTCAACCCTGACTGTGCTGAGATGCTGAAGTACTGCGGCTGCCGTGCTGGGCAGCATCACTTCACCCAGGAAACAGAAAAGGAGCCTAGGGATTCAGAGAATATGGTGTGGACACCACGTATCCACTGAGGCAAAGACTGATGAGAGCAGGGTTGATGGGATCTCGCTCCCCCCCCCCCCCTTTCACCTTTGCTGCAGTCTCCCGTGTTCCACTCGTCCTGTTGCATGGCACATAAACAGTTAAAAACCAAGCAATAAAGCACAGAATCACCACACCGTCCAGCAGCAATTCCACTCCCGAGTGTAGACCCTGAAGGACTGGAAGCAGCACTTGAACAGAAATTCACACACAAACATACTCAGCGGTGTACTCACAACAACAGAGGTGGGTGGAACCCAAGCATCAGTGAAAGATGATAAAATGTGCTGTATGCAAAGAAAAGAATACTATTCGGCCCTAAAAAAGGAAAGGGGACCTGAGGCTGGGTTCAGCGTGGATGAACCGTGAAGCCACTATGCTATGTGAATTAAACTAGTTATGACAGGGCAGAAAATGCCCGAGTTCATCTTCATGAGGTGCTTGGGGCATTCAAAATCACAGACCCAGCAAATGGGAATGGTTGTTGATAGGTGCACGGGGCAGAGGAGTGAGGAGCTGGTGGCAGGGGTTGTGTTTGAGAAGATGCAAGAGTTCTGGAATGGGGTGGAGCAATGGCTGCCCCATGTAGTGACCGTGCTTGCTACCATGGTAAAGGAAGTAGTATGTCACGTATATCTTACATTGGAACAGGAGTTAAATCTGTATGACTGCTCACCACATTTGGCTGCTAATTCCAAGTCACAACAGTAATAAAAACAACAACATAAACAACAAGCGAAACACAACTCCTCTCTGGGGACAGAACACCCAACCACCACCACACATCCTGCTACCCAACCCCTCTGTGCCACTTCTTCCTCTCACTAGAGGGTGGACGCTTGGTGAATAGTGTCCATGGGAGCCAAATGGTGACAGTAGGCTCCCTGCTTGGGATTCAGAAGTGACGGGGTTGACAGCCACCTTAGGGGCACACTTTCACAGTCATAGGAGCCTCCTTCCTAACCTCAAATGTCACTACTGTGAGCATGACAGGTCACAGTTCACGCCCCAGTCATCCCCCAGGTACCAAGTTCTGCTCAGACGGTCTCCTTTCTACAGAAACAGATGACTGCCCATACCACACAAAACCTTTCAGCAGGATGGCTCACACTGTGGCCTCTGGTCTGCTCTGGCATGCGCTGGCTTAACTGACCTTTGGCGTGAGAGAAGAGCTGGGTTGACTTTAAATACTCATTTGGTTAGAGCACTTCTGGCATACTCCTCCTTTAGGACTGACCCTGGGCTAAACAGGGCTAAAAGTCAGCCCTTCTCCCAGGACAGGGGCTTGAGCTGTTTGCTCCCAGCCGGACCTCAGAACAGCATGCTGCTGGGGTCCTAGCAGCTGTGTTCTCCAGGAGCTGCTGAAGGTCTGTCAAGAGCCCTCTGCTGTGTGTTAGAATCTGCACAGTAGCCTCGGGAGGTAGGTATGCGTAAGGCTGATGCTCACCATCAGCTTGACTGAGTTTAGAACCATCTGGAAGGTTGTGGTCCACTCTAGGTGTGTCTAGGAGCATGCTATGACAGAGGACCCATCGCAGGGCTACAGTCACCCTGGATGTGGTTGGCATCTTCCTGCGGGCTGAGGGTTTGGAGGGACTGCAAGGCAGAAAGGGAGAAGGTCAGCAGAGATCAGTGTGCCCATCGCTCTGCTTCCTGGTGCTGCCGTGGGAATCACCTTTGCTCCCCACCCCTGCAGTTCCAGCTGTGCTCTTTGACCCTGCCCCGACCCCCACCAAGGTGAACCGGAACCCAGTATTTTTCTCCCTATAGTTGTTTCCATTGGGTATATGGGTCGTCAGAGTTGATCTGTCCTCATCCTGCTTCATAGCTGAGACGACAGTGGAGGCCAAGTCCAGGCTACAGAGGCAGACCAACCCCACTCCAGAAAGCCTTGCCACACCCCATGCTACCCTTTCCCTCCTAGGTCAAGCTCTCCTCCGGAACATCCTCCACTGACTAGACACATCTATGGGACAGAAAGCGTGAAACCACTCTGGGGAACAGCCATACTGCTTAAGGTAGGGTCTTGGAATCAGACAATCACCATCCTAGTGGCTCTCTCTTAGGGCTTTCCTTTAAATGGGGGCAGGGCCCAGCATCTTGTGGGGGCAAGCAGGCTCCCAACCACTTGGGTCAAGAGACCCATCTGCAGGCTTTCCTCCTTCAAAAGTAATTGGCCATCTGGCCTCCTCGCCTTCCCTTTCTGGTCTAGGCACTGGAACATCAAGCTCAAAAGCACATGGAAGTCCAGGGTGGAGAATATATGGTCCTTGTGGCATCGCTAGCTCATTCTCACCAGACAGGGGCCCATTGCTCTTCCTGAGGACCCAAGGGAGAGAGCTGTCCAGAGCTCGAGGTTGAGTGACTCTGACTGACTATTGTCTGCTAGGCAGGGTTCTAAATCTCATGGACTACCTTCTTACCACTCAGAACCCCCTCACTTCCTGGGTATAATTGTACCCCAATGCATTCCAGTCAGGGAAACGGAGGCTCAGGGTCGAAAATCACACAGCAAGTAGAGGTGAGAGCCAGGATTCAAATGCAAGCAATCAGTTCCATGGAGCTCAGCTTCTTCAGGTCCTCTGAGAGTGGCCAATCGGAGCCAGGCCTTGCAGAAATAGATGTGTGCTGCCCCCCCCCCCCCGGGTCCTCACCCCACGCACATGCCTACATTGCCTATAAAATACAAGCAAGTCTCCTGTCTTCTAAGACATTCCCTCCTGGCCCAAACTACCCCGGTACAGTGCTGTGACTTGTCCCTCAGCTCTTACTGTAGTTAGCCCTCCTCCTCCCTCAGGTAGGGATCCCCTATCTTGTCCACAGTCTTGCAGGGCTCCTGAAGGCTCTGGAAGAAATGAGCTCCTAACATGAGGTTGACAGCTGCAGGCTCAGGCTAAGGGCAGTGTGGTGATTTCTCACTCGGCCTTCCCTGTTAGACTGGGACCCTGTCAAGGGAGCAGTAGGCATGTCTTTCGGCAGCCTTTCCTATTCCAGCAACGTGCTCGACAGGGGAAGGGACCAGTGTCTATGAGTGAGTGAGTGTGTGAATGGATGGATGGATGAATATGGAAATGATGAGAGATGCTTCTCAGCCAGGCTGTGCTGGTTCATGCCGTTAATCCCAGCACTCGCGTGAACCTCTGAGGCTAGCTTGGTCTACAGAGTGAGTTCCAGAACAACCAAGGCTGTTACACAGAGAAACCCTGTCTCAACAAACAAACAAACAAACAAACACAAAGCGAGAGATTCTTCTCACCCTTCAACATCATTGCCTTCACAGTCTCCACAGCCCCGTGCTCGTGCGGCCCCTGGAGCCACTTGCCCTTTTGTCTGTCCCAGACCCAGCGTTATGTGGAGTTTCCAGTACATAAGCCAGAATTAGTTTGTAGCGAACAGTTTAATGACTCTGGCTTGACTCGAAAGAGACACGGACCCATCAACATGAGCGAAATGAATTTCTGATTACTGCTCAGGCATTGTGAATATTTCCGTCTTGCCTGATGTTTTTTCCCTCAACTCAAGCATGAAATACGCTGGGCAAGTCCTCAGAAGAGCTGGGAGATGGGGGGGGGGGCTTGGGGGCAGAGCTCTGAGGCAGAGCAATACTGCAAATAATTCACAGGCGAATGGAAGGGGCAGGCCTGATCTAGCAGTGGTCTTGGCTCTCGCCAGTAATTATAATTTGCTTTCAATTTCACGGCTGTATTGGTCAAGGCTGAGGGGCAAGGGCCAACAGCAAAGCATCCACCATATTCGCGAGCCTGTGGTTCTGAAGGGAGGTTAATGGAGAGGGGGGTTTTAAGACTCATCCTAATGTCCAGAAACCCTCTCAGCATGCTGGAGACTGATCTATGCCTGGAGTGTGGGGACAGAAAGGCAACTTTCTGGTCAGAGCCACGGAGCACACAGCTGTGGATTGGGGAGACAGGCGCTGGGGCTCAAGTAAGCACAATAAGTTCGGAGCCTCCCAGGTGATCCTAGATGGCTTCATGGATGTGGTATTCTTCGCAAATCTTGACATAAACAGTATCAACCCCCTTAAGCAAGCACCATCCAAGAGCTACTTAGACAGTGGTCCCATTGACTGGATATGAAGTCAGGAAGAATGAGGTTCTCTTTCCCTCTGCCCCTCCATGCCCCACACCACCACACTGCCCTTAGCCTGAGCCTGCAGCTGTTAAGCTCATGTTAGGAGCTCATTTCTCTCAGAGCCTTCAGGAGCCCTGCAAGAATGTGTTCAGGATAGGGAATCCCTACATGAGGGAGGGGGAGGACTAACCACAGCAAGAGCCCGGGGACAAGTTGCTTGCTCTGTGTCAGGATGGTGTGGGCCCGGAGGGAATATTTCTGAGAAGAGGAGACATGTTTGTATCTTATAGGCAGCATAGGCATGGGCAGAGAGACGCGGGGGAGGGGCAGCCTACACGGTGCCAGTAATACCCAAGGATTTTAGTCTTCCCTCTGATGTAATCTGTGCAGCTCCCCCACCCAGCTTCAATTGCACATGCAAGCTCATTTCTCTATGCATTCTCTGGATCTATGAAGAAATGTGTGCGGGAGAGGAGATCCCCAGATGAGACTAGAGGTCAGGGTGGGGGCCAGGTATGCGGCACACCTCAATCTTAGGCCTTTGATCAACAGGACTTCCCCTAAGTTCTTTACCTATGGATGTGATGTGAGGCAGTCTGCTGGTTACCAGGACAACTGTAAAGCCTTGTGCATGAGAGTTGGGGACCTGTGAGACAGACAGTTGGCCCATGACTGCCATCGTCATCTGGGTCAGCAGGGGAAGATGAAAGGCAATGTGGGCCTGGTGGTACGGCTAAGAAGCAGTAGCAATGGCCTCACCACTCCTGACCAAAGATGGACACGGATGTGGGTTTCTGTCCTGTCCAGGACTGGGAGCCAACCAGGAGGTTGCTTGCCGTAGAAAAGTTGCACTTCCAGAATCTGCCACTAGAGGTCAGAATGCCCAAGGCAGGTCTGGGTCAGAGTCCCTGTCTGGAGGAATATCTGGGCCTCCTAGTCCATCAGCTTCCCCAGCAGCTTCTCCAGGATGGAGTCACAGGGCTGGTTCCTGGTGTTAATAATCAATGGCCTATGGAGGAGGTAGCTTGGGTCCACGTCTGGTTCTTACTCTGTCAATGGACTACCCCTCCCTCACAGAGAAATTCAGTGGGATGGGGGTGGGGGGATTAAACAGTTATGATACTATATTTAGCAGAGCCTCACATAGTCCTCTGACATATTCCAACAGCCAGATGACACAAATGGCATGTTTGTTACATGCTAGGCACAGTTACACATGTGACTGGTGTCTCCACTTTACAGAGGGAGCCATCAAGGCTCACAGGGTTTAGCTGCTTTGCCTGAAGTCCAACAGCTTTGGGTTGTAGAGCAAGGGTGAATCCATCTTCAATCTGGAGGAGTTTTCATTACGTGTATATGCATACGTGTGTGTGTGTGTGTGTGTGTGTGTGTGTGCATGCCCTTGCGTATGCATGTACTTGTGTGTATATGCATGCATACGCACGCACATGTGTGCACACACATCTGTATATGCATGTGATAATGCACTTGTGTGTATGCGCATTTTTCTTTGACACATTTTCCCTTTCTATCGAAGGCATGAAGAATCCTGAGAAACAGAAATCTCCCTTTAAATTTTAATATTCCTAGGGATAGAAAATCTGTGCTTGCTATAGAAAAAAAAATCAAACTATCAAATGAGCACAAAGAAGAAACTGGAGCTCACTCAGACACTGACCCTCAGCTTGCCGCCTGAATCTTTTCAGATCATCCTTTAATTGTGGATAATCACCCCATGAACACCCAACGGCACAGACGTCATTTGCAGGAAATGCTGCGGTGTTTCCATGCAACCCATGCGATCTCCCCGTGTGCTGCAACTCCTGCTACACCTGATGCCATCTAGACACTGCCTAAGCAGTTTTTGCACTGTATTGTCAGGGAACGAGAAACAAGGTCAGAGCACATTCTGTACGGCTGCGGTTTTTAAGAAATATTTTCACTCCGGTGTTGGTTGGCTCTGCAAATATGGACCCTTCAGCTGCTGAGAGCTGTGTTTATGATTCTGAACTGAAATTGTGCACAACAATTTGGGCGCTATCCTCATGCCCAGCCCCTCAGCAACCCAAAGTCACACAGACTGCTTTTTTTTATGCAGATGCTTTCTGTACACAGAGCAAGTGGATATATTCATGCCCAGGCCTCGATCAGCAACTCCACCCCAGGACCAGGAATTGCCATGAATCAACCCATTAAGGGTTTGCAAACACTCAAAGTGCATAGTCAACACGAAACAGTCAACCCTGCACACGGTCAAGCAGTACTTGTCTGCCACTTCCTGCATGCCAGGCAACGAGAGCCAGTGAGCGTGCCCAGCGGGGCTGGCTCTCAGCACTTCTGATTTAAAGTAAATCTATAGGTCAAACCATAGCAGCCCCAAAGCTGTGAAGGGCAGTGTAGTCCGGCATGACTGTGTTGTGTCTGTGCGGCAAAGGTGTGTGTGTGTGTGTGTGTGTGTGTGTGTGTGTGTGTGCTGGAGACTGGAAGTCTGGGAAGGCTTCACTGAAGAGATGACAAGTAATTGAGGCATTGAACGACCATCAAAATCCAGGATGAATATTTCAGCAAGAATAATAGCAAATGCTGAGGTTCCAAGGCAGAAAGAGACTGGGGAGAAAATTAATGCCAGTCAGGGGAAGAGCTGGAAGAGCCAGCTTGGACAACAGGCAAGATGGTAGGTAGAAACTGCTGGAGACGAAGAAAACTGGGCAAAGATATCTGAATGTCCAGTATATATATATATGTGTGTGTGTGTGTGTGTGTGTGTGTGTGTGTGTGTACTTTGTGGTCCAGGAAATGGCTCAGTAAGTAGAGTGTTAGCTGAACAAGCACAAGGAACTGAGTGTGTGCCCCAGAAACTATGTTAAAAATGCTGAGAGAGTCGCAGTGTTGCTTGCTCGTAACCCTAGCACTGGGGCAGTGAGAGAGCCGCATGCTGCATGCTCGTAACCCAGCACTGGAGCAGCGAGAGAGCCGCATGCTGCATGCTCGTAACCCTAGCACTGGGGCAGCGAGAGAGCCGCATGCTGCATGCTCGTAACCCAGCGCTGGGGCAGCAACAGGCAGATCATTGGAGCTCTTTAGCCAGCCAGACTAGCCTAGCTCCAGGTCAGAGAGACAACTTGTCTTTAAAACACAAAGTGAACTGTGTCCTGAGGAATGACATCAAAGCTGCCCTCTGTCCTCCACTCAACACACTTATAAACACACACACACACACACACACACACACCTACACTCACATGCACATAACACACCCACATAGACATAATTAAAAACAACAAATATTTTTTTTTAAAAAAAAAGCCATTAAGAACCTCAAATCTCCAGGGAATGCACCTTGAATGTACCAGATCCAAGAACAAAGATGTTGGTGGTGACAGGAAGTAGCCAGAATGCCTATGCTCATAGGTGAGGCCATAAAACGACAGACCTTCAAAACCATCTGGCTCTGTCTATGAATAATACAGATACATGGCTACAGCCCAATGGTTCTACCTACTGTCGCCCGATAGAAATTATGCATATGCCCCTCAAACCACAGGTGCAAAGGTGCTCATGGCAGCATTGCCCATAATGGTCCCAAACTCCCGCAGTCGAGTGCATAGGATGATTTACTCATGTTCCTTCTACGGGGGTGAGGGAGACTTTGCTACACACAGTCCTCCAGGTGGACCTCACATGTGATGTGGTGCCTAGGCAGCTGGGCTCCAGCCCACTCATTTCCAAGGCCAGGCTTAACTCCCCACCAGAAAACCAAGCTTGTTTCCCATGGTGGTTCAAAGCCTTGCCGTTAGGTACAGCCACTCCTCTCCAGCACAGCCGTGGCCCTCCCTCAGGGCTTAGGGCAACCTGACAAATACACACAATGTAGTATCTTTCCCATCCATCCCATTCCTCTGGCAGAACACTAGGCTCTATGGGAAGGCCCACTCTCCTCCAGAGCCACGCTTCTCTGCTGGTACCACTGGTCAGCCATCCCTTTGCTGATGCTGCCATGTGCTACCAGGCCCGGATTCAGAACAGAGTCTGGTGTCAGCCCTGCAGTGTGAGGAAACAGGTCTCCCTTGCCTCGGTCCTTCATACTTAGCATGGCATGTTTAATTTGTCTGTTTGGATGTCTGCCTGCCTCCCCACGATGCCCCAAAGGACTATCATGAACAAGGACTGCCCTACACAACTCTCAGGAAGGAAAGGGCTCTCAGGAAGCCTGGCTTATCTAAGTAAAGAGTCTTTTTTGTCCTGTTTGATCTGGTGTGGCCACAAGGTATGAGTCCTTCCCTCATTTTCATAGTGGATGATTAAATCAACAGGCTAGACAGAGTTAAGTCTGGATTCTAGCTCTACCATGTGGGTCTTAAACAAGTCATTCATCTCTTGTGGGCCTTAACTGTTCTCAGCCATGGGGGAGAGCAACACCTTCCCAGCCACTGAGATGAGAAGGTGGTGTGCAAGGTAGGAGCTTGGTGGGGAGGTTCCTGGGCAACAGAGTCACCAAGACCAGGGGCCTCAGCCTCAGCACTATGGACACCCTGGGCCACTCAGCTTTGTCTGAGCTATCCTGTGCCTTGCAGGATGTCCTGGAGCCTCCCTGCTGACATCTAGGCATGACAACCCCAGATGTCACCAACACTGTTGAGTGAACCCTTGGAGCCACTGACTTAAGAGTCTGATCCCAGGGACCTAAAATCTCTGGGCATCCATGTTAAGGCAGCTTTAACAGTTGGCCTGGGGCTTGGATATAATCCCCAATGGAAAAATTTGTGGGCCAGCTTGAGCCAGCTGACCTGTGCTGCCTCCCAGAAGGAACTAGATAGCTAGGGACTGTCCTAGCACCTGGTAGATAGTTCCAGAGACCTTGGTGAGTTTGGGGCAGGTTCCTGTGGGCAGTGTACAGTAGCCAGGTCCCAGAAGAAAGTCAATCCAGCCATATTTAAACATTTGCCTGAACAGGGTTGGGGTTATACTTTAATAGGTAAAGTGCTTGCCACATAAGCACGAGGACCTGAGATTGGATCCCCTGCGTCCACACCAAAAGCCAGGCATGGTGATGAGTGCCTGTAATCCCAGTGCTGGGGCAGCACTGGGATGGACAGGCAGGTCCTGGGGGCTCCCTGGTCAGCCAGTTTAGCCAAAATAGCAAGAGGCAGGTTCAGTGAGAAACCCTGTCTCAAAAAATATGGTGAAGAGTGGTAGCCACCACACATGCACACACAAGCATGTGAGCACACCCCCTATACATACTTATACATGTGAACACCACACTAAATAAATTCTGTTTGGATACCTGCCCTCCACGCCACCCTGAAGCCTGAGAGCCACTGGCTGGGGATGCAGAGTGTCCTTCCGCCCATGAGATCCTTCACACAAGAGTCAGGGACATAGTGGACCAGTTCACACCCATGTAGAAGAGAAGAGTCAGGGACATAGTGAGACAGTTCACACCCAGGTAGAAGAGAAGAGTCAGGGACATAGTGAAAGAGTTCACACCCAGGTAGAAGAGAAGAGTCAGGGACATAGTGAAAGAGTTCACACCCAGGTAGAAGAGAAGAGTCAGGGACATAGTGAAAGAGTTCACACCCAGGTAGAAGAGAAGAGTCAGGGACGTAGTGAAACAGTTCACACCCAGGTAGAAGAGAAGAGTCAGGGACATAGTGAAAGAGTTCACACCCAGGTAGAAGAGAAGAGTCAGGGACATAGTGAAACAGTTCACAACCATGTAGAAGAGAAGAGTCAGGGATGTAGTGAAACAGTTCACACCCAGGTAGAAGAGGTAACTAGAAGGTGGGATGCAAAGCCACTCTTCCCAGACAGCACTGTGTCCCCAGCAGTTCTGTAAGATAGATCCCATGGGCCACTCCATGCTATATATGAAGAAAACTGGTAACTGAACATACTGCATGGAGGAGCCAGGACTGAACCACACCCACCTTTCTCTAGAGCCCATTCTGCCACTGTATTGTGCTATACAAGCTACCAGCTTGCAGAAGCCCTGATTCTCTTGCTTGCGTAACAAACAGGAACATAGATGAACAATGAAGATGAGAGCCCAAATCGCTTCTCTTTCTCTGCCCATGTGTATGGTCCCTGCATCACGGTATCCAGATGCATATGCTCATGTGTGTTGAATGTATGTGTGGGTTGGACCCTGAACCCACAGCCTTGTGCATGCTAAGCACAGGCTGCGGCACTGAGCTACATCCCCCTTCCCGTTTTTATTTTCCCGATGAATTTGTTGGGGATCTCATACATGCACACAGTGTGTTTGGATCATATCTGCCACCTACTCTCTCCCCTCTGACCCCTCCCTGATCCCCCACCACTACTTTTTTCTACCGACGTCACATACTCTGGTTTTAAAGCCACCAAGTCCAATTGTGATGCCTAATTCATACAACCATATTCACGAGCCATAAGTTCAGTGACATTTAACAGTTGTGAGTCACATGGACACACCTTCTAGTTGTAAACATCTTCCTCATTTGAATGTTTTGTATCCATTACCTAGTTATACACACCCCCCCCCCAAGAGCCCTTGACAACCACGAGTCTATGAGTCTGGCTATTTGAGGCATTTTTTATAAATGGAATCATACCGTATGTGTTTTTTAAAAAATGTCTGGCTTCTTTCCCTTAGAGCAATATTTTGCAACTCAATTAATATTGCTGAAGCAATCGGTGCCCCGTTCCTTGTTATAAATAAGCAATGTTTTATTTTATTGGATAGACCACATTTTTTTCATTCATTTCTTAGCTTTTGTTACTGTGAATACTTCTGCTATAAATATTTATCAGCAAATTTTTGTTATGTGTGGTTATTCCGAGTGGAGAGCTAGGCGTGGAATTGCTGGGTCATGAGGCCATTTCTTGTTCAGCCTACGCAGAGGCTACAATGCCGCTCTCCACAAAAGCAGCACCATCTTACATTCCCGCCAGCAAGAAATGGGGCTGACAGCGTCTCCAAGTCCTTCCTGGTGCTTCTGTTTAAATCATGAACATTCTAGTGGGTCTAAATTGGTATCTCCTCCCTGATCAAGCACTCAGTGAACCTAATTCTAGATGTTATAGCTCACTTGGAGGAGCATAGGGTTAAAATTCACCTCATCCTGTTAAATCCAATCCCTGGAGAAGAATTTGGTAAATGCTGGAATTGTTGGAGGAGAACTTAATCTTTGGTTTAATTTCTCGGGTTTCCCCAGTCCTGTAATCAGAAGTTCTGGGGTAGGACTGGCAGGGGGCAAGCCTCCTTTCTAATGAGATTTAGGTTGGTGTTCTATTCCTGAGGGCTTCAGGCAATGAAAAAAAAATGTACTCTTTAATCTGTTGACATTTTGTTACCCTGGAGGACTCGGCAATACAATGTACATTCCGGAATTTAATAAAACCCAAAGACGGGGCAAATTTAAAGAGAATTAAAGACCTATTAACAAAAATAGGTCAAGCAAGCAAACCACAAAGAGAGACACCCACCATTTAAAGGTTCCCCTAACTCCAACTGTGTAACAGCACGCAGAAACTTCCTGCTTGTTTGGAGGCTCAATATACTAAGAGCAGAGTTCCAAATCCAGGCCCAGATCTCAATGGCTGAACCCAACGAGGAAATGTCAAAGACGGATGGGGGAGATCTGAGAAAAGGGAATTATTGGGGCAAGACAAATTGCTCCCTCCAAGGAATCTTGTGTAACTTCTCCAGAACTTCGACTAGTGTGGGCAAGACACTCAGCCCATGGTACTGACACCCATGTGGTGACCTCAGGCACAGAGAGAAGCTTCTGCCATCACAGATCAACTCTGTTTCCCCGACAACGTTCTAGGAAGTGACCGCTCACAGGCTGATGACCAGACAGAGGTGACCCTGAATTCAGTTTTTGGCCTGGCCAAGAATCACTGCCGGGGGAAACCTCAGGACAAGTTGGGGCTTTATCTTCTTGGTTAAGTGGCAGCTGCATTACCACTGAGGCTCTTCACCCAGGACGCAGACTCCTTCCCCGTAGGCATCAGCTGCGGCTGGCAGCAGGGCATCGGACCCTGGTGGGCTCACATACACACTGATCCACCAAAGTCTCTAGGACACGGCTCAGAAACAAGCAAAGTGCACGACATTGGGGTATTCTCTCTGCTTTGGAGCTTTGTTAAGCCCAGGTTTGAATAGAGAGATTCCCAGACATGGTGGTTACAGCATTCAGTAGCATTGGAAATCTGTACTGACATTGGAAAGTGGGGTTGCCTTGTGGGATTTTTCACCAAGGGATTTAGGAAGAGGCAAACTCAGGGAGAATCCATCAGAGACTGGCCATGCAGCTGACTGTGGGGTACAACAGTGTGATGGACAAGACAGTGATGGTTTGAATGGGAAATGTCCCACAGAGATGCAGGTGTTTGAGTACGTGGTCCTCAGCTGTTGGCTGTTGTTCGGGAAGTTATGGGGCCATTAGGAGGCATAGCCTTGCTGAAGGAAGCACTACACTCGGGGCGAGCTTCGAACGGCTTTACCTTCTCTACTTCCTGTTTGCTTCCAGTTCCAGCTGATTGCTGCCATGTACCTCCCCTGACATTATGGATTCCCCTTCTGGAACTGCAAACCAAAATAACCCCTTTTCCTGTAAGTTGTTCTTGGTCACAGTGTTTAATTACAGCAACAGTAACCGACTGAGGTGGGGGAGTCATTCCTCTGCAGAACATTCACCCAGGGGCACTAGGACTGTAGGGCGCTGCCACACCCGGCTTGGCAGCCCCCCACAGGCTCAGCACAGACATCCACCTGTACAGTGTGGTTGGTGGTAGCTTTCCATTGTCTCTCAGACACGTTGGGGACCAAGCACACGGTTCACTGTGCTCAGTGGGGGATGCCCACCCACACACTGTCCCTCTCTGGAGGGTCAGACTCAAGCCCAGCTTTAGAAACCGGTGGGAAGCAGTTAGTAAAGGTCACAGGTCATGTCCCTGACTACTTGCTGTTCGAATTGGGTCTGAGGCATGGAAGTGAAGAGTGAGCCTGGTCAGTGAGGCTCACTTACCCAGTTACTTAGATCTCAGGGACTGGCAGGAAGTCAAGACACTCTGGCTATTGGCTGATACTTAGCTGCTCTTGTGTGTGCTGGCTCCCCTCCTGCAGCCTGTGTCCCACCCAGAGCCCACATGGTTTAAGAATGTCATAGGTCAGAGCCACACCTTCAGCGCAGGGCTCGGCTCTGTTCTCATCACCTCTTACCACCATTGTCTGACTGTTGCTGTCTGGACAGTGAGACAGTAGGCCATACCACCTTAACGGGGTACTTTGTGGCACTGGGCAGAGTCTAGAGACTATGGGGTATCCTATTTCGGGGATCAGGGGACCCTGGCTTGGGTAGTCAGCGAGCATCTCACTAATGGCAGACAGGGAGGGCAGAGGGGAGGTGAAGCCAGGCTATCTTGGCTGAGTCTTTCCTGTCAAGGACACACAGTAGACTGTGGACGGCCACCAGGAACCAGAGTGGGAGGTGAACGCAGGGTGCCCGCGGTCCTCTGTGTCTTCATGATGTTCTGTGAGGGCTTACACATTTCCCTCTGCTTTGAATCAGGATGGAGGCTCAGCCTTCAGGTGCATTAACTGAAGCCCTCGGGGCTTTCCTGAGACTCACCCAGTGGCTTCCAGCATCAGCAACTTTGCTAGGAAGTCCCACGCCACCTTCTGAGTCCTCTGTTGGCAACCTCCTTCTCTCCCTTTGGAAACTTCCACTCACTTTTCTCAGTACTGGACACAATCTGCCAGTGGTAAAGGCCAGCCAAATTGGCGAGGCCCGGATCTGGCTTTTGCTAAGGATTTGACTGTTTTGAGGCAGGATCTCCTGTAGCTCAGGCTAGTCTCAGATGCTCTGTCTAGCTGAGGTTGACCTTGAACTCCTGGTCCTCCTGCCTCTGTCTCCTGAGTGCTGGGATTATAGGCATTGCCAGGACACTTGGTTTATGTGGTGCTGGGGATCAAACTCATGGCCTGGTGAGTACCAATCAAACACTCTACCAACCGAGTAATATTTCCAGCCCATACTGCAGACTTAAAAAATATGTCGTCTGGAAATTCAGCCCCAGATAGTCTCAGATTAATTTGTATGATTCTGATCTCTTTTTCCCCATCTCCCTTTTCTAGAATACTCTTATTATTGGACCTTCGACATTGGGCCTTCTGATGGTATTCTCTCATTTCTGATCATTTCTATTCTTTCATGGTTGTTTTAGTAAAATAAATGTTTTATTCCTATACACACATTTTCTTTTTTTTTTTTTTTTTGGTTTTTCGAGACAGGGTTTCTCTGTGGCTTTGGAGCCTGTCCTGGAACTAGCTCTGTAGACCAGGCTGGTCTCGAACTCACAGAGATCCGCCTGCCTCTGCCTCCCGAGTGCTGGGATTAAAGGCGTGCGCCACCATCGCCCGGCCTATACACACATTTTCAAATAATGTTCCTCAAATAAGTATATAAAACAGGCCAACAAATGCAATCAGAGTAAAAAGCACACAGACAGCAGCACCGTGTTTGTTTTACATCTGTGTGAAAGGCGGGCAGAAGTGATAGCCCTGCTCCCCATCCTGTGACAAAGGACTCACAGGCTCAGGTGATGTCCCAGAGTCACACAGCTGACCACCTGTGCCCCTTGCATCTCTGATATTTGGTTCCACCACCTGGGACGCTTTTGAGCTATTCACTTCAGTTGCACTTCTTTCTGCGGGCTCCTTTCTGACATTTTTCAGAATTCCCAAACCCAAGTAAAAGTCTCAAGTCTAAACACCCAGGGTCTTCCACCTAGAGAAGCCATGGCTGCTGCCTTTATCACAGGCTTGTGCATCTGTGGTGTTGTGTGTGTGAGTGTGCATGTGTGGTGTGTGGGTGTGTGGTACATGCACTCATATGGGAGCATGAACTCATGTGCATGCAAAAGCCAGACGACGCGTGCGCCCTGCTCTGTCGCTCACTCCCCATCGTATTCCCCCCAAGACAGGGTCTGTCTCTCACTGACCTTGGAGCTGGATCGCGCCCAGCAAGGCCCAGTAATCCTCCTGTCCCTGCACTCTCCCACAGCACTGGGGTTACAGGTGTGTATATAGCCACTCTTAGACTTTTATGTGGGTGCTGGAGATTTTAACTGGGGGCGCTAAACCATCTCCCCCAAACTCCCATATACTTGTTTGGCTGAGCCATTAGGAAGGCAATCACTAACACATGCAATCCTACCCTAAATATTTTACTATCTTTTCCTCCCTAGAATAAAATTCTTTCCTTCCACCTCAATGGGCCTCAGCAGACTATCTACCTCCAAAGGAAACATTTAAAAGGTTTAGAGATGCTTTTATCTAGTAAGATATGAAGGGAACTGTTCTACAGGCATCTTGTGGATAGAGACCAGGAGGCAGGAGGACACCTTTCAAACTCAGACCAGTCCCCAACAAAATAATCACATACAACCTAACAAAGGCACTGAAGCTGCCTGAATTCCCCCACCACCACCACACACACTGTTATGACTGCCAAGAAATTTTATTTTATTTTATTTTTTTGATTTTCGAGACAGGGTTTCTCTGTAGCATTTGGTTCCTGTCCTGGAACTAGCTCTTGTAGACCAGGCTGGCCTCGAACTCACAGAGATCCGCCTGCCTCTGCCTCCCGAGTGCTGGGATTAAAGGCGTGCACCACCACTGCCCGGCTAAGGAATTTAATTTTAATACTACATTATCTCAAACAGTCACAGTCAGATTTCTCTAGTTGGTCTGGAGACAGGTGTAGCCTATGGTCATGGGTCCTTTACTTGGGTGGGTTGATATTTGCCAGTTATTGTCTCTGCACCACACATTTGTTTTGCTGAACTGTTCTAAGCAGATTTACTGGTGCACAATGTTTCCTGGTCTAGAGGTAACCATTGCATTTGGGGGGTATGGCTCTCTTGCACTGGGTTCTCAACCTTCCAAATTCTGTAACCCTTTAGTACAGTTCTTCATGCTGTGGTGACCCCAACCATAACATTAATCTATTGCTACTTAATGACTGTAATTTTGTTACTGTTATTATTACAATGTAAATATCTGATATGTGACCCCCATGTTTCCACCCACAGGTTGACAACCACCGATCTATTTATTGGCTCTTTGGCTCCAGAGATCAGTTTTATTCTTCTCACTGACATCTTCAAAGTCTCCAGGCCAGTTCAGTGCAGAGCACCCCACACATGGGTTTGTCAGAGTCTTGCAAGAGTACTCCATGGGGAAGGTGAAGCTCACATTCCTTCAGGCAGTATGTGGTTCCCCAGTTTTTATCTCCCTACCATCACCTCTGGTTGCCTTCAAGAAGTCATAACAATGTGTGTGTGGTGAGATAGGGGAAAGCAGTCAACTTCAATGCAGTTGTTATGTTGGGTGATTACGTGGGGTTATCCTGGGCTTTGAGGGGTGCTCTGAAGCTTTCTGATCTCTACCCATGACACACATATATTGATGAATAAAAGCTGTTTATCTTGAACATGCCTTTCTTGGTCATCTGTCTGCTCTTTTAATTCAGACACACGGAGCACTTCCAGCCAGCTCTAGGTTTGTGGGCCAAGTTGATGGCCGCAGACCTTGTAGTAGGGTGATGAAAAGATTTCAGGGGTCTTTAGAGCGCTATACTCAGGCTGAGCAGACTCCTCAGAGAAGAATTTTCTAGTCTCCTAATGGGGGCCAGAACTGGCCACTAGCTGGCTGAGATGGAGAAGGGGCTACAGGTATTGGCATTCAAATGTCCATTCCCTCTTAACTACTTTCTATTTATTTATTTATTTATTTATTTATTTATTTATGATTTCTGTCTCTTCCCCGCCACCGCCTCCCATTTCCTTCCTCCTCCCCCAATCAAGTCCCCCTCCCTCCTCAGCCCGAAGAGCAATCAGGGTTCCCTGCCCTGTGGGAAGTCCAAGGACCACCCACCTCCATCCAGGTCTAGTAAGTCGAGCATCCAAACTGCCTAGGCTCCTACAAAGCCAGTACGTGCAGTAGGATCAGAAACCCATTGCCATTGTTCTTGAGTTCTCATTAACTACTTTCTTATATACCCTCAACTTCCTTCTTTCTAGTGTGAACCCTCATTTGCTTCCGAAGGCAGAAATAGTGCTAACAGGGCAAGGGGGCCTGGACCTTAACCGGCTGTGCTGGTTAATATTGACTGGATCAAGAGACATGTAAGAGATTGGTGACACACACATCTTGGTGGCTGTGAGGGCATTTCCAAAAACAGCCAAGGGGGGAGAGACCCACCCTGAACCTGGGTGACACCATCCAACAGACTGAGTCTGAATGCTGAGACCCTGGACGGGGAGAGGGAGAAGAAAGAGATACCCAGCTAGTACAGAGGGGCCTCTGCTTCCCGCTCACCATGCAGTAAGTTTCCCTGCCCCACCATACACTCCCTGCAGGATGCTCAACCTCACTTCAGGCCCTTGGCAATGGACAAACCCAGGCTGACACTTCTACAGCCATGAGCCAAACCATACATTTTCTCCTGCAGAATGTTTCTCTTGGATGTTTGTCACACTGACAAAAATCTCCAACTGGTGTACCAACCCTCTGTTGCTCCAACCCCTGCCCACCCCGGCCACACCCCTGTCCACCCTGTCTTACCCTGGCCACCCTGCCACACCCCTGCCCACCCTGTCACTCCCCTGCCCACCCTGCCACACCCCTGCCCACCCTGTCACGCCCCTGCCCACCCTGCCACACCCCTTCCCCACCCTGCCACACCCCTGCCCACCCTGCCACACCCCTGCCCACCCTGTCACTCCCCTGCCCACCCTACTACACCCCTCCCCACCCTGTCACACCCTTGCCCACCCCTGCTGCTGCCTTCTCTAGACAACCAACTTCCTTCTCCAACCTCTGCTTTCTGGCGTCCAGAATTCTCAATCTTTTTGCTTTCTTGACTTCCTGGATTTAAATTTTTAATTGATTTCTCGTTCCTGAAATGGGCCTCTGAGGAGCAATGGAGATCAGGATGCATTTCAGCTCACTGTGTTTAACAGCAAGCTGGTGGCCTTTAATACTGAAATAGCAACTGAATCCCACACCCATTTGCTGGAGGAATTTAGAAGCACCTGTCCCTGGATGTGCCACTTTGAGGAAATGCATTATACAAAAAGCCAATATGATGCACATGTGTATCCACTGTCCCTTTAAGTCCCTCTGGGTTTAATCTGACAGCCCAGTAACCACAGGCAGCCTGCCTTCTTTTCGCCTTCTCTGCCTGGCCCCAAGCTGCAGCATTATCACCTCCCATGTGTATCAATCTCCCGCAGCTCTCCAGCTTCAGATGCTCTCCACGTTGTAGAGACTGGAGGGGTTGGCCTTAACCACCCCTGCATGCCAGCATACATCAGTCACCTGGGCCAACAACCTCAACAGGAGGCTGGGTCCTCTCTCTCCCGGAGGCGCTCGTTAGCATCTCTGTCTGGCTGCTGCCGCAGCTTTACACAGCTGGCTGCTTTCCTTGCTACCCTTGGTTCTCAGTCACTTTCCAGGTGGAACATTACAGCTCAGAGGGATGTCTTCCCTGCTAAACCAGGCTGGGGGTCGTCCTCCTGGGAACAAAATTCTATCCCACCCCTGATCTAGCCCCGTGGGGTTGAGGGCTGAGTATTGGGTGCTTGTCACTAACGGGCACAATGTGGACCTCAGCCTGCCTTGGTTTGCCCGTCATACTATGCCACAGTTCACAGGGCACACAGGAAGCACGTGAGAACTACCTCTGACCTCTGGCTCTCACCAGCACCGAGCCAACCAATCCTATTTCTGCCACTCCTACCATGTAACCTTGTGGCAACTCATTTTTTTTTCTTTTACCTTCTGCCTCAGTTTCCCCAAGTCTTGTAAGAAATGGTATTAAACATTAAACTCCAAGAACGGTGGTCAACACATAGTAAGTAATGGCTGACCAGGAACTGACATCCTAGTCATCTTTGCTCGGGGACCTTGTATGCATGCTACTCCAAGTGTTTTTTAAGAAGCTAGGAAGGAAGTCTGGCTGGTTATCCCCAACATATCACAGTGTAAGAAAATCATGACAGATATGCAGCTCAGAAGAGGGCTTAGGAAGAAAAAGAATCATGATTGAGAAACCCAGAGCTTAACTGTCCTCACAGCTCAGAGAGCTCCCGATACCTGGGGCCATGGAAGACTGTGGAGAGTCAGGATAAGCCTACACAGGCTGGCTGCACATACAAAAAGGTTATAACCATGAGCTGAAAGTCCTACTGAATGCCCTGCTCCAAGTGAGGATCTTGAAGGTGAGAGCCAGGCATGAAGGTCTCTTAAGAGCCCATGTGGCTGCCCTGCAGTTAGCCAAGAGGTTTCCAACTGTCCTCAAACTTTTCACCCCAAGAATATCAGGTAGATGGGCCTGGTGCTTTGGCAGCTCTCGAGACAGGACAGTAGCATGGGATGGAGGGAACTGGGCAGAGTAAGGTGATGTCAACACCTAGAGGCTTGGCTGTCCTGAGGGAGGGCAGCTCCGTTCAGAGCAGCACATCCCAAAGACTCTGGGGGAAACCATACGAGCTCCACTAGAGGAATGGGCAAAGAAGTCAGGTGCGAGAGAAAAGCAGGGACAGAGGGATTCCGGGGCGCATGTGGGATGTGAGCAGGTCGCTAGGAGGAGGGAAGAGGGCAAGAGAGGAGCCCCCATTAGTCCACATGAAGCCTGTGTCCGACACTGTCTGTTTTACACGCTTAGATGGGAACCTCCATGCTGAACACTGGTGCAGTTTGCCATCTAGCAGGAACAAGGGGTGGCTCCGAGCTTCTGTGGGGATCATAGAAAGGAAATCTGAAATAAGGCAGGGACTGTGTAAAGATGAAGGAAAATTCTGGGCAGAGAGAACTCTCTTCCCCCTCACCCCTTCTCTCCCTCCCCTCTCCCTCCTTCCCTCTCTCCCTCCCTTCCTTTTTCTCCTCCCTCCCGTCCCCGTCCCGTGATCACAGTGACACCAAGGGAAAGACTGTTTTCTCTAGTTCCCACAGTCACTTTTTGTGCCCACACCCACTGTCCCCTTCCCTGACATCTGCTGCACACAGCTGCTATGTATATGCCATCTTTGCCCTGTGTGTTTACGGATAACTCTTTGGGCCTCTCGGTCCCTTCTGTCCATTGCCCTCAAGAGCAGCTCTCATCCCACCTCCTCCTTCCCAGGCAAGGTTTCGCCACCTGGCTTCTTCTTGGCCTTCCCTCCTCTCTGGAGTGGAGGTGGGGGGCTAGCAGAGCCCCCTGTCCATAAGCACCAACAGCCTCCATCAGTCTCCTCCACAGAGGTTAGGGACCGTCGAGCATCCACCAGAAGCTTCTGTGAGCCCCGGCACTCACAGCCTGTCTAGGAAGACAGCTAATTATGCTAAGCTAATTATGCGACACACCAATAATTATAATCTAATTATGTCATGAAAGCGGCAGTGGGAAAACAGAATAACACTGTCTGAGCAAGCTGGGAATGCTTCTGTGTGGAGGTGCTGTGTGGGCTGGATAAAGAAGGAGCCAGAAGCACCCCAAAGATGCACAGAGGCCGGGGAGCACCCAAAGTACCACAGAAAAAAGGACACGGTGGTGTCACGTGTGGCAGGGATCCTATGCAAATGAAGTTACAGTGGGTGGACAGACCGCAGGCTTGGAAGTTTCTACTGCATTCCAAGGGTGATGGAAGAGTCTGGAGACTGTAACCAAAGGTCAGAGGTGGATAGCAAGCATTTTCAGAAGTCGGGGGGGGGGGGCAGGTAAATGCAACGTTTGACCACCATCAGGCTGTTTCTCTATATTGCCGGCACGGTAAAATCAGTGCCTCAAATGTCGGAGGAGTACGGGACCAGTAGCCCGCATCATCAACTAGGTACTGGAAGCCAACTAGCCGCAGCACACAGCATGGCCTGCCATAGCCCCTGGGAGGTGGGTCATTCATGTCACAAAGTTATGTGGGCAGAGCGTGTTGACCCAGCACAGAGCCAGGAGTGGAACGCTCTGTAGACCCAGCAGGGAGAGGAATGCAGGCATAAGGCCTCAGGAGAAAGCAAGTCAGCACTGCCAGAGACCATCGCTGTAGCAGGGTTACTGGCTTCTGAGACTACATCCCTCCCTTTTCACCAGTTTCCATTTTCCCAGCAGCTCCTGGGAGTTCAGCTCCCCTGCCATGGACTCAGATTCTTCCTGTAGGTATCCCCTTGAGTCAGGGCTAGGTGATGTAAATCACAGAGGGTTTGGCCCACCTGGTTTATCACCCCACCTTCCAGTACACTCCAGAGGGGCAGCAGGAGGAGGCAGATGAGATTCCCCCAAAGAGGAGAGGGTGGATGGGTAGGAGGTTCACAGACCAGGAGCTGGACATGTGGAGCTGGTGTGGTACCCAAATCAGGCACCCTGGAAATTGAGCACTGGGCTCTTTCTCCAGAGCCCTGGGAAGCCAGACAGGGGAGGGGCAGGTCTAGCAAGCACAGATCTGAACCACCAGATGCCTGTGGGAATGCACTGGGCAGCCCCATGTCTACATTTCCTTCCTGCTCTGTGCTGGGTCAACTCACTTTGCTCACGTGACTTCACAGCATGAATGACTCCACCTCTCAGTGCTGTCCCAGGCCATGCTATGTGCTATGGCTAGTTGACTATTAGTACCCAGCCTGAAGTTTACATCCTAAACCAAGCAAAGAAGGACAGAAAATTCCAGGCCTTGTCTCCCAAACATGAGGTCCAGGAACCAGGCCTGCTATGGCCTCTGTGAAGCTCAGGCCATCAGTCCCACACATTACTTCATCTCTCTTAAGCACATGGGAGCAAACATTGTTCTGGAGTCTTTCTGGGGTGGTGGGGGATGACAACTCAAGACTGGGTATTTCCCTAAGAACAATCTTTACCCCTCCTCAAGATACCACCGACAGCCTCGGACCTACCTGATGCCCAAGCTCCATTTTCAATCTCTAACTAGATACTTGATCCTGCCTGGAAGAATCATAGGGACCTCAGAGCCCATACCACCAAAGCAGAGCTGCTCTCACGGGGCCCCCCACAGACACCTTGCCTACCTAGACACCCTCATTTAAGATGTAGCAATAGGCTGTGCTAATCATTCTCCCAAACACAGCCCACTTGAGTACCACCCTCCTCCCCTCCTCCACAGTGTGGCACCCTGCGAGTAAGAACCTCATTCTGTTTTACTCCCCCCCACACACACCTGAGCTTGTCATAGAATGAATATATCCCCGCTGCTGGCTTGGGAAAGTCTGTGCCTTCACACTTTCCCTTTTGACTCTGACCTTCAGCGGCTTTAGTCTTCACAAATATAGACAACAAGCAAAAATGTGTATAGTAGAGCTATTATAATTTTAAAAAATTACTTCACCTGCCCCAACTACTCCAAATATGCCCAAAGCCTCCAGTTTGGCTTCTCTTCCCCCATTCTTGACACATTCCAGGGAGAATACACGAAGCTGAAGATTGTTTTTAAAACACTTTTTTTTATAGCTAGCACAGGGAACATTTTTGCACTTTCAAATGGTATCTTCAGAACTAAAAAGCATTCTATTACATAATCAATCAACATCTTTCAGCGGAGACACAGGTGGGGGGACAGTCCCAGCCATGGGCACACTGGGCAGTGGTCAGCTGTGACTTCGCGCATCCCGTCACCTCTGACAGGGAACCCATGCTCCAATGCATGCTGGGACATGGCGACACTGTGACCTTTGTGGGAAATCCTCCCTTTCATTTCGAATGTGTGCTGAGAAGACTCGGGTGGTTTATTCTGAATCAGCACACACGATGTCTCGTCCTGTGAAAAGTGCATCTGAGCTGGACCCAAAGGGTTTTTTTTTTTTTTTTTTTTTTGCAGTAGAAACTCCAACAGGAGGCTTTGTGGTCACCCACAAGTGTGTGCGTTAGGTAAAAAGGGAGATGGCAAATCCAGAGAGAGGGTCAAGAGTGAAGCTTTATTAGCTGGGTCACTCAAGGACATAACTCAGGCTGGACAGGAGACACGAAAAGTGTTTGTTGGCCACCACAAATAAGAGGACAATTGACTGGGAAGGAGGCTTACACCCTCAGAGGGGCTCAGGACTCTGACATCTTGGCTTCAACTTGTAGCGACTTCCTCATCCATAAGTCGGTGTTTAGAGACTGAGACAGATTCCATTTCTACCTCACACAGCTTCTGCAAGGATCACATGAGAGAGCCAGCATGTTCACATGTTAAAAACTGTATGCAGTAAACATGTTCACATGTTTAAAACTGTAAGCAGTAAGCACGTTCACATGTTAAAAACTGTATGCAGTAAGCATGTTCACATGTTTAAAATTATATGCAGTACAGGAATATAAACTTTTATAGTCAAGAGCAGACTAGGCATCTGGCCAGCCCATCCTGTTCAGCAACCAATGAGAATGCCCCAAATCCTTTCACTTAAGGATTTCCCTTCTGGCCTTCAAACATTTAGATTCTTTAGGATGCTACTAAAATACAAGGGGCTTGGTGGAGACAGTAACCCCTGCTCTAACTGTGAACAGGAAAAACCGAGTCTAGATCCAGAGGGAGTTCTATGTGGCTGGACTTAGACCATAAGGGGACGAGTTTCCATAACTGGGACCCAGCTCTGACATGTGCCTGCTCTGAGCTAAACCTCCAGCCCCAGCAGCCACGATGAAGCTCATCTCTGATCAGCCTTTCTTTATCCAGCTAGATCGACTCTCCTGCCTCAACAGCTGTACACTCCCCTGGTGGACCAAACCTACCAACATCAGCTGTTAGCACCACAAAAAAGAACCAACAGCGCTTGGAACACGAGAAGGTGATTCTTGGCCAATGAGCTGTCTCGTGTTTACACACAGAAGAGAACTTGAACAGTAAGCATATGAAATTCCATAGCACCAATGGTCTAACTTGCAATGGAGTTTCCTTTCTAAAATTTATTATTGTTGTTCTGTGTAGGGGTGAATGCAGGGTGAATACTAAAGGGGGGGGGGCGGTCAGAGGACAACTCAGGGAAGCAAATTCTCTTTCTGCTTCTACCGTGTGGGTTCTGAGACTTGAACTCAGGTCATCAGGCATCCCAGAATTTCTAATTAAAAATGGGTTTTGTTAAAAAAAAAAACAAGAGAAAATCATGTGTACTCTGCCCATATAACTATACTCCCAGGAAAGAGCCTTAATCCAGAAAAACTCTGAATGTTAAAACTGATTTATGAACCAAGTGGTAAAGGAGGAGAAAATCAGGTTGGAAGTCTATTCAATATGCTCATCTCTGTATAAAACAAAACAAAATAAAACACAAAAACTTCATTTATTAAAGAAGAGATGGAAAGAAATGTACCCAAGCTTTAAAAATTAATCGTGTTTGCACGCATTTCTCTTGTAATTGCTAAATGCACATGTATTTCAAGTTACAATAAAGTTATCCCTAAAAACCTGTTCCACACAAGGTCAGTGAACACATGGTTGCTAGTGATATCGAAAGCAGTTGTGTTCATGAAAAGCCAGGGGTGCTGGGAGCCACTAGGGGTGCTGGAAGTGCTGAAGTACACGGCAGTTTGTGCTGTAATAGTTCCTCTTCAAATTGCACAGATGTGCACCGCCCAGACACCACAAGCTGGGCTGACAGACCCCTGGGCAATGCCACAGTCAACCCCGGTGCATGCTTAGGCTCTGAGGCTCAGGACTCCTGGAAAGACAAAGGTTCTCCCTCCCACTCTTCCCAGCCACATTCTCACCGTGCCCCAGTTAGGTGACCTTGAGTATTTAATGTCATTCTTCCCTTTCCTTATCTGCCAAATGGGCACCATGACACAGTTTCTGACTCTAAAGGGTTTCTATAACCAAGTTCCTGTTTTGGATGGGGTTTTATGTACAATGCCTACAATGTCTGAGCGCCAAATAAGTGCTGGTGAAGAAAAGGCCTCGGTGTAATCAATGACGCTTTCAATTTCCATAAAAATCCATGAGTATGTGTGTGTGTGTGCATGTGTGTGCGTGTCTGTGCATGTGTGCATGAGTGTGTGCACGTGCATAAGTGTGCGCGTGTGTGTGCATGTGTGTGCATGTGGTGAGTGTGTGCACTGCATAAGTGTGTGTGTGTGTGTGTGTATGTGCATGTGGCGAGTGGGTGCGTGTAAGCCCTATGTCAACCTTGAATGCTATTTCTAAGGAGCTGTTGGTGTTTGTTGGTTTCTTTTGAGACAGGTCTCTCTCTGGGACCTGCGGCTGTCTGATTCATCTAACTTGGTCGCTCATGAGCCCCAAGGATCCTCCTTTCCTTGCTGCCCCAGCACTAGAATTAAACATGCGTGCCAGCACTTCTGGCTTTTTACATGGGCGCTGGGCCCTGAACTCGGGTATTCATGCCTCGTGATCGCTTAGCCATTTACTATCTGAGCCATCTTCCCGGCCCCGCAAACATTCTCTCGTGACAATGTGGCCATTTCCCGATAGGATTTCTTGTTCACAAAACCCTTCCTTGCTCACTCACTCACAGTCAGTGCTGACAAGCAGCTTGGCGCTGCCTGAGTACAACTGAAATACTGCTGCAGTGAGCTTATTATTCGGAAGGCCATCAGAACTCACGTTAGGTGAAATTCTGGATTTACTAGAACCTCTGAACACCACTAGAGGGAACACAGGTTGGTGCAGACGCTTGGGAAAGTGGTTAGTTTCTCTATTTCTACGTCTCACTCAACAGAAATGGAAGCGCAGGTGTGCCAGGTGACAGGCGTACCTGGTGTACACAGGAAACAACAGACCGCATGTCCTCAGCGCACAGGGATGAGGTGGGCAGTGTTCCACCCATTAAAGAGGTACCCCAACAAATGCAGGCTACAACGACAGGAGAGGAAACGTAACAATTCTGTGTCAACACATGTGTGTGTATGAGAGAGAGAAAGAGAGAGAGAGAGAGAGAGAGAGAGAGAGAGAGAGGGAGGGAGGGAGAGAGGGAGGGAGAGAGAGAGAGGTGCATGACTATAGTTACTAAGAAAGGTTATTTTTTCTTTTCTTTTTTTTTTAAGTAAGATCAAGCAAGTTGAACTTAGTTTAGGAACCACAAGGCAGGGGCCAGCTATATCTGGGTAAGCCTGTGTTTCTGGGGACATGGCTTTTGGGGGTGCTTGAAAAGCTGCCTCTGAAACCTCAGTCAGTCACTGGCTTATTCCACATGACTTGTACCTACAATTCTTCCTTACATACACTTCTCTGTGTGTGGTAATGTCTCATGACATTTGGGAGAGCTTCTGCTGCCTCCTTACTGGGATTGAGAGAGAAGGAAGGGAGCATAGTAAGAAGATCTTGCACCAGGCTAGACCACCAGCCAGGCTGGGCCAGCTAACCACATAGCCTCAGAACAAAGCTTGACCTGAGAAGGGCCCCTGGATAAGCTAGGACAGAGTGAAATAAATTTCCTTGATGAGTTATGATTTTGAAATACAATTCGAATATTTTAATTTTTGGAAACCATGTTAACATCCGCATCACAGAAATTCATCATCA